>NW_028277178.1:33142500-34392500 GCF_051122295.1 Plectrocnemia conspersa | reverse complement strand
TTTTTATACCAAATAGAGCTTTCAACTATACTTACGATACTATACAAAAAAATTAAAAATTAAAAAATAAAAGTATTTTTTTTTCAAAACACGTTTAGTGTGATGAGTCGATCGACCCACCATACATACGCTCATAAGATTTTCAATATAGTTAAGGTCAGTGTGAGCTTATTTATACATATTTGAATTTCAAAATTTTGTGACAGTATAGAATTCTTAAGCATCCTGTGTATGTTTGTTAGCAAAATCCATTTTGTCAATTTTTTGCAAAATGGCGACAAGTATTAAAATTTAATCACTTATTACTCAGTAGTGTTCAATTTTGTCAAAAAGGTCTCTATACATGAAATGTTGAGAAGCCTAAAGCTCATCTAAGTAAAATATAAAAAATATATATTTTTGCTTGAAAACAAGCGATGTATCAGTTCGATCGTACCCCCATACTAGCCATTTTGAGACTTTCGGAAGAGTTAACGCTCTTAACTGCTTGGTTTCAAAGATTAAAATTTTAATTTTTAATATCGCATAGAACTAACGTGCAGCCCCTATACGTTATGTTTAAAAAAAATATATAAAATTTTTTTTCAAAATGGCGGCTATCGTAAAAATTCAAAGTGTCATAACTTTGCTAAATCAAATCCTACTGAAAAATGTCGTATGCAAAAAGTGTTTGGAATTTTATTTTGCATAGAAAAGCAATTCTTAATTATTTTTTTTTTAATAAAAACCGAGTCTTACCATATATTGACCGAGACCTCGAACGAGCTTTTATGCGACTCTGCATACAGTTAACGCTCGTATGAAGCTTCTATTTAGGAAATTGACTTAAATTTTTTATACCAAATAGAGTTTTCAACTATACTTACGATACTATACAAATAAATTAAAAATTAAAAAATAAAAGTATTTTTTTTTCAAAACACGTTTAGTGTGATGAGTCGATTGACCCATCATACATACGCTCATAAGATTTTCAATATAGTTAAGGTCAGTGTGAGCTTATTTATACATATTTGAATTTCAAAATTTTGTGACAGTATAGAATTCTTAAGCATCCTGTGTATGTTTGTTAGCAAAATCCATTTTGTCAATTTTTTGCAAAATGGCGACAAGTATTAAAATTCAATCACTTATTACTCAGTAGTGTTTAATTTTGTCAAAAAGGTCTCTATACATGAAATGTTGAGAAGCCTAAAGCTCATCTAAGTAAAATATAAAAAATATATATTTTTGCTTGAAAACAAGCGATGTATCAGTTCGATCGTACCCCCATACTAGCCATTTTGAGACTTTCGGAAGAGTTAACGCTCTTAACTGCTTGGTTTCGAAGATTAAAATTTTAATTTTTAATATCGCATTGAACTAACGTGCAGCCCCTATACGTTATGTTTAAAAAAAATATATAAATTTTTTTTTCAAAATGGCGGCTATCGTAAAAATTCAAAGTGTCATAATTTTGCTAAATCAAATCCTACTGAAAAATGTCGTATGCAAAAAGTGTTTGGAATTTTATTTTGCATATAAAAGCAATTTTTAATTATTTTTTTTTTAATAAAAACCGAGTCTTACCATATATTGACCGAGACCTCGAACGAGCTTTTATGCGACTCTGCATACAGTTAACGCTCGTATGAAGCTTCTATTTAAGAAATTGACTTGAATTTTTTATACCAAATAGAGCTTTCAACTATACTTACGATACTATACAAAAAAATTAAAAATTAAAAAATAAAAGTATTTTTTTTTCAAAACACGTTTAGTGTGATGAGTCGATCGACCCACCATACATACGCTCATAAGATTTTCAATATAGTTAAGGTCAGTGTGAGCTTATTTATACATATTTGAATTTCAAAATTTTGTGACAGTATAGAATTCTTAAGCATCCTGTGTATGTTTGTTAGCAAAATCCATTTTGTCAATTTTTTGCAAAATGGCGACAAGTATTAAAATTCAATCACTTATTACTCAGTAGTGTTCAATTTTGTCAAAAAGGTCTCTATACATGAAATGTTAAGAAGCCTAAAGCTCATCTAAGTAAAATATAAAAAATATATATTTTTGCTTGAAAACAAGCGATGTATCAGTTCGATCGTACCCCCATACTAGCCATTTTGAGACTTTCGGAAGAGTTAACGCTCTTAACTGCTTGGTTTCGAAGATTAAAATTTTAATTTTTAATATCGCATAGAACTAACGTGCAGCCCCTATACGTTATGTTTAAAAAAAATATATAAAATTTTTTTTCAAAATGGCGGCTATCGTAAAAATTCAAAGTGTCATAACTTTGCTAAATCAAATCCTACTGAAAAATGTCGTATGCAAAAAGTGTTTGGAATTTTATTTTGCATATAAAAGCAATTTTTATTTTTTTTTTTTTTAATAAAAACCGAGTCTTACCATATATTGACCGAGACCTCGAACGAGCTTTTATGCGACTCTGCATACAGTTAACGCTCGTATGAAGCTTTTATTTAAGAAATTGACTTGAATTTTGTATACCAAATAGAGCTTTCAACTATACTTACGATACTATACAAAAAAATTAAAAATTAAAAAATAAAAGTATTTTTTTTTCAAAACACGTTTAGTGTGATGAGTCGATCGACCCACCATACATACGCTCATAAGATTTTCAATATAGTTAAGGTCAGTGTGAGCTTATTTATACATATTTGAATTTCAAAATTTTGTGACAGTATAGAATTCTTAAGCATCCTGTGTATGTTTGTTAGCAAAATCCATTTTGTCAATTTTTTGCAAAATGGCGACAAGTATTAAAATTCAATCACTTATTACTCAGTAGTGTTCAATTTTGTCAAAAAGGTCTCTATACATGAAATGTTGAGAAGCCTAAAGCTCATCTAAGTAAAATATAAAAAATATATATTTTTGCTTGAAAACAAGCGATGTATCAGTTCGATCGTACCCCCATACTAGCCATTTTGAGACTTTCGGAAGAGTTAACGCTCTTAACTGCTTGGTTTCGAAAATTAAAATTTTAATTTTTAATATCGCATAGAACTAACGTGCAGCCCCTATATGTTATGTTTAAAAAAAATATATAAAATTTTTTTTCAAAATGGCGGCTATCGTAAAAATTCAAAGTGTCATAACTTTGCTAAATCAAATCCTACTGAAAAATGTCCTATGCAAAAAGTGTTTGGAATTTTATTTTGCATATAAAAGCAATTTTTAATTATTTTTTTTTTTTAAAAAACCGAGTCTTACCATATATTGACCGAGACCTCGAACGAGCTTTTATGCGACTCTGCATACATTTAACGCTCGTATAAAGCTTCTATTTAAGAAATTGACTTGAATTTTTTATACCAAATAGAGCTTTCAACTATACTTACGATACTATACAAAAAAATTAAAAATTAAAAAATAAAAGTATTTTTTTTTCAAAACACGTTTAGTGTGATGAGTCGATCGACCCACCATACATACGCTCATAAGATTTTCAATATAGTTAAGGTCAGTGTGAGCTTATTTATACATATTTGAATTTCAAAATTTTGTGACAGTATAGAATTCTTAAGCATCCTGTGTATGTTTGTTAGCAAAATCCATTTTGTCAATTTTTTGCAAAATGGCGACAAGTATTAAAATTCAATCACTTATTACTCAGTAGTGTTCAATTTTGTCAAAAAGGTCTCTATACATGAAATGTTGAGAAGCCTAAAGCTCATCTAAGTAAAATATAAAAAATATATATTTTTGCTTGAAAACAAGCGATGTATCAGTTCGATCGTACCCCCATACTAGCCATTTTGAGACTTTCGGAAGAGTTTACGCTCTTAACTGCTTGGTTTCGAAGATTAAAATTTTAATTTTTAATATCGCATAGAACTAACGTGCAGCCCCTATACGTTATGTTTAAAAAAAATATATAAAAATTTTTTTCAAAATGGCGGCTATCGTAAAAATTCAAAGTGTCATAACTTTGCTAAATCAAATCCTACTGAAAAATGTCGTATGCAAAAAGTGTTTGGAATTATATTTTGCATATAAAAGCAATTTTTAATTATTTTTTTTTTAATAAAAACCGAGTCTTACCATATATTGACCGAGACCTCGAACGAGCTTTTATGCGACTCTGCATACAGTTAACGCTCGTATGAAGCTTCTATTTAAGAAATTGACTTGAATTTTTTATACCAAATAGAGCTTTCAACTATACTTACGATACTATACAAAAAAATTAAAAATTAAAAAATAAAAGTATTTTTTTTTCAAAACACGTTTAGTGTGATGAGTCGATCGACCCACCATACATACGCTCATAAGATTTTCAATATAGTTAAGGTCAGTGTGAGCTTATTTATACATATTTGAATTTCAAAATTTTGTGACAGTATAGAATTCTTAAGCATCCTGTGTATGTTTGTTAGCAAAATCCATTTTGTCAATTTTTTGCAAAATGGCGACAAGTATTAAAATTCAATCACTTATTACTCAGTAGTGTTCAATTTTGTCAAAAAGGTCTCTATACATGAAATGTTGAGAAGCCTAAAGCTCATCTAAGTAAAATATAAAAAATATATATTTTTGCTTGAAAACAAGCGATGTATCAGTTCGATCGTACCCCCATACTAGCCATTTTGAGACTTTCGGAAGAGTTAACGCTCTTAACTGCTTGGTTTCGAAGATTGAAATTTTAATTTTTAATATCGCATAGAACTAACGTGCAGCCCCTATACGTTATGTTTAAAAAAAATATATAAAATTTTTTTTCAAAATGGCGGCTATCGTAAAAATTCAAAGTGTCATAACTTTGCTAAATCAAATCCTACTGAAAAATGTCGTATGCAAAAAGTGTTTGGAATTTTATTTTGCATATAAAAGCAATTTTTAATTATTTTTTTTTTAATAAAAACCGAGTCTTACCATATATTGACCGAGACCTCGAACGAGCTTTTATGCGACTCTGCATACAGTTAACGCTCGTATGAAGCTTCTATTTAAGAAATTGACTTGAATTTTTTATACCAAATAGAGTTTTCAACTATACTTACGATACTATACAAAAAAATTAAAAATTAAAAAATAAAAGTATTTTTTTTTCAAAACACGTTTAGTGTGATGAGTCGATCGACCCACCATACATACGCTCATAAGATTTTCAATATAGTTAAGGTCAGTGTGAGCTTATTTATACATATTTGAATTTCAAAATTTTGTGACAGTATAGAATTCTTAAGCATCCTGTGTATGTTTGTTAGCAAAATCCATTTTGTCAATTTTTTGCAAAATGGCGACAAGTATTAAAATTCAATCACTTATTACTCAGTAGTGTTCAATTTTGTCAAAAAGGTCTCTATACATGAAATGTTGAGAAGCCTAAAGCTCATCTAAGTAAAATATAAAAAATATATATTTTTGCTTGAAAACAAGCGATGTATCAGTTCGATCGTACCCCCATACTAGCCATTTTGAGACTTTCGGAAGAGTTAACGCTCTTAACTGCTTGGTTTCGAAGATTAAAATTTTAATTTTTAATATCGCATTGAACTAACGTGCAGCCCCTATACGTTATGTTTAAAAAAAATATATAAAATTTTTTTTCAAAATGGCGGCTATCGTAAAAATTCAAAGTGTCATAATTTTGCTAAATCAAATCCTACTGAATAATGTCGTATGCAAAAAGTGTTTGGAATTTTATTTTGCATATAAAAGCAATTCTTAATTATTTTTTTTTTAATAAAAACCGAGTCTTACCATATATTGACCGAGACCTCGAACGAGCTTTTATGCGACTCTGCATACAGTTAACGCTCGTATGAAGCTTCTATTTAAGAAATTGACTTGAATTTTTTATACCAAATAGAGCTTTCAACTATACTTACGATACTATACAAAAAAATTAAAAATTAAAAAATAAAAGTATTTTTTTTTCAAAACACGTTTAGTGTGATGAGTCGATCGACCCACCATACATACGCTCATAAGATTTTCAATATAGTTAAGGTCAGTGTGAGCTTATTTATACATATTTGAATTTCAAAATTTTGTGACAGTATAGAATTCTTAAGCATCCTGTGTATGTTTGTTAGCAAAATCCATTTTGTCAATTTTTTGCAAAATGGCGACAAGTATTAAAATTCAATCACTTATTACTCAGTAGTGTTCAATTTTGTCAAAAAGGTCTCTATACATGAAATGTTGAGAAGCCTAAAGCTCATCTAAGTAAAATATAAAAAATATATATTTTTGCTTGAAAACAAGCGATGTATCAGTTCGATCGTACCCCCATACTAGCCATTTTGAGACTTTCGGAAGAGTTAACGCTCTTAACTGCTTGGTTTCGAAGATTAAAATTTTAATTTTTATTATCGCATAGAACTAACGTGCAGCCCCTATACGTTATGTTTAAAAAAAATATATAAAATTTTTTTTCAAATTGGCGGCTATCGTAAAAATTCAAAGTGTCATAACTTTGCTAAATCAAATCCTACTAAAAAATGTCGTATGCAAAAAGTGTTTGGAATTTTATTTTGCATATAAAAGGAATTTTTAATTATTTTTTTTTTAATAAAAACCGAGTCTTACCATATATTGACCGAGACCTCGAACGAGCTTTTATGCGACTCTGCATACAGTTAACGCTCGTATGAAGCTTCTATTTAAGAAATTGACTTGAATTTTTTATACCAAATAGAGCTTTCAACTATACTTACGATACTATACAAAAAAATTAAAAATTAAAAAATAAAAGTATTTTTTTTTCAAAACACGTTTAGTGTGATGAGTCGATCGACCCACCATACATACGCTCATAAGATTTTCAATATAGTTAAGGTCAGTGTGAGCTTATTTATACATATTTGAATTTCAAAATTTTGTGACAGTATAGAATTCTTAAGCATCCTGTGTATGTTTGTTAGCAAAATCCATTTTGTCAATTTTTTGCAAAATGGCGACAAGTATTAAAATTTAATCACTTATTACTCAGTAGTGTTCAATTTTGTCAAAAAGGTCTCTATACATGAAATGTTGAGAAGCCTAAAGCTCATCTAAGTAAAATATAAAAAATATATATTTTTGCTTGAAAACAAGCGATGTATCAGTTCGATCGTACCCCCATACTAGCCATTTTGAGACTTTCGGAAGAGTTAACGCTCTTAACTGCTTGGTTTCAAAGATTAAAATTTTAATTTTTAATATCGCATAGAACTAACGTGCAGCCCCTATACGTTATGTTTAAAAAAAATATATAAAATTTTTTTTCAAAATGGCGGCTATCGTAAAAATTCAAAGTGTCATAACTTTGCTAAATCAAATCCTACTGAAAAATGTCGTATGCAAAAAGTGTTTGGAATTTTATTTTGCATAGAAAAGCAATTCTTAATTATTTTTTTTTTAATAAAAACCGAGTCTTACCATATATTGACCGAGACCTCGAACGAGCTTTTATGCGACTCTGCATACAGTTAACGCTCGTATGAAGCTTCTATTTAGGAAATTGACTTAAATTTTTTATACCAAATAGAGTTTTCAACTATACTTACGATACTATACAAATAAATTAAAAATTAAAAAATAAAAGTATTTTTTTTTCAAAACACGTTTAGTGTGATGAGTCGATTGACCCATCATACATACGCTCATAAGATTTTCAATATAGTTAAGGTCAGTGTGAGCTTATTTATACATATTTGAATTTCAAAATTTTGTGACAGTATAGAATTCTTAAGCATCCTGTGTATGTTTGTTAGCAAAATCCATTTTGTCAATTTTTTGCAAAATGGCGACAAGTATTAAAATTCAATCACTTATTACTCAGTAGTGTTTAATTTTGTCAAAAAGGTCTCTATACATGAAATGTTGAGAAGCCTAAAGCTCATCTAAGTAAAATATAAAAAATATATATTTTTGCTTGAAAACAAGCGATGTATCAGTTCGATCGTACCCCCATACTAGCCATTTTGAGACTTTCGGAAGAGTTAACGCTCTTAACTGCTTGGTTTCGAAGATTAAAATTTTAATTTTTAATATCGCATTGAACTAACGTGCAGCCCCTATACGTTATGTTTAAAAAAAATATATAAATTTTTTTTTCAAAATGGCGGCTATCGTAAAAATTCAAAGTGTCATAATTTTGCTAAATCAAATCCTACTGAAAAATGTCGTATGCAAAAAGTGTTTGGAATTTTATTTTGCATATAAAAGCAATTTTTAATTATTTTTTTTTTAATAAAAACCGAGTCTTACCATATATTGACCGAGACCTCGAACGAGCTTTTATGCGACTCTGCATACAGTTAACGCTCGTATGAAGCTTCTATTTAAGAAATTGACTTGAATTTTTTATACCAAATAGAGCTTTCAACTATACTTACGATACTATACAAAAAAATTAAAAATTAAAAAATAAAAGTATTTTTTTTTCAAAACACGTTTAGTGTGATGAGTCGATCGACCCACCATACATACGCTCATAAGATTTTCAATATAGTTAAGGTCAGTGTGAGCTTATTTATACATATTTGAATTTCAAAATTTTGTGACAGTATAGAATTCTTAAGCATCCTGTGTATGTTTGTTAGCAAAATCCATTTTGTCAATTTTTTGCAAAATGGCGACAAGTATTAAAATTCAATCACTTATTACTCAGTAGTGTTCAATTTTGTCAAAAAGGTCTCTATACATGAAATGTTAAGAAGCCTAAAGCTCATCTAAGTAAAATATAAAAAATATATATTTTTGCTTGAAAACAAGCGATGTATCAGTTCGATCGTACCCCCATACTAGCCATTTTGAGACTTTCGGAAGAGTTAACGCTCTTAACTGCTTGGTTTCGAAGATTAAAATTTTAATTTTTAATATCGCATAGAACTAACGTGCAGCCCCTATACGTTATGTTTAAAAAAAATATATAAAATTTTTTTTCAAAATGGCGGCTATCGTAAAAATTCAAAGTGTCATAACTTTGCTAAATCAAATCCTACTGAAAAATGTCGTATGCAAAAAGTGTTTGGAATTTTATTTTGCATATAAAAGCAATTTTTATTTTTTTTTTTTTTAATAAAAACCGAGTCTTACCATATATTGACCGAGACCTCGAACGAGCTTTTATGCGACTCTGCATACAGTTAACGCTCGTATGAAGCTTTTATTTAAGAAATTGACTTGAATTTTGTATACCAAATAGAGCTTTCAACTATACTTACGATACTATACAAAAAAATTAAAAATTAAAAAATAAAAGTATTTTTTTTTCAAAACACGTTTAGTGTGATGAGTCGATCGACCCACCATACATACGCTCATAAGATTTTCAATATAGTTAAGGTCAGTGTGAGCTTATTTATACATATTTGAATTTCAAAATTTTGTGACAGTATAGAATTCTTAAGCATCCTGTGTATGTTTGTTAGCAAAATCCATTTTGTCAATTTTTTGCAAAATGGCGACAAGTATTAAAATTCAATCACTTATTACTCAGTAGTGTTCAATTTTGTCAAAAAGGTCTCTATACATGAAATGTTGAGAAGCCTAAAGCTCATCTAAGTAAAATATAAAAAATATATATTTTTGCTTGAAAACAAGCGATGTATCAGTTCGATCGTACCCCCATACTAGCCATTTTGAGACTTTCGGAAGAGTTAACGCTCTTAACTGCTTGGTTTCGAAAATTAAAATTTTAATTTTTAATATCGCATAGAACTAACGTGCAGCCCCTATATGTTATGTTTAAAAAAAATATATAAAATTTTTTTTCAAAATGGCGGCTATCGTAAAAATTCAAAGTGTCATAACTTTGCTAAATCAAATCCTACTGAAAAATGTCCTATGCAAAAAGTGTTTGGAATTTTATTTTGCATATAAAAGCAATTTTTAATTATTTTTTTTTTTTAAAAAACCGAGTCTTACCATATATTGACCGAGACCTCGAACGAGCTTTTATGCGACTCTGCATACATTTAACGCTCGTATAAAGCTTCTATTTAAGAAATTGACTTGAATTTTTTATACCAAATAGAGCTTTCAACTATACTTACGATACTATACAAAAAAATTAAAAATTAAAAAATAAAAGTATTTTTTTTTCAAAACACGTTTAGTGTGATGAGTCGATCGACCCACCATACATACGCTCATAAGATTTTCAATATAGTTAAGGTCAGTGTGAGCTTATTTATACATATTTGAATTTCAAAATTTTGTGACAGTATAGAATTCTTAAGCATCCTGTGTATGTTTGTTAGCAAAATCCATTTTGTCAATTTTTTGCAAAATGGCGACAAGTATTAAAATTCAATCACTTATTACTCAGTAGTGTTCAATTTTGTCAAAAAGGTCTCTATACATGAAATGTTGAGAAGCCTAAAGCTCATCTAAGTAAAATATAAAAAATATATATTTTTGCTTGAAAACAAGCGATGTATCAGTTCGATCGTACCCCCATACTAGCCATTTTGAGACTTTCGGAAGAGTTTACGCTCTTAACTGCTTGGTTTCGAAGATTAAAATTTTAATTTTTAATATCGCATAGAACTAACGTGCAGCCCCTATACGTTATGTTTAAAAAAAATATATAAAAATTTTTTTCAAAATGGCGGCTATCGTAAAAATTCAAAGTGTCATAACTTTGCTAAATCAAATCCTACTGAAAAATGTCGTATGCAAAAAGTGTTTGGAATTATATTTTGCATATAAAAGCAATTTTTAATTATTTTTTTTTTAATAAAAACCGAGTCTTACCATATATTGACCGAGACCTCGAACGAGCTTTTATGCGACTCTGCATACAGTTAACGCTCGTATGAAGCTTCTATTTAAGAAATTGACTTGAATTTTTTATACCAAATAGAGCTTTCAACTATACTTACGATACTATACAAAAAAATTAAAAATTAAAAAATAAAAGTATTTTTTTTTCAAAACACGTTTAGTGTGATGAGTCGATCGACCCACCATACATACGCTCATAAGATTTTCAATATAGTTAAGGTCAGTGTGAGCTTATTTATACATATTTGAATTTCAAAATTTTGTGACAGTATAGAATTCTTAAGCATCCTGTGTATGTTTGTTAGCAAAATCCATTTTGTCAATTTTTTGCAAAATGGCGACAAGTATTAAAATTCAATCACTTATTACTCAGTAGTGTTCAATTTTGTCAAAAAGGTCTCTATACATGAAATGTTGAGAAGCCTAAAGCTCATCTAAGTAAAATATAAAAAATATATATTTTTGCTTGAAAACAAGCGATGTATCAGTTCGATCGTACCCCCATACTAGCCATTTTGAGACTTTCGGAAGAGTTAACGCTCTTAACTGCTTGGTTTCGAAGATTGAAATTTTAATTTTTAATATCGCATAGAACTAACGTGCAGCCCCTATACGTTATGTTTAAAAAAAATATATAAAATTTTTTTTCAAAATGGCGGCTATCGTAAAAATTCAAAGTGTCATAACTTTGCTAAATCAAATCCTACTGAAAAATGTCGTATGCAAAAAGTGTTTGGAATTTTATTTTGCATATAAAAGCAATTTTTAATTATTTTTTTTTTAATAAAAACCGAGTCTTACCATATATTGACCGAGACCTCGAACGAGCTTTTATGCGACTCTGCATACAGTTAACGCTCGTATGAAGCTTCTATTTAAGAAATTGACTTGAATTTTTTATACCAAATAGAGTTTTCAACTATACTTACGATACTATACAAAAAAATTAAAAATTAAAAAATAAAAGTATTTTTTTTTCAAAACACGTTTAGTGTGATGAGTCGATCGACCCACCATACATACGCTCATAAGATTTTCAATATAGTTAAGGTCAGTGTGAGCTTATTTATACATATTTGAATTTCAAAATTTTGTGACAGTATAGAATTCTTAAGCATCCTGTGTATGTTTGTTAGCAAAATCCATTTTGTCAATTTTTTGCAAAATGGCGACAAGTATTAAAATTCAATCACTTATTACTCAGTAGTGTTCAATTTTGTCAAAAAGGTCTCTATACATGAAATGTTGAGAAGCCTAAAGCTCATCTAAGTAAAATATAAAAAATATATATTTTTGCTTGAAAACAAGCGATGTATCAGTTCGATCGTACCCCCATACTAGCCATTTTGAGACTTTCGGAAGAGTTAACGCTCTTAACTGCTTGGTTTCGAAGATTAAAATTTTAATTTTTAATATCGCATAGAACTAACGTGCAGCCCCTATACGTTATGTTTAAAAAAAATATATAAAAATTTTTTTCAAAATGGCGGCTATCGTAAAAATTCAAAGTGTCATAACTTTGCTAAATCAAATCCTACTGAAAAATGTCGTATGCAAAAAGTGTTTGGAATTTTATTTTGCATATAAAAGCAATTTTTAATTATTTTTTTTTTTAATAAAAACCGAGTCTTACCATATATTGACCGAGACCTCGAACGAGCTTTTATGCGACTCTGCATACAGTTAACGCTCGTATGAAGCTTCTATTTAAGAAATTGACTTGATTTTTTTATACCAAATAGAGCTTTCAACTATACTTACGATACTATACAAAAAAATTAAAAATTAAAAAATAAAAGTATTTTTTTTTCAAAACACGTTTAGTGTGATGAGTCGATCGACCCACCATACATACGCTCATAAGATTTTCAATATAGTTAAGGTCAGTGTGAGCTTATTTATACATATTTGAATTTCAAAATTTTGTGACAGTATAGAATTCTTAAGCATCCTGTGTATGTTTGTTAGCAAAATCCATTTTGTCAATTTTTTGCAAAATGGCGACAAGTATTAAAATTCAATCACTTATTACTCAGTAGTGTTCAATTTTGTCAAAAAGGTCTCTATACATGAAATGTTGAGAAGCCTAAAGCTCATCTAAGTAAAATATAAAAAATATATATTTTTGCTTGAAAACAAGCGATGTATCAGTTCGATCGTACCCCCATACTAGCCATTTTGAGACTTTCGGAAGAGTTTACGCTCTTAACTGCTTGGTTTCGAAGATTAAAATTTTAATTTTTAATATCGCATAGAACTAACGTGCAGCCCCTATACGTTATGTTTAAAAAAAATATATAAAAATTTTTTTCAAAATGGCGGCTATCGTAAAAATTCAAAGTGTCATAACTTTGCTAAATCAAATCCTACTGAAAAATGTCGTATGCAAAAAGTGTTTGGAATTATATTTTGCATATAAAAGCAATTTTTAATTATTTTTTTTTTAATAAAAACCGAGTCTTACCATATATTGACCGAGACCTCGAACGAGCTTTTATGCGACTCTGCATACAGTTAACGCTCGTATGAAGCTTCTATTTAAGAAATTGACTTGAATTTTTTATACCAAATAGAGCTTTCAACTATACTTACGATACTATACAAAAAAATTAAAAATTAAAAAATAAAAGTATTTTTTTTTCAAAACACGTTTAGTGTGATGAGTCGATCGACCCACCATACATACGCTCATAAGATTTTCAATATAGTTAAGGTCAGTGTGAGCTTATTTATACATATTTGAATTTCAAAATTTTGTGACAGTATAGAATTCTTAAGCATCCTGTGTATGTTTGTTAGCAAAATCCATTTTGTCAATTTTTTGCAAAATGGCGACAAGTATTAAAATTCAATCACTTATTACTCAGTAGTGTTCAATTTTGTCAAAAAGGTCTCTATACATGAAATGTTGAGAAGCCTAAAGCTCATCTAAGTAAAATATAAAAAATATATATTTTTGCTTGAAAACAAGCGATGTATCAGTTCGATCGTACCCCCATACTAGCCATTTTGAGACTTTCGGAAGAGTTAACGCTCTTAACTGCTTGGTTTCGAAGATTGAAATTTTAATTTTTAATATCGCATAGAACTAACGTGCAGCCCCTATACGTTATGTTTAAAAAAAATATATAAAATTTTTTTTCAAAATGGCGGCTATCGTAAAAATTCAAAGTGTCATAACTTTGCTAAATCAAATCCTACTGAAAAATGTCGTATGCAAAAAGTGTTTGGAATTTTATTTTGCATATAAAAGCAATTTTTAATTATTTTTTTTTTAATAAAAACCGAGTCTTACCATATATTGACCGAGACCTCGAACGAGCTTTTATGCGACTCTGCATACAGTTAACGCTCGTATGAAGCTTCTATTTAAGAAATTGATTTGAATTTTTTATACCAAATAGAGTTTTCAACTATACTTACGATACTATACAAAAAAATTAAAAATTAAAAAATAAAAGTATTTTTTTTTCAAAACACGTTTAGTGTGATGAGTCGATCGACCCACCATACATACGCTCATAAGATTTTCAATATAGTTAAGGTCAGTGTGAGCTTATTTATACATATTTGAATTTCAAAATTTTGTGACAGTATAGAATTCTTAAGCATCCTGTGTATGTTTGTTAGCAAAATCCATTTTGTCAATTTTTTGCAAAATGGCGACAAGTATTAAAATTCAATCACTTATTACTCAGTAGTGTTCAATTTTGTCAAAAAGGTCTCTATACATGAAATGTTAAGAAGCCTAAAGCTCATCTAAGTAAAATATAAAAAATATATATTTTTGCTTGAAAACAAGCGATGTATCAGTTCGATCGTACCCCCATACTAGCCATTTTGAGACTTTCGGAAGAGTTAACGCTCTTAACTGCTTGGTTTCGAAGATTAAAATTTTAATTTTTAATATCGCATAGAACTAACGTGCAGCCCCTATACGTTATGTTTAAAAAAAATATATAAAAATTTTTTTCAAAATGGCGGCTATCGTAAAAATTCAAAGTGTCATAACTTTGCTAAATCAAATCCTACTGAAAAATGTCGTATGCAAAAAGTGTTTGGAATTTTATTTTGCATATAAAAGCAATTTTTAATTATTTTTTTTTTTAATAAAAACCGAGTCTTACCATATATTGACCGAGACCTCGAACGAGCTTTTATGCGACTCTGCATACAGTTAACGCTCGTATGAAGCTTCTATTTAAGAAATTGACTTGATTTTTTTATACCAAATAGAGCTTTCAACTATACTTACGATACTATACAAAAAAATTAAAAATTAAAAAATAAAAGTATTTTTTTTTCAAAACACGTTTAGTGTGATGAGTCGATCGACCCACCATACATACGCTCATAAGATTTTCAATATAGTTAAGGTCAGTGTGAGCTTATTTATACATATTTGAATTTCAAAATTTTGTGACAGTATAGAATTCTTAAGCATCCTGTGTATGTTTGTTAGCAAAATCCATTTTGTCAATTTTTTGCAAAATGGCGACAAGTATTAAAATTCAATCACTTATTACTCAGTAGTGTTCAATTTTGTCAAAAAGGTCTCTATACATTAAATGTTGAGAAGCCTAAAGCTCATCTAAGTAAAATATAAAAAATATATATTTTTGCTTGAAAACAAGCGATGTATCAGTTCGATCGTACCCCCATACTAGCCATTTTGAGACTTTCGGAAGAGTTAACGCTCTTAACTGCTTGGTTTCGAAGATTAAAATTTTAATTTTTAATATCGCATAGAACTAACGTGCAGCCCCTATACGTTATGTTTAAAAAAAATATATAAAATTTTTTTTCAAAATGGCGGCTATCGTAAAAATTCAAAGTGTCATAACTTTGCTAAATCAAATCCTACTGAAAAATGTCGTATGCAAAAAGTGTTTGGAATTTTATTTTGCATATAAAAGCAATTTTTAATTATTTTTTTTTTAATAAAAACCGAGTCTTACCATATATTGACCGAGACCTCGAACGAGCTTTTATGCGACTCTGCATACAGTTAACGCTCGTATGAAGCTTCTATTTAAGAAATTGACTTAAATTTTTTATACCAAATAGAGTTTTCAACTATACTTACGATACTATACAAAAAAATTAAAAATTAAAAAATAAAAGTATTTTTTTTTCAAAACACGTTTAGTGTGATGAGTCGATCGACCCACCATACATACGCTCATAAGATTTTCAATATAGTTAAGGTCAGTGTGAGCTTATTTATACATATTTGAATTTCAAAATTTTGTGACAGTATAGAATTCTTAAGCATCCTGTGTATGTTTGTTAGCAAAATCCATTTTGTCAATTTTTTGCAAAATGGCGACAAGTATTAAAATTCAATCACTTATTACTCAGTAGTGTTCAATTTTGTCAAAAAGGTCTCTATACATGAAATGTTGAGAAGCCTAAAGCTCATCTAAGTAAAATATAAAAAATATATATTTTTGCTTGAAAACAAGCGATGTATCAGTTCGATCGTACCCCCATACTAGCCATTTTGAGACTTTCGGAAGAGTTAACGCTCTTAACTGCTTGGTTTCGAAGATTAAAATTTTTATTTTTAATATCGCATAGAACTAACGTGCAGCCCCTATACGTTATGTTTAAAAAAAATATATAAAATTTTTTTTCAAAATGGCGGCTATCGTAAAATTTCAAAGTGTCATAACTTTGCTAAATCAAATCCTACTAAAAAATGTCGTATGCAAAAAGTGTTTGGAATTTTATTTTGCATATAAAAGCAATTTTTAATTATTTTTTTTTTAATAAAAACCGAGTCTTACCATATATTGACCGAGACCTCGAACGAGCTTTTATGCGACTCTGCATACAGTTAACGCTCGTATGAAGCTTCTATTTAAGAAATTGACTTGAATTTTTTATACCAAATAGAGCTTTCAACTATACTTACGATACTATACAAAAAAATTAAAAATTAAAAAATAAAAGTATTTTTTTTTCAAAACACGTTTAGTGTGATGAGTCGATCGACCCACCATACATACGCTCATAAGATTTTCAATATAGTTAAGGTCAGTGTGAGCTTATTTATACATATTTGAATTTCAAAATTTTGTGACAGTATAGAATTCTTAAGCATCCTGAGTATGTTTGTTAGCAAAATCCATTTTGTCAATTTTTTGCAAAATGGCGACAAGTATTAAAATTCAATCACTTATTACTCAGTAGTGTTCAATTTTGTCAAAAAGGTCTCTATACATGAAATGTTGAGAAGCCTAAAGCTCATCTAAGTAAAATATAAAAAATATATATTTTTGCTTGAAAACAAGCGATGTATCAGTTCGATCGTACCCCCATACTAGCCATTTTGAGACTTTCGGAAGAGTTAACGCTCTTAACTGCTTGGTTTCGAAGATTAAAATTTTAATTTTTAATATCGCATAGAACTAACGTGCAGCCCCTATACGTTATGTTTAAAAAAAATATATAAAATTTTTTTTCAAAATGGCGGCTATCGTAAAAATTCAAAGTGTCATAACTTTGCTTAATCAAATCCTACTTAAAAATGTCGTATGCAAAAAGTGTTTGGAATTTTATTTTGCATATAAAAGCAATTTTTAATTATTTTTTTTTTGATAAAAACCGAGTCTTACCATATATTGACCGAGACCTCGAACGAGCTTTTATGCGACTCTGCATACAGTTAACGCTCGTATGAAGCTTCTATTTAAGAAATTGACTTAAATTTTTTATACCAAATAGAGCTTTCAACTATACTTACGATACTATACAAAAAAATTAAAAATTAAAAAATAAAAGTATTTTTTTTTCAAAACACGTTTAGTGTGATGAGTCGATCGACCCACCATACATACGCTCATAAGATTTTCAATATAGTTAAGGTCAGTGTGAGCTTATTTATACATATTTGAATTTCAAAATTTTGTGACAGTATAGAATTCTTAAGCATCCTGTGTATGTTTGTTAGCAAAATCCATTTTGTCAATTTTTTGCAAAATGGCGACAAGTATTAAAATTCAATCACTTATTACTCAGTAGTGTTCAATTTTGTCAAAAAGGTCTCTATACATGAAATGTTGAGAAGCCTAAAGCTCATCTAAGTAAAATATAAAAAATATATATTTTTGCTTGAAAACAAGCGATGTATCAGTTCGATCGTACCCCCATACTAGCCATTTTGAGACTTTCGGAAGAGTTAACGCTCTTAACTGCTTGGTTTCGAAGATTAAAATTTTAATTTTTAATATCGCATAGAACTAATGTGCAGCCCCTATACGTTATGTTTAAAAAAAATATATAAAATTTTTTTTCAAAATGGCGGCTATCGTAAAAATTCAAAGTGTCATAACTTTGCTAAATCTAATCCTACTGAAAAATGTCGTATGCAAAAAGTGTTTGGAATTTTATTTTGCATATAAAAGCAATTTTTAATTATTTTTTTTTTAATAAAAACCGAGTCTTACCATATATTGACCGAGACCTCGAACGAGCTTTTATGCGACTCTGCATACAGTTAACGCTCGTATGAAGCTTTTATTTAAGAAATTGACTTGAATTTTTCATACCAAATAGAGCTTTCAACTATACTTACGATACTATACAAAAAAATTAAAAATTAAAAAATAAAAGTATTTTTTTTTCAAAACACGTTTAGTGTGATGAGTCGATCGACCCACCATACATACGCTCATAAGATTTTCAATATAGTTAAGGTCAGTGTGAGCTTATTTATACATATTTGAATTTCAAAATTTTGTGACAGTATAGAATTCTTAAGCATCCTGTGTATGTTTGTTAGCAAAATCCATTTTGTCAATTTTTTGCAAAATGGCGACAAGTATTAAAATTCAATCACTTATTACTCAGTAGTGTTTAATTTTGTCAAAAAGGTCTCTATACATGAAATGTTGAGAAGCCTAAAGCTCATCTAAGTAAAATATAAAAAATATATATTTTTGCTTGAAAACAAGCGATGTATCAGTTCGATCGTACCCCCATACTAGCCATTTTGAGACTTTCGGAAGAGTTAACGCTCTTAACTGCTTGGTTTCGAAGATTAAAATTTTAATTTTTAATATCGCATAGAACTAACGTGCAGCCCCTATACGTTATGTTTAAAAAAAATATATAAAATTTTTTTTAAAAATGGCGGCTATCGTAAAAATTCAAAGTGTCATAACTTTGCTAAATCAAATCCTACTGAAAAATGTCGTTTGCAAAAAGTGTTTGGAATTATATTTTGCATATAAAAGCAATTTTTAATTATTTTTTTTTTAATAAAAACCGAGTCTTACCATATATTGACCGAGACCTCGAACGAGCTTTTATGCGACTCTGCATACAGTTAACGCTCGTATGAAGCTTCTATTTAAGAAATTGACTTGAATTTTTTATACCAAATAGAGCTTTCAACTATACTTACGATACTATACAAAAAAATTAAAAATTAAAAAATAAAAGTATTTTTTTTTCAAAACACGTTTAGTGTGATGAGTCGATCGACCCACCATACATACGCTCATAAGATTTTCAATATAGTTAAGGTCAGTGTGAGCTTATTTATACATATTTGAATTTCAAAATTTTGTGACAGTATAGAATTCTTAAGCATCCTGTGTATGTTTGTTAGCAAAATCCATTTTGTCAATTTTTTGCAAAATGGCGACAAGTATTAAAATTCAATCACTTATTACTCAGTAGTGTTCAATTTTGTCAAAAAGGTCTCTATACATGAAATGTTGAGAAGCCTAAAGCTCATCTAAGTAAAATATAAAAAATATATATTTTTGCTTGAAAACAAGCGATGTATCAGTTCGATCGTACCCCCATACTAGCCATTTTGAGACTTTCGGAAGAGTTAACGCTCTTAACTGCTTGGTTTCGAAGATTAAAATTTTAATTTTTAATATCGCATAGAACTAACGTGCAGCCCCTATACGTTATGTTTAAAAAAAATATATAAAATTTTTTTTCAAAATGGCGGCTATCGTAAAAATTCAAAGTGTCATAACTTTGCTAAATCAAATCCTACTGAAAAATGTCGTATGCAAAAAGTGTTTGGAATTTTATTTTGCATATAAAAGCAATTTTTAATTATTTTTTTTTTAATAAAAACCGAGTCTTACCATATATTGACCGAGACCTCGAACGAGCTTTTATGCGACTCTGCATACAGTTAACGCTCGTATGAAGCTTCTATTTAAGAAATTGACTTAAATTTTTTATACCAAATAGAGTTTTCAACTATACTTACGATACTATACAAAAAAATTAAAAATTAAAAAATAAAAGTATTTTTTTTTCAAAACACGTTTAGTGTGATGAGTCGATCGACCCACCATACATACGCTCATAAGATTTTCAATATAGTTAAGGTCAGTGTGAGCTTATTTATACATATTTGAATTTCAAAATTTTGTGACAGTATAGAATTCTTAAGCATCCTGTGTATGTTTGTTAGCAAAATCCATTTTGTCAATTTTTTGCAAAATGGCGACAAGTATTAAAATTCAATCACTTATTACTCAGTAGTGTTCAATTTTGTCAAAAAGGTCTCTATACATGAAATGTTGAGAAGCCTAAAGCTCATCTAAGTAAAATATAAAAAATATATATTTTTGCTTGAAAACAAGCGATGTATCAGTTCGATCGTACCCCCATACTAGCCATTTTGAGACTTTCGGAAGAGTTAACGCTCTTAACTGCTTGGTTTCGAAGATTAAAATTTTTATTTTTAATATCGCATAGAACTAACGTGCAGCCCCTATACGTTATGTTTAAAAAAAATATATAAAAATTTTTTTCAAAATGGCGGCTATCGTAAAATTTCAAAGTGTCATAACTTTGCTAAATCAAATCCTACTAAAAAATGTCGTATGCAAAAAGTGTTTGGAATTTTATTTTGCATATAAAAGCAATTTTTAATTATTTTTTTTTTAATAAAAACCGAGTCTTACCATATATTGACCGAGACCTCGAACGAGCTTTTATGCGACTCTGCATACAGTTAACGCTCGTATGAAGCTTCTATTTAAGAAATTGACTTGAATTTTTTATACCAAATAGAGCTTTCAACTATACTTACGATACTATACAAAAAAATTAAAAATTAAAAAATAAAAGTATTTTTTTTTCAAAACACGTTTAGTGTGATGAGTCGATCGACCCACCATACATACGCTCATAAGATTTTCAATATAGTTAAGGTCAGTGTGAGCTTATTTATACATATTTGAATTTCAAAATTTTGTGACAGTATAGAATTCTTAAGCATCCTGTGTATGTTTGTTAGCAAAATCCATTTTGTCAATTTTTTGCAAAATGGCGACAAGTATTAAAATTCAATCACTTATTACTCAGTAGTGTTCAATTTTGTCAAAAAGGTCTCTATACATGAAATGTTGAGAAGCCTAAAGCTCATCTAAGTAAAATATAAAAAATATATATTTTTGCTTGAAAACAAGCGATGTATCAGTTCGATCGTACCCCCATACTAGCCATTTTGAGACTTTCGGAAGAGTTAACGCTCTTAACTGCTTGGTTTTGAAGATTAAAATTTTAATTTTTAATATCGCATAGAACTAACGTGCAGCCTCTATACGTTATGTTTAAAAAAAATATATAAAATTTTTTTTCAAAATGGCGGCTATCGTAAAAATTCAAAGTGTCATAACTTTGCTAAATCAAATCCTACTGAAAAATGTCGTATGCAAAAAGTGTTTGGAATTTTATTTTGCATATAAAAGCAATTTTTAATTATTTTTTTTTTAATAAAAACCGAGTCTTACCATATATTGACCGAGACCTCGAACGAGCTTTTATGCGACTCTGCATACAGTTAACGCTTGTATGAAGCTTCTATTTGAGAAATTGACTTGAATTTTTTATACCAAATAGAGCTTTCAACTATACTTACGATACTATACAAAAAAATTAAAAATTAAAAAATAAAAGTATTTTTTTTTCAAAACACGTTTAGTGTGATGAGTCGATCGACCCACCATACATACGCTCATAAGATTTTCAATATAGTTAAGGTCAGTGTGAGCTTATTTATACATATTTGAATTTCAAATTTTTTGTGACAGTATAGAATTCTTAAGCATCCTGTGTATGTTTTTTAGCAAAATCCATTTTGTCAATTTTTTGCAAAATGGCGACAAGTATTAAAATTCAATCACTTATTACTCAGTAGTGTTCAATTTTGTCAAAAAGGTCTCTATACATGAAATGTTGAGAAGCCTAAAGCTCATCTAAGTAAAATATAAAAAATATATATTTTTGCTTGAAAACAAGCGATGTATCAGTTCGATCGTACCCCCATACTAGCCATTTTGAGACTTTCGGAAGAGTTAACGCTCTTAACTGCTTGGTTTCGAAGATTAAAATTTTAATTTTTAATATCGCATAGAACTAACGTGCAGCCCCTATACGTTATGTTTAAAAAAAATATATAAAATTTTTTTTCAAAATGGCGGCTATCGTAAAAATTCAAAGTGTCATAACTTTGCTTAATCAAATCCTACTTAAAAATGTCGTATGCAAAAAGTGTTTGGAATTTTATTTTGCATATAAAAGCAATTTTTAATTATTTTTTTTTTGATAAAAACCGAGTCTTACCATATATTGACCGAGACCTCGAACGAGCTTTTATGCGACTCTGCATACAGTTAACGCTCGTATGAAGCTTCTATTTAAGAAATTGACTTAAATTTTTTATACCAAATAGAGCTTTCAACTATACTTACGATACTATACAAAAAAATTAAAAATTAAAAAATAAAAGTATTTTTTTTTCAAAACACGTTTAGTGTGATGAGTCGATCGACCCACCATACATACGCTCATAAGATTTTCAATATAGTTAAGGTCAGTGTGAGCTTATTTATACATATTTGAATTTCAAAATTTTGTGACAGTATAGAATTCTTAAGCATCCTGTGTATGTTTGTTAGCAAAATCCATTTTGTCAATTTTTTGCAAAATGGCGACAAGTATTAAAATTCAATCACTTATTACTCAGTAGTGTTCAATTTTGTCAAAAAGGTCTCTATACATGAAATGTTGAGAAGCCTAAAGCTCATCTAAGTAAAATATAAAAAATATATATTTTTGCTTGAAAACAAGCGATGTATCAGTTCGATCGTACCCCCATACTAGCTATTTTGAGACTTTCGGAAGAGTTAACGCTCTTAACTGCTTGGTTTCGAAGATTTAAATTTTAATTTTTGATATCGCATAGAACTAACGTGCAGCCCCTATACGTTATGTTTAAAAAAAATATATAAAATTTTATTCCATAATGGCGGCTATCGTAAAAATTCAAAGTGTCATAACTTTGCTAAATAATATCCTACTAAAAAATGTCGTATGCAAAAAGTGTTTGGAATTTTAATTTGCATATAAAAGCAATTTTTAATTATTTTTTTTTTTTAAAAACCGAGTCTTACCATATATTGACCGAGACCTCGAACGAGCTTTTATGCGACTCTGCATACAGTTAACGCTCGTATGAAGCTTCTATTTAAGAAATTGACTTGAATTTTTTATACCAAATAGAGCTTTCAACTATACTTACGATACTATACAAAAAAATTAAAAATTAAAAAATAAAAGTATTTTTTTTTCAAAACACGTTTAGTGTGATGAGTCGATCGACCCACCATACATACGCTCATAAGATTTTCAATATAGTTAAGGTCAGTGTGAGCTTATTTATACATATTTGAATTTCAAAATTTTGTGACAGTATAGAATTCTTAAGCATCCTGTGTATGTTTGTTAGCAAAATCCATTTTGTCAATTTTTTGCAAAATGGCGACAAGTATTAAAATTCAATCACTTATTACTCAGTAGTGTTCAATTTTGTCAAAAAGGTCTCTATACATGAAATGTTGAGAAGCCTAAAGCTCATCTAAGTAAAATATAAAAAATATATATTTTTGCTTGAAAACAAGCGATGTATCAGTTCGATCGTACCCCCATACTAGCCATTTTGAGACTTTCGGAAGAGTTAACGCTCTTAACTGCTTGGTTTCGAAGATTAAAATTTTAATTTTTAATATCGCATAGAACTAATGTGCAGCCCCTATACGTTATGTTTAAAAAAAATATATAAAATTTTTTTTCAAAATGGCGGCTATCGTAAAAATTCAAAGTGTCATAACTTTGCTAAATCTTATCCTACTGAAAAATGTCGTATGCAAAAAGTGTTTGGAATTTTATTTTGCATATAAAAGCAATTTTTAATTATTTTTTTTTTAATAAAAACCGAGTCTTACCATATATTGACCGAGACCTCGAACGAGCTTTTATGCGACTCTGCATACAGTTAACGCTCGTATGAAGCTTTTATTTAAGAAATTGACTTGAATTTTTCATACCAAATAGAGCTTTCAACTATACTTACGATACTATACAAAAAAATTAAAAATTAAAAAATAAAAGTATTTTTTTTTCAAAACACGTTTAGTGTGATGAGTCGATCGACCCACCATACATACGCTCATAAGATTTTCAATATAGTTAAGGTCAGTGTGAGCTTATTTATACATATTTGAATTTCAAAATTTTGTGACAGTATAGAATTCTTAAGCATCCTGTGTATGTTTGTTAGCAAAATCCATTTTGTCAATTTTTTGCAAAATGGCGACAAGTATTAAAATTCAATCACTTATTACTCAGTAGTGTTCAATTTTGTCAAAAAGGTCTCTATACATGAAATGTTGAGAAGCCTAAAGCTCATCTAAGTAAAATATAAAAAATATATATTTTTGCTTGAAAACAAGCGATGTATCAGTTCGATCGTACCCCCATACTAGCCATTTTGAGACTTTCGGAAGAGTTAACGCTCTTAACTGCTTGGTTTCGAAGATTAAAATTTTAATTTTTAATATCGCATTGAACTAACGTGCAGCCCCTATACGTTATGTTTAAAAAAAATATATAAAATTTTTTTTCAAAATGGCGGCTATCGTAAAAATTCAAAGTGTCATAACTTTGCTAAATCAAATCCTACTGAAAAATGTCGTATGCAAAAAGTGTTTGGAATTATATTTTGCATATAAAAGCAATTTTTAATTATTTTTTTTAATAAAAACCGAGTCTTACCATATATTGACCGAGACCTCGAACGAGCTTTTATGCGACTCTGCATACAGTTAACGCTCGTATGAAGCTTCTATTTAAGAAATTGACTTGAATTTTTTATACCAAATAGAGCTTTCAACTATACTTACGATACTATACAAAAAAATTAAAAATTAAAAAATAAAAGTATTTTTTTTTCAAAACACGTTTAGTGTGATGAGTCGATCGACCCACCATACATACGCTCATAAGATTTTCAATATAGTTAAGGTCAGTGTGAGCTAATTTATACATATTTGAATTTCAAAATTTTGTGACAGTATAGAATTCTTAAGCATCCTGTGTATGTTTGTTAGCAAAATCCATTTTGTCAATTTTTTGCAAAATGGCGACAAGTATTAAAATTCAATCACTTATTACTCAGTAGTGTTCAATTTTGTCAAAAAGGTCTCTATACATGAAATGTTGAAAAGCCTAAAGCTCATCTAAGTAAAATATAAAAAATATATATTTTTGCTTGAAAACAAGCGATGTATCAGTTCGATCGTACCCCCATACTAGCCATTTTGAGACTTTCGGAAGAGTTAACGCTCTTAACTGCTTGGTTTCGAAGATTAAAATTTTAATTTTTAATATCGCATAGAACTAACGTGCAACCCCTATACGTTATGTTTAAAAAAAATATATAAAATTTTTTTTCAAAATGGCGGCTATCGTAAAAATTCAAAGTGTCATAACTTTGCTAAATCAAATCCTACTGAAAAATGTCGTATGCAAAAAGTGTTTGGAATTTTATTTTGCATATAAAAGCAATTTTTAATTATTTTTTTTTTAATAAAAACCGAGTCTTACCATATATTGACCGAGACCTCGAACGAGCTTTTATGCGACTCTGCATACAGTTAACGCTCGTATGAAGCTTCTATTTAAGAAATTGACTTAAATTTTTTATACCAAATAGAGCTTTCAACTATACTTACGATACTATACAAAAAAATTAAAAATTAAAAAATAAAAGTATTTTTTTTTCAAAACACGTTTAGTGTGATGAGTCGATCGACCCACCATACATACGCTCATAAGATTTTCAATATAGTTAAGGTCAGTGTGAGCTTATTTATACATATTTGAATTTCAAAATTTTGTGACAGTATAGAATTCTTAAGCATCCTGTGTATGTTTGTTAGCAAAATCCATTTTGTCAATTTTTTGCAAAATGGCGACAAGTATTAAAATTCAATCACTTATTACTCAGTAGTGTTCAATTTTGTCAAAAAGGTCTCTATACATGAAATGTTGAGAAGCCTAAAGCTCATCTAAGTAAAATATAAAAAATATATATTTTTGCTTGAAAACAAGCGATGTATCAGTTCGATCGTACCCCCATACTAGCTATTTTGAGACTTTCGGAAGAGTTAACGCTCTTAACTGCTTGGTTTCGAAGATTTAAATTTTAATTTTTGATATCGCATAGAACTAACGTGCAGCCCCTATACGTTATGTTTAAAAAAAATATATAAAATTTTATTCCATAATGGCGGCTATCGTAAAAATTCAAAGTGTCATAACTTTGCTAAATAATATCCTACTAAAAAATGTCGTATGCAAAAAGTGTTTGGAATTTTAATTTGCATATAAAAGCAATTTTTAATTATTTTTTTTTTTCAAAAACCGAGTCTTACCATATATTGACCGAGACCTCGAACGAGCTTTTATGCGACTCTGCATACAGTTAACGCTCGTATGAAGCTTCTATTTAAGAAATTGACTTGAATTTTTTATACCAAATAGAGCTTTCAACTATACTTACGATACTATACAAAAAAATTAAAAATTAAAAAATAAAAGTATTTTTTTTTCAAAACACGTTTAGTGTGATGAGTCGATCGACCCACCATACATACGCTCATAAGATTTTCAATATAGTTAAGGTCAGTGTGAGCTTATTTATACATATTTGAATTTCAAAATTTTGTGACAGTATAGAATTCTTAAGCATCCTGTGTATGTTTGTTAGCAAAATCCATTTTGTCAATTTTTTGCAAAATGGCGACAAGTATTAAAATTCAATCACTTATTACTCAGTAGTGTTTAATTTTGTCAAAAAGGTCTCTATACATGAAATGTTGAGAAGCCTAAAGCTCATCTAAGTAAAATATAAAAAATATATATTTTTGCTTGAAAACAAGCGATGTATCAGTTCGATCGTACCCCCATACTAGCCATTTTGAGACTTTCGGAAGAGTTAACGCTCTTAACTGCTTGGTTTCGAAGATTAAAATTTTAATTTTTAATATCGCATAGAACTAACGTGCAGCCCCTATACGTTATGTTTAAAAAAAATATATAAATTTTTTTTTCAAAATGGCGGCTATCGTAAAAATTCAAAGTGTCATAACTTTGCTAAATCAAATCCTACTGAAAAATGTCGTATGCAAAAAGTGTTTGAAATTTTATTTTGCATATAAAAGCAATTTTTAATTATTTTTTTTTTAATAAAAACCGAGTCTTACCATATATTGACCGAGACCTCGAACGAGCTTTTATGCGACTCTGCATACAGTTAACGCTCGTATGAAGCTTCTATTTAAGAAATTGACTTGAATTTTTTATACCAAATAGAGCTTTCAACTATACTTACGATACTATACAAAAAAATTAAAAATTAAAAAATAAAAGTATTTTTTTTTCAAAACACGTTTAGTGTGATGAGTCGATCGACCCACCATACATACGCTCATAAGATTTTCAATATAGTTAAGGTCAGTGTGAGCTTATTTATACATATTTGAATTTCAAAATTTTGTGACAGTATAGAATTCTTAAGCATCCTGTGTATGTTTGTTAGCAAAATCCATTTTGTCAATTTTTTGCAAAATGGCGACAAGTATTAAAATTCAATCACTTATTACTCAGTAGTGTTCAATTTTGTCAAAAAGGTCTCTATACATGAAATGTTGAGAAGCCTAAAGCTCATCTAAGTAAAATATAAAAAATATATATTTTTGCTTGAAAACAAGCGATGTATCAGTTCGATCGTACCCCCATACTAGCCATTTTGAGACTTTCGGAAGAGTTAATGCTCTTAACTGCTTGGTTTCGAAGATTAAAATTTTAATTTTTAATATCGCATAGAACTAACGTGCAGCTTCTATACGTTATGTTTAAAAAAAATATATAAAATTTTTTTTCAAAATGGCGGCTATCGTAAAAATTCAAAGTGTCATAACTTTGCTAAATCAAATCCTACTGAAAAATGTCGTATGCAAAAAGTGTTTGGAATTTTATTTTGCATATAAAAGCAATTTTTAATTATTTTTTTTTTAATAAAAACCGAGTCTTACCATATATTGACCGAGACCTCGAACGAGCTTTTATGCGACTCTGCATACAGTTAACGCTCGTATGAAGCTTCTATTTAAGAAATTGACTTGAATTTTTTATACCAAATAGAGCTTTCAACTATACTTACGATACTATACAAAAAAATTAAAAATTAAAAAATAAAAGTATTTTTTTTTCAAAACACGTTTAGTGTGATGAGTCGATCGACCCACCATACATACGCTCATAAGATTTTCAATATAGTTAAGGTCAGTGTGAGCTTATTTATACATATTTGAATTTCAAAATTTTGTGACAGTATAGAATTCTTAAGCATCCTGTGTATGTTTGTTAGCAAAATCCATTTTGTCAATTTTTTGCAAAATGGCGACAAGTATTAAAATTCAATCACTTATTACTCAGTAGTGTTCAATTTTGTCAAAAAGGTCTCTATACATGAAATGTTGAGAAGCCTAAAGCTCATCTAAGTAAAATATAAAAAATATATATTTTTGCTTGAAAACAAGCGATGTATCAGTTCGATCGTACCCCCATACTAGCCATTTTGAGACTTTCGGAAGAGTTAACGCTCTTAACTGCTTGGTTTCGAAGATTAAAATTTTAATTTTTAATATCGCATAGAACTAACGTGCAGACCCTATACGTTATGTTTAAAAAAAATATATAAAATTTTTTTTCAAAATGGCGGCTATCGTAAAAATTCAAAGTGTCATAACTTTGCTAAATCAAATCCTACTGAAAAATGTCGTATGCAAAAAGTGTTTGGAATTATATTTTGCATATAAAAGCAATTTTTAATTATTTTTTTTAATAAAAACCGAGTCTTACCATATATTGACCGAGACCTCGAACGAGCTTTTATGCGACTCTGCATACAGTTAACGCTCGTATGAAGCTTCTATTTAAGAAATTGACTTGAATTTTTTATACCAAATAGAGCTTTCAACTATACTTACGATACTATACAAAAAAATTAAAAATTAAAAAATAAAAGTATTTTTTTTTCAAAACACGTTTAGTGTGATGAGTCGATCGACCCACCATACATACGCTCATAAGATTTTCAATATAGTTAAGGTCAGTGTGAGCTAATTTATACATATTTGAATTTCAAAATTTTGTGACAGTATAGAATTCTTAAGCATCCTGTGTATGTTTGTTAGCAAAATCCATTTTGTCAATTTTTTGCAAAATGGCGACAAGTATTAAAATTCAATCACTTATTACTCAGTAGTGTTCAATTTTGTCAAAAAGGTCTCTATACATGAAATGTTGAGAAGCCTAAAGCTCATCTAAGTAAAATATAAAAAATATATATTTTTGCTTGAAAACAAGCGATGTATCAGTTCGATCGTACCCCCATACTAGCCATTTTGAGACTTTCGGAAGAGTTAACGCTCTTAACTGCTTGGTTTCGAAGATTAAAATTTTAATTTTTAATATCGCATAGAACTAACGTGCAACCCCTATACGTTATGTTTAAAAAAAATATATAAAATTTTTTTTCAAAATGGCGGCTATCGTAAAAATTCAAAGTGTCATAACTTTGCTAAATCAAATCCTACTGAAAAATGTCGTATGCAAAAAGTGTTTGGAATTTTATTTTGCATATAAAAGCAATTTTTAATTATTTTTTTTTTAATAAAAACCGAGTCTTACCATATATTGACCGAGACCTCGAACGAGCTTTTATGCGACTCTGCATACAGTTAACGCTCGTATGAAGCTTCTATTTAAGAAATTGACTTAAATTTTTTATACCAAATAGAGCTTTCAACTATACTTACGATACTATACAAAAAAATTAAAAATTAAAAAATAAAAGTATTTTTTTTTCAAAACACGTTTAGTGTGATGAGTCGATCGACCCACCATACATACGCTCATAAGATTTTCAATATAGTTAAGGTCAGTGTGAGCTTATTTATACATATTTGAATTTCAAAATTTTGTGACAGTATAGAATTCTTAAGCATCCTGTGTATGTTTGTTAGCAAAATCCATTTTGTCAATTTTTTGCAAAATGGCGACAAGTATTAAAATTCAATCACTTATTACTCAGTAGTGTTCAATTTTGTCAAAAAGGTCTCTATACATGAAATGTTGAGAAGCCTAAAGCTCATCTAAGTAAAATATAAAAAATATATATTTTTGCTTGAAAACAAGCGATGTATCAGTTCGATCGTACCCCCATACTAGCTATTTTGAGACTTTCGGAAGAGTTAACGCTCTTAACTGCTTGGTTTCGAAGATTTAAATTTTAATTTTTGATATCGCATAGAACTAACGTGCAGCCCCTATACGTTATGTTTAAAAAAAATATATAAAATTTTATTCCATAATGGCGGCTATCGTAAAAATTCAAAGTGTCATAACTTTGCTAAATAATATCCTACTAAAAAATGTCGTATGCAAAAAGTGTTTGGAATTTTAATTTGCATATAAAAGCAATTTTTAATTATTTTTTTTTAATAAAAACCGAGTCTTACCATATATTGACCGAGACCTCGAACGAGCTTTTATGCGACTCTGCATACAGTTAACGCTCGTATGAAGCTTCTATTTAAGAAATTGACTTGAATTTTTTATACCAAATAGAGCTTTCAACTATACTTACAAAACTATACAAAAAAATTAAAAATTAAAAAATAAAAGTATTTTTTTTTCAAAACACGTTTAGTGTGATGAGTCGATCGACCCACCATACATACGCTCATAAGATTTTCAATATAGTTAAGGTCAGTGTGAGCTTATTTATACATATTTGAATTTCAAAATTTTGTGACAGTATAGAATTCTTAAGCAACCTGTGTATGTTTGTTAGCAAAATCCATTTTGTCAATTTTTTGCAAAATGGCGACAAGTATTAAAATTCAATCACTTATTACTCAGTAGTGTTCAATTTTGTCAAAAAGGTCTCTATACATGAAATGTTGAGAAGCCTAAAGCTCATCTAAGTAAAATATAAAAAATATATATTTTTGCTTGAAAACAAGCGATGTATCAGTTCGATCGTACCCCCATACTAGCCATTTTGAGACTTTCGGAAGAGTTAACGCTCTTAACTGCTTGGTTTCGAAGATTAAAATTTTAATTTTTAATATCGCATAGAACTAACGTGCAGCCCCTATACGTTATGTTTAAAAAAAATATATAAAATTTTTTTTCAAAATGGCGGCTATCGTAAAAATTAAAAGTGTCATAACTTTGCTAAATCAAATCCTACTGAAAAATGTCGTATGCAAAAAGTGTTTGGAATTTTATTTTGCATATAAAAGCAATTTTTAATTATTTTTTTTTTAATAAAAACCGAGTCTTACCATATATTGACCGAGACCTCGAACGAGCTTTTATGCGACTCTGCATACAGTTAACGCTCGTATGAAGCTTATATTTAAGAAATTGACTTAAATTTTTTATACCAAATAGAGCTTTCAACTATACTTACGATACTATACAAAAAAATTAAAAATTAAAAAATAAAAGTATTTTTTTTTCAAAACACGTTTAGTGTGATGAGTCGATCGACCCACCATACATACGCTCATAAGATTTTCAATATAGTTAAGGTCAGTGTGAGCTTATTTATACATATTTGAATTTCAAAATTTTGTGACAGTATAGAATTCTTAAGCATCCTGTGTATGTTTGTTAGCAAAATCCATTTTGTCAATTTTTTGCAAAATGGCGACAAGTATTAAAATTCAATCACTTATTACTCAGTAGTGTTCAATTTTGTCAAAAAGGTCTCTATACATGAAATGTTGAGAAGCCTAAAGCTCATCTAAGTAAAATATAAAAAATATATATTTTTGCTTGAAAACAAGCGATGTATCAGTTCGATCGTACCCCCATACTAGCCATTTTGAGACTTTCGGAAGAGTTAACGCTCTTAACTGCTTGGTTTCGAAGATTAAAATTTTAATTTTTAATATCGCATAGAACTAACGTGCAGCCCCTATACGTTATGTTTAAAAAAAATATATAAAATTTTTTTTCAAAATGGCGGCTATCGTAAAAATTCAAAGTGTCATAACTTTGCTAAATCAAATCCTACTGAAAAATGTCGTATGCAAAAAGTGTTTGGAATTTTATTTTGCATATAAAAGCAATTTTTAATTATTTTTTTTTTAATAAAAACCGAGTCTTACCATATATTGACCGAGACCTCGAACGAGCTTTTATGCGACTCTGCATACAGTTAACGCTCGTATGAAGCTTCTATTTAAGAAATTGACTTGAATTTTTTATACCAAATAGAGCTTTCAACTATACTTACGATACTATACAAAAAAATTAAAAATTAAAAAATAAAAGTATTTTTTTTTCAAAACACGTTTAGTGTGATGAGTCGATCGACCCACCATACATACGCTCATAAGATTTTCAATATAGTTAAGGTCAGTGTGAGCTTATTTATACATATTTGAATTTCAAAATTTTGTGACAGTATAGAATTCTTAAGCATCCTGTGTATGTTTGTTAGCAAAATCCATTTTGTCAATTTTTTGCAAAATGGCGACAAGTATTAAAATTCAATCACTTATTACTCAGTAGTGTTCAATTTTGTCAAAAAGGTCTCTATACATGAAATGTTGAGAAGCCTAAAGCTCATCTAAGTAAAATATAAAAAATATATATTTTTGCTTGAAAACAAGCGATGTATCAGTTCGATCGTACCCCCATACTAGCCATTTTGAGACTTTCGGAAGAGTTAACGCTCTTAACTGCTTGGTTTCGAAGATTAAAATTTTAATTTTTAATATCGCATAGAACTAACGTGCAGCCCCTATACGTTATGTTTAAAAAAAATATATAAAATTTACTTTAAAAATTGCGGCTATCGTAAAAATTCAAAGTGTCATAACTTTGCTAAATCAAATCCTACTGAAAAATGTCGTATGCAAAAAGTGTTTGGAATTTTATTTTGCATATAAAAGCAATTTTTAATTATTTTTTTTTTAATAAAAACCGAGTCTTACCATATATTGACCGAGACCTCGAACGAGCTTTTATGCGACTCTGCATACAGTTAACGCTCGTATGAAGCTTCTATTTAAGAAATTGACTTAAATTTTTTATACCAAATAGAGCTTTCAACTATACTTACGATACTATACAAAAAAAATAAAAATTAAAAAATAAAAGTATTTTTTTTTCAAAACACGTTTAGTGTGATGAGTCGATCGACCCACCATACATACGCTCATAAGATTTTCAATATAGTTAAGGTCAGTGTGAGCTTATTTATACATATTTGAATTTCAAAATTTTGTGACAGTATAGAATTCTTAAGCATCCTGTGTATGTTTGTTAGCAAAATCCATTTTGTCAATTTTTTGCAAAATGGCGACAAGTATTAAAATTCAATCACTTATTACTCAGTAGTGTTCAATTTTGTCAAAAAGGTCTCTATACATGAAATGTTGAGAAGCCTAAAGCTCATCTAAGTAAAATATAAAAAATATATATTTTTGCTTGAAAACAAGCGATGTATCAGTTCGATCGTACCCCCATACTAGCCATTTTGAGACTTTCGGAAGAGTTAACGCTCTTAACTGCTTGGTTTCGAAGATTAAAATTTTAATTTTTAATATCGCATAGAACTTACGTGCAGCCCCTATACGTTATGTTTAAAAAAAATATATAAAATTTTTTTTCAAAATGGCGGCTATCGTAAAAATTCAAAGTGTCATAACTTTGCTAAATCAAATCCTACTGAAAAATGTCGTATGCAAAAAGTGTATGGAATTTTATTTTGCATATAAAAGCAATTTTTTATTATTTTTTTTTTAATAAAAACCGAGTCTTACCATATATTGACCGAGACCTCGAACGAGCTTTTATGCGACTCTGCATACAGTTAACGCTCGTATGAAGCTTCTATTTAAATAATTGACTTGAATTTTTTATACCAAATAGAGCTTTCAACTATACTTACGATACTATACAAAAAAATTAAAAATTAAAAAATAAAAGTATTTTTTTTTCAAAACACGTTTAGTGTGATGAGTCGATCGACCCACCATACATACGCTCATAAGATTTTCAATATAGTTAAGGTCAGTGTGAGCTTATTTATACATATTTGAATTTCAAAATTTTGTGACAGTATAGAATTCTTAAGCATCCTGAGTATGTTTGTTAGCAAAATCCATTTTGTCAATTTTTTGCAAAATGGCGACAAGTATTAAAATTCAATCACTTATTACTCAGTAGTGTTCAATTTTGTCAAAAAGGTCTCTATACATGAAATGTTGAGAAGCCTAAAGCTCATCTAAGTAAAATATAAAAAATATATATTTTTGCTTGAAAACAAGCGATGTATCAGTTCGATCGTACCCCCATACTAGCCATTTTGAGACTTTCGGAAGAGTTAACGCTCTTAACTGCTTGGTTTCGAAGATTAAAATTTTAATTTTTAATATCGCATAGAACTAACGTGCAGCCCCTATACGTTATGTTTAAAAAAAATATATAAAATTTTTTTTCAAAATGGCGGCTATCGTAAAAATTCAAAGTGTCATAACTTTGCTAAATCAAATCCTACTGAAAAATGTCGTATGCAAAAAGTGTTTGAAATTTTATTTTGCATATAAAAGCAATTTTTAATTATTTTTTTTTTAATAAAAACCGAGTCTTACCATATATTGACCGAGACCTCGAACGAGCTTTTATGCGACTCTGCATACAGTTAACGCTCGTATGAAGCTTCTATTTAAGAAATTGACTTGAATTTTTTATACCAAATAGAGCTTTCAACTATACTTACGATAATATACAAAAAAATTAAAAATTAAAAAATAAAAGTATTTTTTTTTCAAAACACGTTTAGTGTGATGAGTCGATCGACCCACCATACATACGCTCATAAGATTTTCAATATAGTTAAGGTCAGTGTAAGCTTATTTATACATATTTGAATTTCAAAATTTTGTGACAGTATAGAATTCTTAAGCATCCTGTGTATGTTTGTTAGCAAAATCCATTTTGTCAATTTTTTGCAAAATGGCGACAAGTATTAAAATTCAATCACTTATTACTCAGTAGTGTTCAATTTTGTCAAAAAGGTCTCTATACATGAAATGTTGAGAAGCCTAAAGCTCATCTAAGTAAAATATAAAAAATATATATTTTTGCTTGAAAACAAGCGATGTATCAGTTCGATCGTACCCCCATACTAGCCATTTTGAGACTTTCGGAAGAGTTAACGCTCTTAACTGCTTGGTTTCGAAGATTAAAATTTTAATTTTTAATATCGCATAGAACTAACGTGCAGCCCCTATACGTTATGTTTAAAAAAAATATATAAAATTTTTTTTCAAAATGGCGGCTATCGTAAAAATTCAAAGTGTCATAACTTTGCTAAATCGAATCCTACTGAAAAATGTCGTATGCAAAAAGTGTTTGGAATTTTATTTTGCATATAAAAGCAATTTTTAATTATTTTTTTTTTAATAAAAACCGAGTCTTACCATATATTGACCGAGACCTCGAACGAGCTTTTATGCGACTCTGCATACAGTTAACGCTCGTATGAAGCTTCTATTTAAGAAATTGACTTAAATTTTTTATACCAAATAGAGCTTTCAACTATACTTACGATACTATACAAAAAAATTAAAAATTAAAAAATAAAAGTATTTTTTTTTCAAAACACGTTTAGTGTGATGAGTCGATCGACCCACCATACATACGCTCATAAGATTTTCAATATAGTTAAGGTCAGTGTGAGCTAATTTATACATATTTGAATTTCAAAATTTTGTGACAGTATAGAATTCTTAAGCATCCTGTGTATGTTTGTTAGCAAAATCCATTTTGTCAATTTTTTGCAAAATGGCGACAAGTATTAAAATTCAATCACTTATTACTCAGTAGTGTTCAATTTTGTCAAAAAGGTCTCTATACATGAAATGTTGAGAAGCCTAAAGCTCATCTAAGTAAAATATAAAAAATATATATTTTTGCTTGAAAACAAGCGATGTATCAGTTCGATCGTACCCCCATACTAGCCATTTTGAGACTTTCGGAAGAGTTAACGCTCTTAACTGCTTGGTTTCGAAGATTAAAATTTTAATTTTTAATATCGCATAGAACTAACGTGCAGCCCCTATACGTTATGTTTAAAAAAAATATATAAAATTTTTTTTCAAAATGGCGGCTATCGTAAAAATTCAAAGTGTCATAACTTTGCTAAATCAAATCCTACTGAAAAATGTTGTATGCAAAAAGTGTTTGGAATTTTATTTTGCATATAAAAGCAATTTTTAATTATTTTTTTTTTAATAAAAACCGAGTCTTACCATATATTGACCGAGACCTCGAACGAGCTTTTATGCGACTCTGCATACAGTTAACGCTCGTATGAAGCTTCTATTTAAGAAATTGACTTAAATTTTTTATACCAAATAGAGCTTTCAACTATACTTACGATACAATACAAAAAAATTAAAAATTAAAAAATAAAAGTATTTTTTTTTCAAAACACGTTTAGTGTGATGAGTCGATCGACCCACCATACATACGCTCATAAGATTTTCAATATAGTTAAGGTCAGTGTGAGCTTATTTATACATATTTGAATTTCAAAATTTTGTGACAGTATAGAATTCTTAAGCATCCTGTGTATGTTTGTTAGCAAAATCCATTTTGTCAATTTTTTGCAAAATGGCGACAAGTATTAAAATTCAATCACTTATTACTCAGTAGTGTTCAATTTTGTCAAAAAGGTCTCTATACATGAAATGTTGAGAAGCCTAAAGCTCATCTAAGTAAAATATAAAAAATATATATTTTTGCTTGAAAACAAGCGATGTATCAGTTCGATCGTACCCCCATACTAGCTATTTTGAGACTTTCGGAAGAGTTAACGCTCTTAACTGCTTGGTTTCGAAGATTTAAATTTTAATTTTTGATATCGCATAGAACTAACGTGCAGCCCCTATACGTTATGTTTAAAAAAAATATATAAAATTTTATTTCATAATGGCGGCTATCGTTAAAAAATTCAAAGTGTCATAACTTTGCTAAATAATATCCTACTAAAAAATGTCGTATGCAAAAAGTGTTTGGAATTTTAATTTGCATATAAAAGCAATTTTTAATTATTTTTTTTAATAAAAACCGAGTCTTACCATATATTGACCGAGACCTCGAACGAGCTTTTATGCGACTCTGCATACAGTTAACGCTCGTATGAAGCTTCTATTTAAGAAATTGACTTGAATTTTTTATACCAAATAGAGCTTTCAACTATACTTACAAAACTATACAAAAAAATTAAAAATTAAAAAATAAAAGTATTTTTTTTTCAAAACACGTTTAGTGTGATGAGTCGATCGACCCACCATACATACGCTCATAAGATTTTCAATATAGTTAAGGTCAGTGTGAGCTTATTTATACATATTTGAATTTCAAAATTTTGTGACAGTATAGAATTCTTAAGCATCCTGTGTATGTTTGTTAGCAAAATCCATTTTGTCAATTTTTTGCAAAATGGCGACAAGTATTAAAATTCAATCACTTATTACTCAGTAGTGTTCAATTTTGTCAAAAAGGTCTCTATACATGAAATGTTGAGAAGCCTAAAGCTCATCTAAGTAAAATATAAAAAATATATATTTTTGCTTGAAAACAAGCGATGTATCAGTTCGATCGTACCCCCATACTAGCCATTTTGAGACTTTCGGAAGAGTTAACGCTCTTAACTGCTTGGTTTCGAAGATTAAAATTTTAATTTTTAATATCGCATAGAACTAACGTGCAGCCCCTATACGTTATGTTTAAAAAAAATATATAAATTTTTTTTTCAAAATGGCGGCTATCGTAAAAATTCAAAGTGTCATAACTTTGCTAAATCAAATCCTACTGAAAAATGTCGTATGCAAAAAGTGTTTGGAATTTTATTTTGCATATAAAAGCAATTTTTAATTATTTTTTTTTTAATAAAAACCGAGTCTTACCATATATTGACCGAGACCTCGAACGAGCTTTTATGCGACTCTGCATACAGTTAACGCTCGTATGAAGCTTCTATTTAAGAAATTGACTTGAATTTTTTATACCAAATAGAGCTTTCAACTATACTTACGATACTATACAAAAAAATTAAAAATTAAAAAATAAAAGTATTTTTTTTTCAAAACACGTTTAGTGTGATGAGTCGATCGACCCACCATACATACGCTCATAAGATTTTCAATATAGTTAAGGTCAGTGTGAGCTTATTTATACATATTTGAATTTCAAAATTTTGTGACAGTATAGAATTCTTAAGCATCCTGTGTATGTTTGTTAGCAAAATCCATTTTGTCAATTTTTTGCAAAATGGCGACAAGTATTAAAATTCAATCACTTATTACTCAGTAGTGTTCAATTTTGTCAAAAAGGTCTCTATACATGAAATGTTGAGAAGCCTAAAGCTCATCTAAGTAAAATATAAAAAATATATATTTTTGCTTGAAAACAAGCGATGTATCAGTTCGATCGTACCCCCATACTAGCCATTTTGAGACTTTCGGAAGAGTTAACGCTCTTAACTGCTTGGTTTCGAAGATTAAAATTTTAATTTTTAATATCGCATAGAACTAACGTGCAGCCCCTATACGTTATGTTTAAAAAAAATATATAAAATTTTTTTTCAAAATGGCGGCTATCGTAAAAATTCAAAGTGTCATAACTTTGCTAAATCAAATCCTACTGAAAAATGTCGTATGCAAAAAGTGTATGGAATTTTATTTTGCATATAAAAGCAATTTTTAATTATTTTTTTTTTAATAAAAACCGAGTCTTACCATATATTGACCGAGACCTCGAACGAGCTTTTATGCGACTCTGCATACAGTTAACGCTCGTATGAAGCTTCTATTTAAATAATTGACTTGAATTTTTTATACCAAATAGAGCTTTCAACTATACTTACGATACTATACAAAAAAATTAAAAATTAAAAAATAAAAGTATTTTTTTTTCAAAACACGTTTAGTGTGATGAGTCGATCGACCCACCATACATACGCTCATAAGATTTTCAATATAGTTAAGGTCAGTGTGAGCTTATTTATACATATTTGAATTTCAAAATTTTGTGACAGTATAGAATTCTTAAGCATCCTGTGTATGTTTGTTAGCAAAATCCATTTTGTCAATTTTTTGCAAAATGGCGACAAGTATTAAAATTCAATCACTTATTACTCAGTAGTGTTCAATTTTGTCAAAAAGGTCTCTATACATGAAATGTTGAGAAGCCTAAAGCTCATCTAAGTAAAATATAAAAAATATATATTTTTGCTTGAAAACAAGCGATGTATCAGTTCGATCGTACCCCCATACTAGCCATTTTGAGACTTTCGGAAGAGTTAACGCTCTTAACTGCTTGGTTTCGAAGATTAAAATTTTAATTTTTAATATCGCATAGAACTAACGTGCAGCCCCTATACGTTATGTTTAAAAAATATATTAAATTTTTTTTCAAAATGGCGGCTATCGTAAAAATGCAAAGTGTCATAACTTTGCTAAATCAAATCCTACTGAAAAATGTCGTATGCAAAAAGTGTTTGGAATTTTATTTTGCATATAAAAGCAATTTTTAATTATTTTTTTTAAATAAAAACTGAGTCTTACCATATATTGACCGAGACCTCGAACGAGCTTTTATGCGACTCTGCATACAGTTAACGCTCGTATGAAGCTTCTATTTAAGAAATTGACTTGAATTTTTTATACCAAATAGAGCTTTCAACTATACTTACGATACTATACAAAAAAATTAAAAATTAAAAAATAAAAGTATTTTTTTTTCAAAACACGTTTAGTGTGATGAGTCGATCGACCCACCATACATACGCTCATAAGATTTTCAATATAGTTAAGGTCAGTGTGAGCTTATTTATACATATTTGAATTTCAAAATTTTGTGACAGTATAGAATTCTTAAGCATCCTGTGTATGTTTGTTAGCAAAATCCATTTTGTCAATTTTTTGCAAAATAGCGACAAGTAATAAAATTCAATCACTTATTACTCAGTAGTGTTTAATTTTGTCAAAAAGGTCTCTATACATGAAATGTTGAGAAGCCTAAAGCTCATCTAAGTAAAATATAAAAAATATATATTTTTGCTTGAAAACAAGCGATGTATCAGTTCGATCGTACCCCCATACTAGCCATTTTGAGACTTTCGGAAGAGTTAACGCTCTTAACTGCTTGGTTTCGAAGATTAAAATTTTAATTTTTAATATCGCATAGAACTAACGTGCAGCCCCTATACGTTATGTTTAAAAAAAATATATAAAATTTTTTTTCAAAATGGCGGCTATCGTAAAAATTCAAAGTGTCATAACTTTGCTAAATCAAATCCTACTGAAAAATGTCGTATGCAAAAAGTGTTTGGAATTTTATTTTGCATATAAAAGCAATTTTTAATTATTTTTTTTTTAATAAAAACCGAGTCTTACCATATATTGACCGAGACCTCGAACGAGCTTTTATGCGACTCTGCATACAGTTAACGCTCGTATGAAGCTTCTATTTAAGAAATTGACTTGAATTTTTTATACCAAATAGAGCTTTCAACTATACTTACGATACTATACAAAAAAATTAAAAATTAAAAAATAAAAGTATTTTTTTTTCAAAACACGTTTAGTGTGATGAGTCGATCGACCCACCATACATACGCTCATAAGATTTTCAATATAGTTAAGGTCAGTGTGAGCTTATTTATACATATTTGAATTTCAAAATTTTGTGACAGTATAGAATTCTTAAGCATCCTGTGTATGTTTGTTAGCAAAATCCATTTTGTCAATTTTTTGCAAAATGGCGACAAGTATTAAAATTCAATCACTTATTACTCAGTAGTGTTCAATTTTGTCAAAAAGGTCTCTATACATGAAATGTTGAGAAGCCTAAAGCTCATCTAAGTAAAATATAAAAAATATATATTTTTGCTTGAAAACAAGCGATGTATCAGTTCGATCGTACCCCCATACTAGCCATTTTGAGACTTTCGGAAGAGTTAACGCTCTTAACTGCTTGGTTTCGAAGATTAAAATTTTAATTTTTAATATCGCATAGAACTAACGTGCAGCCCCTATACGTTATGTTTAAAAAAAATATATAAAATTTTTTTTCAAAATGGCGGCTATCGTAAAAATTCAAAGTGTCATAACTTTGCTAAATCAAATCCTACTGAAAAATGTCGTATGCAAAAAGTGTTTGGAATTTTATTTTGCATATAAAAGCAATTTTTAATTATTTTTTTTTTAATAAAAACCGAGTCTTACCATATATTGACCGAGACCTCGAACGAGCTTTTATGCGACTCTGCATACAGTTAACGCTCGTATGAAGCTTCTATTTAAGAAATTGACTTGAATTTTTTATACCAAATAGAGCTTTCAACTATACTTACGATACTATACAAAAAAATTAAAAATTAAAAAATAAAAGTATTTTTTTTTCAAAACACGTTTAGTGTGATGAGTCGATCGACCCACCATACATACGCTCATAAGATTTTCAATATAGTTAAGGTCAGTGTGAGCTTATTTATACATATTTGAATTTCAAAATTTTGTGACAGTATAGAATTTTTAAGCATCCTGTGTATGTTTGTTAGCAAAATCCATTTTGTCAATTTTTTGCAAAATGGCGACAAGTATTAAAATTCAATCACTTATTACTCAGTAGTGTTCAATTTTGTCAAAAAGGTCTCTATACATGAAATGTTGAGAAGCCTAAAGCTCATCTAAGTAAAATATAAAAAATATATATTTTTGCTTGAAAACAAGCGATGTATCAGTTCGATCGTACCCCCATACTAGCCATTTTGAGACTTTCGGAAGAGTTAACGCTCTTAACTGCTTGGTTTCGAAGATTAAAATTTTAATTTTTAATATCGCATAGAACTAACGTGCAGCCCCTATACGTTATGTTTAAAAAAAATATATAAAATTTTTTTTCAAAATGGCGGCTATCGTAAAAATTCAAAGTGTCATAACTTTGCTAAATCAAATCCTACTGAAAAATGTTGTATGCAAAAAGTGTTTGGAATTTTATTTTGCATATAAAAGCAATTTTTAATTATTTTTTTTTTAATAAAAACCGAGTCTTACCATATATTGACCGAGACCTCGAACGAGCTTTTATGCGACTCTGCATACAGTTAACGCTCGTATGAAGCTTCTATTTAAGAAATTGACTTAAATTTTTTATACCAAATAGAGCTTTCAACTATACTTACGATACAATACAAAAAAATTAAAAATTAAAAAATAAAAGTATTTTTTTTTCAAAACACGTTTAGTGTGATGAGTCGATCGACCCACCATACATACGCTCATAAGATTTTCAATATAGTTAAGGTCAGTGTGAGCTTATTTATACATATTTGAATTTCAAAATTTTGTGACAGTATAGAATTCTTAAGCATCCTGTGTATGTTTGTTAGCAAAATCCATTTTGTCAATTTTTTGCAAAATGGCGACAAGTATTAAAATTCAATCACTTATTACTCAGTAGTGTTCAATTTTGTCAAAAAGGTCTCTATACATGAAATGTTGAGAAGCCTAAAGCTCATCTAAGTAAAATATAAAAAATATATATTTTTGCTTGAAAACAAGCGATGTATCAGTTCGATCGTACCCCCATACTAGCCATTTTGAGACTTTCGGAAGAGTTAACGCTCTTAACTGCTTGGTTTCGAAGATTAAAATTTTAATTTTTAATATCGCATAGAACTAACGTGCAGCCCCTATACGTTATGTTTAAAAAAAATATATAAAATTTTTTTTCAAAATGGCGGCTATCGTAAAAATTCAAAGTGTCATAACTTTGCTAAATCAAATCCTACTGAAAAATGTTGTATGCAAAAAGTGTTTGGAATTTTATTTTGCATATAAAAGCAATTTTTAATTATTTTTTTTTTAATAAAAACCGAGTCTTACCATATATTGACCGAGACCTCGAACGAGCTTTTATGCGACTCTGCATACAGTTAACGCTCGTATGAAGCTTCTATTTAAGAAATTGACTTAAATTTTTTATACCAAATAGAGCTTTCAACTATACTTACGATACAATACAAAAAAATTAAAAATTAAAAAATAAAAGTATTTTTTTTTCAAAACACGTTTAGTGTGATGAGTCGATCGACCCACCATACATACGCTCATAAGATTTTCAATATAGTTAAGGTCAGTGTGAGCTTATTTATACATATTTGAATTTCAAAATTTTGTGACAGTATAGAATTCTTAAGCATCCTGTGTATGTTTGTTAGCAAAATCCATTTTGTCAATTTTTTGCAAAATGGCGACAAGTATTAAAATTCAATCACTTATTACTCAGTAGTGTTCAATTTTGTCAAAAAGGTCTCTATACATGAAATGTTGAGAAGCCTAAAGCTCATCTAAGTAAAATATAAAAAATATATATTTTTGCTTGAAAACAAGCGATGTATCAGTTCGATCGTACCCCCATACTAGCTATTTTGAGACTTTCGGAAGAGTTAACGCTCTTAACTGCTTGGTTTCGAAGATTTAAATTTTAATTTTTGATATCGCATAGAACTAACGTGCAGCCCCTATACGTTATGTTTAAAAAAAATATATAAAATTTTATTTCATAATGGCGGCTATCGTTAAAAAATTCAAAGTGTCATAACTTTGCTAAATAATATCCTACTAAAAAATGTCGTATGCAAAAAGTGTTTGGAATTTTAATTTGCATATAAAAGCAATTTTTAATTATTTTTTTTAATAAAAACCGAGTCTTACCATATATTGACCGAGACCTCGAACGAGCTTTTATGCGACTCTGCATACAGTTAACGCTCGTATGAAGCTTCTATTTAAGAAATTGACTTGAATTTTTTATACCAAATAGAGCTTTCAACTATACTTACAAAACTATACAAAAAAATTAAAAATTAAAAAATAAAAGTATTTTTTTTTCAAAACACGTTTAGTGTGATGAGTCGATCGACCCACCATACATACGCTCATAAGATTTTCAATATAGTTAAGGTCAGTGTGAGCTTATTTATACATATTTGAATTTCAAAATTTTGTGACAGTATAGAATTCTTAAGCAACCTGTGTATGTTTGTTAGCAAAATCCATTTTGTCAATTTTTTGCAAAATGGCGACAAGTATTAAAATTCAATCACTTATTACTCAGTAGTGTTCAATTTTGTCAAAAAGGTCTCTATACATGAAATGTTGAGAAGCCTAAAGCTCATCTAAGTAAAATATAAAAAATATATATTTTTGCTTGAAAACAAGCGATGTATCAGTTCGATCGTACCCCCATACTAGCCATTTTGAGACTTTCGGAAGAGTTAACGCTCTTAACTGCTTGGTTTCGAAGATTAAAATTTTAATTTTTAATATCGCATAGAACTAACGTGCAGCCCCTATACGTTATGTTTAAAAAAAATATATAAAATTTTTTTTCAAAATGGCGGCTATCGTAAAAATTCAAAGTGTCATAACTTTGCTAAATCAAATCCTACTGAAAAATGTCGTATGCAAAAAGTGTATGGAATTTTATTTTACATATAAAAGCAATTTTTAATTATTTTTTTTTTAATAAAAACCGAGTCTTACCATATATTGACCGAGACCTCGAACGAGCTTTTATGCGACTCTGCATACAGTTAACGCTCGTATGAAGCTTCTATTTAAATAATTGACTTGAATTTTTTATACCAAATAGAGCTTTCAACTATACTTACGATACTATACAAAAAAATTAAAAATTAAAAAATAAAAGTATTTTTTTTTCAAAACACGTTTAGTGTGATGAGTCGATCGACCCACCATACATACGCTCATAAGATTTTCAATATAGTTAAGGTCAGTGTGAGCTTATTTATACATATTTGAATTTCAAAATTTTGTGACAGTATAGAATTCTTAAGCATCCTGTGTATGTTTGTTAGCAAAATCCATTTTGTCAATTTTTTGCAAAATAGCGACAAGTAATAAAATTCAATCACTTATTACTCAGTAGTGTTTAATTTTGTCAAAAAGGTCTCTATACATGAAATGTTGAGAAGCCTAAAGCTCATCTAAGTAAAATATAAAAAATATATATTTTTGCTTGAAAACAAGCGATGTATCAGTTCGATCGTACCCCCATACTAGCCATTTTGAGACTTTCGGAAGAGTTAACGCTCTTAACTGCTTGGTTTCGAAGATTAAAATTTTAATTTTTAATATCGCATAGAACTAACGTGCAGCCCCTATACGTTATGTTTAAAAAAAATATATAAAATTTTTTTTCAAAATGGCGGCTATCGTAAAAATTCAAAGTGTCATAACTTTGCTAAATCAAATCCTACTGAAAAATGTCGTATGCAAAAAGTGTTTGGAATTTTATTTTGCATATAAAAGCAATTTTTAATTATTTTTTTTTTAATAAAAACCGAGTCTTACCATATATTGACCGAGACCTCGAACGAGCTTTTATGCGACTCTGCATACAGTTAACGCTCGTATGAAGCTTCTATTTAAGAAATTGACTTGAATTTTTTATACCAAATAGAGCTTTCAACTATACTTACGATACTATACAAAAAAATTAAAAATTAAAAAATAAAAGTATTTTTTTTTCAAAACACGTTTAGTGTGATGAGTCGATCGACCCACCATACATACGCTCATAAGATTTTCAATATAGTTAAGGTCAGTGTGAGCTTATTTATACATATTTGAATTTCAAAATTTTGTGACAGTATAGAATTCTTAAGCATCCTGTGTATGTTTGTTAGCAAAATCCATTTTGTCAATTTTTTGCAAAATGGCGACAAGTATTAAAATTCAATCACTTATTACTCAGTAGTGTTCAATTTTGTCAAAAAGGTCTCTATACATGAAATGTTGAGAAGCCTAAAGCTCATCTAAGTAAAATATAAAAAATATATATTTTTGCTTGAAAACAAGCGATGTATCAGTTCGATCGTACCCCCATACTAGCCATTTTGAGACTTTCGGAAGAGTTAACGCTCTTAACTGCTTGGTTTCGAAGATTAAAATTTTAATTTTTAATATCGCATAGAACTAACGTGCAGCCCCTATACGTTATGTTTAAAAAAAATATATAAAATTTTTTTTCAAAATGGCGGCTATCGTAAAAATTCAAAGTGTCATAACTTTGCTAAATCAAATCCTACTGAAAAATGTCGTATGCAAAAAGTGTTTGGAATTTTATTTTGCATATAAAAGCAATTTTTAATTATTTTTTTTTTAATAAAAACCGAGTCTTACCATATATTGACCGAGACCTCGAACGAGCTTTTATGCGACTCTGCATACAGTTAACGCTCGTATGAAGCTTCTATTTAAGAAATTGACTTGAATTTTTTATACCAAATAGAGCTTTCAACTATACTTACGATACTATACAAAAAAATTAAAAATTAAAAAATAAAAGTATTTTTTTTTCAAAACACGTTTAGTGTGATGAGTCGATCGACCCACCATACATACGCTCATAAGATTTTCAATATAGTTAAGGTCAGTGTGAGCTTATTTATACATATTTGAATTTCAAAATTTTGTGACAGTATAGAATTTTTAAGCATCCTGTGTATGTTTGTTAGCAAAATCCATTTTGTCAATTTTTTGCAAAATGGCGACAAGTATTAAAATTCAATCACTTATTACTCAGTAGTGTTCAATTTTGTCAAAAAGGTCTCTATACATGAAATGTTGAGAAGCCTAAAGCTCATCTAAGTAAAATATAAAAAATATATATTTTTGCTTGAAAACAAGCGATGTATCAGTTCGATCGTACCCCCATACTAGCCATTTTGAGACTTTCGGAAGAGTTAACGCTCTTAACTGCTTGGTTTCGAAGATTAAAATTTTAATTTTTAATATCGCATAGAACTAACGTGCAGCCCCTATACGTTATGTTTAAAAAAAATATATAAATTTTTTTTTCAAAATGGCGGCTATCGTAAAAATTCAAAGTGTCATAACTTTGCTAAATCAAATCCTACTGAAAAATGTCGTATGCAAAAAGTGTTTGGAATTTTATTTTGCATATAAAAGCAATTTTTAATTATTTTTTTTTTAATAAAAACCGAGTCTTACCATATATTGACCGAGACCTCGAACGAGCTTTTATGCGACTCTGCATACAGTTAACGCTCGTATGAAGCTTCTATTTAAGAAATTGACTTGAATTTTTTATACCAAATAGAGCTTTCAACTATACTTACGATACTATACAAAAAAATTAAAAATTAAAAAATAAAAGTATTTTTTTTTCAAAACACGTTTAGTGTGATGAGTCGATCGACCCACCATACATACGCTCATAAGATTTTCAATATAGTTAAGGTCAGTGTGAGCTTATTTATACATATTTGAATTTCAAAATTTTGTGACAGTATAGAATTTTTAAGCATCCTGTGTATGTTTGTTAGCAAAATCCATTTTGTCAATTTTTTGCAAAATGGCGACAAGTATTAAAATTCAATCACTTATTACTCAGTAGTGTTCAATTTTGTCAAAAAGGTCTCTATACATGAAATGTTGAGAAGCCTAAAGCTCATCTAAGTAAAATATAAAAAATATATATTTTTGCTTGAAAACAAGCGATGTATCAGTTCGATCGTACCCCCATACTAGCCATTTTGAGACTTTCGGAAGAGTTAACGCTCTTAACTGCTTGGTTTTGAAGATTAAAATTTTAATTTTTAATATCGCATAGAACTAACGTGCAGCCCCTATACGTTATGTTTAAAAAAAATATATAAATTTTTTTTTCAAAATGGCGGCTATCGTAAAAATTCAAAGTGTCATAACTTTGCTAAATCAAATCCTACTGAAAAATGTCGTATGCAAAAAGTGTTTGGAATTTTATTTTGCATATAAAAGCAATTTTTAATTATTTTTTTTTTAATAAAAACCGAGTCTTACCATATATTGACCGAGACCTCGAACGAGCTTTTATGCGACTCTGCATACAGTTAACGCTCGTATGAAGCTTCTATTTAAGAAATTGACTTGAATTTTTTATACCAAATAGAGCTTTCAACTATACTTACGATACTATACAAAAAAATTAAAAATTAAAAAATAAAAGTATTTTTTTTTCAAAACACGTTTAGTGTGATGAGTCGATCGACCCACCATACATACGCTCATAAGATTTTCAATATAGTTAAGGTCAGTGTGAGCTTATTTATACATATTTGAATTTCAAAATTTTGTGACAGTATAGAATTCTTAAGCATCCTGTGTATGTTTGTTAGCAAAATCCATTTTGTCAATTTTTTGCAAAATGGCGACAAGTATTAAAATTCAATCACTTATTACTCAGTAGTGTTCAATTTTGTCAAAAAGGTCTCTATACATGAAATGTTGAGAAGCCTAAAGCTCATCTAAGTAAAATATAAAAAATATATATTTTTGCTTGAAAACAAGCGATGTATCAGTTCGATCGTACCCCCATACTAGCCATTTTGAGACTTTCGGAAGAGTTAACGCTCTTAACTGCTTGGTTTCGAAGATTAAAATTTTAATTTTTAATATCGCATAGAACTAACGTGCAGCCCCTATACGTTATGTTTAAAAAAAATATATAAATTTTTTTTTCAAAATGGCGGCTATCGTAAAAATTCAAAGTGTCATAACTTTGCTAAATCAAATCCTACTGAAAAATGTCGTATGCAAAAAGTGTTTGGAATTTTATTTTGCATATAAAAGCAATTTTTAATTATTTTTTTTTTAATAAAAACCGAGTCTTACCATATATTGACCGAGACCTCGAACGAGCTTTTATGCGACTCTGCATACAGTTAACGCTCGTATGAAGCTTCTATTTAAGAAATTGACTTGAATTTTTTATACCAAATAGAGCTTTCAACTATACTTACGATACTATACAAAAAAATTAAAAATTAAAAAATAAAAGTATTTTTTTTTCAAAACACGTTTAGTGTGATGAGTCGATCGACCCACCATACATACGCTCATAAGATTTTCAATATAGTTAAGGTCAGTGTGAGCTTATTTATACATATTTGAATTTCAAAATTTTGTGACAGTATAGAATTCTTAAGCATCCTGTGTATGTTTGTTAGCAAAATCCATTTTGTCAATTTTTTGCAAAATGGCGACAAGTATTAAAATTCAATCACTTATTACTCAGTAGTGTTCAATTTTGTCAAAAAGGTCTCTATACATGAAATGTTGAGAAGCCTAAAGCTCATCTAAGTAAAATATAAAAAATATATATTTTTGCTTGAAAACAAGCGATGTATCAGTTCGATCGTACCCCCATACTAGCCATTTTGAGACTTTCGGAAGAGTTAACGCTCTTAACTGCTTGGTTTCGAAGATTAAAATTTTAATTTTTAATATCGCATAGAACTAACGTGCAGCCCCTATACGTTATGTTTAAAAAAAATATATAAAATTTTTTTTCAAAATGGCGGCTATCGTAAAAATTCAAAGTGTCATAATTTTGCTAAATCAAATCCTACTGAAAAATGTCGTATGCAAAAAGTGTTTGGAATTTTATTTTGCATATAAAAGCAATTTTTAATTATTTTTTTTTTAATAAAAACCGAGTCTTACCATATATTGACCGAGACCTCGAACGAGCTTTTATGCGACTCTGCATACAGTTAACGCTCGTATGAAGCTTCTATTTAAGAAATTGACTTGAATTTTTTATACCAAATAGAGCTTTCAACTATACTTACGATACTATACAAAAAAATTAAAAATTAAAAAATAAAAGTATTTTTTTTTCAAAACACGTTTAGTGTGATGAGTCGATCGACCCACCATACATACGCTCATAAGATTTTCAATATAGTTAAGGTCAGTGTGAGCTTATTTATACATATTTGAATTTCAAAATTTTGTGACAGTATAGAATTTTTAAGCATCCTGTGTATGTTTGTTAGCAAAATCCATTTTGTCAATTTTTTGCAAAATGGCGACAAGTATTAAAATTCAATCACTTATTACTCAGTAGTGTTCAATTTTGTCAAAAAGGTCTCTATACATGAAATGTTGAGAAGCCTAAAGCTCATCTAAGTAAAATATAAAAAATATATATTTTTGCTTGAAAACAAGCGATGTATCAGTTCGATCGTACCCCCATACTAGCCATTTTGAGACTTTCGGAAGAGTTAACGCTCTTAACTGCTTGGTTTTGAAGATTAAAATTTTAATTTTTAATATCGCATAGAACTAACGTGCAGCCCCTATACGTTATGTTTAAAAAAAATATATAAATTTTTTTTTCAAAATGGCGGCTATCGTAAAAATTCAAAGTGTCATAACTTTGCTAAATCAAATCCTACTGAAAAATGTCGTATGCAAAAAGTGTTTGGAATTTTATTTTGCATATAAAAGCAATTTTTAATTATTTTTTTTTTAATAAAAACCGAGTCTTACCATATATTGACCGAGACCTCGAACGAGCTTTTATGCGACTCTGCATACAGTTAACGCTCGTATGAAGCTTCTATTTAAGAAATTGACTTGAATTTTTTATACCAAATAGAGCTTTCAACTATACTTACGATACTATACAAAAAAATTAAAAATTAAAAAATAAAAGTATTTTTTTTTCAAAACACGTTTAGTGTGATGAGTCGATCGACCCACCATACATACGCTCATAAGATTTTCAATATAGTTAAGGTCAGTGTGAGCTTATTTATACATATTTGAATTTCAAAATTTTGTGACAGTATAGAATTCTTAAGCATCCTGTGTATGTTTGTTAGCAAAATCCATTTTGTCAATTTTTTGCAAAATGGCGACAAGTATTAAAATTCAATCACTTATTACTCAGTAGTGTTCAATTTTGTCAAAAAGGTCTCTATACATGAAATGTTGAGAAGCCTAAAGCTCATCTAAGTAAAATATAAAAAATATATATTTTTGCTTGAAAACAAGCGATGTATCAGTTCGATCGTACCCCCATACTAGCCATTTTGAGACTTTCGGAAGAGTTAACGCTCTTAACTGCTTGGTTTCGAAGATTAAAATTTTAATTTTTAATATCGCATAGAACTAACGTGCAGCCCCTATACGTTATGTTTAAAAAAAATATATAAATTTTTTTTTCAAAATGGCGGCTATCGTAAAAATTCAAAGTGTCATAACTTTGCTAAATCAAATCCTACTGAAAAATGTCGTATGCAAAAAGTGTTTGGAATTTTATTTTGCATATAAAAGCAATTTTTAATTATTTTTTTTTTAATAAAAACCGAGTCTTACCATATATTGACCGAGACCTCGAACGAGCTTTTATGCGACTCTGCATACAGTTAACGCTCGTATGAAGCTTCTATTTAAGAAATTGACTTGAATTTTTTATACCAAATAGAGCTTTCAACTATACTTACGATACTATACAAAAAAATTAAAAATTAAAAAATAAAAGTATTTTTTTTTCAAAACACGTTTAGTGTGATGAGTCGATCGACCCACCATACATACGCTCATAAGATTTTCAATATAGTTAAGGTCAGTGTGAGCTTATTTATACATATTTGAATTTCAAAATTTTGTGACAGTATAGAATTCTTAAGCATCCTGTGTATGTTTGTTAGCAAAATCCATTTTGTCAATTTTTTGCAAAATGGCGACAAGTATTAAAATTCAATCACTTATTACTCAGTAGTGTTCAATTTTGTCAAAAAGGTCTCTATACATGAAATGTTGAGAAGCCTAAAGCTCATCTAAGTAAAATATAAAAAATATATATTTTTGCTTGAAAACAAGCGATGTATCAGTTCGATCGTACCCCCATACTAGCCATTTTGAGACTTTCGGAAGAGTTAACGCTCTTAACTGCTTGGTTTCGAAGATTAAAATTTTAATTTTTAATATCGCATAGAACTAACGTGCAGCCCCTATACGTTATGTTTAAAAAAAATATATAAAATTTTTTTTCAAAATGGCGGCTATCGTAAAAATTCAAAGTGTCATAACTTTGCTAAATCAAATCCTACTGTAAAATGTCGTATGCAAAAAGTGTTTGGAATTTTATTTTGCATATAAAAGCAATTTTTAATTATTTTTTTTTTAATAAAAACCGAGTCTTACCATATATTGACCGAGACCTCGAACGAGCTTTTATGCGACTCTGCATACAGTTAACGCTCGTATGAAGCTTCTATTTAAGAAATTGACTTGAATTTTTTATACCAAATAGAGCTTTCAACTATACTTACGATACTATACAAAAAAATTAAAAATTAAAAAATAAAAGTATTTTTTTTTCAAAACACGTTTAGTGTGATGAGTCGATCGACCCACCATACATACGCTCATAAGATTTTCAATATAGTTAAGGTCAGTGTGAGCTTATTTATACATATTTGAATTTTAAAATTTTGTGACAGTATAGAATTCTTAAGCATCCTGTGTATGTTTGTTAGCAAAATCCATTTTGTCAATTTTTTGCAAAATGGCGACAAGTATTAAAATTCAATCACTAATTACTCAGTAGTGTTCAATTTTGTCAAAAAGGTCTCTATACATGAAATGTTGAGAAGCCTAAAGCTCATCTAAGTAAAATATAAAAAATATATATTTTTGCTTGAAAACAAGCGATGTATCAGTTCGATCGTACCCCCATACTAGCCATTTTGAGACTTTCGGAAGAGTTAACGCTCTTAACTGCTTGGTTTCGAAGATTAAAATTTTAATTTTTAATATCGCATAGAACTAACGTGCAGCCCCTATACGTTATGTTTAAAAAAATATATAAAATTTTTTTTCAAAATGGCGGCTATCGTAAAAATTCAAAGTGTCATAACTTTGCTAAATCGAATCCTACTGAAAAATGTCGTATGCAAAAAGTGTTTGGAATTATATTTTGCATATAAAAGCAATTTTTAATTATTTTTTTTTAATAAAAACCGAGTCTTACCATATATTGACCGAGACCTCGAACGAGCTTTTATGCGACTCTGCATACAGTTAACGCTCGTATGAAGCTTCTATTTAAGAAATTGACTTGAATTTTTTATACCAAATAGAGCTTTCAACTATACTTACGATACTATACATAAAAATTAAAAATTAAAAAATAAAAGTATTTTTTTTTCAAAACACGTTTAGTGTGATGAGTCGATCGACCCACCATACATACGCTCATAAGATTTTCAATATAGTTAAGGTCAGTGTGAGCTTATTTATACATATTTGAATTTCAAAATTTTGTGACAGTATAGAATTCTTAAGCATCCTGTGTATGTTTGTTAGCAAAATCCATTTTGTCAATTTTTTGCAAAATGGCGACAAGTATTAAAATTCAATCACTTATTACTCAGTAGTGTTCAATTTTGTCAAAAAGGTCTCTATACATGAAATGTTGAGAAGCCTAAAGCTCATCTAAGTAAAATATAAAAAATATATATTTTTGCTTGAAAACAAGCGATGTATCAGTTCGATCGTACCCCCATACTAGCCATTTTGAGACTTTCGGAAGAGTTAACGCTCTTAACTGCTTGGTTTCAAAGATTAAAATTTTAATTTTTAATATCGCATAGAACTAACGTGCAGCCCCTATACGTTATGTTTAAAAAAAATATATAAAATTTTTTTTCAAAATGGCGGCTATCGTAAAAATTCAAAGTATCATAACTTTGCTAAATCAAATCCTACTGAAAAATGTCGTATGCAAAAAGTGTTTGGAATTTTATTTTGCATATAAAAGCAATTTTTAATTATTTTTTTTTTAATAAAAACCGAGTCTTACCATATATTGACCGAGACCTCGAACGAGCTTTTATGCGACTCTGCATACAGTTAACGCTCGTATGAAGCTTCTATTTAAGAAATTGACTTGAATTTTTTATACCAAATAGAGCTTTCAACTATACTTACGATACTATACAAAAAAATTAAAAATTAAAAAATAAAAGTATTTTTTTTTCAAAACACGTTTAGTGTGATGAGTCGATCGACCCACCATACATACGCTCATAAGATTTTCAATATAGTTAAGGTCAGTGTGAGCTTATTTATACATATTTGAATTTCAAAATTTTGTGACAGTATAGAATTCTTAAGCATCCTGTGTATGTTTGTTAGCAAAATCCATTTTGTCAATTTTTTGCAAAATGGCGACAAGTATTAAAATTCAATCACTTATTACTCAGTAGTGTTCAATTTTGTCAAAAAGGTCTCTATACATGAAATGTTGAGAAGCCTAAAGCTCATCTAAGTAAAATATAAAAAATATATATTTTTGCTTGAAAACAAGCGATGTATCAGTTCGATCGTACCCCCATACTAGCCATTTTGAGACTTTCGGAAGAGTTAACGCTCTTAACTGCTTGGTTTCGAAGATTAAAATTTTAATTTTTAATATCGCATAGAACTAACGTGCAGCCCCTATACGTTATGTTTAAAAAATATATTAAATTTTTTTTCAAAATGGCGGCTATCGTAAAAATGCAAAGTGTCATAACTTTGCTAAATCAAATCCTACTGAAAAATGTCGTATGCAAAAAGTGTTTGTAATTTTATTTTGCATATAAAAGCAATTTTTAATTATTTTTTTTTAAATAAAAACCGAGTCTTACCATATATTGACCGAGACCTCGAACGAGCTTTTATGCGACTCTGCATACAGTTAACGCTCGTATGAAGCTTCTATTTAAGAAATTGACTTGAATTTTTTATACCAAATAGAGCTTTCAACTATACTTACGATACTATACAAAAAAATTAAAAATTAAAAAATAAAAGTATTTTTTTTTCAAAACACGTTTAGTGTGATGAGTCGATCGACCCACCATACATACGCTCATAAGATTTTCAATATAGTTAAGGTCAGTGTGAGCTTATTTATACATATTTGAATTTCAAAATTTTGTGACAGTATAGAATTCTTAAGCATCCTGTGTATGTTTGTTAGCAAAATCCATTTTGTCAATTTTTTGCAAAATAGCGACAAGTAATAAAATTCAATCACTTATTACTCAGTAGTGTTTAATTTTGTCAAAAAGGTCTCTATACATGAAATGTTGAGAAGCCTAAAGCTCATCTAAGTAAAATATAAAAAATATATATTTTTGCTTGAAAACAAGCGATGTATCAGTTCGATCGTACCCCCATACTAGCCATTTTGAGACTTTCGGAAGAGTTAACGCTCTTAACTGCTTGGTTTCGAAGATTAAAATTTTAATTTTTAATATCGCATAGAACTAACGTGCAGCCCCTATACGTTATGTTTAAAAAAAATATATAAAATTTTTTTTCAAAATGGCGGCTATCGTAAAAATTCAAAGTGTCATAACTTTGCTAAATCAAATCCTACTGAAAAATGTCGTATGCAAAAAGTGTTTGGAATTTTATTTTGCATATAAAAGCAATTTTTAATTATTTTTTTTTAATAAAAACCGAGTCTTACCATATATTGACCGAGACCTCGAACGAGCTTTTATGCGACTCTGCATACAGTTAACGCTCGTATGAAGCTTCTATTTAAGAAATTGACTTGAATTTTTTATACCAAATAGAGCTTTCAACTATACTTACGATACTATACAAAAAAATTAAAAATTAAAAAATAAAAGTATTTTTTTTTCAAAACACGTTTAGTGTGATGAGTCGATCGACCCACCATACATACGCTCATAAGATTTTCAATATAGTTAAGGTCAGTGTGAGCTTATTTATACATATTTGAATTTCAAAATTTTGTGACAGTATAGAATTCTTAAGCATCCTGTGTATGTTTGTTAGCAAAATCCATTTTGTCAATTTTTTGCAAAATGGCGACAAGTATTAAAATTCAATCACTTATTACTCAGTAGTGTTCAATTTTGTCAAAAAGGTCTCTATACATGAAATGTTGAGAAGCCTAAAGCTCATCTAAGTAAAATATAAAAAATATATATTTTTGCTTGAAAACAAGCGATGTATCAGTTCGATCGTACCCCCATACTAGCCATTTTGAGACTTTCGGAAGAGTTAACGCTCTTAACTGCTTGGTTTCGAAGATTAAAATTTTAATTTTTAATATCGCATAGAACTAACGTGCAGACCCTATACGTTATGTTTAAAAAAAATATATAAAATTTTTTTTCAAAATGGCGGCTATCGTAAAAATTCAAAGTGTCATAACTTTGCTAAATCAAATCCTACTGAAAAATGTCGTATGCAAAAAGTGTTTGGAATTTTATTTTGCATATAAAAGCAATTTTTAATTATTTTTTTTTTAATAAAAACCGAGTCTTACCATATATTGACCGAGACCTCGAACGAGCTTTTATGCGACTCTGCATACAGTTAACGCTCGTATGAAGCTTCTATTTAAGAAATTGACTTGAATTTTTTATACCAAATAGAGCTTTCAACTATACTTACGATACTATACAAAAAAATTAAAAATTAAAAAATAAAAGTATTTTTTTTTCAAAACACGTTTAGTGTGATGAGTCGATCGACCCACCATACATACGCTCATAAGATTTTCAATATAGTTAAGGTCAGTGTGAGCTTATTTATACATATTTGAATTTCAAAATTTTGTGACAGTATAGAATTTTTAAGCATCCTGTGTATGTTTGTTAGCAAAATCCATTTTGTCAATTTTTTGCAAAATGGCGACAAGTATTAAAATTCAATCACTTATTACTCAGTAGTGTTCAATTTTGTCAAAAAGGTCTCTATACATGAAATGTTGAGAAGCCTAAAGCTCATCTAAGTAAAATATAAAAAATATATATTTTTGCTTGAAAACAAGCGATGTATCAGTTCGATCGTACCCCCATACTAGCCATTTTGAGACTTTCGGAAGAGTTAACGCTCTTAACTGCTTGGTTTCGAAGATTAAAATTTTAATTTTTAATATCGCATAGAACTAACGTGCAGCCCCTATACGTTATGTTTAAAAAAAATATATAAATTTTTTTTTCAAAATGGCGGCTATCGTAAAAATTCAAAGTGTCATAACTTTGCTAAATCAAATCCTACTGAAAAATGTCGTATGCAAAAAGTGTTTGGAATTTTATTTTGCATATAAAAGCAATTTTTAATTATTTTTTTTTTAATAAAAACCGAGTCTTACCATATATTGACCGAGACCTCGAACGAGCTTTTATGCGACTCTGCATACAGTTAACGCTCGTATGAAGCTTCTATTTAAGAAATTGACTTGAATTTTTTATACCAAATAGAGCTTTCAACTATACTTACGATACTATACAAAAAAATTAAAAATTAAAAAATAAAAGTATTTTTTTTTCAAAACACGTTTAGTGTGATGAGTCGATCGACCCACCATACATACGCTCATAAGATTTTCAATATAGTTAAGGTCAGTGTGAGCTTATTTATACATATTTGAATTTCAAAATTTTGTGACAGTATAGAATTTTTAAGCATCCTGTGTATGTTTGTTAGCAAAATCCATTTTGTCAATTTTTTGCAAAATGGCGACAAGTATTAAAATTCAATCACTTATTACTCAGTAGTGTTCAATTTTGTCAAAAAGGTCTCTATACATGAAATGTTGAGAAGCCTAAAGCTCATCTAAGTAAAATATAAAAAATATATATTTTTGCTTGAAAACAAGCGATGTATCAGTTCGATCGTACCCCCATACTAGCCATTTTGAGACTTTCGGAAGATTTAACGCTCTTAACTGCTTGGTTTCGAAGATTAAAATTTTAATTTTTAATATCGCATAGAACTAACGTGCAGCCCCTATACGTTATGTTTAAAAAAAATATATAAATTTTTTTTTCAAAATGGCGGCTATCGTAAAAATTCAAAGTGTCATAACTTTGCTAAATCAAATCCTACTGAAAAATGTCGTATGCAAAAAGTGTTTGGAATTTTATTTTGCATATAAAAGCAATTTTTAATTATTTTTTTTTTAATAAAAACCGAGTCTTACCATATATTGACCGAGACCTCGAACGAGCTTTTATGCGACTCTGCATACAGTTAACGCTCGTATGAAGCTTCTATTTAAGAAATTGACTTGAATTTTTTATACCAAATAGAGCTTTCAACTATACTTACGATACTATACAAAAAAATTAAAAATTAAAAAATAAAAGTATTTTTTTTTCAAAACACGTTTAGTGTGATGAGTCGATCGACCCACCATACATACGCTCATAAGATTTTCAATATAGTTAAGGTCAGTGTGAGCTTATTTATACATATTTGAATTTCAAAATTTTGTGACAGTATAGAATTCTTAAGCATCCTGTGTATGTTTGTTAGCAAAATCCATTTTGTCAATTTTTTGCAAAATGGCGACAAGTATTAAAATTCAATCACTTATTACTCAGTAGTGTTCAATTTTGTCAAAAAGGTCTCTATACATGAAATGTTGAGAAGCCTAAAGCTCATCTAAGTAAAATATAAAAAATATATATTTTTGCTTGAAAACAAGCGATGTATCAGTTCGATCGTACCCCCATACTAGCCATTTTGAGACTTTCGGAAGAGTTAACGCTCTTAACTGCTTGGTTTCGAAGATTAAAATTTTAATTTTTAATATCGCATAGAACTAACGTGCAGCCCCTATACGTTATGTTTAAAAAAAATATATAAAATTTTTTTTCAAAATGGCGGCTATCGTAAAAATTCAAAGTGTCATAACTTTGCTAAATCAAATCCTACTGTAAAATGTCGTATGCAAAAAGTGTTTGGAATTTTATTTTGCATATAAAAGCAATTTTTAATTATTTTTTTTTTAATAAAAACCGAGTCTTACCATATATTGACCGAGACCTCGAACGAGCTTTTATGCGACTCTGCATACAGTTAACGCTCGTATGAAGCTTCTATTTAAGAAATTGACTTGAATTTTTTATACCAAATAGAGCTTTCAACTATACTTACGATACTATACAAAAAAATTAAAAATTAAAAAATAAAAGTATTTTTTTTTCAAAACACGTTTAGTGTGATGAGTCGATCGACCCACCATACATACGCTCATAAGATTTTCAATATAGTTAAGGTCAGTGTGAGCTTATTTATACATATTTGAATTTTAAAATTTTGTGACAGTATAGAATTCTTAAGCATCCTGTGTATGTTTGTTAGCAAAATCCATTTTGTCAATTTTTTGCAAAATGGCGACAAGTATTAAAATTCAATCACTAATTACTCAGTAGTGTTTAATTTTGTCAAAAAGGTCTCTATACATGAAATGTTGAGAAGCCTAAAGCTCATCTAAGTAAAATATAAAAAATATATATTTTTGCTTGAAAACAAGCGATGTATCAGTTCGATCGTACCCCCATACTAGCCATTTTGAGACTTTCGGAAGAGTTAACGCTCTTAACTGCTTGGTTTCGAAGATTAAAATTTTAATTTTTAATATCGCATAGAACTAACGTGCAGCCCCTATACGTTATGTTTAAAAAAATATATAAAATTTTTTTTCAAAATGGCGGCTATCGTAAAAATTCAAAGTGTCATAACTTTGCTAAATCGAATCCTACTGAAAAATGTCGTATGCAAAAAGTGTTTGGAATTATATTTTGCATATAAAAGCAATTTTTAATTATTTTTTTTTAATAAAAACCGAGTCTTACCATATATTGACCGAGACCTCGAACGAGCTTTTATGCGACTCTGCATACAGTTAACGCTCGTATGAAGCTTCTATTTAAGAAATTGACTTGAATTTTTTATACCAAATAGAGCTTTCAACTATACTTACGATACTATACATAAAAATTAAAAAAATTAAAAAATAAAAGTATTTTTTTTTCAAAACACGTTTAGTGTGATGAGTCGATCGACCCACCATACATACGCTCATAAGATTTTCAATATAGTTAAGGTCAGTGTGAGCTTATTTATACATATTTGAATTTCAAAATTTTGTGACAGTATAGAATTCTTAAGCATCCTGTGTATGTTTGTTAGCAAAATCCATTTTGTCAATTTTTTGCAAAATGGCGACAAGTATTAAAATTCAATCACTTATTACTCAGTAGTGTTCAATTTTGTCAAAAAGGTCTCTATACATGAAATGTTGAGAAGCCTAAAGCTCATCTAAGTAAAATATAAAAAATATATATTTTTGCTTGAAAACAAGCGATGTATCAGTTCGATCGTACCCCCATACTAGCCATTTTGAGACTTTCGGAAGAGTTAACGCTCTTAACTGCTTGGTTTCGAAGATTAAAATTTTAATTTTTAATATCGCATAGAACTAACGTGCAGCCCCTATACGTTATGTTTAAAAAAAATATATAAAATTTTTTTTCAAAATGGCGGCTATCGTAAAAATTCAAAGTATCATAACTTTGCTAAATCAAATCCTACTGAAAAATGTCGTATGCAAAAAGTGTTTGGAATTTTATTTTGCATATAAAAGCAATTTTTAATTATTTTTTTTTTAATAAAAACCGAGTCTTACCATATATTGACCGAGACCTCGAACGAGCTTTTATGCGACTCTGCATACAGTTAACGCTCGTATGAAGCTTCTATTTAAGAAATTGACTTGAATTTTTTATACCAAATAGAGCTTTCAACTATACTTACGATACTATACAAAAAAATTAAAAATTAAAAAATAAAAGTATTTTTTTTTCAAAACACGTTTAGTGTGATGAGTCGATCGACCCACCATACATACGCTCATAAGATTTTCAATATAGTTAAGGTCAGTGTGAGCTTATTTATACATATTTGAATTTCAAAATTTTGTGACAGTATAGAATTCTTAAGCATCCTGTGTATGTTTGTTAGCAAAATCCATTTTGTCAATTTTTTGCAAAATGGCGACAAGTATTAAAATTCAATCACTTATTACTCAGTAGTGTTCAATTTTGTCAAAAAGGTCTCTATACATGAAATGTTGAGAAGCCTAAAGCTCATCTAAGTAAAATATAAAAAATATATATTTTTGCTTGAAAACAAGCGATGTATCAGTTCGATCGTACCCCCATACTAGCCATTTTGAGACTTTCGGAAGAGTTAACGCTCTTAACTGCTTGGTTTCGAAGATTAAAATTTTAATTTTTAATATCGCATAGAACTAACGTGCAGCCCCTATACGTTATGTTTAAAAAAAATATATAAAATTTTTTTTCAAAATGGCGGCTATCGTAAAAATTCAAAGTGTCATAACTTTGCTAAATCAAATCCTACTGAAAAATGTCGTATGCAAAAAGTGTTTGGAATTTTATTTTGCATATAAAAGCAATTTTTAATTATTTTTTTTTTTAAAAAAACCGAGTCTTACCATATATTGACCGAGACCTCGAACGAGCTTTTATGCGACTCTGCATACAGTTTACGCTCGTATGAAGCTTCTATTTAAGAAATTGACTTGAATTTTTTATACCAAATAGAGCTTTCAACTATACTTACGATACTATACAAAAAAATTAAAAATTAAAAAATAAAAGTATTTTTTTTTCAAAACACGTTTAGTGTGATGAGTCGATCGACCCACCATACATACGCTCATAAGATTTTTAATATAGTTAAGGTCAGTGTGAGCTTATTTATACATATTTGAATTTCAAAATTTTGTGACAGTATAGAATTCTTAAGCATCCTGTGTATGTTTGTTAGCAAAATCCATTTTGTCAATTTTTTGCAAAATGGCGACAAGTATTAAAATTCAATCACTTATTACTCAGTAGTGTTCAATTTTGTCAAAAAGGTCTCTATACATGAAATGTTGAGAAGCCTAAAGCTCATCTAAGTAAAATATAAAAAATATATATTTTTGCTTGAAAACAAGCGATGTATCAGTTCGATCGTACCCCCATACTAGCCATTTTGAGACTTTCGGAAGAGTTAACGCTCTTAACTGCTTGGTTTCGAAGATTAAAATTTTAATTTTTAATATCGCATAGAACTAACGTGCAGCCCCTATACGTTATGTTTAAAAAAAATATATAAAATTTTTTTTCAAAATGGCGGCTATCGTAAAAATTCAAAGTGTCATAACTTTGCTAAATCAAATCCTACTGAAAAATGTCGTATGCAAAAAGTGTTTGGAATTTTATTTTGCATATAAAAGCAATTTTTAATTATTTTTTTTTTAATAAAAACCGAGTCTTACCATATATTGACCGAGACCTCGAACGAGCTTTTATGCGACTCTGCATACAGTTAACGCTCGTATGAAGCTTCTATTTAAGAAATTGACTTGAATTTTTTATACCAAATAGAGCTTTCAACTATACTTACGATACTATACAAAAAAATTAAAAATTAAAAAATAAAAGTATTTTTTTTTCAAAACACGTTTAGTGTGATGAGTCGATCGACCCACCATACATACGCTCATAAGATTTTCAATATAGTTAAGGTCAGTGTAAGCTTATTTATACATATTTGAATTTCAAAATTTTGTGACAGTATAGAATTCTTAAGCATCCTGTGTATGTTTGTTAGCAAAATCCATTTTGTAAATTTTTTGCAAAATGGCGACAAGTATTAAAATTCAATCACTTATTACTCAGTAGTGTTCAATTTTGTCAAAAAGGTCTCTATACATGAAATGTTGAGAAGCCTAAAGCTCATCTAAGTAAAATATAAAAAATATATATTTTTGCTTGAAAACAAGCGATGTATCAGTTCGATCGTACCCCCATACTAGCCATTTTGAGACTTTCGGAAGAGTTAACGCTCTTAACTGCTTGGTTTCGAAGATTAAAATTTTAATTTTTAATATCGCATAGAACTAACGTGCAGCCCCTATACGTTATGTTTAAAAAAAATATATAAAATTTTTTTTCAAAATGGCGGCTATCGTAAAAATTCAAAGTGTCATAACTTTGCTAAATCAAATCCTACTGAAAAATGTCGTATGCAAAAAGTGTTTGGAATTTTATTTTGCATATAAAAGCAATTTTTAATTATTTTTTTTTTAATAAAAACCGAGTCTTACCATATATTGACCGAGACCTCGAACGAGCTTTTATGCGACTCTGCATACAGTTAACGCTCGTATGAAGCTTCTATTTAAGAAATTGACTTGAATTTTTTATACCAAATAGAGCTTTCAACTATACTTACGATACTATACAAAAAAATTAAAAATTAAAAAATAAAAGTATTTTTTTTTCAAAACACGTTTAGTGTGATGAGTCGATCGACCCACCATACATACGCTCATAAGATTTTCAATATAGTTAAGGTCAGTGTGAGCTTATTTATACATATTTGAATTTCAAAATTTTGTGACAGTATAGAATTCTTAAGCATCCTGTGTATGTTTGTTAGCAAAATCCATTTTGTCAATTTTTTGCAAAATGGCGACAAGTATTAAAATTCAATCACTTATTACTCAGTAGTGTTCAATTTTGTCAAAAAGGTCTCTATACATGAAATGTTGAGAAGCCTAAAGCTCATCTAAGTAAAATATAAAAAATATATATTTTTGCTTGAAAACAAGCGATGTATCAGTTCGATCGTACCCCCATACTAGCTATTTTGAGACTTTCGGAAGAGTTAACGCTCTTAACTGCTTGGTTTCGAAGATTAAAATTTTAATTTTTAATATCGCATAGAACTAACGTGCAGCCCCTATACGTTATGTTTATAAAAAATATATAAAATTTTTTTTCAAAATGGCGGCTATCGTAAAAATTCAAAGTGTCATAACTTTGCTAAATCAAATCCTACTGTAAAATGTCGTATGCAAAAAGTGTTTGGAATTTTATTTTGCATATAAAAGCAATTTTTAATTATTTTTTTTTTAATAAAAACCGAGTCTTACCATATATTGACCGAGACCTCGAACGAGCTTTTATGCGACTCTGCATACAGTTAACGCTCGTATGAAGCTTCTATTTAAGAAATTGACTTGAATTTTTTATACCAAATAGAGCTTTCAACTATACTTACGATACTATACAAAAAAATTAAAAATTAAAAAATAAAAGTATTTTTTTTTCAAAACACGTTTAGTGTGATGAGTCGATCGACCCACCATACATACGCTCATAAGATTTTCAATATAGTTAAGGTCAGTGTGAGCTTATTTATACATATTTGAATTTTAAAATTTTGTGACAGTATAGAATTCTTAAGCATCCTGTGTATGTTTGTTAGCAAAATCCATTTTGTCAATTTTTTGCAAAATGGCGACAAGTATTAAAATTCAATCACTAATTACTCAGTAGTGTTCAATTTTGTCAAAAAGGTCTCTATACATGAAATGTTGAGAAGCCTAAAGCTCATCTAAGTAAAATATAAAAAATATATATTTTTGCTTGAAAACAAGCGATGTATCAGTTCGATCGTACCCCCATACTAGCCATTTTGAGACTTTCGGAAGAGTTAACGCTCTTAACTGCTTGGTTTCGAAGATTAAAATTTTAATTTTTAATATCGCATAGAACTAACGTGCAGCCCCTATACGTTATGTTTAAAAAAATATATAAAATTTTATTTCAAAATGGCGGCTATCGTAAAAATTCAAAGTGTCATAACTTTGCTAAATCGAATCCTACTGAAAAATGTCGTATGCAAAAAGTGTTTGGAATTATATTTTGCATATAAAAGCAATTTTTAATTATTTTTTTTTAATAAAAACCGAGTCTTACCATATATTGACCGAGACCTCGAACGAGCTTTTATGCGACTCTGCATACAGTTAACGCTCGTATGAAGCTTCTATTTAAGAAATTGACTTGAATTTTTTATACCAAATAGAGCTTTCAACTATACTTACGATACTATACATAAAAATTAAAAATTAAAAAATAAAAGTATTTTTTTTTCAAAACACGTTTAGTGTGATGAGTCGATCGACCCACCATACATACGCTCATAAGATTTTCAATATAGTTAAGGTCAGTGTGAGCTTATTTATACATATTTGAATTTCAAAATTTTGTGACAGTATAGAATTCTTAAGCATCCTGTGTATGTTTGTTAGCAAAATCCATTTTGTCAATTTTTTGCAAAATGGCGACAAGTATTAAAATTCAATCACTTATTACTCAGTAGTGTTCAATTTTGTCAAAAAGGTCTCTATACATGAAATGTTGAGAAGCCTAAAGCTCATCTAAGTAAAATATAAAAAATATATATTTTTGCTTGAAAACAAGCGATGTATCAGTTCGATCGTACCCCCATACTAGCCATTTTGAGACTTTCGGAAGAGTTAACGCTCTTAACTGCTTGGTTTCGAAGATTAAAATTTTAATTTTTAATATCGCATAGAACTAACGTGCAGCCCCTATACGTTATGTTTAAAAAAAATATATAAAATTTTTTTTCAAAATGGCGGCTATCGTAAAAATTCAAAGTATCATAACTTTGCTAAATCAAATCCTACTGAAAAATGTCGTATGCAAAAAGTGTTTGGAATTTTATTTTGCATATAAAAGCAATTTTTAATTATTTTTTTTTTAATAAAAACCGAGTCTTACCATATATTGACCGAGACCTCGAACGAGCTTTTATGCGACTCTGCATACAGTTAACGCTCGTATGAAGCTTCTATTTAAGAAATTGACTTGAATTTTTTATACCAAATAGAGCTTTCAACTATACTTACGATACTATACAAAAAAATTAAAAATTAAAAAATAAAAGTATTTTTTTTTCAAAACACGTTTAGTGTGATGAGTCGATCGACCCACCATACATACGCTCATAAGATTTTCAATATAGTTAAGGTCAGTGTGAGCTTATTTATACATATTTGAATTTCAAAATTTTGTGACAGTATAGAATTCTTAAGCATCCTGTGTATGTTTGTTAGCAAAATCCATTTTGTCAATTTTTTGCAAAATGGCGACAAGTATTAAAATTCAATCACTTATTACTCAGTAGTGTTCAATTTTGTCAAAAAGGTCTCTATACATGAAATGTTGAGAAGCCTAAAGCTCATCTAAGTAAAATATAAAAAATATATATTTTTGCTTGAAAACAAGCGATGTATCAGTTCGATCGTACCCCCATACTAGCCATTTTGAGACTTTCGGAAGAGTTAACGCTCTTAACTGCTTGGTTTCGAAGATTAAAATTTTAATTTTTAATATCGCATAGAACTAACGTGCAGCCCCTATACGTTATGTTTAAAAAAAATATATAAAATTTTTTTTCAAAATGGCGGCTATCGTAAAAATTCAAAGTGTCATAACTTTGCTAAATCAAATCCTACTGAAAAATGTCGTATGCAAAAAGTGTTTGGAATTTTATTTTGCATATAAAAGCAATTTTTAATTATTTTTTTTTTTAATAAAAACCGAGTCTTACCATATATTGACCGAGACCTCGAACGAGCTTTTATGCGACTCTGCATACAGTTAACGCTCGTATGAAGCTTCTATTTAAGAAATTGACTTGAATTTTTTATACCAAATAGAGCTTTCAACTATACTTACGATACTATACAAAAAAATTAAAAATTAAAAAATAAAAGTATTTTTTTTTCAAAACACGTTTAGTGTGATGAGTCGATCGACCCACCATACATACGCTCATAAGATTTTCAATATAGTTAAGGTCAGTGTGAGCTTATTTATACATATTTGAATTTCAAAATTTTGTGACAGTATAGAATTCTTAAGCATCCTGTGTATGTTTGTTAGCAAAATCCATTTTGTCAATTTTTTGCAAAATGGCGACAAGTATTAAAATTCAATCACTTATTACTCAGTAGTGTTCAATTTTGTCAAAAAGGTCTCTATACATGAAATGTTGAGAAGCCTAAAGCTCATCTAAGTAAAATATAAAAAATATATATTTTTGCTTGAAAACAAGCGATGTATCAGTTCGATCGTACCCCCATACTAGCCATTTTGAGACTTTCGGAAGAGTTAACGCTCTTAACTGCTTGGTTTCGAAGATTAAAATTTTAATTTTTAATATCGCATAGAACTAACGTGCAGCCCCTATACGTTATGTTTAAAAAAAATATATAAAATTTTTTTTCAAAATGGCGGCTATCGTAAAAATTCAAAGTGTCATAACTTTGCTAAATCAAATCCTACTGAAAAATGTCGTATGCAAAAAGTGTTTGGAATTTTATTTTGCATATAAAAGCAATTTTTAATTATTTTTTTTTTAATAAAAACCGAGTCTTACCATATATTGACCGAGACCTCGAACGAGCTTTTATGCGACTCTGCATACAGTTAACGCTCGTATGAAGCTTCTATTTAAGAAATTGACTTGAATTTTTTATACCAAATAGAGCTTTCAACTATACTTACGATACTATACAAAAAAATTAAAAATTAAAAAATAAAAGTATTTTTTTTTCAAAACACGTTTAGTGTGATGAGTCGATCGACCCACCATACATACGCTCATAAGATTTTCAATATAGTTAAGGTCAGTGTGAGCTTATTTATACATATTTGAATTTCAAAATTTTGTGACAGTATAGAATTCTTAAGCATCCTGTGTATGTTTGTTAGCAAAATCCATTTTGTCAATTTTTTGCAAAATGGCGACAAGTATTAAAATTCAATCACTTATTACTCAGTAGTGTTTAATTTTGTCAAAAAGGTCTCTATACATGAAATGTTGAGAAGCCTAAAGCTCATCTAAGTAAAATATAAAAAATATATATTTTTGCTTGAAAACAAGCGATGTATCAGTTCGATCGTACCCCCATACTAGCCATTTTGAGACTTTCGGAAGAGTTAACGCTCTTAACTGCTTGGTTTCGAAGATTAAAATTTTAATTTTTAATATCGCATAGAACTAACGTGCAGCCCCTATACGTTATGTTTAAAAAAAATATATAAAATTTTTTTTCAAAATGGCGGCTATCGTAAAAATTCAAAGTGTCATAACTTTGCTAAATCAAATCCTACTGAAAAATGTCGTATGCAAAAAGTGTTTGGAATTTTATTTTGCATATAAAAGCAATTTTTAATTATTTTTTTTTAATAAAAACCGAGTCTTACCATATATTGACCGAGACCTCGAACGAGCTTTTATGCGACTCTGCATACAGTTAACGCTCGTATGAAGCTTCTATTTAAGAAATTGACTTGAATTTTTTATACCAAATAGAGTTTTCAACTATACTTACGATACTATACAAAAAAATTAAAAATTAAAAAATAAAAGTATTTTTTTTTCAAAACACGTTTAGTGTGATGAGTCGATCGACCCACCATACATACGCTCATAAGATTTTCAATATAGTTAAGGTCAGTGTGAGCTTATTTATACATATTTGAATTTCAAAATTTTGTGACAGTATAGAATTCTTAAGCATCCTGTGTATGTTTGTTAGCAAAATCCATTTTGTCAATTTTTTGCAAAATGGCGACAAGTATTAAAATTCAATCACTTATTACTCAGTAGTGTTCAATTTTGTCAAAAAGGTCTCTATACATGAAATGTTGAGAAGCCTAAAGCTCATCTAAGTAAAATATAAAAAATATATATTTTTGCTTGAAAACAAGCGATGTCTCAGTTCGATCGTACCCCCATACTAGCCATTTTGAGACTTTCGGAAGAGTTAACGCTCTTAACTGCTTGGTTTCGAAGATTAAAATTTTAATTTTTAATATCGCATAGAACTAACGTGCAGCCCCTATACGTTATGTTTAAAAAAAATATATAAAATTTTTTTTCAAAATGGCGGCTATCGTAAAAATTCAAAGTGTCATAACTTTGCTAAATCAAATCCTACTGTAAAATGTCGTATGCAAAAAGTGTTTGGAATTTTATTTTGCATATAAAAGCAATTTTTAATTATTTTTTTTTAATAAAAACCGAGTCTTACCATATATTGACCGAGACCTCGAACGAGCTTTTATGCGACTCTGCATACAGTTAACGCTCGTATGAAGCTTCTATTTAAGAAATTGACTTGAATTTTTTATACCAAATAGAGTTTTCAACTATACTTACGATACTATACAAAAAAATTAAAAATTAAAAAATAAAAGTATTTTTTTTTCAAAACACGTTTAGTGTGATGAGTCGATCGACCCACCATACATACGCTCATAAGATTTTCAATATAGTTAAGGTCAGTGTGAGCTTATTTATACATATTTGAATTTCAAAATTTTGTGACAGTATAGAATTCTTAAGCATCCTGTGTATGTTTGTTAGCAAAATCCATTTTGTCAATTTTTTGCAAAATGGCGACAAGTATTAAAATTCAATCACTTATTACTCAGTAGTGTTCAATTTTGTCAAAAAGGTCTCTATACATGAAATGTTGAGAAGCCTAAAGCTCATCTAAGTAAAATATAAAAAATATATATTTTTGCTTGAAAACAAGCGATGTATCAGTTCGATCGTACCCCCATACTAGCCATTTTGAGACTTTCGGAAGAGTTAACGCTCTTAACTGCTTGGTTTCGAAGATTAAAATTTTAATTTTTAATATCGCATAGAACTAACGTGCAGCCCCTATACGTTATGTTTAAAAAAAATATATAAAATTTTTTTTCAAAATGGCGGCTATCGTAAAAATTCAAAGTGTCATAACTTTGCTAAATCAAATCCTACTGAAAAATGTCGTATGCAAAAAGTGTTTGGAATTTTATTTTGCATATAAAAGCAATTTTTAATTATTTTTTTTTTAATAAAAACCGAGTCTTACCATATATTGACCGAGACCTCGAACGAGCTTTTATGCGACTCTGCATACAGTTAACGCTCGTATGAAGCTTCTATTTAAGAAATTGACTTGAATTTTTTATACCAAATAGAGCTTTCAACTATACTTACGATACTATACAAAAAAATTAAAAATTAAAAAATAAAAGTATTTTTTTTTCAAAACACGTTTAGTGTGATGAGTCGATCGACCCACCATACATACGCTCATAAGATTTTCAATATAGTTAAGGTCAGTGTGAGCTTATTTATACATATTTGAATTTCAAAATTTTGTGACAGTATAGAATTCTTAAGCATCCTGTGTATGTTTGTTAGCAAAATCCATTTTGTCAATTTTTTGCAAAATGGCGACAAGTATTAAAATTCAATCACTTATTACTCAGTAGTGTTCAATTTTGTCAAAAAGGTCTCTATACATGAAATGTTGAGAAGCCTAAAGCTCATCTAAGTAAAATATAAAAAATATATATTTTTGCTTGAAAACAAGCGATGTATCAGTTCGATCGTACCCCCATACTAGCCATTTTGAGACTTTCGGAAGAGTTAACGCTCTTAACTGCTTGGTTTCGAAGATTAAAATTTTAATTTTTAATATCGCATAGAACTAACGTGCAGCCCCTATACGTTATGTTTAAAAAAAATATATAAAAATTTTTTTCAAAATGGCGGCTATCGTAAAAATTCAAAGTGTCATAACTTTGCTAAATCAAATCCTACTGAAAAATGTCGTATGCAAAAAGTGTTTGGAATTTTATTTTGCATATAAAAGCAATTTTTAATTATTTTTTTTTTAATAAAAACCGAGTCTTACCATATATTGACCGAGACCTCGAACGAGCTTTTATGCGACTCTGCATACAGTTAACGCTCGTATGAAGCTTCTATTTAAGAAATTGACTTGAATTTTTTATACCAAATAGAGCTTTCAACTATACTTACGATACTATACAAAAAAATTAAAAATTAAAAAATAAAAGTATTTTTTTTTCAAAACACGTTTAGTGTGATGAGTCGATCGACCCACCATACATACGCTCATAAGATTTTCAATATAGTTAAGGTCAGTGTGAGCTTATTTATACATATTTGAATTTCAAAATTTTGTGACAGTATAGAATTCTTAAGCATCCTGTGTATGTTTGTTAGCAAAATCCATTTTGTCAATTTTTTGCAAAATGGCGAAAAGTATTAAAATTCAATCACTTATTACTCAGTAGTGTTCAATTTTGTCAAAAAGGTCTCTATACATGAAATGTTGAGAAGCCTAAAGCTCATCTAAGTAAAATATAAAAAATATATATTTTTGCTTGAAAACAAGCGATGTATCAGTTCGATCGTACCCCCATACTAGCCATTTTGAGACTTTCGGAAGAGTTAACGCTCTTAACTGCTTGGTTTCGAAGATTAAAATTTTAATTTTTAATATCGCATAGAACTAACGTGCAGCCCCTATACGTTATGTTTAAAAAAAATATATAAATTTTTTTTTCAAAATGGCGGCTATCGTAAAAATTCAAAGTGTCATAACTTTGCTAAATCAAATCCTACTGAAAAATGTCGTATGCAAAAAGTGTTTGGAATTTTATTTTGCATATAAAAGCAATTTTTAATTATTTTTTTTTTAATAAAAACCGAGTCTTACCATATATTGACCGAGACCTCGAACGAGCTTTTATGCGACTCTGCATACAGTTAACGCTCGTATGAAGCTTCTATTTAAGAAATTGACTTGAATTTTTTATACCAAATAGAGCTTTCAACTATACTTACGATACTATACAAAAAAATTAAAAATTAAAAAATAAAAGTATTTTTTTTTCAAAACACGTTTAGTGTGATGAGTCGATCGACCCACCATACATACGCTCATAAGATTTTCAATATAGTTAAGGTCAGTGTGAGCTTATTTATACATATTTGAATTTCAAAATTTTGTGACAGTATAGAATTCTTAAGCATCCTGTGTATGTTTGTTAGCAAAATCCATTTTGTCAATTTTTTGCAAAATGGCGACAAGTATTAAAATTCAATCACTTATTACTCAGTAGTGTTCAATTTTGTCAAAAAGGTCTCTATACATGAAATGTTGAGAAGCCTAAAGCTCATCTAAGTAAAATATAAAAAATATATATTTTTGCTTGAAAACAAGCGATGTATCAGTTCGATCGTACCCCCATACTAGCCATTTTGAGACTTTCGGAAGAGTTAACGCTCTTAACTGCTTGGTTTCGAAGATTAAAATTTTAATTTTTAATATCGCATAGAACTAACGTGCAGCCCCTATACGTTATGTTTAAAAAAAATATATAAAATTTTTTTTCAAAATGGCGGCTATCGTAAAAATTCAAAGTGTCATAACTTTGCTAAATCAAATCCTACTGAAAAATGTCGTATGCAAAAAGTGTTTGGAATTTTATTTTGCATATAAAAGCAATTTTTAATTATTTTTTTTTAATAAAAACCGAGTCTTACCATATATTGACCGAGACCTCGAACGAGCTTTTATGCGACTCTGCATACAGTTAACGCTCGTATGAAGCTTCTATTTAAGAAATTGACTTGAATTTTTTATACCAAATAGAGCTTTCAACTATACTTACGATACTATACAAAAAAATTAAAAATTAAAAAATAAAAGTATTTTTTTTTCAAAACACGTTTAGTGTGATGAGTCGATCGACCCACCATACATACGCTCATAAGATTTTCAATATAGTTAAGGTCAGTGTGAGCTTATTTATACATATTTGAATTTCAAAATTTTGTGACAGTATAGAATTCTTAAGCATCCTGTGTATGTTTTTTAGCAAAATCCATTTTGTCAATTTTTTGCAAAATGGCGACAAGTATTAAAATTCAATCACTTATTACTCAGTAGTGTTCAATTTTGTCAAAAAGGTCTCTATACATGAAATGTTGAGAAGCCTAAAGCTCATCTAAGTAAAATATAAAAAATATATATTTTTGCTTGAAAACAAGCGATGTATCAGTTCGATCGTACCCCCATACTAGCCATTTTGAGACTTTCGGAAGAGTTAACGCTCTTAACTGCTTGGTTTCAAAGATTAAAATTTTAACTTTTAATATCGCATAGAACTAACGTGCAGCCCCTATACGTTATGTTTAAAAAAAATATATAAAATTTTTTTTCAAAATGGCGGCTATCGTAAAAATTCAAAGTGTCATAACTTTGCTTAATCAAATCCTACTTAAAAATGTCGTATGCAAAAAGTGTTTGGAATTTTATTTTGCATATAAAAGCAATTTTTAATTATTTTTTTTCTGATAAAAACCGAGTCTTATCATATATTGACCGAGACCTCGAACGAGCTTTTATGCGACTCTGCATACAGTTAACGCTCGTATGAAGCTTCTATTTAAGAAATTGACTTAAATTTTTTATACCAAATAGAGCTTTCAACTATACTTACGATACTGTACAAAAAAATTAAAAATTAAAAAATAAAAGTATTTTTTTTTCAAAACACGTTTAGTGTGATGAGTCGATCGACCCACCATACATACGCTCATAAGATTTTCAATATAGTTAAGGTCAGTGTGAGCTTATTTATACATATTTGAATTTCCAAATTTTGTGACAGTATAGAATTCTTAAGCATCCTGTGTATGTTTGTTAGCAAAATCCATTTTGTCAATTTTTTGCAAAATGGCGACAAGTATTAAAATTCAATCACTTATTACTCAGTAGTGTTCAATTTTGTCAAAAAGGTCTCTATACATGAAATGTTGAGAAGCCTAAAGCTCATCTAAGTAAAATATAAAAAATATATATTTTTGCTTGAAAACAAGCGATGTATCAGTTCGATCGTACCCCCATACTAGCCATTTTGAGACTTTCGGAAGAGTTAACGCTCTTAACTGCTTGGTTTCGAAGATTAAAATTTTAATTTTTAATATCGCATAGAACTAACGTGCAGCCCCTATACGTTATGTTTAAAAAAAATATATAAAAATTTTTTTCAAAATGGCGGCTATCGTAAAAATTCAAAGTGTCATAACTTTGCTAAATCAAATCCTACTGAAAAATGTCGTATGCAAAAAGTGTTTGGAATTTTATTTTGCATATAAAAGCAATTTTTAATTATTTTTTTTTTTAATAAAAACCGAGTCTTACCATATATTGACCGAGACCTCGAACGAGCTTTTATGCGACTCTGCATACAGTTAACGCTCGTATGAAGCTTCTATTTAAGAAATTGACTTGAATTTTTTATACCAAATAGAGCTTTCAACTATACTTACGATACTATACAAAAAAATTAAAAATTAAAAAATAAAAGTATTTTTTTTTCAAAACACGTTTAGTGTGATGAGTCGATCGACCCACCATACATACGCTCATAAGATTTTCAATATAGTTAAGGTCAGTGTGAGCTTATTTATACATATTTGAATTTCAAAATTTTGTGACAGTATAGAATTCTTAAGCATCCTGTGTATGTTTGTTAGCAAAATCCATTTTGTCAATTTTTTGCAAAATGGCGACAAGTATTAAAATTCAATCACTTATTACTCAGTAGTGTTCAATTTTGTCAAAAAGGTCTCTATACATGAAATGTTGAGAAGCCTAAAGCTCATCTAAGTAAAATATAAAAAATATATATTTTTGCTTGAAAACAAGCGATGTATCAGTTCGATCGTACCCCCATACTAGCCATTTTGAGACTTTCGGAAGAGTTAACGCTCTTAACTGCTTGGTTTCGAAGATTAAAATTTTAATTTTTAATATCGCATAGAACTAACGTGCAGCCCCTATACGTTATGTTTAAAAAAAATATATAAAATTTTTTTTCAAAATGGCGGCTATCGTAAAAATTCAAAGTGTCATAATTTTGCTAAATCAAATCCTACTGAAAAATGTCGTATGCAAAAAGTGTTTGGAATTTTATTTTGCATATAAAAGCAATTTTTAATTATTTTTTTTTTAATAAAAACCGAGTCTTACCATATATTGACCGAGACCTCGAACGAGCTTTTATGCGACTCTGCATACAGTTAACGCTCGTATGAAGCTTCTATTTAAGAAATTGACTTGAATTTTTTATACCAAATAGAGCTTTCAACTATACTTACGATACTATACAAAAAAATTAAAAATTAAAAAATAAAAGTATTTTTTTTTCAAAACACGTTTAGTGTGATGAGTCGATCGACCCACCATACATACGCTCATAAGATTTTCAATATAGTTAAGGTCAGTGTGAGCTTATTTATACATATTTGAATTTCAAAATTTTGTGACAGTATAGAATTCTTAAGCATCCTGTGTATGTTTGTTAGCAAAATCCATTTTGTCAATTTTTTGCAAAATGGCGACAAGTATTAAAATTCAATCACTTATTACTCAGTAGTGTTCAATTTTGTCAAAAAGGTCTCTATACATGAAATGTTGAGAAGCCTAAAGCTCATCTAAGTAAAATATAAAAAATATATATTTTTGCTTGAAAACAAGCGATGTATCAGTTCGATCGTACCCCCATACTAGCCATTTTGAGACTTTCGGAAGAGTTAACGCTCTTAACTGCTTGGTTTCGAAGATTAAAATTTTAATTTTTAATATCGCATGGAACTAACGTGCAGCCCCTATACGTTATGTTTAAAAAAAATATATAAAATTTTTTTTCAAAATGGCGGCTATCGTAAAAATTCAAAGTGTCATAACTTTGCTAAATCAAATCCTACTGAAAAATGTCGTATGCAAAAAGTGTTTGGAATTTTATTTTGCATATAAAAGCAATTTTTAATTATTTTTTTTTTAATAAAAACCGAGTCTTACCATATATTGACCGAGACCTCGAACGAGCTTTTATGCGACTCTGCATACAGTTAACGCTCGTATGAAGCTTCTATTTAAGAAATTGACTTGAATTTTTTATACCAAATAGAGCTTTCAACTATACTTACGATACTATACAAAAAAATTAAAAATTAAAAAATAAAAGTATTTTTTTTTCAAAACACGTTTAGTGTGATGAGTCGATCGACCCACCATACATACGCTCATAAGATTTTCAATATAGTTAAGGTCAGTGTGAGCTTATTTATACATATTTGAATTTCAAAATTTTGTGACAGTATAGAATTCTTAAGCATCCTGTGTATGTTTGTTAGCAAAATCCATTTTGTCAATTTTTTGCAAAATGGCGACAAGTATTAAAATTCAATCACTTATTACTCAGTAGTGTTCAATTTTGTCAAAAAGGTCTCTATACATGAAATGTTGAGAAGCCTAAAGCTCATCTAAGTAAAATATAAAAAATATATATTTTTGCTTGAAAACAAGCGATGTATCAGTTCGATCGTACCCCCATACTAGCCATTTTGAGACTTTCGGAAGAGTTAACGCTCTTAACTGCTTGGTTTCGAAGATTAAAATTTTAATTTTTAATATCGCATAGAACTAACGTGCAGCCCCTATACGTTATGTTTAAAAAAAATATATAAAATTTTTTTTCAAAATGGCGGCTATCGTAAAAATTCAAAGTGTCATAATTTTGCTAAATCAAATCCTACTGAAAAATGTCGTATGCAAAAAGTGTTTGGAATTTTATTTTGCATATAAAAGCAATTTTTAATTATTTTTTTTTTAATAAAAACCGAGTCTTACCATATATTGACCGAGACCTCGAACGAGCTTTTATGCGACTCTGCATACAGTTAACGCTCGTATGAAGCTTCTATTTAAGAAATTGACTTGAATTTTTTATACCAAATAGAGCTTTCAACTATACTTACGATACTATACAAAAAAATTAAAAATTAAAAAATAAAAGTATTTTTTTTTCAAAACACGTTTAGTGTGATGAGTCGATCGACCCACCATACATACGCTCATAAGATTTTCAATATAGTTAAGGTCAGTGTGAGCTTATTTATACATATTTGAATTTCAAAATTTTGTGACAGTATAGAATTCTTAAGCATCCTGTGTATGTTTGTTAGCAAAATCCATTTTGTCAATTTTTTGCAAAATGGCGACAAGTATTAAAATTCAATCACTTATTACTCAGTAGTGTTCAATTTTGTCAAAAAGGTCTCTATACATGAAATGTTGAGAAGCCTAAAGCTCATCTAAGTAAAATATAAAAAATATATATTTTTGCTTGAAAACAAGCGATGTATCAGTTCGATCGTACCCCCATACTAGCCATTTTGAGACTTTCGGAAGAGTTAACGCTCTTAACTGCTTGGTTTCGAAGATTAAAATTTTAATTTTTAATATCGCATGGAACTAACGTGCAGCCCCTATACGTTATGTTTAAAAAAAATATATAAAATTTTTTTTCAAAATGGCGGCTATCGTAAAAATTCAAAGTGTCATAACTTTGCTAAATCAAATCCTACTGAAAAATGTCGTATGCAAAAAGTGTTTGGAATTTTATTTTGCATATAAAAGCAATTTTTAATTATTTTTTTTTTAATAAAAACCGAGTCTTACCATATATTGACCGAGACCTCGAACGAGCTTTTATGCGACTCTGCATACAGTTAACGCTCGTATGAAGCTTCTATTTAAGAAATTGACTTGAATTTTTTATACCAAATAGAGCTTTCAACTATACTTACGATACTATACAAAAAAATTAAAAATTAAAAAATAAAAGTATTTTTTTTTCAAAACACGTTTAGTGTGATGAGTCGATCGACCCACCATACATACGCTCATAAGATTTTCAATATAGTTAAGGTCAGTGTGAGCTTATTTATACATATTTGAATTTCAAAATTTTGTGACAGTATAGAATTCTTAAGCATCCTGTGTATGTTTGTTAGCAAAATCCATTTTGTCAATTTTTTGCAAAATGGCGACAAGTATTAAAATTCAATCACTTATTACTCAGTAGTGTTCAATTTTGTCAAAAAGGTCTCTATACATGAAATGTTGAGAAGCCTAAAGCTCATCTAAGTAAAATATAAAAAATATATATTTTTGCTTGAAAACAAGCGATGTATCAGTTCGATCGTACCCCCATACTAGCCATTTTGAGACTTTCGGAAGAGTTAACGCTCTTAACTGCTTGGTTTCGAAGATTAAAATTTTAATTTTTAGAATCGCATAGAACTAACGTGCAGCCCCTATACGTTATGTTTAAAAAAAATATATAAAATTTTTTTTCAAAATGGCGGCTATCGTAAAAATTCAAAGTGTCATAATTTTGCTAAATCAAATCCTACTGAAAAATGTCGTATGCAAAAAGTGTTTGGAATTTTATTTTGCATATAAAAGCAATTTTTAATTATTTTTTTTTTAATAAAAACCGAGTCTTACCATATATTGACCGAGACCTCGAACGAGCTTTTATGCGACTCTGCATACAGTTAACGCTCGTATGAAGCTTCTATTTAAGAAATTGACTTGAATTTTTTATACCAAATAGAGCTTTCAACTATACTTACGATACTATACAAAAAAATTAAAAATTAAAAAATAAAAGTATTTTTTTTTCAAAACACGTTTAGTGTGATGAGTCGATCGACCCACCATACATACGCTCATAAGATTTTCAATATAGTTAAGGTCAGTGTGAGCTTATTTATACATATTTGAATTTCAAAATTTTGTGACAGTATAGAATTCTTAAGCATCCTGTGTATGTTTGTTAGCAAAATCCATTTTGTCAATTTTTTGCAAAATGGCGACAAGTATTAAAATTCAATCACTTATTACTCAGTAGTGTTCAATTTTGTCAAAAAGGTCTCTATACATGAAATGTTGAGAAGCCTAAAGCTCATCTAAGTAAAATATAAAAAATATATATTTTTGCTTGAAAACAAGCGATGTATCAGTTCGATCGTACCCCCATACTAGCCATTTTGAGACTTTCGGAAGAGTTAACGCTCTTAACTGCTTGGTTTCGAAGATTAAAATTTTAATTTTTAATATCGCATGGAACTAACGTGCAGCCCCTATACGTTATGTTTAAAAAAAATATATAAAATTTTTTTTCAAAATGGCGGCTATCGTAAAAATTCAAAGTGTCATAACTTTGCTAAATCAAATCCTACTGAAAAATGTCGTATGCAAAAAGTGTTTGGAATTTTATTTTGCATATAAAAGGAATTTTTAATTATTTTTTTTTTAATAAAAACCGAGTCTTACCATATATTGACCGAGACCTCGAACGAGCTTTTATGCGACTCTGCATACAGTTAACGCTCGTATGAAGCTTCTATTTAAGAAATTGACTTGAATTTTTTATACCAAATAGAGCTTTCAACTATACTTACGATACTATACAAAAAAATTAAAAATTAAAAAATAAAAGTATTTTTTTTTCAAAACACGTTTAGTGTGATGAGTCGATCGACCCACCATACATACGCTCATAAGATTTTCAATATAGTTAAGGTCAGTGTGAGCTTATTTATACATATTTGAATTTCAAAATTTTGTGACAGTATAGAATTCTTAAGCATCCTGTGTATGTTTGTTAGCAAAATCCATTTTGTCAATTTTTTGCAAAATGGCGACAAGTATTAAAATTCAATCACTTATTACTCAGTAGTGTTCAATTTTGTCAAAAAGGTCTCTATACATGAAATGTTGAGAAGCCTAAAGCTCATCTAAGTAAAATATAAAAAATATATATTTTTGCTTGAAAACAAGCGATGTATCAGTTCGATCGTACCCCCATACTAGCCATTTTGAGACTTTCGGAAGAGTTAACGCTCTTAACTGCTTGGTTTCGAAGATTAAAATTTTAATTTTTAATATCGCATAGAACTAACGTGCAGCCCCTATACGTTATGTTTAAAAAAAATATATAAAATTTTTTTTCAAAATGGCGGCTATCGTAAAAATTCAAAGTGTCATAACTTTGCTAAATCAAATCCTACTGAAAAATGTCGTATGCAAAAAGTGTTTGGAATTTTATTTTGCATATAAAAGCAATTTTTAATTATTTTTTTTTTAATAAAAACCGAGTCTTACCATATATTGACCGAGACCTCGAACGAGCTTTTATGCGACTCTGCATACAGTTAACGCTCGTATGAAGCTTCTATTTAAGAAATTGACTTGAATTTTTTATACCAAATAGAGCTTTCAACTATACTTACGATACTATACAAAAAAATTAAAAATTAAAAAATAAAAGTATTTTTTTTTCAAAACACGTTTAGTGTGATGAGTCGATCGACCCACCATACATACGCTCATAAGATTTTCAATATAGTTAAGGTCAGTGTGAGCTTATTTATACATATTTGAATTTCAAAATTTTGTGACAGTATAGAATTCTTAAGCATCCTGTGTATGTTTGTTAGCAAAATCCATTTTGTCAATTTTTTGCAAAATGGCGACAAGTATTAAAATTCAATCACTTATTACTCAGTAGTGTTTAATTTTGTCAAAAAGGTCTCTATACATGAAATGTTGAGAAGCCTAAAGCTCATCTAAGTAAAATATAAAAAATATATATTTTTGCTTGAAAACAAGCGATGTATCAGTTCGATCGTACCCCCATACTAGCCATTTTGAGACTTTCGGAAGAGTTAACGCTCTTAACTGCTTGGTTTCGAAGATTAAAATTTTAATTTTTAATATCGCATAGAACTAACGTGCAGCCCCTATACGTTATGTTTAAAAAAAATATATAAAATTTTTTTTCAAAATGGCGGCTATCGTAAAAATTCAAAGTGTCATAACTTTGCTAAATCAAATCCTACTGAAAAATGTCGTATGCAAAAAGTGTTTGGAATTTTATTTTGCATATAAAAGCAATTTTTAATTATTTTTTTTTTAATAAAAACCGAGTCTTACCATATATTGACCGAGACCTCGAACGAGCTTTTATGCGACTCTGCATACAGTTAACGCTCGTATGAAGCTTCTATTTAAGAAATTGACTTGAATTTTTTATACCAAATAGAGCTTTCAACTATACTTACGATACTATACAAAAAAATTAAAAATTAAAAAATAAAAGTATTTTTTTTTCAAAACACGTTTAGTGTGATGAGTCGATCGACCCACCATACATACGCTCATAAGATTTTCAATATAGTTAAGGTCAGTGTGAGCTTATTTATACATATTTGAATTTCAAAATTTTGTGACAGTATAGAATTCTTAAGCATCCTGTGTATGTTTGTTAGCAAAATCCATTTTGTCAATTTTTTGCAAAATGGCGACAAGTATTAAAATTCAATCACTTATTACTCAGTAGTGTTCAATTTTGTCAAAAAGGTCTCTATACATGAAATGTTGAGAAGCCTAAAGCTCATCTAAGTAAAATATAAAAAATATATATTTTTGCTTGAAAACAAGCGATGTATCAGTTCGATCGTACCCCCATACTAGCCATTTTGAGACTTTCGGAAGAGTTAACGCTCTTAACTGCTTGGTTTCGAAGATTAAAATTTTAATTTTTAATATCGCATAGAACTAACGTGCAGCCCCTATACGTTATGTTTAAAAAAAATATATAAAATTTTTTTTCAAAATGGCGGCTATCGTAAAAATTCAAAGTGTCATAACTTTGCTAAATCAAATCCTACTGAAAAATGTCGTATGCAAAAAGTGTTTGGAATTTTATTTTGCATATAAAAGCAATTTTTAATTATTTTTTTTTTAATAAAAACCGAGTCTTACCATATATTGACCGAGACCTCGAACGAGCTTTTATGCGACTCTGCATACAGTTAACGCTCGTATGAAGCTTCTATTTAAGAAATTGACTTGAATTTTTTATACCAAATAGAGCTTTCAACTATACTTACGATACTATACAAAAAAATTAAAAATTAAAAAATAAAAGTATTTTTTTTTCAAAACACGTTTAGTGTGATGAGTCGATCGACCCACCATACATACGCTCATAAGATTTTCAATATAGTTAAGGTCAGTGTGAGCTTATTTATACATATTTGAATTTCAAAATTTTGTGACAGTATAGAATTCTTAAGCATCCTGTGTATGTTTGTTAGCAAAATCCATTTTGTCAATTTTTTGCAAAATGGCGACAAGTATTAAAATTCAATCACTTATTACTCAGTAGTGTTCAATTTTGTCAAAAAGGTCTCTATACATGAAATGTTGAGAAGCCTAAAGCTCATCTAAGTAAAATATAAAAAATATATATTTTTGCTTGAAAACAAGCGATGTATCAGTTCGATCGTACCCCCATACTAGCCATTTTGAGACTTTCGGAAGAGTTAACGCTCTTAACTGCTTGGTTTCGAAGATTAAAATTTTAATTTTTAATATCGCATAGAACTAACGTGCAGCCCCTATACGTTATGTTTAAAAAAAATATATAAAATTTTTTTTCAAAATGGCGGCTATCGTAAAAATTCAAAGTGTCATAACTTTGCTAAATCAAATCCTACTGAAAAATGTCGTATGCAAAAAGTGTTTGGAATTTTATTTTGCATATAAAAGCAATTTTTAATTATTTTTTTTTTAATAAAAACCGAGTCTTACCATATATTGACCGAGACCTCGAACGAGCTTTTATGCGACTCTGCATACAGTTAACGCTCGTATGAAGCTTCTATTTAAGAAATTGACTTGAATTTTTTATACCAAATAGAGCTTTCAACTATACTTACGATACTATACAAAAAAATTAAAAATTAAAAAATAAAAGTATTTTTTTTTCAAAACACGTTTAGTGTGATGAGTCGATCGACCCACCATACATACGCTCATAAGATTTTCAATATAGTTAAGGTCAGTGTGAGCTTATTTATACATATTTGAATTTCAAAATTTTGTGACAGTATAGAATTCTTAAGCATCCTGTGTATGTTTGTTAGCAAAATCCATTTTGTCAATTTTTTGCAAAATGGCGACAAGTATTAAAATTCAATCACTTATTACTCAGTAGTGTTCAATTTTGTCAAAAAGGTCTCTATACATGAAATGTTGAGAAGCCTAAAGCTCATCTAAGTAAAATATAAAAAATATATATTTTTGCTTGAAAACAAGCGATGTATCAGTTCGATCGTACCCCCATACTAGCCATTTTGAGACTTTCGGAAGAGTTAACGCTCTTAACTGCTTGGTTTCGAAGATTAAAATTTTTATTTTTAATATCGCATAGAACTAACGTGCAGCCCCTATACGTTATGTTTAAAAAAAATATATAAAATTTTTTTTCAAAATGGCGGCTATCGTAAAAATTCAAAGTGTCATAACTTTGCTAAATCAAATCCTACTGAAAAATGTCGTATGCAAAAAGTGTTTGGAATTTTATTTTGCATATAAAAGCAATTTTTAATTATTTTTTTTTTAATAAAAACCGAGTCTTACCATATATTGACCGAGACCTCGAACGAGCTTTTATGCGACTCTGCATACAGTTAACGCTCGTATGAAGCTTCTATTTAAGAAATTGACTTGAATTTTTTATACCAAATAGAGCTTTCAACTATACTTACGATACTATACAAAAAAATTAAAAATTAAAAAATAAAAGTATTTTTTTTTCAAAACACGTTTAGTGTGATGAGTCGATCGACCCACCATACATACGCTCATAAGATTTTCAATATAGTTAAGGTCAGTGTGAGCTTATTTATACATATTTGAATTTCAAAATTTTGTGACAGTATAGAATTCTTAAGCATCCTGTGTATGTTTGTTAGCAAAATCCATTTTGTCAATTTTTTGCAAAATGGCGACAAGTATTAAAATTCAATCACTTATTACTCAGTAGTGTTCAATTTTGTCAAAAAGGTCTCTATACATGAAATGTTGAGAAGCCTAAAGCTCATCTAAGTAAAATATAAAAAATATATATTTTTGCTTGAAAACAAGCGATGTATCAGTTCGATCGTACCCCCATACTAGCCATTTTGAGACTTTCGGAAGAGTTAACGCTCTTAACTGCTTGGTTTCGAAGATTAAAATTTTAATTTTTAATATCGCATAGAACTAACGTGCAGCCCCTATACGTTATGTTTAAAAAAAATATATAAAATTTTTTTTCAAAATGGCGGCTATCGTAAAAATTCAAAGTGTCATAACTTTGCTAAATCAAATCCTACTGAAAAATGTCGTATGCAAAAAGTGTTTGGAATTTTATTTTGCATATAAAAGCAATTTTTAATTATTTTTTTTTTAATAAAAACCGAGTCTTACCATATATTGACCGAGACCTCGAACGAGCTTTTATGCGACTCTGCATACAGTTAACGCTCGTATGAAGCTTCTATTTAAGAAATTGACTTGAATTTTTTATACCAAATAGAGCTTTCAACTATACTTACGATACTATACAAAAAAATTAAAAATTAAAAAATAAAAGTATTTTTTTTTCAAAACACGTTTAGTGTGATGAGTCGATCGACCCACCATACATACGCTCATAAGATTTTCAATATAGTTAAGGTCAGTGTGAGCTTATTTATACATATTTGAATTTCAAAATTTTGTGACAGTATAGAATTCTTAAGCATCCTGTGTATGTTTGTTAGCAAAATCCATTTTGTCAATTTTTTGCAAAATGGCGACAAGTATTAAAATTCAATCACTTATTACTCAGTAGTGTTCAATTTTGTCAAAAAGGTCTCTATACATAAAATGTTGAGAAGCCTAAAGCTCATCTAAGTAAAATATAAAAAATATATATTTTTGCTTGAAAACAAGCGATGTATCAGTTCGATCGTACCCCCATACTAGCCATTTTGAGACTTTCGGAAGAGTTAACGCTCTTAACTGCTTGGTTTCGAAGATTAAAATTTTAATTTTTAATATCGCATAGAACTAACGTGCAGCCCCTATACGTTATGTTTAAAAAAAATATATAAAATTTTTTTTCAAAATGGCGGCTATCGTAAAAATTCAAAGTGTCATAACTTTGCTAAATCAAATCCTACTGAAAAATGTCGTATGCAAAAAGTGTTTGGAATTTTATTTTGCATATAAAAGCAATTTTTAATTATTTTTTTTTTAATAAAAACCGAGTCTTACCATATATTGACCGAGACCTCGAACGAGCTTTTATGCGACTCTGCATACAGTTAACGCTCGTATGAAGCTTCTATTTAAGAAATTGACTTGAATTTTTTATACCAAATAGAGCTTTCAACTATACTTACGATACTATACAAAAAAATTAAAAATTAAAAAATAAAAGTATTTTTTTTTCAAAACACGTTTAGTGTGATGAGTCGATCGACCCACCATACATACGCTCATAAGATTTTCAATATAGTTAAGGTCAGTGTGAGCTTATTTATACATATTTGAATTTCAAAATTTTGTGACAGTATAGAATTCTTAAGCATCCTGTGTATGTTTGTTAGCAAAATCCATTTTGTCAATTTTTTGCAAAATGGCGACAAGTATTAAAATTCAATCACTTATTACTCAGTAGTGTTCAATTTTGTCAAAAAGGTCTCTATACATGAAATGTTGAGAAGCCTAAAGCTCATCTAAGTAAAATATAAAAAATATATATTTTTGCTTGAAAACAAGCGATGTATCAGTTCGATCGTACCCCCATACTAGCCATTTTGAGACTTTCGGAAGAGTTAACGCTCTTAACTGCTTGGTTTCGAAGATTAAAATTTTAATTTTTAATATCGCATAGAACTAACGTGCAGCCCCTATACGTTATGTTTAAAAAAAATATATAAAATTTTTTTTCAAAATGGCGGCTATCGTAAAAATTCAAAGTGTCATAACTTTGCTAAATCAAATCCTACTGAAAAATGTCGTATGCAAAAAGTGTTTGGAATTTTATTTTGCATATAAAAGCAATTTTTAATTATTTTTTTTTTAATAAAAACCGAGTCTTACCATATATTGACCGAGACCTCGAACGAGCTTTTATGCGACTCTGCATACAGTTAACGCTCGTATGAAGCTTCTATTTAAGAAATTGACTTGAATTTTTTATACCAAATAGAGCTTTCAACTATACTTACGATACTATACAAAAAAATTAAAAATTAAAAAATAAAAGTATTTTTTTTTCAAAACACGTTTAGTGTGATGAGTCGATCGACCCACCATACATACGCTCATAAGATTTTCAATATAGTTAAGGTCAGTGTGAGCTTATTTATACATATTTGAATTTCAAAATTTTGTGACAGTATAGAATTCTTAAGCATCCTGTGTATGTTTGTTAGCAAAATCCATTTTGTCAATTTTTTGCAAAATGGCGACAAGTATTAAAATTCAATCACTTATTACTCAGTAGTGTTCAATTTTGTCAAAAAGGTCTCTATACATGAAATGTTGAGAAGCCTAAAGCTCATCTAAGTAAAATATAAAAAATATATATTTTTGCTTGAAAACAAGCGATGTATCAGTTCGATCGTACCCCCATACTAGCCATTTTGAGACTTTCGGAAGAGTTAACGCTCTTAACTGCTTGGTTTCGAAGATTAAAATTTTAATTTTTAATATCGCATGGAACTAACGTGCAGCCCCTATACGTTATGTTTAAAAAAAATATATAAAATTTTTTTTCAAAATGGCGGCTATCGTAAAAATTCAAAGTGTCATAACTTTGCTAAATCAAATCCTACTGAAAAATGTCGTATGCAAAAAGTGTTTGGAATTTTATTTTGCATATAAAAGCAATTTTTAATTATTTTTTTTTTAATAAAAACCGAGTCTTACCATATATTGACCGAGACCTCGAACGAGCTTTTATGCGACTCTGCATACAGTTAACGCTCGTATGAAGCTTCTATTTAAGAAATTGACTTGAATTTTTTATACCAAATAGAGCTTTCAACTATACTTACGATACTATACAAAAAAATTAAAAATTAAAAAATAAAAGTATTTTTTTTTCAAAACACGTTTAGTGTGATGAGTCGATCGACCCACCATACATACGCTCATAAGATTTTCAATATAGTTAAGGTCAGTGTGAGCTTATTTATACATATTTGAATTTCAAAATTTTGTGACAGTATAGAATTCTTAAGCATCCTGTGTATGTTTGTTAGCAAAATCCATTTTGTCAATTTTTTGCAAAATGGCGACAAGTATTAAAATTCAATCACTTATTACTCAGTAGTGTTCAATTTTGTCAAAAAGGTCTCTATACATGAAATGTTGAGAAGCCTAAAGCTCATCTAAGTAAAATATAAAAAATATATATTTTTGCTTGAAAACAAGCGATGTATCAGTTCGATCGTACCCCCATACTAGCCATTTTGAGACTTTCGGAAGAGTTAACGCTCTTAACTGCTTGGTTTCGAAGATTAAAATTTTAATTTTTAATATCGCATAGAACTAACGTGCAGCCCCTATACGTTATGTTTAAAAAAAATATATAAAATTTTTTTTCAAAATGGCGGCTATCGTAAAAATTCAAAGTGTCATAACTTTGCTAAATCAAATCCTACTGAAAAATGTCGTATGCAAAAAGTGTTTGGAATTTTATTTTGCATATAAAAGCAATTTTTAATTATTTTTTTTTTAATAAAAACCGAGTCTTACCATATATTGACCGAGACCTCGAACGAGCTTTTATGCGACTCTGCATACAGTTAACGCTCGTATGAAGCTTCTATTTAAGAAATTGACTTGAATTTTTTATACCAAATAGAGCTTTCAACTATACTTACGATACTATACAAAAAAATTAAAAATTAAAAAATAAAAGTATTTTTTTTTCAAAACACGTTTAGTGTGATGAGTCGATCGACCCACCATACATACGCTCATAAGATTTTCAATATAGTTAAGGTCAGTGTGAGCTTATTTATACATATTTGAATTTCAAAATTTTGTGACAGTATAGAATTCTTAAGCATCCTGTGTATGTTTGTTAGCAAAATCCATTTTGTCAATTTTTTGCAAAATGGCGACAAGTATTAAAATTTAATCACTTATTACTCAGTAGTGTTCAATTTTGTCAAATAGGTCTCTATACATGAAATGTTGAGAAGCCTAAAGCTCATCTAAGTAAAATATAAAAAATATATATTTTTCCTTGAAAACAAGCGATGTATCAGTTCGATCGTACCCCCATACTAGCCATTTTGAGACTTTCGGAAGAGTTAACGCTCTTAACTGCTTGGTTTCGAAGATTAAAATTTTAATTTTTAATATCGCATAGAACTAACGTGCAGCCCCTATACGTTATGTTTAAAAAAAATATATAAAATTTTTTTTCAAAATGGCGGCTATCGTAAAAATTCAAAGTGTCATAACTTTGCTAAATCAAATCCTACTGAAAAATGTCGTATGCAAAAAGTGTTTGGAATTTTATTTTGCATAGAAAAGCAATTCTTAATTATTTTTTTTTTAATAAAAACCGAGTCTTACCATATATTGACCGAGACCTCGAACGAGCTTTTATGCGACTCTGCATACAGTTAACGCTCGTATGAAGCTTCTATTTAGGAAATTGACTTGAATTTTTTATACCAAATAGAGTTTTCAACTATACTTACGATACTATACAAATAAATTAAAAATTAAAAAATAAAAGTATTTTTTTTTCAAAACACGTTTAGTGTGATGAGTCGATCGACCCACCATACATACGCTCATAAGATTTTCAATATAGTTAAGGTCAGTGTGAGCTTATTTATACATATTTGAATTTCAAAATTTTGTGACAGTATAGAATTCTTAAGCATCCTGTGTATGTTTGTTAGCAAAATCCATTTTGTCAATTTTTTGCAAAATGGCGACAAGTATTAAAATTCAATCACTTATTACTCAGTAGTGTTCAATTTTGTCAAAAAGGTCTCTATACATGAAATGTTGAGAAGCCTAAAGCTCATCTAAGTAAAATATAAAAAATATATATTTTTGCTTGAAAACAAGCGATGTATCAGTTCGATCGTACCCCCATACTAGCCATTTTGAGACTTTCGGAAGAGTTAACGCTCTTAACTGCTTGGTTTCAAAGATTAAAATTTTAATTTTTAATATCGCATAGAACTAACGTGCAGCCCCTATACGTTATGTTTAAAAAAAATATATAAAATTTTTTTTCAAAATGGCGGCTATCGTAAAAATTCAAAGTGTCATAACTTTGCTAAATCAAATCCTACTGAAAAATGTCGTATGCAAAAAGTGTTTGGAATTTGATTTTGCATATAAAAGCAATTTTTAATTATTTTTTTTTTAATAAAAACCGAGTCTTACCATATATTGACCGAGACCTCGAACGAGCTTTTATGCGACTCTGCATACAGTTAACGCTCGTATGAAGCTTCTATTTAAGAAATTGACTTGAATTTTTTATACCAAATAGAGCTTTCAACTATACTTACGATACTATACAAAAAAATTTAAAATTAAAAAATAAAAGTATTTTTTTTTCAAAACACGTTTAGTGTGATGAGTCGATCGACCCACCATACATACGCTCATAAGATTTTCAATATAGTTAAGGTCAGTGTGAGCTTATTTATACATATTTGAATTTCAAAATTTTGTGACAGTATAGAATTCTTAAGCATCCTGTGTATGTTTGTTAGCAAAATCCATTTTGTCAATTTTTTGCAAAATGGCGACAAGTATTAAAATTCAATCACTTATTACTCAGTAGTGTTCAATTTTGTCAAAAAGGTCTCTATACGTGAAATGTTGAGAAGCCTAAAGCTCATCTAAGTAAAATATAAAAAATATATATTTTTGCTTGAAAACAAGCGATGTATCAGTTCGATCGTACCCCCATACTAGCCATTTTGAGACTTTCGGAAGAGTTAACGCTCTTAACTGCTTGGTTTCGAAGAATTAAATTTTAATTTTTAATATCGCATAGAACTAACGTGCAGCCCCTATACGTTATGTTTAAAAAAAATATATAAAATTTTTTTTCAAAATGTCGGCTATCGTAAAAATTCAAAGTGTCATAACTTTGCTAAATCAAATCCTACTGAAAAATGTCGTATGCAAAAAGTGTTTGGAATTTTATTTTGCATATAAAAGCAATTCTTAATTATTTTTTTTTTAATAAAAACCGAGTCTTACCATATATTGACCGAGACCTCGAACGAGCTTTTATGCGACTCTGCATACAGTTAACGCTCGTATGAAGCTTCTATTTAAGAAATTGACTTGAAATTATTATACCAAATAGAGTTTTCAACTATACTTACGATACTATACAAAAAAATTAAAAATTAAAAAATAAAAGTATTTTTTTTTCAAAACACGTTTAGTGTGATGAGTCGATCGACCCACCATACATACGCTCATTAAATTTTCAATATAGTTAAGGTCAGTGTGAGCTTATTTATACATATTTGAATTTCAAAATTTTGTGACAGTATAGAATTCTTAAGCATCCTGTGTATGTTTGTTAGCAAAATCCATTTTGTCAATTTTTTGCAAAATGGCGACAAGTATTAAAATTCAATCACTTATTACTCAGTAGTGTTCAATTTTGTCAAAAAGGTCTCTATACATGAAATGTTGAGAAGCCTAAAGCTCATCTAAGTAAAATATAAAAAATATATATTTTTGCTTGAAAACAAGCGATGTATCAGTTCGATCGTACCCCCATACTAGCCATTTTGAGACTTTCGGAAGAGTTAACGCTCTTAACTGCTTGGTTTCGAAGATTAAAATTTTAATTTTTAATATCGCATTGAACTAACGTGCAGCCCCTATACGTTATGTTTAAAAAAAATATATAAAATTTTTTTTCAAAATGGCGGCTATCGTAAAAATTCAAAGTGTCATAATTTTGCTAAATCAAATCCTACTGAATAATGTCGTATGCAAAAAGTGTTTGGAATTTTATTTTGCATATAAAAGCAATTCTTAATTATTTTTTTTTTAATAAAAACCGAGTCTTACCATATATTGACCGAGACCTCGAACGAGCTTTTATGCGACTCTGCATACAGTTAACGCTCGTATGAAGCTTCTATTTAAGAAATTGACTTGAATTTTTTATACCAAATAGAGCTTTCAACTATACTTACGATACTATACAAAAAAATTAAAAATTAAAAAATAAAAGTATTTTTTTTTCAAAACACGTTTAGTGTGATGAGTCGATCGACCCACCATACATACGCTCATAAGATTTTCAATATAGTTAAGGTCAGTGTGAGCTTATTTATACATATTTGAATTTCAAAATTTTGTGACAGTATAGAATTCTTAAGCATCCTGTGTATGTTTGTTAGCAAAATCCATTTTGTCAATTTTTTGCAAAATGGCGACAAGTATTAAAATTCAATCACTTATTACTCAGTAGTGTTCAATTTTGTCAAAAAGGTCTCTATACATGAAATGTTGAGAAGCCTAAAGCTCATCTAAGTAAAATATAAAAAATATATATTTTTGCTTGAAAACAAGCGATGTATCAGTTCGATCGTACCCCCATACTAGCCATTTTGAGACTTTCGGAAGAGTTAACGCTCTTAACTGCTTGGTTTCGAAGATTAAAATTTTAATTTTTATTATCGCATAGAACTAACGTGCAGCCCCTATACGTTATGTTTAAAAAAAATATATAAAATTTTTTTTCAAAATGGCGGCTATCGTAAAAATTCAAAGTGTCATAACTTTGCTAAATCAAATCCTACTGAAAAATGTCGTATGCAAAAAGTGTTTGGAATTTTATTTTGCATATAAAAGGAATTTTTAATTATTTTTTTTTTAATAAAAACCGAGTCTTACCATATATTGACCGAGACCTCGAACGAGCTTTTATGCGACTCTGCATACAGTTAACGCTCGTATGAAGCTTCTATTTAAGAAATTGACTTGAATTTTTTATACCAAATAGAGCTTTCAACTATACTTACGATACTATACAAAAAAATTAAAAATTAAAAAATAAAAGTATTTTTTTTTCAAAACACGTTTAGTGTGATGAGTCGATCGACCCACCATACATACGCTCATAAGATTTTCAATATAGTTAAGGTCAGTGTGAGCTTATTTATACATATTTGAATTTCAAAATTTTGTGACAGTATAGAATTCTTAAGCATCCTGTGTATGTTTGTTAGCAAAATCCATTTTGTCAATTTTTTGCAAAATGGCGACAAGTATTAAAATTTAATCACTTATTACTCAGTAGTGTTCAATTTTGTCAAATAGGTCTCTATACATGAAATGTTGAGAAGCCTAAAGCTCATCTAAGTAAAATATAAAAAATATATATTTTTGCTTGAAAACAAGCGATGTATCAGTTCGATCGTACCCCCATACTAGCCATTTTGAGACTTTCGGAAGAGTTAACGCTCTTAACTGCTTGGTTTCGAAGATTAAAATTTTAATTTTTAATATCGCATAGAACTAACGTGCAGCCCCTATACGTTATGTTTAAAAAAAATATATAAAATTTTTTTTCAAAATGGCGGCTATCGTAAAAATTCAAAGTGTCATAACTTTGCTAAATCAAATCCTACTGAAAAATGTCGTATGCAAAAAGTGTTTGGAATTTTATTTTGCATAGAAAAGCAATTCTTAATTATTTTTTTTTTAATAAAAACCGAGTCTTACCATATATTGACCGAGACCTCGAACGAGCTTTTATGCGACTCTGCATACAGTTAACGCTCGTATGAAGCTTCTATTTAGGAAATTGACTTGAATTTTTATACCAAATAGAGTTTTCAACTATACTTACGATACTATACAAATAAATTAAAAATTAAAAAATAAAAGTATTTTTTTTTCAAAACACGTTTAGTGTGATGAGTCGATCGACCCACCATACATACGCTCATAAGATTTTCAATATAGTTAAGGTCAGTGTGAGCTTATTTATACATATTTGAATTTCAAAATTTTGTGACAGTATAGAATTCTTAAGCATCCTGTGTATGTTTGTTAGCAAAATCCATTTTGTCAATTTTTTGCAAAATGGCGACAAGTATTAAAATTCAATCACTTATTACTCAGTAGTGTTTAATTTTGTCAAAAAGGTCTCTATACATGAAATGTTGAGAAGCCTAAAGCTCATCTAAGTAAAATATAAAAAATATATATTTTTGCTTGAAAACAAGCGATGTATCAGTTCGATCGTACCCCCATACTAGCCATTTTGAGACTTTCGGAAGAGTTAACGCTCTTAACTGCTTGGTTTCGAAGATTAAAATTTTAATTTTTAATATCGCATTGAACTAACGTGCAGCCCCTATACGTTATGTTTAAAAAAAATATATAAATTTTTTTTTCAAAATGGCGGCTATCGTAAAAATTCAAAGTGTCATAATTTTGCTAAATCAAATTCTACTGAAAAATGTCGTATGCAAAAAGTGTTTGGAATTTTATTTTGCATATAAAAGCAATTTTTAATTATTTTTTTTTTAATAAAAACCGAGTCTTACCATATATTGACCGAGACCTCGAACGAGCTTTTATGCGACTCTGCATACAGTTAACGCTCGTATGAAGCTTCTATTTAAGAAATTGACTTGAATTTTTTATACCAAATAGAGCTTTCAACTATACTTACGATACTATACAAAAAAATTAAAAATTAAAAAATAAAAGTATTTTTTTTTCAAAACACGTTTAGTGTGATGAGTCGATCGACCCACCATACATACGCTCATAAGATTTTCAATATAGTTAAGGTCAGTGTGAGCTTATTTATACATATTTGAATTTCAAAATTTTGTGACAGTATAGAATTCTTAAGCATCCTGTGTATGTTTGTTAGCAAAATCCATTTTGTCAATTTTTTGCAAAATATCGACAAGTATTAAAATTCAATCACTTATTACTCAGTAGTGTTCAATTTTGTCAAAAAGGTCTCTATACATGAAATGTTAAGAAGCCTAAAGCTCATCTAAGTAAAATATAAAAAATATATATTTTTGCTTGAAAACAAGCGATGTATCAGTTCGATCGTACCCCCATACTAGCCATTTTGAGACTTTCGGAAGAGTTAACGCTCTTAACTGCTTGGTTTCGAAGATTAAAATTTTAATTTTTAATATCGCATAGAACTAACGTGCAGCCCCTATACGTTATGTTTAAAAAAAATATATAAAATTTTTTTTCAAAATGGCGGCTATCGTAAAAATTCAAAGTGTCATAACTTTGCTAAATCAAATCCTACTGAAAAATGTCGTATGCAAAAAGTGTTTGGAATTTTATTTTGCATATAAAAGCAATTTTTATTTTTTTTTTTTTTAATAAAAACCGAGTCTTACCATATATTGACCGAGACCTCGAACGAGCTTTTATGCGACTCTGCATACAGTTAACGCTCGTATGAAGCTTTTATTTAAGAAATTGACTTGAATTTTGTATACCAAATAGAGCTTTCAACTATACTTACGATACTATACAAAAAAATTAAAAATTAAAAAATAAAAGTATTTTTTTTTCAAAACACGTTTAGTGTGATGAGTCGATCGACCCACCATACATACGCTCATAAGATTTTCAATATAGTTAAGGTCAGTGTGAGCTTATTTATACATATTTGAATTTTAAAATTTTGTGACAGTATAGAATTCTTAAGCATCCTGTGTATGTTTGTTAGCAAAATCCATTTTGTCAATTTTTTGCAAAATGGCGACAAGTATTAAAATTCAATCACTTATTACTCAGTAGTGTTCAATTTTGTCAAAAAGGTCTCTATACATGAAATGTTGAGAAGCCTAAAGCTCATCTAAGTAAAATATAAAAAATATATATTTTTGCTTGAAAACAAGCGATGTATCAGTTCGATCGTACCCCCATACTAGCCATTTTGAGACTTTCGGAAGAGTTAACGCTCTTAACTGCTTGGTTTCGAAGATTAAAATTTTAATTTTTAATATCGCATAGAACTAACGTGCAGCCCCTATACGTTATGTTTAAAAAAAATATATAAATTTTTTTTTCAAAATGGCGGCTATCGTAAAAATTCAAAGTGTCATAACTTTGCTAAATCAAATCCTACTGAAAAATGTCCTATGCAAAAAGTGTTTGGAATTTTATTTTGCATATAAAAGCAATTTTTAATTATTTTTTTTTTAATAAAAACCGAGTCTTACCATATATTGACCGAGACCTCGAACGAGCTTTTATGCGACTCTGCATACAGTTAACGCTCGTATGAAGCTTCTATTTAAGAAATTGACTTGAATTTTTTATACCAAATAGAGCTTTCAACTATACTTACGATACTATACAAAAAAATTAAAAATTAAAAAATAAAAGTATTTTTTTTTCAAAACACGTTTAGTGTGATGAGTCGATCGACCCACCATACATACGCTCATAAGATTTTCAATATAGTTAAGGTCAGTGTGAGCTTATTTATACATATTTGAATTTCAAAATTTTGTGACAGTATAGAATTCTTAAGCATCCTGTGTATGTTTGTTAGCAAAATCCATTTTGTCAATTTTTTGCAAAATGGCGACAAGTATTAAAATTCAATCACTTATTACTCAGTAGTGTTCAATTTTGTCAAAAAGGTCTCTATACATGAAATGTTGAGAAGCCTAAAGCTCATCTAAGTAAAATATAAAAAATATATATTTTTGCTTGAAAACAAGCGATGTATCAGTTCGATCGTACCCCCATACTAGCCATTTTGAGACTTTCGGAAGAGTTAACGCTCTTAACTGCTTGGTTTCGAAGATTAAAATTTTAATTTTTAATATCGCATAGAACTAACGTGCAGCCCCTATACGTTATGTTTAAAAAAAATATATAAAATTTTTTTTCAAAATGGCGGCTATCGTAAAAATTCAAAGTGTCATAACTTTGCTAAATCAAATCCTACTGAAAAATGTCGTATGCAAAAAGTGTTTGGAATTTTATTTTGCATATAAAAGCAATTTTTAATTATTTTTTTTTTAATAAAAACCGAGTCTTACCATATATTGACCGAGACCTCGAACGAGCTTTTATGCGACTCTGCATACAGTTAACGCTCGTATGAAGCTTCTATTTAAGAAATTGACTTGAATTTTTTATACCAAATAGAGTTTTCAACTATACTTACGATACTATACAAAAAAATTAAAAATTAAAAAATAAAAGTATTTTTTTTTCAAAACACGTTTAGTGTGATGAGTCGATCGACCCACCATACATACGCTCATAAGATTTTCAATATAGTTAAGGTCAGTGTGAGCTTATTTATACATATTTGAATTTCAAAATTTTGTGACAGTATAGAATTCTTAAGCATCCTGTGTATGTTTGTTTGCAAAATCCATTTTGTCAATTTTTTGCAAAATGGCGACAAGTATTAAAATTCAATCACTTATTACTCAGTAGTGTTCAATTTTGTCAAAAAGGTCTCTATACATGAAATGTTGAGAAGCCTAAAGCTCATCTAAGTAAAATATAAAAAATATATATTTTTGCTTGAAAACAAGCGATGTATCAGTTCGATCGTACCCCCATACTAGCCATTTTGAGACTTTCGGAAGAGTTAACGCTCTTAACTGCTTGGTTTCGAAGATTAAAATTTTAATTTTTAATATCGCATAGAACTAACGTGCAGCCCCTATACGTTATGTTTAAAAAAAATATATAAAAATTTTTTTCAAAATGGCGGCTATCGTAAAAATTCAAAGTGTCATAACTTTGCTAAATCAAATCCTACTGAAAAATGTCGTATGCAAAAAGTGTTTGGAATTTTATTTTGCATATAAAAGCAATTTTTAATTATTTTTTTTTTAATAAAAACCGAGTCTTACCATATATTGACCGAGACCTCGAACGAGCTTTTATGCGACTCTGCATACAGAACGCTCGTATGAAGCTTCTATTTCAGAAATTGACTTGAATTTTTTATACCAAATAGAGCTTTCAACTATACTTACGATACTATACAAAAAAATTAAAAATTAAAAAATAAAAGTATTTTTTTTTCAAAACACGTTTAGTGTGATGAGTCGATCGACCCACCATACATACGCTCATAAGATTTTCAATATAGTTAAGGTCAGTGTGAGCTTATTTATACATATTTGAATTTCAAAATTTTGTGACAGTATAGAATTCTTAAGCATCCTGTGTATGTTTGTTAGCAAAATCCATTTTGTCAATTTTTTGCAAAATATCGACAAGTATTAAAATTCAATCACTTATTACTCAGTAGTGTTCAATTTTGTCAAAAAGGTCTTTATACATGAAATGTTGAGAAGCCTAAAGCTCATCTAAGTAAAATATAAAAAATATATATTTTTGCTTGAAAACAAGCGATGTATCAGTTCGATCGTACCCCCATACTAGCCATTTTGAGACTTTCGGAAGAGTTAACGCTCTTAACTGCTTGGTTTCGAAGATTAAAATTTTAATTTTTAATATCGCATAGAACTAACGTGCAGCCCCTATACGTTATGTTTAAAAAAAATATATAAAAATTTTTTTCAAAATGGCGGCTATCGTAAAAATTCAAAGTGTCATAACTTTGCTAAATCAAATCCTACTGAAAAATGTCGTATGCAAAAAGTGTTTGGAATTTTATTTTGCATATAAAAGCAATTTTTATTTTTTTTTTTTTTAATAAAAACCGAGTCTTACCATATATTGACCGAGACCTCGAACGAGCTTTTATGCGACTCTGCATACAGTTAACGCTCGTATGAAGCTTTTATTTAAGAAATTGACTTGAATTTTGTATACCAAATAGAGCTTTCAACTATACTTACGATACTATACAAAAAAATTAAAAATTAAAAAATAAAAGTATTTTTTTTTCAAAACACGTTTAGTGTGATGAGTCGATCGACCCACCATACATACGCTCATAAGATTTTCAATATAGTTAAGGTCAGTGTGAGCTTATTTATACATATTTGAATTTCAAAATTTTGTGACAGTATAGAATTCTTAAGCATCCTGTGTATGTTTGTTAGCAAAATCCATTTTGTCAATTTTTTGCAAAATGGCGACAAGTATTAAAATTCAATCACTTATTACTCAGTAGTGTTCAATTTTGTCAAAAAGGTCTCTATACATGAAATGTTGAGAAGCCTAAAGCTCATCTAAGTAAAATATAAAAAATATATATTTTTGCTTGAAAACAAGCGATGTATCAGTTCGATCGTACCCCCATACTAGCCATTTTGAGACTTTCGGAAGAGTTAACGCTCTTAACTGCTTGGTTTCGAAGATTAAAATTTTAATTTTTAATATCGCATAGAACTAACGTGCAGCCCCTATACGTTATGTTTAAAAAAATATATATAAAATTTTTTTTCAAAATGGCGGCTATCGTAAAAATTCAAAGTGTCATAACTTTGCTAAATCAAATCCTACTGAAAAATGTCCTATGCAAAAAGTGTTTGGAATTTTATTTTGCATATAAAAGCAATTTTTAATTATTTTTTTTTTAATAAAAACCGAGTCTTACCATATATTGACCGAGACCTCGAACGAGCTTTTATGCGACTCTGCATACAGTTAACGCTCGTATAAAGCTTCTATTTAAGAAATTGACTTGAATTTTTTATACCAAATAGAGCTTTCAACTATACTTACGATACTATACAAAAAAATTAAAAATTAAAAAATAAAAGTATTTTTTTTTCAAAACACGTTTAGTGTGATGAGTCGATCGACCCACCATACATACGCTCATAAGATTTTCAATATAGTTAAGGTCAGTGTGAGCTTATTTATACATATTTGAATTTCAAAATTTTGTGACAGTATAGAATTCTTAAGCATCCTGTGTATGTTTGTTAGCAAAATCCATTTTGTCAATTTTTTGCAAAATGGCGACAAGTATTAAAATTCAATCACTTATTACTCAGTAGTGTTCAATTTTGTCAAAAAGGTCTCTATACATGAAATGTTGAGAAGCCTAAAGCTCATCTAAGTAAAATATAAAAAATATATATTTTTGCTTGAAAACAAGCGATGTATCAGTTCGATCGTACCCCCATACTAGCCATTTTGAGACTTTCGGAAGAGTTAACGCTCTTAACTGCTTGGTTTCGAAGATTAAAATTTTAATTTTTAATATCGCATAGAACTAACGTGCAGCCCCTATACGTTATGTTTAAAAAAAATATATAAAATTTTTTTTCAAAATGGCGGCTATCGTAAAAATTCAAAGTGTCATAACTTTGCTAAATCAAATCCTACTGAAAAATGTCGTATGCAAAAAGTGTTTGGAATTTTATTTTGCATATAAAAGCAATTTTTAATTATTTTTTTTTTAATAAAAACCGAGTCTTACCATATATTGACCGAGACCTCGAACGAGCTTTTATGCGACTCTGCATACAGTTAACGCTCGTATGAAGCTTCTATTTAAGAAATTGACTTGAATTTTTTATACCAAATAGAGTTTTCAACTATACTTACGATACTATACAAAAAAATTAAAAATTAAAAAATAAAAGTATTTTTTTTTCAAAACACGTTTAGTGTGATGAGTCGATCGACCCACCATACATACGCTCATAAGATTTTCAATATAGTTAAGGTCAGTGTGAGCTTATTTATACATATTTGAATTTCAAAATTTTGTGACAGTATAGAATTCTTAAGCATCCTGTGTATGTTTGTTAGCAAAATCCATTTTGTCAATTTTTTGCAAAATGGCGACAAGTATTAAAATTCAATCACTTATTACTCAGTAGTGTTCAATTTTGTCAAAAAGGTCTCTATACATGAAATGTTGAGAAGCCTAAAGCTCATCTAAGTAAAATATAAAAAATATATATTTTTGCTTGAAAACAAGCGATGTATCAGTTCGATCGTACCCCCATACTAGCCATTTTGAGACTTTCGGAAGAGTTAACGCTCTTAACTGCTTGGTTTCGAAGATTAAAATTTTAATTTTTAATATCGCATAGAACTAACGTGCAGCCCCTATACGTTATGTTTAAAAAAAATATATAAAAATTTTTTTCAAAATGGCGGCTATCGTAAAAATTCAAAGTGTCATAACTTTGCTAAATCAAATCCTACTGAAAAATGTCGTATGCAAAAAGTGTTTGGAATTTTATTTTGCATATAAAAGCAATTTTTAATTATTTTTTTTTTAATAAAAACCGAGTCTTACCATATATTGACCGAGACCTCGAACGAGCTTTTATGCGACTCTGCATACAGTTAACGCTCGTATGAAGCTTCTATTTCAGAAATTGACTTGAATTTTTTATACCAAATAGAGCTTTCAACTATACTTACGATACTATACAAAAAAATTAAAAATTAAAAAATAAAAGTATTTTTTTTTCAAAACACGTTTAGTGTGATGAGTCGATCGACCCACCATACATACGCTCATAAGATTTTCAATATAGTTAAGGTCAGTGTGAGCTTATTTATACATATTTGAATTTCAAAATTTTGTGACAGTATAGAATTCTTAAGCATCCTGTGTATGTTTGTTAGCAAAATCCATTTTGTCAATTTTTTGCAAAATGGCGACAAGTATTAAAATTCAATTACTTATTACTCAGTAGTGTTCAATTTTGTCAAAAAGGTCTCTATACATGAAATGTTGAGAAGCCTAAAGCTCATCTAAGTAAAATATAAAAAATATATATTTTTGCTTGAAAACAAGCGATGTATCAGTTCGATCGTACCCCCATACTAGCCATTTTGAGACTTTCGGAAGAGTTAACGCTCTTAACTGCTTGGTTTCGAAGATTAAAATTTTAATTTTTAATATCGCATAGAACTAACGTGCAGCCCCTATACGTTATGTTTAAAAAAAATATATAAAATTTTTTTTCAAAATGGCGGCTATCGTAAAAATTCAAAGTGTCATAACTTTGCTAAATCAAATCCTACTGAAAAATGTCGTATGCAAAAAGTGTTTGGAATTTTATTTTGCATATAAAAGCAATTTTTAATTATTTTTTTTTTAATAAAAACCGAGTCTTACCATATATTGACCGAGACCTCGAACGAGCTTTTATGCGACTCTGCATACAGTTAACGCTCGTATGAAGCTTCTATTTAAGAAATTGACTTAAATTTTTTATACCAAATAGAGCTTTCAACTATACTTACGATACTATACAAAAAAATTAAAAATTAAAAAATAAAAGTATTTTTTTTTCAAAACACGTTTAGTGTGATGAGTCGATCGACCCACCATACATACGCTCATAAGATTTTCAATATAGTTAAGGTCAGTGTGAGCTTATTTATACATATTTGAATTTCAAAATTTTGTGACAGTATAGAATTCTTAAGCATCCTGTTTATGTTTGTTAGCAAAATCCATTTTGTCAATTTTTTGCAAAATGGCGACAAGTATTAAAATTCAATCACTTATTACTCAGTAGTGTTCAATTTTGTCAAAAAGGTCTCTATACATGAAATGTTGAGAAGCCTAAAGCTCATCTAAGTAAAATATAAAAAATATATATTTTTGCTTGAAAACAAGCGATGTATCAGTTCGATCGTACCCCCATACTAGCCATTTTGAGACTTTCGGAAGAGTTAACGCTCTTAACTGCTTGGTTTCGAAGATTAAAATTTTAATTTTTAATATCGCATAGAACTAATGTGCAGCCCCTATACGTTATGTTTAAAAAAAATATATAAAATTTTTTTTCAAAATGGCGGCTATCGTAAAAATTCAAAGTGTCATAACTTTGCTAAATCTAATCCTACTGAAAAATGTCGTATGCAAAAAGTGTTTGGAATTTTATTTTGCATATAAAAGCAATTTTTAATTATTTTTTTTTTAATAAAAACCGAGTCTTACCATATATTGACCGAGACCTCGAACGAGCTTTTATGCGACTCTGCATACAGTTAACGCTCGTATGAAGCTTTTATTTAAGAAATTGACTTGAATTTTTCATACCAAATAGAGCTTTCAACTATACTTACGATACTATACAAAAAAATTAAAAATTAAAAAATAAAAGTATTTTTTTTTCAAAACACGTTTAGTGTGATGAGTCGATCGACCCACCATACATACGCTCATAAGATTTTCAATATAGTTAAGGTCAGTGTGAGCTTATTTATACATATTTGAATTTCAAAATTTTGTGACAGTATAGAATTCTTAAGCATCCTGTGTATGTTTGTTAGCAAAATCCATTTTGTCAATTTTTTGCAAAATGGCGACAAGTATTAAAATTCAATCACTTATTACTCAGTAGTGTTCAATTTTGTCAAAAAGGTCTCTATACATGAAATGTTGAGAAGCCTAAAGCTCATCTAAGTAAAATATAAAAAATATATATTTTTGCTTGAAAACAAGCGATGTATCAGTTCGATCGTACCCCCATACTAGCCATTTTGAGACTTTCGGAAGAGTTAACGCTCTTAACTGCTTGGTTTCGAAGATTAAAATTTTAATTTTTAATATCGCATAGAACTAACGTGCAGCCCCTATACGTTATGTTTAAAAAAATATATATAAAATTTTTTTTCAAAATGGCGGCTATCGTAAAAATTCAAAGTGTCATAACTTTGCTAAATCAAATCCTACTGAAAAATGTCCTATGCAAAAAGTGTTTGGAATTTTATTTTGCATATAAAAGCAATTTTTAATTATTTTTTTTTTAATAAAAACCGAGTCTTACCATATATTGACCGAGACCTCGAACGAGCTTTTATGCGACTCTGCATACAGTTAACGCTCGTATAAAGCTTCTATTTAAGAAATTGACTTGAATTTTTTATACCAAATAGAGCTTTCAACTATACTTACGATACTATACAAAAAAATTAAAAATTAAAAAATAAAAGTATTTTTTTTTCAAAACACGTTTAGTGTGATGAGTCGATCGACCCACCATACATACGCTCATAAGATTTTCAATATAGTTAAGGTCAGTGTGAGCTTATTTATACATATTTGAATTTCAAAATTTTGTGACAGTATAGAATTCTTAAGCATCCTGTGTATGTTTGTTAGCAAAATCCATTTTGTCAATTTTTTGCAAAATGGCGACAAGTATTAAAATTCAATCACTTATTACTCAGTAGTGTTCAATTTTGTCAAAAAGGTCTCTATACATGAAATGTTGAGAAGCCTAAAGCTCATCTAAGTAAAATATAAAAAATATATATTTTTGCTTGAAAACAAGCGATGTATCAGTTCGATCGTACCCCCATACTAGCCATTTTGAGACTTTCGGAAGAGTTAACGCTCTTAACTGCTTGGTTTCGAAGATTAAAATTTTAATTTTTAATATCGCATAGAACTAACGTGCAGCCCCTATACGTTATGTTTAAAAAAAATATATAAAATTTTTTTTCAAAATGGCGGCTATCGTAAAAATTCAAAGTGTCATAACTTTGCTAAATCAAATCCTACTGAAAAATGTCGTATGCAAAAAGTGTTTGGAATTTTATTTTGCATATAAAAGCAATTTTTAATTATTTTTTTTTTAATAAAAACCGAGTCTTACCATATATTGACCGAGACCTCGAACGAGCTTTTATGCGACTCTGCATACAGTTAACGCTCGTATGAAGCTTCTATTTAAGAAATTGACTTGAATTTTTTATACCAAATAGAGTTTTCAACTATACTTACGATACTATACAAAAAAATTAAAAATTAAAAAATAAAAGTATTTTTTTTTCAAAACACGTTTAGTGTGATGAGTCGATCGACCCACCATACATACGCTCATAAGATTTTCAATATAGTTAAGGTCAGTGTGAGCTTATTTATACATATTTGAATTTCAAAATTTTGTGACAGTATAGAATTCTTAAGCATCCTGTGTATGTTTGTTAGCAAAATCCATTTTGTCAATTTTTTGCAAAATGGCGACAAGTATTAAAATTCAATCACTTATTACTCAGTAGTGTTCAATTTTGTCAAAAAGGTCTCTATACATGAAATGTTGAGAAGCCTAAAGCTCATCTAAGTAAAATATAAAAAATATATATTTTTGCTTGAAAACAAGCGATGTATCAGTTCGATCGTACCCCCATACTAGCCATTTTGAGACTTTCGGAAGAGTTAACGCTCTTAACTGCTTGGTTTCGAAGATTAAAATTTTAATTTTTAATATCGCATAGAACTAACGTGCAGCCCCTATACGTTATGTTTAAAAAAAATATATAAAAATTTTTTTCAAAATGGCGGCTATCGTAAAAATTCAAAGTGTCATAACTTTGCTAAATCAAATCCTACTGAAAAATGTCGTATGCAAAAAGTGTTTGGAATTTTATTTTGCATATAAAAGCAATTTTTAATTATTTTTTTTTTAATAAAAACCGAGTCTTACCATATATTGACCGAGACCTCGAACGAGCTTTTATGCGACTCTGCATACAGTTAACGCTCGTATGAAGCTTCTATTTCAGAAATTGACTTGAATTTTTTATACCAAATAGAGCTTTCAACTATACTTACGATACTATACAAAAAAATTAAAAATTAAAAAATAAAAGTATTTTTTTTTCAAAACACGTTTAGTGTGATGAGTCGATCGACCCACCATACATACGCTCATAAGATTTTCAATATAGTTAAGGTCAGTGTGAGCTTATTTATACATATTTGAATTTCAAAATTTTGTGACAGTATAGAATTCTTAAGCATCCTGTGTATGTTTGTTAGCAAAATCCATTTTGTCAATTTTTTGCAAAATGGCGACAAGTATTAAAATTCAATTACTTATTACTCAGTAGTGTTCAATTTTGTCAAAAAGGTCTCTATACATGAAATGTTGAGAAGCCTAAAGCTCATCTAAGTAAAATATAAAAAATATATATTTTTGCTTGAAAACAAGCGATGTATCAGTTCGATCGTACCCCCATACTAGCCATTTTGAGACTTTCGGAAGAGTTAACGCTCTTAACTGCTTGGTTTCGAAGATTAAAATTTTAATTTTTAATATCGCATAGAACTAACGTGCAGCCCCTATACGTTATGTTTAAAAAAAATATATAAAATTTTTTTTCAAAATGGCGGCTATCGTAAAAATTCAAAGTGTCATAACTTTGCTAAATCAAATCCTACTGAAAAATGTCGTATGCAAAAAGTGTTTGGAATTTTATTTTGCATATAAAAGCAATTTTTAATTATTTTTTTTTTAATAAAAACCGAGTCTTACCATATATTGACCGAGACCTCGAACGAGCTTTTATGCGACTCTGCATACAGTTAACGCTCGTATGAAGCTTCTATTTAAGAAATTGACTTAAATTTTTTATACCAAATAGAGCTTTCAACTATACTTACGATACTATACAAAAAAATTAAAAATTAAAAAATAAAAGTATTTTTTTTTCAAAACACGTTTAGTGTGATGAGTCGATCGACCCACCATACATACGCTCATAAGATTTTCAATATAGTTAAGGTCAGTGTGAGCTTATTTATACATATTTGAATTTCAAAATTTTGTGACAGTATAGAATTCTTAAGCATCCTGTTTATGTTTGTTAGCAAAATCCATTTTGTCAATTTTTTGCAAAATGGCGACAAGTATTAAAATTCAATCACTTATTACTCAGTAGTGTTCAATTTTGTCAAAAAGGTCTCTATACATGAAATGTTGAGAAGCCTAAAGCTCATCTAAGTAAAATATAAAAAATATATATTTTTGCTTGAAAACAAGCGATGTATCAGTTCGATCGTACCCCCATACTAGCCATTTTGAGACTTTCGGAAGAGTTAACGCTCTTAACTGCTTGGTTTCGAAGATTAAAATTTTAATTTTTAATATCGCATAGAACTAATGTGCAGCCCCTATACGTTATGTTTAAAAAAAATATATAAAATTTTTTTTCAAAATGGCGGCTATCGTAAAAATTCAAAGTGTCATAACTTTGCTAAATCTAATCCTACTGAAAAATGTCGTATGCAAAAAGTGTTTGGAATTTTATTTTGCATATAAAAGCAATTTTTAATTATTTTTTTTTTAATAAAAACCGAGTCTTACCATATATTGACCGAGACCTCGAACGAGCTTTTATGCGACTCTGCATACAGTTAACGCTCGTATGAAGCTTTTATTTAAGAAATTGACTTGAATTTTTCATACCAAATAGAGCTTTCAACTATACTTACGATACTATACAAAAAAATTAAAAATTAAAAAATAAAAGTATTTTTTTTTCAAAACACGTTTAGTGTGATGAGTCGATCGACCCACCATACATACGCTCATAAGATTTTCAATATAGTTAAGGTCAGTGTGAGCTTATTTATACATATTTGAATTTCAAAATTTTGTGACAGTATAGAATTCTTAAGCATCCTGTGTATGTTTGTTAGCAAAATCCATTTTGTCAATTTTTTGCAAAATGGCGACAAGTATTAAAATTCAATCACTTATTACTCAGTAGTGTTCAATTTTGTCAAAAAGGTCTCTATACATGAAATGTTGAGAAGCCTAAAGCTCATCTAAGTAAAATATAAAAAATATATATTTTTGCTTGAAAACAAGCGATGTATCAGTTCGATCGTACCCCCATACTAGCCATTTTGAGACTTTCGGAAGAGTTAATGCTCTTAACTGCTTGGTTTCGAAGATTAAAATTTTAATTTTTAATATCGCATAGAACTAACGTGCAGCCCCTATACGTTATGTTTAAAAAAAATATATAAAATTTTTTTTCAAAATGGCGGCTATCGTAAAAATTCAAAGTGTCATAACTTTGCTAAATCAAATCCTACTGAAAAATGTCGTATGCAAAAAGTGTTTGGAATTTTATTTTGCATATAAAAGCAATTTTTAATTATTTTTTTTTTAATAAAAACCGAGTCTTACCATATATTGACCGAGACCTCGAACGAGCTTTTATGCGACTCTGCATACAGTTAACGCTCGTATGAAGCTTCTATTTAAGAAATTGACTTGAATTTTTTATACCAAATAGAGCTTTCAACTATACTTACGATACTATACAAAAAAATTAAAAATTAAAAAATAAAAGTATTTTTTTTTCAAAACACGTTTAGTGTGATGAGTCGATCGACCCACCATACATACGCTCATAAGATTTTCAATATAGTTAAGGTCAGTGTGAGCTTATTTATACATATTTGAATTTCAAAATTTTGTGACAGTATAGAATTCTTAAGCATCCTGTGTATGTTTGTTAGCAAAATCCATTTTGTCAATTTTTTGCAAAATGGCGACAAGTATTAAAATTCAATCACTTATTACTCAGTAGTGTTCAATTTTGTCAAAAAGGTCTCTATACATGAAATGTTGAGAAGCCTAAAGCTCATCTAAGTAAAATATAAAAAATATATATTTTTGCTTGAAAACAAGCGATGTATCAGTTCGATCGTACCCCCATACTAGCCATTTTGAGACTTTCGGAAGAGTTAACGCTCTTAACTGCTTGGTTTCGAAGATTAAAATTTTAATTTTTAATATCGCATAGAACTAACGTGCAGCCCCTATACGTTATGTTTAAAAAAAATATATAAAATTTTTTTTCAAAATGGCGGCTATCGTAAAAATTCAAAGTGTCATAACTTTGCTAAATCAAATCCTACTGAAAAATGTCGTATGCAAAAAGTGTTTGGAATTTTGTTTTGCATATAAAAGCAATTTTTAATTATTTTTTTTTTAATAAAAACCGAGTCTTACCATATATTGACCGAGACCTCGAACGAGCTTTTATGCGACTCTGCATACAGTTAACGCTCGTATGAAGCTTCTATTTAAGAAATTGACTTAAATTTTTTATACCAAATAGAGCTTTCAACTATACTTACGATACTATACAAAAAAATTAAAAATTAAAAAATAAAAGTATTTTTTTTTCAAAACACGTTTAGTGTGATGAGTCGATCGACCCACCATACATACGCTCATAAGATTTTCAATATAGTTAAGGTCAGTGTGAGCTTATTTATACATATTTGAATTTCAAAATTTTGTGACAGTATAGAATTCTTAAGCATCCTGTGTATGTTTGTTAGCAAAATCCATTTTGTCAATTTTTTGCAAAATGGCGACAAGTATTAAAATTCAATCACTTATTACTCAGTAGTGTTCAATTTTGTCAAAAAGGTCTCTATACATGAAATGTTAAGAAGCCTAAAGCTCATCTAAGTAAAATATAAAAAATATATATTTTTGCTTGAAAACAAGCGATGTATCAGTTCGATCGTACCCCCATACTAGCTATTTTGAGACTTTCGGAAGAGTTAACGCTCTTAACTGCTTGGTTTCGAAGATTTAAATTTTAATTTTTGATATCGCATAGAACTAACGTGCAGCCCCTATACGTTATGTTTAAAAAAAATATATAAAATTTTATTCCATAATGGCGGCTATCGTAAAAATTCAAAGTGTCATAACTTTGCTAAATAATATCCTACTAAAAAATGTCGTATGCAAAAAGTGTTTGGAATTTTAATTTGCATATAAAAGCAATTTTTAATTATTTTTTTTTAATAAAAACCGAGTCTTACCATATATTGACCGAGACCTCGAACGAGCTTTTATGCGACTCTGCATACAGTTAACGCTCGTATGAAGCTTCTATTTAAGAAATTGACTTGAATTTTTTATACCAAATAGAGCTTTCAACTATACTTACAAAACTATACAAAAAAATTAAAAATTAAAAAATAAAAGTATTTTTTTTTCAAAACACGTTTAGTGTGATGAGTCGATCGACCCACCATACATACGCTCATAAGATTTTCAATATAGTTAAGGTCAGTGTGAGCTTATTTATACATATTTGAATTTCAAAATTTTGTGACAGTATAGAATTCTTAAGCAACCTGTGTATGTTTGTTAGCAAAATCCATTTTGTCAATTTTTTGCAAAATGGCGACAAGTATTAAAATTCAATCACTTATTACTCAGTAGTGTTCAATTTTGTCAAAAAGGTCTCTATACATGAAATGTTGAGAAGCCTAAAGCTCATCTAAGTAAAATATAAAAAATATATATTTTTGCTTGAAAACAAGCGATGTATCAGTTCGATCGTACCCCCATACTAGCCATTTTGAGACTTTCGGAAGAGTTAACGCTCTTAACTGCTTGGTTTCGAAGATTAAAATTTTAATTTTTAATATCGCATAGAACTAACGTGCAGCCCCTATACGTTATGTTTAAAAAAAATATATAAAATTTTTTTTCAAAATGGCGGCTATCGTAAAAATTAAAAGTGTCATAACTTTGCTAAATCAAATCCTACTGAAAAATGTCGTATGCAAAAAGTGTTTGGAATTTTATTTTGCATATAAAAGCAATTTTTAATTATTTTTTTTTTAATAAAAACCGAGTCTTACCATATATTGACCGAGACCTCGAACGAGCTTTTATGCGACTCTGCATACAGTTAACGCTCGTATGAAGCTTCTATTTAAGAAATTGACTTAAATTTTTTATACCAAATAGAGCTTTCAACTATACTTACGATACTATACAAAAAAATTAAAAATTAAAAAATAAAAGTATTTTTTTTTCAAAACACGTTTAGTGTGATGAGTCGATCGACCCACCATACATACGCTCATAAGATTTTCAATATAGTTAAGGTCAGTGTGAGCTTATTTATACATATTTGAATTTCAAAATTTTGTGACAGTATAGAATTCTTAAGCATCCTGTGTATGTTTGTTAGCAAAATCCATTTTGTCAATTTTTTGCAAAATGGCGACAAGTATTAAAATTCAATCACTTATTACTCAGTAGTGTTCAATTTTGTCAAAAAAGGTCTCTATACATGAAACGTTGAGAAGCCTAAAGCTCATCTAAGTAAAATATAAAAAATATATATTTTTGCTTGAAAACAAGCGATGTATCAGTTCGATCGTACCCCCATACTAGCCATTTTGAGACTTTCGGAAGAGTTAACGCTCTTAACTGCTTGGTTTCGAAGATTAAAATTTTAATTTTTAATATCGCATAGAACTAACGTGCAGCCCCTATACGTTATGTTTAAAAAAAATATATAAAATTTTTTTTCAAAATGGCGGCTATCGTAAAAATTCAAAGTGTCATAACTTTGCTAAATCAAATCCTACTGAAAAATGTCGTATCCAAAAAGTGTTTGGAATTTTATTTTGCATATAAAAGCAATTTTTAATTATTTTTTTTTTAATAAAAACCGAGTCTTACCATATATTGACCGAGACCTCGAACGAGCTTTTATGCGACTCTGCATACAGTTAACGCTCGTATGAAGCTTCTATTTAAGAAATTGACTTGAATTTTTTATACCAAATAGAGCTTTCAACTATACTTACGATACTATACAAAAAAATTAAAAATTAAAAAATAAAAGTATTTTTTTTTCAAAACACGTTTAGTGTGATGAGTCGATCGACCCACCATACATACGCTCATAAGATTTTCAATATAGTTAAGGTCAGTGTGAGCTTATTTATACATATTTGAATTTCAAAATTTTGTGACAGTATAGAATTCTTAAGCATCCTGTGTATGTTTGTTAGCAAAATCCATTTTGTCAATTTTTTGCAAAATGGCGACAAGTATTAAAATTCAATCACTTATTACTCAGTAGTGTTTAATTTTGTCAAAAAGGTCTCTATACATGAAATGTTGAGAAGCCTAAAGCTCATCTAAGTAAAATATAAAAAATATATATTTTTGCTTGAAAACAAGCGATGTATCAGTTCGATCGTACCCCCATACTAGCCATTTTGAGACTTTCGGAAGAGTTAACGCTCTTAACTGCTTGGTTTCGAAGATTAAAATTTTAATTTTTAATATCGCATAGAACTAACGTGCAGCCCCTATACGTTATGTTTAAAAAAAATATATAAAATTTTTTTTTAAAATTGCGGCTATCGTAAAAATTCAAAGTGTCATAACTTTGCTAAATCAAATCCTACTGAAAAATGTCGTATGCAAAAAGTGTTTGGAATTTTATTTTGCATATAAAAGCAATTTTTAATTTTTTTTTTTTTAATAAAAACCGAGTCTTACCATATATTGACCGAGACCTCGAACGAGCTTTTATGCGACTCTGCATACAGTTAACGCTCGTATGAAGCTTCTATTTAAGAAATTGACTCGAATTTTTTATACCAAATAGAGCTTTCAACTATACTTACGATACTATACAAAAAAAATAAAAATTAAAAAATAAAAGTATTTTTTTTTCAAAACACGTTTAGTGTGATGAGTCGATCGACCCACCATACATACGCTCATAAGATTTTCAATATAGTTAAGGTCAGTGTGAGCTTATTTATACATATTTGAATTTCAAAATTTTGTGACAGTATAGAATTCTTAAGCATCCTGTGTATGTTTGTTAGCAAAATCCATTTTGTCAATTTTTTGCAAAATGGCGACAAGTATTAAAATTCAATCACTTATTACTCAGTAGTGTTCAATTTTGTCAAAAAGGTCTCTATACATGAAATGTTGAGAAGCCTAAAGCTCATCTAAGTAAAATATAAAAAATATATATTTTTGCTTGAAAACAAGCGATGTATCAGTTCGATCGTACCCCCATACTAGCCATTTTGAGACTTTCGGAAGAGTTAACGCTCTTAACTGCTTGGTTTCGAAGATTAAAATTTTAATTTTTAATATCGCATAGAACTTACGTGCAGCCCCTATACGTTATGTTTAAAAAAAATATATAAAATTTTTTTTCAAAATGGCGGCTATCGTAAAAATTCAAAGTGTCATAACTTTGCTAAATCAAATCCTACTGAAAAATGTCGTATGCAAAAAGTGTATGGAATTTTATTTTGCATATAAAAGCAATTTTTTATTATTTTTTTTTTAATAAAAACCGAGTCTTACCATATATTGACCGAGACCTCGAACGAGCTTTTATGCGACTCTGCATACAGTTAACGCTCTAATGAAGCTTCTATTTAAATAATTGACTTGAATTTTTTATACCAAATAGAGCTTTCAACTATACTTACGATACTATACAAAAAAATTAAAAATTAAAAAATAAAAGTATTTTTTTTTCAAAACACGTTTAGTGTGATGAGTCGATCGACCCACCATACATACGCTCATAAGATTTTCAATATAGTTAAGGTCAGTGTGAGCTTATTTATACATATTTGAATTTCAAAATTTTGTGACAGTATAGAATTCTTAAGCATCCTGTGTATGTTTGTTAGCAAAATCCATTTTGTCAATTTTTTGCAAAATGGCGACAAGTATTAAAATTCAATCACTTATTACTCAGTAGTGTTCAATTTTGTCAAAAAGGTCTCTATACATGAAATGTTGAGAAGCCTAAAGCTCATCTAAGTAAAATATAAAAAATATATATTTTTGCTTGAAAACAAGCGATGTATCAGTTCGATCGTACCCCCATACTAGCCATTTTGAGACTTTCGGAAGAGTTAACGCTCTTAACTGCTTGGTTTCGAAGATTAAAATTTTAATTTTTAATATCGCATAGAACTAACGTGCAGCCCCTATACGTTATGTTTAAAAAAAATATATAAAATTTTTTTTCAAAATGGCGGCTATCGTAAAAATTCAAAGTGTCATAACTTTGCTAAATCAAATCCTACTGAAAAATGTCGTATGCAAAAAGTGTTTGGAATTTTATTTTGCATATAAAAGCAATTTTTAATTATTTTTTTTTTAATAAAAACCGAGTCTTACCATATATTGACCGAGACCTCGAACGAGCTTTTATGCGACTCTGCATACAGTTAACGCTCGTATGAAGCTTCTATTTAAGAAATTGACTTGAATTTTTTATACCAAATAGAGCTTTCAACTATACTTACGATACTATACAAAAAAATTAAAAATTAAAAAATAAAAGTATTTTTTTTTCAAAACACGTTTAGTGTGATGAGTCGATCGACCCACCATACATACGCTCATAAGATTTTCAATATAGTTAAGGTCAGTGTGAGCTTATTTATACATATTTGAATTTCAAAATTTTGTGACAGTATAGAATTCTTAAGCATCCTGTGTATGTTTGTTAGCAAAATCCATTTTGTCAATTTTTTGCAAAATGGCGACAAGTATTAAAATTCAATCACTTATTACTCAGTAGTGTTCAATTTTGTCAAAAAGGTCTCTATACATGAAATGTTGAGAAGCCTAAAGCTCATCTAAGTAAAATATAAAAAATATATATTTTTGCTTGAAAACAAGCGATGTATCAGTTCGATCGTACCCCCATACTAGCCATTTTGAGACTTTCGGAAGAGTTAACGCTCTTAACTGCTTGGTTTCGAAGATTAAAATTTTAATTTTTAATATCGCATAGAACTAACGTGCAGCCCCTATACGTTATGTTTAAAAAAAATATATAAAATTTTTTTTCAAAATGGCGGCTATCGTAAAAATTCAAAGTGTCATAACTTTGCTAAATCAAATCCTACTGAAAAATGTCGTATGCAAAAAGTGTTTGGAATTTTATTTTGCATATAAAAGCAATTTTTAATTATTTTTTTTTTAATAAAAACCGAGTCTTACCATATATTGACCGAGACCTCGAACGAGCTTTTATGCGACTCTGCATACAGTTAACGCTCGTATGAAGCTTCTATTTAAGAAATTGACTTGAATTTTTTATACCAAATAGAGCTTTCAACTATACTTACGATACTTTACAAAAAAATTAAAAATTAAAAAATAAAAGTATTTTTTTTTCAAAACACGTTTAGTGTGATGAGTCGATCGACCCACCATACATACGCTCATAAGATTTTCAATATAGTTAAGGTCAGTGTGAGCTTATTTATACATATTTGAATTTCAAAATTTTGTGACAGTATAGAATTCTTAAGCATCCTGTGTATGTTTGTTAGCAAAATCCATTTTGTCAATTTTTTGCAAAATGGCGACAAGTATTAAAATTCAATCACTTATTACTCAGTAGTGTTCAATTTTGTCAAAAAGGTCTCTATACATGAAATGTTGAGAAGCCTAAAGCTCATCTAAGTAAAATATAAAAAATATATATTTTTGCTTGAAAACAAGCGATGTATCAGTTCGATCGTACCCCCATACTAGCCATTTTGAGACTTTCGGAAGAGTTAACGCTCTTAACTGCTTGGTTTCGAAGATTAAAATTTTAATTTTTAATATCGCATGGAACTAACGTGCAGCCCCTATACGTTATGTTTAAAAAAAATATATAAAAATTTTTTTCAAAATGGCGGCTATCGTAAAAATTCAAAGTGTCATAACTTTGCTAAATCAAATCCTACTGAAAAATGTTGTATGCAAAAAGTGTTTGGAATTTTATTTTGCATATAAAAGCAATTTTTAATTATTTTTTTTTTAATAAAAACCGAGTCTTACCATATATTGACCGAGACCTCGAACGAGCTTTTATGCGACTCTGCATACAGTTAACGCTCGTATGAAGCTTCTATTTAAGAAATTGACTTAAATTTTTTATACCAAATAGAGCTTTCAACTATACTTACGATACTATACAAAAAAATTAAAAATTAAAAAATAAAAGTATTTTTTTTTCAAAACACGTTTAGTGTGATGAGTCGATCGACCCACCATACATACGCTCATAAGATTTTCAATATAGTTAAGGTCAGTGTGAGCTTATTTATACATATTTGAATTTCAAAATTTTGTGACAGTATAGAATTCTTAAGCATCCTGTGTATGTTTGTTAGCAAAATCCATTTTGTCAATTTTTTGCAAAATGGCGACAAGTATTAAAATTCAATCACTTATTACTCAGTAGTGTTCAATTTTGTCAAAAAGGTCTCTATACATGAAATGTTGAGAAGCCTAAAGCTCATCTAAGTAAAATATAAAAAATATATATTTTTGCTTGAAAACAAGCGATGTATCAGTTCGATCGTACCCCCATACTAGCCATTTTGAGACTTTCGGAAGAGTTAACGCTCTTAACTGCTTGGTTTCGAAGATTAAAATTTTAATTTTTAATATCGCATAGAACTAACGTGCAGCCCCTATACGTTATGTTTAAAAAAAATATATAAAATTTTTTTTCAAAATGGCGGCTATCGTAAAAATTCAAAGTGTCATAACTTTGCTAAATCAAATCCTACTGAAAAATGTCGTATGCAAAAAGTGTTTGGAATTTTATTTTGCATATAAAAGCAATTTTTAATTATTTTTTTTTTAATAAAAACCGAGTCTTACCATATATTGACCGAGACCTCGAACGAGCTTTTATGCGACTCTGCATACAGTTAACGCTCGTATGAAGCTTCTATTTAAGAAATTGACTTGAATTTTTTATACCAAATAGAGCTTTCAACTATACTTACGATACTATACAAAAAAATTAAAAATTAAAAAATAAAAGTATTTTTTTTTCAAAACACGTTTAGTGTGATGAGTCGATCGACCCACCATACATACGCTCATAAGATTTTCAATATAGTTAAGGTCAGTGTGAGCTTATTTATACATATTTGAATTTCAAAATTTTGTGACAGTATAGAATTCTTAAGCATCCTGTGTATGTTTGTTAGCAAAATCCATTTTGTCAATTTTTTGCAAAATGGCGACAAGTATTAAAATTCAATCACTTATTACTCAGTAGTGTTCAATTTTGTCAAAAAGGTCTCTATACATGAAATGTTGAGAAGCCTAAAGCTCATCTAAGTAAAATATAAAAAATATATATTTTTGCTTGAAAACAAGCGATGTATCAGTTCGATCGTACCCCCATACTAGCCATTTTGAGACTTTCGGAAGAGTTAACGCTCTTAACTGCTTGGTTTCGAAGATTAAAATTTTAATTTTTAATATCGCATAGAACTAACGTGCAGCCCCTATACGTTATGTTTAAAAAAAATATATAAAATTTTTTTTCAAAATGGCGGCTATCGTAAAAATTCAAAGTGTCATAACTTTGCTAAATCAAATCCTACTGAAAAATGTTGTATGCAAAAAGTGTTTGGAATTTTATTTTGCATATAAAAGCAATTTTTAATTATTTTTTTTTTAATAAAAACCGAGTCTTACCATATATTGACCGAGACCTCGAACGAGCTTTTATGCGACTCTGCATACAGTTAACGCTCGTATGAAGCTTCTATTTAAGAAATTGACTTAAATTTTTTATACCAAATAGAGCTTTCAACTATACTTACGATACTATACAAAAAAATTAAAAATTAAAAAATAAAAGTATTTTTTTTTCAAAACACGTTTAGTGTGATGAGTCGATCGACCCACCATACATACGCTCATAAGATTTTCAATATAGTTAAGGTCAGTGTGAGCTTATTTATACATATTTGAATTTCAAAATTTTGTGACAGTATAGAATTCTTAAGCATCCTGTGTATGTTTGTTAGCAAAATCCATTTTGTCAATTTTTTGCAAAATAGCGACAAGTATTAAAATTCAATCACTTATTACTCAGTAGTGTTCAATTTTGTCAAAAAGGTCTCTATACATGAAATGTTGAGAAGCCTAAAGCTCATCTAAGTAAAATATAAAAAATATATATTTTTGCTTGAAAACAAGCGATGTATCAGTTCGATCGTACCCCCATACTAGCCATTTTGAGACTTTCGGAAGAGTTAACGCTCTTAACTGCTTGGTTTCGAAGATTAAAATTTTAATTTTTAATATCGCATAGAACTAACGTGCAGCCCCTATACGTTATGTTTAAAAAAAATATATAAAATTTTTTTTCAAAATGGCGGCTATCGTAAAAATTCAAAGTGTCATAACTTTGCTAAATCAAATCCTACTGAAAAATGTCGTATGCAAAAAGTGTTTGGAATTTTATTTTGCATATAAAAGCAATTTTTAATTATTTTTTTTTTAATAAAAACCGAGTCTTACCATATATTGACCGAGACCTCGAACGAGCTTTTATGCGACTCTGCATACAGTTAACGCTCGTATGAAGCTTCTATTTAAGAAATTGACTTGAATTTTTTATACCAAATAGAGCTTTCAACTATACTTACGATACTATACAAAAAAATTAAAAATTAAAAAATAAAAGTATTTTTTTTTCAAAACACGTTTAGTGTGATGAGTCGATCGACCCACCATACATACGCTCATAAGATTTTCAATATAGTTAAGGTCAGTGTAAGCTTATTTATACATATTTGAATTTCAAAATTTTGTGACAGTATAGAATTCTTAAGCATCCTGTGTATGTTTGTTAGCAAAATCCATTTTGTCAATTTTTTGCAAAATGGCGACAAGTATTAAAATTCAATCACTTATTACTCAGTAGTGTTCAATTTTGTCAAAAAGGTCTCTATACATGAAATGTTGAGAAGCCTAAAGCTCATCTAAGTAAAATATAAAAAATATATATTTTTGCTTGAAAACAAGCGATGTATCAGTTCGATCGTACCCCCATACTAGCCATTTTGAGACTTTCGGAAGAGTTAACGCTCTTAACTGCTTGGTTTCGAAGATTAAAATTTTAATTTTTAATATCGCATAGAACTAACGTGCAGCCCCTATACGTTATGTTTAAAAAAAATATATAAAATTTTTTTTCAAAATGGCGGCTATCGTAAAAATTCAAAGTGTCATAACTTTGCTAAATCAAATCCTACTGAAAAATGTCGTATGCAAAAAGTGTTTGGAATTTTATTTTGCATATAAAAGCAATTTTTAATTATTTTTTTTTTAATAAAAACCGAGTCTTACCATATATTGACCGAGACCTCGAACGAGCTTTTATGCGACTCTGCATACAGTTAACGCTCGTATGAAGCTTCTATTTAAGAAATTGACTTGAATTTTTTATACCAAATAGAGCTTTCAACTATACTTACGATACTATACAAAAAAATTAAAAATTAAAAAATAAAAGTATTTTTTTTTCAAAACACGTTTAGTGTGATGAGTCGATCGACCCACCATACATACGCTCATAAGATTTTCAATATAGTTAAGGTCAGTGTGAGCTTATTTATACATATTTGAATTTCAAAATTTTGTGACAGTATAGAATTCTTAAGCATCCTGTGTATGTTTGTTAGCAAAATCCATTTTGTCAATTTTTTGCAAAATGGCGACAAGTATTAAAATTCAATCACTTATTACTCAGTAGTGTTCAATTTTGTCAAAAAGGTCTCTATACATGAAATGTTGAGAAGCCTAAAGCTCATCTAAGTAAAATATAAAAAATATATATTTTTGCTTGAAAACAAGCGATGTATCAGTTCGATCGTACCCCCATACTAGCTATTTTGAGACTTTCGGAAGAGTTAACGCTCTTAACTGCTTGGTTTCGAAGATTTAAATTTTAATTTTTGATATCGCATAGAACTAACGTGCAGCCCCTATACGTTATGTTTAAAAAAAATATATAAAATTTTATTTCATAATGGCGGCTATCGTAAAAATTCAAAGTGTCATAACTTTGCTAAATAATATCCTACTAAAAAATGTCGTATGCAAAAAGTGTTTGGAATTTTAATTTGCATATAAAAGCAATTTTTAATTATTTTTTTTTAATAAAAACCGAGTCTTACCATATATTGACCGAGACCTCGAACGAGCTTTTATGCGACTCTGCATACAGTTAACGCTCGTATGAAGCTTCTATTTAAGAAATTGACTTGAATTTTTTATACCAAATAGAGCTTTCAACTATACTTACAAAACTATACAAAAAAATTAAAAATTAAAAAATAAAAGTATTTTTTTTTCAAAACACGTTTAGTGTGATGAGTCGATCGACCCACCATACATACGCTCATAAGATTTTCAATATAGTTAAGGTCAGTGTGAGCTTATTTATACATATTTGAATTTCAAAATTTTGTGACAGTATAGAATTCTTAAGCAACCTGTGTATGTTTGTTAGCAAAATCCATTTTGTCAATTTTTTGCAAAATGGCGACAAGTATTAAAATTCAATCACTTATTACTCAGTAGTGTTCAATTTTGTCAAAAAGGTCTCTATACATGAAATGTTGAGAAGCCTAAAGCTCATCTAAGTAAAATATAAAAAATATATATTTTTGCTTGAAAACAAGCGATGTATCAGTTCGATCGTACCCCCATACTAGCCATTTTGAGACTTTCGGAAGAGTTAACGCTCTTAACTGCTTGGTTTCGAAGATTAAAATTTTAATTTTTAATATCGCATAGAACTAACGTGCAGCCCCTATACGTTATGTTTAAAAAAAATATATAAAATTTTTTTTCAAAATGGCGGCTATCGTAAAAATTAAAAGTGTCATAACTTTGCTAAATCAAATCCTACTGAAAAATGTCGTATGCAAAAAGTGTTTGGAATTTTATTTTGCATATAAAAGCAATTTTTAATTATTTTTTTTTTAATAAAAACCGAGTCTTACCATATATTGACCGAGACCTCGAACGAGCTTTTATGCGACTCTGCATACAGTTAACGCTCGTATGAAGCTTCTATTTAAGAAATTGACTTGAATTTTTTATACCAAATAGAGCTTTCAACTATACTTACGATACTATACAAAAAAATTAAAAATTAAAAAATAAAAGTTTTATTTTTTCAAAACACGTTTAGTGTGATGAGTCGATCGACCCACCATACATACGCTCATAAGATTTTCAATATAGTTAAGGTCAGTGTGAGCTTATTTATACATATTTGAATTTCAAAATTTTGTGACAGTATAGAATTCTTAAGCATCCTGTGTATGTTTGTTAGCAAAATCCATTTTGTCAATTTTTTGCAAAATGGCGACAAGTATTAAAATTCAATCACTTATTACTCAGTAGTGTTCAATTTTGTCAAAAAGGTCTCTATACATGAAATGTTGAGAAGCCTAAAGCTCATCTAAGTAAAATATAAAAAATATATATTTTTGCTTGAAAACAAGCGATGTATCAGTTCGATCGTACCCCCATACTAGCCATTTTGAGACTTTCGGAAGAGTTAACGCTCTTAACTGCTTGGTTTCGAAGATTAAAATTTTAATTTTTAATATCGCATAGAACTAACGTGCAGCCCCTATACGTTATGTTTAAAAAAAATATATAAATTTTTTTTTCAAAATGGCGGCTATCGTAAAAATTCAAAGTGTCATAACTTTGCTAAATCAAATCCTACTGAAAAATGTCGTATGCAAAAAGTGTTTGGAATTTTATTTTGCATATAAAAGCAATTTTTAATTATTTTTTTTTTAATAAAAACCGAGTCTTACCATATATTGACCGAGACCTCGAACGAGCTTTTATGCGACTCTGCATACAGTTAACGCTCGTATGAAGCTTCTATTTAAGAAATTGACTTGAATTTTTTATACCAAATAGAGCTTTCAACTATACTTACGATACTATACAAAAAAATTAAAAATTAAAAAATAAAAGTATTTTTTTTTCAAAACACGTTTAGTGTGATGAGTCGATCGACCCACCATACATACGCTCATAAGATTTTCAATATAGTTAAGGTCAGTGTGAGCTTATTTATACATATTTGAATTTCAAAATTTTGTGACAGTATAGAATTCTTAAGCATCCTGTGTATGTTTGTTAGCAAAATCCATTTTGTCAATTTTTTGCAAAATGGCGACAAGTATTAAAATTCAATCACTTATTACTCAGTAGTGTTCAATTTTGTCAAAAAGGTCTCTATACATGAAATGTTGAGAAGCCTAAAGCTCATCTAAGTAAAATATAAAAAATATATATTTTTGCTTGAAAACAAGCGATGTATCAGTTCGATCGTACCCCCATACTAGCCATTTTGAGACTTTCGGAAGAGTTAACGCTCTTAACTGCTTGGTTTCGAAGATTAAAATTTTAATTTTTAATATCGCATAGAACTAACGTGCAGCCCCTATACGTTATGTTTAAAAAAAATATATAAAATTTTTTTTCAAAATGGCGGCTATCGTAAAAATTCAAAGTGTCATAACTTTGCTAAATCAAATCCTACTGAAAAATGTCGTATGCAAAAAGTGTTTGGAATTTTATTTTGCATATAAAAGCAATTTTTAATTATTTTTTTTTTAATAAAAACCGAGTCTTACCATATATTGACCGAGACCTCGAACGAGCTTTTATGCGACTCTGCATACAGTTAACGCTCGTATGAAGCTTCTATTTAAGAAATTGACTTGAATTTTTTATACCAAATAGAGCTTTCAACTATACTTACGATACTATACAAAAAAATTAAAAATTAAAAAATAAAAGTATTTTTTTTTCAAAACACGTTTAGTGTGATGAGTCGATCGACCCACCATACATACGCTCATAAGATTTTCAATATAGTTAAGGTCAGTGTGAGCTTATTTATACATATTTGAATTTCAAAATTTTGTGACAGTATAGAATTCTTAAGCATCCTGTGTATGTTTGTTAGCAAAATCCATTTTGTCAATTTTTTGCAAAATGGCGACAAGTATTAAAATTCAATCACTTATTACTCAGTAGTGTTCAATTTTGTCAAAAAGGTCTCTATACATGAAATGTTGAGAAGCCTAAAGCTCATCTAAGTAAAATATAAAAAATATATATTTTTGCTTGAAAACAAGCGATGTATCAGTTCGATCGTACCCCCATACTAGCCATTTTGAGACTTTCGGAAGAGTTAACGCTCTTAACTGCTTGGTTTCGAAGATTAAAATTTTAATTTTTAATATCGCATAGAACTAACGTGCAGCCCCTATACGTTATGTTTAAAAAAAATATATAAAATTTTTTTTCAAAATGGCGGCTATCGTAAAAATTCAAAGTGTCATAACTTTGCTAAATCAAATCCTACTGAAAAATGTTGTATGCAAAAAGTGTTTGGAATTTTATTTTGCATATAAAAGCAATTTTTAATTATTTTTTTTTTAATAAAAACCGAGTCTTACCATATATTGACCGAGACCTCGAACGAGCTTTTATGCGACTCTGCATACAGTTAACGCTCGTATGAAGCTTCTATTTAAGAAATTGACTTAAATTTTTTATACCAAATAGAGCTTTCAACTATACTTACGATACTATACAAAAAAATTAAAAATTAAAAAATAAAAGTATTTTTTTTTCAAAACACGTTTAGTGTGATGAGTCGATCGACCCACCATACATACGCTCATAAGATTTTCAATATAGTTAAGGTCAGTGTGAGCTTATTTATACATATTTGAATTTCAAAATTTTGTGACAGTATAGAATTCTTAAGCATCCTGTGTATGTTTGTTAGCAAAATCCATTTTGTCAATTTTTTGCAAAATGGCGACAAGTATTAAAATTCAATCACTTATTACTCAGTAGTGTTCAATTTTGTCAAAAAGGTCTCTATACATGAAATGTTGAGAAGCCTAAAGCTCATCTAAGTAAAATATAAAAAATATATATTTTTGCTTGAAAACAAGCGATGTATCAGTTCGATCGTACCCCCATACTAGCTATTTTGAGACTTTCGGAAGAGTTAACGCTCTTAACTGCTTGGTTTCGAAGATTTAAATTTTAATTTTTGATATCGCATAGAACTAACGTGCAGCCCCTATACGTTATGTTTAAAAAAAATATATAAAATTTTATTTCATAATGGCGGCTATCGTAAAAATTCAAAGTGTCATAACTTTGCTAAATAATATCCTACTAAAAAATGTCGTATGCAAAAAGTGTTTGGAATTTTAATTTGCATATAAAAGCAATTTTTAATTATTTTTTTTTAATAAAAACCGAGTCTTACCATATATTGACCGAGACCTCGAACGAGCTTTTATGCGACTCTGCATACAGTTAACGCTCGTATGAAGCTTCTATTTAAGAAATTGACTTGAATTTTTTATACCAAATAGAGCTTTCAACTATACTTACGATACTATACAAAAAAAATAAAAATTAAAAAATAAAAGTATTTTTTTTTCAAAACACGTTTAGTGTGATGAGTCGATCGACCCACCATACATACGCTCATAAGATTTTCAATATAGTTAAGGTCAGTGTGAGCTTATTTATACATATTTGAATTTCAAAATTTTGTGACAGTATAGAATTCTTAAGCATCCTGTGTATGTTTGTTAGCAAAATCCATTTTGTCAATTTTTTGCAAAATGGCGACAAGTATTAAAATTCAATCACTTATTACTCAGTAGTGTTCAATTTTGTCAAAAAGGTCTCTATACATGAAATGTTGAGAAGCCTAAAGCTCATCTAAGTAAAATATAAAAAATATATATTTTTGCTTGAAAACAAGCGATGTATCAGTTCGATCGTACCCCCATACTAGCCATTTTGAGACTTTCGGAAGAGTTAACGCTCTTAACTGCTTGGTTTCGAAGATTAAAATTTTAATTTTTAATATCGCATAGAACTAACGTGCAGCCCCTATACGTTATGTTTAAAAAAAATATATAAAATTTTTTTTCAAAATGGCGGCTATCGTAAAAATTCAAAGTGTCATAACTTTGCTAAATCAAATCCTACTGAAAAATGTCGTATGCAAAAAGTGTTTGGAATTTTATTTTGCATATAAAAGCAATTTTTAATTATTTTTTTTTTAATAAAAACCGAGTCTTACCATATATTGACCGAGACCTCGAACGAGCTTTTATGCGACTCTGCATACAGTTAACGCTCGTATGAAGCTTCTATTTAAGAAATTGACTTGAATTTTTTATACCAAATAGAGTTTTCAACTATACTTACGATACTATACAAAAAAATTAAAAATTAAAAAATAAAAGTATTTTTTTTTCAAAACACGTTTAGTGTGATGAGTCGATCGACCCACCATACATACGCTCATAAGATTTTCAATATAGTTAAGGTCAGTGTGAGCTTATTTATACATATTTGAATTTCAAAATTTTGTGACAGTATAGAATTCTTAAGCATCCTGTGTATGTTTGTTAGCAAAATCCATTTTGTCAATTTTTTGCAAAATGGCGACAAGTATTAAAATTCAATCACTTATTACTCAGTAGTGTTCAATTTTGTCAAAAAGGTCTCTATACATGAAATGTTGAGAAGCCTAAAGCTCATCTAAGTAAAATATAAAAAATATATATTTTTGCTTGAAAACAAGCGATGTATCAGTTCGATCGTACCCCCATACTAGCCATTTTGAGACTTTCGGAAGAGTTAACGCTCTTAACTGCTTGGTTTCGAAGATTAAAATTTTAATTTTTAATATCGCATAGAACTAACGTGCAGCCCCTATACGTTATGTTTAAAAAAAATATATAAAATTTTTTTTCAAAATGGCGGCTATCGTAAAAATTCAAAGTGTCATAACTTTGCTAAATCAAATCCTACTGAAAAATGTCGTATGCAAAAAGTGTTTGGAATTTTATTTTGCATATAAAAGCAATTTTTAATTATTTTTTTTTTAATAAAAACCGAGTCTTACCATATATTGACCGAGACCTCGAACGAGCTTTTATGCGACTCTGCATACAGTTAACGCTCGTATGAAGCTTCTATTTAAGAAATTGACTTGAATTTTTTATACCAAATAGAGCTTTCAACTATACTTACGATACTATACAAAAAAATTAAAAATTAAAAAATAAAAGTATTTTTTTTTCAAAACACGTTTAGTGTGATGAGTCGATCGACCCACCATACATACGCTCATAAGATTTTCAATATAGTTAAGGTCAGTGTGAGCTTATTTATACATATTTGAATTTCAAAATTTTGTGACAGTATAGAATTCTTAAGCATCCTGTGTATGTTTGTTAGCAAAATCCATTTTGTCAATTTTTTGCAAAATGGCGACAAGTATTAAAATTCAATCACTTATTACTCAGTAGTGTTCAATTTTGTCAAAAAGGTCTCTATACATGAAATGTTGAGAAGCCTAAAGCTCATCTAAGTAAAATATAAAAAATATATATTTTTGCTTGAAAACAAGCGATGTATCAGTTCGATCGTACCCCCATACTAGCCATTTTGAGACTTTCGGAAGAGTTAACGCTCTTAACTGCTTGGTTTCGAAGATTAAAATTTTAATTTTTAATATCGCATAGAACTAACGTGCAGCCCCTATACGTTATGTTTAAAAAAAATATATAAAATTTTTTTTCAAAATGGCGGCTATCGTAAAAATTCAAAGTGTCATAACTTTGCTAAATCAAATCCTACTGAAAAATGTCGTATGCAAAAAGTGTTTGGAATTTTATTTTGCATATAAAAGCAATTTTTAATTATTTTTTTTTTAATAAAAACCGAGTCTTACCATATATTGACCGAGACCTCGAACGAGCTTTTATGCGACTCTGCATACAGTTAACGCTCGTATGAAGCTTCTATTTAAGAAATTGACTTGAATTTTTTATACCAAATAGAGCTTTCAACTATACTTACGATACTATACAAAAAAATTAAAAATTAAAAAATAAAAGTATTTTTTTTTCAAAACACGTTTAGTGTGATGAGTCGATCGACCCACCATACATACGCTCATAAGATTTTCAATATAGTTAAGGTCAGTGTGAGCTTATTTATACATATTTGAATTTCAAAATTTTGTGACAGTATAGAATTCTTAAGCATCCTGTGTATGTTTGTTAGCAAAATCCATTTTGTCAATTTTTTGCAAAATGGCGACAAGTATTAAAATTCAATCACTTATTACTCAGTAGTGTTCAATTTTGTCAAAAAGGTCTCTATACATGAAATGTTGAGAAGCCTAAAGCTCATCTAAGTAAAATATAAAAAATATATATTTTTGCTTGAAAACAAGCGATGTATCAGTTCGATCGTACCCCCATACTAGCCATTTTGAGACTTTCGGAAGAGTTAACGCTCTTAACTGCTTGGTTTCGAAGATTAAAATTTTAATTTTTAATATCGCATAGAACTAACGTGCAGCCCCTATACGTTATGTTTAAAAAAAATATATAAAATTTTTTTTCAAAATGGCGGCTATCGTAAAAATTCAAAGTGTCATAACTTTGCTAAATCAAATCCTACTGAAAAATGTCGTATGCAAAAAGTGTTTGGAATTTTATTTTGCATATAAAAGCAATTTTTAATTATTTTTTTTTTTAATAAAAACCGAGTCTTACCATATATTGACCGAGACCTCGAACGAGCTTTTATGCGACTCTGCATACAGTTAACGCTCGTATGAAGCTTCTATTTAAGAAATTGACTTGAATTTTTTATACCAAATAGAGCTTTCAACTATACTTACGATACTATACAAAAAAATTTAAAATTAAAAAATAAAAGTATTTTTTTTTCAAAACACGTTTAGTGTGATGAGTCGATCGACCCACCATACATACGCTCATAAAATTTTCAATATAGTTAAGGTCAGTGTGAGCTTATTTATACATATTTGAATTTCAAAATTTTGTGACAGTATAGAATTCTTAAGCATCCTGTGTATGTTTGTTAGCAAAATCCATTTTGTCAATTTTTTGCAAAATGGCGACAAGTATTAAAATTCAATCACTTATTACTCAGTAGTGTTCAATTTTGTCAAAAAGGTCTCTATACATGAAATGTTGAGAAGCCTAAAGCTCATCTAAGTAAAATATAAAAAATATATATTTTTGCTTGAAAACAAGCGATGTATCAGTTCGATCGTACCCCCATACTAGCCATTTTGAGACTTTCGGAAGAGTTAACGCTCTTAACTGCTTGGTTTCGAAGATTAAAATTTTAATTTTTAATATCGCATAGAACTAACGTGCAGCCCCTATACGTTATGTTTAAAAAAAATATATAAAAATTTTTTTCAAAATGGCGGCTATCGTAAAAATTCAAAGTGTCATAACTTTGCTAAATCAAATCCTACTAAAAAATGTCGTATGCAAAAAGTGTTTGGAATTTTATTTTGCATATAAAAGCAATTTTTAATTATTTTTTTTTTAATAAAAACCGAGTCTTACCATATATTGACCGAGACCTCGAACGAGCTTTTATGCGACTCTGCATACAGTTAACGCTCGTATGAAGCTTCTATTCAAGAAATTAACTTGAATTTTTTATACCAAATAGAGCTTTCAACTATACTTACGATACTATACAAAAAAATTAAAAATTAAAAAATAAAAGTATTTTTTTTTCAAAACACGTTTAGTGTGATGAGTCGATCGACCCACCATACATACGCTCATAAGATTTTCAATATAGTTAAGGTCAGTGTGAGCTTATTTATACATATTTGAATTTCAAAATTTTGTGACAGTATAGAATTCTTAAGCATCCTGTGTATGTTTGTTAGCAAAATCCATTTTGTCAATTTTTTGCAAAATGGCGACAAGTATTAAAATTCAATCACTTATTACTCAGTAGTGTTCAATTTTGTCAAAAAGGTCTCTATATATGAAATGTTGAGAAGCCTAAAGCTCATCTAAGTAAAATATAAAAAATATATATTTTTGCTTGAAAACAAGCGATGTATCAGTTCGATCGTACCCCCATACTAGCCATTTTGAGACTTTCGGAAGAGTTAACGCTCTTAACTGCTTGGTTTCGAAGATTAAAATTTTAATTTTTAATATCGCATAGAACTAACGTGCAGCCCCTATACGTTATGTTTAAAAAAAATATATAAAATTTTTTTTCAAAATGGCGGCTATCGTAAAAATTCAAAGTGTCATAACTTTGCTAAATCAAATCCTACTGATAAATGTCGTATGCAAAAAGTGTTTGGAATTTTATTTTGCATATAAAAGCAATTTTTAATTATTTTTTTTTTAATAAAAACCGAGTCTTACCATATATTGACCGAGACCTCGAACGAGCTTTTATGCGACTCTGCATACAGTTAACGCTCGTATGAAGCTTTTATTTAAGAAATTGACTTGAATTTTTTATACCAAATAGAGCTTTCAACTATACTTACGATACTATACAAAAAAATTAAAAATTAAAAAATAAAAGTATTTTTTTTTCAAAACACGTTTAGTGTGATGAGTCGATCGACCCACCATACATACGCTCATAAGATTTTCAATATAGTTAAGGTCAGTGTGAGCTTATTTATACATATTTGAATTTCAAAATTTTGTGACAGTATAGAATTCTTAAGCATCCTGTGTATGTTTGTTAGCAAAATCCATTTTGTCAATTTTTTGCAAAATGGCGACAAGTATTAAAATTCAATCACTTATTACTCAGTAGTGTTCAATTTTGTCAAAAAGGTCTCTTTACATGAAATGTTAAGAAGCCTAAAGCTCATCTAAGTAAAATATAAAATATATATATTTTTGCTTGAAAACAAGCGATGTATCAGTTCGATCGTACCCCCATACTAGCCATTTTGAGACTTTCGGAAGAGTTAACGCTCTTAACTGCTTGGTTTCGAAGATTAAAATTTGAATTTTTAATATCGCATAGAACTAACGTGCAGCCCCTATACGTTATGTTTAAAAAAAATATATTAAAATTTTTTTCAAAATGGCGGCTATCGTAAAAATTCAAAGTGTCATAACTTTGCTAAATCAAATCCTACTAAAAAATGTCGTATGCAAAAAGTGTTTGGAATTTTATTTTGCATATAAAAGCAATTTTTTATTATTTTTTTTTTAATAAAAACCGAGTCTTACCATATATTGACCGAGACCTCGAACGAGCTTTTATGCGACTCTGCATACAGTTAACGCTCGTATGAAGCTTCTATTCAAGAAATTAACTTGAATTTTTTATACCAAATAGAGCTTTCAACTATACTTACGATACTATACAAAAAAATTAAAAATTAAAAAATAAAAGTATTTTTTTTTCAAAACACGTTTAGTGTGATGAGTCGATCGACCCACCATACATACGCTCATAAGATTTTCAATATAGTTAAGGTCAGTGTGAGCTTATTTATACATATTTGAATTTCAAAATTTTGTGACAGTATAGAATTCTTAAGCATCCTGTGTATGTTTGTTAGCAAAATCCATTTTGTCAATTTTTTGCAAAATGGCGACAAGTATTAAAATTCAATCACTTATTACTCAGTAGTGTTCAATTTTGTCAAAAAGGTCTCTATACATGAAATGTTGAGAAGCCTAAAGCTCATCTAAGTAAAATATAAAAAATATATATTTTTGCTTGAAAACAAGCGATGTATCAGTTCGATCGTACCCCCATACTAGCCATTTTGAGACTTTCGGAAGAGTTAACGCTCTTAACTGCTTGGTTTCGAAGATTAAAATTTTAATTTTTAATATCGCATAGAACTAACGTGCAGCCCCTATACGTTATGTTTAAAAAAAATATATAAAATTTTTTTTCAAAATGGCGGCTATCGTAAAAATTCAAAGTGTCATAACTTTGCTAAATCAAATCCTACTGAAAAATGTCGTATGCAAAAAGTGTTTGGAATTTTATTTTGCATATAAAAGCAATTTTTAATTATTTTTTTTTTAATAAAAACCGAGTCTTACCATATATTGACCGAGACCTCGAACGAGCTTTTATGCGACTCTGCATACAGTTAACGCTCGTATGAAGCTTCTATTTAAGAAATTGACTTGAATTTTTTATACCAAATAGAGCTTTCAACTATACTTACGATACTATACAAAAAAATTAAAAATTAAAAAATAAAAGTATTTTTTTTTCAAAACACGTTTAGTGTGATGAGTCGATCGACCCACCATACATACGCTCATAAGATTTTCAATATAGTTAAGGTCAGTGTGAGCTTATTTATACATATTTGAATTTCAAAATTTTGTGACAGTATAGAATTCTTAAGCATCCTGTGTATGTTTGTTAGCAAAATCCATTTTGTCAATTTTTTGCAAAATGGCGACAAGTATTAAAATTCAATCACTTATTACTCAGTAGTGTTCAATTTTGTCAAAAAGGTCTCTATACATGAAATGTTGAGAAGCCTAAAGCTCATCTAAGTAAAATATAAAAAATATATATTTTTGCTTGAAAACAAGCGATGTATCAGTTCGATCGTACCCCCATACTAGCCATTTTGAGACTTTCGGAAGAGTTAACGCTCTTAACTGCTTGGTTTCGAAGATTAAAATTTTAATTTTTAATATCGCATAGAACTAACGTGCAGCCCCTATACGTTATGTTTAAAAAAAATATATAAAATTTTTTTTCAAAATGGCGGCTATCGTAAAAATTCAAAGTGTCATAACTTTGCTAAATCAAATCCTACTGAAAAATGTCGTATGCAAAAAGTGTTTGGAATTTTATTTTGCATATAAAAGCAATTTTTAATTATTTTTTTTTTAATAAAAACCGAGTCTTACCATATATTGACCGAGACCTCGAACGAGCTTTTATGCGACTCTGCATACAGTTAACGCTCGTATGAAGCTTCTATTTAAGAAATTGACTTGAATTTTTTATACCAAATAGAGCTTTCAACTATACTTACGATACTATACAAAAAAATTAAAAATTAAAAAATAAAAGTATTTTTTTTTCAAAACACGTTTAGTGTGATAAGTCGATCGACCCACCATACATACGCTCATAAGATTTTCAATATAGTTAAGGTCAGTGTGAGCTTATTTATACATATTTGAATTTCAAAATTTTGTGACAGTATAGAATTCTTAAGCATCCTGTGTATGTTTGTTAGCAAAATCCATTTTGTCAATTTTTTGCAAAATGGCGACAAGTATTAAAATTCAATCACTTATTACTCAGTAGTGTTCAATTTTGTCAAAAAGGTCTCTATACATGAAATGTTGAGAAGCCTAAAGCTCATCTAAGTAAAATATAAAAAATATATATTTTTGCTTGAAAACAAGCGATGTATCAGTTCGATCGTACCCCCATACTAGCCATTTTGAGACTTTCGGAAGAGTTAACGCTCTTAACTGCTTGGTTTCGAAGATTAAAATTTTAATTTTTAATATCGCATAGAACTAACGTGCAGCCCCTATACGTTATGTTTAAAAAAAATATATAAACTTTTTTTTTCAAAATGGCGGCTATCGTAAAAATTCAAAGTGTCATAACTTTGCTAAATCAAATCCTACTGAAAAATGTCGTATGCAAAAAGTGTTTGGAATTTTATTTTTCATATAAAAGCAATTTTTAATTATTTTTTTTTTAATAAAAACCGAGTCTTACCATATATTGACCGAGACCTCGAACGAGCTTTTATGCGACTCTGCATACAGTTAACGCTCGTATGAAGCTTCTATTTAAGAAATTGACTTGAATTTTTTATACCAAATAGAGCTTTCAACTATACTTACGATACTATACAAAAAAATTAAAAATTAAAAAATAAAAGTATTTTTTTTTCAAAACACGTTTAGTGTGATGAGTCGATCGACCCACCATACATACGCTCATAAGATTTTCAATATAGTTAAGGTCAGTGTGAGCTTATTTATACATATTTGAATTTCAAAATTTTGTGACAGTATAGAATTCTTAAGCATCCTGTGTATGTTTGTTAGCAAAATCCATTTTGTCAATTTTTTGCAAAATGGCGACAAGTATTAAAATTCAATCACTTATTACTCAGTAGTGTTCAATTTTGTCAAAAAGGTCTCTATACATGAAATGTTGAGAAGCCTAAAGCTCATCTAAGTAAAATATAAAAAATATATATTTTTGCTTGAAAACAAGCGATGTATCAGTTCGATCGTACCCCCATACTAGCCATTTTGAGACTTTCGGAAGAGTTAACGCTCTTAACTGCTTGGTTTCGAAGATTAAAATTTTAATTTTTAATATCGCATAGAACTAACGTGCAGCCCCTATACGTTATGTTTAAAAAAAATATATAAAATTTTTTTTCAAAATGGCGGCTATCGTAAAAATTCAAAGTGTCATAACTTTGCTAAATCAAATCCTACTGAAAAATGTCGTATGCAAAAAGTGTTTGGAATTTTATTTTGCATATAAAAGCAATTTTTAATTATTTTTTTTTTAATAAAAACCGAGTCTTACCATATATTGACCGAGACCTCGAACGAGCTTTTATGCGACTCTGCATACAGTTAACGCTCGTATGAAGCTTCTATTTAAGAAATTGACTTGAATTTTTTATACCAAATAGAGCTTTCAACTATACTTACGATACTATACAAAAAAATTAAAAATTAAAAAATAAAAGTATTTTTTTTTCAAAACACGTTTAGTGTGATGAGTCGATCGACCCACCATACATACGCTCATAAGATTTTCAATATAGTTAAGGTCAGTGTGAGCTTATTTATACATATTTGAATTTCAAAATTTTGTGACAGTATAGAATTCTTAAGCATCCTGTGTATGTTTGTTAGCAAAATCCATTTTGTCAATTTTTTGCAAAATGGCGACAAGTATTAAAATTCAATCACTTATTACTCAGTAGTGTTCAATTTTGTCAAAAAGGTCTCTATACATGAAATGTTGAGAAGCCTAAAGCTCATCTAAGTAAAATATAAAAAATATATATTTTTGCTTGAAAACAAGCGATGTATCAGTTCGATCGTACCCCCATACTAGCCATTTTGAGACTTTCGAAAGAGTTAACGCTCTTAACTGCTTGGTTTCGAAGATTAAAATTTTAATTTTTAATATCGCATAGAACTAACGTGCAGCCCCTATACGTTATGTTTAAAAAAAATATATAAAATTTTTTTTCAAAATGGCGGCTATCGTAAAAATTCAAAGTGTCATAACTTTGCTAAATCAAATCCTACTGAAAAATGTCGTATGCAAAAAGTGTTTGGAATTTTATTTTGCATATAAAAGCAATTCTTAATTATTTTTTTTTTAATAAAAACCGAGTCTTACCATATATTGACCGAGACCTCGAACGAGCTTTTATGCGACTCTGCATACAGTTAACGCTCGTATGAAGCTTCTATTTAAGAAATTGACTTGAATTTTTTATACCAAATAGAGCTTTCAACTATACTTACGATACTATACAAAAAAATTAAAAATTAAAAAATAAAAGTATTTTTTTTTCAAAACACGTTTAGTGTGATGAGTCGATCGACCCACCATACATACGCTCATAAGATTTTCAATATAGTTAAGGTCAGTGTGAGCTTATTTATACATATTTGAATTTCAAAATTTTGTGACAGTATAGAATTCTTAAGCATCCTGTGTATGTTTGTTAGCAAAATCCATTTTGTCAATTTTTTGCAAAATGGCGACAAGTATTAAAATTCAATCACTTATTACTCAGTAGTGTTCAATTTTGTCAAAAAGGTCTCTATACATGAAATGTTGAGAAGCCTAAAGCTCATCTAAGTAAAATATAAAAAATATATATTTTTGCTTGAAAACAAGCGATGTATCAGTTCGATCGTACCCCCATACTAGCCATTTTGAGACTTTCGGAAGAGTTAACGCTCTTAACTGCTTGGTTTCGAAGATTAAAATTTTAATTTTTAATATCGCATAGAACTAACGTGCAGCCCCTATACGTTATGTTTAAAAAAAATATATAAAATTTTTTTTCAAAATGGCGGCTATCGTAAAAATTCAAAGTGTCATAACTTTGCTAAATCAAATCCTACTGAAAAATGTCGTATGCAAAAAGTGTTTGGAATTTTATTTTGCATATAAAAGCAATTTTTAATTATTTTTTTTTTAATAAAAACCGAGTCTTACCATATATTGACCGAGACCTCGAACGAGCTTTTATGCGACTCTGCATACAGTTAACGCTCGTATGAAGCTTCTATTAAAGAAATTGACTTGAATTTTTTATACCAAATAGAGCTTTCAACTATACTTACGATATTATACAAAAAAATTAAAAATTAAAAAATAAAAGTATTTTTTTTTCAAAACACGTTTAGTGTGATGAGTCGATCGACCCACCATACATACGCTCATAAGATTTTCAATATAGTTAAGGTCAGTGTGAGCTTATTTATACATATTTGAATTTCAAAAATTTTGTGACAGTATAGAATTCTTAAGCATCCTGTGTATGTTTGTTAGCAAAATCCATTTTGTCAATTTTTTGCAAAATGGCGACAAGTATTAAAATTCAATCACTTATTACTCAGTAGTGTTCAATTTTGTCAAAAAGGTCTCTATACATGAAATGTTGAGAAGCCTAAAGCTCATCTAAGTAAAATATAAAAAATATATATTTTTGCTTGAAAACAAGCGATGTATCAGTTCGATCGTACCCCCATACTAGCCATTTTGAGACTTTCGGAAGAGTTAACGCTCTTAACTGCTTGGTTTCCAAGATTAAAATTTTAATTTTTAATATCGCATAGAACTAACGTGCAGCCCCTATACGTTATGTTTAAAAAAAATATATAAAATTTTTTTTCAAAATGGCGGCTATCGTAAAAATTCAAAGTGTCATAACTTTGCTAAATCAAATCCTACTGAAAAATGTCGTATGCAAAAAGTGTTTGGAATTTTATTTTGCATATAAAAGCAGTTCTTAATTATTTTTTTTTTAATAAAAACCGAGTCTTACCATATATTGACCGAGACCTCGAACGAGCTTTTATGCGACTCTGCATACAGTTAACGCTCGTATGAAGCTTCTATTTAAGAAATTGACTTGAATTTTTTATACCAAATAGAGCTTTCAACTATACTTACGATACTATACAAAAAAATTAAAAATTAAAAAATAAAAGTATTTTTTTTTCAAAACACGTTTAGTGTGATGAGTCGATCGACCCACCATACATACGCTCATAAGATTTTCAATATAGTTAAGGTCAGTGTAAGCTTATTTATACATATTTGAATTTCAAAATTTTGTGACAGTATAGAATTCTTAAGCATCCTGTGTATGTTTGTTAGCAAAATCCATTTTGTCAATTTTTTGCAAAATGGCGACAAGTATTAAAATTCAATCACTTATTACTCAGTAGTGTTCAATTTTGTCAAAAAGGTCTCTATACATGAAATGTTGAGAAGCCTAAAGCTCATCTAAGTAAAATATAAAAAATATATATTTTTGCTTGAAAACAAGCGATGTATCAGTTCGATCGTACCCCCATACTAGCCATTTTGAGACTTTCGGAAGAGTTAACGCTCTTAACTGCTTGGTTTCGAAGATTAAAATTTTAATTTTTAATATCGCATAGAACTAACGTGCAGCCCCTATACGTTATGTTTAAAAAAAATATATAAAATTTTTTTTCAAAATGGCGGCTATCGTAAAAATTCAAAGTGTCATAACTTTGCTAAATCAAATCCTACTGAAAAATGTCGTATGCAAAAAGTGTTTGGAATTTTATTTTGCATATAAAAGCAATTTTTAATTATTTTTTTTTAATAAAAACCGAGTCTTACTATATATTGACCGAGACCTGGAACGAGCTTTTATGCGACTCTGCATACAGTTAACGCTCGTATGAAGCTTCTATTTAAGAAATTGACTTGAATTTTTTATACCAAATAGAGCTTTCAACTATACTTACGATACTATACAAAAAAATTAAAAATTAAAAAATAAAAGTATTTTTTTTTCAAAACACGTTTAGTGTGATGAGTCGATCGACCCACCATACATACGCTCATAAGATTTTTAATATAGTTAAGGTCAGTGTGAGCTTATTTATACATATTTGAATTTCAAAATTTTGTGACAGTATAGAATTCTTAAGCATCCTGTGTATGTTTGTTAGCAAAATCCATTTTGTCAATTTTTTGCAAAATGGCGACAAGTATTAAAATTCAATCACTTATTACTCAGTAGTGTTCAATTTTGTCAAAAAGGTCTCTATACATGAAATGTTGAGAAGCCTAAAGCTCATCTAAGTAAAATATAAAAAATATATATTTTTGCTTGAAAACAAGCGATGTATCAGTTCGATCGTACCCCCATACTAGCCATTTTGAGACTTTCGGAAGAGTTAACGCTCTTAACTGCTTGGTTTCGAAGATTAAAATTTTAATTTTTAATATCGCATAGAACTAACGTGCAGCCCCTATACGTTATGTTTAAAAAAAATATATAAAATTTTTTTTCAAAATGGCGGCTATCGTAAAAATTCAAAGTGTCATAACTTTGCTAAATCAAATCCTACTGAAAAATGTCGTATGCAAAAAGTGTTTGGAATTTTATTTTGCATATAAAAGCAATTTTTAATTATTTTTTTTTTAATAAAAACCGAGTCTTACCATATATTGACCGAGACCTCGAACGAGCTTTTATGCGACTCTGCATACAGTTAACGCTCGTATGAAGCTTCTATTTAAGAAATTGACTTGAATTTTTTATACCAAATAGAGCTTTCAACTATACTTACGATACTATACAAAAAAATTAAAAATTAAAAAATAAAAGTATTTTTTTTTCAAAACACGTTTAGTGTGATGAGTCGATCGACCCACCATACATACGCTCATAAGATTTTCAATATAGTTAAGGTCAGTGTGAGCTTATTTATACATATTTGAATTTCAAAATTTTGTGACAGTATAGAATTCTTAAGCATCCTGTGTATGTTTGTTAGCAAAATCCATTTTGTCAATTTTTTGCAAAATGGCGACAAGTATTAAAATTCAATCACTTATTACTCAGTAGTGTTCAATTTTGTCAAAAAGGTCTCTATACATGAAATGTTGAGAAGCCTAAAGCTCATCTAAGTAAAATATAAAAAATATATATTTTTGCTTGAAAACAAGCGATGTATCAGTTCGATCGTACCCCCATACTAGCCATTTTGAGACTTTCGGAAGAGTTAACGCTCTTAACTGCTTGGTTTCGAATATTAAAATTTTAATTTTTAATATCGCATAGAACTAACGTGCAGCCCCTATACGTTATGTTTAAAAAAAATATATAAAAAATTTTTTCAAAATGGCGGCTATCGTAAAAATTCAAAGTGTCATAACTTTGCTAAATCAAATCCTACTGAAAAATGTCGTATGCAAAAAGTGTTTGGAATTTTATTTTGCATATAAAAGCAATTCTTAATTATTTTTTTTTTAATAAAAACCGAGTCTTACCATATATTGACCGAGACCTCGAACGAGCTTTTATGCGACTCTGCATACAGTTAACGCTCGTATGAAGCTTCTATTTAAGAAATTGACTTGAATTTTTTATACCAAATAGAGCTTTCAACTATACTTACGATACTATACAAAAAAATTAAAAATTAAAAAATAAAAGTATTTTTTTTTCAAAACACGTTTAGTGTGATGAGTCGATCGACCCACCATACATACGCTCATAAGATTTTCAATATAGTTAAGGTCAGTGTGAGCTTATTTATACATATTTGAATTTCAAAATTTTGTGACAGTATAGAATTCTTAAGCATCCTGTGTATGTTTGTTAGCAAAATCCATTTTGTCAATTTTTTGCAAAATGGCGACAAGTATTAAAATTCAATCACTTATTACTCAGTAGTGTTCAATTTTGTCAAAAAGGTCTCTATACATGAAATGTTGAGAAGCCTAAAGCTCATCTAAGTAAAATATAAAAAATATATATTTTTGCTTGAAAACAAGCGATGTATCAGTTCGATCGTACCCCCATACTAGCCATTTTGAGACTTTCGGAAGAGTTAACGCTCTTAACTGCTTGGTTTCGAAGATTAAAATTTTAATTTTTAATATCGCATAGAACTAACGTGCAGCCCCTATACGTTATGTTTAAAAAAATATATAAAATTTTTTTTCAAAATGGCGGCTATCGTAAAAATTCAAAGTGTCATAACTTTGCTAAATCAAATCCTACTGAAAAATGTCGTATGCAAAAAGTGTTTGGAATTTTATTTTGCATATAAAAGCAATTCTTAATTATTTTTTTTTTAATAAAAACCGAGTCTTACCATATATTGACCGAGACCTCGAACGAGCTTTTATGCGACTCTGCATACAGTTAACGCTCGTATGAAGCTTCTATTTAAGAAATTGACTTGAATTTTTTATACCAAATAGAGCTTTCAACTATACTTACGATACTATACAAAAAAATTAAAAATTAAAAAATAAAAGTATTTTTTTTTCAAAACACGTTTAGTGTGATGAGTCGATCGACCCACCATACATACGCTCATAAGATTTTCAATATAGTTAAGGTCAGTGTGAGCTTATTTATACATATTTGAATTTCAAAATTTTGTGACAGTATAGAATTCTTAAGCATCCTGTGTATGTTTGTTAGCAAAATCCATTTTGTCAATTTTTTGCAAAATGGCGACAAGTATTAAAATTCAATCACTTATTACTCAGTAGTGTTCAATTTTGTCAAAAAGGTCTCTATACATGAAATGTTGAGAAGCCTAAAGCTCATCTAAGTAAAATATAAAAAATATATATTTTTGCTTGAAAACAAGCGATGTATCAGTTCGATCGTACCCCCATACTAGCCATTTTGAGACTTTCGGAAGAGTTAACGCTCTTAACTGCTTGGTTTCGAAGATTAAAATTTTAATTTTTAATATCGCATAATACTAACGTGCAGCCCCTATACGTTATGTTTAAAAAAAATATATAAAATTTTTTTTCAAAATGGCGGCTATCGTAAAAATTCAAAGTGTCATAACTTTGCTAAATCAAATCCTACTGAAAAATGTCGTATGCAAAAAGTGTTTGGAATTTTATTTTGCATAGAAAAGCAATTCTTAATTATTTTTTTTTTAATAAAAACCGAGTCTTACCATATATTGACCGAGACCTCGAACGAGCTTTTATGCGACTCTGCATACAGTTAACGCTCGTATGAAGCTTCTATTTAGGAAATTGACTTGAATTTTTTATACCAAATAGAGCTTTCAACTATACTTACGATACTATACAAAAAAATTAAAAATTAAAAAATAAAAGTATTTTTTTTTCAAAACACGTTTAGTGTGATGAGTCGATCGACCCACCATACATACGCTCATAAGATTTTCAATATAGTTAAGGTCAGTGTGAGCTTATTTATACATATTTGAATTTCAAAATTTTGTGACAGTATAGAATTCTTAAGCATCCTGTGTATGTTTGTTAGCAAAATCCATTTTGTCAATTTTTTGCAAAATGGCGACAAGTATTAAAATTCAATCACTTATTACTCAGTAGTGTTCAATTTTGTCAAAAAGGTCTCTATACATGAAATGTTGAGAAGCCTAAAGCTCATCTAAGTAAAATATAAAAAATATATATTTTTGCTTGAAAACAAGCGATGTATCAGTTCGATCGTACCCCCATACTAGCCATTTTGAGACTTTCGGAAGAGTTAACGCTCTTAACTGCTTGGTTTCGAAGATTAAAATTTTAATTTTTAATATCGCATAGAACTAACGTGCAGCCCCTATACGTTATGTTTAAAAAAAATATATAAAATTTTTTTTCAAAATGGCGGCTATCGTAAAAATTCAAAGTGTCATAACTTTGCTAAATCAAATCCTACTGAAAAACGTCGTATGCAAAAAGTGTTTGGAATTTTATTTTGCATATAAAAGCAATTTTTAATTATTTTTTTTTTAATAAAAACCGAGTCTTACCATATATTGACCGAGACCTCGAACGAGCTTTTATGCGACTCTGCATACAGTTAACGCTCGTATGAAGCTTCTATTTAAGAAATTGACTTGAATTTTTTATACCAAATAGAGTTTTCAACTATACTTACGATACTATACAAAAAAATTAAAAATTAAAAAATAAAAGTATTTTTTTTTCAAAACACGTTTAGTGTGATGAGTCGATCGACCCACCATACATACGCTCATAAGATTTTCAATATAGTTAAGGTCAGTGTGAGCTTATTTATACATATTTGAATTTCAAAATTTTGTGACAGTATAGAATTCTTAAGCATCCTGTGTATGTTTGTTAGCAAAATCCATTTTGTCAATTTTTTGCAAAATGGCGACAAGTATTAAAATTCAATCACTTATTACTCAGTAGTGTTCAATTTTGTCAAAAAGGTCTCTATACATGAAATGTTGAGAAGCCTAAAGCTCATCTAAGTAAAATATAAAAAATATATATTTTTGCTTGAAAACAAGCGATGTATCAGTTCGATCGTACCCCCATACTAGCCATTTTGAGACTTTCGGAAGAGTTAACGCTCTTAACTGCTTGGTTTCGAAGATTAAAATTTTAATTTTTAATATCGCATAGAACTAACGTGCAGCCCCTATACGTTATGTTTAAAAAAAATATATAAAATTTTTTTTCAAAATGGCGGCTATCGTAAAAATTCAAAGTGTCATAACTTTGCTAAATCAAATCCTACTGAAAAATGTCGTATGCAAAAAGTGTTTGGAATTTTATTTTGCATAGAAAAGCAATTCTTAATTATTTTTTTTTTAATAAAAACCGAGTCTTACCATATATTGACCGAGACCTCGAACGAGCTTTTATGCGACTCTGCATACAGTTAACGCTCGTATGAAGCTTCTATTTAGGAAATTGACTTGAATTTTTTATACCAAATAGAGCTTTCAACTATACTTACGATACTATACAAAAAAATTAAAAATTAATAAATAAAAGTATTTTTTTTTCAAAACACGTTTAGTGTGATGAGTCGATCGACCCACCATACATACGCTCATAAGATTTTCAATATAGTTAAGGTCAGTGTGAGCTTATTTATACATATTTGAATTTCAAAATTTTGTGTCAGTATAGAATTCTTAAGCATCCTGTGTATGTTTGTTAGCAAAATCCATTTTGTCAATTTTTTGCAAAATGGCGACAAGTATTAAAATTCAATCACTTATTACTCAGTAGTGTTCAATTTTGTCAAAAAGGTCTCTATACATGAAATGTTGAGAAGCCTCAAGCTCATCTAAGTAAAATATAAAAAATATATATTTTTGCTTGAAAACAAGCGATGTATCAGTTCGATCGTACCCCCATACTAGCCATTTTGAGACTTTCGGAAGAGTTAACGCTCTTAACTGCTTGGTTTCGAAGATTAAAATTTTAATTTTTAATATCGCATAGAACTAACGTGCAGCCCCTATACGTTATGTTTAAAAAAAATATTTAAAATTTTTTTTCAAAATGGCGGCTATCGTAAAAATTCAAAGTGTCATAACTTTGCTAAATCAAATCCTACTGAAAAATGTCGTATGCAAAAAGTGTTTGGAATTATATTTTGCATATAAAAGCAATTTTTAATTATTTTTTTTTTGATAAAAACCGAGTCTTATTATATATTGACCGAGACCTCGAACGAGCTTTTATGCGACTCTGCATACAGTTAACGCTCGTATGAAGCTTCTATTTAAGAAATTGACTTAAATTTTTTATACCAAATAGAGCTTTCAACTATACTTACGATACTATACAAAAAAATTAAAAATTAAAAAATAAAAGTATTTTTTTTTCAAAACACGTTTAGTGTGATGAGTCGATCGACCCACCATACATACGCTCATAAGATTTTCAATATAGTTAAGGTCAGTGTGAGCTTATTTATACATATTTGAATTTCAAAATTTTGTGACAGTATAGAATTCTTAAGCATCCTGTGTATGTTTGTTAGCAAAATCCATTTTGTCAATTTTTTGCAAAATGGCGACAAGTATTAAAATTCAATCACTTATTACTCAGTAGTGTTCAATTTTGTCAAAAAGGTCTCTATACATGAAATGTTGAGAAGCCTCAAGCTCATCTAAGTAAAATATAAAAAATATATATTTTTGCTTGAAAACAAGCGATGTATCAGTTCGATCGTACCCCCATACTAGCCATTTTGAGACTTTCGGAAGAGTTAACGCTCTTAACTGCTTGGTTTCGAAGATTAAAATTTTAATTTTTAATATCGCATAGAACTAACGTGCAGCCCCTATACGTTATGTTTAAAAAAAATATTTAAAATTTTTTTTCAAAATGGCGGCTATCGTAAAAATTCAAAGTGTCATAACTTTGCTAAATCAAATCCTACTGAAAAATGTCGTATGCAAAAAGTGTTTGGAATTATATTTTGCATATAAAAGCAATTTTTAATTATTTTTTTTTTGATAAAAACCGAGTCTTATTATATATTGACCGAGACCTCGAACGAGCTTTTATGCGACTCTGCATACAGTTAACGCTCGTATGAAGCTTCTATTTAAGAAATTGACTTAAATTTTTTATACCAAATAGAGCTTTCAACTATACTTACGATACTATACAAAAAAATTAAAAATTAAAAAATAAAAGTATTTTTTTTTCAAAACACGTTTAGTGTGATGAGTCGATCGACCCACCATACATACGCTCATAAGATTTTCAATATAGTTAAGGTCAGTGTGAGCTTATTTATACATATTTGAATTTCAAAATTTTGTGACAGTATAGAATTCTTAAGCATCCTGTGTATGTTTGTTAGCAAAATCCATTTTGTCAATTTTTTGCAAAATGGCGACAAGTATTAAAATTCAATCACTTATTACTCAGTAGTGTTCAATTTTGTCAAAAAGGTCTCTATACATGAAATGTTGAGAAGCCTAAAGCTCATCTAAGTAAAATATAAAAAATATATATTTTTGCTTGAAAACAAGCGATGTATCAGTTCGATCGTACCCCCATACTAGCCATTTTGAGACTTTCGGAAGAGTTAACGCTCTTAACTGCTTGGTTTCGAAGATTAAAATTTTAATTTTTAATATCGCATAGAACTAACGTGCAGCCCCTATACGTTATGTTTAAAAAAAATATATAAAATTTTTTTTCAAAATGGCGGCTATCGTAAAAATTCAAAGTGTCATAACTTTGCTAAATCAAATCCTACTGAAAAATGTCGTATGCAAAAAGTGTTTGGAATTTTATTTTGCATATAAAAGCAATTTTTAATTATTTTTTTTTTAATAAAAACCGAGTCTTACCATATATTGACCGAGACCTCGAACGAGCTTTTATGCGACTCTGCATACAGTTAACGCTCGTATGAAGCTTCTATTTAAGAAATTGACTTGAATTTTTTATACCAAATAGAGTTTTCAACTATACTTACGATACTATACAAAAAAATTAAAAATTAAAAAATAAAAGTATTTTTTTTTCAAAACACGTTTAGTGTGATGAGTCGATCGACCCACCATACATACGCTCATAAGATTTTCAATATAGTTAAGGTCAGTGTGAGCTTATTTATACATATTTGAATTTCAAAATTTTGTGACAGTATAGAATTCTTAAGCATCCTGTGTATGTTTGTTAGCAAAATCCATTTTGTCAATTTTTTGCAAAATGGCGACAAGTATTAAAATTCAATCACTTATTACTCAGTAGTGTTCAATTTTGTCAAAAAGGTCTCTATACATGAAATGTTGAGAAGCCTAAAGCTCATCTAAGTAAAATATAAAAAATATATATTTTTGCTTGAAAACAAGCGATGTATCAGTTCGATCGTACCCCCATACTAGCCATTTTGAGACTTTCGGAAGAGTTAACGCTCTTAACTGCTTGGTTTCAAAGATTAAAATTTTAATTTTTAATATCGCATAGAACTAACGTGCAGCCCCTATACGTTATGTTTAAAAAAAATATTTAAAATTTTTTTTTTTAAAATGGCGGCTATCGTAAAAATTCAAAGTGTCATAACTTTGCTAAATCAAATCCTACTGAAAAATGTCGTATGCAAAAAGTGTTTGGAATTATATTTTGCATATAAAAGCAATTTTTAATTATTTTTTTTTTGATAAAAACCGAGTCTTACCATATATTGACCGAGACCTCGAACGAGCTTTTATGCGACTCTGCATACAGTTAACGCTCGTATGAAGCTTCTATTTAAGAAATTGACTTAAATTTTTTATACCAAATAGAGCTTTCAACTATACTTACGATACTATACAAAAAAATTAAAAATTAAAAAATAAAAGTATTTTTTTTTCAAAACACGTTTAGTGTGATGAGTCGATCGACCCACCATACATACGCTCATAAGATTTTCAATATAGTTAAGGTCAGTGTGAGCTTATTTATACATATTTGAATTTCAAAATTTTGTGACAGTATAGAATTCTTAAGCATCCTGTGTATGTTTGTTAGCAAAATCCATTTTGTCAATTTTTTGCAAAATGGCGACAAGTATTAAAATTCAATCACTTATTACTCAGTAGTGTTCAATTTTGTCAAAAAGGTCTCTATACATGAAATGTTGAGAAGCCTAAAGCTCATCTAAGTAAAATATAAAAAATATATATTTTTGCTTGAAAACAAGCGATGTATCAGTTCGATCGTACCCCCATACTAGCCATTTTGAGACTTTCGGAAGAGTTAACGCTCTTAACTGCTTGGTTTCGAAGATTAAAATTTTAATTTTTAATATCGCATAGAACTAACGTGCAGCCCCTATACGTTATGTTTAAAAAAAATATATAAAATTTTTTTTCAAAATGGCGGCTATCGTAAAAATTCAAAGTGTCATAACTTTGCTAAATCAAATCCTACTGAAAAATGTCGTATGCAAAAAGTGTTTGGAATTTTATTTTGCATATAAAAGCAATTTTTAATTATTTTTTTTTTAATAAAAACCGAGTCTTACCATATATTGACCGAAACCTCGAACGAGCTTTTATGCGACTCTGCATACAGTTAACGCTCGTATGAAGCTTTTATTTAAGAAATTGACTTGAATTTTTTATACCAAATAGAGCTTTCAACTATACTTACGATACTATACAAAAAAATTAAAAATTAAAAAATAAAAGTATTTTTTTTTCAAAACACGTTTAGTGTGATGAGTCGATCGACCCACCATACATACGCTCATAAGATTTTCAATATAGTTAAGGTCAGTGTGAGCTTATTTATACATATTTGAATTTCAAAATTTTGTGACAGTATAGAATTCTTAAGCATCCTGTGTATGTTTGTTAGCAAAATCCATTTTGTCAATTTTTTGCAAAATGGCGACAAGTATTAAAATTCAATCACTTATTACTCAGTAGTGTTCAATTTTGTCAAAAAGGTTTCTATACATGAAATGTTGAGAAGCCTCAAGCTCATCTAAGTAAAATATAAAAAATATATATTTTTGCTTGAAAACAAGCGATGTATCAGTTCGATCGTACCCCCATACTAGCCATTTTGAGACTTTCGGAAGAGTTAACGCTCTTAACTGCTTGGTTTCGAAGATTAAAATTTTAATTTTTAATATCGCATAGAACTAACGTGCAGCCCCTATACGTTATGTTTAAAAAAAATATTTAAAATTTTTTTTCAAAATGGCGGCTATCGTAAAAATTCAAAGTGTCATAACTTTGCTAAATCAAATCCTACTGAAAAATGTCGTATGCAAAAAGTGTTTGGAATTATATTTTGCATATAAAAGCAATTTTTAATTATTTTTTTTTTGATAAAAACCGAGTCTTATTATATATTGACCGAGACCTCGAACGAGCTTTTATGCGACTCTGCATACAGTTAACGCTCGTATGAAGCTTCTATTTAAGAAATTGACTTAAATTTTTTATACCAAATAGAGCTTTCAACTATACTTACGATACTATACAAAAAAATTAAAAATTAAAAAATAAAAGTATTTTTTTTTCAAAACACGTTTAGTGTGATGAGTCGATCGACCCACCATACATACGCTCATAAGATTTTCAATATAGTTAAGGTCAGTGTGAGCTTATTTATACATATTTGAATTTCAAAATTTTGTGACAGTATAGAATTCTTAAGCATCCTGTGTATGTTTGTTAGCAAAATCCATTTTGTCAATTTTTTGCAAAATGGCGACAAGTATTAAAATTCAATCACTTATTACTCAGTAGTGTTCAATTTTGTCAAAAAGGTCTCTATACATGAAATGTTGAGAAGCCTAAAGCTCATCTAAGTAAAATATAAAAAATATATATTTTTGCTTGAAAACAAGCGATGTATCAGTTCGATCGTACCCCCATACTAGCCATTTTGAGACTTTCGGAAGAGTTAACGCTCTTAACTGCTTGGTTTCGAAGATTAAAATTTTAATTTTTAATATCGCATAGAACTAACGTGCAGCCCCTATACGTTATGTTTAAAAAAAATATATAAAATATTTTTTCAAAATGGCGGCTATCGTAAAAATTCAAAGTGTCATAACTTTGCTAAATCAAATCCTACTGAAAAATGTCGTATGCAAAAAGTGTTTGGAATTTTATTTTGCATATAAAAGCAATTTTTAATTATTTTTTTTTTAATAAAAACCGAGTCTTACCATATATTGACCGAGACCTCGAACGAGCTTTTATGCGACTCTGCATACAGTTAACGCTCGTATGAAGCTTCTATTTAAGAAATTGACTTGAATTTTTTATACCAAATAGAGTTTTCAACTATACTTACGATACTATACAAAAAAATTAAAAATTAAAAAATAAAAGTATTTTTTTTTCAAAACACGTTTAGTGTGATGAGTCGATCGACCCACCATACATACGCTCATAAGATTTTCAATATAGTTAAGGTCAGTGTGAGCTTATTTATACATATTTGAATTTCAAAATTTTGTGACAGTATAGAATTCTTAAGCATCCTGTGTATGTTTGTTAGCAAAATCCATTTTGTCAATTTTTTGCAAAATGGCGACAAGTATTAAAATTCAATCACTTATTACTCAGTAGTGTTCAATTTTGTCAAAAAGGTCTCTATACATGAAATGTTGAGAAGCCTAAAGCTCATCTAAGTAAAATATAAAAAATATATATTTTTGCTTGAAAACAAGCGATGTATCAGTTCGATCGTACCCCCATACTAGCCATTTTGAGACTTTCGGAAGAGTTACCGCTCTTAACTGCTTGGTTTCAAAGATTAAAATTTTAATTTTTAATATCGCATAGAACTAACGTGCAGCCCCTATACGTTATGTTTAAAAAAAATATTTAAAATTTTTTTTTTTAAAATGGCGGCTATCGTAAAAATTCAAAGTGTCATAACTTTGCTAAATCAAATCCTACTGAAAAATGTCGTATGCAAAAAGTGTTTGGAATTATATTTTGCATATAAAAGCAATTTTTAATTATTTTTTTTTTGATAAAAACCGAGTCTTACCATATATTGACCGAGACCTCGAACGAGCTTTTATGCGACTCTGCATACAGTTAACGCTCGTATGAAGCTTCTATTTAAGAAATTGACTTAAATTTTTTATACCAAATAGAGCTTTCAACTATACTTACGATACTATGCAAAAAAATTAAAAATTAAAAAATAAAAGTATTTTTTTTTCAAAACACGTTTAGTGTGATGAGTCGATCGACCCACCATACATACGCTCATAAGATTTTCAATATAGTTAAGGTCAGTGTGAGCTTATTTATACATATTTGAATTTCAAAATTTTGTGACAGTATAGAATTCTTAAGCATCCTGTGTATGTTTGTTAGCAAAATCCATTTTGTCAATTTTTTGCAAAATGGCGACAAGTATTAAAATTCAATCACTTATTACTCAGTAGTGTTCAATTTTGTCAAAAAGGTCTCTATACATGAAATGTTGAGAAGCCTAAAGCTCATCTAAGTAAAATATAAAAAATATATATTTTTGCTTGAAAACAAGCGATGTATCAGTTCGATCGTACCCCCATACTAGCCATTTTGAGACTTTCGGAAGAGTTAACGCTCTTAACTGCTTGGTTTCGAAGATTAAAATTTTAATTTTTAATATCGCATAGAACTAACGTGCAGCCCCTATACGTTATGTTTAAAAAAAATATATAAAATTTTTTTTCAAAATGGCGGCTATCGTAAAAATTCAAAGTGTCATAACTTTGCTAAATCAAATCCTACTGAAAAATGTCGTATGCAAAAAGTGTTTGGAATTTTATTTTGCATATAAAAGCAATTTTTAATTATTTTTTTTTTAATAAAAACCGAGTCTTACCATATATTGACCGAGACCTCGAACGAGCTTTTATGCGACTCTGCATACAGTTAACGCTCGTATGAAGCTTTTATTTAAGAAATTGACTTGAATTTTTTATACCAAATAGAGCTTTCAACTATACTTACGATACTATACAAAAAAATTAAAAATTAAAAAATAAAAGTATTTTTTTTTCAAAACACGTTTAGTGTGATGAGTCGATCGACCCACCATACATACGCTCATAAGATTTTCAATATAGTTAAGGTCAGTGTGAGCTTATTTATACATATTTGAATTTCAAAATTTTGTGACAGTATAGAATTCTTAAGCATCCTGTGTATGTTTGTTAGCAAAATCCATTTTGTCAATTTTTTGCAAAATGGCGACAAGTATTAAAATTCAATCACTTATTACTCAGTAGTGTTCAATTTTGTCAAAAAGGTCTCTATACATGAAATGTTGAGAAGCCTAAAGCTCATCTAAGTAAAATATAAAAAATATATATTTTTGCTTGAAAACAAGCGATGTATCAGTTCGATCGTACCCCCATACTAGCCATTTTGAGACTTTCGGAAGAGTTAACGCTCTTAACTGCTTGGTTTCGAAGATTAAAATTTTAATTTTTAATATCGCATAGAACTAACGTGCAGCCCCTATACGTTATGTTTAAAAAAAATATATAAAATTTTTTTTCAAAATGGCGGCTATCGTAAAAATTCAAAGTGTCATAACTTTGCTAAATCAAATCCTACTGAAAAATGTCGTATGCAAAAAGTGTTTGGAATTTTATTTTGCATATAAAAGCAATTTTTAATTATTTTTTTTTTAATAAAAACCGAGTCTTACCATATATTGACCGAGACCTCGAACGAGCTTTTATGCGACTCTGCATACAGTTAACGCTCGTATGAAGCTTTTATTTAAGAAATTGACTTGAATTTTTTATACCAAATAGAGCTTTCAACTATACTTACGATACTATACAAAAAAATTAAAAATTAAAAAATAAAAGTATTTTTTTTTCAAAACACGTTTAGTGTGATGAGTCGATCGACCCACCATACATACGCTCATAAGATTTTCAATATAGTTAAGGTCAGTGTGAGCTTATTTATACATATTTGAATTTCAAAATTTTGTGACAGTATAGAATTCTTAAGCATCCTGTGTATGTTTGTTAGCAAAATCCATTTTGTCAATTTTTTGCAAAATGGCGACAAGTATTAAAATTCAATCACTTATTACTCAGTAGTGTTCAATTTTGTCAAAAAGGTCTCTATACATGAAATGTTGAGAAGCCTAAAGCTCATCTAAGTAAAATATAAAAAATATATATTTTTGCTTGAAAACAAGCGATGTATCAGTTCGATCGTACCCCCATACTAGCCATTTTGAGACTTTCGGAAGAGTTAACGCTCTTAACTGCTTGGTTTCGAAGATTAAAATTTTAATTTTTAATATCGCATAGAACTAACGTGCAGCCCCTATACGTTATGTTTAAAAAAAATATATAAAATTTTTTTTCAAAATGGCGGCTATCGTAAAAATTCAAAGTGTCATAACTTTGCTAAATCAAATCCTACTGAAAAATGTCGTATCCAAAAAGTGTTTGGAATTTTATTTTGCATATAAAAGCAATTTTTAATTATTTTTTTTTTAATAAAAACCGAGTCTTACCATATATTGACCGAGACCTCGAACGAGCTTTTATGCGACTCTGCATACAGTTAACGCTCGTATGAAGCTTCTATTTAAGAAATTGACTTGAATTTTTTATACCAAATAGAGCTTTCAACTATACTTACGATACTATACAAAAAAATTAAAAATTAAAAAATAAAAGTATTTTTTTTTCAAAACACGTTTAGTGTGATGAGTCGATCGACCCACCATACATACGCTCATAAGATTTTCAATATAGTTAAGGTCAGTGTGAGCTTATTTATACATATTTGAATTTCAAAATTTTGTGACAGTATAGAATTCTTAAGCATCCTGTGTATGTTTGTTAGCAAAATCCATTTTGTCAATTTTTTGCAAAATGGCGACAAGTATTAAAATTCAATCACTTATTACTCAGTAGTGTTCAATTTTGTCAAAAAGGTCTCTATACATGAAATGTTGAGAAGCCTAAAGCTCATCTAAGTAAAATATAAAAAATATATATTTTTGCTTGAAAACAAGCGATGTATCAGTTCGATCGTACCCCCATACTAGCCATTTTGAGACTTTCGAAAGAGTTAACGCTCTTAACTGCTTGGTTTCGAAGATTAAAATTTTAATTTTTAATATCGCATAGAACTAACGTGCAGCCCCTATACGTTATGTTTAAAAAAAATATATAAATTTTTTTTTCAAAATGGCGGCTATCGTAAAAATTCAAAGTGTCATAACTTTGCTAAATCAAATCCTACTGAAAAATGTCGTATGCAAAAAGTGTTTAGAATTTTATTTTGCATATAAAAGCAATTTTTAATTATTTTTTTTTAATAAAAACCGAGTCTTACCATATATTGACCGAGACCTCGAACGAGCTTTTATGCGACTCTGCATACAGTTAACGCTCGTATGAAGCTTCTATTTAAGAAATTGACTTGAATTTTTTATACCAAATAGAGCTTTCAACTATACTTACGATACTATACAAAAAAATTAAAAATTAAAAAATAAAAGTATTTTTTTTTCAAAACACGTTTAGTGTGATGAGTCGATCGACCCACCATACATACGCTCATAAGATTTTCAATATAGTTAAGGTCAGTGTGAGCTTATTTATACATATTTGAATTTCAAAATTTTGTGACAGTATAGAATTCTTAAGCATCCTGTGTATGTTTGTTAGCAAAATCCATTTTGTCAATTTTTTGCAAAATGGCGACAAGTATTAAAATTCAATCACTTATTACTCAGTAGTGTTCAATTTTGTCAAAAAGGTCTCTATACATAAAATGTTGAGAAGCCTAAAGCTCATCTAAGTAAAATATAAAAAATATATATTTTTGCTTGAAAACAAGCGATGTATCAGTTCGATCGTACCCCCATACTAGCCATTTTGAGACTTTCGGAAGAGTTAACGCTCTTAACTGCTTGGTTTCGAAGATTTAAATTTTAATTTTTAATATCGCATAGAACTAACGTGCAGCCCCTATACGTTATGTTTAAAAAAAATATATAAATTTTTTTTTCAAAATGGCGGCTATCGTAAAAATTCAAAGTGTCATAACTTTGCTAAATCAAATCCTACTGAAAAATGTCGTATGCAAAAAGTGTTTGGAATTTTATTTTGCATATAAAAGCAATTTTTAATTATTTTTTTTTTAATAAAAACCGAGTCTTACCATATATTGACCGAGACCTCGAACGAGCTTTTATGCGACTCTGCATACAGTTAACGCTCGTATGAAGCTTCTATTTAAGAAATTGACTTGAATTTTTTATACCAAATAGAGCTTTCAACTATACTTACGATACTATACAAAAAAATTAAAAATTAAAAAATAAAAGTATTTTTTTTTCAAAACACGTTTAGTGTGATGAGTCGATCGACCCACTATACATACGCTCATAAGATTTTCAATATAGTTAAGGTCAGTGTGAGCTTATTTATACATATTTGAATTTCAAAATTTTGTGACAGTATAGAATTCTTAAGCATCCTGTGTATGTTTGTTAGCAAAATCCATTTTGTCAATTTTTTGCAAAATGGCGACAAGTATTAAAATTCAATCACTTATTACTCAGTAGTGTTCAATTTTGTCAAAAAGGTCTCTATACATAAAATGTTGAGAAGCCTAAAGCTCATCTAAGTAAAATATAAAAAATATATATTTTTGCTTGAAAACAAGCGATGTATCAGTTCGATCGTACCCCCATACTAGCCATTTTGAGACTTTCGGAAGAGTTAACGCTCTTAACTGCTTGGTTTCGAAGATTTAAATTTTAATTTTTAATATCGCATAGAACTAACGTGCAGCCCCTATACGTTATGTTTAAAAAAAATATATAAATTTTTTTTTCAAAATGGCGGCTATCGTAAAAATTCAAAGTGTCATAACTTTGCTAAATCAAATCCTACTGAAAAATGTCGTATGCAAAAAGTGTTTGGAATTTTATTTTGCATATAAAAGCAATTTTTAATTATTTTTTTTTTAATAAAAACCGAGTCTTACCATATATTGACCGAGACCTCGAACGAGCTTTTATGCGACTCTGCATACAGTTAACGCTCGTATGAAGCTTCTATTTAAGAAATTGACTTGAATTTTTTATACCAAATAGAGCTTTCAACTATACTTACGATACTATACAAAAAAATTAAAAATTAAAAAATAAAAGTATTTTTTTTTCAAAACACGTTTAGTGTGATGAGTCGATCGACCCACCATACATACGCTCATAAGATTTTCAATATAGTTAAGGTCAGTGTGAGCTTATTTATACATATTTGAATTTCAAAATTTTGTGACAGTATAGAATTCTTAAGCATCCTGTGTATGTTTGTTAGCAAAATCCATTTTGTCAATTTTTTGCAAAATGGCGACAAGTATTAAAATTCAATCACTTATTACTCAGTAGTGTTCAATTTAGTCAAAAAGGTCTCTATACATGAAATGTTGAGAAGCCTAAAGCTCATCTAAGTAAAATATAAAAAATATATATTTTTGCTTGAAAACAAGCGATGTATCAGTTCGATCGTACCCCCATACTAGCCATTTTGAGACTTTCGGAAGAGTTAACGCTCTTAACTGCTTGGTTTCGAAGATTAAAATTTTAATTTTTAATATCGCATAGAACTAACGTGCAGCCCCTATACGTTATGTTTAAAAAAAATATATAAAATTTTTTTTCAAAATGGCGGCTATCGTAAAAATTCAAAGTGTCATAACTTTGCTAAATCAAATCCTACTGAAAAATGTCGTATGCAAAAAGTGTTTAGAATTTTATTTTGCATATAAAAGCAATTCTTAATTATTTTTTTTTTAATAAAAACCGAGTCTTACCATATATTGACCGAGACCTCGAACGAGCTTTTATGCGACTCTGCATACAGTTAACGCTCGTATGAAGCTTCTATTTAAGAAATTGACTTAAATTTTTTATACCAAATAGAGCTTTCAACTATACTTACGATACTATACAAAAAAATTAAAAATTAAAAAATAAAAGTATTTTTTTTTCAAAACACGTTTAGTGTGATGAGTCGATCGACCCACCATACATACGCTCATAAGATTTTCAATATAGTTAAGGTCAGTGTGAGCTTATTTATACATATTTGAATTTCAAAATTTTGTGACAGTATAGAATTCTTAAGCAACCTGTGTATGTTTGTTAGCAAAATCCATTTTGTCAATTTTTTGCAAAATGGCGACAAGTATTAAAATTCAATCACTTATTACTCAGTAGTGTTCAATTTTGTCAAAAAGGTCTCTATACATGAAATGTTGAGAAGCCTAAAGCTCATCTAAGTAAAATATAAAAAATATATATTTTTGCTTGAAAACAAGCGATGTATCAGTTCGATCGTACCCCCATACTAGCCATTTTGAGACTTTCGGAAGAGTTAACGCTCTTAACTGCTTGGTTTCGAAGATTAAAATTTTAATTTTTAATATCGCATAGAACTAACGTGCAGCCCCTATACGTTATGTTTAAAAAAAATATATAAAATTTTTTTTCAAAATGGCGGCTATCGTAAAAATTCAAAGTGTCATAACTTTGCTAAATCAAATCCTTCTGAAAAATGTCTTATGCAAAAAGTGTTTGGAATTTTATTTTGCATATAAAAGCAATTTTTAATTATTTTTTTTTTAATAAAAACCGAGTCTTACCATATATTGACCGAGACCTCGAACGAGCTTTTATGCGACTCTGCATACAGTTAACGCTCGTATGAAGCTTCTATTTAAGAAATTGACTTGAATTTTTTATACCAAATAGAGCTTTCAACTATACTTACGATACTATACAAAAAAATTAAAAATTAAAAAATAAAAGTATTTTTTTTTCAAAACACGTTTAGTGTGATGAGTCGATCGACCCACCATACATACGCTCATAAGATTTTCAATATAGTTAAGGTCAGTGTGAGCTTATTTATACATATTTGAATTTCAAAATTTTGTGACAGTATAGAATTCTTAAGCATCCTGTGTATGTTTGTTAGCAAAATCCATTTTGTCAATTTTTTGCAAAATGGCGACAAGTATTAAAATTCAATCACTTATTACTCAGTAGTGTTCAATTTTGTCAAAAAGGTCTCTATACATGAAATGTTGAGAAGCCTAAAGCTCATCTAAGTAAAATATAAAAAATATATATTTTTGCTTGAAAACAAGCGATGTATCAGTTCGATCGTACCCCCATACTAGCCATTTTGAGACTTTCGGAAGAGTTAACGCTCTTAACTGCTTGGTTTCGAAGATTAAAATTTTAATTTTTAATATCGCATAGAACTAACGTGCAGCCCCTATACGTTATGTTTAAAAAAAATATATAAAATTTTTTTTCAAAATGGCGGCTATCGTAAAAATTCAAAGTGTCATAACTTTGCTAAATCAAATCCTTCTGAAAAATGTCTTATGCAAAAAGTGTTTGGAATTTTATTTTGCATATAAAAGCAATTTTTAATTATTTTTTTTTTAATAAAAACCGAGTCTTACCATATATTGACCGAGACCTCGAACGAGCTTTTATGCGACTCTGCATACAGTTAACGCTCGTATGAAGCTTCTATTTAAGAAATTGACTTGAATTTTTTATACCAAATAGAGCTTTCAACTATACTTACGATACTATACAAAAAAATTAAAAATTAAAAAATAAAAGTATTTTTTTTTCAAAACACGTTTAGTGTGATGAGTCGATCGACCCACCATACATACGCTCATAAGATTTTCAATATAGTTAAGGTCAGTGTGAGCTTATTTATACATATTTGAATTTCAAAATTTTGTGACAGTATAGAATTCTTAAGCATCCTGTGTATGTTTGTTAGCAAAATCCATTTTGTCAATTTTTTGCAAAATGGCGACAAGTATTAAAATTCAATCACTTATTACTCAGTAGTGTTCAATTTTGTCAAAAAGGTCTCTATACATGAAATGTTGAGAAGCCTAAAGCTCATCTAAGTAAAATATAAAAAATATATATTTTTGCTTAAAAACAAGCGATGTATCAGTTCGATCGTACCCCCATACTAGCCATTTTGAGACTTTCGGAAGAGTTAACGCTCTTAACTGCTTGGTTTCGAAGATTAAAATTTTAATTTTTAATATCGCATAGAACTAACGTGCAGCCCCTATACGTTATGTTTAAAAAAAATATATAAAAATGTTTTTCAAAATGGCGGCTATCGTAAAAATTCAAAGTGTCATAACTTTGCTAAATCAAATCCTACTAAAAAATGTCGTATGCAAAAAGTGTTTATAATTTTATTTTGCATATAAAAGCAATTTTTAATTATTTTTTTTTTAATAAAAACCGAGTCTTACCATATATTGACCGAGACCTCGAACGAGCTTTTATGCGACTCTGCATACAGTTAACGCTCGTATGAAGCTTCTATTCAAGAAATTGACTTGAATTTTTTATACCAAATAGAGCTTTCAACTATACTTACGATACTATACAAAAAAATTAAAAATTAAAAAATAAAAGTATTTTTTTTTCAAAACACGTTTAGTGTGATGAGTCGATCGACCCACCATACATACGCTCATAAGATTTTCAATATAGTTAAGGTCAGTGTGAGCTTATTTATACATATTTGAATTTCAAAATTTTGTGACAGTATAGAATTCTTAAGCATCCTGTGTATGTTTGTTAGCAAAATCCATTTTGTCAATTTTTTGCAAAATGGCGACAAGTATTAAAATTCAATCACTTATTACTCAGTAGTGTTCAATTTTGTCAAAAAGGTCTCTATACATGAAATGTTGAGAAGCCTAAAGCTCATCTAAGTAAAATATAAAAAATATATATTTTTGCTTGAAAACAAGCGATGTATCAGTTCGATCGTACCCCCATACTAGCCATTTTGAGACTTTCGGAAGAGTTAACGCTCTTAACTGCTTGGTTTCGAAGATTAAAATTTTTATTTTTAATATCGCATAGAACTAACGTGCAGCCCCTATACGTTATGTTTAAAAAAAATATATAAAATTTTTTTTCAAAATGGCGGCTATCGTAAAAATTCAAAGTGTCATAACTTTGCTAAATCAAATCCTTCTAAAAAATGTCGTATGCAAAAAGTGTTTGGAATTTTATTTTGCATATAAAAGCAATTTTTAATTTTTTTTTTTTTAATAAAAACCGAGTCTTACCATATATTGACCGAGACCTCGAACGAGCTTTTATGCGACTTTGCATACAGTTAACGCTCGTATGAAGCTTCTATTTAAGAAATTGACTTGAATTTTTTATACCAAATAGAGCTTTCAACTATACTTACGATACTATACAAAAAAATTAAAAATTAAAAAATAAAAGTATTTTTTTTTCAAAACACGTTTAGTGTGATGAGTCGATCGACCCACCATACATACGCTCATAAGATTTTCAATATAGTTAAGGTCAGTGTGAGCTTATTTATACATATTTGAATTTCAAAATTTTGTGACAGTATAGAATTCTTAAGCATCCTGTGTATGTTTGTTAGCAAAATCCATTTTGTCAATTTTTTGCAAAATGGCGACAAGTATTAAAATTCAATCACTTATTACTCAGTAGTGTTCAATTTTGTCAAAAAGGTCTCTATACATGAAATGTTGAGAAGCCTAAAGCTCATCTAAGTAAAATATAAAAAATATATATTTTTGCTTAAAAACAAGCGATGTATCAGTTCGATCGTACCCCCATACTAGCCATTTTGAGACTTTCGGAAGAGTTAACGCTCTTAACTGCTTGGTTTCGAAGATTAAAATTTTAATTTTTAATATCGCATAGAACTAACGTGCAGCCCCTATACGTTATGTTTAAAAAAAATATATAAAAATTTTTTTCAAAATGGCGGCTATCGTAAAAATTCAAAGTGTCATAACTTTGCTAAATCAAATCCTACTAAAAAATGTCGTATGCAAAAAGTGTTTGGAATTTTATTTTGCATATAAAAGCAATTTTTAATTATTTTTTTTTTAATAAAAACCGAGTCTTACCATATATTGACCGAGACCTCGAACGAGCTTTTATGCGACTCTGCATACAGTTAACGCTCGTATGAAGCTTCTATTCAAGAAATTGACTTGAATTTTTTATACCAAATAGAGCTTTCAACTATACTTACGATACTATACAAAAAAATTAAAAATTAAAAAATAAAAGTATTTTTTTTTCAAAACACGTTTAGTGTGATGAGTCGATCGACCCACCATACATACGCTCATAAGATTTTCAATATAGTTAAGGTCAGTGTGAGCTTATTTATACATATTTGAATTTCAAAATTTTGTGACAGTATAGAATTCTTAAGCATCCTGTGTATGTTTGTTAGCAAAATCCATTTTGTCAATTTTTTGCAAAATGGCGACAAGTATTAAAATTCAATCACTTATTACTCAGTAGTGTTCAATTTTGTCAAAAAGGTCTCTATACATGAAATGTTGAGAAGCCTAAAGCTCATCTAAGTAAAATATAAAAAATATATATTTTTGCTTGAAAACAAGCGATGTATCAGTTCGATCGTACCCCCATACTAGCCATTTTGAGACTTTCGGAAGAGTTAACGCTCTTAACTGCTTGGTTTCGAAGATTAAAATTTTAATTTTTAATATCGCATAGAACTAACGTGCAGCCCCTATACGTTATGTTTAAAAAAAATATATAAAATTTTTTTTCAAAATGGCGGCTATCGTAAAAATTCAAAGTGTCATAACTTTGCTAAATCAAATCCTTCTGAAAAATGTCGTATGCAAAAAGTGTTTGGAATTTTATTTTGCATATAAAAGCAATTTTTAATTATTTTTTTTTTAATAAAAACCGAGTCTTACCATATATTGACCGAGACCTCGAACGAGCTTTTATGCGACTCTGCATACAGTTAACGCTCGTATGAAGCTTCTATTTAAGAAATTGACTTGAATTTTTTATACCAAATAGAGCTTTCAACTATACTTACGATACTATACAAAAAAATTAAAAATTAAAAAATAAAAGTATTTTTTTTTCAAAACACGTTTAGTGTGATGAGTCGATCGACCCACCATACATACGCTCATAAGATTTTCAATATAGTTAAGGTCAGTGTGAGCTTATTTATACATATTTGAATTTCAAAATTTTGTGACAGTATAGAATTCTTAAGCATCCTGTGTATGTTTGTTAGCAAAATCCATTTTGTCAATTTTTTGCAAAATGGCGACAAGTATTAAAATTCAATCACTTATTACTCAGTAGTGTTCAATTTTGTCAAAAAGGTCTCTATACATGAAATGTTGAGAAGCCTAAAGCTCATCTAAGTAAAATATAAAAAATATATATTTTTGCTTAAAAACAAGCGATGTATCAGTTCGATCGTACCCCCATACTAGCCATTTTGAGACTTTCGGAAGAGTTAACGCTCTTAACTGCTTGGTTTCGAAGATTAAAATTTTAATTTTTAATATCGCATAGAACTAACGTGCAGCCCCTATACGTTATGTTTAAAAAAAATATATAAAAATTTTTTTCAAAATGGCGGCTATCGTAAAAATTCAAAGTGTCATAACTTTGCTAAATTAAATCCTACTAAAAATGTCGTATACGATACGATTGAATTTTTACGATAGCCGCCATTTTGAAAAAAAATTTTATATATTTTTTTTAAACATAACGTATAGGGGCTGCACGTTAGTTCTATGCGATATTAAAAATTAAAATTTTAATCTTCGAAACCAAGCAGTTAAGAGCGTTAACTCTTCCGAAAGTCTCAAAATGGCTAGTATGGGGGTACGATCGAACTGATACATCGCTTGTTTTCAAGCAAAAATATATATTTTTTATATTTTACTTAGATGAGCTTTAGGCTTCTCAACATTTCATGTATAGAGACCTTTTTGACAAAATTAAACACTACTGAGTTATAAGTGATTGAATTTTAATACTTGTCGCCATTTTGCAAAAAATTGACAAAATGGATTTTGCTAACAAACATACACAGGATGCTTAAGAATTCTATACTGTCACAAAATTATGAAATTCAAATATGTATAAATAAGCTCACACTGATCTTAACTATATTGAAAATCTTATGAGCGTATGTATGGTGGGTCGATCGACTCATCACACTAAACGTGTTTTGAAAAAAAAATACTTTTATTTTTTAATTTTTAATTTTTTTGTATAGTATCGTAAGTATAGTTGAAAGCTCTATTTGGTATAAAAAATTCAAGTCAATTTCTTAAATAGAAGCTTCATACGAGCGTTAACTGTATGCAGAGTCGCATAAAAGCTCGTTCGAGGTCTCGGTCAATATATGGTAAGACTCGGTTTTTATTAAAAAAAATAATTAAAAATTGCTTTTATATGCAAATTAAAATTCCAAACACTTTTTGCATACGACATTTTTTAGTAGGATTTTATTTAGCAAAGTTATGACACTTTGAATTTTTACGATAGCCGCCATTTTGAAAAAAAAATTTATATATTTTTTTTTAACATAACGTATAGGGGCTGCACGTTAGTTCTATGCGATATTAAAAATTAAAATTTTAATCTTCGAAACCAAGCAGTTAAGAGCGTTAACTCTTCCGAAAGTCTCAAAATGGCTAGTATGGGGGTACGATCGAACTGATACATCGCTTGTTTTCAAGCAAAAATATATATTTTTTATATTTTACTTAGATGAGCTTTAGGCTTCTCAACATTTCATGTACAGAGACCTTTTTGACAAAATTGAACACTACTGAGTTATAAGTGATTGAATTTTAATACATGTCGCCATTTTGCAAAAAATTGACAAAATGGATTTTGCTAACAAACATACACAGGATGCTTAAGAATTCTATACTGTCACAAAATTTTGAAATTCAAATATGTATAAATAAGCTCACACTAACCTTAACTATATTAAAAATCTTATGAGCGTATGTATGGTGGGTCGATCGACTCATCACACTAAACGTGTTTTGAAAAAAAAATACTTTTATTTTTTAATTTTTAATTTTTTTGTATAGTATCGTAAGTATAGTTGAAAGCTCTATTTGGTATATAAAATTTTAGTCAATTTCTTAAAAAGAAGCTTCATACGAGCGTTAACTGTATGCAGAGTCGCATAAAAGCTCGTTCGAGGTCTCGGTCAATATATGGTAAGACTCGGTTTTTATTAAAAAAAAAATAATTAAAAATTGCTTTTATATGCAAATTAAAATTCCAAACACTTTTTGCATACGACATTTTTTAGTAGGATTTTATTTAGCAAAGTTATGACACTTTGAATTTTTACGATAGCCGCCATTTTGAAAAAAAAATTTATATATTTTTTTTAAACATAACGTATAGGGGCTGCACGTTAGTTCTATGCGATATTAAAAATTTAAATTTTAATCTTTGAAACCAAGCAGTAAAGAGCGTTAACTCTTCCGAAAGTCTCAAAATGGCTAGTATGGGTGTACGATCGAACTGATACATCGCTGGTTTTCAAGCAAAAATATATATTTTTTATATTTTACTTAGATGAGCTTTAGGCTTCTCAACATTTTATGTATAGAGACCTGTTTGACAAAATTGAACACTACTGAGTAATAAGTGATTGAATTTTAATACTTGTCGCCATTTTGCAAAAAATTGACAAAATGGATTTTGCTAACAAACATACACAGGATGCTTAAGAATTCTATACTGTCACAAAATTTTGAAATTCAAATATGTATAAATAAGCTCACACTGACCTTAACTATATTGAAAATCTTATGAGCGTATGTATGGTGGGTCGATCGACTCATCACACTAAACGTGTTTTGAAAAAAAAATACTTTTATTTTTTAATTTTTAATTTTTTTGTATAGTATCGTAAGTATAGTTGAAAACTCTATGTGGTATAAAAAATTCAAGTCAATTTCTTAAATAGAAGCTTCATACGAGCGTTAACTGTATGCAGAGTCGCATAAAAGCTCGTTCGAGGTCTCGGTCAATATATGGTAAGACTCGGTTTTTATTAAAAAAAAAATAATTAAGAATTGCTTTTATATGCAAAATAAAATTCCAAACACTTTTTGCATACGACATTTTTCAGTAGGATTTGATTTAGCAAAGTTATGACACTTTGAATTTTTACGATAGCCGCCATTTTGAAAAAAATTTTTATATATTTTTTTTAAACATAACGTATAGGGGCTGCACGTTAGTTCTATGCGATATTAAAAATTAAAATTTTAATCTTCGAAACCAAGCAGTTAAGAGCGTTAACTCTTTCGAAAGTCTCAAAATGGCTAGTATGGGGGTACGATCGAACTGATACATCGCTTGTTTTCAAGCAAAAATATATATTTTTTATATTTTACTTAGATAAGCTTTAGGCTTCTCAACATTTCATGTATAGAGACCATTTTGACAAAATTGAACACTACTGAGTTATAAGTGATTGAATTTTAATACTTGTCGCCATTTTGCAAAAAATTGACAAAATGGATTTTGCTAACAAACATACACAGGATGCTTAAGAATTCTATACTGTCACAAAATTTTGAAATTCAAATATGTATAAATAAGCTCACACTGACCTTAACTATATTGAAAATCTTATAAGCGTATGTATGGTGGGTCGATCGACTCATCACACTAACGTGTTTTAAAAAAAAAATACTTTTATTTTTTAATTTTTAATTTTTTTGTATAGTATCGTAAGTACAGTTAAAAGCTCTATTTGGTATAAAAAATTCAAGTCAATTTCTTAAATAGAAGCTTCATACGAGCGTTAACTGTATGCAGAGTCGCATAAAAGCTCGTTCGAGGTCTCGGTCAATATATGGTAAGACTCGGTTTTTATTAAAAAAAAAATAATTAAAAATTGCTTTTATATGCAAATTAAAATTCCAAACACTTTTTGCATACGACATTTTTTAGTAGGATTTTATTTAGCTAAGTTATGACACTTTGAATTTTTACGATAGCCGCTATTTTGAAAAAAAATTTTATATATTTTTTTTAAACATAACGTATAGGGGCTGCACGTTAGTTCTATGCGATATTAAAAATTAAAATTTTAATCTTCGAAACCAAGCAGTTAAGAGCGTTAACTCTTCCGAAAGTCTCAAAATGGCTAGTATGGGGGTACGATCGAACTGATACATCGCTTGTTTTCAAGCAAAAATATATATTTTTTATATTTTACTTAGATGAGCTTTAGGCTTCTCAACATTTCATGTATAGAGACCTTTTTGACAAAATTGAACACTACTGAGTAATAAGTGATTGAATTTTAATACTTGTCGCCATTTTGCAAAAAATTGACAAAATGGATTTTGCTAACAAACATACACAGGATGCTTAAGAATTCTATACTGTCACAAAATTTTGAAATTCAAATATGTATAAATAAGCTTACACTGACCTTAACTATATTGAAAATCTTATGAGCGTATGTATGGTGGGTCGATCGACTCATCACACTAAACGTGTTTTGAAAAAAAAATACTTTTATTTTTTAATTTTTAATTTTTTTGTATAGTATCGTAAGTATAGTTGAAAGCTCTATTTGGTATATAAAATTTTAATCAATTTCTTAAATAGAAGCTTCATACGAGCGTTAACTGTATGCAGAGTCGCATAAAAGCTCGTTCGAGGTCTCGGTCATAATATAGTAAGACTCGGTTTTTATTAAAAAAAAAATAATTAAAAATTGCTTTTATATGCAAATTAAAATTCCAAACACTTTTTGCATACGACATTTTTTAGTAGGATTTTATTTAGCAAAGTTATGACACTTTGAATTTTTACGATAGCCGCCATTTTGAAAAAAAATTTTATATATTTTTTTTAAACATAACGTATAGGGGCTGCACGTTAGTTCTATGCGATATTAAAAATAAAAATTTTAATCTTCGAAACCAAGCAGTTAAGAGCGTTAACTCTTCTGAAAGTCTCAAAATGGCTAGTATGGGGGTACGATCGAACTGATACATCGCTTGTTTTCAAGCAAAAATATATATTTTTTATATTTTACTTAGATGAGCTTTAGGCTTCTCAACATTTCATGTATAGAGACCTGTTTGACAAAATTGAACACTACTGAGTAATAAGTGATTGAATTTTAATACTTGTCGCCATTTTGCAAAAAATTGACAAAATGGATTTTGCTAACAAACATACACAGGATGCTTAAGAATTCTATACTGTCACAAAATTTTGAAATTCAAATATGTATAAATAAGCTCACACTGACCTTAACTATATTGAAAATCTTATGAGCGTATGTATGGTGGGTCGATCGACTCATCACACTAAACGTGTTTTGAAAAAAAAATACTTTTATTTTTTAATTTTTAATTTTTTTGTATAGTATCGTAAGTATAGTTGAAAGCTCTATTTGGTATAAAAAATTCAAGTCAATTTCTTAAATAGAAGCTTCATACGAGCGTTAACTGTATGCAGAGTCGCATAAAAGCTCGTTCGAGGTCTCGGTCAATATATGGTAAGACTCGGTTTTTATTAAAAAAAAAATAATTAAAAATTGCTTTTATATGCAAATTAAAATTCCAAACACTTTTTGCATACGACATTTTTTAGTAGGATTTTATTTAGCAAAGTTATGACACTTTGAATTTTTACGATAGCCGCCATTTTTAAAAAAAATTTTATATATTTTTTTTAAACATAACGTATAGGGGCTGCACGTTAGTTCTATGCGATATTAAAAATTAAAATTTTAATCTTCGAAACCAAGCAGTTAAGAGCGTTAACTCTTTCGAAAGTCTCAAAATGGCTAGTATGGGGGTACGATCGAACTGATACATCGCTTGTTTTCAAGCAAAAATATATATTTTTTATATTTTACTTAGATGAGCTTAAGGCTTCTCAACATTTCATGTATAGAGACCTTTTTGACAAAATTGAACACTACTGAGTTATAAGTGATTGAATTTTAATACTTGTCGCCATTTTGCAAAAAATTGACAAAATGGATTTTGCTAACAAACATACACAGGATGCTTAAGAATTCTATACTGTCACAAAATTTTGAAATTCAAATATGTATAAATAAGCTTACACTGACCTTAACTATATTGAAAATCTTATGAGCGTATGTATGGTGGTTCGATCGACTCATCACACTAAACGTGTTTTGAAAAAAAAATACTTTTATTTTTTAATTTTCAATTTTTTTGTATAGTATCGTAAGTATAGTTGAAAGCTCTATTTGGTATAAAAATTCCAAGTCAATTTCTTAAATAGAAGCTTCATACGAGCGTTAACTGTATGCAGAGTCGCATAAAAGCTCGTTCGAGGTCTCGGTCAATATATGGTAAGACTCGGTTTTTATTAAAAAAAATAATTAAAAATTGCTTTTATATGCAAATTAAAATTCCAAACACTTTTTGCATACGACATTTTTTAGTAGGATTTTATTTAGCAAAGTTATGACACTTTGAATTTTTACGATAGCTGCTATTTTGAAAAAAAATTTTATATATTTTTTTTAAACATAACGTATAGGGGCTGCACGTTAGTTCTATGCGATATTAAAAATTAAAATTTTAATCTTCGAAACCAAGCAGTTAAGAGCGTTAACTCTTCCGAAAGTCTCAAAATGGCTAGTATGGGGGTACGATCGAACTGATACATCGCTTGTTTTCAAGCAAAAATATATATTTTTTATATTTTACTTAGATGAGCTTTAGGCTTCTTAACATTTCATGTATAGAGACCTTTTTGACAAAATTGAACACTACTGAGTAATAAGTGATTGAATTTTAATACTTGTCGCCATTTTGCAAAAAATTGACAAAATGGATTTTGCTAACAAACATACACAGGATGCTTAAGAATTCTATACTGTCACAAAATTTTGAAATTCAAATATGTATAAATAAGCTCACACTGACCTTAACTATATTGAAAATCTTATGAGCGTATGTATGGTGGGTCGATCGACTCATCACACTAAACGTGTTTTGAAAAAAAAATACTTTTATTTTTTAATTTTTAATTTTTTTGTATAGTATCGTAAGTATAGTTGAAAGCTCTATTTGGTATAAAAAATTCAAGTCAATTTCTTAAATAGAAGCTTCATACGAGCGTTAACTGTATGCAGAGTCGCATAAAAGCTCGTTCGAGGTCTCGGTCAATATATAGTAAGACTCGGTTTTTATTAAAAAAAATAATTAAAAATTGCTTTTATATGCAAATTAAAATTCCAAACACTTTTTGGATACATTATTTTTTAGTAGGATTTTATTTAGCAAAGTTATGACACTTTGAATTTTTACGATAGCCGCCATTTTGAAAAAAAATTTTATATATATTTTTTAAACATAACGTATAGGGGCTGCACGTTAGTTCTATGCGATATTAAAAATTAAAATTTTAATCTTCGAAACCAAGCAGTTAAGAGCGTTAACTCTTCCGAAAGTCTCAAAATGGCTAGTATGGGGGTACGATCGAACTGATACATCGCTTGTTTTCAAGCAAAAATATATATTTTTTATATTTTACTTAGATGAGCTTTAGGCTTCTCAACATTTCATGTATAGAGACCTTTTTGACAAAATTGAACACTACTGAGTAATAAGTGATTGAATTTTAATACTTGTCGCCATTTTGCAAAAAATTGACAAAATGGATTTTGCTAACAAACATACACAGGATGCTTAAGAATTCTATACTGTCACAAAATTTTGAAATTCAAATATGTATAAATAAGCTCACACTGACCTTAACTATATTGAAAATCTTATGAGCGTATGTATGGTGGGTCGATCGACTCATCACACTAAACGTGTTTTGAAAAAAAAATACTTTTATTTTTTAATTTTTAATTTTTTTGTATAGTATCGTAAGTATAGTTGAAAGCTCTATTTGGTATAAAAAATTCTAGTCAATTTCTTAAATAGAAGCTTCATACGAGCGTTAACTGTATGCAGAGTCGCATAAAAGCTCGTTCGAGGTCTCGGTCAATATATAGTAAGACTCGGTTTTTATTAAAAAAAATAATTAAAAATTGCTTTTATATGCAAATTAAAATTCCAAACACTTTTTGCATACGACATTTTTTAGTAGGATTTTATTTAGCAAAGTTATGACACTTTGAATTTTTACGATAGCCGCTATTTTGAAAAAAAAATTTATATATTTTTTTTAAACATAACGTATAGGGGCTGCACGTTAGTTCTATGCGATATTAAAAATTAAAATTTTAATCTTCGAAACCAAGCAGTTAAGAGCGTTAACTCTTCCGAAAGTCTCAAAATGGCTAGTATGGGGGTACGATCGAACTGATACATCGCTTGTTTTCAAGCAAAAATATATATTTTTTATATTTTACTTAGATGAGCTTTAGGCTTCTCAACATTTCATGTATAGAGACCTTTTTGACAAAATTGAACACTACTGAGTTATAAGTGATTGAATTTTAATACTTGTCGCCATTTTGCAAAAAATTGACAAAATGGATTTTGCTAACAAACATACACAGGATGCTTAAGAATTCTATACTGTCACAAAATTTTGAAATTCAAATATGTATAAATAAGCTCACACTGACCTTAACTATATTGAAAATCTTATGAGCGTATGTATGGTGGGTCGATCGACTCATCACACTAAACGTGTTTTGAAAAAAAAATACTTTTATTTTTTAATTTTTAATTTTTTTGTATAGTATCGTAAGTATAGTTGAAAGCTCTATTTGGTATAAAAAATTTAAGTCAATTTCTTAAATAGAAGCTTCATACGAGCGTTAACTGTATGCAGAGTCGCATAAAAGCTCGTTCGAGGTCTCGGTCAATATATAGTAAGACTCGGTTTTTATTAAAAAAAATAATTAAAAATTGCTTTTATATGCAAATTAAAATTCCAAACACTTTTTGTATACGATATTTTTTAGTAGGATTTTATTTAGCAAAGTTATGACACTTTGAATTTTTACGATAGCCGCCATTTTGAAAAAAAATTTTATATATATTTTTTAAACATAACGTATAGGGGCTGCACGTTAGTTCTATGCGATATTAAAAATTAAAATTTTAATCTTCGAAACCAAGCAGTTAAGAGCGTTAACTCTTCCGAAAGTCTCAAAATGGCTAGTATGGGGGTACGATCGAACTGATACATCGCTTGTTTTCAAGCAAAAATATATATTTTTTATATTTTACTTAGATGAGCTTTAGGCTTCTCAACATTTCATGTATAGAGACCTTTTTGACAAAATTGAACACTACTGAGTAATAAGTGATTGAATTTTAATACTTGTCGCCATTTTGCAAAAAATTGACAAAATGGATTTTGCTAACAAACATACACAGGATGCTTAAGAATTCTATACTGTCACAAAATTTTGAAATTCAAATATGTATAAATAAGCTCACACTGACCTTAACTATATTGAAAATCTTATGAGCGTATGTATGGTGGGTCGATCGACTCATCACACTAAACGTGTTTTGAAAAAAAAATACTTTTATTTTTTAATTTTTAATTTTTTTGTATAGTATCGTAAGTATAGTTGAAAGCTCTATTTGGTATAAAAAATTTAAGTCAATTTCTTAAATAGAAGCTTCATACGAGCGTTAACTGTATGCAGAGTCGCATAAAAGCTCGTTCGAGGTCTCGGTCAATATATGGTAAGACTCGGTTTTTATTAAAAAAAAAATAATACAAAATTGCTTTTATATGCAAAATTATATTCCAAACACTTTTTGCATACGACATTTTTCAGTAGGATTTGATTTAGCAAAGTTATGACACTTTGAATTTTTACGATAGCCGCCATTTTAAAAAAAAATTTTATATATTTTTTTTAAACATAACGTATAGGGGCTGCACGTTAGTTCTATGCGATATTAAAAATTAAAATTTTAATCTTCGAAACCAAGCAGTTAAGAGCGTTAACTCTTCCGAAAGTCTCAAAATGGCTAGTATGGGGGTACGATCGAACTGATACATCGCTTGTTTTCAAGCAAAAATATATATTTTTTATATTTTACTTAGATGAGCTTTAGGCTTCTCAACATTTCATGTATAGAGACCTTTTTGACAAAATTGAACACTACTGAGTAATAAGTGATTGAATTTTAATACTTGTCGCCATTTTGCAAAAAATTGACAAAATGGATTTTGCTAACAAACATACACAGGATGCTTAAGAATTCTATACTGTCACAAAATTTTGAAATTCAAATATGTATAAATAAGCTCACACTGACCTTAACTATATTGAAAATCTTATGAGCGTATGTATGGTGGGTCGATCGACTCATCACACTAAACGTGTTTTGAAAAAAAAATACTTTTATTTTTTAATTTTTAATTTTTTTGTATAGTATCGTAAGTATAGTTGAAAGCTCTATTTGGTATAAAAAATTCAAGTCAATTTCTTAAATAGAAGCTTCATACGAGCGTTAACTGTATGCAGAGTCGCATAAAAGCTCGTTCGAGGTCTCGGTCAATATATAGTAAGACTCGGTTTTTATTAAAAAAAATAATTAAAAATTGCTTTTATATGCAAATTAAAATTCCAAACACTTTTTGCATACGACATTTTTTAGTAGGATTTTATTTAGCAAAGTTATGACACTTTGAATTTTTACGATAGCCGCCATTTTGAAAAAAAAATTTATATATTTTTTTTAAACATAACGTATAGGGGCTGCACGTTAGTTCTATGCGATATTAAAAATTAAAATTTTAATCTTCGAAACCAAGCAGTTAAGAGCGTTAACTCTTCCGAAAGTCTCAAAATGGCTAGTATGGGGGTACGATCGAACTGATACATCGCTTGTTTTCAAGCAAAAATATATATTTTTTATATTTTACTTAGATGAGCTTTAGGCTTCTCAACATTTCATGTATAGAGACCTTTTTGACAAAATTGAACACTACTGAGTTATAAGTGATTGAATTTTAATACTTGTCGCCATTTTGCAAAAAATTGACAAAATGGATTTTGCTAACAAACATACACAGGATGCTTAAGAATTCTATACTGTCACAAAATTTTGAAATTCAAATATGTATAAATAAGCTCACACTGACCTTACCTATATTGAAAATCTTATGAGCGTATGTATGGTGGGTCGATCGACTCATCACACTAAACGTGTTTTGAAAAAAAAATACTTTTATTTTTTAATTTTTAATTTTTTTGTATAGTATCGTAAGTATAGTTGAAAGCTCTATTTGGTATAAAAAATTCAAGTCAATTTCTTAAATAGAAGCTTCATACGAGCGTTAACTGTATGCAGAGTCGCATAAAAGCTCGTTCGAGGTCTCGGTCAATATATGGTAAGACTCGGTTTTTATTAAAAAAAAAATAATTAAAAATTGCTTTTATATGCAAATTAAAATTCCAAACACTTTTTGCATACGACATTTTTTAGTAGGATTTTATTTAGCAAAGTTATGACACTTTGAATTTTTACGATAGCCGCCATTTTGAAAAAAAAATTTATATATTTTTTTTAAACATAACGTATAGGGGCTGCACGTTAGTTCTATGCGATATTAAAAATTAAAATTTTAATCTTCGAAACCAAGCAGTTAAGAGCGTTAACTCTTCCGAAAGTCTCAAAATGGCTAGTATGGGGGTACGATCGAACTGATACATCGCTTGTTTTCAAGCAAAAATATATATTTTTTATATTTTACTTAGATGAGCTTTAGGCTTCTCAACATTTCATGTATAGAGACCTTTTTGACAAAATTGAACACTACTGAGTAATAAGTGATTAAATTTTAATACTTGTCGCCATTTTGCAAAAAATTGACAAAATGGATTTTGCTAACAAACATACACAGGATGCTTAAGAATTCTATACTGTCACAAAATTTTGAAATTCAAATATGTATAAATAAGCTCACACTGACCTTAACTATATTGAAAATCTTATGAGCGTATGTATGGTGGGTCGATCGACTCATCACACTAAACGTGTTTTGAAAAAAAAATACTTTTATTTTTTAATTTTTAATTTTTTTGTATAGTATCGTAAGTATAGTTGAAAGCTCTATTTGGTATAAAAAATTCAAGTCAATTTCTTAAATAGAAGCTTCATACGAGCGTTAACTGTATGCAGAGTCGCATAAAAGCTCGTTCGAGGTCTCGGTCAATATATGGTAAGACTCGGTTTTTATTAAAAAAAAAATAATTAAAAATTGCTTTTATATGCAAATTAAAATTCCAAACACTTTTTGCATACGACATTTTTTAGTAGGATTTTATTTAGCAAAGTTATGACACTTTGAATTTTTACGATAGCCGCCATTTTTAAAAAAAATTTTATATATTTTTTTTAAACATAACGTATAGGGGCTGCACGTTAGTTCTATGCGATATTAAAAATTAAAATTTTAATCTTCGAAACCAAGCAGTTAAGAGCGTTAACTCTTTCGAAAGTCTCAAAATGGCTAGTATGGGGGTACGATCGAACTGATACATCGCTTGTTTTCAAGCAAAAATATATATTTTTTATATTTTACTTAGATGAGCTTAAGGCTTCTCAACATTTCATGTATAGAGACCTTTTTGACAAAATTGAACACTACTGAGTTATAAGTGATTGAATTTTAATACTTGTCGCCATTTTGCAAAAAATTGACAAAATGGATTTTGCTAACAAACATACACAGGATGCTTAAGAATTCTATACTGTCACAAAATTTTGAAATTCAAATATGTATAAATAAGCTCACACTGACCTTAACTATATTGAAAATCTTATGAGCGTATGTATGGTGGGTCGATCGACTCATCACACTAAACGTGTTTTGAAAAAAAAATACTTTTATTTTTTAATTTTTAATTTTTTTGTATAGTATCGTAAGTATAGTTGAAAGCTCTATTTGGTATAAAAAATTCAAGTCAATTTCTTAAATAGAAGCTTCATACGAGCGTTAACTGTATGCAGAGTCGCATAAAAGCTCGTTCGAGGTCTCGGTCAATATATGGTAAGACTCGGTTTTTATTAAAAAAAAAATAATTAAAAATTGCTTTTATATGCAAATTAAAATTCCAAACACTTTTTGCATACGACATTTTTTAGTAGGATTTTATTTAGCAAAGTTATGACACTTTGAATTTTTACGATAGCCGCCATTTTTAAAAAAAAATTTATATATTTTTTTTAAACATAACGTATAGGGGCTGCACGTTAGTTCTATGCGATATTAAAAATTAAAATTTTAATCTTCGAAACCAAGCAGTTAAGAGCGTTAACTCTTTCGAAAGTCTCAAAATGGCTAGTATGGGGGTACGATCGAACTGATACATCGCTTGTTTTCAAGCAAAAATATATATTTTTTATATTTTACTTAGATGAGCTTAAGGCTTCTCAACATTTCATGTATAGAGACCTTTTTGACAAAATTGAACACTACTGAGTTATAAGTGATTGAATTTTAATACTTGTCGCCATTTTGCAAAAAATTGACAAAATGGATTTTGCTAACAAACATACACAGGATGCTTAAGAATTCTATACTGTCACAAAATTTTGAAATTCAAATATGTATAAATAAGCTCACACTGACCTTAACTATATTGAAAATCTTATGAGCGTATGTATGGTGGGTCGATCGACTCATCACACTAAACGTGTTTTGAAAAAAAAATACTTTTATTTTTTAATTTTTAATTTTTTTGTATAGTATCGTAAGTATAGTTGAAAGCTCTATTTGGTATAAAAAATTTAAGTCAATTTCTTAAATAGAAGCTTCATACGAGCGTTAACTGTATGCAGAGTCGCATAAAAGCTCGTTCGAGGTCTCGGTCAATATATAGTAAGACTCGGTTTTTATTAAAAAAAATAATTAAAAATTGCTTTTATATGCAAATTAAAATTCCAAACACTTTTTGTATACGATATTTTTTAGTAGGATTTTATTTAGCAAAGTTATGACACTTTGAATTTTTACGATAGCCGCCATTTTGAAAAAAAATTTTATATATATTTTTTAAACATAACGTATAGGGGCTGCACGTTAGTTCTATGCGATATTAAAAATTAAAATTTTAATCTTCGAAACCAAGCAGTTAAGAGCGTTAACTCTTCCGAAAGTCTCAAAATGGCTAGTATGGGGGTACGATCGAACTGATACATCGCTTGTTTTCAAGCAAAAATATATATTTTTTATATTTTACTTAGATGAGCTTTAGGCTTCTCAACATTTCATGTATAGAGACCTTTTTGACAAAATTGAACACTACTGAGTAATAAGTGATTGAATTTTAATACTTGTCGCCATTTTGCAAAAAATTGACAAAATGGATTTTGCTAACAAACATACACAGGATGCTTAAGAATTCTATACTGTCACAAAATTTTGAAATTCAAATATGTATAAATAAGCTCACACTGACCTTAACTATATTGAAAATCTTATGAGCGTATGTATGGTGGGTCGATCGACTCATCACACTAAACGTGTTTTGAAAAAAAAATACTTTTATTTTTTAATTTTTAATTTTTTTGTATAGTATCGTAAGTATAGTTGAAAGCTCTATTTGGTATAAAAAATTCAAGTCAATTTCTTAAATAGAAGCTTCATACGAGCGTTAACTGTATGCAGAGTCGCATAAAAGCTCGTTCGAGGTCTCGGTCAATATATAGTAAGACTCGGTTTTTATTAAAAAAAATAATTAAAAATTGCTTTTATATGCAAATTAAAATTCCAAACACTTTTTGCATACGACATTTTTTAGTAGGATTTTATTTAGCAAAGTTATGACACTTTGAATTTTTACGATAGCCGCCATTTTGAAAAAAAATTTTATATATTTTTTTTAAACATAACGTATAGGGGCTGCACGTTAGTTCTATGCGATATTAAAAATTAAAATTTTAATCTTCGAAACCAAGCAGTTAAGAGCGTTAACTCTTCCGAAAGTCTCAAAATGGCTAGTATGGGGGTACGATCGAACTGATACATCGCTTGTTTTCAAGCAAAAATATATATTTTTTATATTTTACTTAGATGAGCTTTAGGCTTCTAAACATTTCATGTATAGAGACCTTTTTGACAAAATTGAACACTACTGAGTTATAAGTGATTGAATTTTAATACTTGTCGCCATTTTGCAAAAAATTGACAAAATGGATTTTGCTAACAAACATACACAGGATGCTTAAGAATTCTATACTGTCACAAAATTTTGAAATTCAAATATGTATAAATAAGCTCACACTGACCTTACCTATATTGAAAATCTTATGAGCGTATGTATGGTGGGTCGATCGACTCATCACACTAAACGTGTTTTGAAAAAAAAATACTTTTATTTTTTAATTTTTAATTTTTTTGTATAGTATCGTAAGTATAGTTGAAAGCTCTATTTGGTATAAAAAATTCAAGTCAATTTCTTAAATAGAAGCTTCATACGAGCGTTAACTGTATGCAGAGTCGCATAAAAGCTCGTTCGAGGTCTCGGTCAATATATGGTAAGACTCGGTTTTTATTAAAAAAAAAATAATTAAAAATTGCTTTTATATGCAAATTAAAATTCCAAACACTTTTTGCATACGACATTTTTTAGTAGGATTTTATTTAGCAAAGTTATGACACTTTGAATTTTTACGATAGCCGCCATTTTGAAAAAAAATTTTATATATTTTTTTTAAACATAACGTATAGGGGCTGCACGTTAGTTCTATGCGATATTAAAAATTAAAATTTTAATCTTCGAAACCAAGCAGTTAAGAGCGTTAACTCTTCCGAAAGTCTCAAAATGGCTAGTATGGGGGTACGATCGAACTGATACATCGCTTGTTTTCAAGCAAAAATATATATTTTTTATATTTTACTTAGATGAGCTTTAGGCTTCTCAACATTTCATGTATAGAGACCTTTTTGACAAAATTGAACACTACTGAGTAATAAGTGATTAAATTTTAATACTTGTCGCCATTTTGCAAAAAATTGACAAAATGGATTTTGCTAAGAAACATACACAGGATGCTTAAGAATTCTATACTGTCACAAAATTTTGAAATTCAAATATGTATAAATAAGCTCACACTGACCTTAACTATATTGAAAATCTTATGAGCGTATGTATGGTGGGTCGATCGACTCATCACACTAAACGTGTTTTGAAAAAAAAATACTTTTATTTTTTAATTTTTAATTTTTTTGTATAGTATCGTAAGTATAGTTGAAAGCTCTATTTGGTATAAAAAATTCAAGTCAATTTCTTAAATAGAAGCTTCATACGAGCGTTAACTGTATGCAGAGTCGCATAAAAGCTCGTTCGAGGTCTCGGTCAATATATGGTAAGACTCGGTTTTTATAAAAAAAAAAATAATTAAAAATTGCTTTTATATGCAAATTAAAATTCCAAACACTTTTTGCATACGACATTTTTTAGTAGGATTTTATTTAGCAAAGTTATGACACTTTGAATTTTTACGATAGCCGCCATTTTGAAAAAAAATTTTATATATTTTTTTTAAACATAACGTATAGGGGCTGCACGTTAGTTCTATGCGATATTAAAAATTAAAATTTTAATCTTCGAAACCAAGCAGTTAAAAGCGTTAACTCTTCCGAAAGTCTCAAAATGGCTAGTATGGGGGTACGATCGAACTGATACATCGCTTGTTTTCAAGCAAAAATATATATTTTTTATATTTTACTTAGATGAGCTTTAGGCTTCTCAACATTTCATGTATAGAGACCTTTTTGACAAAATTGAACACTACTGAGTTATAAGTGATTGAATTTTAATACTTGTCGCCATTTTGCAAAAAATTGACAAAATGGATTTTGCTAACAAACATACACAGGATGCTTAAGAATTCTATACTGTCACAAAATTTTGAAATTCAAATATGTATAAATAAGCTCACACTGATCTTAACTATATTGAAAATCTTATGAGCGTATGTATGGTGGGTCGATCGACTCATCACACTAAACGTGTTTTGAAAAAAAAATACTTTTATTTTTTAATTTTTAATTTTTTTGTATAGTATCGTAAGTATAGTTGAAAGCTCTATTTGGTATAAAAAATTTAAGTCAATTTCCTAAATAGAAGCTTCATACGAGCGGTAACTGTATGCAGATTCGCATAAAAGCTCGTTCGAGGTCTCGGTCAATATATGGTAAGACTCGGTTTTTATTAAAAAAAAAATAATTAAAAATTGCTTTTATATGCAAATTAAAATTCCAAACACTTTTTGCATACGAAATTTTTTAGTAGGATTTTATTTAGCAAAGTTATGACACTTTGAATTTTTACGATAGCCGCCATTTTGAAAAAAAATTTTATATATTTTTTTTAAACATAACGTATAGGGGCTGCACGTTAGTTCTATGCGATATTAAAAATTAAAATTTTAATCTTCGAAACCAAGCAGTTAAGAGCGTTAACTCTTCCGAAAGTCTCAAAATGGCTAGTATGGGGGTACGATCGAACTGATACATCGCTTGTTTTCAAGCAAAAATATATATTTTTTATATTTTACTTAGATGAGCTTTAGGCTTCTCAACATTTCATGTATAGAGACCTTTTTGACAAAATTGAACACTACTGAGTAATAAGTGATTGAATTTTATTACTTGTCGCAATTTTGCAAAAAATTGACAAAATGGATTTTGCTAACAAACATACACAGGATGCTTAAGAATTCTATACTGTCACAAAATTTTGAAATTTAAATATGTATAAATAAGCTCACACTGACCTTAACTATATTGAAAATCTTATGAGCGTATGTATGGTGGGTCGATCGACTCATCACACTAAACGTGTTTTGAAAAAAAAATACTTTTATTTTTTAATTTTTAATTTTTTTGTATAGTATCGTAAGTATAGTTGAAAGCTCTATTTGGTATAAAAAATTCAAGTCAATTTCTTAAATAGAAGCTTCATACGAGCGTTAACTGTATGCAGAGTCGCATAAAAGCTCGTTCGAGGTCTCGGTCAATATATGGTAAGACTCGGTTTTTATTTAAAAAAAAATAATTAAAAATTGCTTTTATATGCAAATTAAAATTCCAAACACTTTTTGCATACGACATTTTTCAGTAGGATTTTATTTAGCAAAGTTATGACACTTTGAATTTTTACGATAGCCGCCATTTTGAAAACAAAATTTATATATTTTTTTTAAACATAACGTATAGGGGCTGCACGTTAGTTCTATGCGATATAAAAAATTAAAATTTTAATCTTCGAAACCAAGCAGTTAAGAGCGTTAACTCTTCCGAAAGTCTCAAAATGGCTAGTATGGGGGTACGATCGAACTGATACATCGCTTGTTTTCAAGCAAAAATATATATTTTTTATATTTTACTTAGATGAGCTTTAGGCTTCTCAACATTTCATGTATAGAGACCTTTTTGACAAAATTGAACACTACTGAGTTATAAGTGATTGAATTTTAATACTTGTCGCCATTTTGCAAAAAATTGACAAAATGGATTTTGCTAACAAACATACACAGGATGCTTAAGAATTCTATACTGTCACAAAATTTGGAAATTCAAATATGTATAAATAAGCTCACACTGACCTTAACTATATTGAAAATCTTATGAGCGTATGTATGGTGGGTCGATCGACTCATCACACTAAACGTGTTTTGAAAAAAAAATACTTTTATTTTTTAATTTTTAATTTTTTTGTATAGTATCGTAAGTATAGTTGAAAGCTCTATTTGGTATAAAAAATTTAAGTCAATTTCTTAAATAGAAGCTTCATACGAGCGTTAACTGTATGCAGAGTCGCATAAAAGCTCGTTCGAGGTCTCGGTCAATATATGGTAAGACTCGGTTTTTATTAAAAAAAAAAATAATTAAAAATTGCTTTTATATGCAAATTAAAATTCCAAACACTTTTTGCATAAGACATTTTTTAGTAGGATTTTATTTAGCAAAGTTATGACACTTTGAATTTTTACGATAGCCGCCATTTTGAAAAAAAATTTTATATATTTTTTTTAAACATAACGTATAGGGGCTGCACGTTAGTTCTATGCGATATTAAAATTAAAATTTTAATCTTCGAAACCAAGCAGTTAAGAGCGTTAACTCTTCTGAAAGTCTCAAAATGGCTAGTATGGGGGTACGATCGAACTGATACATCGCTTGTTTTCAAGCAAAAATATATATTTTTTATATTTTACTTAGATGAGCTTTAGGCTTCTCAACATTTCATGTATAGAAACCTTTTTGACAAAATTGAACACTACTGAGTTTTAAGTGATTGAATTTTAATACTTGTCGCCATTTTGCAAAAAATTGACAAAATGGATTTTGCTAACAAACATACACAGGATGCTTAAGAATTCTATACTGTCACAAAATTTTGAAATTTAAATATGTATAAATAAGCTCACACTGACCTTAACTATATTGAAAATCTTATGAGCGTATGTATGGTGGGTCGATCGACTCATCACACTAAACGTGTTTTGAAAAAAAAATACTTTTATTTTTTAATTTTTAATTTTTTTGTATAGTATCGTAAGTATAGTTGAAAGCTCTATTTGGTATAAAAAATTCAATTCAATTTCTTAAATAAAAGCTTCATACGAGCGTTAACTGTATGCAGAGTCGCATAAAAGCTCGTTCGAGGTCTCGGTCAATATATGGTAAGACTCGGTTTTTATTAAAAAAAAAATAATTAAAAATTGCTTTTATATGCAAATTAAAATTCCAAACACTTTTTGCATACGACATTTTTTAGTAGGATTTTATTTAGCAAAGTTATGACACTTTGAATTTTTACGATAGCCGCCATTTTGAAAAAAAAATTTATATATTTTTTTTAAACATAACGTATAGGGGCTGCACGTTAGTTCTATGCGATATTAAAAATTAAAATTTTAATCTTCGAAACCAAGCAGTTAAGAGCGTTAACTCTTCCGAAAGTCTCAAAATGGCTAGTATGGGGGTACGATCGAACTGATACATCGCTTGTTTTCAAGCAAAAATATATATTTTTTATATTTTACTTAGATAAGCTTTAGGCTTCTCAACATTTCATGTATAGAGACCAATTTGACAAAATTGAACACTACTGAGTTATAAGTGATTGAATTTTAATACTTGTCGCCATTTTGCAAAAAATTGACAAAATGGATTTTGCTAACAAACATACACAGGATGCTTAAGAATTCTATACTGTCACAAAATTTTGAAATTCAAATATGTATAAATAAGCTCACACTGACCTTAACTATATTAAAAATCTTATAAGCGTATGTATGGTGGGTCGATCGACTCATCACACTAACGTGTTTTGAAAAAAAAATACTTTTATTTTTTAATTTTTAATTTTTTTGTATAGTATCGTAAGTATAGTTGAAAGCTCTATTTGATTTAAAAAATTCAAGTCAATTTCTTCAATATAAGCTTCATACGAGCGTTAACTGTATGCAGAGTCGCATAAAAGCTCGTTCGAGGTCTCGGTCATAATATAGTAAGACTCGGTTTTTATTAAAAAAAAAATAATTAAAAATTGCTTTTATATGCAAATTAAAATTCCAAACACTTTTTGCATACGACATTTTTTAGTAGGATTTTATTTAGCAAAGTTATGACACTTTGAATTTTTACGATAGCCGCCATTTTGAAAAAAATTTTATATATTTTTTTTAAACATAACGTATAGGGGCTGCACGTTAGTTCTATGCGATATTAAAAATAAAAATTTTAATCTTCGAAACCAAGCAGTTAAGAGCGTTAACTCTTCCGAAAGTCTCAAAATGGCTAGTATGGGGGTACGATCGAACTGATACATCGCTTGTTTTCAAGCAAAAATATATATTTTTTATATTTTACTTAGATGAGCTTTAGGCTTCTCAACATTTCATGTACAGAGACCTTTTTGACAAAATTGAACACTACTGAGTTATAAGTGATTGAATTTTAATACATGTCGCCATTTTGCAAAAAATTGACAAAATGGATTTTGCTAACAAACATACACAGGATGCTTAAGAATTTTATACTGTCACAAAATTTTGAAATTCAAATATGTATAAATAAGCTTACACTGACCTTAACTATATTGAAAATCTTATGAGCGTATGTATGGTGGGTCGATCGACTCATCACACTAAACGTGTTTTGAAAAAAAAATACTTTTATTTTTTAATTTTTAATTTTTTTGTATAGTATCGTAAGTATAGTTGAAAGCTCTATTTGGTATAAAAAATTTAAGTCAATTTCCAAAATAGAAGCTTCATACGAGCGGTAACTGTATGCAGAGTCGCATAAAAGCTCGTTCGAGGTCTCGGTCAATATATGGTAAGACTCGGTTTTTATTAAAAAAAAATAATTAAAAATTGCTTTTATATGCAAATTAAAATTCCAAACACTTTTTGCATACGACATTTTTTAGTAGGATTTTATTTAGCAAAGTTATGACACTTTGAATTTTTACGATAGCCGCCATTTTGAAAAAAAATTTTATATATTTTTTTTAAACATAACGTATAGGGGCTGCACGTTAGTTCTATGCGATATTAAAAATTAAAATTTTAATCTTCGAAACCAAGCAGTTAAGAGCGTTAACTCTTTCGAAAGTCTCAAAATGGCTAGTATGGGGGTACGATCGAACTGATACATCGCTTGTTTTCAAACAAAAATATATATTTTTTATATTTTACTTAGATGAGCTTAAGGCTTCTCAACATTTCATGTATAGAGACCTTTTTGACAAAATTGAACACTACTGAGTTATAAGTGATTGAATTTTAATACTTGTCGCCATTTTGCAAAAAATTGACAAAATGGATTTTGCTAACAAACATACACAGGATGCTTAAGAATTCTATACTGTCACAAAATTTTAAAATTCAAATATGTATAAATAAGCTCACACTGACCTTAACTATATTGAAAATCTTATGAGCGTATGTATGGTGGGTCGATCGACTCATCACACTAAACGTGTTTTGAAAAAAAAATACTTTTATTTTTTAATTTTCAATTTTTTTGTATAGTATCGTAAGTATAGTTGAAAGCTCTATTTGGTATAAAAAATTCAAGTCAATTTCTTAAATAGAAGCTTCATACGAGCGTTAACTGTATGCAGAGTCGCATAAAAGCTCGTTCGAGGTCTCGGTCAATATATGGTAAGACTCGGTTTTTATTAAAAAAAAAATAATTAAAAATTGCTTTTATATGCAAACTAAAATTCCAAACACTTTTTGCATACGACATTTTTTAGTAGGATTTTATTTAGCAAAGTTATGACACTTTGAATTTTTACAATAGCCGCCATTTTCAAAAAAAAATTTATATATTTTTTTTAAACATAACGTATAGGGGCTGCACGTTAGTTCTATGCGATATGAAAAATTAAAATTTTAATCTTTGAAACCAAGCAGTTAAGAGCGTTAACTCTTCCGAAAGTCTCAAAATGGCTAGTATGGGGGTACGATCGAACTGATACATCGCTTGTTTTCAAGCAAAAATATATATTTTTTATATTTTACTTAGATGAGCTTTAGGCTTCTCAACATTTCATGTATAGAGACCTTTTTGACAAAATTAAACACTACTGAGTAATAAGTGATTGAATTTTAATACTTGTCGCCATTTTGCAAAAAATGACAAAATGGATTTTGCTAACAAACATACACAGAATGCTTAAGAATTCTATACTGTCACAAAATTTTGAAATTCAAATATCTATAAATAAGCTCACACTGACCTGAACTATATTGAAAATCTTATGAGCGTATGTATGGTGGGTCGATCGACTCATCACACTAAACGTGTTTTGAAAAAAAAATACTTTTATTTTTTAATTTTTAATTTTTTTGTATAGTATCGTAAGTATAGTTGAAAGCTCTATTTGGTATAAAAAATTCAAGTCAATTTCTTAAATAGAAGCTTCATACGAGCGTTAACTGTATGCAGAGTCGCATAAAAGCTCGTTCGAGGTCTCGGTCAATATATGGTAAGACTCGGTTTTTATTAAAAAAAAAAAAATTAAAAATTGCTTTTATATGCAAATTAAAATTCCAAACACTTTTTGCATACAACATTTTTTAGTAGGATTTTATTTAGCAAAGTTATGACACTTTGAATTTTTACGATAGCTGTTATTTTGAAAAAAAATTTTATATATTTTTTTTAAACATAACGTATAGGGGCTGCACGTTAGTTCTATGCGATATTAAAAATTAAAATTTTAATCTTCGAAACCAAGCAGTTAAGAGCGTTAACTCTTCCGAAAGTTTAAAAATGGCTAGTATGGGGGTACGATCGAACTGATACATCGCTTGTTTTCAAGCAAAAATATATATTTTTTATATTTTACTTAGATGAGCTTTAGGCTTCTCAACATTTCATGTATAGAGACCTTTTTGACAAAATTGAACACTACTGAGTAATAAGTGATTGAATTTTAATACTTGTCGCCATTTTGCAAAAAATTGACAAAATGGATTTTGCTAACAAACATACACAGGATGCTTAAGAATTCTATACTGTCACAAAATTTTAAAATTCAAATATGTATAAATAAGCTCACACTGACCTTAACTATATTGAAAATCTTATGGGCGTATGTATGGTGGGTCGATCGACTCATCACACTAAACGTGTTTTGAAAAAAAAATACTTTTATTTTTTAATTTTTAATTTTTTTGTATAGTATCGTAAGTATAGTTGAAAGCTCTATTTGGTATAAAAAATTCAAGTCAATTTCTTGAATAGAAGCTTCATACGAGCGTTAACTGTATGCAGAGTCGCATAAAAGCTCGTTCGAGGTCTCGGTCAATATATGGTAAGACTCGGTTTTTATTAAAAAAAAAATAATTAAAAATTGCTTTTATATGCAAATTAAAATTCCAAACACTTTTTGCATACGACATTTTTTAGTAGGATTTTATTTAGCAAAGTTATGACACTTTGAATTTTTACGATAGCCGCCATTTTGAAAAAAAAATTTATATATTTTTTTTTAACATAACGTATAGGGGCTGCACGTTAGTTCTATGCGATATTAAAAATTAAAATTTTAATCTTCGAAACCAAGCAGTTAAGAGCGTTAACTCTTCCGAAAGTTTAAAAATGGCTAGTATGGGGGTACGATCGAACTGATACATCGCTTGTTTTCAAGCAAAAATATATATTTTTTATATTTTACTTAGATGAGCTTTAGGCTTCTCAACATTTCATGTATAGAGACCTTTTTGACAAAATTGAACACTACTGAGTAATAAGTGATTGAATTTTAATACTTGTCGCCATTTTGCAAAAAATTGACAAAATGGATTTTGCTAACAAACATACACAGGATGCTTAAGAATTCTATACTGTCACAAAATTTTAAAATTCAAATATGTATAAATAAGCTCACACTGACCTTAACTATATTGAAAATCTTATGGGCGTATGTATGGTGGGTCGATCGACTCATCACACTAAACGTGTTTTGAAAAAAAAATACTTTTATTTTTTAATTTTTAATTTTTTTGTATAGTATCGTAAGTATAGTTGAAAGCTCTATTTGGTATAAAAAATTCAAGTCAATTTCTTAAATAGAAGCTTCATACGAGCGTTAACTGTATGCAGAGTCGCATAAAAGCTCGTTCGAGGTCTCGGTCAATATATGGTAAGACTCGGTTTTTATTAAAAAAAAAATAATTAAAAATTGCTTTTATATGCAAAATAAAATTCCAAACACTTTTTGCATACGACATTTTTCAGTAGGATTTGATTTAGCAAAGTTATGACACTTTGAATTTTTACGATAGCCGCCATTTTGAAAAAAAATTTTATATATTTTTTTTAAACATAACGTATAGGGGCTGCACGTTAGTTCTATGCGATATTAAAAATTAAAATTTTAATCTTCGAAACCAAGCAGTTAAGAGCGTTAACTCTTCCGAAAGTCTCAAAATGGCTAGTATGGGGGTACGATCGAACTGATACATCGCTTGTTTTCAAGCAAAAATATATATTTTTTATATTTTACTTAGATGAGCTTTAGGCTTCTCAACATTTTATGTATAGTGACCTTTTTGACAAAATTGAACACTACTGAGTTATAAGTGATTGAATTTTAATACTTGTCGCCATTTTGCAAAAAATTGACAAAATGGATTTTGCTAACAAACATACAAAGGATGCTTAAGAATTCTATACTGTCACAAAATTTTGAAATTCAAATACGTATAAATAAGCTCACACTGACCTCAACTATATTAAAAATCTTATGAGCGTATGTATGGTGGGTCGATCGACTCATCACACTAAACGTGTTTTGAAAAAAAAATACTTTTATTTTTTAATTTTTAATTTTTTTGTATAGTATCGTAAGTATAGTTGAAAGCTCTATTTGGTATAAAAAATTCAAGTCAATTTCTTAAATAGAAGCTTCATACGAGCGTTAACTGTATGCAGAGTCGCATAAAAGCTCGTTCGAGGTCTCGGTCAATATATGGTAAGACTCGGTTTTTATTAAAAAAAAAAAAATTAAAAATTGCTTTTATATGCAAATTAAAATTCCAAACACTTTTTGCATACGACATTTTTTAGTAGGATTTTATTTAGCAAAGTTATGACACTTTGAATTTTTACAATAGCCGCCATTTTCAAAAAAAAATTTATATATTTTTTTGAAACATAACGTATAGGGGCTGCACGTTAGTTCTATGCGATATGAAAAATTAAAATTTTAATCTTTGAAACCAAGCAGTTAAGAGCGTTAACTCTTCCGAAAGTCTCAAAATGGCTAGTATGGGGGTACGATCGAACTGATACATCGCTTGTTTTCAAGCAAAAATATATATTTTTTATATTTTACTTAGATGAGCTTTAGGCTTCTCAACATTTCATGTATAGAGACCTTTTTGACAAAATTAAACACTACTGAGTAATAAGTGATTAAATTTTAATACTTGTCGCCATTTTGCAAAAAATGACAAAATGGATTTTGCTAACAAACATACACAGGATGCTTAAGAATTCTATACTGTCACAAAATTTTGAAATTCAAATATCTATAAATAAGCTCACACTGACCTTAACTATATTGAAAATCTTATGAGCGTATGTATGGTGGGTCGATCGACTCATCACACTAAACGTGTTTTGAAAAAAAAATACTTTTATTTTTTAATTTTTAATTTTTTTGTATAGTATCGTAAGTATAGTTGAAAGCTCTATTTAGTATAAAAAATTCAAGTCAATTTCTTAAATAGAAGCTTCATACGAGCGTTAACTGTATGCAGAGTCGCATAAAAGCTCGTTCGAGGTCTCGGTCAATATATGGTAAGACTCGGTTTTTATTAAAAAAAAAAAAATTAAAAATTGCTTTTATATGCAAATTAAAATTCCAAACACTTTTTGCATACGACATTTTTTAGTAGGATTTTATTTAGCAAAGTTATGACACTTTGAATTTTTACTATAGCCGCCATTTTGAAAAAAAATTTTATATATTTTTTTTAAACATAACGTATAGGGGCTGCACGTTAGTTCTATGCGATATTAAAAATTAAAATTTTAATCTTCGAAACCAAGCAGTTAAGAGCGTTAACTCTTCCGAAAGTCTCAAAATGGCTAGTATGGGGGTACGATCGAACTGATACATCGCTTGTTTTCAAGCAAAAATATATATTTTTTATATTTTACTTAGATGAGCTTTAGGCTTTTAAACATTTTATGTATAGTGACCTTTTTGACAAAATTGAACACTACTGAGTTATAAGTGATTGAATTTTAATACTTGTCGCCATTTTGCAAAAAATTGACAAAATGGATTTTGTTAACAAACATACAAAGGATGCTTAAGAATTCTATACTGTCACAAAATTTTGAAATTCAAATACGTATAAATAAGCTCACACTGACCTCAACTATATTGAAAATCTTATGAGCGTATGTATGGTGGGTCGATCGACTCATCACACTAAACGTGTTTTGAAAAAAAAATACTTTTATTTTTTAATTTTTAATTTTTTTGTATAGTATCGTAAGTATAGTTGAAAGCTCTATTTGGTATAAAAAATTCAAGTCAATTTCTTAAATAGAAGCTTCATACGAGCGTTAACTGTATGCAGAGTCGCATAAAAGCTCGTTCGAGGTCTCGGTCAATATATGGTAAGACTCGGTTTTTATTAAAAAAAAATAATTAAAAATTGCTTTTATATTCAAATTAAAATTCCAAACACTTTTTGCATACGACATTTTTTAGTAGGATTTTATTTAGCAAATTTATGACACTTTGAATTTTTACGATAGCCGCCATTTTGAAAAAAAATTTTATATATTTTTTTTAAACATAACGTATAGGGGCTGCACGTTAGTTCTATGCGATATGAAAAATTAAAATTTTAATCTTTAAAACCAAGCAGTTAAGAGCGTTAACTCTTCCGAAAGTCTCAAAATGGCTAGTATGGGGGTACGATCGAACTGATACATCGCTTGTTTTCAAGCAAAAATATATATTTTTTATATTTTACTTAGATGAGCTTTAGGCTTCTCAACATTTCATGTATAGAGACCTTTTTGACAAAATTGAACACTACTGAGTTATAAGTGATTGAATTTTAATACTTGTCGCCATTTTGCAAAAAATTGACAAAATGGATTTTGCTAACAAACATACACAGGATGCTTAAGAATTCTATACTGTCACAAAATTTTGAAATTCAAATATGTATAAATAAGCTCACACTGACCTTAACTATATTGAAAATCTTATGAGCGTATGTATGGTGGGTCGATCGACTCATCACACTAAACGTGTTTTGAAAAAAAAATACTTTTATTTTTTAATTTTTAATTTTTTTGTATAGTATCGTAAGTATAGTTGTAAGCTCTATTTGGTATAAAAAATTCAAGTCAATTTCTTAAATAGAAGCTTCATACGAGCGTTAACTGTATGCAGAGTCGCATAAAAGCTCGTTCGAGGTCTCGGTCAATATATGGTAAGACTCGGTTTTTATTAAAAAAAAATAATTAAAAATTGCTTTTATATTCAAATTAAAATTCCAAACACTTTTTGCATACGACATTTTTTAGTAGGATTTTATTTAGCAAATTTATGACACTTTGAATTTTTACGATAGCCGCCATTTTGAAAAAAAAATTTATATATTTTTTTTAAACATAACGTATAGAGGCTGCACGTTAGTTCTATGCGATATTAAAAATTAAAATTTTAATCTTCGAAACCAAGCAGTTAAGAGCGTTAACTCTTCCGAAAGTCTCAAAATGGCTAGTATGGGGGTACGATCGAACTGATACATCGCTTGTTTTCAAGCAAAAATATATATTTTTTATATTTTACTTAGATGAGCTTTAGGCTTCTCAACATTTTATGTATAGTGACCTTTTTGACAAAATTGAACACTACTGAGTTATAAGTGATTGAATTTTAATACTTGTCGCCATTTTGCAAAAAATTGACAAAATGGATTTTGCTAACAAACATACACAGGATGCTTAAGAATTCTATACTGTCACAAAATTTTAAAATTCAAATATGTATAAATAAGCTCACACTGACCTTAACTATATTGAAAATCTTATGGGCGTATGTATGGTGGGTCGATCGACTCATCACACTAAACGTGTTTTGAAAAAAAAATACTTTTATTTTTTAATTTTTAATTTTTTTGTATAGTATCGTAAGTATAGTTGAAAGCTCTATTTGGTATAAAAAATTCAAGTCAATTTCTTGAATAGAAGCTTCATACGAGCGTTAACTGTATGCAGAGTCGCATAAAAGCTCGTTCGAGGTCTCGGTCAATATATGGTAAGACTCGGTTTTTATTAAAAAAAAAATAATTAAAAATTGCTTTTATATGCAAATTAAAATTCCAAACACTTTTTGCATACGACATTTTTTAGTAGGATTTTATTTAGCAAAGTTATGACACTTTGAATTTTTACGATAGCCGCCATTTTAAAAAAAAATTTTATATATTTTTTTTAAACATAACGTATAGGGGCTGCACGTTAGTTCTATGCGATATTAAAAATTAAAATTTAAATCTTCGAAACCAAGCAGTTAAGAGCGTTAACTCTTTCGAAAGTCTCAAAATGGCTAGTATGGGGGTACGATCGAACTGATACATCGCTTGTTTTCAAGCAAAAATATATATTTTTTATATTTTACTTAGATGAGCTTTAGGCTTCTCAACATTTCATGTATAGAGACCTTTTTGACAAAATTGAACACTACTGAGTAATAAGTGATTGAATTTTAATACTTGTCGCCATTTTGCAAAAAATTGACAAAATGGATTTTGCTAACAAACATACACAGGATGCTTAAGAATTCTATACTGTCACAAAATTTTGAAATTCAAATATGTATAAATAAGCTCACACTGACCTTAACTATATTGAAAATCTTATGAGCGTATGTATGGTGGGTCGATCGACTCATCACACTAAACGTGTTTTGAAAAAAAAATACTTTTATTTTTTAATTTTTAATTTTTTTGTATAGTATCGTAAGTATAGTTGAAAGCTCTATTTGGTATAAAAAATTCAAGTCAATTTCTTAAATAGAAGCTTCATACGAGCGTTAACTGTATGCAGAGTCGCATAAAAGCTCGTTCGAGGTCTCGGTCAATATATGGTAAGACTCGGTTTTTAATAAAAAAAAAATAATTAAAAATTGCTTTTATATGCAAATTAAAATTCCAAACACTTTTTGCATACGACATTTTTTAGTAGGATTTTATTTAGCAAAGTTATGACACTTTGAATTTTTACGATAGCCGCCATTTTAAAAAAAATTTTATATATTTTTTTTAAACATAACGTATAGGGGCTGCACGTTAGTTCTATGCGATATTAAAAATTAAAATTTAAATCTTCGAAACCAAGCAGTTAAGAGCGTTAACTCTTTCGAAAGTCTCAAAATGGCTAGTATGGGGGTACGATCGAACTGATACATCGCTTGTTTTCAAGCAAAAATATATATTTTTTATATTTTACTTAGATGAGCTTTAGGCTTCTCAACATTTCATGTATAGAGACCTTTTTGACAAAATTGAACACTACTGAGTAATAAGTGATTGAATTTTAATACTTGTCGCCATTTTGCAAAAAATTGACAAAATGGATTTTGCTAACAAACATACACAGGATGCTTAAGAATTCTATACTGTCACAAAATTTTGAAATTCAAATATGTATAAATAAGCTCACACTGACCTTAACTATATTGAAAATCTTATGAGCGTATGTATGGTGGGTCGATCGACTCATCACACTAAACGTGTTTTTAAAAAAAAATACTTTTATTTTTTAATTTTTAATTTTTTTGTATAGTATCGTAAGTATAGTTGAAAGCTCTATTTGGTATAAAAAATTTAAGTCAATTTCTTAAATAGAAGCTTCATACGAGCGTTAACTGTATGCAGAGTCGCATAAAAGCTCGTTCGAGGTCTCGGTCAATATATGGTAAGACTCGGTTTTTAATAAAAAAAAAATAATTAAAAATTGCTTTTATATGCAAATTAAAATTCCAAACACTTTTTGCATACGACATTTTTTAGTAGGATTTTATTTAGCAAAGTTATGACACTTTGAATTTTTACGATAGCCGCCATTTTGAAAAAAAAAATTATATATTTTTTTTAAACATAACGTATAGGGGCTGCACGTTAGTTCTATGCGATTTTAAAAATTAAAATTTAAATCTTCTAAACCAAGCAGTTAAGAGCGTTAACTCTTCCGAAAGTCTCAAAATGGCTAGTATGGGGGTACGATCGAACTGATACATCGCTTGTTTTCAAGCAAAAATATATATTTTTTATATTTTACTTAGATGAGCTTTAGGCTTCTTAACATTTCATGTATAGAGACCTTTTTGACAAAATTGAACACTACTGAGTAATAAGTGATTAAATTTTAATACTTGTCGCCATTTTGCAAAAAATTGACAAAATGGATTTTGCTAACAAACATACACAGGATGCTTAAGAATTCTATACTGTCACAAAATTTTGAAATTCAAATATGTATAAATAAGCTCACACTGACCTTAACTATATTGAAAATCTTATGAGCGTATGTATGGTGGGTCGATCGACTCATCACACTAAACGTGTTTTGAAAAAAAAATACTTTTATTTTTTAATTTTTAATTTTTTTGTATAGTATCGTAAGTATAGTTGAAAGCTCTATTTGGTATAAAAAATTCAAGTCAATTTCTTAAATAGAAGCTTCATACGAGCGTTAACTGTATGCAGAGTCGCATAAAAGCTCGTTCGAGGTCTCGGTCAATATATGGTAAGACTCGGTTTTTATTAAAAAAAAATAATTAAAAATTGCTTTTATATTCAAATTAAAATTCCAAACACTTTTTGCATACGACATTTTTTAGTAGGATTTTATTTAGCAAATTTATGACACTTTAAATTTTTACGATAGCCGCCATTTTGAAAAAAAAATTTATATATTTTTTTTAAACATAACGTATAGGGGCTGCACGTTAGTTCTATGCGATATGAAAAATTAAAATTTTAATCTTTGAAACCAAGCAGTTAAGAGCGTTAACTCTTCCGAAAGTCTCAAAATGGCTAGTATGGGGGTACGATCGAACTGATACATCGCTTGTTTTCAAGCAAAAATATATATTTTTTATATTTTACTTAGATGAGCTTTAGGCTTCTCAACATTTCATGTATAGAGACCTTTTTGACAAAATTGAACACTACTGAGTTATAAGTGATTGAATTTTAATACTTGTCGCCATTTTGCAAAAAATTGACAAAATGGATTTTGCTAACAAACATACACAGGATGCTTAAGAATTCTATACTGTCACAAAATTTTGAAATTCAAATATGTATAAATAAGCTCACACTGACCTTAACTATATTGAAAATCTTATGAGCGTATGTATGGTGGGTCGATCGACTCATCACACTAAACGTGTTTTGAAAAAAAAATACTTTTATTTTTTAATTTTTAATTTTTTTGTATAGTATCGTAAGTATAGTTGTAAGCTCTATTTGGTATAAAAAATTCAAGTCAATTTCTTAAATAGAAGCTTCATACGAGCGTTAACTGTATGCAGAGTCGCATAAAAGCTCGTTCGAGGTCTCGGTCAATATATGGTAAGACTCGGTTTTTATTAAAAAAAAATAATTAAAAATTGCTTTTATATTCAAATTAAAATTCCAAACACTTTTTGCATACGACATTTTTTAGTAGGATTTTATTTAGCAAATTTATGACACTTTGAATTTTTACGATAGCCGCCATTTTGAAAAAAAAATTTATATATTTTTTTTAAACATAACGTATAGAGGCTGCACGTTAGTTCTATGCGATATTAAAAATTAAAATTTTAATCTTCGAAACCAAGCAGTTAAGAGCGTTAACTCTTCCGAAAGTCTCAAAATGGCTAGTATGGGGGTACGATCGAACTGATACATCGCTTGTTTTCAAGCAAAAATATATATTTTTTATATTTTACTTAGATGAGCTTTAGGCTTCTCAACATTTTATGTATAGTGACCTTTTTGACAAAATTGAACACTACTGAGTTATAAGTGATTGAATTTTAATACACGTCGCCATTTTGCAAAAAATTGACAAAATGGATTTTGCTAACAAACATACACAGGATGCTTAAGAATTCTATACTGTCACAAAATTTTAAAATTCAAATATGTATAAATAAGCTCACACTGACCTTAACTATATTGAAAATCTTATGGGCGTATGTATGGTGGGTCGATCGACTCATCACACTAAACGTGTTTTGAAAAAAAAATACTTTTATTTTTTAATTTTTAATTTTTTTGTATAGTATCGTAAGTATAGTTGAAAGCTCTATTTGGTATAAAAAATTCAAGTCAATTTCTTGAATAGAAGCTTCATACGAGCGTTAACTGTATGCAGAGTCGCATAAAAGCTCGTTCGAGGTCTCGGTCAATATATGGTAAGACTCGGTTTTTATTAAAAAAAAAATAATTAAAAATTGCTTTTATATGCAAATTAAAATTCCAAACACTTTTTGCATACGACATTTTTTAGTAGGATTTTATTTAGCAAAGTTATGACACTTTGAATTTTTACGATAGCCGCCATTTTAAAAAAAAATTTTATATATTTTTTTTAAACATAACGTATAGGGGCTGCACGTTAGTTCTATGCGATATTAAAAATTAAAATTTAAATCTTCGAAACCAAGCAGTTAAGAGCGTTAACTCTTTCGAAAGTCTCAAAATGGCTAGTATGGGGGTACGATCGAACTGATACATCGCTTGTTTTCAAGCAAAAATATATATTTTTTATATTTTACTTAGATGAGCTTTAGGCTTCTCAACATTTCATGTATAGAGACCTTTTTGACAAAATTGAACACTACTGAGTAATAAGTGATTGAATTTTAATACTTGTCGCCATTTTGCAAAAAATTGACAAAATGGATTTTGCTAACAAACATACACAGGATGCTTAAGAATTCTATACTGTCACAAAATTTTGAAATTCAAATATGTATAAATAAGCTCACACTGACCTTAACTATATTGAAAATCTTATGAGCGTATGTATGGTGGGTCGATCGACTCATCACACTAAACGTGTTTTGAAAAAAAAATACTTTTATTTTTTAATTTTTAATTTTTTTGTATAGTATCGTAAGTATAGTTGAAAGCTCTATTTGGTATAAAAAATTCAAGTCAATTTCTTAAATAGAAGCTTCATACGAGCGTTAACTGTATGCAGAGTCGCATAAAAGCTCGTTCGAGGTCTCGGTCAATATATGGTAAGACTCGGTTTTTAATAAAAAAAAAATAATTAAAAATTGCTTTTATATGCAAATTAAAATTCCAAACACTTTTTGCATACGACATTTTTTAGTAGGATTTTATTTAGCAAAGTTATGACACTTTGAATTTTTACGATAGCCGCCATTTTAAAAAAAATTTTATATATTTTTTTTAAACATAACGTATAGGGGCTGCACGTTAGTTCTATGCGATATTAAAAATTAAAATTTAAATCTTCGAAACCAAGCAGTTAAGAGCGTTAACTCTTTCGAAAGTCTCAAAATGGCTAGTATGGGGGTACGATCGAACTGATACATCGCTTGTTTTCAAGCAAAAATATATATTTTTTATATTTTACTTAGATGAGCTTTAGGCTTCTCAACATTTCATGTATAGAGACCTTTTTGACAAAATTGAACACTACTGAGTAATAAGTGATTGAATTTTAATACTTGTCGCCATTTTGCAAAAAATTGACAAAATGGATTTTGCTAACAAACATACACAGGATGCTTAAGAATTCTATACTGTCACAAAATTTTGAAATTCAAATATGTATAAATAAGCTCACACTGACCTTAACTATATTAAAAATCTTATAAGCGTATGTATGGTGGGTCGATCGACTCATCACACTAACGTGTTTTGAAAAAAAAATACTTTTATTTTTTAATTTTTAATTTTTTTGTATAGTATCGTAAGTACAGTTGAAAGCTCTATTTGGTATAAAAAATTCAAGTCAATTTCTTAAATAGAAGCTTCATACGAGCGTTAACTGTATGCAGAGTCGCATAAAAGCTCGTTCGAGGTCTCGGTCAATATATGGTAAGACTCGGTTTTTATTAAAAAAAAAATAATTAAAAATTGCTTTTATATGCAAATTAAAATTCCAAACACTTTTTGCATACGACATTTTTTAGTAGGATTTTATTTAGCTAAGTTATGACACTTTGAATTTTTACGATAGCCGATATTTTGAAAAAAAATTTTATATATTTTTTTTAAACATAACGTTTAGGGGCTGCACGTTAGTTCTATGCGATATTAAAAATTAAAATTTTAATCTTCGAAACCAAGCAGTTAAGAGCGTTAACTCTTCCGAAAGTCTCAAAATGGCTAGTATGGGGGTACGATCGAACTGATACATCGCTTGTTTTCAAGCAAAAATATATATTTTTTATATTTTACTTAGATGAGCTTTAGGCTTCTTAACATTTCATGTATAGAGACCTTTTTGACAAAATTGAACACTACTGAGTAATAAGTGATTGAATTTTAATACTTGTCGCCATTTTGCAAAAAATTGACAAAATGGATTTTGCTAACAAACATACACAGGATGCTTAAGAATTCTATACTGTCACAAAATTTTGAAATTCAAATATGTATAAATAAGCTCACACTGACCTTAACTATATTGAAAATCTTATGGGCGTATGTATGGTGGGTCGATCGACTCATCACACTAAACGTGTTTTGAAAAAAAAATACTTTTATTTTTTAATTTTTAATTTTTTTGTATAGTATCGTAAGTATAGTTGAAAGCTCTATTTGGTATAAAAAATTCAAGTCAATTTCTTAAATAGAAGCTTCATACGAGCGTTAACTGTATGCAGAGTCGCATAAAAGCTCGTTCGAGGTCTCGGTCAATATATGGTAAGACTCGGTTTTTATTAAAAAAAAAATAATTAAAAATTGCTTTTATATGCAAATTAAAATTCCAAACACTTTTTGCATACGACATTTTTTAGTAGGATTTTATTTAGCAAAGTTATGACACTTTGAATTTTTACGATAGCCGCTATTTTGAAAAAAAATTTTATATATTTTTTTTAAACATAACGTATAGGGGCTGCACGTTAGTTCTATGCGATATTTAAAATTAAAATTTTAATCTTCGAAACCAAGCAGTTAAGAGCGTTAACTCTTCCGAAAGTCTCAAAATGGCTAGTATGGGGGTACGATCGAACTGATACATCGCTTGTTTTCAAGCAAAAATATATATTTTTTATATTTTACTTAGATGAGCTTTAGGCTTCTCAACATTTCATGTATAGAGACCTTTTTGACAAAATTGAACACTACTGAGTAATAAGTGATTGAATTTTAATACTTGTCGCCATTTTGCAAAAAATTGACAAAATGGATTTTGCTAACAAACATACACAGGATGCTTAAGAATTCGATACTGTCACAAAATTTTGAAATTCAAATATGTATAAATAAGCTCACACTGACCTTAACTATATTGAAAATCTTATGAGCTTATGTATGGTGGGTCGATCGACTCATCACACTAAACGTGTTTTGAAAAAAAAATACTTTTATTTTTTAATTTTTAATTTTTTTGTATAGTATCGTAAGTATAGTTGAAAGCTCTATTTGGTATAAAAAATTCAAGTCAATTTCTTAAATAGAAGCTTCATACGAGCGTTAACTGTATGCAGAGTCGCATAAAAGCTCGTTCGAGGTCTCGGTCAATATATGGTAAGACTCGGTTTTTATTAAAAAAAAAATAATTAAAAATTGCTTTTATATGCAAATTAAAATTCCAAACACTTTTTGCATACGACATTTTTTAGTAGGATTTTATTTAGCAAATTTATGACACTTTGAATTTTTACGATAGCCGCCATTTTGAAAAAAAATTTTATATATTTTTTTTAAACATAACGTATAGGGGCTGCACGTTAGTTCTATGCGATATTAAAAATTAAAATTTTAATCTTCGAAACCAAGCAGTTAAGAGCGTTAACTCTTCCGAAAGTCTCAAAATGGCTAGTATGGGGGTACGATCGAACTGATACATCGCTTGTTTTCAAGCAAAAATATATATTTTTTATATTTTACTTAGATGAGCTTTAGGCTTCTTAACATTTTATGTATAGAGACCTTTTCGACAAAATTAAACACTACTGAGTTATAAGTGATTGAATTTTAATACTTGTCGCCATTTTGCAAAAAATTGACAAAATGGATTTTGCTAACAAACATACACAGGATGCTTAAGAATTCTATACTGTCACAAAATTTTAAAATTCAAATATGTATAAATAAGCTCACACTGACCTTAACTATATTGAAAATCTTATGGGCGTATGTATGGTGGGTCGATCGACTCATCACACTAAACGTGTTTTGAAAAAAAAATACTTTTATTTTTTAATTTTTAATTTTTTTGTATAGTATCGTAAGTATAGTTGAAAGCTCTATTTGGTATATAAAATTCAAGTCAATTTCTTAAATAGAAGCTTCATACGAGCGTTAACTGTATGCAGAGTCGCATAAAAGCTCGTTCGAGGTCTCGGTCAATATATGGTAAGACTCGGTTTTTATTAAAAAAAAATAATTAAAAATTGCTTTTATATTCAAATTAAAATTCCAAACACTTTTTGCATACGACATTTTTTAGTAGGATTTTATTTAGCAAATTTATGACACTTTGAATTTTTACGATAGCCGCCATTTTGAAAAAAAATTTTATATATTTTTTTAAACATAACGTATAGGGGCTGCACGTTAGTTCTATGCGATATTAAAAATTAAAATTTTAATCTTCGAAACCAAGCAGTTAAGAGCGTTAACTCTTCCGAAAGTCTCAAAATGGCTAGTATGGGGGTACGATCGAACTGATACATCGCTTGTTTTCAAGCAAAAATATATATTTTTTATATTTTACTTAGATGAGCTTTAGGCTTCTTAACATTTTATGTATAGAGACCTTTTTGACAAAATTGAACACTACTGAGTTATAAGTGATTGAATTTTAATACTTGTCGCCATTTTGCAAAAAATTGACAAAATGGATTTTGCTAACAAACATACACAGGATGCTTAAGAATTCTATACTGTCACAAAATTTTAAAATTCAAATATGTATAAATAAGCTCACACTGACCTTAACTATATTGAAAATCTTATGGGCGTATGTATGTTGGGTCGATCGACTCATCACACTAAACGTGTTTTGAAAAAAAAATACTTTTATTTTTTAATTTTTAATTTTTTTGTATAGTATCGTAAGTATAGTTGAAAGCTCTATTTGGTATAAAAAATTTAAGTCAATTTCTTAAATAGAAGCTTCATACGAGCGTTAACTGTATGCAGAGTCGCATAAAAGCTCGTTCGAGGTCTCGGTCAATATATGGTAAGACTCGGTTTTTATTAAAAAAAAAATAATTAAAAATTGCTTTTATATGCAAATTAAAATTCCAAACACTTTTTGCATACGACATTTTTTAGTAGGATTTTATTTAGCAAAGTTATGACACTTTGAATTTTTACGATAGCCGCCATTTTAAAAAAAAATTTTATATATTTTTTTTAAACATAACGTATAGGGGCTGCACGTTAGTTCTATGCGATATTAAAAATTAAAATTTAAATCTTCGAAACCAAGCAGTTAAGAGCGTTAAATCTTTCGAAAGTCTCAAAATGGCTAGTATGGGGGTACGATCGAACTGATACATCGCTTGTTTTCAAGCAAAAATATATATTTTTTATATTTTACTTAGATGAGCTTTAGGCTTCTCAACATTTCATGTATAGAGACCTTTTTGACAAAATTGAACACTACTGAGTAATAAGTGATTGAATTTTAATACTTGTCGCCATTTTGCAAAAAATTGACAAAATGGATTTTGCTAACAAACATACACAGGATGCTTAAAAATTCTATACTGTCACAAAATTTTGAAATTCAAATATGTATAAATAAGCTCACACTGACCTTAACTATATTGAAAATCTTATGAGCGTATGTATGGTGGGTCGATCGACTCATCACACTAAACGTGTTTTGAAAAAAAAATACTTTTATTTTTTAATTTTTAATTTTTTTGTATAGTATCGTAAGTATAGTTGAAAGCTCTATTTGGTATAAAAAATTCAAGTCAATTTCTTAAATAGAAGCTTCATACGAGCGTTAACTGTATGCAGAGTCGCATAAAAGCTCGTTCGAGGTCTCGGTCAATATATTTTAAGACTCGGTTTTTATTAAAAAAAAAAATAATTAAAAATTGCTTTTATATGCAAATTAAAATTCCAAACACTTTTTGCTTACGACATTTTTTAGTAGGATTTTATTTAGCAAAGTTATGACACTTTGAATTTTTACGATAGCCGCCATTTTGAAAAAAAAATTTATATATTTTTTTTTAACATAACGTATAGGGGCTGCACGTTAGTTCTATGCGATATTAAAAATTAAAATTTTAATCTTCGAAACCAAGCAGTTAAGAGCGTTAACTCTTCCGAAAGTCTCAAAATGGCTAGTATGGGGGTACGATCGAACTGATACATCGCTTGTTTTCAAGCAAAAATATATATTTTTTATATTTTACTTAGATGAGCTTTAGGCTTCTCAACATTTCATGTATAGAGACCTTTTTGACAAAATTGAACACTACTGAGTAATAAGTGATTGAATTTTAATACTTGTCGCCATTTTGCAAAAAATTGACAAAATGGATTTTGCTAACAAACATACACAGGATGCTTAAAAATTCTATGCTGTCACAAAATTTTGAAATTCAAATATGTATAAATAAGCTCACACTGACCTTAACTATATTGAAAATCTTATGAGCGTATGTATGGTGGGTCGATCGACTCATCACACTAAACGTGTTTTGAAAAAAAAATACTTTTATTTTTTAATTTTTAATTTTTTTGTATAGTATCGTAAGTATAGTTGAAAGCTCTATTTGGTATAAAAAATTCAAGTCAATTTCTTAAATAGAAGCTTCATACGAGCGTTATCTGTATGCAGAGTCGCATAAAAGCTCGTTCGAGGTCTCGGTCAATATATGGTAAGACTCGGTTTTTATTAAAAAAAAAATAATTAAAAATTGCTTTTATATGCAAATTAAAATTCCAAACACTTTTTGCATAAGACATTTTTTAGTAGGATTTTATTTAGCAAAGTTATGACACTTTGAATTTTTACGATAGCCGCCATTTTGAAAAAAAAATTTATATATTTTTTTTAAACATAACGTATAGGGGCTGCACGTTACTTCTATGCGATATGAAAAATTAAAATTTTAATCTTCGAAACCAAGCAGTTAAGAGCGTTAACTCTTCCGAAAGTCTCAAAATGGCTAGTATGGGGGTACGATCGAACTGATACATCGCTTGTTTTCAAGCAAAAATATATATTTTTTATATTTTACTTAGATGAGCTTTAGGCTTCTCAACATTTCATGTATAGAGACCTTTTTGACAAAATTGAACACTACTGAGTAATAAGTGATTGAATTTTAATACTTGTCGCCATTTTGCAAAAAATTGACAAAATGGATTTTGCTAACAAACATACACAGGATGCTTAAGAATTCTATACTGTCACAAAATTTTGAAATTCAAATATGTATAAATAAGCTCACACTGACCTTAACTATATTGAAAATCTTATGAGCGTATGTATGGTGGGTCGATCGACTCATCACACTAAACGTGTTTTGAAAAAAAAATACTTTTATTTTTTAATTTTTAATTTTTTTGTATAGTATCGTAAGTATAGTTGAAAGCTCTATTTGGTATAAAAAATTCAAGTCAATTTCTTAAATAGAAGCTTCATACGAGCGTTAACTGTATGCAGAGTCGCATAAAAGCTCGTTCGAGGTCTCGGTCAATATATGGTAAGACTCGGTTTTTATTAAAAAAAAAATAATTAAAAATTGCTTTTATATGCAAATTAAAATTCCAAACACTTTTTGCATACGACATTTTTAGTAGGATTTTATTTAGCAAAGTTATGACACTTTGAATTTTTACGATAGCCGCCATTTTGAAAAAAAATTTTATATATTTTTTTTTAACATAACGTATAGGGGCTGCACGTTAGTTCTATGCGATATTAAAAATTAAAATTTTAATTTTCGAAACCAAGCAGTTAAGAGCGTTAACTCTTCCGAAAGTCTCAAAATGGCTAGTATGGGGGTACGATCGAACTGATACATCGCTTGTTTTCAAGCAAAAATATATATTTTTTATATTTTACTTAGATGAGCTTTAGGCTTCTCAACATTTCATGTATAGAGACCTTTTTGACAAAATCAAACACTACTGAGTTATAAGTGATTGAATTTTAATACTTGTCGCCATTTTGCAAAAAATTGACAAAATGGATTTTGCTAACAAACATACACAGGATGCTTAAGAATTCTATACTGTCACAAAATTTTGAAATTCAAATATGTATAAATAAGCTCACACTGACCTTAACTATATTGAAAATCTTATGAGCGTATGTATGGTGGGTCGATCGACTCATCCCACTAAACGTGTTTTGAAAAAAAAATACTTTTATTTTTTAATTTTTAATTTTTTTGTATAGTATCGTAAGTATAGTTGAAAGCTCTATTTGGTATAAAAAATTTAAGTAAATTTCTTAAATAGAAGCTTCATACGAGCGTTAACTGTATGCAGATTCGCATAAAAGCTCGTTCGAGGTCTCGGTCAATATATGGTAAGACTCGGTTTTTATTAAAAAAAAAATAATTAAAAATTGCTTTTATATGCAAATTAAAATTCCAAACACTTTTTGCATACGACATTTTTTAGTAGGATTTTATTTAGCAAAGTTATGACACTTTGAATTTTTACGATAGCCGCCATTTTAAAAAAATTTTATATATTTTTTTTAAACATAACGTATAGGGGCTGCACGTTAGTTCTATGCGATATTAAAAATTAAAATTTTAATCTTCGAAACCAAGCAGTTAAGAGCGTTAACTCTTCCGAAAGTCTCAAAATGGCTAGTATGGGGGTACGATCGAACTGATACATCGCTTGTTTTCAAGCAAAAATATATATTTTTTATATTTTACTTAGATAAGCTTTAGGCTTCTCAACATTTCATGTATAGAGACCTTTTTGACAAAATTGAACACTACTGAGTTATAAGTGATTGAATTTTAATACTTGTCGCCATTTTGCAAAAAATTGACAAAATGGATTTTGCTAACAAACATACACAGGATGCTTAAGAATTCTATACTGTCACAAAATTTTGAAATTCAAATATGTATAAATAAGCTTACACTGACCTTAACTATATTGAAAATCTTATGAGCGTATGTATGGTGGGTCGATCGACTCATCACACTAAACGTGTTTTGAAAAAAAAATACTTTTATTTTTTAATTTTTAATTTTTTTGTATAGTATCGTAAGTATAGTTGAAAGCTCTATTTGGTATAAAAAATTCAAGTCAATTTCTTAAATAGAAGCTTCATACGAGCGTTAACTGTATGCAGAGTCGCATAAAAGCTCGTTCGAGGTCTCGGTCAATATATGATAAGACTCGGTTTTTATTAAAAAAAAAATAAATAAAAATTGCTTTTATATGCAAAATAAAATTCCAAACACTTTTTGCATACGACATTTTTCAGTAGGATTTGATTTAGCAAAGTTATGACACTTTAAATTTTTACGATAGCCGCCATTTTGAAAAAAAATTTTATATATTGTTTTTAAACATAACGTATAGGGGCTGCACGTTAGTTCTATGCGATATTAAAAATTAAAATTTTAATCTTAGAAACCAAGCAGTTAAGAGCGTTAACTCTTCCGAAAGTCTCAAAATGGCTAGTATGGGGGTACGATCGAACTGATACATCGCTTGTTTTCAAGCAAAAATATATATTTTTTATATTTTACTTAGATGAGCTTTAGGCTTCTCAACATTTTATGTATAGAGACCTTTTTGACAAAATTAAACACTACTGAGTAATAAGTGATTGAATTTTAATACTTGTCGCCATTTTGCAAAAAATTGACAAAATGGATTTTGCTAACAAACATACACAGGATGCTTAAGAATTCTATACTGTCACAAAATTTTGAAATTCAAATATGTATAAATAAGCTCACACTGACCTTAACTATATTGAAAATCTTATGAGCGTATGTATGGTGGGTCGATCGACTCATCACACTAAACGTGTTTTGAAAAAAAAATACTTTTATTTTTTAATTTTTAATTTTTTTGTATAGTATCGTAAGTATAGTTGAAAGCTCTATTTGGTATAAAAAATTCAAGTCAATTTTTTAAATAGAAGCTTCATACGAGCGTTAACTGTATGCAGAGTCGCATAAAAGCTCGTTCGAGGTCTCGGTCAATATATGGTAAGACTCGGTTTTTATTAAAAAAAAAATAATACAAAATTGCTTTTATATGCAAAATAAAATTCCAAACACTTTTTGCATACGACATTTTTCAGTAGGATTTGATTTAGCAAAGTTATGACACTTTGAATTTTTACGATAGCCGCCATTTTAAAAAAAAATTTTATATATTTTTTTTAAACATAACGTATAGGGGCTGCACGTTAGTTCTATGCGATATTAAAAATTAAAATTTTAATCTTCGAAACCAAGCAGTTAAGAGCGTTAACTCTTCCGAAAGTCTCAAAATGGCTAGTATGGGGGTACGATCGAACTGATACATCGCTTGTTTTCAAGCAAAAATATATATTTTTTATATTTTACTTAGATGAGCTTTAGGCTTCTCAACATTTTATGTATAGAGACCTTTTTGACAAAATTGAACACTACTGAGTAATAAGTGATTGAATTTTAATACTTGTCGCCATTTTGCAAAAAATTGACAAAATGGATTTTGCTAACAAACATACACAGGATGCTTAAGAATTCTATGCTGTCACAAAATTTTGAAATTCAAATATGTATAAATAAGCTCACACTGACCTTAACTATATTGAAAATCTTATGAGCGTATGTATGGTGGGTCGATCGACTCATCACACTAAACGTGTTTTGAAAAAAAAATACTTTTATTTTTTAATTTTTAATTTTTTTGTATAGTATCGTAAGTATAGTTGAAAGCTCTATTTGGTATAAAAAATTCAAGTCAATTTCTTAAATAGAAGCTTCATACGAGCGTTAACTGTATGCAGAGTCGCATAAAAGCTCGTTCGAGGTCTCGGTCAATATATGGTAAGACTCGGTTTTTATTAAAAAAAAAATAATTAAAAATTGCTTTTATATGCAAATTAAAATTCCAAACACTTTTTGCATACGACATTTTTTAGTAGGATTTTATTTAGCAAAGTTATGACACTTTGAATTTTTACGATAGCCGCCATTTTGAAAAAAAAGTTATATATTTTTTTTAAACATAACGTATAGGGGCTGCACGTTACTTCTATGCGATATGAAAAATTAAAATTTTAATCTTCGAAACCAAGCAGTTAAGAGCGTTAACTCTTTCGAAAGTCTCAAAATGGCTAGTATGGGGGTACGATCGAACTGATACATCGCTTGTTTTCAAGCAAAAATATATATTTTTTATATTTTACTTAGATGAGCTTTAGGCTTCTCAACATTTCATGTATAGAGACCTTTTTGACAAAATTAAACACTACTGAGTAATAAGTGATTGAATTTTAATACTTGTCGCCATTTTGCAAAAAATTGACAAAATGGATTTTACTAACAAACATACACAGGATGCTTAAAAATTCTATACTGTCACAAAATTTTGAAATTCAAATATGTATAAATAAGCTCACACTGACCTTAACTATATTGAAAATCTTATGAGCGTATGTATGGTGGGTCGATCGACTCATCACACTAAACGTGTTTTGAAAAAAAAATACTTTTATTTTTTAATTTTTAATTTTTTTGTATAGTATCGTAAGTATAGTTGAAAGCTCTATTTGGTATAAAAAATTCAAGTCAATTTCTTAAATAGAAGCTTCATACGAGCGTTAACTGTATGCAGAGTCGCATAAAAGCTCGTTCGAGGTCTCGGTCAATATATGGTAAGACTCGGTTTTTATTAAAAAAAAAATAATTAAAAATTGCTTTTATATGCAAATTAAAATTCCAAACACTTTTTGCATACGACATTTTTTAGTAGGATTTTATTTAGCAAAGTTATGACACTTTGAATTTTTACGATAGCCGCCATTTTGAAAAAAAAGTTATATATTTTTTTTAAACATAACGTATAGGGGCTGCACGTTACTTCTATGCGATATGAAAAATTAAAATTTTAATCTTCGAAACCAAGCAGTTAAGAGCGTTAACTCTTTCGAAAGTCTCAAAATGGCTAGTATGGGGGTACGATCGAACTGATACATCGCTTGTTTTCAAGCAAAAATATATATTTTTTATATTTTACTTAGATGAGCTTTAGGCTTCTCAACATTTCATGTATAGAGACCTTTTTGACAAAATTAAACACTACTGAGTAATAAGTGATTGAATTTTAATACTTGTCGCCATTTTGCAAAAAATTGACAAAATGGATTTTGCTAACAAACATACACAGGATGCTTAAAAATTCTATACTGTCACAAAATTTTGAAATTCAAATATGTATAAATAAGCTCACACTGACCTTAACTATATTGAAAATCTTATGAGCGTATGTATGGTGGGTCGATCGACTCATCACACTAAACGTGTTTTGAAAAAAAAATACTTTTATTTTTTAATTTTTAATTTTTTTGTATAGTATCGTAAGTATAGTTGAAAGCTCTATTTGGTATAAAAAATTCAAGTCAATTTCTTAAATAGAAGCTTCATACGAGCGTTAACTGTATGCAGAGTCGCATAAAAGCTCGTTCGAGGTCTCGGTCAATATATGGTAAGACTCGGTTTTTATTAAAAAAAAAATAATTAAAAATTGCTTTTATATGCAAATTAAAATTCCAAACACTTTTTGCATACGACATTTTTTAGTAGGATTTTATTTAGCAAAGTTATGACACTTTGAATTTTTACGATAGCCGCCATTTTGAAAAAAAATTTTATATATTTTTTTTTAACATAACATATAGGGGCTGCACGTTAGTTCTATGCGATATTAAAAATTAAAATTTTAATCTTGAATACCAAGCAGTTAAGAGCGTTAACTCTTCCGAAAGTCTCAAAATGGCTAGTATGGGGGTACGATCGAACTGATACATCGCTTGTTTTCAAGCAAAAATATATATTTTTTATATTTTACTTAGATGAGCTTTAGGCTTCTCAACATTTCATGTATAGAGACCTTTTTGACAAAATTGAACACTACTGAGTAATAAGTGATTGAATTTTAATACTTGTCGCCATTTTGCAAAAAATTGACAAAATGGATTTTGCTAACAAACATACACAGGATGCTTAAGAATTCTATGCTGTCACAAAATTTTGAAATTCAAATATGTATAAATAAGCTCACACTGACCTTAACTATATTGAAAATCTTATGAGCGTATGTATGGTGGGTCGATCGACTCATCACACTAAACGTGTTTTGAAAAAATAAATACTTTTATTTTTTAATTTTTAATTTTTTTGTAAAGTATCGTAAGTATAGTTGAAAGCTCTATTTGGTATAAAAAATTCAAGTCAATTTCTTGAATAGAAGCTTCATACGAGCGTTAACTGTATGCAGAGTCGCATAAAAGCTCGTTCGAGGTCTCGGTCAATATATGGTAAGACTCGGTTTTTATTAAAAAAAAAATAATTAAAAATTGCTTTTATATGCAAATTAAAATTCCAAACACTTTTTGCATACGACATTTTTTAGTAGGATTTTATTTAGCAAAGTTATGACACTTTGAATTTTTACGATAGCCGCCATTTTGAAAAAAAAATTTATATATTTTTTTTAAACATAACGTATAGGGGCTGCACGTTACTTCTATGCGATATTAAAAATTAAAATTTTAATCTTCGAAACCAAGCAGTTAAGAGCGTTAACTCTTCCGAAAGTCTCAAAATGGCTAGTATGGGGGTAGATACATCGCTTGTTTTCAAGCAAAAATATATATTTTTTATATTTTACTTAGATGAGCTTTAGGCTTCTCAACATTTCATGTATAGAGACCTTTTTGACAAAATTGAACACTACTGAGTTATAAGTGATTGAATTTTAATACTTGTCGCCATTTTGCAAAAAATTGACAAAATGGATTTTGCTAACAAACATACACAGGATGCTTAAGAATTCTATACTGTCACAAAATTTTGAAATTCAAATATGTATAAATAAGCTCACACTGACCTTAACTATATTGAAAATCTTATAAGCGTATGTATGGTGGGTCGATCGACTCATCACACTAAACGTGTTTTGAAAAAAAAATACTTTTATTTTTTAATTTTTACTTTTTTTTGGTTAGTAAGTATAGTTGAAAGCTCTATTTGGTATAAAAAATTCAAGTCAATTTCTTAAATAAAAGCTTCATACGAGCGTTAACTGTATGCAGAGTCGCATAAAAGCTCGTTCGAGGTCTCGGTCAATATATGGTAAGACTCGGTTTTATTAAAAAAAAATAATTAAAAATTGCTTTTATATGCAAATTAAAATTCCAAACACTTTTTGCATACGACATTTTTTAGTAGGATTTTATTTAGCAAAGTTATGACACTTTGAATTTTTACGATAGCCGCCATTTTGAAAAAAAAATTTATATATTTTTTTTAAACATAACGTATAGGGGCTGCACGTTAGTTCTATGCGATATTAAAAATTAAAATTTTAATCTTCGAAACCAAGCAGTTAAGAGCGTTAACTCTTCCGAAAGTCTCAAAATGGCTAGTATGGGGGTACGATCGAACTGATACATCGCTTGTTTTCAAGCAAAAATATATATTTTTTATATTTTACTTAGATGAGCTTTAGGCTTCTCAACATTTCATGTATAAAGACTTTTTTGACAAAATTGAACACTACTGAGTAATAAGTGATTGAATTTTATTACTTGTCGCCATTTTGCAAAAAATTGACAAAATGGATTTTGCTAACAAACATACACAGGATGCTTAAGAATTCTATGCTGTCACAAAATTTTGAAATTCAAATATGTATAAATATGCTCACACTGACCTTAACTATATTGAAAATCTTATGAGCGTATGTATGGTGGGTCGATCGACTCATCACACTAAACGTGTTTTGAAAAAAAAATACTTTTATTTTTTAATTTTTAATTTTTTTGTATAGTATCGTAAGTATAGTTGAAAGCTCTATTTGGTATAAAAAATTCAAGTCAATTTCTTAAATAGAAGCTTCATACGAGCGTTAACTGTATGCAGAGTCGCATAAAAGCTCGTTCGAGGTCTCGGTCAATATATGGTAAGACTCGGTTTTTATTAAAAAAAAAATAATTAAAAATTGCTTTTATATGCAAATTAAAATTCCAAACACTTTTTGCATACGACATTTTTTAGTAGGATTTTATTTAGCAAAGTTATGACACTTTGAATTTTCACGATAGCCGCCATTTTAAAAAAAATTTTTTTTTATTTTTTTTAAACATAACGTATAGGGGCTGCACGTTAGTTCTATGCGATATTAAAAATTAAAATTTTAATCTTCGAAACCAAGCAGTTAAGAGCGTTAACTCTTCCGAAAGTCTCAAAATGGCTAGTATGGGGGTACGATCGAACTGATACATCGCTTGTTTTCAAGCAAAAATATATATTTTTTATATTTTACTTAGATGAGCTTTAGGCTTCTCAACATTTCATGTATAGAGACCTTTTTGACAAAATTGAACACTACTGAGTAATAAGTGATTGAATTTTAATACTTGTCGCCATTTTGCAAAAAATTGACAAAATGGATTTTGCTAACAAACATACACAGGATGCTTAAGAATTCTATACTGTCACAAAATTTTGAAATTCAAATATGTATAAATAAGCTCACACTGACCTTAACTATATTGAAAATCTTATGAGCGTATGTATGGTGGGTCGATCGACTCATCACACTAAACGTGTTTTGAAAAAAAAATACTTTTATTTTTTAATTTTTAATTTTTTTGTATAGTATCGTAAGTATAGTTGAAAGCTCTATTTGGTATAAAAAATTCAAGTCAATTTCTTAAATAGAAGCTTCATACGAGCGTTAACTGTATGCAGAGTCGCATAAAAGCTCGTTCGAGGTCTCGGTCAATATATGGTAAGACTCGGTTTTTATTAAAAAAAAAATAATTAAGAATTGCTTTTATATGCAAAATAAAATTCCAAACACTTTTTGCATACGACATTTTTCAGTAGGATTTGATTTAGCAAAGTTATGACACTTTGAATTTTTACGATAGCCGCCATTTTGAAAAAAAATTTTATATATTTTTTTTAAACATAACGTATAGGGGCTGCACGTTAGTTCTATGCGATATTAAAAATTAAAATTTTAATCTTCGAAACCAAGCAGTTAAGAGCGTTAACTCTTCCGAAAGTCTCAAAATGGCTAGTATGGGGGTACGATCGAACTGATACATCGCTTGTTTTCAAGCAAAAATATATATTTTTTATATTTTACTTAGATGAGCTTTAGGCTTCTCAACATTTCATGTATAGAGACCTTTTTGACAAAATTGAACACTACTGAGTTATAAGTGATTGAATTTTAATACTTGTCGCCATTTTGCAAAAAATTGACAAAATGGATTTTGCTAACAAACATAAACAGGGTGTTTAAGAATTCTATACTGTCACAAAATTTTGAAATTTAAATATGTATAAATAAGCTCACACTGACCTTAACTATATTGAAAATCTTATGAGCGTATGTATGGTGGGTCGATCGACTCATCACACTAAACGTGTTTTGAAAAAAAAATACTTTTATTTTTTAATTTTTAATTTTTTTGTATAGTATCGTAAGTATAGTTGAAAGCTCTATTTGGTATAAAAAATTCAAGTCAATTTCTTAAATAGAAGCTTCATACGAGCGTTAACTGTATGCAGAGTCGCATAAAAGCTCGTTCGAGGTCTCGGTCAATATATGGTAAGACTCGGTTTTTATTAAAAAAAAAATAATTAAAAATTGCTTTTATATGCAAATTAAAATTCCAAACACTTTTTGCATACGACATTTTTTAGTAGGATTTTATTTAGCAAAGTTATGACACTTTGAATTTTTACGATAGCCGCCATTTTGAAAAAAAAATTTTTTTATTTTTTTTAAACATAACGTATAGGGGCTGCACGTTAGTTCTATGCGATATTAAAAATTAAAATTTTAATCTTTGAAACCAAGCAGTTAAGAGCGTTAACTCTTCCGAAAGTCTCAAAATGGCTAGTATGGGGGTACGATCGAACTGATACATCGCTTGTTTTCAAGCAAAAATATATATTTTTTATATTTTACTTAGATGAGCTTTAGGCTTCTCAACATTTCATGTATAGAGACCTTTTTGACAAAATTGAACACTACTGAGTAATAAGTGATTGAATTTTAATACTTGTCGCCATTTTGCAAAAAATTGACAAAATGGATTTTGCTAACAAACATACACAGGATGCTTAAGAATTCTATACTGTCACAAAATTTTGAAATTCAAATATGTATAAATAAGCTCACACTGACCTTAACTATATTGAAAATCTTATAAGCGTATGTATGGTGGGTCGATCGACTCATCACACTAAACGTGTTTTGAAAAAAAAATACTTTTATTTTTTAATTTTTAATTTTTTTGTATAGTATCGTAAGTATAGTTGAAAGCTCTATTTGGTATAAAAAATTCAAGTCAATTTCTTAAATAAAAGCTTCATACGAGCGTTAACTGTATGCAGAGTCGCATAAAAGCTCGTTCGAGGTCTCGGTCAATATATGGTAAGACTCGGTTTTATTAAAAAAAAATAATTAAAAATTGCTTTTATATGCAAATTAAAATTCCAAACACTTTTTGCATACGACATTTTTTAGTAGGATTTTATTTAGCAAAGTTATGACACTTTGAATTTTTACGATAGCCGCCATTTTGAAAAAAAAATTTATATATTTTTTTTAAACATAACGTATAGGGGCTGCACGTTAGTTCTATGCGATATTAAAAATTAAAATTTTAATCTTCGAAACCAAGCAGTTAAGAGCGTTAACTCTTCCGAAAGTCTCAAAATGGCTAGTATGGGGGTACGATCGAACTGATACATCGCTTGTTTTCAAGCAAAAATATATATTTTTTATATTTTACTTAGATGAGCTTTAGGCTTCTCAACATTTCATGTATAAAGACTTTTTTGACAAAATTGAACACTACTGAGTAATAAGTGATTGAATTTTATTACTTGTCGCCATTTTGCAAAAAATTGACAAAATGGATTTTGCTAACAAACATACACAGGATGCTTAAGAATTCTATGCTGTCACAAAATTTTGAAATTCAAATATGTATAAATATGCTCACACTGACCTTAACTATATTGAAAATCTTATGAGCGTATGTATGGTGGGTCGATCGACTCATCACACTAAACGTGTTTTGAAAAAAAAATACTTTTATTTTTTAATTTTTAATTTTTTTGTATAGTATCGTAAGTATAGTTGAAAGCTCTATTTGGTATAAAAAATTCAAGTCAATTTCTTAAATAGAAGCTTCATACGAGCGTTAACTGTATGCAGAGTCGCATAAAAGCTCGTTCGAGGTCTCGGTCAATATATGGTAAGACTCGGTTTTTATTAAAAAAAAAATAATTAAAAATTGCTTTTATATGCAAATTAAAATTCCAAACACTTTTTGCATACGACATTTTTTAGTAGGATTTTATTTAGCAAAGTTATGACACTTTGAATTTTCACGATAGCCGCCATTTTAAAAAAATTTTTTTTTATTTTTTTTAAACATAACGTATAGGGGCTGCACGTTAGTTCTATGCGATATTAAAAATTAAAATTTTAATCTTCGAAACCAAGCAGTTAAGAGCGTTAACTCTTCCGAAAGTCTCAAAATGGCTAGTATGGGGGTACGATCGAACTGATACATCGCTTGTTTTCAAGCAAAAATATATATTTTTTATATTTTACTTAGATGAGCTTTAGGCTTCTCAACATTTCATGTATAGAGACCTTTTTGACAAAATTGAACACTACTGAGTAATAAGTGATTGAATTTTAATACTTGTCGCCATTTTGCAAAAAATTGACAAAATGGATTTTGCTAACAAACATACACAGGATGCTTAAGAATTCTATACTGTCACAAAATTTTGAAATTCAAATATGTATAAATAAGCTCACACTGACCTTAACTATATTGAAAATCTTATGAGCGTATGTATGGTGGGTCGATCGACTCATCACACTAAACGTGTTTTGAAAAAAAAATACTTTTATTTTTTAATTTTTAATTTTTTTGTATAGTATCGTAAGTATAGTTGAAAGCTCTATTTGGTATAAAAAATTCAAGTCAATTTCTTAAATAGAAGCTTCATACGAGCGTTAACTGTATGCAGAGTCGCATAAAAGCTCGTTCGAGGTCTCGGTCAATATATGGTAAGACTCGGTTTTTATTAAAAAAAAAATAATTAAGAATTGCTTTTATATGCAAAATAAAATTCCAAACACTTTTTGCATACGACATTTTTCAGTAGGATTTGATTTAGCAAAGTTATGACACTTTGAATTTTTACGATAGCCGCCATTTTGAAAAAAAATTTTATATATTTTTTTTAAACATAACGTATAGGGGCTGCACGTTAGTTCTATGCGATATTAAAAATTAAAATTTTAATCTTCGAAACCAAGCAGTTAAGAGCGTTAACTCTTCCGAAAGTCTCAAAATGGCTAGTATGGGGGTACGATCGAACTGATACATCGCTTGTTTTCAAGCAAAAATATATATTTTTTATATTTTACTTAGATGAGCTTTAGGCTTCTCAACATTTCATGTATAGAGACCTTTTTGACAAAATTGAACACTACTGAGTTATAAGTGATTGAATTTTAATACTTGTCGCCATTTTGCAAAAAATTGACAAAATGGATTTTGCTAACAAACATAAACAGGGTGTTTAAGAATTCTATACTGTCACAAAATTTTGAAATTTAAATATGTATAAATAAGCTCACACTGACCTTAACTATATTGAAAATCTTATGAGCGTATGTATGGTGGGTCGATCGACTCATCACACTAAACGTGTTTTGAAAAAAAAATACTTTTATTTTTTAATTTTTAATTTTTTTGTATAGTATCGTAAGTATAGTTGAAAGCTCTATTTGGTATAAAAAATTCAAGTCAATTTCTTAAATAGAAGCTTCATACGAGCGTTAACTGTATGCAGAGTCGCATAAAAGCTCGTTCGAGGTCTCGGTCAATATATGGTAAGACTCGGTTTTTATTAAAAAAAAAATAATTAAAAATTGCTTTTATATGCAAATTAAAATTCCAAACACTTTTTGCATACGACATTTTTTAGTAGGATTTTATTTAGCAAAGTTATGACACTTTGAATTTTTACGATAGCCGCCATTTTGAAAAAAAAATTTTTTTATTTTTTTTAAACATAACGTATAGGGGCTGCACGTTAGTTCTATGCGATATTAAAAATTAAAATTTTAATCTTTGAAACCAAGCAGTTAAGAGCGTTAACTCTTCCGAAAGTCTCAAAATGGCTAGTATGGGGGTACGATCGAACTGATACATCGCTTGTTTTCAAGCAAAAATATATATTTTTTATATTTTACTTAGATGAGCTTTAGGCTTCTCAACATTTCATGTATAGAGACCTTTTTGACAAAATTGAACACTACTGAGTAATAAGTGATTGAATTTTAATACTTGTCGCCATTTTGCAAAAAATTGACAAAATGGATTTTGCTAACAAACATACACAGGATGCTTAAGAATTCTATACTGTCACAAAATTTTGAAATTCAAATATGTATAAATAAGCTCACACTGACCTTAACTATATTGAAAATCTTATGAGCGTATGTATGGTGGGTCGATCGACTCATCACACTAAACGTGTTTTGAAAAAAAAATACTTTTATTTTTTAATTTTTAATTTTTTTGTATAGTATCGTAAGTATAGTTGAAAGCTCTATTTGGTATAAAAAATTCAAGTCAATTTCTTAAATAGAAGCTTCATACGAGCGTTAACTGTATGCAGAGTCGCATAAAAGCTCGTTCGAGGTCTCGGTCAATATATGGTAAGACTCGGTTTTTATTAAAAAAAAAATAATTAAAAATTGCTTTTATATGCAAAATAAAATTCCAAACACTTTTTGCATACGACATTTTTCAGTAGGATTTGATTTAGCAAAGTTATGACACTTTGAATTTTTACGATAGCCGCCATTTTGAAAAAAAATTTTATATATTTTTTTTAAACATAACGTATAGGGGCTGCACGTTAGTTCTATGCGATATTAAAAATTAAAATTTTAATCTTCGAAACCAAGCAGTTAAGAGCGTTAACTCTTCCGAAAGTCTCAAAATGGCTAGTATGGGGGTACGATCGAACTGATACATCGCTTGTTTTCAAGCAAAAATATATATTTTTTATATTTTACTTAGATAAGCTTTAGGCTTCTCAACATTTCATGTATAGAGACCTTTTTGACAAAATTTAACACTACTGAGTTATAAGTGATTGAATTTTAATACTTGTCGCCATTTTGCAAAAAATTGACAAAATGGATTTTGCTAACAAACATACACAGGATGCTTAAGAATTCTATACTGTCACAAAATTTTGAAATTCAAATATGTATAAATAAGCTCACACTGACCTTAACTATATTAAAAATCTTATGAGCGTATGTATGGTGGGTCGATCGACTCATCACACTAAACGTGTTTTGAAAAAAAAATACTTTTATTTTTTAATTTTTAATTTTTTTGTATAGTATCGTAAGTATAGTTGAAAGCTCTATTTGGTATAAAAAATTCAAGTCAATTTCTTAAATAGAAGCTTCATACGAGCGTTAACTGTATGCAGAGTCGCATAAAAGCTCGTTCGAGGTCTCGGTCAATATATGGTAAGACTCGGTTTTTATTAAAAAAAAAATAATTAAAAATTGCTTTTATATGCAAAATAAAATTCCAAACACTTTTTGCATACGACATTTTTAAGTAGGATTTGATTTAGCAAAGTTATGACACTTTGAATTTTTACGATAGCCGCCATTTTGAAAAAAAATTTTATATATTGTTTTTAAACATAACGTATAGGGGCTGCACGTTAGTTCTATGCGATATTAAAAATTAAAATTTTAATCTTCGAAACCAAGCAGTTAAGAGCGTTAACTCTTCCGAAAGTCTCAAAATGGCTAGTATGGGGGTACGATCGAACTGATACATCGCTTGTTTTCAAGCAAAAATATATATTTTTTATATTTTACTTAGATGAGCTTTAGGCTTCTCAACATTTCATGTATAGAGACCTTTTTGACAAAATTGAACACTACTGAGTAATAAGTGATTGAATTTTAATACTTGTCGCCATTTTGCAAAAAATTGACAAAATGGATTTTGCTAACAAACATACACAGGATGCTTAAGAATTCTATACTGTCACAAAATTTTGAAATTCAAATATGTATAAATAAGCTCACACTGACCTTAACTATATTGAAAATCTTATGAGCGTATGTATGGTGGGTCGATCGACTCATCACACTAAACGTGTTTTGAAAAAAAAATACTTTTATTTTTTAATTTTTAATTTTTTTGTATAGTATCGTAAGTATAGTTGAAAGCTCTATTTGGTATAAAAAATTCAAGTCAATTTCTTAAATAGAAGCTTCATACGAGCGTTAACTGTATGCAGAGTCGCATAAAAGCTCGTTCGAGGTCTCGGTCAATATATGGTAAGACTCGGTTTTTATTAAAAAAAAAATAATTAAAAATTGCTTTTATATGCAAATTAAAATTCCAAACACTTTTTGCATACGACATTTTTTAGTAGGATTTTATTTAGCAAAGTTATGACACTTTGAATTTTTACGATAGCCGCCATTTTGAAAAAAAAATTTATATATTTTTTTTTAACATAACGTATAGGGGCTGCACGTTAGTTCTATGCGATATTAAAAATTAAAATTTTAATTTTCGAAACCAAGCAGTTAAGAGCGTTAACTCTTCCGAAAGTCTCAAAATGGCTAGTATGGGGGTACGATCGAACTGATACATCGCTTGTTTTCAAGCAAAAATATATATTTTTTATATTTTACTTAGATGAGCTTTAGGCTTCTCAACATTTCATGTATAGAGACCTTTTTGACAAAATCAAACACTACTGAGTTATAAGTGATTGAATTTTAATACTTGTCGCCATTTTGCAAAAAATTGACAAAATGGATTTTGCTAACAAACATACACAGGATGCTTAAGAATTCTATACTGTCACAAAATTTTGAAATTCAAATATGTATAAATAAGCTCACACTGACCTTAACTATATTGAAAATCTTATGAGCGTATGTATGGTGGGTCGATCGACTCATCACACTAAACGTGTTTTGAAAAAAAAATACTTTTATTTTTTAATTTTTAATTTTTTTGTATAGTATCGTAAGTATAGTTGAAAGCTCTATTTGGTATAAAAAATTCAAGTAAATTTCTTAAATAGAAGCTTCATACGAGCGTTAACTGTATGCAGATTCGCATAAAAGCTCGTTCGAGGTCTCGGTCAATATATGGTAAGACTCGGTTTTTATTAAAAAAAAAATAATTAAAAATTGCTTTTATATGCAAATTAAAATTCCAAACACTTTTTGCATACGACATTTTTTAGTAGGATTTTATTTAGCAAAGTTATGACACTTTGAATTTTTACGATAGCCGCCATTTAAAAAAAATTTTATATATTTTTTTTAAACATAACGTATAGGGGCTGCACGTTAGTTCTATGCGATATTAAAAATTAAAATTTTAATCTTGGAAACCAAGCAGTTAAGAGCGTTAACTCTTCCGAAAGTCTCAAAATGGCTAGTATGGGGGTACGATCGAACTGATACATCGCTTGTTTTCAAGCAAAAATATATATTTTTTATATTTTACTTAGATGAGCTTTAGGCTTCTCAACATTTCATGTATAGAGACCTTTTTGACAAAATTGAACACTACTGAGTAATAAGTGATTGAATTTTAATACTTGTCGCCATTTTGCAAAAAATTGACAAAATGGATTTTGCTAACAAACATACACAGGATGCTTAAGAATTCTATACTGTCACAAAATTTTGAAATTCAAATATGTATAAATAAGCTCACACTGACCTTAACTATATTGAAAATCTTATGAGCGTATGTATGGTGGGTCGATCGACTCATCACACTAAACGTGTTTTGAAAAAAAAATACTTTTATTTTTTAATTTTTAATTTTTTTGTATAGTATCGTAAGTATAGTTGAAAGCTCTATTTGGTATAAAAAATTCAAGTCAATTTCTTAAATAGAAGCTTCATACGAGCGTTAACTGTATGCAGAGTCGCATAAAAGCTCGTTCGAGGTCTCGGTCAATATATGGTAAGACTCGGTTTTTATTAAAAAAAAAATAATTAAAAATTGCTTTTATATGCAAATTAAAATTCCAAACACTTTTTGCATACGAAATTTTTAAGTAGGATTTTATTTAGCAAAGTTATGACACTTTGAATTTTTACGATAGCCGCCATTTTGAAAAAAAATTTTATATATTTTTTTTAAACATAACGTATAGGGGCTGCACGTTAGTTCTATGCGATATTAAAAATTAAAATTTTAATCTTCGAAACCAAGCAGTTAAGAGCGTTAACTCTTCCGAAAGTCTCAAAATGGCTAGTATGGGGGTACGATCGAACTGATACATCGCTTGTTTTCAAGCAAAAATATATATTTTTTATATTTTACTTAGATGAGCTTTAGGCTTCTCAACATTTCATGTATAAAGACCTTTTTGACAAAATTAAACACTACTGAGTAATAAGTGATTGAATTTTAATACTTGTCGCCATTTTGCAAAAAATTGACAAAATGGATTTTGCTAACAAACATACACAGGATGCTTAAGAATTCTATACTGTCACAAAATTTTGAAATTCAAATATGTATAAATAAGCTCACACTGACCTTAACTATATTGAAAATCTTATGAGCGTATGTATGGTGGGTCGATCGACTCATCACACTAAACGTGTTTTGAAAAAAAAATACTTTTATTTTTTAATTTTTAATTTTTTTGTATAGTATCGTAAGTATAGTTGAAAGCTCTATTTGGTATAAAAAATTCAAGTCAATTTCTTAAATAGAAGCTTCATACGAGCGTTAACTGTATGCAGAGTCGCATAAAAGCTCGTTCGAGGTCTCGGTCAATATATGGTAAGACTCGGTTTTTATTAAAAAAAAAATAATTAAAAATTGCTTTTATATGCAAATTAAAATTCCAAACACTTTTTGCATACGAAATTTTTAAGTAGGATTTTATTTAGCAAAGTTATGACACTTTGAATTTTTACGATAGCCGCCATTTTGAAAAAAAATTTTATATATTTTTTTTAAACATAACGTATAGGGGCTGCACGTTAGTTCTATGCGATATTAAAAATTAAAATTTTAATCTTCGAAACCAAGCAGTTAAGAGCGTTAACTCTTCCGAAAGTCTCAAAATGGCTAGTATGGGGGTACGATCGAACTGATACATCGCTTGTTTTCAAGCAAAAATATATATTTTTTATATTTTACTTAGATGAGCTTTAGGCTTCTCAACATTTCATGTATAGAGACCTTTTTGACAAAATTAAACACTACTGAGTAATAAGTGATTGAATTTTAATACTTGTCGCCATTTTGCAAAAAATTGACAAAATGGATTTTGCTAACAAACATACACAGGATGCTTAAGAATTCTATACTGTCACAAAATTTTGAAATTTAAATATGTATAAATAAGCTCACACTGACCTTAACTATATTGAAAATCTTATGAGCGTATGTATGGTGGGTCGATCGACTCATCACACTAAACGTGTTTTGAAAAAAAAATACTTTTATTTTTTAATTTTTAATTTTTTTGTATAGTATCGTAAGTATAGTTGAAAGCTCTATTTGGTATAAAAAATTCAAGTCAATTTCTTAAATAGAAGCTTCATACGAGCGTTAACTGTATGCAGAGTCGCATAAAAGCTCGTTCGAGGTCTCGGTCAATATATGGTAAGACTCGGTTTTTATTAAAAAAAAAATAATTAAAAATTGCTTTTATATGCAAATTAAAATTCCAAACACTTTTTGCATACGAAATTTTTAAGTAGGATTTTATTTAGCAAAGTTATGACACTTTGAATTTTTACGATAGCCGCCATTTTGAAAAAAAATTTTATATATTTTTTTTAAACATAACGTATAGGGGCTGCACGTTAGTTCTATGCGATATTAAAAATTAAAATTTTAATCTTCGAAACCAAGCAGTTAAGAGCGTTAACTCTTCCGAAAGTCTCAAAATGGCTAGTATGGGGGTACGATCGAACTGATACATCGCTTGTTTTCAAGCAAAAATATATATTTTTTATATTTTACTTAGATGAGCTTTAGGCTTCTCAACATTTCATGTATAGAGACCTTTTTGACAAAATTAAACACTACTGAGTAATAAGTGATTGAATTTTAATACTTGTCGCCATTTTGCAAAAAATTGACAAAATGGATTTTGCTAACAAACATACACAGGATGCTTAAGAATTCTATACTGTCACAAAATTTTGAAATTTAAATATGTATAAATAAGCTCACACTGACCTTAACTATATTGAAAATCTTATGAGCGTATGTATGGTGGGTCGATCGACTCATCACACTAAACGTGTTTTGAAAAAAAAATACTTTTATTTTTTAATTTTTAATTTTTTTGTATAGTATCGTAAGTATAGTTGAAAGCTCTATTTGGTATAAAAAATTCAAGTCAATTTCTTAAATAGAAGCTTCATACGAGCGTTAACTGTATGCAGAGTCGCATAAAAGCTCGTTCGAGGTCTCGGTCAATATATGGTAAGACTCGGTTTTTATTAAAAAAAAATAATTAAAAATTGCTTTTATATGCAAAATAAAATTCCAAACACTTTTTGCATACGACATTTTTCAGTAGGATTTGATTTAGCAAAGTTAGAACACTTTGAATTTTTACGATAGCCGCCATTTTGAAAAAAAATTTTATATATTTTTTTTAAACATAACGTATAGGGGCTGCACGTTAGTTCTATGCGATATTAAAAATTAAAATTTTAATCTTCGAAACCAAGCAGTTAAGAGCGTTAACTCTTCCGAAAGTCTCAAAATGGCTAGTATGGGGGTACGATCGAACTGATACATCGCTTGTTTTCAAGCAAAAATATATATTTTTTATATTTTACTTAGATGAGCTTTAGGCTTCTCAACATTTCATGTATAGAGACCTTTTTGACAAAATTGAACACTACTGAGTAATAAGTGATTGAATTTTAATACTTGTCGCCATTTTGCAAAAAATTGACAAAATGGATTTTGCTAACAAACATACACAGGATGCTTAAGAATTCTATACTGTCACAAAATTTTGAAATTCAAATATGTATAAATAAGCTCACACTGACCTTAACTATATTGAAAATCTTATGAGCGTATGTATGGTGGGTCGATCGACTCATCACACTAAACGTGTTTTGAAAAAAAAATACTTTTATTTTTTAATTTTTAATTTTTTTGTATAGTATCGTAAGTATAGTTGAAAGCTCTATTTGGTATAAAAAATTCAAGTCAATTTCTTAAATAGAAGCTTCATACGAGCGTTAACTGTATGCAGAGTCGCATAAAAGCTCGTTCGAGGTCTCGGTCAATATATGGTAAGACTCGGTTTTTATTAAAAAAAAATAACTAAAAATTGCTTTTATATGCAAATTAAAATTCCAAACACTTTTTGCATACGACATTTTTCAGTAGGATGTCATTTAGCAAAGTTATGACACTTTGAATTTTTACGATAGCCGTAATTTTGAAAAAAAAAATTATATATTTTTTTTAAACATAACGTATAGGGGCTGCGCGTTAGTTCTATGCGATACTTAAAATTTAAATTTTAATCTTTGAAACCAAGCAGTTAAGAGCGTTAACTCTTCCGAAAGTCTCAAAATGGCTAGTATGGGGGTACGATCGAACTGATACATCGCTTGTTTTCAAGCAAAAATATATATTTTTTATATTTTACTTAGATGAGCTTTAGGCTTCTCAACATTTCATGTATAGAGACCTTATTGACAAAATTGAACACTACTGAGTAATAAGTGATTGAATTTTAATACTTGTCGCCATTTTGCAAAAAATTGACAAAATGGATTTTGCTAACAAACATACACAGGATGCTTAAGAATTCTATGCTGTCACAAAATTTTGAAATTCAAATATGTATAAATAAGCTCACACTGACCTTAACTATATTGAAAATCTTATGAGCGTATGTATGGTGGGTCGATCGACTCATCACACTAAACGTGTTTTGAAAAAAAAATACTTTTATTTTTTAATTTTTAATTTTTTTGTATAGTATCGTAAGTATAGTTGAAAGCTCTATTTGGTATAAAAAATTCAAGTCAATTTCTTAAATAGAAGCTTCATACGAGCGTTAACTGTATGCAGAGTCGCATAAAAGCTCGTTCGAGGTCTCGGTCAATATATGGTAAGACTCGGTTTTTATTAAAAAAAAATAATTAAAAATTGCTTTTATATGCAAATTAAAATTCCAAACACTTTTTGCATACGACATTTTTTAGTAGGATTTTATTTAGCAAAGTTATGACACTTTGAATTTTTACGATAGCCGATATTTTGAAAAAAAAAATTATATATTTTTTTTAAACATAACGTATAGGGGCTGCACGTTACTTCTATGCGATATGAAAAATTAAAATTTTAATCTTCGAAACCAAGCAGTTAAGAGCGTTAACTCTTCCGAAAGTCTCAAAATGGGTAGTATGGGGGTACGATCGAACTGATACATCGCTTGTTTTCAAGCAAAAATATATATTTTTTATATTTTACTTAGATGAGCTTTAGGCTTCTCAACATTTCATGTATAGAGACCTTTTTGACAAAATTGAACACTACTGAGTAATAAGTGATTGAATTTTAATACTTGTCGCCATTTTGCAAAAAATTGACAAAATGGATTTTGCTAACAAACATACACAGGATGCTTAAAAATTCTATACTGTCACAAAATTTTGAAATTCAAATATGTATAAATAAGCTCACACTGACCTTAACTATATTGAAAATCTTATGAGCGTATGTATGGTGGGTCGATCGACTCATCACACTAAACGTGTTTTGAAAAAAAAATACTTTTATTTTTTAATTTTTAATTTTTTTGTATAGTATCGTAAGTATAGTTGAAAGCTCTATTTGGTATAAAAAATTCAAGTCAATTTCTTAAATAGAAGCTTCATACGAGCGTTAACTGTATGCAGAGTCGCATAAAAGCTCGTTCGAGGTCTCGGTCAATATATGGTAAGACTCGGTTTTTATTTAAAAAAAAATAATTAAAAATTGCTTTTATATGCAAATTAAAATTCCAAACACTTTTTGCATACGACATTTTTTAGTAGGATTTTATTTAGCAAAGTTATGACACTTTGAATTTTTACGATAGCCGCCATTTTGAAAAAAAATTTTATATATTTTTTTTGAACATAACGTATAGGGGCTGCACGTTAGTTCTATGCGATATTAAAAATTAAAATTTTAATCTTCGAAACCAAGCAGTTAAGAGCGTTAACTCTTCCGAAAGTCTCAAAATGGCTAGTATGGGGGTACGATCGAACTGATACATCGCTTGTTTTCAAGCAAAAATATATATTTTTTATATTTTACTTAGATGAGCTTTAGGCTTCTCAACATTTCATGTATAGAGACCTTTTTGACAAAATTGAACACTACTGAGTAATAAGTGATTGAATTTTAATACTTGTCGCCATTTTGCAAAAAATTGACAAAATGGATTTTGCTAACAAACATACACAGGATGCTTAAGAATTCTATGCTGTCACAAAATTTTGAAATTCAAATATGTATAAATAAGCTCACACTGACCTTAACTATATTGAAAATCTTATGAGCGTATGTATGGTGGGTCGATCGACTCATCACACTAAACGTGTTTTGAAAAAAAAATACTTTTATTTTTTAATTTTTAATTTTTTTGTATAGTATCGTAAGTATAGTTGAAAGCTCTATTTGGTATAAAAAATTCAAGTCAATTTCTTAAATAGAAGCTTCATACGAGCGTTAACTGTATGCAGAGTCGCATAAAAGCTCGTTCGAGGTCTCGGTCAATATATGGTAAGACTCGGTTTTTATTAAAAAAAAATAATTAAAAATTGCTATTATATGCAAATTAAAATTCCAAACACTTTTTGCATACGACATTTTTTAGTAGGATTTTATTTAGCAAAGTTATGACACTTTGAATTTTTACGATAGCCGCCATTTTGAAAAAAAAATTTATATATTTTTTTTAAACATAACGTATAGGGGCTGCACGTTACTTCTATGCGATATTAAAAATTAAAATTTTAATCTTCGAAACCAAGCAGTTAAGAGCGTTAACTCTTCCGAAAGTCTCAAAATGGCTAGTATGGGGGTACGATCGAACTGATACATCGCTTGTTTTCAAGCAAAAATATATATTTTTTATATTTTACTTAGATGAGCTTTAGGCTTCTCAACATTTCATGTATAGAGACCTTTTTGACAAAATTGAACACTACTGAGTTATAAGTGATTGAATTTTAATACTTGTCGCCATTTTGCAAAAAATTGACAAAATGGATTTTGCTAACAAACATACACAGGATGCTTAAGAATTCTATACTGTCACAAAATTTTGAAATTCAAATATGTATAAATAAGCTCACACTGACCTTAACTATATTGAAAATCTTATGAGCGTATGTATGGTGGGTCGATCGACTCATCACACTAAACGTGTTTTGAAAAAAAAATACTTTTATTTTTTAATTTTTAATTTTTTTGTATAGTATCGTAAGTATAGTTGAAAGCTCTATTTGGTATAAAAAATTCAAGTCAATTTCTTAAATAGAAGCTTCATACGAGCGTTAACTGTATGCAGAGTCGCATAAAAGCTCGTTCGAGGTCTCGGTCAATATATGGTAAGACTCGGTTTTTATTAAAAAAAAAATAATTAAAAATTGCTTTTATATGCAAATTAAAATTCCAAACACTTTTTGCATACGACATTTTTTAGTAGGATTTTATTTAGCAAAGTTATGACACTTTGAATTTTTACGATAGCCGCCATTTTAAAAAAATTTTATATATTTTTTTTAAACATAACGTATAGGGGCTGCACGTTAGTTCTATGCGATATTAAAAATTAAAATTTTAATCTTCGAAACCAAGCAGTTAAGAGCGTTAACTCTTCCGAAAGTCTCAAAATGGCTAGTATGGGGGTACGATCGAACTGATACATCGCTTGTTTTCAAGCAAAAATATATATTTTTTATATTTTACTTAGATGAGCTTTAGGCTTCTCAACATTTCATGTATAGAGACCTTTTTGACAAAATTGAACACTACTGAGTAATAAGTGATTGAATTTTAATACTTGTCGCCATTTTGCAAAAAATTGACAAAATGGATTTTGCTAACAAACATACACAGGATGCTTAAGAATTCTATACTGTCACAAAATTTTGAAATTCAAATATGTATAAATAAGCTCACACTGACCTTAACTATATTGAAAATCTTATGAGCGTATGTATGGTGGGTCGATCGACTCATCACACTAAACGTGTTTTGAAAAAAAAATACTTTTATTTTTTAATTTTTAATTTTTTTGTATAGTATCGTAAGTATAGTTGAAAGCTCTATTTGGTATAAAAAATTCAAGTCAATTTCTTAAATAGAAGCTTCATACGAGCGTTAACTGTATGCAGAGTCGCATAAAAGCTCGTTCGAGGTCTCGGTCAATATATGGTAAGACTCGGTTTTTATTAAAAAAAAAATAATTAAAAATTGCTTTTATATGCAAAATAAAATTCCAAACACTTTTTGCATACGACATTTTTCAGTAGGATTTGATTTAGCAAAGTTATGACACTTTGAATTTTTACGATAGCCGCCATTTTGAAAAAAAATTTTATATATTTTTTTTAAACATAACGTATAGGGGCTGCACGTTAGTTCTATGCGATATTAAAAATTAAAATTTTAATCTTCGAAACCAAGCAGTTAAGAGCGTTAACTCTTCCGAAAGTCTCAAAATGGCTAGTATGGGGGTACGATCGAACTGATACATCGCTTGTTTTCAAGCAAAAATATATATTTTTTATATTTTACTTAGATGAGCTTTAGGCTTCTCAACATTTCATGTATAGAGACCTTTTTGACAAAATTGAACACTACTGAGTAATAAGTGATTGAATTTTAATACTTGTCGCCATTTTGCAAAAAATTGACAAAATGGATTTTGCTAACAAACATACACAGGATGCTTAAGAATTCTATACTGTCACAAAATTTTGAAATTCAAATATGTATAAATAAGCTCACACTGACCTTAACTATATTGAAAATCTTATGAGCGTATGTATGGTGGGTCGATCGACTCATCACACTAAACGTGTTTTGAAAAAAAAATACTTTTATTTTTTAATTTTTAATTTTTTTGTATAGTATCGTAAGTATAGTTGAAAGCTCTATTTGGTATAAAAAATTCAAGTCAATTTCTTAAATAGAAGCTTCATACGAGCGTTAACTGTATGCAGAGTCGCATAAAAGCTCGTTCGAGGTCTCGGTCAATATATGGTAAGACTCGGTTTTTATTAAAAAAAAAATAATTAAAAATTGCTTTTATATGCAAAATAAAATTCCAAACACTTTTTGCATACGACATTTTTTAGTAGGATTTGATTTAGCAAAGTTATGACACTTTGAATTTTTACGATAGCCGCCATTTTGAAAAAAAAATTTATATATTTTTTTTAAACATAACGTATAGGGGCTGCACGTTAGTTCTATGCGATATTAAAAATTAAAATTTTAATCTATGAAACCAAGCAGTTAAGAGCGTTAACTCTTCCGAAAGTCTCAAAATGGCTAGTATGGGGGTACGATCGAACTGATACATCGCTTGTTTTCAAGCAAAAATATATATTTTTTATATTTTACTTAGATGAGCTTTAGGCTTCTTAACATTTCATGTATAGAGACCTTTTTGACAAAATTGAACACTACTGAGTAATAAGTGATTGAATTTTAATACTTGTCGCCATTTTGCAAAAAATTGACAAAATGGATTTTGCTAACAAACATACACAGGATGCTTAAGAATTCTATACTGTCACAAAATTTTGAAATTCAAATATGTATAAATAAGCTCACACTGACCTTAACTATATTGAAAATCTTATGAGCGTATGTATGGTGGGTCGATCGACTCATCACACTAAACGTGTTTTGAAAAAAAAATACTTTTATTTTTTAATTTTTAATTTTTTTGTACAGTATCGTAAGTATAGTTGAAAGCTCTATTTGGTATAAAAAATTCAAGTCAATTTCTTAAATAGAAGCTTCATACGAGCGTTAACTGTATGCAGAGTCGCATAAAAGCTCGTTCGAGGTCTCGGTCAATATATGGTAAGACTCGGTTTTTATTAAAAAAAAAATAATTAAAAATTGCTTTTATATGCAAAATAAAATTCCAAACACTTTTTGCATACGACATTTTTCAGTAGGATTTGATTTAGCAAAGTTATGACACTTTGAATTTTTACGATAGCCGCCATTTTGAAAAAAAATTTTATATATTTTTTTTAAACATAACGTATAGGGGCTGCACGTTAGTTCTATGCGATATTAAAAATTAAAATTTTAATCTTCGAAACCAAGCAGTTAAGAGCGTTAACTCTTCCGAAAGTCTCAAAATGGCTAGTATAAGGGTACGATCGAACTGATACATCGCTTGTTTTCAAGCAAAAATATATATTTTTTATATTTTACTTAGATGAGCTTTAGGCTTCTCAACATTTCATGTATAGAGACCTTTTTGACAAAATTGAACACTACTGAGTAATAAGTGATTGAATTTTAATACTTGTCGCCATTTTGCAAAAAATTGACAAAATGGATTTTGCTAACAAACATACACAGGATGCTTAAGAATTCTATACTGTCACAAAATTTTGAAATTCAAATATGTATAAATAAGCTCACACTGACCTTAACTATATTGAAAATCTTATGAGCGTATGTATGGTGGGTCGATCGACTCATCACACTAAACGTGTTTTGAAAAAAAAATACTTTTATTTTTTAATTTTTAATTTTTTTGTATAGTATCGTAAGTATAGTTGAAAGCTCTATTTGGTATAAAAAATTCAAGTCAATTTCTTAAATAGAAGCTTCATACGAGCGTTAACTGTATGCAGAGTCGCATAAAAGCTCGTTCGAGGTCTCGGTCAATATATAGTAAGACTCGGTTTTTATTAAAAAAAAATAATTAAAAATTGTTTTTATATGCAAATTAAAATTCCAAACACTTTTTGCATACGACATTTTTTAGTAGGATTTTATTTAGCAAAGTTATGACACTTTGAATTTTTACGATAGCCGCCATTTTGAAAAAAAAATTTATATATTTTTTTTAAACATAACGTATAGGGGCTGCACGTTACTTATATGCGATATTAAAAATTAAAATTTTAATCTTCGAAACCAAGCAGTTAAGAGCGTTAACTCTTCCGAAAGTCTCAAAATGGCTAGTATGGGGGTACGATCGAACTGATACATCGCTTGTTTTCAAGCAAAAATATATATTTTTTATATTTTACTTAGATGAGCTTTAGGCTTCTCAACATTTCATGTATAGAGACCTTTTTGACAAAATTGAACACTACTGAGTAATAAGTGATTGAATTTTAATACTTGTCGCCATTTTGCAAAAAATTGACAAAATGGATTTTGCTAACAAACATACACAGGATGCTTAAGAATTCTATACTGTCACAAAATTTTGAAATTTAAAAATGTATAAATAAGCTCACACTGACCTTAACTATATTGAAAATCTTATGAGCGTATGTATGGTGGGTCGATCGACTCATCACACTAAACGTGTTTTGAAAAAAAAATACTTTTATTTTTTAATTTTTAATTTTTTTGTATAGTATCGTAAGTATAGTTGAAAGCTCTATTTGGTATAAAAAATTCAAGTCAATTTCTTAAATAGAAGCTTCATACGAGCGTTAACTGTATGCAGAGTCGCATAAAAGCTCGTTCGAGGTCTCGGTCAATATATGGTAAGACTCGGTTTTTATTAAAAAAAAAATAATTAAAAATTGCTTTTATATGCAAAATAAAATTCCAAACACTTTTTGCATACGACATTTTTCAGTAGGATTTGATTTAGCAAAGTTATGACACTTTGAATTTTTACGATAGCCGCCATTTTGAAAAAAAATTTTATATATTTTTTTTAAACATAACGTATAGGGGCTGCACGTTAGTTCTATGCGATATTAAAAATTAAAATTTTAATCTTCGAAACCAAGCAGTTAAGAGCGTTAACTCTTCCGAAAGTCTCAAAATGGCTAGTATGGGGGTACGATCGAACTGATACATCGCTTGTTTTCAAGCAAAAATATATATTTTTTATATTTTACTTAGATGAGCTTTAGGCTTCTCAACATTTCATGTATAGAGACCTTTTTGACAAAATTGAACACTACTGAGTAATAAGTGATTGAATTTTAATACTTGTCGCCATTTTGCAAAAAATTGACAAAATGGATTTTGCTAACAAACATACACAGGATGCTTAAGAATTCTATACTGTCACAAAATTTTGAAATTCAAATATGTATAAATAAGCTCACACTGACCTTAACTATATTGAAAATCTTATGAGCGTATGTATGGTGGGTCGATCGACTCATCACACTAAACGTGTTTTGAAAAAAAAATACTTTTATTTTTTAATTTTTAATTTTTTTGTACAGTATCGTAAGTATAGTTGAAAGCTCTATTTGGTATAAAAAATTCAAGTCAATTTCTTAAATAGAAGCTTCATACGAGCGTTAACTGTATGCAGAGTCGCATAAAAGCTCGTTCGAGGTCTCGGTCAATATATGGTAAGACTCGGTTTTTATTAAAAAAAAAATAATTAAAAATTGCTTTTATATGCAAAATAAAATTCCAAACACTTTTTGCATACGACATTTTTCAGTAGGATTTGATTTAGCAAAGTTATGACACTTTGAATTTTTACGATAGCCGCCATTTTGAAAAAAAATTTTATATATTTTTTTTAAACATAACGTATAGGGGCTGCACGTTAGTTCTATGCGATATTAAAAATTAAAATTTTAATCTTCGAAACCAAGCAGTTAAGAGCGTTAACTCTTCCGAAAGTCTCAAAATGGCTAGTATGGGGGTACGATCGAACTGATACATCGCTTGTTTTCAAGCAAAAATATATATTTTTTATATTTTACTTAGATGAGCTTTAGGCTTCTCAACATTTCATGTATAGAGACCTTTCTGACAAAATTGAACACTACTGAGTAATAAGTGATTGAATTTTAATACTTGTCGCCATTTTGCAAAAAATTGACAAAATGGATTTTGCTAACAAACATACACAGGATGCTTAAGAATTCTATACTGTCACAAAATTTTGAAATTAAAATATGTATAAATAAGCTCACACTGACCTTAACTATATTGAAAATCTTATGAGCGTATGTATGGTGGGTCGATCGACTCATCACACTAAACGTGTTTTGAAAAAAAAATACTTTTATTTTTTAATTTTTAATTTTTTTGTATAGTATCGTAAGTATAGTTGAAAGCTCTATTTGGTATAAAAAATTTAAGTCAATTTCTTAAATAGAAGCTTCATACGAGCGTTAACTGTATGCAGAGTCGCATAAAAGCTCGTTCGAGGTCTCGGTCAATATATGGTAAGACTCGGTTTTTATTAAAAAAAAAATAATTAAAAATTGCTTTTATATGCAAAATAAAATTCCAAACACTTTTTGCATACGACATTTTTCAGTAGGATTTGATTTAGCAAAGTTATGACACTTTGAATTTTTACGATAGCCGCTATTTTGAAAAAAAATTTTATATATTTTTTTTAAACATAACGTATAGGGGCTGCACGTTAGTTCTATGCGATATTAAAAATTAAAATTATAATCTTCGAAACCAAGCAGTTAAGAGCGTTAACTCTTCCGAAAGTCTCAAAATGGCTAGTATGGGGGTACGATCGAACTGATACATCGCTTGTTTTCAAGCAAAAATATATATTTTTTATATTTTACTTAGATGAGCTTTAGGCTTCTCAACATTTCATGTATAGAGACCTTTTTGACAAAATTGAACACTACTGAGTAATAAGTGATTGAATTTTAATACTTGTCGCCATTTTGCAAAAAATTGACAAAATGGATTTTGCTAACAAACATACACAGGATGCTTAAGAATTCTATACTGTCACAAAATTTTGAAATTCAAATATGTATAAATAAGCTCACACTGACCTTAACTATATTGAAAATCTTATGAGCGTATGTATGGTGGGTCGATCGACTCATCACACTAAACGTGTTTTGAAAAAAAAATACTTTTATTTTTTAATTTTTAATTTTTTTGTATAGTATCGTAAGTATAGTTGAAAGCTCTATTTGGTATAAAAAATTCAAGTCAATTTCTTAAATAGAAGCTTCATACGAGCGTTAACTGTATGCAGAGTCGCATAAAAGCTCGTTCGAGGTCTCGGTCAATATATGGTAAGACTCGGTTTTTATTAAAAAAAAAATAATTAAAAATTGTTTTTATATGCAAATTAAAATTCCAAACACTTTTTGCATACGACATTTTTTAGTAGGATTTTATTTAGCAAAGTTATGACACTTTGAATTTTTACGATAGCCGCCATTTTGAAAAAAAAATTTATATATTTTTTTTAAACATAACGTATAGGGGCTGCACGTTACTTCTATGCGATATTAAAAATTAAAATTTTAATCTTCGAAACCAAGCAGTTAAGAGCGTTAACTCTTCCGAAAGTCTCAAAATGGCTAGTATGGGGGTACGATCGAACTGATACATCGCTTGTTTTCAAGCAAAAATATATATTTTTTATATTTTACTTAGATGAGCTTTAGGCTTCTCAACATTTCATGTATAGAGACCTTTTTGACAAAATTGAACACTACTGAGTAATAAGTGATTGAATTTTAATACTTGTCGCCATTTTGCAAAAAATTGACAAAATGGATTTTGCTAACAAACATACACAGGATGCTTAAGAATTCTATACTGTCACAAAATTTTGAAATTCAAATATGTATAAATAAGCTCACACTGACCTTAACTATATTGAATAATCTTATGAGCGTATGTATGGTGGGTCGATCGACTCATCACACTAAACGTGTTTTGAAAAAAAAATACTTTTATTTTTTAATTTTTAATTTTTTTGTATAGTATCGTAAGTATAGTTGAAAGCTCTATTTGGTATAAAAAATTCAAGTCAATTTCTTAAATAGAAGCTTCATACGAGCGTTAACTGTATGCAGAGTCGCATAAAAGCTCGTTCGAGGTCTCGGTCAATATATGGTAAGACTCGGTTTTTATTAAAAAAAAAATAATTAAAAATTGCTTTTATATGCAAAATAAAATTCCAAACACTTTTTGCATACGACATTTTTCAGTAGGATTTGATTTAGCAAAGTTATGACACTTTGAATTTTTACGATAGCCGCCATTTTGAAAAAAAATTTTATATATTTTTTTTAAACATAACGTATAGGGGCTGCACGTTAGTTCTATGCGATATTAAAAATTAAAATTTTAATCTTCGAAACCAAGCAGTTAAGAGCGTTAACTCTTCCGAAAGTCTCAAAATGGCTAGTATGGGGGTACGATCGAACTGATACATCGCTTGTTTTCAAGCAAAAATATATATTTTTTATATTTTACTTAGATGAGCTTTAGGCTTCTCAACATTTCATGTATAGAGACCTTTTTGACAAAATTAAACACTACTGAGTAATAAGTGATTAAATTTTAATACTTGTCGCCATTTTGCAAAAAATTGACAAAATGGATTTTGCTAACAAACATACACAGGATGCTTAAGAATTCTATACTGTCACAAAATTTTGAAATTCAAATATGTATAAATAAGCTCACACTGACCTTAACTATATTGAAAATCTTATGAGCGTATGTATGGTGGGTCGATCGACTCATCACACTAAACGTGTTTTGAAAAAAAAATACTTTTATTTTTTAATTTTTAATTTTTTTGTATAGTATCGTAAGTATAGTTGAAAGCTCTATTTGGTATAAAAAATTCAAGTCAATTTCTTAAATAGAAGCTTCATACGAGCGTTAACTGTATGCAGAGTCGCATAAAAGCTCGTTCGAGGTCTCGGTCAATATATGGTAAGACTCGGTTTTTATTAAAAAAAAAATAATTAAAAATTGCTTTTATATGCAAAATAAAATTCCAAACACTTTTTGCATACGACATTTTTCAGTAGGATTTGATTTAGCAAAGTTATGACACTTTGAATTTTTACGATAGCCGCTATTTTGAAAAAAAATTTTATATATTTTTTTTAAACATAACGTATAGGGGCTGCACGTTAGTTCTATGCGATATTAAAAATTAAAATTTTAATCTTCGAAACCAAGCAGTTAAGAGCGTTAACTCTTCCGAAAGTCTCAAAATGGCTAGTATGGGGGTACGATCGAACTGATACATCGCTTGTTTTCAAGCAAAAATATATATTTTTTATATTTTACTTAGATGAGCTTTAGGCTTCTCAACATTTCATGTATAGAGACCTTTTTGACAAAATTGAACACTACTGAGTAATAAGTGATTGAATTTTAATACTTGTCGCCATTTTGCAAAAAATTGACAAAATGGATTTTGCTAACAAACATACACAGGATGCTTAAGAATTCTATACTGTCACAAAATTTTGAAATTCAAATATGTATAAATAAGCTCACACTGACCTTAACTATATTGAAAATCTTATGAGCGTATGTATGGTGGGTCGATCGACTCATCACACTAAACGTGTTTTGAAAAAAAAATACTTTTATTTTTTAATTTTTAATTTTTTTGTATAGTATCGTAAGTATAGTTGAAAGCTCTATTTGGTATAAAAAATTCAAGTCAATTTCTTAAATAGAAGCTTCATACGAGCGTTAACTGTATGCAGAGTCGCATAAAAGCTCGTTCGAGGTCTCGGTCAATATATGGTAAGACTCGGTTTTTATTAAAAAAAAAATAATTAAAAATTGTTTTTATATGCAAATTAAAATTCCAAACACTTTTTGCATACGACATTTTTTAGTAGGATTTTATTTAGCAAAGTTATGACACTTTGAATTTTTACGATAGCCGCCATTTTGAAAAAAAAATTTATATATTTTTTTTAAACATAACGTATAGGGGCTGCACGTTACTTCTATGCGATATTAAAAATTAAAATTTTAATCTTCGAAACCAAGCAGTTAAGAGCGTTAACTCTTCCGAAAGTCTCAAAATGGCTAGTATGGGGGTACGATCGAACTGATACATCGCTTGTTTTCAAGCAAAAATATATATTTTTTATATTTTACTTAGATGAGCTTTAGGCTTCTCAACATTTCATGTATAGAGACCTTTTTGACAAAATTGAACACTACTGAGTAATAAGTGATTGAATTTTAATACTTGTCGCCATTTTGCAAAAAATTGACAAAATGGATTTTGCTAACAAACATACACAGGATGCTTAAGAATTCTATACTGTCACAAAATTTTGAAATTCAAATATGTATAAATAAGCTCACACTGACCTTAACTATATTGAAAATCTTATGAGCGTATGTATGGTGGGTCGATCGACTCATCACACTAAACGTGTTTTGAAAAAAAAATACTTTTATTTTTTAATTTTTAATTTTTTTGTATAGTATCGTAAGTATAGTTGAAAGCTCTATTTGGTATAAAAAATTCAAGTCAATTTCTTAAATAGAAGCTTCATACGAGCGTTAACTGTATGCAGAGTCGCATAAAAGCTCGTTCGAGGTCTCGGTCAATATATGGTAAGACTCGGTTTTTATTAAAAAAAAAATAATTAAAAATTGTTTTTATATGCAAATTAAAATTCCAAACACTTTTTGCATACGACATTTTTTAGTAGGATTTTATTTAGCAAAGTTATGACACTTTGAATTTTTACGATAGCCGCCATTTTGAAAAAAAAATTTATATATTTTTTTTAAACATAACGTATAGGGGCTGCACGTTACTTCTATGCGATATTAAAAATTAAAATTTTAATCTTCGAAACCAAGCAGTTAAGAGCGTTAACTCTTCCGAAAGTCTCAAAATGGCTAGTATGGGGGTACGATCGAACTGATACATCGCTTGTTTTCAAGCAAAAATATATATTTTTTATATTTTACTTAGATGAGCTTTAGGCTTCTCAACATTTCATGTATAGAGACCTTTTTGACAAAATTGAACACTACTGAGTAATAAGTGATTGAATTTTAATACTTGTCGCCATTTTGCAAAAAATTGACAAAATGGATTTTGCTAACAAACATACACAGGATGCTTAAGAATTCTATACTGTCACAAAATTTTAAAATTCAAATATGTATAAATAAGCTCACACTGACCTTAACTATATTGAAAATCTTATGAGCGTATGTATGGTGGGTCGATCGACTCATCACACTAAACGTGTTTTGAAAAAAAAATACTTTTATTTTTTAATTTTTAATTTTTTTGTATAGTATCGTAAGTATAGTTGAAAGCTCTATTTGGTATAAAAAATTCAAGTCAATTTCTTAAATAGAAGCTTCATACGAGCGTTAACTGTATGCAGAGTCGCATAAAAGCTCGTTCGAGGTCTCGGTCAATATATGGTAAGACTCGGTTTTTATTAAAAAAAAAATAATTAAAAATTGTTTTTATATGCAAATTAAAATTCCAAACACTTTTTGCATACAACATTTTTTAGTAGGATTTTATTTAGCAAAGTTATGACACTTTGAATTTTTACGATAGCCGCCATTTTGAAAAAAAAATTTATATATTTTTTTTAAACATAACGTATAGGGGCTGCACGTTACTTCTATGCGATATTCAAAATTAAAATTTTAATCTTCGAAACCAAGCAGTTAAGAGCGTTAACTCTTCCGAAAGTCTCAAAATGGCTAGTATGGGGGTACGATCGAACTGATACATCGCTTGTTTTCAAGCAAAAATATATATTTTTTATATTTTACTTAGATGAGCTTTAGGCTTCTCAACATTTCATGTATAGAGACCTTTTTGACAAAATTGAACACTACTGAGTAATAAGTGATTGAATTTTAATACTTGTCGCCATTTTGCAAAAAATTGACAAAATGGATTTTGCTAACAAACATACACAGGATGCTTAAGAATTCTATACTGTCACAAAATTTTGAAATTCAAATATGTATAAATAAGCTCACACTGACCTTAACTATATTGAAAATCTTATGAGCGTATGTATGGTGGGTCGATCGACTCATCACACTAAACGTGTTTTGAAAAAAAAATACTTTTATTTTTTAATTTTTAATTTTTTTGTATAGTATCGTAAGTATAGTTGAAAGCTCTATTTGGTATAAAAAATTCAAGTCAATTTCTTAAATAGAAGCTTCATACGAGCGTTAACTGTATGCAGAGTCGCATAAAAGCTCGTTCGAGGTCTCGGTCAATATATGGTAAGACTCGGTTTTTATTAAAAAAAAAATAATTAAAAATTGCTTTTATATGCAAAATAAAATTCCAAACACTTTTTGCATACGACATTTTTCAGTAGGATTTGATTTAGCAAAGTTATGACACTTTGAATTTTTACGATAGCCGCTATTTTGAAAAAAAATTTTATATATTTTTTTTAAACATAACGTATAGGGGCTGCACGTTAGTTCTATGCGATATTAAAAATTAAAATTTTAATCTTCGAAACCAAGCAGTTAAGAGCGTTAACTCTTCCGAAAGTCTCAAAATGGCTAGTATGGGGGTACGATCGAACTGATACATCGCTTGTTTTCAAGCAAAAATATATATTTTTTATATTTTACTTAGATGAGCTTTAGGCTTCTCAACATTTCATGTATAGAGACCTTTTTGACAAAATTGAACACTACTGAGTAATAAGTGATTGAATTTTAATACTTGTCGCCATTTTGCAAAAAATTGACAAAATGGATTTTGCTAACAAACATACACAGGATGCTTAAGAATTCTATACTGTCACAAAATTTTAAAATTCAAATATGTATAAATAAGCTCACACTGACCTTAACTATATTGAAAATCTTATGAGCGTATGTATGGTGGGTCGATCGACTCATCACACTAAACGTGTTTTGAAAAAAAAATACTTTTATTTTTTAATTTTTAATTTTTTTGTATAGTATCGTAAGTATAGTTGAAAGCTCTATTTGGTATAAAAAATTCAAGTCAATTTCTTAAATAGAAGCTTCATACGAGCGTTAACTGTATGCAGAGTCGCATAAAAGCTCGTTCGAGGTCTCGGTCAATATATGGTAAGACTCGGTTTTTATTAAAAAAAAAATAATTAAAAATTGTTTTTATATGCAAATTAAAATTCCAAACACTTTTTGCATACAACATTTTTTAGTAGGATTTTATTTAGCAAAGTTATGACACTTTGAATTTTTACGATAGCCGCCATTTTGAAAAAAAAATTTATATATTTTTTTTAAACATAACGTATAGGGGCTGCACGTTACTTCTATGCGATATTCAAAATTAAAATTTTAATCTTCGAAACCAAGCAGTTAAGAGCGTTAACTCTTCCGAAAGTCTCAAAATGGCTAGTATGGGGGTACGATCGAACTGATACATCGCTTGTTTTCAAGCAAAAATATATATTTTTTATATTTTACTTAGATGAGCTTTAGGCTTCTCAACATTTCATGTATAGAGACCTTTTTGACAAAATTGAACACTACTGAGTAATAAGTGATTGAATTTTAATACTTGTCGCCATTTTGCAAAAAATTGACAAAATGGATTTTGCTAACAAACATACACAGGATGCTTAAGAATTCTATACTGTCACAAAATTTTGAAATTCAAATATGTATAAATAAGCTCACACTGACCTTAACTATATTGAAAATCTTATGAGCGTATGTATGGTGGGTCGATCGACTCATCACACTAAACGTGTTTTGAAAAAAAAATACTTTTATTTTTTAATTTTTAATTTTTTTGTATAGTATCGTAAGTATAGTTGAAAGCTCTATTTGGTATAAAAAATTCAAGTCAATTTCTTAAATAGAAGCTTCATACGAGCGTTAACTGTATGCAGAGTCGCATAAAAGCTCGTTCGAGGTCTCGGTCAATATATGGTAAGACTCGGTTTTTATTAAAAAAAAAATAATTAAAAATTGCTTTTATATGCAAAATAAAATTCCAAACACTTTTTGCATACGACATTTTTCAGTAGGATTTGATTTAGCAAAGTTATGACACTTTGAATTTTTACGATAGCCGCTATTTTGAAAAAAAATTTTATATATTTTTTTTAAACATAACGTATAGGGGCTGCACGTTAGTTCTATGCGATATTAAAAATTAAAATTTTAATCTTCGAAACCAAGCAGTTAAGAGCGTTAACTCTTCCGAAAGTCTCAAAATGGCTAGTATGGGGGTACGATCGAACTGATACATCGCTTGTTTTCAAGCAAAAATATATATTTTTTATATTTTACTTAGATGAGCTTTAGGCTTCTCAACATTTCATGTATAGAGACCTTTTTGACAAAATTGAACACTACTGAGTAATAAGTGATTGAATTTTAATACTTGTCGCCATTTTGCAAAAAATTGACAAAATGGATTTTGCTAACAAACATACACAGGATGCTTAAGAATTCTATACTGTCACAAAATTTTGAAATTCAAATATGTATAAATAAGCTCACACTGACCTTAACTATATTGAAAATCTTATGAGCGTATGTATGGTGGGTCGATCGACTCATCACACTAAACGTGTTTTGAAAAAAAAATACTTTTATTTTTTAATTTTTAATTTTTTTGTATAGTATCGTAAGTATAGTTGAAAGCTCTATTTGGTATAAAAAATTCAAGTCAATTTCTTAAATAGAAGCTTCATACGAGCGTTAACTGTATGCAGAGTCGCATAAAAGCTCGTTCGAGGTCTCGGTCAATATATGGTAAGACTCGGTTTTTATTAAAAAAAAAATAATTAAAAATTGTTTTTATATGCAAATTAAAATTCCAAACACTTTTTGCATACGACATTTTTTAGTAGGATTTTATTTAGCAAAGTTATGACACTTTGAATTTTTACGATAGCCGCCATTTTGAAAAAAAAATTTATATATTTTTTTTAAACATAACGTATAGGGGCTGCACGTTACTTCTATGCGATATTAAAAATTAAAATTTTAATCTTCGAAACCAAGCAGTTAAGAGCGTTAACTCTTCCGAAAGTCTCAAAATGGCTAGTATGGGGGTACGATCGAACTGATACATCGCTTGTTTTCAAGCAAAAATATATATTTTTTATATTTTACTTAGATGAGCTTTAGGCTTCTCAACATTTCATGTATAGAGACCTTTTTGACAAAATTGAACACTACTGAGTAATAAGTGATTGAATTTTAATACTTGTCGCCATTTTGCAAAAAATTGACAAAATGGATTTTGCTAACAAACATACACAGGATGCTTAAGAATTCTATACTGTCACAAAATTTTGAAATTCAAATATGTATAAATAAGCTCACACTGACCTTAACTATATTGAATAATCTTATGAGCGTATGTATGGTGGGTCGATCGACTCATCACACTAAACGTGTTTTGAAAAAAAAATACTTTTATTTTTTAATTTTTAATTTTTTTGTATAGTATCGTAAGTATAGTTGAAAGCTCTATTTGGTATAAAAAATTCAAGTCAATTTCTTAAATAAACGCTTCATACGAGCGTTAACTGTATGCAGAGTCGCATAAAAGCTCGTTCGAGGTCTCGGTCAATATATGGTAAGACTCGGTTTTTATTAAAAAAAAAATAATTAAAAATTGCTTTTATATGCAAAATAAAATTCCAAACACTTTTTGCATACGACATTTTTCAGTAGGATTTGATTTAGCAAAGTTATGACACTTTGAATTTTTACGATAGCCGCCATTTTGAAAAAAAATTTTATATATTTTTTTTAAACATAACGTATAGGGGCTGCACGTTAGTTCTATGCGATATTAAAAATTAAAATTTTAATCTTCGAAACCAAGCAGTTAAGAGCGTTAACTCTTCCGAAAGTCTCAAAATGGCTAGTATGGGGGTACGATCGAACTGATACATCGCTTGTTTTCAAGCAAAAATATATATTTTTTATATTTTACTTAGATGAGCTTTAGGCTTCTCAACATTTCATGTATAAAGACCTTTTTGACAAAATTAAACACTACTGAGTAATAAGTGATTAAATTTTAATACTTGTCGCCATTTTGCAAAAAATTGACAAAATGGATTTTGCTAACAAACATACACAGGATGCTTAAGAATTCTATACTGTCACAAAATTTTGAAATTCAAATATGTATAAATAAGCTCACACTGACCTTAACTATATTGAAAATCTTATGAGCGTATGTATGGTGGGTCGATCGACTCATCACACTAAACGTGTTTTGAAAAAAAAATACTTTTATTTTTTAATTTTTAATTTTTTTGTATAGTATCGTAAGTATAGTTGAAAGCTCTATTTGGTATAAAAAATTCAAGTCAATTTCTTAAATAGAAGCTTCATACGAGCGTTAACTGTATGCAGAGTCGCATAAAAGCTCGTTCGAGGTCTCGGTCAATATATGGTAAGACTCGGTTTTTATTAAAAAAAAAATAATTAAAAATTGCTTTTATATGCAAAATAAAATTCCAAACACTTTTTGCATACGACATTTTTCAGTAGGATTTGATTTAGCAAAGTTATGACACTTTGAATTTTTACGATAGCCGCTATTTTGAAAAAAAATTTTATATATTTTTTTTAAACATAACGTATAGGGGCTGCACGTTAGTTCTATGCGATATTAAAAATTAAAATTTTAATCTTCGAAACCAAGCAGTTAAGAGCGTTAACTCTTCCGAAAGTCTCAAAATGGCTAGTATGGGGGTACGATCGAACTGATACATCGCTTGTTTTCAAGCAAAAATATATATTTTTTATATTTTACTTAGATGAGCTTTAGGCTTCTCAACATTTCATGTATAGAGACCTTTTTGACAAAATTGAACACTACTGAGTAATAAGTGATTGAATTTTAATACTTGTCGCCATTTTGCAAAAAATTGACAAAATGGATTTTGCTAACAAACATACACAGGATGCTTAAGAATTCTATACTGTCACAAAATTTTGAAATTCAAATATGTATAAATAAGCTCACACTGACCTTAACTATATTGAAAATCTTATGAGCGTATGTATGGTGGGTCGATCGACTCATCACACTAAACGTGTTTTGAAAAAAAAATACTTTTATTTTTTAATTTTTAATTTTTTTGTATAGTATCGTAAGTATAGTTGAAAGCTCTATTTGGTATAAAAAATTCAAGTCAATTTCTTAAATAGAAGCTTCATACGAGCGTTAACTGTATGCAGAGTCGCATAAAAGCTCGTTCGAGGTCTCGGTCAATATATGGTAAGACTCGGTTTTTATTAAAAAAAAAATAATTAAAAATTGTTTTTATATGCAAATTAAAATTCCAAACACTTTTTGCATACGACATTTTTTAGTAGGATTTTATTTAGCAAAGTTATGACACTTTGAATTTTTACGATAGCCGCCATTTTGAAAAAAAAATTTATATATTTTTTTTAAACATAACGTATAGGGGCTGCACGTTACTTCTATGCGATATTAAAAATTAAAATTTTAATCTTCGAAACCAAGCAGTTAAGAGCGTTAACTCTTCCGAAAGTCTCAAAATGGCTAGTATGGGGGTACGATCGAACTGATACATCGCTTGTTTTCAAGCAAAAATATATATTTTTTATATTTTACTTAGATGAGCTTTAGGCTTCTCAACATTTCATGTATAGAGACCTTTTTGACAAAATTGAACACTACTGAGTAATAAGTGATTGAATTTTAATACTTGTCGCCATTTTGCAAAAAATTGACAAAATGGATTTTGCTAACAAACATACACAGGATGCTTAAGAATTCTATACTGTCACAAAATTTTGAAATTCAAATATGTATAAATAAGCTCACACTGACCTTAACTATATTGAAAATCTTATGAGCGTATGTATGGTGGGTCGATCGACTCATCACACTAAACGTGTTTTGAAAAAAAAATACTTTTATTTTTTAATTTTTAATTTTTTTGTATAGTATCGTAAGTATAGTTGAAAGCTCTATTTGGTATAAAAAATTCAAGTCAATTTCTTAAATAGAAGCTTCATACGAGCGTTAACTGTATGCAGAGTCGCATAAAAGCTCGTTCGAGGTCTCGGTCAATATATGGTAAGACTCGGTTTTTATTAAAAAAAAAATAATTAAAAATTGTTTTTATATGCAAATTAAAATTCCAAACACTTTTTGCATACGACATTTTTTAGTAGGATTTTATTTAGCAAAGTTATGACACTTTGAATTTTTACGATAGCCGCCATTTTGAAAAAAAAATTTATATATTTTTTTTAAACATAACGTATAGGGGCTGCACGTTACTTCTATGCGATATTAAAAATTAAAATTTTAATCTTCGAAACCAAGCAGTTAAGAGCGTTAACTCTTCCGAAAGTCTCAAAATGGCTAGTATGGGGGTACGATCGAACTGATACATCGCTTGTTTTCAAGCAAAAATATATATTTTTTATATTTTACTTAGATGAGCTTTAGGCTTCTCAACATTTCATGTATAGAGACCTTTTTGACAAAATTGAACACTACTGAGTAATAAGTGATTGAATTTTAATACTTGTCGCCATTTTGCAAAAAATTGACAAAATGGATTTTGCTAACAAACATACACAGGATGCTTAAGAATTCTATACTGTCACAAAATTTTGAAATTCAAATATGTATAAATAAGCTCACACTGACCTTAACTATATTGAAAATCTTATGAGCGTATGTATGGTGGGTCGATCGACTCATCACACTAAACGTGTTTTGAAAAAAAAATACTTTTATTTTTTAATTTTTAATTTTTTTGTATAGTATCGTAAGTATAGTTGAAAGCTCTATTTGGTATAAAAAATTCAAGTCAATTTCTTAAATAGAAGCTTCATACGAGCGTTAACTGTATGCAGAGTCGCATAAAAGCTCGTTCGAGGTCTCGGTCAATATATGGTAAGACTCGGTTTTTATTAAAAAAAAAATAATTAAAAATTGTTTTTATATGCAAATTAAAATTCCAAACACTTTTTGCATACGACATTTTTTAGTAGGATTTTATTTAGCAAAGTTATGACACTTTGAATTTTTACGATAGCCGCCATTTTGAAAAAAAAATTTATATATTTTTTTTAAACATAACGTATAGGGGCTGCACGTTACTTCTATGCGATATTAAAAATTAAAATTTTAATCTTCGAAACCAAGCAGTTAAGAGCGTTAACTCTTCCGAAAGTCTCAAAATGGCTAGTATGGGGGTACGATCGAACTGATACATCGCTTGTTTTCAAGCAAAAATATATATTTTTTATATTTTACTTAGATGAGCTTTAGGCTTCTCAACATTTCATGTATAGAGACCTTTTTGACAAAATTGAACACTACTGAGTAATAAGTGATTGAATTTTAATACTTGTCGCCATTTTGCAAAAAATTGACAAAATGGATTTTGCTAACAAACATACACAGGATGCTTAAGAATTCTATACTGTCACAAAATTTTGAAATTCAAATATGTATAAATAAGCTCACACTGACCTTAACTATATTGAAAATCTTATGAGCGTATGTATGGTGGGTCGATCGACTCATCACACTAAACGTGTTTTGAAAAAAAAATACTTTTATTTTTTAATTTTTAATTTTTTTGTATAGTATCGTAAGTATAGTTGAAAGCTCTATTTGGTATAAAAAATTCAAGTCAATTTCTTAAATAGAAGCTTCATACGAGCGTTAACTGTATGCAGAGTCGCATAAAAGCTCGTTCGAGGTCTCGGTCAATATATGGTAAGACTCGGTTTTTATTAAAAAAAAAATAATTAAAAATTGCTTTTATATGCAAAATAAAATTCCAAACACTTTTTGCATACGACATTTTTCAGTAGGATTTGATTTAGCAAAGTTATGACACTTTGAATTTTTACGATAGCCGCCATTTTGAAAAAAAATTTTATATATTTTTTTTAAACATAACGTATAGGGGCTGCACGTTAGTTCTATGCGATATTAAAAATTAAAATTTTAATCTTCGAAACCAAGCAGTTAAGAGCGTTAACTCTTCCGAAAGTCTCAAAATGGCTAGTATGGGGGTACGATCGAACTGATACATCGCTTGTTTTCAAGCAAAAATATATATTTTTTATATTTTACTTAGATGAGCTTTAGGCTTCTCAACATTTCATGTATAGAGACCTTTTTGACAAAATTGAACACTACTGAGTAATAAGTGATTGAATTTTAATACTTGTCGCCATTTTGCAAAAAATTGACAAAATGGATTTTGCTAACAAACATACACAGGATGCTTAAGAATTCTATACTGTCACAAAATTTTGAAATTCAAATATGTATAAATAAGCTCACACTGACCTTAACTATATTGAAAATCTTATGAGCGTATGTATGGTGGGTCGATCGACTCATCACACTAAACGTGTTTTGAAAAAAAAATACTTTTATTTTTTAATTTTTAATTTTTTTGTATAGTATCGTAAGTATAGTTGAAAGCTCTATTTGGTATAAAAAATTCAAGTCAATTTCTTAAATAGAAGCTTCATACGAGCGTTAACTGTATGCAGAGTCGCATAAAAGCTCGTTCGAGGTCTCGGTCAATATATGGTAAGACTCGGTTTTTATTAAAAAAAAAATAATTAAAAATTGCTTTTATATGCAAAATAAAATTCCAAACACTTTTTGCATACGACATTTTTCAGTAGGATTTGATTTAGCAAAGTTATGACACTTTGAATTTTTACGATAGCCGCTATTTTGAAAAAAAATTTTATATATTTTTTTTAAACATAACGTATAGGGGCTGCACGTTAGTTCTATGCGATATTAAAAATTAAAATTTTAATCTTCGAAACCAAGCAGTTAAGAGCGTTAACTCTTCCGAAAGTCTCAAAATGGCTAGTATGGGGGTACGATCGAACTGATACATCGCTTGTTTTCAAGCAAAAATATATATTTTTTATATTTTACTTAGATGAGCTTTAGGCTTCTCAACATTTCATGTATAGAGACCTTTTTGACAAAATTGAACACTACTGAGTAATAAGTGATTGAATTTTAATACTTGTCGCCATTTTGCAAAAAATTGACAAAATGGATTTTGCTAACAAACATACACAGGATGCTTAAGAATTCTATACTGTCACAAAATTTTAAAATTCAAATATGTATAAATAAGCTCACACTGACCTTAACTATATTGAAAATCTTATGAGCGTATGTATGGTGGGTCGATCGACTCATCACACTAAACGTGTTTTGAAAAAAAAATACTTTTATTTTTTAATTTTTAATTTTTTTGTATAGTATCGTAAGTATAGTTGAAAGCTCTATTTGGTATAAAAAATTCAAGTCAATTTCTTAAATAGAAGCTTCATACGAGCGTTAACTGTATGCAGAGTCGCATAAAAGCTCGTTCGAGGTCTCGGTCAATATATGGTAAGACTCGGTTTTTATTAAAAAAAAAATAATTAAAAATTGTTTTTATATGCAAATTAAAATTCCAAACACTTTTTGCATACAACATTTTTTAGTAGGATTTTATTTAGCAAAGTTATGACACTTTGAATTTTTACGATAGCCGCCATTTTGAAAAAAAAATTTATATATTTTTTTTAAACATAACGTATAGGGGCTGCACGTTACTTCTATGCGATATTCAAAATTAAAATTTTAATCTTCGAAACCAAGCAGTTAAGAGCGTTAACTCTTCCGAAAGTCTCAAAATGGCTAGTATGGGGGTACGATCGAACTGATACATCGCTTGTTTTCAAGCAAAAATATATATTTTTTATATTTTACTTAGATGAGCTTTAGGCTTCTCAACATTTCATGTATAGAGACCTTTTTGACAAAATTGAACACTACTGAGTAATAAGTGATTGAATTTTAATACTTGTCGCCATTTTGCAAAAAATTGACAAAATGGATTTTGCTAACAAACATACACAGGATGCTTAAGAATTCTATACTGTCACAAAATTTTGAAATTCAAATATGTATAAATAAGCTCACACTGACCTTAACTATATTGAAAATCTTATGAGCGTATGTATGGTGGGTCGATCGACTCATCACACTAAACGTGTTTTGAAAAAAAAATACTTTTATTTTTTAATTTTTAATTTTTTTGTATAGTATCGTAAGTATAGTTGAAAGCTCTATTTGGTATAAAAAATTCAAGTCAATTTCTTAAATAGAAGCTTCATACGAGCGTTAACTGTATGCAGAGTCGCATAAAAGCTCGTTCGAGGTCTCGGTCAATATATGGTAAGACTCGGTTTTTATTAAAAAAAAAATAATTAAAAATTGCTTTTATATGCAAAATAAAATTCCAAACACTTTTTGCATACGACATTTTTCAGTAGGATTTGATTTAGCAAAGTTATGACACTTTGAATTTTTACGATAGCCGCTATTTTGAAAAAAAATTTTATATATTTTTTTTAAACATAACGTATAGGGGCTGCACGTTAGTTCTATGCGATATTAAAAATTAAAATTTTAATCTTCGAAACCAAGCAGTTAAGAGCGTTAACTCTTCCGAAAGTCTCAAAATGGCTAGTATGGGGGTACGATCGAACTGATACATCGCTTGTTTTCAAGCAAAAATATATATTTTTTATATTTTACTTAGATGAGCTTTAGGCTTCTCAACATTTCATGTATAGAGACCTTTTTGACAAAATTGAACACTACTGAGTAATAAGTGATTGAATTTTAATACTTGTCGCCATTTTGCAAAAAATTGACAAAATGGATTTTGCTAACAAACATACACAGGATGCTTAAGAATTCTATACTGTCACAAAATTTTGAAATTCAAATATGTATAAATAAGCTCACACTGACCTTAACTATATTGAAAATCTTATGAGCGTATGTATGGTGGGTCGATCGACTCATCACACTAAACGTGTTTTGAAAAAAAAATACTTTTATTTTTTAATTTTTAATTTTTTTGTATAGTATCGTAAGTATAGTTGAAAGCTCTATTTGGTATAAAAAATTCAAGTCAATTTCTTAAATAGAAGCTTCATACGAGCGTTAACTGTATGCAGAGTCGCATAAAAGCTCGTTCGAGGTCTCGGTCAATATATGGTAAGACTCGGTTTTTATTAAAAAAAAAATAATTAAAAATTGTTTTTATATGCAAATTAAAATTCCAAACACTTTTTGCATACGACATTTTTTAGTAGGATTTTATTTAGCAAAGTTATGACACTTTGAATTTTTACGATAGCCGCCATTTTGAAAAAAAAATTTATATATTTTTTTTAAACATAACGTATAGGGGCTGCACGTTACTTCTATGCGATATTAAAAATTAAAATTTTAATCTTCGAAACCAAGCAGTTAAGAGCGTTAACTCTTCCGAAAGTCTCAAAATGGCTAGTATGGGGGTACGATCGAACTGATACATCGCTTGTTTTCAAGCAAAAATATATATTTTTTATATTTTACTTAGATGAGCTTTAGGCTTCTCAACATTTCATGTATAGAGACCTTTTTGACAAAATTGAACACTACTGAGTAATAAGTGATTGAATTTTAATACTTGTCGCCATTTTGCAAAAAATTGACAAAATGGATTTTGCTAACAAACATACACAGGATGCTTAAGAATTCTATACTGTCACAAAATTTTGAAATTCAAATATGTATAAATAAGCTCACACTGACCTTAACTATATTGAATAATCTTATGAGCGTATGTATGGTGGGTCGATCGACTCATCACACTAAACGTGTTTTGAAAAAAAAATACTTTTATTTTTTAATTTTTAATTTTTTTGTATAGTATCGTAAGTATAGTTGAAAGCTCTATTTGGTATAAAAAATTCAAGTCAATTTCTTAAATAAACGCTTCATACGAGCGTTAACTGTATGCAGAGTCGCATAAAAGCTCGTTCGAGGTCTCGGTCAATATATGGTAAGACTCGGTTTTTATTAAAAAAAAAATAATTAAAAATTGCTTTTATATGCAAAATAAAATTCCAAACACTTTTTGCATACGACATTTTTCAGTAGGATTTGATTTAGCAAAGTTATGACACTTTGAATTTTTACGATAGCCGCCATTTTGAAAAAAAATTTTATATATTTTTTTTAAACATAACGTATAGGGGCTGCACGTTAGTTCTATGCGATATTAAAAATTAAAATTTTAATCTTCGAAACCAAGCAGTTAAGAGCGTTAACTCTTCCGAAAGTCTCAAAATGGCTAGTATGGGGGTACGATCGAACTGATACATCGCTTGTTTTCAAGCAAAAATATATATTTTTTATATTTTACTTAGATGAGCTTTAGGCTTCTCAACATTTCATGTATAGAGACCTTTTTGACAAAATTAAACACTACTGAGTAATAAGTGATTAAATTTTAATACTTGTCGCCATTTTGCAAAAAATTGACAAAATGGATTTTGCTAACAAACATACACAGGATGCTTAAGAATTCTATACTGTCACAAAATTTTGAAATTCAAATATGTATAAATAAGCTCACACTGACCTTAACTATATTGAAAATCTTATGAGCGTATGTATGGTGGGTCGATCGACTCATCACACTAAACGTGTTTTGAAAAAAAAATACTTTTATTTTTTAATTTTTAATTTTTTTGTATAGTATCGTAAGTATAGTTGAAAGCTCTATTTGGTATAAAAAATTCAAGTCAATTTCTTAAATAGAAGCTTCATACGAGCGTTAACTGTATGCAGAGTCGCATAAAAGCTCGTTCGAGGTCTCGGTCAATATATGGTAAGACTCGGTTTTTATTAAAAAAAAAATAATTAAAAATTGCTTTTATATGCAAAATAAAATTCCAAACACTTTTTGCATACGACATTTTTCAGTAGGATTTGATTTAGCAAAGTTATGACACTTTGAATTTTTACGATAGCCGCTATTTTGAAAAAAAATTTTATATATTTTTTTTAAACATAACGTATAGGGGCTGCACGTTAGTTCTATGCGATATTAAAAATTAAAATTTTAATCTTCGAAACCAAGCAGTTAAGAGCGTTAACTCTTCCGAAAGTCTCAAAATGGCTAGTATGGGGGTACGATCGAACTGATACATCGCTTGTTTTCAAGCAAAAATATATATTTTTTATATTTTACTTAGATGAGCTTTAGGCTTCTCAACATTTCATGTATAGAGACCTTTTTGACAAAATTGAACACTACTGAGTAATAAGTGATTGAATTTTAATACTTGTCGCCATTTTGCAAAAAATTGACAAAATGGATTTTGCTAACAAACATACACAGGATGCTTAAGAATTCTATACTGTCACAAAATTTTGAAATTCAAATATGTATAAATAAGCTCACACTGACCTTAACTATATTGAAAATCTTATGAGCGTATGTATGGTGGGTCGATCGACTCATCACACTAAACGTGTTTTAAAAAAAAAAAATACTTTTATTTTTTAATTTTTAATTTTTTTGTATAGTATCGTAAGTATAGTTGAAAGCTCTATTTGGTATAAAAAATTCAAGTCAATTTCTTAAATAGAAGCTTCATACGAGCGTTAACTGTATGCAGAGTCGCATAAAAGCTCGTTCGAGGTCTCGGTCAATATATGGTAAGACTCGGTTTTTATTAAAAAAAAAATAATTAAAAATTGTTTTTATATGCAAATTAAAATTCCAAACACTTTTTGCATACGACATTTTTTAGTAGGATTTTATTTAGCAAAGTTATGACACTTTGAATTTTTACGATAGCCGCCATTTTGAAAAAAAAATTTATATATTTTTTTTAAACATAACGTATAGGGGCTGCACGTTACTTCTATGCGATATTAAAAATTAAAATTTTAATCTTCGAAACCAAGCAGTTAAGAGCGTTAACTCTTCCGAAAGTCTCAAAATGGCTAGTATGGGGGTACGATCGAACTGATACATCGCTTGTTTTCAAGCAAAAATATATATTTTTTATATTTTACTTAGATGAGCTTTAGGCTTCTCAACATTTCATGTATAGAGACCTTTTTGACAAAATTGAACACTACTGAGTAATAAGTGATTGAATTTTAATACTTGTCGCCATTTTGCAAAAAATTGACAAAATGGATTTTGCTAACAAACATACACAGGATGCTTAAGAATTCTATACTGTCACAAAATTTTGAAATTCAAATATGTATAAATAAGCTCACACTGACCTTAACTATATTGAAAATCTTATGAGCGTATGTATGGTGGGTCGATCGACTCATCACACTAAACGTGTTTTGAAAAAAAAATACTTTTATTTTTTAATTTTTAATTTTTTTGTATAGTATCGTAAGTATAGTTGAAAGCTCTATTTGGTATAAAAAATTCAAGTCAATTTCTTAAATAGAAGCTTCATACGAGCGTTAACTGTATGCAGAGTCGCATAAAAGCTCGTTCGAGGTCTCGGTCAATATATGGTAAGACTCGGTTTTTATTAAAAAAAAAATAATTAAAAATTGTTTTTATATGCAAATTAAAATTCCAAACACTTTTTGCATACGACATTTTTTAGTAGGATTTTATTTAGCAAAGTTATGACACTTTGAATTTTTACGATAGCCGCCATTTTGAAAAAAAAATTTATATATTTTTTTTAAACATAACGTATAGGGGCTGCACGTTACTTCTATGCGATATTAAAAATTAAAATTTTAATCTTCGAAACCAAGCAGTTAAGAGCGTTAACTCTTCCGAAAGTCTCAAAATGGCTAGTATGGGGGTACGATCGAACTGATACATCGCTTGTTTTCAAGCAAAAATATATATTTTTTATATTTTACTTAGATGAGCTTTAGGCTTCTCAACATTTCATGTATAGAGACCTTTTTGACAAAATTGAACACTACTGAGTAATAAGTGATTGAATTTTAATACTTGTCGCCATTTTGCAAAAAATTGACAAAATGGATTTTGCTAACAAACATACACAGGATGCTTAAGAATTCTATACTGTCACAAAATTTTGAAATTCAAATATGTATAAATAAGCTCACACTGACCTTAACTATATTGAAAATCTTATGAGCGTATGTATGGTGGGTCGATCGACTCATCACACTAAACGTGTTTTGAAAAAAAAATACTTTTATTTTTTAATTTTTAATTTTTTTGTATAGTATCGTAAGTATAGTTGAAAGCTCTATTTGGTATAAAAAATTCAAGTCAATTTCTTAAATAGAAGCTTCATACGAGCGTTAACTGTATGCAGAGTCGCATAAAAGCTCGTTCGAGGTCTCGGTCAATATATGGTAAGACTCGGTTTTTATTAAAAAAAAAATAATTAAAAATTGTTTTTATATGCAAATTAAAATTCCAAACACTTTTTGCATACGACATTTTTTAGTAGGATTTTATTTAGCAAAGTTATGACACTTTGAATTTTTACGATAGCCGCCATTTTGAAAAAAAAATTTATATATTTTTTTTAAACATAACGTATAGGGGCTGCACGTTACTTCTATGCGATATTAAAAATTAAAATTTTAATCTTCGAAACCAAGCAGTTAAGAGCGTTAACTCTTCCGAAAGTCTCAAAATGGCTAGTATGGGGGTACGATCGAACTGATACATCGCTTGTTTTCAAGCAAAAATATATATTTTTTATATTTTACTTAGATGAGCTTTAGGCTTCTCAACATTTCATGTATAGAGACCTTTTTGACAAAATTGAACACTACTGAGTAATAAGTGATTGAATTTTAATACTTGTCGCCATTTTGCAAAAAATTGACAAAATGGATTTTGCTAACAAACATACACAGGATGCTTAAGAATTCTATACTGTCACAAAATTTTGAAATTCAAATATGTATAAATAAGCTCACACTGACCTTAACTATATTGAAAATCTTATGAGCGTATGTATGGTGGGTCGATCGACTCATCACACTAAACGTGTTTTGAAAAAAAAATACTTTTATTTTTTAATTTTTAATTTTTTTGTATAGTATCGTAAGTATAGTTGAAAGCTCTATTTGGTATAAAAAATTCAAGTCAATTTCTTAAATAGAAGCTTCATACGAGCGTTAACTGTATGCAGAGTCGCATAAAAGCTCGTTCGAGGTCTCGGTCAATATATGGTAAGACTCGGTTTTTATTAAAAAAAAAATAATTAAAAATTGCTTTTATATGCAAAATAAAATTCCAAACACTTTTTGCATACGACATTTTTCAGTAGGATTTGATTTAGCAAAGTTATGACACTTTGAATTTTTACGATAGCCGCCATTTTGAAAAAAAATTTTATATATTTTTTTTAAACATAACGTATAGGGGCTGCACGTTAGTTCTATGCGATATTAAAAATTAAAATTTTAATCTTCGAAACCAAGCAGTTAAGAGCGTTAACTCTTCCGAAAGTCTCAAAATGGCTAGTATGGGGGTACGATCGAACTGATACATCGCTTGTTTTCAAGCAAAAATATATATTTTTTATATTTTACTTAGATGAGCTTTAGGCTTCTCAACATTTCATGTATAGAGACCTTTTTGACAAAATTGAACACTACTGAGTAATAAGTGATTGAATTTTAATACTTGTCGCCATTTTGCAAAAAATTGACAAAATGGATTTTGCTAACAAACATACACAGGATGCTTAAGAATTCTATACTGTCACAAAATTTTTAAATTCAAATATGTATAAATAAGCTCACACTGACCTTAACTATATTGAAAATCTTATGAGCGTATGTATGGTGGGTCGATCGACTCATCACACTAAACGTGTTTTGAAAAAAAAATACTTTTATTTTTTAATTTTTAATTTTTTTGTATAGTATCGTAAGTATAGTTGAAAGCTCTATTTGGTATAAAAAATTCAAGTAAATTTCTTAAATAGAAGCTTCATACGAGCGTTAACTGTATGCAGAGTCGCATAAAAGCTCGTTCGAGGTCTCGGTCAATATATGGTAAGACTCGGTTTTTATTAAAAAAAAAATAATTAAAAATTGCTTTTATATGCAAAATAAAATTCCAAACACTTTTTGCATACGACATTTTTCAGTAGGATTTGATTTAGCAAAGTTATGACACTTTGAATTTTTACGATAGCCGCCATTTTGAAAAAAAATTTTATATATTTTTTTTAAACATAAAGTATAGGGGCTGCACGTTAGTTCTATGCGATATTAAAAATTAAAATTTCAATCTATGAAACCAAGCAGTTAAGAGCGTTAACTCTTCCGAAAGTCTCAAAATGGCTAGTATGGGGGTACGATCGAACTGATACATCGCTTGTTTTCAAGCAAAAATATATATTTTTTATATTTTACTTAGATGAGCTTTAGGCTTCTCAACATTTCATGTATAGAGACCTTTCTGACAAAATTGAACACTACTGAGTAATAAGTGATTGAATTTTAATACTTGTCGCCATTTTGCAAAAAATTGACAAAATGGATTTTGCTAACAAACATACACAGGATGCTTAAGAATTCTATACTGTCACAAAATTTTGAAATTCAAATATGTATAAATAAGCTCACACTGACCTTAACTATATTGAAAATCTTATGAGCGTATGTATGGTGGGTCGATCGACTCATCACACTAAACGTGTTTTGAAAAAAAAATACTTTTATTTTTTAATTTTTAATTTTTTTGTATAGTATCGTAAGTATAGTTGAAAGCTCTATTTGGTATAAAAAATTCAAGTCAATTTCTTAATTAGAAGCTTCATACGAGCGTTAACTGTATGCAGAGTCGCATAAAAGCTCGTTCGAGGTCTCGGTCAATATATGGTAAGACTCGGTTTTTATTAAAAAAAAAATAATTAAAAATTGCTTTTATATGCAAAATAAAATTCCAAACACTTTTTGCATACGACATTTTTCAGTAGGATTTGATTTAGCAAAGTTATGACACTTTGAATTTTTACGATAGCCGCCATTTTGAAAAAAAATTTTATATATTTTTTTTAAACATAACGTATAGGGGCTGCACGTTAGTTCTATGCGATATTAAAAATTAAAATTTTAATCTTCGAAACCAAGCAGTTAAGAGCGTTAACTCTTCCGAAAGTCTCAAAATGGCTAGTATGGGGGTACGATCGAACTGATACATCGCTTGTTTTCAAGCAAAAATATATATTTTTTATATTTTACTTAGATGAGCTTTAGGCTTCTCAACATTTCATGTATAGAGACCTTTTTGACAAAATTGAACACTACTGAGTAATAAGTGATTGAATTTTAATACTTGTCGCCATTTTGCAAAAAATTGACAAAATGGATTTTGCTAACAAACATACACAGGATGCTTAAGAATTCTATACTGTCACAAAATTTTGAAATTCAAATATGTATAAATAAGCTCACACTGACCTTAACTATATTGAAAATCTTATGAGCGTATGTATGGTGGGTCGATCGACTCATCACACTAAACGTGTTTTGAAAAAAAAATACTTTTATTTTTTAATTTTTAATTTTTTTGTATAGTATCGTAAGTATAGTTGAAAGCTCTATTTGGTATAAAAAATTCAAGTCAATTTCTTAAATAGAAGCTTCATACGAGCGTTAACTGTATGCAGAGTCGCATAAAAGCTCGTTCGAGGTCTCGGTCAATATATGGTAAGACTCGGTTTTTATTAAAAAAAAAATAATTAAAAATTGCTTTTATATGCAAAATAAAATTCCAAACACTTTTTGCATACGACATTTTTCAGTAGGATTTGATTTAGCAAAGTTATGACACTTTGAATTTTTACGATAGCCGCCATTTTGAAAAAAAATTTTATATATTTTTTTTAAACATAACGTATAGGGGCTGCACGTTAGTTCTATGCGATATTAAAAATTAAAATTTTAATCTTCGAAACCAAGCAGTTAAGAGCGTTAACTCTTCCGAAAGTCTCAAAATGGCTAGTATGGGGGTACGATCGAACTGATACATCGCTTGTTTTCAAGCAAAAATATATATTTTTTATATTTTACTTAGATGAGCTTTAGGCTTCTCAACATTTCATGTATAGAGACCTTTTTGACAAAATTAAACACTACTGAGTAATAAGTGATTAAATTTTAATACTTGTCGCCATTTTGCAAAAAATTGACAAAATGGATTTTGCTAACAAACATACACAGGATGCTTAAGAATTCTATACTGTCACAAAATTTTGAAATTCAAATATGTATAAATAAGCTCACACTGACCTTAACTATATTGAAAATCTTATGAGCGTATGTATGGTGGGTCGATCGACTCATCACACTAAACGTGTTTTGAAAAAAAAATACTTTTATTTTTTAATTTTTAATTTTTTTGTATAGTATCGTAAGTATAGTTGAAAGCTCTATTTGGTATAAAAAATTCAAGTCAATTTCTTAAATAGAAGCTTCATACGAGCGTTAACTGTATGCAGAGTCGCATAAAAGCTCGTTCGAGGTCTCGGTCAATATATGGTAAGACTCGGTTTTTATTAAAAAAAAAAATAATTAAAAATTGCTTTTATATGCAAAATAAAATTCCAAACACTTTTTGCATACGACATTTTTCAGTAGGATTTGATTTAGCAAAGTTATGACACTTTAAATTTTTACGATAGCCGCCATTTTGAAAAAAAATTTTATATATTTTTTTTAAACATAACGTATAGGGGCTGCACGTTAGTTCTATGCGATATTAAAAATTAAAATTTTAATCGTTGAAACCAAGCAGTTAAGAGCGTTAACTCTTTCGAAAGTCTCAAAATGGCTAGTATGGGGGTACGATCGAACTGATACATCGCTTGTTTTCAAGCAAAAATATATATTTTTTATATTTTACTTAGATGAGCTTTAGGCTTCTCAACATTTCATGTATAGAGACCTTTTTGACAAAATTGAACACTACTGAGTAATAAGTGATTGAATTTTAATACTTGTCGCCATTTTGCAAAAAATTGACAAAATGGATTTTGCTAACAAACATACACAGGATGCTTAAGAATTCTATACTGTCACAAAATTTTGAAATTCAAATATGTATAAATAAGCTCACACTGACCTTAACTATATTGAAAATCTTATGAGCGTATGTATGGTGGGTCGATCGACTCATCACACTAAACGTGTTTTGAAAAAAAAATACTTTTATTTTTTAATTTTTAATTTTTTTGTATAGTATCGTAAGTATAGTTGAAAGCTCTATTTGGTATAAAAAATTCAAGTCAATTTCTTAAATAGAAGCTTCATACGAGCGTTAACTGTATGCAGAGTCGCATAAAAGCTCGTTCGAGGTCTCGGTCAATATATGGTAAGACTCGGTTTTTATTAAAAAAAAAATAATTAAAAATTGCTTTTATATGCAAAATAAAATTCCAAACACTTTTTGCATACGACATTTTTCAGTAGGATTTGATTTAGCAAAGTTATGACACTTTGAATTTTTACGATAGCCGCCATTTTGAAAAAAAATTTTATATATTTTTTTTAAACATAACGTATAGGGGCTGCACGTTAGTTCTATGCGATATTAAAAATTAAAATTTTAATCTTCGAAACCAAGCAGTTAAGAGCGTTAACTCTTCCGAAAGTCTCAAAATGGCTAGTATGGGGGTACGATCGAACTGATACATCGCTTGTTTTCAAGCAAAAATATATATTTTTTATATTTTACTTAGATGAGCTTTAGGCTTCTCAACATTTCATGTATAGAGACCTTTTTGACAAAATTGAACACTACTGAGTAATAAGTGATTGAATTTTAATACTTGTCGCCATTTTGCAAAAAATTGACAAAATGGATTTTGCTAACAAACATACACAGGATGCTTAAGAATTCTATACTGTCACAAAATTTTGAAATTCAAATATGTATAAATAAGCTCACACTGACCTTAACTATATTAAAAATCTTATGAGCGTATGTATGGTGGGTCGATCGACTCATCACACTAAACGTGTTTTGAAAAAAAAATACTTTTATTTTTTAATTTTTAATTTTTTTGTATAGTATCGTAAGTATAGTTGAAAACTCTATTTGGTATAAAAAATTCAAGTCAATTTCTTAAATAGAAGCTTCATACGAGCGTTAACTGTATGCAGAGTCGCATAAAAGCTCGTTCGAGGTCTCGGTCAATATATGGTAAGACTCGGTTTTTATTAAAAAAAAAATAATTAAAAATTGCTTTTATATGCAAAATAAAATTCCAAACACTTTTTGCATACGACAGTTTTCAGTAGGATTTGATTTAGCAAAGTTATGACACTTTGAATTTTTACGATAGCCGCCATTTTGAAAAAAAATTTTATATATTTTTTTTAAACATAACGTATAGGGGCTGCACGTTAGTTCTATGCGATATTAAAAATTAAAATTTTAATCTTCGAAACCAAGCAGTTAAGAGCGTTAACTCTTCCGAAAGTCTCAAAATGGCTAGTATGGGGGTACGATCGAACTGATACATCGCTTGTTTTCAAGCAAAAATATATATTTTTTATATTTTACTTAGATGAGCTTTAGGCTTCTCAACATTTCATGTATAGAGACCTTTTTGACAAAATTGAACACTACTGAGTAATAAGTGATTGAATTTTAATACTTGTCGCCATTTTGCAAAAAATTGACAAAATGGATTTTGCTAACAAACATACACAGGATGCTTAAGAATTCTATACTGTCACAAAATTTTGAAATTCAAATATGTATAAATAAGCTCACACTGACCTTAACTATATTGAAAATCTTATGAGCGTATGTATGGTGGGTCGATCGACTCATCACACTAAACGTGTTTTGAAAAAAAAATACTTTTATTTTTTAATTTTTAATTTTTTTGTACAGTATCGTAAGTATAGTTGAAAGCTCTATTTGGTATAAAAAATTCAAGTCAATTTCTTAAATAGAAGCTTCATACGAGCGTTACCTGTATGCAGAGTCGCATAAAAGCTCGTTCGAGGTCTCGGTCAATATATGGTAAGACTCGGTTTTTATTAAAAAAAAAATAATTAAAAATTGCTTTTATATGCAAAATAAAATTCCAAACACTTTTTGCATACAACATTTTTCAGTAGGATTTGATTTAGCAAAGTTATGACACTTTGAATTTTTACGATAGCCGCCATTTTGAAAAAAAATTTTATATATTTTTTTTAAACATAACGTATAGGGGCTGCACGTTAGTTCTATGCGATATTAAAAATTAAAATTTTAATCTTCGAAACCAAGCAGTTAAGAGCGTTAACTCTTCCGAAAGTCTCAAAATGGCTAGTATGGGGGTACGATCGAACTGATACATCGCTTGTTTTCAAGCAAAAATATATATTTTTTATATTTTACTTAGATGAGCTTTAGGCTTCTCAACATTTCATGTATAGAGACCTTTTTGACAAAATTGAACACTACTGAGTAATAAGTGATTGAATTTTAATACTTGTCGCCATTTTGCAAAAAATTGACAAAATGGATTTTGCTAACAAACATACACAGGATGCTTAAGAATTCTATACTGTCACAAAATTTTGAAATTCAAATATGTATAAATAAGCTCACACTGACCTTAACTATATTGAAAATCTTATGAGCGTATGTATGGTGGGTCGATCGACTCATCACACTAAACGTGTTTTGAAAAAAAAATACTTTTATTTTTTAATTTTTAATTTTTTTGTACAGTATCGTAAGTATAGTTGAAAGCTCTATTTGGTATAAAAAATTCAAGTCAATTTCTTAAATAGAAGCTTCATACAAGCGTTAACTGTATGCAGAGTCGCATAAAAGCTCGTTCGAGGTCTCGGTCAATATATAGTAAGACTCGGTTTTTATTAAAAAAAAATTATTAAAAATTGCTTTTATATGCAAAATAAAATTCCAAACACTTTTTGCATACGACAGTTTTCAGTAGGATTTGATTTAGCAAAGTTATGACACTTTGAATTTTTACGATAGCCGCCATTTTGAAAAAAAAATTTATATATTTTTTTTAAACATAACGTATAGGGGCTGCACGTTACTTCTATGCGATATTAAAAATTAAAATTTTAATCTTCGAAACCAAGCAGTTAAGAGCGTTAACTCTTCCGAAAGTCTCAAAATGGCTAGTATGGGGGTACGATCGAACTGATACATCGCTTGTTTTCAAGCAAAAATATATATTTTTTATATTTTACTTAGATGAGCTTTAGGCTTCTCAACATTTCATGTATAGAGACCTTTTTGACAAAATTGAACACTACTGAGTAATAAGTGATTGAATTTTAATACTTGTCGCCATTTTGCAAACTATTGACAAAATGGATTTTGCTAACAAACATACACAGGATGCTTAAGAATTCTATACTGTCACAAAATTTTGAAATTCAAATATGTATAAAAAGGCTCACACTGACCTTAACTATATTGAAAATCTTATGAGCGTATGTATGGTGGGTCGATCGACTCATCACACTAAACGTGTTTTGAAAAAAAAATACTTTTATTTTTTAATTTTTAATTTTTTTGTACAGTATCGTAAGTATAGTTGAAAGCTCTATTTGGTATAAAAAATTCAAGTCAATTTCTTAAATAGAAGCTTCATACGAGCGTTAACTGTATGCAGAGTCGCATAAAAGCTCGTTCGAGGTCTCGGTCAATATATGGTAAGACTCGGTTTTTATTAAAAAAAAAATAATTAAAAATTGCTTTTATATGCAAAATAAAATTCCAAATACTTTTTGCATACGACATTTTTCAGTAGGATTTGATTTAGCAAAGTTATGACACTTTGAATTTTTACGATAGCCGCCATTTTGAAAAAAAATTTTATATATTTTTTTTAAACATAACGTATAGGGGCTGCACGTTAGTTCTATGCGATATTAAAAATTAAAATTTTAATCTTCGAAACCAAGCAGTTAAGAGCGTTAACTCTTCCGAAAGTCTCAAAATGGCTAGTATGGGGGTACGATCGAACTGATACATCGCTTGTTTTCAAGCAAAAATATATATTTTTTATATTTTACTTAGATGAGCTTTAGGCTTCTCAACATTTCATGTATAGAGACCTTTTTGACAAAATTAAACACTACTGAGTAATAAGTGATTAAATTTTAATACTTGTCGCTATTTTGCAAAAAATTGACAAAATGGATTTTGCTAACAAACATACACAGGATGCTTAAGAATTCTATACTGTCACAAAATTTTGAAATTCAAATATGTATAAATAAGCTCACACTGACCTTAACTATATTGAAAATCTTATGAGCGTATGTATGGTGGGTCGATCGACTCATCACACTAAACGTGTTTTGAAAAAAAAATACTTTTATTTTTTAATTTTTAATTTTTTTGTATAGTATCGTAAGTATAGTTGAAAGCTCTATTTGGTATAAAAAATTCAAGTCAATTTCTTAAATAGAAGCTTCATACGAGCGTTAACTGTATGCAGAGTCGCATAAAAGCTCGTTCGAGGTCTCGGTCAATATATGGTAAGACTCGGTTTTTATTAAAAAAAAAATAATTAAAAATTGCTTTTATATGCAAAATAAAATTCCAAACACTTTTTGCATACGACATTTTTCAGTAGGATTTGATTTAGCAAAGTTATGACACTTTGAATTTTTACGATAGCCGCCATTTTGAAAAAAAATTTTATATATTTTTTTTAAACATAACGTATAGGGGCTGCACGTTAGTTCTATGCGATATTAAAAATTAAAATTTTAATCTTCGAAACCAAGCAGTTAAGAGCGTTAACTCTTCCGAAAGTCTCAAAATGGCTAGTATGGGGGTACGATCGAACTGATACATCGCTTGTTTTCAAGCAAAAATATATATTTTTTATATTTTACTTAGATGAGCTTTAGGCTTCTCAACATTTCATGTATAGAGACCTTTTTGACAAAATTGAACACTACTGAGTAATAAGTGATTGAATTTTAATACTTGTCGCCATTTTGCAAAAAATTGACAAAATGGATTTTGCTAACAAACATACACAGGATGCTTAAGAATTCTATACTGTCACAAAATTTTGAAATTCAAATATGTATAAATAAGCTCACACTGACCTTAACTATATTGAAAATCTTATGAGCGTATGTATGGTGGGTCGATCGACTCATCACACTAAACGTGTTTTGAAAAAAAAATACTTTTATTTTTTAATTTTTAATTTTTTTGTATAGTATCGTAAGTATAGTTGAAAGCTCTATTTGGTATAAAAAATTCAAGTCAATTTCTTAAAAAAAAGCTTCATACGAGCGTTAACTGTATGCAGAGTCGCATAAAAGCTCGTTCGAGGTCTCGGTCAATATATGGTAAGACTCGGTTTTTATTAAAAAAAAAATAATTAAAAATTGCTTTTATATGCAAAATAAAATTCCAAACACTTTTTGCATAAAACATTTTTCAGTAGGATTTGATTTAGCAAAGTTATGACACTTTGAATTTTTACGATAGCCGCCATTTTAAAAAAAAATTTTATATATTTTTTTTAAACATAACGTATAGGGGCTGCACGTTAGTTCTATGCGATATTAAAAATTAAAATTTTAATCTTCGAAACCAAGCAGTTAAGAGCGTTAACTCTTCCGAAAGTCTCAAAATGGCTAGTATGGGGGTACGATCGAACTGATACATCGCTTGTTTTCAAGCAAAAATATATATTTTTTATATTTTACTTAGATGAGCTTTAGGCTTCTCAACATTTCATGTATAGAGACCTTTTTGACAAAATTGAACACTACTGAGTAATAAGTGATTGAATTTTAATACTTGTCGCCATTTTGCAAACTATTGACAAAATGGATTTTGCTAACAAACATACACAGGATGCTTAAGAATTCTATACTGTCACAAAATTTTGAAATTCAAATATGTATAAATAAGCTCACACTGACCTTAACTATATTGAAAATCTTATGAGCGTATGTATGGTGGGTCGATCGACTCATCACACTAAACGTGTTTTGAAAAAAAAATACTTTTATTTTTTAATTTTTAATTTTTTTGTACAGTATCGTAAGTATAGTTGAAAGCTCTATTTGGTATAAAAAATTCTAGTCAATTTCTTAAATAGAAGCTTCATACGAGCGTTAACTGTATGCAGAGTCGCATAAAAGCTCGTTCGAGGTCTCGGTCAATATATGGTAAGACTCGGTTTTTATTAAAAAAAAAATAATTAAAAATTGCTTTTATATGCAAAATAAAATTTCAAATACTTTTTGCATACGATATTTTTCAGTAGGATTTGATTTAGCAAAGTTATGACACTTTGAATTTTTACGATAGCCGCCATTTTGAAAAAAAATTTTATATATTTTTTTTAAACATAACGTATAGGGGCTGCACGTTAGTTCTATGCGATATTAAAAATTAAAATTTTAATCTTCGAAACCAAGCAGTTAAGAGCGTTAACTCTTCCGAAAGTCTCAAAATGGCTAGTATGGGGGTACGATCGAACTGATACATCGCTTGTTTTCAAGCAAAAATATATATTTTTTATATTTTACTTAGATGAGCTTTAGGCTTCTCAACATTTCATGTATAGAGACCTTTTTGACAAAATTGAACACTACTGAGTAATAAGTGATTGAATTTTAATACTTGTCGCCATTTTGCAAAAAATTGACAAAATGGATTTTGCTAACAAACATACACAGGATGCTTAAGAATTCTATACTGTCACAAAATTTTGAAATTCAAATATGTATAAATAAGCTCACACTGACCTTAACTATATTGAAAATCTTATGAGCGTATGTATGGTGGGTCGATCGACTCATCACACTAAACGTGTTTTGAAAAAAAAATACTTTTATTTTTTAATTTTTAATTTTTTTGTATAGTATCGTAAGTATAGTTGAAAACTCTATTTGGTATAAAAAATTCAAGTCAATTTCTTAAATAGAAGCTTCATACGAGCGTTAACTGTATGCAGAGTCGCATAAAAGCTCGTTCGAGGTCTCGGTCAATATATGGTAAGACTCGGTTTTTATTAAAAAAAAAATAATTAAAAATTGCTTTTATATGCAAAATAAAATTCCAAACACTTTTTGCATACGACATTTTTCAGTAGAATTTGATTTAGCAAAGTTATGACACTTTGAATTTTTACGATAGCCGCCATTTTGAAAAAAAATTTTATATATTTTTTTTAAACATAACGTATAGGGGCTGCACGTTAGTTCTATGCGATATTAAAAATTAAAATTTTAATCTTCGAAACCAAGCAGTTAAGAGCGTTAACTCTTCCGAAAGTCTCAAAATGGCTAGTATGGGGGTACGATCGAACTGATACATCGCTTGTTTTCAAGCAAAAATATATATTTTTTATATTTTACTTAGATGAGCTTTAGGCTTCTCAACATTTCATTTATAGAGACCTTTTTGACAAAATTGAACACTACTGAGTAATAAGTGATTGAATTTTAATACTTGTCGCCATTTTGCAAACTATTGACAAAATGGATTTTGCTAACAAACATACACAGGATGCTTAAGAATTCTATACTGTCACAAAATTTTGAAATTCAAATATGTATAAATAAGCTCACACTGACCTTAACTATATTGAAAATCTTATGAGCGTATGTATGGTGGGTCGATCGACTCATCACACTAAACGTGTTTTGAAAAAAAAATACTTTTATTTTTTAATTTTTAATTTTTTTGTACAGTATCGTAAGTATAGTTGAAAGCTCTATTTGGTATAAAAAATTCATGTCAATTTCTTAAATAGAAGCTTCATACGAGCGTTAACTGTATGCAGAGTCGCATAAAAGCTCGTTCGAGGTCTCGGTCAATATATGGTAAGACTCGGTTTTTATTAAAAAAAAAATAATTAAAAATTGCTTTTATATGCAAAATAAAATTCCAAACACTTTTTGCATACGACATTTTTCAGTAGAATTTGATTTAGCAAAGTTATGACACTTTGAATTTTTACGATAGCCGCCATTTTGAAAAAAAATTTTATATATTTTTTTTAAACATAACGTATAGGGGCTGCACGTTAGTTCTATGCGATATTAAAAATTAAAATTTTAATCTTCGAAACCAAGCAGTTAAGAGCGTTAACTCTTCCGAAAGTCTCAAAATGGCTAGTATGGGGGTACGATCGAACTGATACATCGCTTGTTTTCAAGCAAAAATATATATTTTTTATATTTTACTTAGATGAGCTTTAGGCTTCTCAACATTTCATGTATAGAGACCTTTTTGACAAAATTGAACACTACTGAGTAATAAGTGATTGAATTTTAATACTTGTCGCCATTTTGCAAACTATTGACAAAATGGATTTTGCTAACAAACATACACAGGATGCTTAAGAATTCTATACTGTCACAAAATTTTGAAATTCAAATATGTATAAAAAGGCTCACACTGACCTTAACTATATTGAAAATCTTATGAGCGTATGTATGGTGGGTCGATCGACTCATCACACTAAACGTGTTTTGAAAAAAAAATACTTTTATTTTTTAATTTTTAATTTTTTTGTATAGTATCGTAAGTATAGTTGAAAGCTCTATTTGGTATAAAAAATTCAAGTCAATTTCTTAAATAGAAGCTTCATACGAGCGTTAACTGTATGCAGAGTCGCATAAAAGCTCGTTCGAGGTCTCGGTCAATATATGGTAAGACTCGGTTTTTATTAAAAAAAAAATAATTAAAAATTGCTTTTATATGCAAAATAAAATTCCAAACACTTTTTGCATACGACATTTTTCAGTAGGATTTGATTTAGCAAAGTTATGACACTTTGAATTTTTACGATAGCCGCCATTTTGAAAAAAAATTTTATATATTTTTTTTAAACATAACGTATAGGGGCTGCACGTTAGTTCTATGCGATATTAAAAATTAAAATTTTAATCTTCGAAACCAAGCAGTTAAGAGCGTTAACTCTTCCGAAAGTCTCAAAATGGCTAGTATGGGGGTACGATCGAACTGATACATCGCTTGTTTTCAAGCAAAAATATATATTTTTTATATTTTACTTAGATGAGCTTTAGGCTTCTCAACATTTCATGTATAGAGACCTTTTTGACAAAATTGAACACTACTGAGTAATAAGTGATTGAATTTTAATACTTGTCGCCATTTTGCAAAAAATTGACAAAATGGATTTTGCTAACAAACATACACAGGATGCTTAAGAATTCTATACTGTCACAAAATTTTGAAATTCAAATATGTATAAATAAGCTCACACTGACCTTAACTATATTGAAAATCTTATGAGCGTATGTATGGTGGGTCGATCGACTCATCACACTAAACGTGTTTTGAAAAAAAAATACTTTTATTTTTTAATTTTTAATTTTTTTGTATAGTATCGTAAGTATAGTTGAAAGCTCTATTTGGTATAAAAAATTCAAGTCAATTTCCTAAAAAAAAGCTTCATACGAGCGTTAACTGTATGCAGAGTCGCATAAAAGCTCGTTCGAGGTCTCGGTCAATATATGGTAAGACTCGGTTTTTATTAAAAAAAAAATAATTAAAAATTGCTTTTATATGCAAAATAAAATTCCAAACACTTTTTGCATAAAACATTTTTCAGTAGGATTTGATTTAGCAAAGTTATGACACTTTGAATTTTTACGATAGCCGCCATTTTAAAAAAAAATTTTATATATTTTTTTTAAACATAACGTATAGGGGCTGCACGTTAGTTCTATGCGATATTAAAAATTAAAATTTTAATCTTCGAAACCAAGCAGTTAAGAGCGTTAACTCTTCCGAAAGTCTCAAAATGGCTAGTATGGGGGTACGATCGAACTGATACATCGCTTGTTTTCAAGCAAAAATATATATTTTTTATATTTTACTTAGATGAGCTTTAGGCTTCTCAACATTTCATGTATAGAGACCTTTTTGATAAAATTGAACACTACTGAGTAATAAGTGATTGAATTTTAATACTTGTCGCCATTTTGCAAACTATTGACAAAATGGATTTTGCTAACAAACATACACAGGATGCTTAAGAATTCTATACTGTCACAAAATTTTGAAATTCAAATATGTATAAATAAGCTCACACTGACCTTAACTATATTGAAAATCTTATGAGCGTATGTATGGTGGGTCGATCGACTCATCACACTAAACGTGTTTTGAAAAAAAAATACTTTTATTTTTTAATTTTTAATTTTTTTGTACAGTATCGTAAGTATAGTTGAAAGCTCTATTTGGTATAAAAAATTCTAGTCAATTTCTTAAATAGAAGCTTCATACGAGCGTTAACTGTATGCAGAGTCGCATAAAAGCTCGTTCGAGGTCTCGGTCAATATATGGTAAGACTCGGTTTTTATTAAAAAAAAAATAATTAAAAATTGCTTTTATATGCAAAATAAAATTTCAAATACTTTTTGCATACGACATTTTTCAGTAGGATTTGATTTAGCAAAGTTATGACACTTTGAATTTTTACGATAGCCGCCATTTTGAAAAAAAATTTTATATATTTTTTTTAAACATAACGTATAGGGGCTGCACGTTAGTTCTATGCGATATTAAAAATTAAAATTTTAATCTTCGAAACCAAGCAGTTAAGAGCGTTAACTCTTCCGAAAGTCTCAAAATGGCTAGTATGGGGGTACGATCGAACTGATACATCGCTTGTTTTCAAGCAAAAATATATATTTTTTATATTTTACTTAGATGAGCTTTAGGCTTCTCAACATTTCATGTATAGAGACCTTTTTGACAAAATTGAACACTACTGAGTAATAAGTGATTGAATTTTAATACTTGTCGCCATTTTGCAAAAAATTGACAAAATGGATTTTGCTAACAAACATACACAGGATGCTTAAGAATTCTATACTGTCACAAAATTTTGAAATTCAAATATGTATAAATAAGCTCACACTGACCTTAACTATATTGAAAATCTTATGAGCGTATGTATGGTGGGTCGATCGACTCATCACACTAAACGTGTTTTGAAAAAAAAATACTTTTATTTTTTAATTTTTAATTTTTTTGTATAGTATCGTAAGTATAGTTGAAAACTCTATTTGGTATAAAAAATTCAAGTCAATTTCTTAAATAGAAGCTTCATACGAGCGTTAACTGTATGCAGAGTCGCATAAAAGCTCGTTCGAGGTCTCGGTCAATATATGGTAAGACTCGGTTTTTATTAAAAAAAAAATAATTAAAAATTGCTTTTATATGCAAAATAAAATTCCAAACACTTTTTGCATACGACATTTTTCAGTAGAATTTGATTTAGCAAAGTTATGACACTTTGAATTTTTACGATAGCCGCCATTTTGAAAAAAAATTTTATATATTTTTTTTAAACATAACGTATAGGGGCTGCACGTTAGTTCTATGCGATATTAAAAATTAAAATTTGAATCTTCGAAACCAAGCAGTTAAGAGCGTTAACTCTTCCGAAAGTCTCAAAATGGCTAGTATGGGGGTACGATCGAACTGATACATCGCTTGTTTTCAAGCAAAAATATATATTTTTTATATTTTACTTAGATGAGCTTTAGGCTTCTCAACATTTCATTTATAGAGACCTTTTTGACAAAATTGAACACTACTGAGTAATAAGTGATTGAATTTTAATACTTGTCGCCATTTTGCAAACTATTGACAAAATGGATTTTGCTAACAAACATACACAGGATGCTTAAGAATTCTATACTGTCACAAAATTTTGAAATTCAAATATGTATAAATAAGCTCACACTGACCTTAACTATATTGAAAATCTTATGAGCGTATGTATGGTGGGTCGATCGACTCATCACACTAAACGTGTTTTGAAAAAAAAATACTTTTATTTTTTAATTTTTAATTTTTTTGTACAGTATCGTAAGTATAGTTGAAAGCTCTATTTGGTATAAAAAATTCATGTCAATTTCTTAAATAGAAGCTTCATACGAGCGTTAACTGTATGCAGAGTCGCATAAAAGCTCGTTCGAGGTCTCGGTCAATATATGGTAAGACTCGGTTTTTATTAAAAAAAAAATAATTAAAAATTGCTTTTATATGCAAAATAAAATTCCAAACACTTTTTGCATACGACATTTTTCAGTAGAATTTGATTTAGCAAAGTTATGACACTTTGAATTTTTACGATAGCCGCCATTTTGAAAAAAAATTTTATATATTTTTTTTAAACATAACGTATAGGGGCTGCACGTTAGTTCTATGCGATATTAAAAATTAAAATTTTAATCTTCGAAACCAAGCAGTTAAGAGCGTTAACTCTTCCGAAAGTCTCAAAATGGCTAGTATGGGGGTACGATCGAACTGATACATCGCTTGTTTTCAAGCAAAAATATATATTTTTTATATTTTACTTAGATGAGCTTTAGGCTTCTCAACATTTCATGTATAGAGACCTTTTTGACAAAATTGAACACTACTGAGTAATAAGTGATTGAATTTTAATACTTGTCGCCATTTTGCAAACTATTGACAAAATGGATTTTGCTAACAAACATACACAGGATGCTTAAGAATTCTATACTGTCACAAAATTTTGAAATTCAAATATGTATAAATAAGCTCACACTGACCTTAACTATATTGAAAATCTTATGAGCGTATGTATGGTGGGTCGATCGACTCATCACACTAAACGTGTTTTGAAAAAAAAATACTTTTATTTTTTAATTTTTAATTTTTTTGTACAGTATCGTAAGTATAGTTGAAAGCTCTATTTGGTATAAAAAATTCATGTCAATTTCTTAAATAGAAGCTTCATACGAGCGTTAACTGTATGCAGAGTCGCATAAAAGCTCGTTCGAGGTCTCGGTCAATATATGGTAAGACTCGGTTTTTATTAAAAAAAAAAAAATTAAAAATTGCTTTTATATGCAAAATAAAATTCCAAACACTTTTTGCATACGACATTTTTCAGTAGGATTTGATTTAGCAAAGTTATGACACTTTGAATTTTTACGATAGCCGCCATTTTAAAAAAAAAATTTTATATATTTTTTTTAAACATAACGTATAGGGGCTGCACGTTAGTTCTATGCGATATTAAAAATTAAAATTTTAATCTTCGAAACCAAGCAGTTAAGAGCGTTAACTCTTCCGAAAGTCTCAAAATGGCTAGTATGGGGGTACGATCGAACTGATACATCGCTTGTTTTCAAGCAAAAATATATATTTTTTATATTTTACTTAGATGAGCTTTAGGCTTCTCAACATTTCATGTATAGAGACCTTTTTGACAAAATTGAACACTACTGAGTAATAAGTGATTGAATTTTAATACTTGTCGCCATTTTGCAAAAAATTGACAAAATGGATTTTGCTAACAAACATACACAGGATGCTTAAGAATTCTATACTGTCACAAAATTTTGAAATTCAAATATGTATAAATAAGCTCACACTGACCTTAACTATATTGAAAATCTTATGAGCGTATGTATGGTGGGTCGATCGACTCATCACACTAAACGTGTTTTGAAAAAAAAATACTTTTATTTTTTAATTTTTAATTTTTTTGTATAGTATCGTAAGTATAGTTGAAAGCTCTATTTGGTATAAAAAATTCAAGTCAATTTCTTAAATAGAAGCTTCATACGAGCGTTAACTGTATGCAGAGTCGCATAAAAGCTCGTTCGAGGTCTCGGTCAATATATGGTAAGACTCGGTTTTTATTAAAAAAAAAATAATTAAAAATTGCTTTTATATGCAAAATAAAATTCCAAACACTTTTTGCATACGACATTTTTCAGTAGGATTTGATTTAGCAAAGTTATGACACTTTGAATTTTTACGATAGCCGCCATTTTGAAAAAAAATTTTATATATTTTTTTTAAACATAACGTATAGGGGCTGCACGTTAGTTCTATGCGATATTAAAAATTAAAATTTTAATCTTCGAAACCAAGCAGTTAAGAGCGTTAACTCTTCCGAAAGTCTCAAAATGGCTAGTATGGGGGTACGATCGAACTGATACATCGCTTGTTTTCAAGCAAAAATATATATTTTTTATATTTTACTTAGATGAGCTTTAGGCTTCTCAACATTTCATGTATAGAGACCTTTTTGACAAAATTGAACACTACTGAGTAATAAGTGATTGAATTTTAATACTTGTCGCCATTTTGCAAAAAATTGACAAAATGGATTTTGCTAACAAACATACACAGGATGCTTAAGAATTCTATACTGTCACAAAATTTTGAAATTCAAATATGTATAAATAAGCTCACACTGACCTTAACTATATTGAAAATCTTATGAGCGTATGTATGGTGGGTCGATCGACTCATCACACTAAACGTGTTTTGAAAAAAAAATACTTTTATTTTTTAATTTTTAATTTTTTTGTATAGTATCGTAAGTATAGTTGAAAGCTCTATTTGGTATAAAAAATTCAAGTCAATTTCTTAAATAGAAGCTTCATACGAGCGTTAACTGTATGCAGAGTCGCATAAAAGCTCGTTCGAGGTCTCGGTCAATATATGGTAAGACTCGGTTTTTATTAAAAAAAAAATAATTAAAAATTGCTTTTATATGCAAAATAAAATTCCAAACACTTTTTGCATACGACATTTTTCAGTAGGATTTGATTTAGCAAAGTTATGACACTTTGAATTTTTACGATAGCCGCCATTTTGAAAAAAAAATTTATATATTTTTTTTAAACATAACGTATAGGGGCTGCACGTTAGTTCTATGCGATATTAAAAATTAAAATTTTAATCTTCGAAACCAAGCAGTTAAGAGCGTTAACTCTTCCGAAAGTCTCAAAATGGCTAGTATGGGGGTACGATCGAACTGATACATCGCTTGTTTTCAAGCAAAAATATATATTTTTTATATTTTACTTAGATGAGCTTTAGGCTTCTCAACATTTCATGTATAGAGACCTTTTTGACAAAATTGAACACTACTGAGTAATAAGTGATTGAATTTTAATACTTGTCGCCATTTTGCAAAAAATTGACAAAATGGATTTTGCTAACAAACATACACAGGATGCTTAAGAATTCTATACTGTCACAAAATTTTGAAATTCAAATATGTATAAATAAGCTCACACTGACCTTAACTATATTGAAAATCTTATGAGCGTATGTATGGTGGGTCGATCGACTCATCACACTAAACGTGTTTTGAAAAAAAAATACTTTTATTTTTTAATTTTTAATTTTTTTGTACAGTATCGTAAGTATAGTTGAAAGCTCTATTTGGTATAAAAAATTCAAGTCAATTTCTTAAATAGAAGCTTCATACGAGCGTTAACTGTATGCAGAGTCGCATAAAAGCTCGTTCGAGGTCTCGGTCAATATATGGTAAGACTCGGTTTTTATTAAAAAAAAAATAATTAAAAATTGCTTTTATATGCAAAATAAAATTCCAAACACTTTTTGCATACGACATTTTTCAGTAGGATTTGATTTAGCAAAGTTATGACACTTTGAATTTTTACGATAGCCGCCATTTTGAAAAAAAATTTTATATATTTTTTTTAAACATAACGTATAGGGGCTGCACGTTAGTTCTATGCGATATTAAAAATTAAAATTTTAATCTTCGAAACCAAGCAGTTAAGAGCGTTAACTCTTCCGAAAGTCTCAAAATGGCTAGTATGGGGGTACGATCGAACTGATACATCGCTTGTTTTCAAGCAAAAATATATATTTTTTATATTTTACTTAGATGAGCTTTAGGCTTCTCAACATTTCATGTATAGAGACCTTTTTGACAAAATTGAACACTACTGAGTAATAAGTGATTGAATTTTAATACTTGTCGCCATTTTGCAAAAAATTGACAAAATGGATTTTGCTAACAAACATACACAGGATGCTTAAGAATTCTATACTGTCACAAAATTTTGAAATTCAAATATGTATAAATAAGCTCACACTGACCTTAACTATATTGAAAATCTTATGAGCGTATGTATGGTGGGTCGATCGACTCATCACACTAAACGTGTTTTGAAAAAAAAATACTTTTATTTTTTAATTTTTAATTTTTTTGTATAGTATCGTAAGTATAGTTGAAAGCTCTATTTGGTATAAAAAATTCAAGTCAATTTCTTAAATAGAAGCTTCATACGAGCGTTAACTGTATGCAGAGTCGCATAAAAGCTCGTTCGAGGTCTCGGTCAATATATGGTAAGACTCGGTTTTTATTAAAAAAAAAATAATTAAAAATTGCTTTTATATGCAAAATAAAATTCCAAACACTTTTTGCATACGACATTTTTCAGTAGGATTTGATTTAGCAAAGTTATGACACTTTGAATTTTTACGATAGCCGCCATTTTGAAAAAAAATTTTATATATTTTTTTTAAACATAACGTATAGGGGCTGCACGTTAGTTCTATGCGATATTAAAAATTAAAATTTTAATCTTCGAAACCAAGCAGTTAAGAGCGTTAACTCTTCCGAAAGTCTCAAAATGGCTAGTATGGGGGTACGATCGAACTGATACATCGCTTGTTTTCAAGCAAAAATATATATTTTTTATATTTTACTTAGATGAGCTTTAGGCTTCTCAACATTTCATGTATAGAGACCTTTTTGACAAAATTGAACACTACTGAGTAATAAGTGATTGAATTTTAATACTTGTCGCCATTTTGCAAAAAATTGACAAAATGGATTTTGCTAACAAACATACACAGGATGCTTAAGAATTCTATACTGTCACAAAATTTTGAAATTCAAATATGTATAAATAAGCTCACACTGACCTTAACTATATTGAAAATCTTATGAGCGTATGTATGGTGGGTCGATCGACTCATCACACTAAACGTGTTTTGAAAAAAAAATACTTTTATTTTTTAATTTTTAATTTTTTTGTACAGTATCGTAAGTATAGTTGAAAGCTCTATTTGGTATAAAAAATTCAAGTCAATTTCTTAAATAGAAGCTTCATACGAGCGTTAACTGTATGCAGAGTCGCATAAAAGCTCGTTCGAGGTCTCGGTCAATATATGGTAAGACTCGGTTTTTATTAAAAAAAAAATAATTAAAAATTGCTTTTATATGCAAAATAAAATTCCAAACACTTTTTGCATACGACATTTTTCAGTAGGATTTGATTTAGCAAAGTTATGACACTTTGAATTTTTACGATAGCCGCCATTTTGAAAAAAAATTTTATATATTTTTTTTAAACATAACGTATAGGGGCTGCACGTTAGTTCTATGCGATATTAAAAATTAAAATTTTAATCTTCGAAACCAAGCAGTTAAGAGCGTTAACTCTTCCGAAAGTCTCAAAATGGCTAGTATGGGGGTACGATCGAACTGATACATCGCTTGTTTTCAAGCAAAAATATATATTTTTTATATTTTACTTAGATGAGCTTTAGGCTTCTCAACATTTCATGTATAGAGACCTTTTTGACAAAATTGAACACTACTGAGTAATAAGTGATTGAATTTTAATACTTGTCGCCATTTTGCAAAAAATTGACAAAATGGATTTTGCTAACAAACATACACAGGATGCTTAAGAATTCTATACTGTCACAAAATTTTGAAATTCAAATATGTATAAATAAGCTCACACTGACCTTAACTATATTGAAAATCTTATGAGCGTATGTATGGTGGGTCGATCGACTCATCACACTAAACGTGTTTTGAAAAAAAAATACTTTTATTTTTTAATTTTTAATTTTTTTGTATAGTATCGTAAGTATAGTTGAAAGCTCTATTTGGTATAAAAAATTCAAGTCAATTTCTTAAATAGAAGCTTCATACGAGCGTTAACTGTATGCAGAGTCGCATAAAAGCTCGTTCGAGGTCTCGGTCAATATATGGTAAGACTCGGTTTTTATTAAAAAAAAAATAATTAAAAATTGCTTTTATATGCAAAATAAAATTCCAAACACTTTTTGCATACGACATTTTTCAGTAGGATTTGATTTAGCAAAGTTATGACACTTTGAATTTTTACGATAGCCGCCATTTTGAAAAAAAATTTTATATATTTTTTTTAAACATAACGTATAGGGGCTGCACGTTAGTTCTATGCGATATTAAAAATTAAAATTTTAATCTTCGAAACCAAGCAGTTAAGAGCGTTAACTCTTCCGAAAGTCTCAAAATGGCTAGTATGGGGGTACGATCGAACTGATACATCGCTTGTTTTCAAGCAAAAATATATATTTTTTATATTTTACTTAGATGAGCTTTAGGCTTCTCAACATTTCATGTATAGAGACCTTTTTGACAAAATTGAACACTACTGAGTAATAAGTGATTGAATTTTAATACTTGTCGCCATTTTGCAAAAAATTGACAAAATGGATTTTGCTAACAAACATACACAGGATGCTTAAGAATTCTATACTGTCACAAAATTTTGAAATTCAAATATGTATAAATAAGCTCACACTGACCTTAACTATATTGAAAATCTTATGAGCGTATGTATGGTGGGTCGATCGACTCATCACACTAAACGTGTTTTGAAAAAAAAATACTTTTATTTTTTAATTTTTAATTTTTTTGTACAGTATCGTAAGTATAGTTGAAAGCTCTATTTGGTATAAAAAATTCAAGTCAATTTCTTAAATAGAAGCTTCATACGAGCGTTAACTGTATGCAGAGTCGCATAAAAGCTCGTTCGAGGTCTCGGTCAATATATGGTAAGACTCGGTTTTTATTAAAAAAAAAATAATTAAAAATTGCGTTTATATGCAAAATAAAATTCCAAACACTTTTTGCATACGACATTTTTCAGTAGGATTTGATTTAGCAAAGTTATGACACTTTGAATTTTTACGATAGCCGCCATTTTGAAAAAAAATTTTATATATTTTTTTTAAACATAACGTATAGGGGCTGCACGTTAGTTCTATGCGATATTAAAAATTAAAATTTTAATCTTCGAAACCAAGCAGTTAAGAGCGTTAACTCTTCCGAAAGTCTCAAAATGGCTAGTATGGGGGTACGATCGAACTGATACATCGCTTGTTTTCAAGCAAAAATATATATTTTTTATATTTTACTTAGATGAGCTTTAGGCTTCTCAACATTTCATGTATAGAGACCTTTTTGACAAAATTGAACACTACTGAGTAATAAGTGATTGAATTTTAATACTTGTCGCCATTTTGCAAAAAATTGACAAAATGGATTTTGCTAACAAACATACACAGGATGCTTAAGAATTCTATACTGTCACAAAATTTTGAAATTCAAATATGTATAAATAAGCTCACACTGACCTTAACTATATTGAAAATCTTATGAGCGTATGTATGGTGGGTCGATCGACTCATCACACTAAACGTGTTTTGAAAAAAAAATACTTTTATTTTTTAATTTTTAATTTTTTTGTATAGTATCGTAAGTATAGTTGAAAGCTCTATTTGGTATAAAAAATTCAAGTCAATTTCTTAAATAGAAGCTTCATACGAGCGTTAACTGTATGCAGAGTCGCATAAAAGCTCGTTCGAGGTCTCGGTCAATATATATTAAGACTCGGTTTTTATTAAAAAAAAAATAATTAAAAATTGCTTTTATATGCAAAATAAAATTCCAAACACTTTTTGCATACGACATTTTTCAGTAGGATTTGATTTAGCAAAGTTATGACACTTTGAATTTTTACGATAGCCGCCATTTTGAAAAAAAATTTTATATATTTTTTTTAAACATAACGTATAGGGGCTGCACGTTAGTTTTATGCGATATTAAAAATTAAAATTTTAATCTTCGAAACCAAGCAGTTAAGAGCGTTAACTCTTCCGAAAGTCTCAAAATGGCTAGTATGGGGGTACGATCGAACTGATACATCGCTTGTTTTCAAGCAAAAATATATATTTTTTATATTTTACTTAGATGAGCTTTAGGCTTCTCAACATTTCATGTATAGAGACCTTTTTGACAAAATTGAACACTACTGAGTAATAAGTGATTGAATTTTAATACTTGTCGCCATTTTGCAAAAAATTGACAAAATGGATTTTGCTAACAAACATACACAGGATGCTTAAGAATTCTATACTGTCACAAAATTTTGAAATTCAAATATGTATAAATAAGCTCACACTGACCTTAACTATATTAAAAATCTTATGAGCGTATGTATGGTGGGTCGATCGACTCATCACACTAAACGTGTTTTGAAAAAAAAATACTTTTATTTTTTAATTTTTAATTTTTTTGTATAGTATCGTTAGTATAGTTAAAAGCTCTATTTGGTATAAAAAATTCAAGTCAATTTCTTAAATAGAAGCTTCATACGAGCGTTAACTGTATGCAGAGTCGCATAAAAGCTCGTTCGAGGTCTCGGTCAATATATGGTAAGACTCGGTTTTTATTAAAAAAAAAATAATTAAAAATTGCTTTTATATGCAAAATAAAATTCCAAACACTTTTTGCATACGACATTTTTAAGTAGGATTTGATTTAGCAAAGTTATGACACTTTGAATTTTTACGATAGCCGCCATTTTGAAAAAAAATTTTATATATTTTTTTTAAACATAACGTATAGGGGCTGCACGTTAGTTCTATGCGATATTAAAAATTAAAATTTTAATCTTCGAAACCAAGCAGTTAAGAGCGTTAACTCTTCCGAAAGTCTCAAAATGGCTAGTATGGGGGTACGATCGAACTGATACATCGCTTGTTTTCAAGCAAAAATATATATTTTTTATATTTTACTTAGATGAGCTTTAGGCTTCTCAACATTTCATGTATAGAGACCTTTTTGACAAAATTGAACACTACTGAGTAATAAGTGATTGAATTTTAATACTTGTCGCCATTTTGCAAAAAATTGACAAAATGGATTTTGCTAACAAACATACACAGGATGCTTAAGAATTCTATACTGTCACAAAATTTTGAAATTCAAATATGTATAAATAAGCTCACACTGACCTTAACTATATTGAAAATCTTATGAGCGTATGTATGGTGGGTCGATCGACTCATCACACTAAACGTGTTTTGAAAAAAAAATACTTTTATTTTTTAATTTTTAATTTTTTTGTACAGTATCGTAAGTATAGTTGAAAGCTCTATTTGGTATAAAAAATTCAAGTCAATTTCTTAAATAGAAGCTTCATACGAGCGTTAACTGTATGCAGAGTCGCATAAAAGCTCGTTCGAGGTCTCGGTCAATATATGGTAAGACTCGGTTTTTATTAAAAAAAAAATAATTAAAAATTGCTTTTATATGCAAAATAAAATTCCAAACACTTTTTGCATACGACATTTTTCAGTAGGATTTGATTTAGCAAAGTTATGACACTTTGAATTTTTACGATAGCCGCCATTTTGAAAAAAAATTTTATATATTTTTTTTAAACATAACGTATAGGGGCTGCACGTTAGTTCTATGCGATATTAAAAATTAAAATTTTAATCTTCGAAACCAAGCAGTTAAGAGCGTTAACTCTTCCGAAAGTCTCAAAATGGCTAGTATGGGGGTACGATCGAACTGATACATCGCTTGTTTTCAAGCAAAAATATATATTTTTTATATTTTACTTAGATGAGCTTTAGGCTTCTCAACATTTCATGTATAGAGACCTTTTTGACAAAATTGAACACTACTGAGTAATAAGTGATTGAATTTTAATACTTGTCGCCATTTTGCAAAAAATTGACAAAATGGATTTTGCTAACAAACATACACAGGATGCTTAAGAATTCTATACTGTCACAAAATTTTGAAATTCAAATATGTATAAATAAGCTCACACTGACCTTAACTATATTGAAAATCTTATGAGCGTATGTATGGTGGGTCGATCGACTCATCACACTAAACGTGTTTTGAAAAAAAAATACTTTTATTTTTTAATTTTTAATTTTTTTGTATAGTATCGTAAGTATAGTTGAAAGCTCTATTTGGTATAAAAAATTCAAGTCAATTTCTTAAATAGAAGCTTCATACGAGCGTTAACTGTATGCAGAGTCGCATAAAAGCTCGTTCGAGGTCTCGGTCAATATATGGTAAGACTCGGTTTTTATTAAAAAAAAAATAATTAAAAATTGCTTTTATATGCAAAATAAAATTCCAAACACTTTTTGCATACGACATTTTTCAGTAGGATTTGATTTAGCAAAGTTATGACACTTTGAATTTTTACGATAGCCGCCATTTTGAAAAAAAATTTTATATATTTTTTTTAAACATAACGTATAGGGGCTGCACGTTAGTTCTATGCGATATTAAAAATTAAAATTTTAATCTATGAAACCAAGCAGTTAAGAGCGTTAACTCTTCCGAAAGTCTCAAAATGGCTAGTATGGGGGTACGATCGAACTGATACATCGCTTGTTTTCAAGCAAAAATATATATTTTTTATATTTTACTTAGATGAGCTTTAGGCTTCTCAACATTTCATGTATAGAGACCTTTTTGACAAAATTGAACACTACTGAGTAATAAGTGATTGAATTTTAATACTTGTCGCCATTTTGCAAAAAATTGACAAAATGGATTTTGCTAACAAACATACACAGGATGCTTAAGAATTCTATACTGTCACAAAATTTTGAAATTCAAATATGTATAAATAAGCTCACACTGACCTTAACTATATTGAAAATCTTATGAGCGTATGTATGGTGGGTCGATCGACTCATCACACTAAACGTGTTTTGAAAAAAAAATACTTTTATTTTTTAATTTTTAATTTTTTTGTATAGTATCGTAAGTATAGTTGAAAGCTCTATTTGGTATAAAAAATTCAAGTCAATTTCTTAAATAGAAGCTTCATACGAGCGTTAACTGTATGCAGAGTCGCATAAAAGCTCGTTCGAAGTCTCGGTCAATATATGGTAAAACTCGGTTTTTATTAAAAAAAAAATAATTAAAAATTGCTTTTATATGCAAATTAAAATTCCAAACACTTTTTGCATACGACATTTTTTAGTAGGATTTTATTTACAAAGTTATGACACTTTAAATTTTTACGATAGCCGCCATTTTGAAAAAAAATTTTATATATTTTTTTTAAACATAACGTATAGGGGCTGCACGTTAGTTCTATGCGATATTAAAAATTAAAATTTTAATCTTCGAAACCAAGCAGTTAAGAGCGTTAACTCTTCCGAAAGTCTCAAAATGGCTAGTATGGGGGTACGATCGAACTGATACATCGCTTGTTTTCAAGCAAAAATATATATTTTTTATATTTTACTTAGATGAGCTTTAGGCTTCTCAACATTTCATGTATAGAGACCTTTTTGACAAAATTGAACACTACTGAGTAATAAGTGATTGAATTTTAATACTTGTCGCCATTTTGCAAAAAATTGACAAAATGGATTTTGCTAACAAACATACACAGGATGCTTAAGAATTCTATACTGTCACAAAATTTTGAAATTCAAATATGTATAAATAAGCTCACACTGACCTTAACTATATTGAAAATCTTATGAGCGTATGTATGGTGGGTCGATCGACTCATCACACTAAACGTGTTTTGAAAAAAAAATACTTTTATTTTTTAATTTTTAATTTTTTTGTATAGTATCGTAAGTATAGTTGAAAGCTCTATTTGGTATAAAAAATTCAAGTCAATTTCTTAAATAGAAGCTTCATACGAGCGTTAACTGTATGCAGAGTCGCATAAAAGCTCGTTCGAGGTCTCGGTCAATATATGGTAAGACTCGGTTTTTATTAAAAAAAAAAATAATTAAAAATTGCTTTTATATGCAAAATAAAATTCCAAACACTTTTTGCATACGACATTTTTCAGTAGGATTTGATTTAGCAAAGTTATGACACTTTGAATTTTTACGATAGCCGCCATTTTGAAAAAAAATTTTATATATTTTTTTTAAACATAACGTATAGGGGCTGCACGTTAGTTCTATGCGATATTAAAAATTAAAATTTTAATCTTCGAAACCAAGCAGTTAAGAGCGTTAACTCTTCCGAAAGTCTCAAAATGGCTAGTATGGGGGTACGATCGAACTGATACATCGCTTGTTTTCAAGCAAAAATATATATTTTTTATATTTTACTTAGATGAGCTTTAGGCTTCTCAACATTTCATGTATAGAGACCTTTTTGACAAAATTGAACACTACTGAGTAATAAGTGATTGAATTTTAATACTTGTCGCCATTTTGCAAAAAATTGACAAAATGGATTTTGCTAACAAACATACACAGGATGCTTAAGAATTCTATACTGTCACAAAATTTTGAAATTCAAATATGTATAAATAAGCTCACACTGACCTTAACTATATTGAAAATCTTATGAGCGTATGTATGGTGGGTCGATCGACTCATCACACTAAACGTGTTTTGAAAAAAAAATACTTTTATTTTTTAATTTTTAATTTTTTTGTATAGTATCGTAAGTATAGTTGAAAGCTCTATTTGGTATAAAAAATTCAAGTCAATTTCTTTAATAGAAGCTTCATACGAGCGTTAACTGTATGCAGAGTCGCATAAAAGCTCGTTCGAGGTCTCGGTCAATATATGGTAAGACTCGGTTTTTATTAAAAAAAAAAATAATTAAAAATTGCTTTTATATGCAAAATAAAATTCCAAACACTTTTTGCATACGACATTTTTCAGTAGGATTTGATTTAGCAAAGTTATTACACTTTGAATTTTTACGATAGCCGCCATTTTGAAAAAAAATTTTATATATTTTTTTTAAACATAACGTATAGGGGCTGCACGTTAGTTCTATGCGATATTAAAAATTAAAATTTTAATATTCGAAACCAAGCAGTTAAGAGCGTTAACTCTTCCGAAAGTCTCAAAATGGCTAGTATGGGGGTACGATCGAACTGATACATCGCTTGTTTTCAAGCAAAAATATATATTTTTTATATTTTACTTAGATGAGCTTTAGGCTTCTCAACATTTCATGTATAGAGACCTTTTTAACAAAATTGAACACTACTGAGTTATAAGTGATTGAATTTTAATACTTGTCGCCATTTTGCAAAAAATTGACAAAATGGATTTTGCTAACAAACATACACAGGATGCTTAAGAATTCTATACTGTCACAAAATTTTGAAATTCAAATATGTATAAATAAGCTCACACTGACCTTAACTATATTGAAAATCTTATGAGCGTATGTATGGTGGGTCGATCGACTCATCACACTAAACGTGTTTTGAAAAAAAAATACTTTTATTTTTTAATTTTTAATTTTTTTGTATAGTATCGTAAGTATAGTTGAAAGCTCTATTTGGTATAAAAAATTCAAGTCAATTTCTTAAATAGAAGCTTCATACGAGCGTTAACTGTATGCAGAGTCGCATAAAAGCTCGTTCGAGGTCTCGGTCAATATATGGTAAGACTCGGTTTTTATTAAAAAAAAAATAATTAAAAATTGCTTTTATATGCAAAATAAAATTCCAAACACTTTTTGCATACGACATTTTTCAGTAGGATTTGATTTAGCAAAGTTATGACACTTTGAATTTTTACGATAGCCGCCATTTTGAAAAAAAATTTTATATATTTTTTTTAAACATAACGTATAGGGGCTGCACGTTAGTTCTATGCGATATTAAAAATTAAAATTTTAATCTTTGAAACCAAGCAGTTAAGAGCGTTAACTCTTCCGAAAGTCTCAAAATGGCTAGTATGGGGGTACGATCGAACTGATACATCGCTTGTTTTCAAGCAAAAATATATATTTTTTATATTTTACTTAGATGAGCTTTAGGCTTCTCAACATTTCATGTATAGAGACCTTTTTGACAAAGTTGAACACTACTGAGTAATAAGTGATTGAATTTTAATACTTGTCGCCATTTTGCAAAAAATTGACAAAATGGATTTTGCTAACAAACATACACAGGATGCTTAAGAATTCTATACTGTCACAAAATTTTGAAATTCAAATATGTATAAATAAGCTCACACTGACCTTAACTATATTGAAAATCTTATGAGCGTATGTATGGTGGGTCGATCGACTCATCACACTAAACGTGTTTTGAAAAAAAAATACTTTTATTTTTTAATTTTTAATTTTTTTGTATAGTATCGTAAGTATAGTTGAAAGCTCTATTTGGTATAAAAAATTCAAGTCAATTTCTTAAATAGAAGCTTCATACGAGCGTTAACTGTATGCAGAGTCGCATAAAAGCTCGTTCGAGGTCTCGGTCAATATATGGTAAGACTCGGTTTTTATTAAAAAAAAAATAATTAAGAATTGCTTTTATATGCAAAATAAAATTCCAAACACTTTTTGCATACGACATTTTTCAGTAGGATTTGATTTAGCAAAGTTATGACACTTTGAATTTTTACGATAGCCGCCATTTTGAAAAAAAATTTTATATATTTTTTTTAAACATAACGTATAGGGGCTGCACGTTAGTTCTATGCGATATTAAAAATTAAAATTTTAATCTTCGAAACCAAGCAGTTAAGAGCGTTAACTCTTCCGAAAGTCTCAAAATGGCTAGTATGGGGGTACGATCGAACTGATACATCGCTTGTTTTCAAGCAAAAATATATATTTTTTATATTTTACTTAGATGAGCTTTAGGCTTCTCAACATTTCATGTATAGAGACCTTTTTGACAAAATTGAACACTACTGAGTAATAAGTGATTGAATTTTAATACTTGTCGCCATTTTGCAAAAAATTGACAAAATGGATTTTGCTAACAAACATACACAGGCTGCTTAAGAATTCTATACTGTCACAAAATTTTGAAATTCAAATATGTATAAATAAGCTCACACTGACCTTAACTATATTGAAAATCTTATGAGCGTATGTATGGTGGGTCGATCGACTCATCACACTAAACGTGTTTTGAAAAAAAAATACTTTTATTTTTTAATTTAAAATTTTTTTGTACAGTATCGTAAGTATAGTTGAAAGCTCTATTTGGTATAAAAAATTCAAGTCAATTTCTTAAATAGAAGCTTCATACGAGCGTTAACTGTATGCAGAGTCGCATAAAAGCTCGTTCGAGGTCTCGGTCAATATATGGTAAGACTCGGTTTTTATTAAAAAAAAAATAATTAAAAATTGCTTTTATATGCAAAATAAAATTCCAAACACTTTTTGCATACGACATTTTTCAGTAGGATTTGATTTAGCAAAGTTATGACACTTTGAATTTTTACGATAGCCGCCATTTTAAAAAAAAATTTTATATATTTTTTTTAAACATAACGTATAGGGGCTGCACGTTAGTTCTATGCGATATTAAAAATTAAAATTTTAATCTTCGAAACCAAGCAGTTAAGAGCGTTAACTCTTCCGAAAGTCTCAAAATGGCTAGTATGGGGGTACGATCGAACTGATACATCGCTTGTTTTCAAGCAAAAATATATATTTTTTATATTTTACTTAGATGAGCTTTAGGCTTCTCAACATTTCATGTATAGAGACCTTTTTGACAAAATTGAACACTACTGAGTAATAAGTGATTGAATTTTAATACTTGTCGCCATTTTGCAAAAAATTGACAAAATGGATTTTGCTAACAAACATACACAGGATGCTTAAGAATTCTATACTGTCACAAAATTTTGAAATTCAAATATGTATAAATAAGCTCACACTGACCTTAACTATATTGAAAATCTTATGAGCGTATGTATGGTGGGTCGATCGACTCATCACACTAAACGTGTTTTGAAAAAAAAATACTTTTATTTTTTAATTTTTAATTTTTTTGTATAGTATCGTAAGTATAGTTGAAAGCTCTATTTGGTATATAAAATTCAAGTCAATTTCTTAAATAGAAGCTTCATACGAGCGTTAACTGTATGCAGAGTCGCATAAAAGCTCGTTCGAGGTCTCGGTCAATATATGGTAAGACTCGGTTTTTATTAAAAAAAAAATAATTAAAAATTGCTTTTATATGCAAAATAAAATTCCAAACACTTTTTGCATACGACATTTTTTAGTAGGATTTGATTTAGCAAAGTTATGACACTTTGAATTTTTACGATAGCCGCCATTTTGAAAAAAAATTTTATATATTTTTTTTAAACATAACGTATAGGGGCTGCACGTTAGTTCTATGCGATATTAAAAATTAAAATTTTAATCTTCGAAACCAAGCAGTTAAGAGCGTTAACTCTTCCGAAAGTCTCAAAATGGCTAGTATGGGGGTACGATCGAACTGATACATCGCTTGTTTTCAAGCAAAAATATATATTTTTTATATTTTACTTAGATGAGCTTTAGGCTTCTCAACATTTCATGTATAGAGACCTTTTTGACAAAATTGAACACTACTGAGTAATAAGTGATTGAATTTTAATACTTGTCGCCATTTTGCAAAAAATTGACAAAATGGATTTTGCTAACAAACATACACAGGATGCTTAAGAATTCTATACTGTCACAAAATTTTGAAATTCAAATATGTATAAATAAGCTCACACTGACCTTAACTATATTGAAAATCTTATGAGCGTATGTATGGTGGGTCGATCGACTCATCACACTAAACGTGTTTTGAAAAAAAAATACTTTTATTTTTTAATTTTTAATTTTTTTGTATAGTATCGTAAGTATAGTTGAAAGCTCTATTTGGTATAAAAAATTCAAGTCAATTTCTTAAATAAAAGCTTCATACGAGCGTTAACTGTATGCAGAGTCGCATAAAAGCTCGTTCGAGGTCTCGGTCAATATATGGTAAGACTCGGTTTTTATTAAAAAAAAAATAATTAAAAATTGCTTTTATATGCAAAATAAAATTCCAAACACTTTTTGCATACGACATTTTTCAGTAGGATTTGATTTAGCAAAGTTATGACACTTTGAATTTTTACGATAGCCGCCATTTTGAAAAAAAATTTTATATATTTTTTTTAAACATAACGTATAGGGGCTGCACGTTAGTTCTATGCGATATTAAAAATTAAAATTTTAATCTTCGAAACCAAGCAGTTAAGAGCGTTAACTCTTCCGAAAGTCTCAAAATGGCTAGTATGGGGGTACGATCGAACTGATACATCGCTTGTTTTCAAGCAAAAATATATATTTTTTATATTTTACTTAGATGAGCTTTAGGCTTCTCAACATTTCATGTATAGAGACCTTTTTGACAAAATTGAACACTACTGAGTAATAAGTGATTGAATTTTAATACTTGTCGCCATTTTGCAAAAAATTGACAAAATGGATTTTGCTAACAAACATACACAGGATGCTTAAGAATTCTATACTGTCACAAAATTTTGAAATTCAAATATGTATAAATAAGCTCACACTGACCTTAACTATATTGAAAATCCTATGAGCGTATGTATGGTGGGTCGATCGACTCATCACACTAAACGTGATTTGAAAAAAAAATACTTTTATTTTTTAATTTTTAATTTTTTTGTATAGTATCGTAAGTATAGTTGAAAGCTCTATTTGGTATAAAAAATTCAAGTCAATTTCTTAAATAGAAGCTTCATACGAGCGTTAACTGTATGCAGAGTCGCATAAAAGCTCGTTCGAGGTCTCGGTCAATATATGGTAAGACTCGGTTTTTATTAAAAAAAAATAATTAAAAATTGCTTTTATATGCAAAATAAAATTCCAAACACTTTTTGCATACGACATTTTTCAGTAGGATTTGATTTAGCAAAGTAATGACACTTTGAATTTTTACGATAGCCGCCATTTTGAAAAAAAATTTTATATATTTTTTTTAAACATAACGTATAGGGGCTGCACGTTAGTTCTATGCGATATTAAAAATTAAAATTTTAATCTTCGAAACCAAGCAGTTAAGAGCGTTAACTCTTCCGAAAGTCTCAAAATGGCTAGTATGGGGGTACGATCGAACTGATACATCGCTTGTTTTCAAGCAAAAATATATATTTTTTATATTTTACTTAGATGAGCTTTAGGCTTCTCAACATTTCATGTATAGAGACCTTTTTGACAAAATTGAACACTACTGAGTAATAAGTGATTGAATTTTAATACTTGTCGCCATTTTGCAAAAAATTGACAAAATGGATTTTGCTAACAAACATACACAGGATGCTTAAGAATTCTATACTGTCACAAAATTTTGAAATTCAAATATGTATAAATAAGCTCACACTGACCTTAACTATATTGAAAATCTTATGAGCGTATGTATGGTGGGTCGATCGACTCATCACACTAAACGTGTTTTGAAAAAAAAATACTTTTATTTTTTAATTTTTAATTTTTTTGTACAGTATCGTAAGTATAGTTGAAAGCTCTATTTGGTATAAAAAATTCAAGTCAATTTCTTAAATAGAAGCTTCATACGAGCGTTAACTGTATGCAGAGTCGCATAAAAGCTCGTTCGAGGTCTCGGTCAATATATGGTAAGACTCGGTTTTTATTAAAAAAAAAATAATTAAAAATTGCGTTTATATGCAAAATAAAATTCCAAACACTTTTTGCATACGACATTTTTCAGTAGGATTTGATTTAGCAAAGTTATGACACTTTGAATTTTTACGATAGCCGCCATTTTGAAAAAAAATTTTATATATTTTTTTTAAACATAACGTATAGGGGCTGCACGTTAGTTCTATGCGATATTAAAAATTAAAATTTTAATCTTCGAAACCAAGCAGTTAAGAGCGTTAACTCTTCCGAAAGTCTCAAAATGGCTAGTATGGGGGTACGATCGAACTGATACATCGCTTGTTTTCAAGCAAAAATATATATTTTTTATATTTTACTTAGATGAGCTTTAGGCTTCTCAACATTTCATGTATAGAGACCTTTTTGACAAAATTGAACACTACTGAGTAATAAGTGATTGAATTTTAATACTTGTCGCCATTTTGCAAAAAATTGACAAAATGGATTTTGCTAACAAACATACACAGGATGCTTAAGAATTCTATACTGTCACAAAATTTTGAAATTCAAATATGTATAAATAAGCTCACACTGACCTTAACTATATTGAAAATCTTATGAGCGTATGTATGGTGGGTCGATCGACTCATCACACTAAACGTGTTTTGAAAAAAAAATACTTTTATTTTTTAATTTTTAATTTTTTTGTATAGTATCGTAAGTATAGTTGAAAGCTCTATTTGGTATAAAAAATTCAAGTCAATTTCTTAAATAGAAGCTTCATACGAGCGTTAACTGTATGCAGAGTCGCATAAAAGCTCGTTCGAGGTCTCGGTCAATATATATTAAGACTCGGTTTTTATTAAAAAAAAAATAATTAAAAATTGCTTTTATATGCAAAATAAAATTCCAAACACTTTTTGCATACGACATTTTTCAGTAGGATTTGATTTAGCAAAGTTATGACACTTTGAATTTTTACGATAGCCGCCATTTTGAAAAAAAATTTTATATATTTTTTTTAAACATAACGTATAGGGGCTGCACGTTAGTTTTATGCGATATTAAAAATTAAAATTTTAATCTTCGAAACCAAGCAGTTAAGAGCGTTAACTCTTCCGAAAGTCTCAAAATGGCTAGTATGGGGGTACGATCGAACTGATACATCGCTTGTTTTCAAGCAAAAATATATATTTTTTATATTTTACTTAGATGAGCTTTAGGCTTCTCAACATTTCATGTATAGAGACCTTTTTGACAAAATTGAACACTACTGAGTAATAAGTGATTGAATTTTAATACTTGTCGCCATTTTGCAAAAAATTGACAAAATGGATTTTGCTAACAAACATACACAGGATGCTTAAGAATTCTATACTGTCACAAAATTTTGAAATTCAAATATGTATAAATAAGCTCACACTGACCTTAACTATATTAAAAATCTTATGAGCGTATGTATGGTGGGTCGATCGACTCATCACACTAAACGTGTTTTGAAAAAAAAATACTTTTATTTTTTAATTTTTAATTTTTTTGTATAGTATCGTTAGTATAGTTAAAAGCTCTATTTGGTATAAAAAATTCAAGTCAATTTCTTAAATAGAAGCTTCATACGAGCGTTAACTGTATGCAGAGTCGCATAAAAGCTCGTTCGAGGTCTCGGTCAATATATGGTAAGACTCGGTTTTTATTAAAAAAAAAATAATTAAAAATTGCTTTTATATGCAAAATAAAATTCCAAACACTTTTTGCATACGACATTTTTAAGTAGGATTTGATTTAGCAAAGTTATGACACTTTGAATTTTTACGATAGCCGCCATTTTGAAAAAAAATTTTATATATTTTTTTTAAACATAACGTATAGGGGCTGCACGTTAGTTCTATGCGATATTAAAAATTAAAATTTTAATCTTCGAAACCAAGCAGTTAAGAGCGTTAACTCTTCCGAAAGTCTCAAAATGGCTAGTATGGGGGTACGATCGAACTGATACATCGCTTGTTTTCAAGCAAAAATATATATTTTTTATATTTTACTTAGATGAGCTTTAGGCTTCTCAACATTTCATGTATAGAGACCTTTTTGACAAAATTGAACACTACTGAGTAATAAGTGATTGAATTTTAATACTTGTCGCCATTTTGCAAAAAATTGACAAAATGGATTTTGCTAACAAACATACACAGGATGCTTAAGAATTCTATACTGTCACAAAATTTTGAAATTCAAATATGTATAAATAAGCTCACACTGACCTTAACTATATTGAAAATCTTATGAGCGTATGTATGGTGGGTCGATCGACTCATCACACTAAACGTGTTTTGAAAAAAAAATACTTTTATTTTTTAATTTTTAATTTTTTTGTACAGTATCGTAAGTATAGTTGAAAGCTCTATTTGGTATAAAAAATTCAAGTCAATTTCTTAAATAGAAGCTTCATACGAGCGTTAACTGTATGCAGAGTCGCATAAAAGCTCGTTCGAGGTCTCGGTCAATATATGGTAAGACTCGGTTTTTATTAAAAAAAAAATAATTAAAAATTGCTTTTATATGCAAAATAAAATTCCAAACACTTTTTGCATACGACATTTTTCAGTAGGATTTGATTTAGCAAAGTTATGACACTTTGAATTTTTACGATAGCCGCCATTTTGAAAAAAAATTTTATATATTTTTTTTAAACATAACGTATAGGGGCTGCACGTTAGTTCTATGCGATATTAAAAATTAAAATTTTAATCTTCGAAACCAAGCAGTTAAGAGCGTTAACTCTTCCGAAAGTCTCAAAATGGCTAGTATGGGGGTACGATCGAACTGATACATCGCTTGTTTTCAAGCAAAAATATATATTTTTTATATTTTACTTAGATGAGCTTTAGGCTTCTCAACATTTCATGTATAGAGACCTTTTTGACAAAATTGAACACTACTGAGTAATAAGTGATTGAATTTTAATACTTGTCGCCATTTTGCAAAAAATTGACAAAATGGATTTTGCTAACAAACATACACAGGATGCTTAAGAATTCTATACTGTCACAAAATTTTGAAATTCAAATATGTATAAATAAGCTCACACTGACCTTAACTATATTGAAAATCTTATGAGCGTATGTATGGTGGGTCGATCGACTCATCACACTAAACGTGTTTTGAAAAAAAAATACTTTTATTTTTTAATTTTTAATTTTTTTGTATAGTATCGTAAGTATAGTTGAAAGCTCTATTTGGTATAAAAAATTCAAGTCAATTTCTTAAATAGAAGCTTCATACGAGCGTTAACTGTATGCAGAGTCGCATAAAAGCTCGTTCGAGGTCTCGGTCAATATATGGTAAGACTCGGTTTTTATTAAAAAAAAAATAATTAAAAATTGCTTTTATATGCAAAATAAAATTCCAAACACTTTTTGCATACGACATTTTTCAGTAGGATTTGATTTAGCAAAGTTATGACACTTTGAATTTTTACGATAGCCGCCATTTTGAAAAAAAATTTTATATATTTTTTTTAAACATAACGTATAGGGGCTGCACGTTAGTTCTATGCGATATTAAAAATTAAAATTTTAATCTATGAAACCAAGCAGTTAAGAGCGTTAACTCTTCCGAAAGTCTCAAAATGGCTAGTATGGGGGTACGATCGAACTGATACATCGCTTGTTTTCAAGCAAAAATATATATTTTTTATATTTTACTTAGATGAGCTTTAGGCTTCTCAACATTTCATGTATAGAGACCTTTTTGACAAAATTGAACACTACTGAGTAATAAGTGATTGAATTTTAATACTTGTCGCCATTTTGCAAAAAATTGACAAAATGGATTTTGCTAACAAACATACACAGGATGCTTAAGAATTCTATACTGTCACAAAATTTTGAAATTCAAATATGTATAAATAAGCTCACACTGACCTTAACTATATTGAAAATCTTATGAGCGTATGTATGGTGGGTCGATCGACTCATCACACTAAACGTGTTTTGAAAAAAAAATACTTTTATTTTTTAATTTTTAATTTTTTTGTATAGTATCGTAAGTATAGTTGAAAGCTCTATTTGGTATAAAAAATTCAAGTCAATTTCTTAAATAGAAGCTTCATACGAGCGTTAACTGTATGCAGAGTCGCATAAAAGCTCGTTCGAAGTCTCGGTCAATATATGGTAAAACTCGGTTTTTATTAAAAAAAAAATAATTAAAAATTGCTTTTATATGCAAATTAAAATTCCAAACACTTTTTGCATACGACATTTTTTAGTAGGATTTTATTTACAAAGTTATGACACTTTAAATTTTTACGATAGCCGCCATTTTGAAAAAAAATTTTATATATTTTTTTTAAACATAACGTATAGGGGCTGCACGTTAGTTCTATGCGATATTAAAAATTAAAATTTTAATCTTCGAAACCAAGCAGTTAAGAGCGTTAACTCTTCCGAAAGTCTCAAAATGGCTAGTATGGGGGTACGATCGAACTGATACATCGCTTGTTTTCAAGCAAAAATATATATTTTTTATATTTTACTTAGATGAGCTTTAGGCTTCTCAACATTTCATGTATAGAGACCTTTTTGACAAAATTGAACACTACTGAGTAATAAGTGATTGAATTTTAATACTTGTCGCCATTTTGCAAAAAATTGACAAAATGGATTTTGCTAACAAACATACACAGGATGCTTAAGAATTCTATACTGTCACAAAATTTTGAAATTCAAATATGTATAAATAAGCTCACACTGACCTTAACTATATTGAAAATCTTATGAGCGTATGTATGGTGGGTCGATCGACTCATCACACTAAACGTGTTTTGAAAAAAAAATACTTTTATTTTTTAATTTTTAATTTTTTTGTATAGTATCGTAAGTATAGTTGAAAGCTCTATTTGGTATAAAAAATTCAAGTCAATTTCTTTAATAGAAGCTTCATACGAGCGTTAACTGTATGCAGAGTCGCATAAAAGCTCGTTCGAGGTCTCGGTCAATATATGGTAAGACTCGGTTTTTATTAAAAAAAAAAATAATTAAAAATTGCTTTTATATGCAAAATAAAATTCCAAACACTTTTTGCATACGACATTTTTCAGTAGGATTTGATTTAGCAAAGTTATGACACTTTGAATTTTTACGATAGCCGCCATTTTGAAAAAAAATTTTATATATTTTTTTTAAACATAACGTATAGGGGCTGCACGTTAGTTCTATGCGATATTAAAAATTAAAATTTTAATCTTCGAAACCAAGCAGTTAAGAGCGTTAACTCTTCCGAAAGTCTCAAAATGGCTAGTATGGGGGTACGATCGAACTGATACATCGCTTGTTTTCAAGCAAAAATATATATTTTTTATATTTTACTTAGATGAGCTTTAGGCTTCTCAACATTTCATGTATAGAGACCTTTTTGACAAAATTGAACACTACTGAGTAATAAGTGATTGAATTTTAATACTTGTCGCCATTTTGCAAAAAATTGACAAAATGGATTTTGCTAACAAACATACACAGGATGCTTAAGAATTCTATACTGTCACAAAATTTTGAAATTCAAATATGTATAAATAAGCTCACACTGACCTTAACTATATTGAAAATCTTATGAGCGTATGTATGGTGGGTCGATCGACTCATCACACTAAACGTGTTTTGAAAAAAAAATACTTTTATTTTTTAATTTTTAATTTTTTTGTATAGTATCGTAAGTATAGTTGAAAGCTCTATTTGGTATAAAAAATTCAAGTCAATTTCTTTAATAGAAGCTTCATACGAGCGTTAACTGTATGCAGAGTCGCATAAAAGCTCGTTCGAGGTCTCGGTCAATATATGGTAAGACTCGGTTTTTATTAAAAAAAAAAATAATTAAAAATTGCTTTTATATGCAAAATAAAATTCCAAACACTTTTTGCATACGACATTTTTCAGTAGAATTTGATTTAGCAAAGTTATTACACTTTGAATTTTTACGATAGCCGCCATTTTGAAAAAAAATTTTATATATTTTTTTTAAACATAACGTATAGGGGCTGCACGTTAGTTCTATGCGATATTAAAAATTAAAATTTTAATATTCGAAACCAAGCAGTTAAGAGCGTTAACTCTTCCGAAAGTCTCAAAATGGCTAGTATGGGGGTACGATCGAACTGATACATCGCTTGTTTTCAAGCAAAAATATATATTTTTTATATTTTACTTAGATGAGCTTTAGGCTTCTCAACATTTCATGTATAGAGACCTTTTTAACAAAATTGAACACTACTGAGTTATAAGTGATTGAATTTTAATACTTGTCGCCATTTTGCAAAAAATTGACAAAATGGATTTTGCTAACAAACATACACAGGATGCTTAAGAATTCTATACTGTCACAAAATTTTGAAATTCAAATATGTATAAATAAGCTCACACTGACCTTAACTATATTGAAAATCTTATGAGCGTATGTATGGTGGGTCGATCGACTCATCACACTAAACGTGTTTTGAAAAAAAAATACTTTTATTTTTTAATTTTTAATTTTTTTGTATAGTATCGTAAGTATAGTTGAAAGCTCTATTTGGTATAAAAAATTCAAGTCAATTTCTTAAATAGAAGCTTCATACGAGCGTTAACTGTATGCAGAGTCGCATAAAAGCTCGTTCGAGGTCTCGGTCAATATATGGTAAGACTCGGTTTTTATTAAAAAAAAAATAATTAAAAATTGCTTTTATATGCAAAATAAAATTCCAAACACTTTTTGCATACGACATTTTTCAGTAGGATTTGATTTAGCAAAGTTATGACACTTTGAATTTTTACGATAGCCGCCATTTTGAAAAAAAATTTTATATATTTTTTTTAAACATAACGTATAGGGGCTGCACGTTAGTTCTATGCGATATTAAAAATTAAAATTTTAATCTTTGAAACCAAGCAGTTAAGAGCGTTAACTCTTCCGAAAGTCTCAAAATGGCTAGTATGGGGGTACGATCGAACTGATACATCGCTTGTTTTCAAGCAAAAATATATATTTTTTATATTTTACTTAGATGAGCTTTAGGCTTCTCAACATTTCATGTATAGAGACCTTTTTGACAAAGTTGAACACTACTGAGTAATAAGTGATTGAATTTTAATACTTGTCGCCATTTTGCAAAAAATTGACAAAATGGATTTTGCTAACAAACATACACAGGATGCTTAAGAATTCTATACTGTCACAAAATTTTGAAATTCAAATATGTATAAATAAGCTCACACTGACCTTAACTATATTGAAAATCTTATGAGCGTATGTATGGTGGGTCGATCGACTCATCACACTAAACGTGTTTTGAAAAAAAAATACTTTTATTTTTTAATTTTTAATTTTTTTGTATAGTATCGTAAGTATAGTTGAAAGCTCTATTTGGTATAAAAAATTCAAGTCAATTTCTTAAATAGAAGCTTCATACGAGCGTTAACTGTATGCAGAGTCGCATAAAAGCTCGTTCGAGGTCTCGGTCAATATATGGTAAGACTCGGTTTTTATTAAAAAAAAAATAATTAAGAATTGCTTTTATATGCAAAATAAAATTCCAAACACTTTTTGCATACGACATTTTTCAGTAGGATTTGATTTAGCAAAGTTATGACACTTTGAATTTTTACGATAGCCGCCATTTTGAAAAAAAATTTTATATATTTTTTTTAAACATAACGTATAGGGGCTGCACGTTAGTTCTATGCGATATTAAAAATTAAAATTTTAATCTTCGAAACCATGCAGTTAAGAGCGTTAACTCTTCCGAAAGTCTCAAAATGGCTAGTATGGGGGTACGATCGAACTGATACATCGCTTGTTTTCAAGCAAAAATATATATTTTTTATATTTTACTTAGATGAGCTTTAGGCTTCTCAACATTTCATGTATAGAGACCTTTTTGACAAAATTGAACACTACTGAGTAATAAGTGATTGAATTTTAATACTTGTCGCCATTTTGCAAAAAATTGACAAAATGGATTTTGCTAACAAACATACACAGGCTGCTTAAGAATTCTATACTGTCACAAAATTTTGAAATTCAAATATGTATAAATAAGCTCACACTGACCTTAACTATATTGAAAATCTTATGAGCGTATGTATGGTGGGTCGATCGACTCATCACACTAAACGTGTTTTGAAAAAAAAATACTTTTATTTTTTAATTTAAAATTTTTTTGTACAGTATCGTAAGTATAGTTGAAAGCTCTATTTGGTATAAAAAATTCAAGTCAATTTCTTAAATAGAAGCTTCATACGAGCGTTAACTGTATGCAGAGTCGCATAAAAGCTCGTTCGAGGTCTCGGTCAATATATGGTAAGACTCGGTTTTTATTAAAAAAAAAATAATTAAAAATTGCTTTTATATGCAAAATAAAATTCCAAACACTTTTTGCATACGACATTTTTCAGTAGGATTTGATTTAGCAAAGTTATGACACTTTGAATTTTTACGATAGCCGCCATTTTAAAAAAAAATTTTATATATTTTTTTTAAACATAACGTATAGGGGCTGCACGTTAGTTCTATGCGATATTAAAAATTAAAATTTTAATCTTCGAAACCAAGCAGTTAAGAGCGTTAACTCTTCCGAAAGTCTCAAAATGGCTAGTATGGGGGTACGATCGAACTGATACATCGCTTGTTTTCAAGCAAAAATATATATTTTTTATATTTTACTTAGATGAGCTTTAGGCTTCTCAACATTTCATGTATAGAGACCTTTTTGACAAAATTGAACACTACTGAGTAATAAGTGATTGAATTTTAATACTTGTCGCCATTTTGCAAAAAATTGACAAAATGGATTTTGCTAACAAACATACACAGGATGCTTAAGAATTCTATACTGTCACAAAATTTTGAAATTCAAATATGTATAAATAAGCTCACACTGACCTTAACTATATTGAAAATCTTATGAGCGTATGTATGGTGGGTCGATCGACTCATCACACTAAACGTGTTTTGAAAAAAAAATACTTTTATTTTTTAATTTTTAATTTTTTTGTATAGTATCGTAAGTATAGTTGAAAGCTCTATTTGGTATATAAAATTCAAGTCAATTTCTTAAATAGAAGCTTCATACGAGCGTTAACTGTATGCAGAGTCGCATAAAAGCTCGTTCGAGGTCTCGGTCAATATATGGTAAGACTCGGTTTTTATTAAAAAAAAAATAATTAAAAATTGCTTTTATATGCAAAATAAAATTCCAAACACTTTTTGCATACGACATTTTTCAGTAGGATTTGATTTAGCAAAGTTATGACACTTTGAATTTTTACGATAGCCGCCATTTTGAAAAAAAATTTTATATATTTTTTTTAAACATAACGTATAGGGGCTGCACGTTAGTTCTATGCGATATTAAAAATTAAAATTTTAATCTTCGAAACCAAGCAGTTAAGAGCGTTAACTCTTCCGAAAGTCTCAAAATGGCTAGTATGGGGGTACGATCGAACTGATACATCGCTTGTTTTCAAGCAAAAATATATATTTTTTATATTTTACTTAGATGAGCTTTAGGCTTCTCAACATTTCATGTATAGAGACCTTTTTGACAAAATTGAACACTACTGAGTAATAAGTGATTGAATTTTAATACTTGTCGCCATTTTGCAAAAAATTGACAAAATGGATTTTGCTAACAAACATACACAGGATGCTTAAGAATTCTATACTGTCACAAAATTTTGAAATTCAAATATGTATAAATAAGCTCACACTGACCTTAACTATATTGAAAATCTTATGAGCGTATGTATGGTGGGTCGATCGACTCATCACACTAAACGTGTTTTGAAAAAAAAATACTTTTATTTTTTAATTTTTAATTTTTTTGTATAGTATCGTAAGTATAGTTGAAAGCTCTATTTGGTATAAAAAATTCAAGTCAATTTCTTAAATAAAAGCTTCATACGAGCGTTAACTGTATGCAGAGTCGCATAAAAGCTCGTTCGAGGTCTCGGTCAATATATGGTAAGACTCGGTTTTTATTAAAAAAAAAATAATTAAAAATTGCTTTTATATGCAAAATAAAATTCCAAACACTTTTTGCATACGACATTTTTCAGTAGGATTTGATTTAGCAAAGTTATGACACTTTGAATTTTTACGATAGCCGCCATTTTGAAAAAAAATTTTATATATTTTTTTTAAACATAACGTATAGGGGCTGCACGTTAGTTCTATGCGATATTAAAAATTAAAATTTTAATCTTCGAAACCAAGCAGTTAAGAGCGTTAACTCTTCCGAAAGTCTCAAAATGGCTAGTATGGGGGTACGATCGAACTGATACATCGCTTGTTTTCAAGCAAAAATATATATTTTTTATATTTTACTTAGATGAGCTTTAGGCTTCTCAACATTTCATGTATAGAGACCTTTTTGACAAAATTGAACACTACTGAGTAATAAGTGATTGAATTTTAATACTTGTCGCCATTTTGCAAAAAATTGACAAAATGGATTTTGCTAACAAACATACACAGGCTGCTTAAGAATTCTATACTGTCACAAAATTTTGAAATTCAAATATGTATAAATAAGCTCACACTGACCTTAACTATATTGAAAATCCTATGAGCGTATGTATGGTGGGTCGATCGACTCATCACACTAAACGTGATTTGAAAAAAAAATACTTTTATTTTTTAATTTTTAATTTTTTTGTATAGTATCGTAAGTATAGTTGAAAGCTCTATTTGGTATAAAAAATTCAAGTCAATTTCTTAAATAGAAGCTTCATACGAGCGTTAACTGTATGCAGAGTCGCATAAAAGCTCGTTCGAGGTCTCGGTCAATATATGGTAAGACTCGGTTTTTATTAAAAAAAAATAATTAAAAATTGCTTTTATATGCAAAATAAAATTCCAAACACTTTTTGCATACGACATTTTTCAGTAGGATTTGATTTAGCAAAGTAATGACACTTTGAATTTTTACGATAGCCGCCATTTTGAAAAAAAATTTTATATATTTTTTTTAAACATAACGTATAGGGGCTGCACGTTAGTTCTATGCGATATTAAAAATTAAAATTTTAATCTTCGAAACCAAGCAGTTAAGAGCGTTAACTCTTCCGAAAGTCTCAAAATGGCTAGTATGGGGGTACGATCGAACTGATACATCGCTTGTTTTCAAGCAAAAATATATATTTTTTATATTTTACTTAGATGAGCTTTAGGCTTCTCAACATTTCATGTATAGAGACCTTTTTGACAAAATTGAACACTACTGAGTAATAAGTGATTGAATTTTAATACTTGTCGCCATTTTGCAAAAAATTGACAAAATGGATTTTGCTAACAAACATACACAGGATGCTTAAGAATTCTATACTGTCACAAAATTTTGAAATTCAAATATGTATAAATAAGCTCACACTGACCTTAACTATATTGAAAATCTTATGAGCGTATGTATGGTGGGTCGATCGACTCATCACACTAAACGTGTTTTGAAAAAAAAATACTTTTATTTTTTAATTTTTAATTTTTTTGTATAGTATCGTAAGTATAGTTGAAAGCTCTATTTGGTATAAAAAATTCAAGTCAATTTCTTAAATAGAAGCTTCATACGAGCGTTAACTGTATGCAGAGTCGCATAAAAGCTCGTTCGAGGTCTCGGTCAATATATGGTAAGACTCGGTTTTTATTAAAAAAAAAATAATTAAAAATTGCTTTTATATGCAAAATAAAATTCCAAACACTTTTTGCATACGACATTTTTCAGTAGGATTTGATTTAGCAAAGTTATGACACTTTGAATTTTTACGATAGCCGCCATTTTGAAAAAAAATTTTATATATTTTTTTTAAACATAACGTATAGGGGCTGCACGTTAGTTCTATGCGATATTAAAAATTAAAATTTTAATCTATGAAACCAAGCAGTTAAGAGCGTTAACTCTTCCGAAAGTCTCAAAATGGCTAGTATGGGGGTACGATCGAACTGATACATCGCTTGTTTTCAAGCAAAAATATATATTTTTTATATTTTACTTAGATGAGCTTTAGGCTTCTCAACATTTCATGTATAGAGACCTTTTTGACAAAATTGAACACTACTGAGTAATAAGTGATTGAATTTTAATACTTGTCGCCATTTTGCAAAAAATTGACAAAATGGATTTTGCTAACAAACATACACAGGATGCTTAAGAATTCTATACTGTCACAAAATTTTGAAATTCAAATATGTATAAATAAGCTCACACTGACCTTAACTATATTGAAAATCTTATGAGCGTATGTATGGTGGGTCGATCGACTCATCACACTAAACGTGTTTTGAAAAAAAAATACTTTTATTTTTTAATTTTTAATTTTTTTGTATAGTATCGTAAGTATAGTTGAAAGCTCTATTTGGTATAAAAAATTCAAGTCAATTTCTTAAATAGAAGCTTCATACGAGCGTTAACTGTATGCAGAGTCGCATAAAAGCTCGTTCGAAGTCTCGGTCAATATATGGTAAGACTCGGTTTTTATTAAAAAAAAAATAATTAAAAATTGCTTTTATATGCAAATTAAAATTCCAAACACTTTTTGCATACGACATTTTTTAGTAGGATTTTATTTACAAAGTTATGACACTTTGAATTTTTACGATAGCCGCCATTTTGAAAAAAAATTTTATATATTTTTTTTAAACATAACGTATAGGGGCTGCACGTTAGTTCTATGCGATATTAAAAATTAAAATTTGAATCTTCGAAACCAAGCAGTTAAGAGCGTTAACTCTTCCGAAAGTCTCAAAATGGCTAGTATGGGGGTACGATCGAACTGATACATCGCTTGTTTTCAAGCAAAAATATATATTTTTTATATTTTACTTAGATGAGCTTTAGGCTTCTCAACATTTCATGTATAGAGACCTTTTTGACAAAATTGAACACTACTGAGTAATAAGTGATTGAATTTTAATACTTGTCGCCATTTTGCAAAAAATTGACAAAATGGATTTTGCTAACAAACATACACAGGATGCTTAAGAATTCTATACTGTCACAAAATTTTGAAATTCAAATATGTATAAATAAGCTCACACTGACCTTAACTATATTGAAAATCTTATGAGCGTATGTATGGTGGGTCGATCGACTCATCACACTAAACGTGTTTTGAAAAAAAAATACTTTTATTTTTTAATTTTTAATTTTTTTGTATAGTATCGTAAGTATAGTTGAAAGCTCTATTTGGTATAAAAAATTCAAGTCAATTTCTTAAATAGAAGCTTCATACGAGCGTTAACTGTATGCAGAGTCGCATAAAAGCTCGTTCGAGGTCTCGGTCAATATATGGTAAGACTCGGTTTTTATTAAAAAAAAAATAATTAAAAATTGCTTTTATATGCAAAATAAAATTCCAAACACTTTTTGCATACGACATTTTTCAGTAGGATTTGATTTAGCAAAGTTATGACACTTTGAATTTTTACGATAGCCGCCATTTTGAAAAAAAATTTTATATATTTTTTTTAAACATAACGTATAGGGGCTGCACGTTAGTTCTATGCGATATTAAAAATTAAAATTTTAATCTTCGAAACCAAGCAGTTAAGAGCGTTAACTCTTCCGAAAGTCTCAAAATGGCTAGTATGGGGGTACGATCGAACTGATACATCGCTTGTTTTCAAGCAAAAATATATATTTTTTATATTTTACTTAGATGAGCTTTAGGCTTCTCAACATTTCATGTATAGAGACCTTTTTGACAAAATTGAACACTACTGAGTAATAAGTGATTGAATTTTAATACTTGTCGCCATTTTGCAAAAAATTGACAAAATGGATTTTGCTAACAAACATACACAGGATGCTTAAGAATTCTATACTGTCACAAAATTTTGAAATTCAAATATGTATAAATAAGCTCACACTGACCTTAACTATATTGAAAATCTTATGAGCGTATGTATGGTGGGTCGATCGACTCATCACACTAAACGTGTTTTGAAAAAAAAATACTTTTATTTTTTAATTTTTAATTTTTTTGTATAGTATCGTAAGTATAGTTGAAAGCTCTATTTGGTATAAAAAATTCAAGTCAATTTCTTAAATAGAAGCTTCATACGAGCGTTAACTGTATGCAGAGTCGCATAAAAGCTCGTTCGAGGTCTCGGTCAATATATGGTAAGACTCGGTTTTTATTAAAAAAAAAATAATTAAAAATTGCTTTTATATGCAAAATAAAATTCCAAACACTTTTTGCATACGACATTTTTCAGTAGGATTTGATTTAGCAAAGTTATGACACTTTGAATTTTTACGATAGCCGCCATTTTGAAAAAAAATTTTATATATTTTTTTTAAACATAACGTATAGGGGCTGCACGTTAGTTCTATGCGATATTAAAAATTAAAATTTTAATCTTCGAAACCAAGCAGTTAAGAGCGTTAACTCTTCCGAAAGTCTCAAAATGGCTAGTATGGGGGTACGATCGAACTGATACATCGCTTGTTTTCAAGCAAAAATATATATTTTTTATATTTTACTTAGATGAGCTTTAGGCTTCTCAACATTTCATGTATAGAGACCTTTTTGACAAAATTGAACACTACTGAGTAATAAGTGATTGAATTTTAATACTTGTCGCCATTTTGCAAAAAATTGACAAAATGGATTTTGCTAACAAACATACACAGGATGCTTAAGAATTCTATACTGTCACAAAATTTTGAAATTCAAATATGTATAAATAAGCTCACACTGACCTTAACTATATTGAAAATCTTATGAGCGTATGTATGGTGGGTCGATCGACTCATCACACTAAACGTGTTTTGAAAAAAAAATACTTTTATTTTTTAATTTTTAATTTTTTTGTATAGTATCGTAAGTATAGTTGAAAGCTCTATTTGGTATAAAAAATTCAAGTCAATTTCTTAAATAGAAGCTTCATACGAGCGTTAACTGTATGCAGAGTCGCATAAAAGCTCGTTCGAGGTCTCGGTCAATATATGGTAAGACTCAATTTTTATTAAAAAAAAAATAATTAAAAATTGCTTTTATATGCAAAATAAAATTTCAAACACTTTTTGCATACGACATTTTTTAGTAGGATTTGATTTAGCAAAGTTATGACACTTTGAATTTTTACGATAGCCGCCATTTTGAAAAAAAATTTTATATATTTTTTTTAAACATAACGTATAGGGGCTGCACGTTAGTTCTATGCGATGTTAAAAATTAAAATTTTAATCTTTGAAACCAAGCAGTTAAGAGCGTTAACTCTTCCGAAAGTCTCAAAATGGCTAGTATGGGGGTACGATCGAACTGATACATCGCTTGTTTTCAAGCAAAAATATATATTTTTTATATTTTACTTAGATGAGCTTTAGGCTTCTCAACATTTCATGTATAGAGACCTTTTTGACAAAATTGAACACTACTGAGTAATAAGTGATTGAATTTTAATACTTGTCGCCATTTTGCAAAAAATTGACAAAATGGATTTTGCTAACAAACATACACAGGATGCTTAAGAATTCTATACTGTCACAAAATTTTGAAATTCAAATATGTATAAATAAGCTCACACTGACCTTAACTATATTGAAAATCTTATGAGCGTATGTATGGTGGGTCGATCGACTCATCACACTAAACGTGTTTTGAAAAAAAATACTTTTATTTTTTAATTTTTAATTTTTTTGTATAGTATCGTAAGTATAGTTGAAAGCTCTATTTGGTATAAAAAATTCAAGTCAATTTCTTAAATAGAAGCTTCATACGAGCGTTAACTGTATGCAGAGTCGCATAAAAGCTCGTTCGAGGTCTCGGTCAATATATGGTAAGACTCGGTTTTTATTAAAAAAAAAATAATTAAAAATTGCTTTTATATGCAAAATAAAATTCCAAACACTTTTTGCATACGACATTTTTCAGTAGGATTTGATTTAGCAAAGTTATGACACTTTGAATTTTTACGATAGCCGCCATTTTGAAAAAAAATTTTATATATTTTTTTTAAACATAACGTATAGGGGCTGCACGTTAGTTCTATGCGATATTAAAAATTAAAATTTGAATCTTCGAAACCAAGCAGTTAAGAGCGTTAACTCTTCCGAAAGTCTCAAAATGGCTAGTATGGGGGTACGATCGAACTGATACATCGCTTGTTTTCAAGCAAAAATATATATTTTTTATATTTTACTTAGATGAGCTTTAGGCTTCTCAACATTTCATGTATAGAGACCTTTTTGACAAAATTGAACACTACTGAGTAATAAGTGATTGAATTTTAATACTTGTCGCCATTTTGCAAAAAAATGACAAAATGGATTTTGCTAACAAACATACACAGGATGCTTAAGAATTCTATACTGTCACAAAATTTTTAAATTCAAATATGTATAAATAAGCTCACACTGACCTTAACTATATTGAAAATCTTATGGGCGTATGTATGGTGGGTCGATCGACTCATCACACTAAACGTGTTTTGAAAAAAAAATACTTTTATTTTTTAATTTTTAATTTTTTTGTATAGTATCGTAAGTATAGTTGAAAGCTCTATTTGGAATAAAAAATTCAAGTCAATTTCTTAAATAGAAGCTTCATACGAGCGTTAACTGTATGCAGAGTCGCATAAAAGCTCGTTCGAGGTCTCGGTCAATATATGGTAAGACTCGGTTTTTATTAAAAAAAAAATAATTAAAAATTGCTTTTATATGCAAAATAAAATTCCAAACACTTTTTGCATACGACATTTTTCAGTAGGATTAGATTTAGCAAAGTTATGACACTTTAAATTTTTACGATAGCCGCCATTTTGAAAAAAAATTTTATATATTTTTTTTAAACATAACGTATAGGGGCTGCACGTTAGTTCTATGCGATATTAAAAATTAAAATTTTAATTTTCGAAACCAAGCAGTAAAGAGCGTTAACTCTTCCGAAAGTCTCAAAATGGCTAGTATGGGGGTACGATCGAACTGATACATCGCTTGTTTTCAAGCAAAAATATATATTTTTTATATTTTACTTAGATGAGCTTTAGGCTTCTCAACATTTCATGTATAGAGACCTTTTTGACAAAATTGAACACTACTGAGTAATAAGTGATTGAATTTTAATACTTGTCGCCATTTTGCAAAAAATTGACAAAATGGATTTTGCTAACAAACATACACAGGATGCTTAAGAATTCTATACTGTCACAAAATTTTGAAATTCAAATATGTATAAATAAGCTCACACTGACCTTAACTATATTGAAAATCTTATGAGCGTATGTATGGTGGGTCGATCGACTCATCACACTAAACGTGTTTTGAAAAAAAAATACTTTTATTTTTTAATTTTTAATTTTTTTGTATAGTATCGTAAGTATAGTTGAAAGCTCTATTTGGTATAAAAAATTCAAGTCAATTTCTTAAATAGAAGCTTCATACGAGCGTTAACTGTATGCAGAGTCGCATAAAAGCTCGTTCGAGGTCTCGGTCAATATATGGTAAGACTCGGTTTTTATTAAAAAAATAATTAAAAATTGCTTTTATATGCAAAATAAAATTCCAAACACTTTTTGCATACGACATTTTTCAGTAGGATTTGATTTAGCAAAGTTATGACACTTTGAATTTTTACGATAGCCGCCATTTTGAAAAAAAATTTTATATATTTTTTTTAAACATAACGTATAGGGGCTGCACGTTAGTTCTATGCGATATTAAAAATTAAAATTTTAATCTTCGAAACCAAGCAGTTAAGAGCGTTAACTCTTCCGAAAGTCTCAAAATGGCTAGTATGGGGGTACGATCGAACTGATACATCGCTTGTTTTCAAGCAAAAATATATATTTTTTATATTTTACTTAGATGAGCTTTAGGCTTTTCAACATTTCATGTATAGAGACCTTTTTGACAAAATTGAACACTACTGAGTAATAAGTGATTGAATTTTAATACTTGTCGCCATTTTGCAAAAAATTGACAAAATGGATTTTGCTAACAAACATACACAGGATGCTTAAGAATTCTATACTGTCACAAAATTTTGAAATTCAAATATGTATAAATAAGCTCACACTGACCTTAACTATATTGAAAATCTTATGGGCGTATGTATGGTGGGTCGATCGACTCATCACACTAAACGTGTTTTGAAAAAAAAATACTTTTATTTTTTAATTTTTAATTTTTTTGTATAGTATCGTAAGTATAGTTGAAAGCTCTATTTGGTATAAAAAATTCAAGTCAATTTCTTAAATAGAAGCTTCATACGAGCGTTAACTGTATGCAGAGTCGCATAAAAGCTCGTTCGAGGTCTCGGTCAATATATGGTAAGACTCGGTTTTTATTCAAAAAAAATAATTAAAAATTGCTTTTATATGCAAAATAAAATTTCAAACACTTTTTGCATACGACATTTTTTAGTAGGATTTGATTTAGCAAAGTTATGACACTTTGAATTTTTACGATAGCCGCCATTTTGAAAAAAATTTTTATATATTTTTTTTAAACATAACGTATAGGGGCTGCACGTTAGTTCTATGCGATATTAAAAATTAAAATTTTAATCTTCGAAACCAAGCAGTTAAGAGCGTTAACTCTTCCGAAAGTCTCAAAATGGCTAGTATGGGGGTACGATCGAACTGATACATCGCTTGTTTTCAAGCAAAAATATATATTTTTTATATTTTACTTAGATGAGCTTTAGGCTTCTCAACATTTCATGTATAGAGACCTTTTTGACAAAATTGAACACTACTGAGTAATAAGTGATTGAATTTTAATACTTGTCGCCATTTTGCAAAAAATTGACAAAATGGATTTTGCTAACAAACATACACAGGATGCTTAAGAATTCTATACTGTCACAAAATTTTGAAATTCAAATATGTATAAATAAGCTCACACTGACCTTAACTATATTGAAAATCTTATGAGCGTATGTATGGTGGGTCGATCGACTCATCACACTAAACGTGTTTTGAAAAAAAAATACTTTTATTTTTTAATTTTTAATTTTTTTGTATAGTATCGTAAGTATAGTTGAAAGCTCTATTTGGTATAAAAAATTCAAGTCAATTTCTTAAATAGAAGCTTCATACGAGCGTTAACTGTATGCAGAGTCGCATAAAAGCTCGTTCGAGGTCTCGGTCAATATATGGTAAGACTCAATTTTTATTAAAAAAAAAATAATTAAAAATTGCTTTTATATGCAAAATAAAATTTCAAACACTTTTTGCATACGACATTTTTTAGTAGGATTTGATTTAGCAAAGTTATGACACTTTGAATTTTTACGATAGCCGCCATTTTGAAAAAAAATTTTATATATTTTTTTTAAACATAACGTATAGGGGCTGCACGTTAGTTCTATGCGATGTTAAAAATTAAAATTTTAATCTTTGAAACCAAGCAGTTAAGAGCGTTAACTCTTCCGAAAGTCTCAAAATGGCTAGTATGGGGGTACGATCGAACTGATACATCGCTTGTTTTCAAGCAAAAATATATATTTTTTATATTTTACTTAGATGAGCTTTAGGCTTCTCAACATTTCATGTATAGAGACCTTTTTGACAAAATTGAACACTACTGAGTAATAAGTGATTGAATTTTAATACTTGTCGCCATTTTGCAAAAAATTGACAAAATGGATTTTGCTAACAAACATACACAGGATGCTTAAGAATTCTATACTGTCACAAAATTTTGAAATTCAAATATGTATAAATAAGCTCACACTGACCTTAACTATATTGAAAATCTTATGAGCGTATGTATGGTGGGTCGATCGACTCATCACACTAAACGTGTTTTGAAAAAAAAATACTTTTATTTTTTAATTTTTAATTTTTTTGTATAGTATCGTAAGTATAGTTGAAAGCTCTATTTGGTATAAAAAATTCAAGTCAATTTCTTAAATAGAAGCTTCATACGAGCGTTAACTGTATGCAGAGTCGCATAAAAGCTCGTTCGAAGTCTCGGTCAATATATGGTAAGACTCGGTTTTTATTAAAAAAAAAATAATTAAAAATTGCTTTTATATGCAAATTAAAATTCCAAACACTTTTTGCATACGACATTTTTTAGTAGGATTTTATTTACAAAGTTATGACACTTTGAATTTTTACGATAGCCGCCATTTTGAAAAAAAATTTTATATATTTTTTTTAAACATAACGTATAGGGGCTGCACGTTAGTTCTATGCGATATTAAAAATTAAAATTTTAATCTTCGAAACCAAGCAGTTAAGAGCGTTAACTCTTCCGAAAGTCTCAAAATGGCTAGTATGGGGGTACGATCGAACTGATACATCGCTTGTTTTCAAGCAAAAATATATATTTTTTATATTTTACTTAGATGAGCTTTAGGCTTCTCAACATTTCATGTATAGAGACCTTTTTGACAAAATTGAACACTACTGAGTAATAAGTGATTGAATTTTAATACTTGTCGCCATTTTGCAAAAAATTGACAAAATGGATTTTGCTAACAAACATACACAGGCTGCTTAAGAATTCTATACTGTCACAAAATTTTGAAATTCAAATATGTATAAATAAGCTCACACTGACCTTAACTATATTGAAAATCTTATGAGCGTATGTATGGTGGGTCGATCGACTCATCACACTAAACGTGTTTTGAAAAAAAAATACTTTTATTTTTTAATTTAAAATTTTTTTGTACAGTATCGTAAGTATAGTTGAAAGCTCTATTTGGTATAAAAAATTCAAGTCAATTTCTTAAATAGAAGCTTCATACGAGCGTTAACTGTATGCAGAGTCGCATAAAAGCTCGTTCGAGGTCTCGGTCAATATATGGTAAGACTCGGTTTTTATTAAAAAAAAAATAATTAAAAATTGCTTTTATATGCAAAATAAAATTCCAAACACTTTTTGCATACGACATTTTTCAGTAGGATTTGATTTAGCAAAGTAATGACACTTTGAATTTTTACGATAGCCGCCATTTTGAAAAAAAATTTTATATATTTTTTTTAAACATAACGTATAGGGGCTGCACGTTAGTTCTATGCGATATTAAAAATTAAAATTTTAATCTTCGAAACCAAGCAGTTAAGAGCGTTAACTCTTCCGAAAGTCTCAAAATGGCTAGTATGGGGGTACGATCGAACTGATACATCGCTTGTTTTCAAGCAAAAATATATATTTTTTATATTTTACTTAGATGAGCTTTAGGCTTCTCAACATTTCATGTATAGAGACCTTTTTGACAAAATTGAACACTACTGAGTAATAAGTGATTGAATTTTAATACTTGTCGCCATTTTGCAAAAAATTGACAAAATGGATTTTGCTAACAAACATACACAGGATGCTTAAGAATTCTATACTGTCACAAAATTTTGAAATTCAAATATGTATAAATAAGCTCACACTGACCTTAACTATATTGAAAATCTTATGAGCGTATGTATGGTGGGTCGATCGACTCATCACACTAAACGTGTTTTGAAAAAAAATACTTTTATTTTTTAATTTTTAATTTTTTTGTATAGTATCGTAAGTATAGTTGAAAGCTCTATTTGGTATAAAAAATTCAAGTCAATTTCTTAAATAGAAGCTTCATACGAGCGTTAACTGTATGCAGAGTCGCATAAAAGCTCGTTCGAGGTCTCGGTCAATATATGGTAAGACTCGGTTTTTATTAAAAAAAAATAATTAAAAATTGCTTTTATATGCAAAATAAAATTCCAAACACTTTTTGCATACGACATTTTTCAGTAGGATTTGATTTAGCAAAGTTATGACACTTTGAATTTTTACGATAGCCGCCATTTTGAAAAAAAATTTTATATATTTTTTTTAAACATAACGTATAGGGGCTGCACGTTAGTTCTATGCGATATTAAAAATTAAAATTTGAATCTTCGAAACCAAGCAGTTAAGAGCGTTAACTCTTCCGAAAGTCTCAAAATGGCTAGTATGGGGGTACGATCGAACTGATACATCGCTTGTTTTCAAGCAAAAATATATATTTTTTATATTTTACTTAGATGAGCTTTAGGCTTCTCAACATTTTATGTATAGAGACCTTTTTGACAAAATTGAACACTACTGAGTAATAAGTGATTGAATTTTAATACTTGTCGCCATTTTGCAAAAAAATGACAAAATGGATTTTGCTAACAAACATACACAGGATGCTTAAGAATTCTATACTGTCACAAAATTTTGAAATTCAAATATGTATAAATAAGCTCACACTGACCTTAACTATATTGAAAATCTTATGGGCGTATGTATGGTGGGTCGATCGACTCATCACACTAAACGTGTTTTGAAAAAAAAATACTTTTATTTTTTAATTTTTAATTTTTTTGTATAGTATCGTAAGTATAGTTGAAAGCTCTATTTGGTATAAAAAATTCAAGTCAATTTCTTAAATAGAAGCTTCATACGAGCGTTAACTGTATGCAGAGTCGCATAAAAGCTCGTTCGAGGTCTCGGTCAATATATGGTAAGACTCGGTTTTTATTAAAAAAAAAATAATTAAAAATTGCTTTTATATGCAAAATAAAATTCCAAACACTTTTTGCATACGACATTTTTCAGTAGGATTAGATTTAGCAAAGTTATGACACTTTGAATTTTTACGATAGCCGCCATTTTGAAAAAAAATTTTATATATTTTTTTTAAACATAACGTATAGGGGCTGCACGTTAGTTCTATGCGATAATAAAAATTAAAATTTTAATTTTCGAAACCAAGCAGTTAAGAGCGTTAACTCTTCCGAAAGTCTCAAAATGGCTAGTATGGGGGTACGATCGAACTGATACATCGCTTGTTTTCAAGCAAAAATATATATTTTTTATATTTTACTTAGATGAGCTTTAGGCTTCTCAACATTTCATGTATAGAGACATTTTTGACAAAATTGAACACTACTGAGTAATAAGTGATTGAATTTTAATACTTGTCGCCATTTTGCAAAAAATTGACAAAATGGATTTTGCTAACAAACATACACAGGATGCTTAAGAATTCTATACTGTCACAAAATTTTGAAATTCAAATATGTATAAATAAGCTCACACTGACCTTAACTATATTGAAAATCTTATGAGCGTATGTATGGTGGGTCGATCGACTCATCACACTAAACGTGTTTTGAAAAAAAAATACTTTTATTTTTTAATTTTTAATTTTTTTGTACAGTATCGTAAGTATAGTTGAAAGCTCTATTTGGTATAAAAAATTCAAGTCAATTTCTTAAATAGAAGCTTCATACGAGCGTTAACTGTATGCAGAGTCGCATAAAAGCTCGTTCGAGGTCTCGGTCAATATATGGTAAGACTCGGTTTTTATTAAAAAAAAAATAATTAAAAATTGCTTTTATATGCAAAATAAAATTCCAAACACTTTTTGCATACGACATTTTTCAATAGGATTTGATTTAGCAAAGTTATGACACTTTGAATTTTTACGATAGCCGCCATTTTGAAAAAAAATTTTATATATTTTTTTTAAACATAACGTATAGGGGCTGCACGTTAGTTCTATGCGATATTAAAAATTAAAATTTTAATCTTCGAAACCAAGCAGTTAAGAGCGTTAACTCTTCCGAAAGTCTCAAAATGGCTAGTATGGGGGTACGATCGAACTGATACATCGCTTGTTTTCAAGCAAAAATATATATTTTTTATATTTTACTTAGATGAGCTTTAGGCTTCTCAACATTTCATGTATAGAAACCTTTTTGACAAAATTGAACACTACTGAGTAATAAGTGATTGAATTTTAATACTTGTCGCCATTTTGCAAAAAATTGACAAAATGGATTTTGCTAACAAACATACACAGGATGCTTAAGAATTCTATACTGTCACAAAATTTTGAAATTCAAATATGTATAAATAAGCTCACACTGACCTTAACTATATTGAAAATCTTATGAGCGTATGTATGGTGGGTCGATCGACTCATCACACTAAACGTGTTTTGAAAAAAAAATACTTTTATTTTTTAATTTTTAATTTTTTTGTATAGTATCGTAAGTATAGTTGAAAGCTCTATTTGGTATAAAAAATTCAAGTCAATTTCTTAAATAGAAGCTTCATACGAGCGTTAACTGTATGCAGAGTCGCATAAAAGCTCGTTCGAGGTCTCGGTCAATATATGGTAAGACTCGGTTTTTATTAAAAAAAAAATAATTAAAAATTGCTTTTATATGCAAAATAAAATTCCAAACACTTTTTGCATACGACATTTTTCAGTAGGATTTGATTTAGCAAAGTTATGACACTTTGAATTTTTACGATAGCCGCCATTTTGAAAAAAAATTTTATATATTTTTTTTAAACATAACGTATAGGGGCTGCACGTTAGTTCTATGCGATATTAAAAATTAAAATTTTAATCTTCGAAACCAAGCAGTTAAGAGCGTTAACTCTTCCGAAAGTCTCAAAATGGCTAGTATGGGGGTACGATCGAACTGATACATCGCTTGTTTTCAAGCAAAAATATATATTTTTTATATTTTACTTAGATGAGCTTTAGGCTTCTCAACATTTCATGTATAGAGACCTTTTTGACAAAATTGAACACTACTGAGTAATAAGTGATTGAATTTTAATACTTGTCGCCATTTTGCAAAAAAATGACAAAATGGATTTTGCTAACAAACATACACAGGATGCTTAAGAATTCTATACTGTCACAAAATTTTGAAATTCAAATATGTATAAATAAGCTCACACTGACCTTAACTATATTGAAAATCTTATGGGCGTATGTATGGTGGGTCGATCGACTCATCACACTAAACGTGTTTTGAAAAAAAAATACTTTTATTTTTTAATTTTTAATTTTTTTGTATAGTATCGTAAGTATAGTTGAAAGCTCTATTTGGTATAAAAAATTCAAGTCAATTTCTTAAATAGAAGCTTCATACGAGCGTTAACTGTATGCAGAGTCGCATAAAAGCTCGTTCGAGGTCTCGGTCAATATATGGTAAGACTCGGTTTTTATTAAAAAAAAATAATTAAAAATTGCTTTTATATGCAAAATAAAATTTCAAACACTTTTTGCATACGACATTTTTTAGTAGGATTTGATTTAGCAAAGTTATGACACTTTGAATTTTTACGATAGCCGCCATTTTGAAAAAAATTTTTATATATTTTTTTTAAACATAACGTATAGGGGCTGCACGTTAGTTCTATGCGATATTAAAAATTAAAATTTTAATCTTCGAAACCAAGCAGTTAAGAGCGTTAACTCTTCCGAAAGTCTCAAAATGGCTAGTATGGGGGTACGATCGAACTGATACATCGCTTGTTTTCAAGCAAAAATATATATTTTTTATATTTTACTTAGATGAGCTTTAGGCTTCTCAACATTTCATGTATAGAGACCTTTTTGACAAAATTGAACACAACTGAGTAATAAGTGATTGAATTTTAATACTTGTCGCCATTTTGCAAAAAATTGACAAAATGGATTTTGCTAACAAACATACACAGGATGCTTAAGAATTCTATACTGTCACAAAATTTTGAAATTCAAATATGTATAAATAAGCTCACACTGACCTTAACTATATTGAAAATCTTATGAGCGTATGTATGGTGGTTCGATCGACTCATCACACTAAACGTGTTTTGAAAAAAAAATACTTTTATTTTTTAATTTTTAATTTTTTTGTATAGTATCGTAAGTATAGTTGAAAGCTCTATTTGGTATATAAAATTCAAGTCAATTTCTTAAATAGAAGCTTCATACGAGCGTTAACTGTATGCAGAGTCGCATAAAAGCTCGTTCGAGGTCTCGGTCAATATATGGTAAGACTCGGTTTTTATTAAAAAAAAAATAATTAAAAATTGCTTTTATATGCAAAATAAAATTCCAAACACTTTTTGCATACGACATTTTTCAGTAGGATTTGATTTAGCAAAGTTATGACACTTTGAATTTTTACGATAGCCGCCATTTTGAAAAAAAATTTTATATATTTTTTTTAAACATAACGTATAGGGGCTGCACGTTAGTTCTATGCGATATTAAAAATTAAAATTTTAATCTTCGAAACCAAGCAGTTAAGAGCGTTAACTCTTCCGAAAGTCTCAAAATGGCTAGTATGGGGGTACGATCGAACTGATACATCGCTTGTTTTCAAGCAAAAATATATATTTTTTATATTTTACTTAGATGAGCTTTAGGCTTCTCAACATTTCATGTATAGAGACCTTTTTGACAAAATTGAACACTACTGAGTAATAAGTGATTGAATTTTAATACTTGTCGCCATTTTGCAAAAAAATGACAAAATGGATTTTGCTAACAAACATACACAGGATGCTTAAGAATTCTATACTGTCACAAAATTTTGAAATTCAAATATGTATAAATAAGCTCACACTGACCTTAACTATATTGAAAATCTTATGGGCGTATGTATGGTGGGTCGATCGACTCATCACACTAAACGTGTTTTGAAAAAAAAATACTTTTATTTTTTAATTTTTAATTTTTTTGTATAGTATCGTAAGTATAGTTGAAAGCTCTATTTGGTATAAAAAATTCAAGTCAATTTCTTAAATAGAAGCTTCATACGAGCGTTAACTGTATGCAGAGTCGCATAAAAGCTCGTTCGAGGTCTCGGTCAATATATGGTAAGACTCAATTTTTATTAAAAAAAAAATAATTAAAAATTGCTTTTATATGCAAAATAAAATTTCAAACACTTTTTGCATACGACATTTTTTAGTAGGATTTGATTTAGCAAAGTTATGACACTTTGAATTTTTACGATAGCCGCCATTTTGAAAAAAAATTTTATATATTTTTTTTAAACATAACGTATAGGGGCTGCACGTTAGTTCTATGCGATATTAAAAATTAAAATTTTAATCTTCGAAACCAAGCAGTTAAGAGCGTTAACTCTTCCGAAAGTCTCAAAATGGCTAGTATGGGGGTACGATCGAACTGATACATCGCTTGTTTTCAAGCAAAAATATATATTTTTTATATTTTACTTAGATGAGCTTTAGGCTTCTCAACATTTCATGTATAGAGACCTTTCTGACAAAATTGAACACTACTGAGTAATAAGTGATTGAATTTTAATACTTGTCGCCATTTTGCAAAAAATTGACAAAATGGATTTTGCTAACAAACATACACAGGATGCTTAAGAATTCTATACTGTCACAAAATTTTGAAATTCAAATATGTATAAATAAGCTCACACTGACCTTAACTATATTGAAAATCTTATGAGCGTATGTATGGTGGGTCGATCGACTAATCACACTAAACGTGTTTTGAAAAAAAAATACTTTTATTTTTTAATTTTTAATTTTTTTGTACAGTATCGTAAGTATAGTTGAAAGCTCTATTTGGTATAAAAAATTCAAGTCAATTTCTTAAATAGAAGCTTCATACGAGCGTTAACTGTATGCAGAGTCGCATAAAAGCTCGTTCGAGGTCTCGGTCAATATATGGTAAGACTCGGTTTTTATTAAAAAAAAAATAATTAAAAATTGCTTTTATATGCAAAATAAAATTCCAAACACTTTTTGCATACGACATTTTTCAGTAAGATTTGATTTAGCAAAGTTATGACACTTTGAATTTTTACGATAGCCGCCATTTTGAAAAAAAAATTTATATATTTTTTTTAAACATAACGTATAGGGGCTGCACGTTAGTTCTATGCGATATTAAAAATTAAAATTTTAATCTTCGAAACCAAGCAGTTAAGAGCGTTAACTCTTCCGAAAGTCTCAAAATGGCTAGTATGGGGGTACGATCGAACTGATACATCGCTTGTTTTCAGGCAAAAATATATATTTTTTATATTTTACTTAGATGAGCTTTAGGCTTCTCAACATTTCATGTATAGAGACCTTTTTGACAAAATTGAACACTACTGAGTAATAAGTGATTGAATTTTAATACTTGTCGCCATTTTGCAAAAAATTGACAAAATGGATTTTGCTAACAAACATACACAGGATGCTTAAGAATTCTATACTGTCACAAAATTTTGAAATTCAAATATGTATAAATAAGCTCACACTGACCTTAACTATATTGAAAATCTTATGAGCGTATGTATGGTGGGTCGATCGACTCATCACACTAAACGTGTTTTGAAAAAAAAATACTTTTATTTTTTAATTTTTAATTTTTTTGTATAGTATCGTAAGTATAGTTGAAAGCTCTATTTGGTATAAAAAATTCAAGTCAATTTCTTAAATAGAAGCTTCATACGAGCGTTAACTGTATGCAGAGTCGCATAAAAGCTCGTTCGAGGTCTCGGTCAATATATGGTAAGACTCGGTTTTTATTAAAAAAAAAATAATTAAAAATTGCTTTTATATGCAAAATAAAATTCCAAACACTTTTTGCATACGACATTTTTCAGTAGGATTTGATTTAGCAAAGTTATGACACTTTGAATTTTTACGATAGCCGCCATTTTGAAAAAAAATTTTATATATTTTTTTTAAACATAACGTATAGGGGCTGCACGTTAGTTCTATGCGATATTAAAAATTAAAATTTTAATCTTCGAAACCAAGCAGTTAAGAGCGTTAACTCTTCCGAAAGTCTCAAAATGGCTAGTATGGGGGTACGATCGAACTGATACATCGCTTGTTTTCAAGCAAAAATATATATTTTTTATATTTTACTTAGATGAGCTTTAGGCTTCTCAACATTTCATGTATAGAGACCTTTTTGACAAAATTGAACACTACTGAGTAATAAGTGATTGAATTTTAATACTTGTCGCCATTTTGCAAAAAATTGACAAAATGGATTTTGCTAACAAACATACACAGGATGCTTAAGAATTCTATACTGTCACAAAATTTTGAAATTCAAATATGTATAAATAAGCTCACACTGACCTAAACTATATTGAAAATCTTATGAGCGTATGTATGGTGGGTCGATCGACTCATCACACTAAACGTGTTTTGAAAAAAAAATACTTTTATTTTTTAATTTTTAATTTTTTTGTATAGTATCGTAAGTATAGTTGAAAACTCTATTTGGTATAAAAAATTCAAGTCAATTTCTTAAATAGAAGCTTCATACGAGCGTTAACTGTATGCAGAGTCGCATAAAAGCTCGTTCGAGGTCTCGGTCAATATATGGTAAGACTCGGTTTTTATTAAAAAAAAAATAATTAAAAATTGCTTTTATATGCAAAATAAAATTCCAAACACTTTTTGCATACGACATTTTTCAGTAGGATTTGATTTAGCAAAGTTATGACACTTTGAATTTTTACGATAGCCGCCATTTTGAAAAAAAATTTTATATATTTTTTTTAAACATAACGTATAGGGGCTGCACGTTAGTTCTATGCGATATTAAAAATTAAAATTTTAATCTTCGAAACCAAGCAGTTAAGAGCGTTAACTCTTCCGAAAGTCTCAAAATGGCTAGTATGGGGGTACGATCGAACTGATACATCGCTTGTTTTCAAGCAAAAATATATATTTTTTATATTTTACTTAGATGAGCTTTAGGCTTCTCAACATTTCATGTATAGAGACCTTTTTGACAAAATTGAACACTACTGAGTAATAAGTGATTGAATTTTAATACTTGTCGCCATTTTGCAAACTATTGACAAAATGGATTTTGCTAACAAACATACACAGGATGCTTAAGAATTCTATACTGTCACAAAATTTTGAAATTCAAATATGTATAAATAAGCTCACACTGACCTTAACTATATTGAAAATCTTATGAGCGTATGTATGGTGGGTCGATCGACTCATCACACTAAACGTGTTTTGAAAAAAAAATACTTTTATTTTTTAATTTTTAATTTTTTTGTATAGTATCGTAAGTATAGTTGAAAGCTCTATTTGGTATAAAAAATTCAAGTCAATTTCTTAAATAGAAGCTTCATACGAGCGTTAACTGTATGCAGAGTCGCATAAAAGCTCGTTCGAGGTCTCGGTCAATATATGGTAAGACTCGGTTTTTATTAAAAAAATAATTAAAAATTGCTTTTATATGCAAAATAAAATTCCAAACACTTTTTGCATACGACATTTTTCAGTAGGATTTGATTTAGCAAAGTTATGACACTTTGAATTTTTACGATAGCCGCCATTTTGAAAAAAAATTTTATATATTTTTTTTAAACATAACGTATAGGGGCTGCACGTTAGTTCTATGCGATATTAAAAATTAAAATTTTAATCTTCGAAACCAAGCAGTTAAGAGCGTTAACTCTTCCGAAAGTCTCAAAATGGCTAGTATGGGGGTACGATCGAACTGATACATCGCTTGTTTTCAAGCAAAAATATATATTTTTTATATTTTACTTAGATGAGCTTTAGGCTTCTCAACATTTCATGTATAGAGACCTTTTTGACAAAATTGAACAATACTGAGTAATAAGTGATTGAATTTTAATACTTGTCGCCATTTTGCAAAAAATTGACAAAATGGATTTTGCTAACAAACATACACAGGATGCTTAAGAATTCTATACTGTCACAAAATTTTGAAATTCAAATATGTATAAATAAGCTCACACTGACCTTAACTATATTGAAAATCTTATGAGCGTATGTATGGTGGGTCGATCGACTCATCACACTAAACGTGTTTTGAAAAAAAAATACTTTTATTTTTTAATTTTTAATTTTTTTGTACAGTATCGTAAGTATAGTTGAAAGCTCTATTTTGTATAAAAAATTCAAGTCAATTTCTTAAATAGAAGCTTCATACGAGCGTTAACTGTATGCAGAGTCGCATAAAAGCTCGTTCGAGGTCTCGGTCAATATATGGTAAGACTCGGTTTTTATTAAAAAAAAAATAATTAAAAATTGCTTTTATATGCAAAATAAAATTCCAAACACTTTTTGCATACGACATTTTTCAGTAGGATTTGATTTAGCAAAGTTATGACACTTTGAATTTTCACGATAGCCGCCATTTTGAAAAAAAATTTTATATATTTTTTTTAAACATAACGTATAGGGGCTGCACGTTAGTTCTATGCGATATTAAAAATTAAAATTTTAATCTTCGAAACCAAGCAGTTAAGAGCGTTAACTCTTCCGAAAGTCTCAAAATGGCTAGTATGGGGGTACGATCGAACTGATACATCGCTTGTTTTCAAGCAAAAATATATATTTTTTATATTTTACTTAGATGAGCTTTAGGCTTCTCAACATTTCATGTATAGAGACCTTTTTGACAAAATTGAACACTACTGAGTAATAAGTGATTGAATTTTAATACTTGTCGCCATTTTGCAAAAAATTGACAAAATGGATTTTGCTAACAAACATACACAGGATGCTTAAGAATTCTATACTGTCACAAAATTTTGAAATTCAAATATGTATAAATAAGCTCACACTGACCTTAACTATATTGAAAATCTTATGAGCGTATGTATGGTGGGTCGATCGACTCATCACACTAAACGTGTTTTGAAAAAAAAATACTTTTATTTTTTAATTTTTAATTTTTTTGTATAGTATCGTAAGTATAGTTGAAAGCTCTATTTGGTATAAAAAATTCAAGTCAATTTCTTAAATAGAAGCTTCATACGAGCGTTACCTGTATGCAGAGTCGCATAAAAGCTCGTTCGAGGTCTCGGTCAATATATGGTAAGACTCGGTTTTTATTAAAAAAAAAATAATTAAAAATTGCTTTTATATGCAAAATAAAATTCCAAACACTTTTTGCATACGACATTTTTCAGTAGGATTTGATTTAGCAAAGTTATGACACTTTGAATTTTTACGATAGCCGCCATTTTGAAAAAAAAAATTATATATTTTTTTTAAACATAACGTATAGGGGCTGCACGTTAGTTCTATGCGATATTAAAAATTAAAATTTTAATCTTCGAAACCAAGCAGTTAAGAGCGTTAACTCTTCCGAAAGTCTCAAAATGGCTAGTATGGGGGTACGATCGAACTGATACATCGCTTGTTTTCAAGCAAAAATATATATTTTTTATATTTTACTTAGATGAGCTTTAGGCTTCTCAACATTTCATGTATAGAGACCTTTTTGACAAAATTGAACACTACTGAGTAATAAGTGATTGAATTTTAATACTTGTCGCCATTTTGCAAAAAATTGACAAAATGGATTTTGCTAACAAACATACACAGGATGCTTAAAAATTCTATACTGTCACAAAATTTTGAAATTCAAATATGTATAAATAAGCTCACACTGACCTTAACTATATTGAAAATCTTATGAGCGTATGTATGGTGGGTCGATCGACTCATCACACTAAACGTGTTTTGAAAAAAAAATACTTTTATTTTTTAATTTTTAATTTTTTTGTACAGTATCGTAAGTATAGTTGAAAGCTCTATTTGGTATAAAAAATTCAAGTCAATTTCTTAAATAGAAGCTTCATACGAGCGTTAACTGTATGCAGAGTCGCATAAAAGCTCGTTCGAGGTCTCGGTCAATATATGGTAAGACTCGGTTTTTATTAAAAAAAAAATAATTAAAAATTGCTTTTATATGCAAAATAAAATTCCAAACACTTTTTGCATACGACATTTTTCAGTAGGATTTGATTTAGCAAAGTTATGACACTTTGAATTTTCACGATAGCCGCCATTTTGAAAAAAAATTTTATATATTTTTTTTAAACATAACGTATAGGGGCTGCACGTTAGTTCTATGCGATATTAAAAATTAAAATTTTAATCTTCGAAACCAAGCAGTTAAGAGCGTTAACTCTTCCGAAAGTCTCAAAATGGCTAGTATGGGGGTACGATCGAACTGATACATCGCTTGTTTTCAAGCAAAAATATATATTTTTTATATTTTACTTAGATGAGCTTTAGGCTTCTCAACATTTCATGTATAGAGACCTTTTTGACAAAATTGAACACTACTGAGTAATAAGTGATTGAATTTTAATACTTGTCGCCATTTTGCAAAAAATTGACAAAATGGATTTTGCTAACAAACATACACAGGATGCTTAAGAATTCTATACTGTCACAAAATTTTGAAATTCAAATATGTATAAATAAGCTCACACTGACCTTAACTATATTGAAAATCTTATGAGCGTATGTATGGTGGGTCGATCGACTCATCACACTAAACGTGTTTTGAAAAAAAAATACTTTTATTTTTTAATTTTTAATTTTTTTGTATAGTATCGTAAGTATAGTTGAAAGCTCTATTTGGTATAAAAAATTCAAGTCAATTTCTTAAATAGAAGCTTCATACGAGCGTTACCTGTATGCAGAGTCGCATAAAAGCTCGTTCGAGGTCTCGGTCAATATATGGTAAGACTCGGTTTTTATTAAAAAAAAAATAATTAAAAATTGCTTTTATATGCAAAATAAAATTCCAAACACTTTTTGCATACGACATTTTTCAGTAAGATTTGATTTAGCAAAGTTATGACACTTTGAATTTTTACGATAGCCGCCATTTTGAAAAAAAAATTTATATATTTTTTTTAAACATAACGTATAGGGGCTGCACGTTAGTTCTATGCGATATTAAAAATTAAAATTTTAATCTTCGAAACCAAGCAGTTAAGAGCGTTAACTCTTCCGAAAGTCTCAAAATGGCTAGTATGGGGGTACGATCGAACTGATACATCGCTTGTTTTCAAGCAAAAATATATATTTTTTATATTTTACTTAGATGAGCTTTAGGCTTCTCAACATTTCATGTATAGAGACCTTTTTGACAAAATTGAACACTACTGAGTAATAAGTGATTGAATTTTAATACTTGTCGCCATTTTGCAAAAAATTGACAAAATGGATTTTGCTAACAAACATACACAGGATGCTTAAGAATTCTATACTGTCACAAAATTTTGAAATTCAAATATGTATAAATAAGCTCACACTGACCTTAACTATATTGAAAATCTTATGAGCGTATGTATGGTGGGTCGATCGACTCATCACACTAAACGTGTTTTGAAAAAAAAATACTTTTATTTTTTAATTTTTAATTTTTTTGTATAGTATCGTAAGTATAGTTGAAAGCTCTATTTGGTATAAAAAATTCAAGTCAATTTCTTAAATAGAAGCTTCATACGAGCGTTAACTGTATGCAGAGTCGCATAAAAGCTCGTTCGAGGTCTCGGTCAATATATGGTAAGACTCGGTTTTTATTAAAAAAAAAATAATTAAAAATTGCTTTTATATGCAAAATAAAATTCCAAACACTTTTTGCATACGACATTTTTTAGTAGGATTAGATTTAGCAAAGTTATGACACTTTGAATTTTTACGATAGCCGCCATTTTGAAAAAAAATTTTATATATTTTTTTTAAACATAACGTATAGGGGCTGCACGTTAGTTCTATGCGATATTAAAAATTAAAATTTTAATCTTCGAAACCAAGCAGTTAAGAGCGTTAACTCTTCCGAAAGTCTCAAAATGGCTAGTATGGGGGTACGATCGAACTGATACATCGCTTGTTTTCAAGCAAAAATATATATTTTTTATATTTTACTTAGATGAGCTTTAGGCTTCTCAACATTTCATGTATAGAGACCTTTTTGACAAAATTCAACACTACTGAGTAATAAGTGATTGAATTTTAATACTTGTCGCCATTTTGCAAAAAATTGACAAAATGGATTTTGCTAACAAACATACACAGGATGCTTAAGAATTCTATACTGTCACAAAATTTTGAAATTCAAATATGTATAAATAAGCTCACACTGACCTTAACCATATTGAAAATCTTATGAGCGTATGTATGGTGGGTCGATCGACTCATCACACTAAACGTGTTTTGAAAAAAAAATACTTTTATTTTTTAATTTTTAATTTTTTTGTACAGTATCGTAAGTATAGTTGAAAGCTCTATTTGGTATAAAAAATTCAAGTCAATTTCTTAAATAGAAGCTTCATACGAGCGTTAACTGTATGCAGAGTCGCATAAAAGCTCGTTCGAGGTCTCGGTCAATATATGGTAAGACTCGGTTTTTATTAAAAAAAAAATAATTAAAAATTGCTTTTATATGCAAAATAAAATTCCAAACACTTTTTGCATACGACATTTTTCAGTAGGATTTGATTTAGCAAAGTTATGACACTTTGAATTTTTACGATAGCCGCCATTTTGAAAAAAAATTTTATATATTTTTTTTAAACATAACGTATAGGGGCTGCACGTTAGTTCTATGCGATATTAAAAATTAAAATTTTAATCTTCGAAACCAAGCAGTTAAGAGCGTTAACTCTTCCGAAAGTCTCAAAATGGCTAGTATGGGGGTACGATCGAACTGATACATCGCTTGTTTTCAAGCAAAAATATATATTTTTTATATTTTACTTAGATGAGCTTTAGGCTTCTCAACATTTCATGTATAGAGACCTTTTTGACAAAATTGAACACTACTGAGTAATAAGTGATTGAATTTTAATACTTGTCGCCATTTTGCAAAAAATTGACAAAATGGATTTTGCTAACAAACATACACAGGATGCTTAAGAATTCTATACTGTCACAAAATTTTGAAATTCAAATATGTATAAATAAGCTCACACTGACCTTAACTATATTGAAAATCTTATGAGCGTATGTATGGTGGGTCGATCGACTCATCACACTAAACGTGTTTTGAAAAAAAAATACTTTTATTTTTTAATTTTTAATTTTTTTGTATAGTATCGTAAGTATAGTTGAAAGCTCTATTTGGTATAAAAAATTCAAGTCAATTTCTTAAATAGAAGCTTCATACGAGCGTTAACTGTATGCAGAGTCGCATAAAAGCTCGTTCGAGGTCTCGGTCAATATATGGTAAGACTCGGTTTTTATTAAAAAAATAATTAAAAATTGCTTTTATATGCAAAATAAAATTCCAAACACTTTTTGCATACGACATTTTTCAGTAGGATTTGATTTAGCAAAGTTATGACACTTTGAATTTTTACGATAGCCGCCATTTTGAAAAAAAAATTTATATATTTTTTTTAAACATAACGTATAGGGGCTGCACGTTAGTTCTATGCGATATTAAAAATTAAAATTTTAATCTTCGAAACCAAGCAGTTAAGAGCGTTAACTCTTCCGAAAGTCTCAAAATGGCTAGTATGGGGGTACGATCGAACTGATACATCGCTTGTTTTCAAGCAAAAATATATATTTTTTATATTTTACTTAGATGAGCTTTAGGCTTCTCAACATTTCATGTATAGAGACCTTTTTGACAAAATTGAACACTACTGAGTAATAAGTGATTGAATTTTAATACTTGTCGCCATTTTGCAAAAAATTGACAAAATGGATTTTGCTAACAAACATACACAGGATGCTTAAGAATTCTATACTGTCACAAAATTTTGAAATTCAAATATGTATAAATAAGCTCACACTGACCTTAACTATATTGAAAATCTTATGAGCGTATGTATGGTGGGTCGATCGACTCATCACACTAAACGTGTTTTGAAAAAAAAATACTTTTATTTTTTAATTTTTAATTTTTTTGTATAGTATCGTAAGTATAGTTGAAAGCTCTATTTGGCATAAAAAATTCAAGTCAATTTCTTAAATAGAAGCTTCATACGAGCGTTAACTGTATGCAGAGTCGCATAAAAGCTCGTTCGAGGTCTCGGTCAATATATGGTAAGACTCGGTTTTTATTAAAAAAAAAATAATTAAAAATTGCTTTTATATGCAAAATAAAATTCCAAACACTTTTTGCATACGACATTTTTCAGTAGGATTTGATTTAGCAAAGTTATGACACTTTGAATTTTTACGATAGCCGCCATTTTGAAAAAAAATTTTATATATTTTTTTTAAACATAACGTATAGGGGCTGCACGTTAGTTCTATGCGATATTAAAAATTAAAATTTTAATCTTCGAAACCAAGCAGTTAAGAGCGTTAACTCTTCCGAAAGTCTCAAAATGGCTAGTATGGGGGTACGATCGAACTGATACATCGCTTGTTTTCAAGCAAAAATATATATTTTTTATATTTTACTTAGATGAGCTTTAGGCTTCTCAACATTTCATGTATAGAGACCTTTTTGACAAAATTGAACACTACTGAGTAATAAGTGATTGAATTTTAATACTTGTCGCCATTTTGCAAAAAATTGACAAAATGGATTTTGCTAACAAACATACACAGGATGCTTAAGAATTCTATACTGTCACAAAATTTTGAAATTCAAATATGTATAAATAAGCTCACACTGACCTTAACTATATTGAAAATCTTATGAGCGTATGTATGGTGGGTCGATCGACTCATCACACTAAACGTGTTTTGAAAAAAAAATACTTTTATTTTTAAATTTTTAATTTTTTTGTATAGTATCGTAAGTATAGTTGAAAGCTCTATTTGGTATAAAAAATTCAAGTCAATTTCTTAAATAGAAGCTTCATACGAGCGTTAACTGTATGCAGAGTCGCATAAAAGCTCGTTCGAGGTCTCGGTCAATATATGGTAAGACTCGGTTTTTATTAAAAAAAAAATAATTAAAAATTGCTTTTATATGCCAAATAAAATTCCAAACACTTTTTGCATACGACATTTTTCAGTAGGATTTGATTTAGCAAAGTTATGACACTTTGAATTTTTACGATAGCCGCCATTTTGAAAAAAAAATTTATATATTTTTTTTAAACATAACGTATAGGGGCTGCACGTTAGTTTTATGCGATATTAAAAATTAAAATTTTAATCTTTAAAACCAAGCAGTTAAGAGCGTTAACTCTTCCGAAAGTCTCAAAATGGCTAGTATGGGGGTACGATCGAACTGATACATCGCTTGTTTTCAAGCAAAAATATATATTTTTTATATTTTACTTAGATGAGCTTTAGGCTTCTCAACATTTCATGTATAGAGACCTTTTTGACAAAATTGAACACTACTGAGTAATAAGTGATTGAATTTTAATACTTGTCGCCATTTTGCAAAAAATTGACAAAATGGATTTTGCTAACAAACATACACAGGATGCTTAAGAATTCTATACTGTCACAAAATTTTGAAATTCAAATATGTATAAATAAGCTCACACTGACCTTAACTATATTGAAAATCTTATGAGCGTATGTATGGTGGGTCGATCGACTCATCACACTAAACGTGTTTTGAAAAAAAAATACTTTTATTTTTTAATTTTTAATTTTTTTGTACAGTATCGTAAGTATAGTTGAAAGCTCTATTTGGTATAAAAAATTCAAGTCAATTTCTTGAATAGAAGCTTCATACGAGCGTTAACTGTATGCAGAGTCGCATAAAAGCTCGTTCGAGGTCTCGGTCAATATATGGTAAGACTCGGTTTTTATTAAAAAAAAAATAATTAAAAATTGCTTTTATATGCAAAATAAAATTCCAAACACTTTTTGCATACGACATTTTTCAGTAGGATTTGATTTAGCAAAGTTATGACACTTTGAATTTTTACGATAGCCGCCATTTTGAAAAAAAATTTTATATATTTTTTTTAAACATAACGTATAGGGGCTGCACGTTAGTTCTATGCGATATTAAAAATTAAAATTTTAATTTTCGAAACCAAGCAGTTAAGAGCGTTAACTCTTCCGAAAGTCTCAAAATGGCTAGTATGGGGGTACGATCGAACTGATACATCGCTTGTTTTCAAGCAAAAATATATATTTTTTATATTTTACTTAGATGAGCTTTAGGCTTCTCAACATTTCATGTATAGAGACCTTTTTGACAAAATTGAACACTACTGAGTAATAAGTGATTGAATTTTAATACTTGTCGCCATTTTGCAAAAAATTGACAAAATGGATTTTGCTAACAAACATACACAGGATGCTTAAGAATTCTATACTGTCACAAAATTTTGAAATTCAAATATGTATAAATAAGCTCACACTGACCTTAACTATATTGAAAATCTTATGAGCGTATGTATGGTGGGTCGATCGACTCATCACACTAAACGTGTTTTGAAAAAAAAATACTTTTATTTTTTAATTTTTAATTTTTTTGTATAGTATCGTAAGTATAGTTGAAAGCTCTATTTGGTATAAAAAATTCAAGTCAATTTCTTAAATAGAAGCTTCATACGAGCGTTAACTGTATGCAGAGTCGCATAAAAGCTCGTTCGAGGTCTCGGTCAATATATGGTAAGACTCGGTTTTTATTAAAAAAAAAATAATTAAAAATTGCTTTTATATGCAAAATAAAATTCCAAACACTTTTTGCATACGACATTTTTCAGTAGGATTTGATTTAGCAAAGTTATGACACTTTGAATTTTTACGATAGCCGCCATTTTGAAAAAAAATTTTATATATTTTTTTTAAACATAACGTATAGGGGCTGCACGTTAGTTCTATGCGATATTAAAAATTAAAATTTTAATCTTCGAAACCAAGCAGTTAAGAGCGTAAACTCTTCCGAAAGTCTCAAAATGGCTAGTATGGGGGTACGATCGAACTGATACATCGCTTGTTTTCAAGCAAAAATATATATTTTTTATATTTTACTTAGATGAGCTTTAGGCTTCTCAACATTTCATGTATAGAGACCTTTTTGACAAAATTGAACACTACTGAGTAATAAGTGATTGAATTTTAATACTTGTCGCCATTTTGCAAAAAAATGACAAAATGGATTTTGCTAACAAACATACACAGGATGCTTAAGAATTCTATACTGTCACAAAATTTTGAAATTCAAATATGTATTAATAGGCTCACACTGACCTTAACTATATTGAAAATCTTATGGGCGTATGTATGGTGGGTCGATCGACTCATCACACTAAACGTGTTTTGAAAAAAAAAACTTTTATTTTTTAATTTTTAATTTTTTTGTATAGTATCGTAAGTATAGTTGAAAGCTCTATTTGGTATAAAAAATTCAAGTCAATTTCTTAAATAGAAGCTTCATACGAGCGTTAACTGTATGCAGAGTCGCATAAAAGCTCGTTCGAGGTCTCGGTCAATATATGGTAAGACTCGGTTTTTATTAAAAAAAAAATAATTAAAAATTGCTTTTATATGCAAAATAAAATTTCAAACACTTTTTGCATACGACATTTTTTAGTAGGATTTGATTTAGCAAAGTTATGACACTTTGAATTTTTACGATAGCCGCCATTTTGAAAAAAAATTTTATATATTTTTTTTAAACATAACGTATAGGGGCTGCACGTTAGTTCTATGCGATATTAAAAATTAAAATTTTAATCTTCGAAACCAAGCAGTTAAGAGCGTTAACTCTTCCGAAAGTCTCAAAATGGCTAGTATGGGGGTACGATCGAACTGATACATCGCTTGTTTTCAAGCAAAAATATATATTTTTTATATTTTACTTAGATGAGCTTTAGGCTTCTCAACATTTCATGTATAGAGACCTTTCTGACAAAATTGAACACTACTGAGTAATAAGTGATTGAATTTTAATACTTGTCGCCATTTTGCAAAAAATTGACAAAATGGATTTTGCTAACAAACATACACAGGATGCTTAAGAATTCTATACTGTCACAAAATTTTGAAATTCAAATATGTATAAATAAGCTCACACTGACCTTAACTATATTGAAAATCTTATGAGCGTATGTATGGTGGGTCGATCGACTCATCACACTAAACGTGTTTTGAAAAAAAAATACTTTTATTTTTTAATTTTTAATTTTTTTGTATAGTATCGTAAGTATAGTTGAAAGCTCTATTTGGTATAAAAAATTCAAGTCAATTTCTTAAATAGAAGCTTCATACGAGCGTTAACTGTATGCAGAGTCGCATAAAAGCTCGTTCGAGGTCTCGGTCAATATATAGTAAGACTCGGTTTTTATTAAAAAAAAAATAATTAAAAATTGCTTTTATATGCAAAATAAAATTCCAAACACTTTTTGCATACGACATTTTTCAGTAGGATTTGATTTAGCAAAGTTATGACACTTTGAATTTTTACGATAGCCGCCATGTTAAAAAAAAATTTTATATATTTTTTTTAAACATAACGTATAGGGGCTGCACGTTAGTTCTATGCGATATTAAAAATTAAAATTTTAATCTATGAAACCAAGCAGTTAAGAGCGTTAACTCTTCCGAAAGTCTCAAAATGGCTAGTATGGGGGTACGATCGAACTGATACATCGCTTGTTTTCAAGCAAAAATATATATTCTTTATATTTTACTTAGATGAGCTTTAGGCTTCTCAACATTTCATGTATAAAGACCTTTTTGACAAAATTGAACACTACTGAGTAATAAGTGATTGAATTTTAATACTTGTCGCCATTTTGCAAAAAATTGACAAAATGGATTTTGCTAACAAACATACACAGGATGCTTAAGAATTCTATACTGTCACAAAATTTTGAAATTCAAATATGTATAAATAAGCTCACACTGACCTTAACTATATTGAAAATCTTATGAGCGTATGTATGGTGGGTCGATCGACTCATCACACTAAACGTGTTTTGAAAAAAAAATACTTTTATTTTTTAATTTTTAATTTTTTTGTATAGTATCGTAAGTATAGTTGAAAGCTCTATTTGGTATAAAAAATTCAAGTCAATTTCTTAAATAGAAGCTTCATACGAGCGTTAACTGTATGCAGAGTCGCATAAAAGCTCGTTCGAGGTCTCGGTCAATATATGGTAAGACTCGGTTTTTATTAAAAAAAAAATAATTAAAAATTGCTTTTATATGCAAAATAAAATTCCAAACACTTTTTGCATACGACATTTTTCAGTAGGATTTGATTTAGCAAAGTTATGACACTTTGAATTTTTACGATAGCCGCCATTTTGAAAAAAATTTTTATATATTTTTTTTAAACATAACGTATAGGGGCTGCACGTTAGTTCTATGCGATATTAAAAATTAAAATTTTAATCTTCGAAACCAAGCAGTTAAGAGCGTTAACTCTTCCGAAAGTCTCAAAATGGCTAGTATGGGGGTACGATCGAACTGATACATCGCTTGTTTTCAAGCAAAAATATATATTTTTTATATTTTACTTAGATGAGCTTTAGGCTTCTCAACATTTCATGTATAGAGACCTTTATGACAAAATTGAACACTACTGAGTAATAAGTGATTGAATTTTAATACTTGTCGCCATTTTGCAAAAAATTGACAAAATGGATTTTGCTAACAAACATACACAGGATGCTTAAGAATTCTATACTGTCACAAAATTTTGAAATTCAAATATGTATAAATAAGCTCACACTGACCTTAACTATATTGAAAATCTTATGAGCGTATGTATGGTGGGTCGATCGACTCATCACACTAAACGTGTTTTGAAAAAAAAATACTTTTATTTTTTAATTTTTAATTTTTTTGTATAGTATCGTAAGTATAGTTGAAAGCTCTATTTGGTATAAAAAATTCAAGTCAATTTCTTCAATATAAGCTTCATACGAGCGTTAACTGTATGCAGAGTCGCATAAAAGCTCGTTCGAGGTCTCGGTCATAATATAGTAAGACTCGGTTTTTATTAAAAAAAAAATAATTAAAAATTGCTTTTATATGCAAATTAAAATTCCAAACACTTTTTGCATACGACATTTTTTAGTAGGATTTTATTTAGCAAAGTTATGACACTTTGAATTTTTACGATAGCCGCCATTTTGAAAAAAAATTTTATATATTTTTTTTAAACATAACGTATAGGGGCTGCACGTTAGTTCTATGCGATATTAAAAATAAAAATTTTAATCTTCGAAACCAAGCAGTTAAGAGCGTTAACTCTTCCGAAAGTCTCAAAATGGCTAGTATGGGGGTACGATCGAACTGATACATCGCTTGTTTTCAAGCAAAAATATATATTTTTTATATTTTACTTAGATGAGCTTTAGGCTTCTCAACATTTCATGTACAGAGACCTTTTTGACAAAATTGAACACTACTGAGTTATAAGTGATTGAATTTTAATACATGTCGCCATTTTGCAAAAAATTGACAAAATGGATTTTGCTAACAAACATACACAGGATGCTTAAGAATTTTATACTGTCACAAAATTTTGAAATTCAAATATGTATAAATAAGCTTACACTGACCTTAACTATATTGAAAATCTTATGAGCGTATGTATGGTGGGTCGATCGACTCATCACACTAAACGTGTTTTGAAAAAAAAATACTTTTATTTTTTAATTTTTAATTTTTTTGTATAGTATCGTAAGTATAGTTGAAAGCTCTATTTGGTATAAAAAATTTAAGTCAATTTCCAAAATAGAAGCTTCATACGAGCGGTAACTGTATGCAGAGTCGCATAAAAGCTCGTTCGAGGTCTCGGTCAATATATGGTAAGACTCGGTTTTTATTAAAAAAAAATAATTAAAAATTGCTTTTATATGCAAATTAAAATTCCAAACACTTTTTGCATACGACATTTTTTAGTAGGATTTTATTTAGCAAAGTTATGACACTTTGAATTTTTACGATAGCCGCCATTTTGAAAAAAAATTTTATATATTTTTTTTAAACATAACGTATAGGGGCTGCACGTTAGTTCTATGCGATATTAAAAATTAAAATTTTAATCTTCGAAACCAAGCAGTTAAGAGCGTTAACTCTTTCGAAAGTCTCAAAATGGCTAGTATGGGGGTACGATCGAACTGATACATCGCTTGTTTTCAAGCAAAAATATATATTTTTTATATTTTACTTAGATGAGCTTAAGGCTTCTCAACATTTCATGTATAGAGACCTTTTTGACAAAATTGAACACTACTGAGTTATAAGTGATTGAATTTTAATACTTGTCGCCATTTTGCAAAAAATTGACAAAATGGATTTTGCTAACAAACATACACAGGATGCTTAAGAATTCTATACTGTCACAAAATTTTGAAATTCAAATATGTATAAATAAGCTCACACTGACCTTAACTATATTGAAAATCTTATGAGCGTATGTATGGTGGGTCGATCGACTCATCACACTAAACGTGTTTTGAAAAAAAAATACTTTTATTTTTTAATTTTCAATTTTTTTGTATAGTATCGTAAGTATAGTTGAAAGCTCTATTTGGTATAAAAAATTCAAGTCAATTTCTTAAATAGAAGCTTCATACGAGCGTTAACTGTATACAGAGTCGCATAAAAGCTCGTTCGAGGTCTCGGTCAATATATGGTAAGACTCGGTTTTTATTAAAAAAAAAATAATTAAAAATTGCTTTTATATGCAAATTAAAATTCCAAACACTTTTTGCATACGACATTTTTTAGTAGGATTTTATTTAGCAAAGTTATGACACTTTGAATTTTTACGATAGCCGCCATTTTGAAAAAAAATTATATATATTTTTTTTAAACATAACGTATAGGGGCTGCACGTTAGTTCTATGCGATATTAAAAATTAAAATTTTAATCTTCGAAACCAAGCAGTTAAGAGCGTTAACTCTTCCGAAAGTCTCAAAATGGCTAGTATGGGGGTACGATCGAACTGATACATCGCTTGTTTTCAAGCAAAAATATATATTTTTTATATTTTACTTAGATGAGCTTTAGGCTTCTCAACATTTCATGTATAGAGACCTTTTTGACAAAATTGAACACTACTGAGTAATAAGTGATTGAATTTTAATACTTGTCGCCATTTTGCAAAAAATTGACAAAATGGATTTTGCTAACAAACATACACAGGATGCTTAAGAATTCTATACTGTCACAAAATTTTGAAATTCAAATGTGTATAAATAAGCTCACACTGACCTTAACTATATTGAAAATCTTATGAGCGTATGTATGGTGGGTCGATCGACTCATCACACTAAACGTGTTTTGAAAAAAAAATACTTTTATTTTTAAATTTTTAATTTTTTTGTATAGTATCGTAAGTATAGTTGAAAGCTCTATTTGGTATAAAAAATTCAAGTCAATTTCTTAAATAGAAGCTTCATACGAGCGTTAACTGTATGCAGAGTCGCATAAAAGCTCGTTCGAGGTCTCGGTCAATATATGGTAAGACTCGGTTTTTATTAAAAAAAAAATAATTAAAAATTGCTTTTATATGCAAATTAAAATTCCAAACACTTTTTGCATACGACATTTTTTAGTAGGATTTTATTTAGCAAAGTTATGACACTTTGAATTTTTACGATAGCCGCCATTTTGAAAAAAAATTTTATATATTTTTTTTAAACATAACGTATAGGGGCTGCACGTTAGTTCTATGCGATATTAAAAATTAAAATTTTAATCTTCGAAACCAAGCAGTTAAGAGCGTTAACTCTTCCGAAAGTCTCAAAATGGCTAGTATGGGGGTACGATCGAACTGATACATCGCTTGTTTTCAAGCAAAAATATATATTTTTTATATTTTACTTAGATAAGCTTTAGGCTTCTCAACATTTCATGTATAGAGACCATTTTGACAAAATTGAACACTACTGAGTTATAAGTGATTGAATTTTAATACTTGTCGCCATTTTGCAAAAAATTGACAAAATGGATTTTGCTAACAAACATACACAGGATGCTTAAGAATTCTATACTGTCACAAAATTTTGAAATTCAAATATGTATAAATAAGCTCACACTGACCTTAACTATATTAAAAATCTTATAAGCGTATGTATGGTGGGTCGATCGACTCATCACACTAACGTGTTTTGAAAAAAAAATACTTTTATTTTTTAATTTTTAATTTTTTTGTATAGTATCGTAAGTACAGTTGAAAGCTCTATTTGGTATAAAAAATTCAAGTCAATTTCTTAAATAAAAGCTTCATACGAGCGTTAACTGTATGCAGAGTCGCATAAAAGCTCGTTCGAGGTCTCGGTCAATATATGGTAAGACTCGGTTTTTATTAAAAAAAAAATAATTAAAAATTGCTTTTATATGCAAATTAAAATTCCAAACACTTTTTGCATACGACATTTTTTAGTAGGATTTTATTTAGCTAAGTTATGACACTTTGAATTTTTACGATAGCCGATATTTTGAAAAAAAATTTTATATATTTTTTTTAAACATAACGTATAGGGGCTGCACGTTAGTTCTATGCGATATTAAAAATTAAAATTTTAATCTTCGAAACCAAGCAGTTAAGAGCGTTAACTCTTCCGAAAGTCTCAAAATGGCTAGTATGGGGGTACGATCGAACTGATACATCGCTTGTTTTCAAGCAAAAATATATATTTTTTATATTTTACTTAGATGAGCTTTAGGCTTCTCAACATTTCATGTATAGAGACCTTTTTGACAAAATTAAACACTACTAAGTTATAAGTGATTGAATTTTAATACTTGTCGCCATTTTGCAAAAAATTGACAAAATGGATTTTGCTAACAAACATACACAGGATGCTTAAGAATTCTATACTGTCACAAAATTTTGAAATTCAAATATGTATAAATAAGCTCACACTGACCTTAACTATATTGAAAATCTTATGAGCGTATGTATGGTGGGTCGATCGACTCATCACACTAAACGTGTTTTGAAAAAAAAATACTTTTATTTTTTAATTTTTAATTTTTTTGTATAGTATCGTAAGTATAGTTGAAAGCTCTATTTGGTATAAAAAATTCAAGTCAATTTCTTCAATATAAGCTTCATACGAGCGTTAACTGTATGCAGAGTCGCATAAAAGCTCGTTCGAGGTCTCGGTCATAATATAGTAAGACTCGGTTTTTATTAAAAAAAAAATAATTAAAAATTGCTTTTATATGCAAATTAAAATTCCAAACACTTTTTGCATACGACATTTTTTAGTAGGATTTTATTTAGCAAAGTTATGACACTTTGAATTTTTACGATAGCCGCCATTTTGAAAAAAAATTTTATATATTTTTTTTAAACATAACGTATAGGGGCTGCACGTTAGTTCTATGCGATATTAAAAATAAAAATTTTAATCTTCGAAACCAAGCAGTTAAGAGCGTTAACTCTTCCGAAAGTCTCAAAATGGCTAGTATGGGGGTACGATCGAACTGATACATCGCTTGTTTTCAAGCAAAAATATATATTTTTTATATTTTACTTAGATGAGCTTTAGGCTTCTCAACATTTCATGTACAGAGACCTTTTTGACAAAATTGAACACTACTGAGTTATAAGTGATTGAATTTTAATACATGTCGCCATTTTGCAAAAAATTGACAAAATGGATTTTGCTAACAAACATACACAGGATGCTTAAGAATTTTATACTGTCACAAAATTTTGAAATTCAAATATGTATAAATAAGCTTACACTGACCTTAACTATATTGAAAATCTTATGAGCGTATGTATGGTGGGTCGATCGACTCATCACACTAAACGTGTTTTGAAAAAAAAATACTTTTATTTTTTAATTTTTAATTTTTTTGTATAGTATCGTAAGTATAGTTGAAAGCTCTATTTGGTATAAAAAATTTAAGTCAATTTCCAAAATAGAAGCTTCATACGAGCGGTAACTGTATGCAGAGTCGCATAAAAGCTCGTTCGAGGTCTCGGTCAATATATGGTAAGACTCGGTTTTTATTAAAAAAAAAATAATTAAAAATTGCTTTTATATGCAAATTAAAATTCCAAACACTTTTTGCATACGACATTTTTTAGTAGGATTTTATTTAGCAAAGTTATGACACTTTGAATTTTTACGATAGCTGCCATTTTGAAAAAAAAATTTATATATTTTTTTTAAACATAACGTATAGGGGCTGCACGTTAGTTCTATGCGATATTAAAAATTAAAATTTTAATCTTCGAAACCAAGCAGTTAAGAGCGTTAACTCTTCCGAAAGTCTCAAAATGGCTAGTATGGGGGTACGATCGAACTGATACATCGCTTGTTTTCAAGCAAAAATATATATTTTTTATATTTTACTTAGATGAGCTTTAGGCTTTTCAACATTTCATGTATAGAGACCTTTTTGACAAAATTGAACACTACTGAGTAATAAGTGATTGAATTTTAATACTTGTCGCCATTTTGCAAAAAATTGACAAAATGGATTTTGCTAACAAACATACACAGGATGCTTAAGAATTCTATACTGTCACAAAATTTTGAAATTCAAATATGTATAAATAAGCTCACACTGACCTTAACTATATTGAAAATCTTATGAGCGTATGTATGGTGGGTCGATCGACTCATCACACTAAACGTGTTTTGAAAAAAAAATACTTTTATTTTTTAATTTTTAATTTTTTTGTATAGTATCGTAAGTATAGTTGAAAGCTCTATTTGGTATAAAAAATTCAAGTCAATTTCTTAAATAGAAGCTTCATACGAGCGTTAACTGTATGCAGAGTCGCATAAAAGCTCGTTCGAGGTCTCGGTCAATATATGGTAAGACTCGGTTTTTATTAAAAAAAAATAATTAAAAATTGCTTTTATATGCAAATTAAAATTCCAAACACTTTTTGCATACGACATTTTTTAGTAGGATTTTATTTAGCAAAGTTATGACACTTTGAATTTTTACGATAGCCGCCATTTTGAAAAAAAATTTTATATATTTTTTTTAAACATAACGTATAGGGGCTGCACGTTAGTTCTATGCGATATTAAAAATTAAAATTTTAATCTTCGAAACCAAGCAGTTAAGAGCGTTAACTCTTTCGAAAGTCTCAAAATGGCTAGTATGGGGGTACGATCGAACTGATACATCGCTTGTTTTCAAGCAAAAATATATATTTTTTATATTTTACTTAGATGAGCTTAAGGCTTCTCAACATTTCATGTATAGAGACCTTTTTGACAAAATTGAACACTACTGAGTTATAAGTGATTGAATTTTAATACTTGTCGCCATTTTGCAAAAAATTGACAAAATGGATTTTGCTAACAAACATACACAGGATGCTTAAGAATTCTATACTGTCACAAAATTTTGAAATTCAAATATGTATAAATAAGCTCACACTGACCTTAACTATATTGAAAATCTTATGAGCGTATGTATGGTGGGTCGATCGACTCATCACACTAAACGTGTTTTGAAAAAAAAATACTTTTATTTTTTAATTTTCAATTTTTTTGTATAGTATCGTAAGTATAGTTGAAAGCTCTATTTGGTATAAAAAATTCAAGTCAATTTCTTAAATAGAAGCTTCATACGAGCGTTAACTGTATACAGAGTCGCATAAAAGCTCGTTCGAGGTCTCGGTCAATATATGGTAAGACTCGGTTTTTATTAAAAAAAAAATAATTAAAAATTGCTTTTATATGCAAATTAAAATTCCAAACACTTTTTGCATACGACATTTTTTAGTAGGATTTTATTTAGCAAAGTTATGACACTTTGAATTTTTACGATAGCCGCCATTTTGAAAAAAAATTATATATATTTTTTTTAAACATAACGTATAGGGGCTGCACGTTAGTTCTATGCGATATTAAAAATTAAAATTTTAATCTTCGAAACCAAGCAGTTAAGAGCGTTAACTCTTCCGAAAGTCTCAAAATGGCTAGTATGGGGGTACGATCGAACTGATACATCGCTTGTTTTCAAGCAAAAATATATATTTTTTATATTTTACTTAGATGAGCTTTAGGCTTCTCAACATTTCATGTATAGAGACCTTTTTGACAAAATTGAACACTACTGAGTAATAAGTGATTGAATTTTAATACTTGTCGCCATTTTGCAAAAAATTGACAAAATGGATTTTGCTAACAAACATACACAGGATGCTTAAGAATTCTATACTGTCACAAAATTTTGAAATTCAAATGTGTATAAATAAGCTCACACTGACCTTAACTATATTGAAAATCTTATGAGCGTATGTATGGTGGGTCGATCGACTCATCACACTAAACGTGTTTTGAAAAAAAAATACTTTTATTTTTAAATTTTTAATTTTTTTGTATAGTATCGTAAGTATAGTTGAAAGCTCTATTTGGTATAAAAAATTCAAGTCAATTTCTTAAATAAAAGCTTCATACGAGCGTTAACTGTATGCAGAGTCGCATAAAAGCTCGTTCGAGGTCTCGGTCAATATATGGTAAGACTCGGTTTTTAATAAAAAAAAAATAATTAAAAATTGCTTTTATATGCAAATTAAAATTCCAAACACTTTTTGCATACGACATTTTTTAGTAGGATTTTATTTAGCAAAGTTATGACACTTTGAATTTTTACGATAGCCGCCATTTTGAAAAAAAATTTTATATATTTTTTTTAAACATAACGTATAGGGGCTGCACGTTAGTTCTATGCGATATTAAAAATAAAAATTTTAATCTTCGAAACCAAGCAGTTAAGAGCGTTAACTCTTCCGAAAGTCTCAAAATGGCTAGTATGGGGGTACGATCGAACTGATACATCGCTTGTTTTCAAGCAAAAATATATATTTTTTATATTTTACTTAGATGAGCTTTAGGCTTCTCAACATTTCATGTACAGAGACCTTTTTGACAAAATTGAACACTACTGAGTTATAAGTGATTGAATTTTAATACATGTCGCCATTTTGCAAAAAATTGACAAAATGGATTTTGCTAACAAACATACACAGGATGCTTAAGAATTTTATACTGTCACAAAATTTTGAAATTCAAATATGTATAAATAAGCTTACACTGACCTTAACTATATTGAAAATCTTATGAGCGTATGTATGGTGGGTCGATCGACTCATCACACTAAACGTGTTTTGAAAAAAAAATACTTTTATTTTTTAATTTTTAATTTTTTTGTATAGTATCGTAAGTATAGTTGAAAGCTCTATTTGGTATAAAAAATTTAAGTCAATTTCCAAAATAGAAGCTTCATACGAGCGGTAACTGTATGCAGAGTCGCATAAAAGCTCGTTCGAGGTCTCGGTCAATATATGGTAAGACTCGGTTTTTATTAAAAAAAAAATAATTAAAAATTGCTTTTATATGCAAATTAAAATTCCAAACACTTTTTGCATACGACATTTTTTAGTAGGATTTTATTTAGCAAAGTTATGACACTTTGAATTTTTACGATAGCTGCCATTTTGAAAAAAAAATTTATATATTTTTTTTAAACATAACGTATAGGGGCTGCACGTTAGTTCTATGCGATATTAAAAATTAAAATTTTAATCTTCGAAACCAAGCAGTTAAGAGCGTTAACTCTTCCGAAAGTCTCAAAATGGCTAGTATGGGGGTACGATCGAACTGATACATCGCTTGTTTTCAAGCAAAAATATATATTTTTTATATTTTACTTAGATGAGCTTTAGGCTTTTCAACATTTCATGTATAGAGACCTTTTTGACAAAATTGAACACTACTGAGTAATAAGTGATTGAATTTTAATACTTGTCGCCATTTTGCAAAAAATTGACAAAATGGATTTTGCTAACAAACATACACAGGATGCTTAAGAATTCTATACTGTCACAAAATTTTGAAATTCAAATATGTATAAATAAGCTCACACTGACCTTAACTATATTGAAAATCTTATGAGCGTATGTATGGTGGGTCGATCGACTCATCACACTAAACGTGTTTTGAAAAAAAAATACTTTTATTTTTTAATTTTTAATTTTTTTGTATAGTATCGTAAGTATAGTTGAAAGCTCTATTTGGTATAAAAAATTCAAGTCAATTTCTTAAATAGAAGCTTCATACGAGCGTTAACTGTATGCAGAGTCGCATAAAAGCTCGTTCGAGGTCTCGGTCAATATATGGTAAGACTCGGTTTTTATTAAAAAAAAATAATTAAAAATTGCTTTTATATGCAAATTAAAATTCCAAACACTTTTTGCATACGACATTTTTTAGTAGGATTTTATTTAGCAAAGTTATGACACTTTGAATTTTTACGATAGCCGCCATTTTGAAAAAAAATTTTATATATTTTTTTTAAACATAACGTATAGGAGCTGCACGTTAGTTCTATGCGATAATAAAAATTAAAATTTTAATCTTCGAAACCAAGCAGTTAAGAGCGTTAACTCTTTCGAAAGTCTCAAAATGGCTAGTATGGGGGTACGATCGAACTGATACATCGCTTGTTTTCAAGCAAAAATATATATTTTTTATATTTTACTTAGATGAGCTTAAGGCTTCTCAACATTTCATGTATAGAGACCTTTTTGACAAAATTGAACACTACTGAGTTATAAGTGATTGAATTTTAATACTTGTCGCCATTTTGCAAAAAATTGACAAAATGGATTTTGCTAACAAACATACACAGGATGCTTAAGAATTCTATACTGTCACAAAATTTTGAAATTCAAATATGTATAAATAAGCTCACACTGACCTTAACTATATTGAAAATCTTATGAGCGTATGTATGGTGGGTCGATCGACTCATCACACTAAACGTGTTTTGAAAAAAAAATACTTTTATTTTTTAATTTTCAATTTTTTTGTATAGTATCGTAAGTATAGTTGAAAGCTCTATTTGGTATAAAAAATTCAAGTCAATTTCTTAAATAGAAGCTTCATACGAGCGTTAACTGTATACAGAGTCGCATAAAAGCTCGTTCGAGGTCTCGGTCAATATATGGTAAGACTCGGTTTTTATTAAAAAAAAAATAATTAAAAATTGCTTTTATATGCAAATTAAAATTCCAAACACTTTTTGCATACGACATTTTTTAGTAGGATTTTATTTAGCAAAGTTATGACACTTTGAATTTTTACAATAGCCGCCATTTTCAAAAAAAAATTTATATATTTTTTTTAAACATAACGTATAGGGGCTGCACGTTAGTTCTATGCGATATGAAAAATTAAAATTTTAATCTTTGAAACCAAGCAGTTAAGAGCGTTAACTCTTCCGAAAGTCTCAAAATGGCTAGTATGGGGGTACGATCGAACTGATACATCGCTTGTTTTCAAGCAAAAATATATATTTTTTATATTTTACTTAGATGAGCTTTAGGCTTCTCAACATTTCATGTATAGAGACCTTTTTGACAAAATTAAACACTACTGAGTAATAAGTGATTGAATTTTAATACTTGTCGCCATTTTGCAAAAAATGACAAAATGGATTTTGCTAACAAACATACACAGAATGCTTAAGAATTCTATACTGTCACAAAATTTTGAAATTCAAATATCTATAAATAAGCTCACACTGACCTGAACTATATTGAAAATCTTATGAGCGTATGTATGGTGGGTCGATCGACTCATCACACTAAACGTGTTTTGAAAAAAAAATACTTTTATTTTTTAATTTTTAATTTTTTTGTATAGTATCGTAAGTATAGTTGAAAGCTCTATTTGGTATAAAAAATTCAAGTCAATTTCTTAAATAGAAGCTTCATACGAGCGTTAACTGTATGCAGAGTCGCATAAAAGCTCGTTCGAGGTCTCGGTCAATATATGGTAAGACTCGGTTTTTATTAAAAAAAAAATAATTAAAAATTGCTTTTATATGCAAACTAAAATTCCAAACACTTTTTGCATACGACATTTTTTAGTAGGATTTTATTTAGCAAAGTTATGACACTTTGAATTTTTACAATAGCCGCCATTTTCAAAAAAAAATTTATATATTTTTTTTAAACATAACGTATAGGGGCTGCACGTTAGTTCTATGCGATATGAAAAATTAAAATTTTAATCTTTGAAACCAAGCAGTTAAGAGCGTTAACTCTTCCGAAAGTCTCAAAATGGCTAGTATGGGGGTACGATTGAACTGATACATCGCTTGTTTTCAAGCAAAAATATATATTTTTTATATTTTACTTAGATGAGCTTTAGGCTTCTCAACATTTCATGTATAGAGACCTTTTTGACAAAATTGAACACTACTGAGTTATAAGTGATTGAATTTTAATACTTGTCGCCATTTTGCAAAAAATTGACAAAATGGATTTTGCTAACAAACATACACAGGATGCTTAAGAATTCTATACTGTCACAAAATTTTGAAATTCAAATATGTATAAATAAGCTCACACTGACCTTAACTATATTGAAAATCTTATGAGCGTATGTATGGTGGGTCGATCGACTCATCACACTAAACGTGTTTTGAAAAAAAAATACTTTTATTTTTTAATTTTTAATTTTTTTGTATAGTATCGTAAGTATAGTTGAAAGCTCTATTTGGTATAAAAAATTCAAGTCAATTTCTTAAATAGAAGCTTCATACGAGCGTTAACTGTATGCAGAGTCGCATAAAAGCTCGTTCGAGGTCTCGGTCAATATATGGTAAGACTCGGTTTTTATTCAAAAAACATAATTAAAAATTGCTTTTATATTCAAATTAAAATTCCAAACACTTTTTGCATACGACATTTTTTAGTAGGATTTTATTTAGCAAATTTATGACACTTTGAATTTTTACGATAGCCGCCATTTTGAAAAAAAATTTTATATATTTTTTTTAAACATAACGTATAGGGGCTGCACGTTAGTTCTATGCGATATGACAAATTAAAATTTTAATCTTTGAAACCAAGCAGTTAAGAGCGTTAACTCTTCCGAAAGTCTCAAAATGGCTAGTATGGGGGTACGATCGAACTGATACATCGCTTGTTTTCAAGCAAAAATATATATTTTTTATATTTTACTTAGATGAGCTTTAGGCTTCTCAACATTTCATGTATAGAGACCTTTTTGACAAAATTGAACACTACTGAGTTATAAGTGATTGAATTTTAATACTTGTCGCCATTTTGCAAAAAATTGACAAAATGGATTTTGCTAACAAACATACACAGGATGCTTAAGAATTTTATACTGTCACAAAATTTTGAAATTCAAATATGTATAAATAAGCTCACACTGACCTTAACTATATTGAAAATCTTATGAGCGTATGTATGGTGGGTCGATCGACTCATCACACTAAACGTGTTTTGAAAAAAAAATACTTTTATTTTTTAATTTTTAATTTTTTTTGTATAGTATCGTAAGTATAGTTGTAAGCTCTATTTGGTATAAAAAATTCAAGTCAATTTCTTAAATAGAAGCTTCATACGAGCGTTAACTGTATGCAGAGTCGCATAAAAGCTCGTTCGAGGTCTCGGTCAATATATGGTAAGACTCGGTTTTTATTAAAAAAAAATAATTAAAAATTGCTTTTATATTCAAATTAAAATTCCAAACACTTTTTGCATACGACATTTTTTAGTAGGATTTTATTTAGCAAATTTATGACACTTTGAATTTTTACGATAGCCGCCATTTTGAAAAAAAAATTTATATATTTTTTTTAAACATAACGTATAGAGGCTGCACGTTAGTTCTATGCGATAATAAAAATTAAAATTTTAATCTTCGAAACCAAGCAGTTAAGAGCGTTAACTCTTCCGAAAGTCTCAAAATGGCTAGTATGGGGGTACGATCGAACTGATACATCGCTTGTTTTCAAGCAAAAATATATATTTTTTATATTTTACTTAGATGAGCTTTAGGCTTCTCAACATTTTATGTATAGTGACCTTTTTGACAAAATTGAACACTACTGAGTTATAAGTGATTGAATTTTAATACTTGTCGCCATTTTGCAAAAAATTGACAAAATGGATTTTGCTAACAAACATACACAGGATGCTTAAGAATTCTATACTGTCACAAAATTTGAAAATTCAAATATGTATAAATAAGCTCACACTGACCTTAACTATATTGAAAATCTTATGGGCGTATGTATGGTGGGTCGATCGACTCATCACACTAAACGTGTTTTGAAAAAAAAATACTTTTATTTTTTAATTTTTAATTTTTTTGTATAGTATCGTAAGTATAGTTGAAAGCTCTATTTGGTATAAAAAATTCAAGTCAATTTCTTGAATAGAAGCTTCATACGAGCGTTAACTGTATGCAGAGTCGCATAAAAGCTCGTTCGAGGTCTCGGTCAATATATGGTAAGACTCGGTTTTTAATAAAAAAAAAATAATTAAAAATTGCTTTTATATGCAAATTAAAATTCCAAACACTTTTTGCATACGACATTTTTTAGTAGGATTTTATTTAGCAAAGTTATGACACTTTGAATTTTTACGATAGCCGCCATTTTGAAAAAAAAAATTATATATTTTTTTTAAACATAACGTATAGGGGCTGCACGTTAGTTCTATGCGATTTTAAAAATTAAAATTTAAATCTTCTAAACCAAGCAGTTAAGAGCGTTAACTCTTCCGAAAGTCTCAAAATGGCTAGTATGGGGGTACGATCGAACTGATACATCGCTTGTTTTCAAGCAAAAATATATATTTTTTATATTTTACTTAGATGAGCTTTAGGCTTCTTAACATTTCATGTATAGAGACCTTTTTGACAAAATTGAACACTACTGAGTAATAAGTGATTGAATTTTAATACTTGTCGCCATTTTGCAAAAAATTGACAAAATGGATTTTGCTAACAAACATACACAGGATGCTTAAGAATTCTATACTGTCACAAAATTTTGAAATTCAAATATGTATAAATAAGCTCACACTGACCTTAACTATATTGAAAATCTTATGAGCGTATGTATGGTGGGTCGATCGACTCATCACACTAAACTTGTTTTGAAAAAAAAATACTTTTATTTTTTAATTTTTAATTTTTTTGTATAGTATCGTAAGTATAGTTGAAAGCTCTATTTGGTATAAAAAATTCAAGTCAATTTCTTAAATAGAAGCTTCATACGAGCGTTAACTGTATGCAGAGTCGCATAAAAGCTCGTTCGAGGTCTCGGTCAATATATGGTAAGACTCGGTTTTTAATAAAAAAAAAATAATTAAAAATTGCTTTTATATGCAAATTAAAATTCCAAACACTTTTTGCATACGATATTTTTTAGTAGGATTTTATTTAGCAAAGTTATGACACTTTGAATTTTTACGATAGCCGCCATTTTAAAAAAAATTTTATATATTTTTTTTAAACATAACGTATAGGGGCTGCACGTTAGTTCTATGCGATATTAAAAATTAAAATTTAAATCTTCGAAACCAAGCAGTTAAGAGCGTTAACTCTTTCGAAAGTCTCAAAATGGCTAGTATGGGGGTACGATCGAACTGATACATCGCTTGTTTTCAAGCAAAAATATATATTTTTTATATTTTACTTAGATGAGCTTTAGGCTTCTCAACATTTCATGTATAGAGACCTTTTTGACAAAATTGAACACTACTGAGTAATAAGTGATTGAATTTTAATACTTGTCGCCATTTTGCAAAAAATTGACAAAATGGATTTTGCTAACAAACATACACAGGATGCTTAAGAATTCTATACTGTCACAAAATTTTGAAATTCAAATATGTATAAATAAGCTCACACTGACCTTAACTATATTGAAAATCTTATGAGCGTATGTATGGTGGGTCGATCGACTCATCACACTAAACGTGTTTTGAAAAAAAAATACTTTTATTTTTTAATTTTTAATTTTTTTGTATAGTATCGTAAGTATAGTTGAAAGCTCTATTTGGTATACAAAATTTAAGTAAATTTCTTAAATAGAAGCTTCATACGAGCGTTAACTGTATGCAGAGTCGCATAAAAGCTCGTTCGAGGTCTCGGTCAATATATGGTAAGACTCGGTTTTTATTAAAAAAAAAATAATTAAAAATTGCTTTAATATGCAAACTAAAATTCCAAACACTTTTTGCATACGAAATTTTTTAGTAGGATTTTATTTAGCAAAGTTATGACACTTTGAATTTTTACAATAGCCGCCATTTTCAAAAAAAAATTTATATATTTTTTTTAAACATAACGTATAGGGGCTGCACGTTAGTTCTATGCGATATGAAAAATTAAAATTTTAATCTTTGAAACCAAGCAGTTAAGAGCGTTAACTCTTCCGAAAGTCTCAAAATGGCTAGTATGGGGGTACGATCGAACTGATACATCGCTTGTTTTCAAGCAAAAATATATATTTTTTATATTTTACTTAGATGAGCTTTAGGCTTCTCAACATTTCATGTATAGAGACCTTTTTGACAAAATTAAACACTACTGTGTAATAAGTGATTGAATTTTAATACTTGTCGCCATTTTGCAAAAAATGACAAAATGGATTTTGCTAACAAACATACACAGGATGCTTAAGAATTCTATACTGTCACAAAATTTTGAAATTCAAATATGTATAAATAAGCTCACACTGACCTTAACTATATTGAAAATCTTATGAGCGTATGTATGGTGGGTCGATCGACTCATCACACTAAACGTGTTTTGAAAAAAAAATACTTTTATTTTTTAATTTTTAATTTTTTTGTATAGTATCGTAAGTATAGTTGAAAGCTCTATTTGGTATAAAAAATTTAAGTAAATTTCTTAAATAGAAGCTTCATACGAGCGTTAACTGTATGCAGAGTCGCATAAAAGCTCGTTCGAGGTCTCGGTCAATATATGGTAAGACTCGGTTTTTATTAAAAAAAAAATAATTAAAAATTGCTTTAATATGCAAACTAAAATTCCAAACACTTTTTGCATACGAAATTTTTTAGTAGGATTTTATTTAGCAAAGTTATGACACTTTGAATTTTTACAATAGCCGCCATTTTCAAAAAAAAATTTATATATTTTTTTTAAACATAACGTATAGGGGCTGCACGTTAGTTCTATGCGATATTAAAAATTAAAATTTTAATTTTCGAAACCAAGCAGTTAAGAGCGTTAACTCTTCCGAAAGTCTCAAAATGGCTAGTATGGGGGTACGATCGAACTGATACATCGCTTGTTTTCAAGCAAAAATATATATTTTTTATATTTTACTTAGATGAGCTTTAGGCTTCTCAACATTTCATGTATAGAGACCTTTTTGACAAAATCAAACACTACTGAGTTATAAGTGATTGAATTTTAATACTTGTCGCCATTTTGCAAAAAATTGACAAAATGGATTTTGCTAACAAACATACACAGGATGCTTAAGAATTCTATACTGTCACAAAATTTTGAAATTCAAATATGTATAAATAAGCTCACACTGACCTTAACTATATTGAAAATCTTATGAGCGTATGTATGGTGGGTCGATCGACTCATCACACTAAACGTGTTTTGAAAAAAAAATACTTTTATTTTTTAATTTTTAATTTTTTTGTATAGTATCGTAAGTATAGTTGAAAGCTCTATTTGGTATAAAAAATTCAAGTAAATTTCTTAAATAGAAGCTTCATACGAGCGTTAACTGTATGCAGATTCGCATAAAAGCTCGTTCGAGGTCTCGGTCAATATATGGTAAGACTCGGTTTTTATTAAAAAAAAAATAATTAAAAATTGCTTTTATATGCAAATTAAAATTCCAAACACTTTTTGCATACGACATTTTTTAGTAGGATTTTATTTAGCAAAGTTATGACACTTTGAATTTTTACGATATATGCCATTTTGAAAAAAAATTTTTTATATTTTTTTTAAACATAACGTATAGGGGCTGCACGTTAGTTCTATGCGATATTAAAAATTAAAATTTTAATTTTCGAAACCAAGCAGTTAAGAGCGTTAACTCTTCCGAAAGTCTCAAAATGGCTAGTATGGGGGTACGATCGAACTGATACATCGCTTGTTTTCAAGCAAAAATATATATTTTTTATATTTTACTTAGATGAGCTTTAGGCTTCTCAACATTTCATGTATAGAGACCTTTTTGACAAAATTGAACACTACTGAGTAATAAGTGATTGAATTTTAATACTTGTCGCCATTTTGCAAAAAATTGACAAAATGGATTTTGCTAACAAACATACACAGGATGCTTAAGAATTCTATACTGTCACAAAATTTTGAAATTCAAATATGTATAAATAAGCTCACACTAACCTTAACTATATTGAAAATCTTATGAGCGTATGTATGGTGGGTCGATCGACTCATCACACTAAACGTGTTTTGAAAAAAAAATACTTTTATTTTTTAATTTTTAATTTTTTTGTATAGTATCGTAAGTATAGTTGAAAGCTCTATTTGGTATAAAAAATTTAAGTAAATTTCTTAAATAGAAGCTTCATACGAGCGTTAACTGTATGCAGAGTCGCAGAAAAGCTCGTTCGAGGTCTCGGTCAATATATGGTAAGACTCGGTTTTTATTAAAAAAAAAATAATTAAAAATTGCTTTTATATGCAAACTAAAATTCCAAACACTTTTTGCATACGACATTTTTTAGTAGTATTTTATTTAGCAAAGTTATGACACTTTGAATTTTTACAATAGCCGCCATTTTCAAAAAAAAATTTATATATTTTTTTTAAACATAACGTATAGGGGCTGCACGTTAGTTCTATGCGATATGAAAAATTAAAATTTTAATCTTTGAAACCAAGCAGTTAAGAGCGTTAACTCTTCCGAAAGTCTCAAAATGGCTAGTATGGGGGTACGATCGAACTGATACATCGCTTGTTTTCAAGCAAAAATATATATTTTTTATATTTTACTTAGATGAGTTTTAGGCTTCTCAACATTTCATGTATAGAGACCTTTTTGACAAAATTAAACACTACTGAGTAATAAGTGATTGAATTTTAATACTTGTCGCCATTTTGCAAAAAATGACAAAATGGATTTTGCTAACAAACATACACAGAATGCTTAAGAATTCTATACTGTCACAAAATTTTGAAATTCAAATATCTATAAATAAGCTCACACTGACCTGAACTATATTGAAAATCTTATGAGCGTATGTATGGTGGGTCGATCGACTCATCACACTAAACGTGTTTTGAAAAAAAAATACTTTTATTTTTTAATTTTTAATTTTTTTGTATAGTATCGTAAGTATAGTTGAAAGCTCTATTTGGTATAAAAAATTCAAGTCAATTTCTTAAATAGAAGCTTCATACGAGCGTTAACTGTATGCAGAGTCGCATAAAAGCTCGTTCGAGGTCTCGGTCAATATATGGTAAGACTCGGTTTTTATTAAAAAAAAAAAAATTAAAAATTGCTTTTATATGCAAATTAAAATTCCAAACACTTTTTGCATACAACATTTTTTAGTAGGATTTTATTTAGCAAAGTTATGACACTTTGAATTTTTACGATAGCTGTTATTTTGAAAAAAAATTTTATATATTTTTTTTAAACATAACGTATAGGGGCTGCACGTTAGTTCTATGCGATATTAAAAATTAAAATTTTAATCTTCGAAACCAAGCAGTTAAGAGCGTTAACTCTTCCGAAAGTTTAAAAATGGCTAGTATGGGGGTACGATCGAACTGATACATCGCTTGTTTTCAAGCAAAAATATATATTTTTTATATTTTACTTAGATGAGCTTTAGGCTTCTCAACATTTCATGTATAGAGACCTTTTTGACAAAATTGAACACTACTGAGTAATAAGTGATTGAATTTTAATACTTGTCGCCATTTTGCAAAAAATTGACAAAATGGATTTTGCTAACAAACATACACAGGATGCTTAAGAATTCTATACTGTCACAAAATTTTGAAATTCAAATATGTATAAATAAGCTCACACTGACCTTAACTATATTGAAAATCTTATGAGCGTATGTATGGTGGGTCGATCGACTCATCACACTAAACGTGTTTTGAAAAAAAAATACTTTTATTTTTTAATTTTTAATTTTTTTGTATAGTATCGTAAGTATAGTTGAAAGCTCTATTTGGTATAAAAAATTCAAGTCAATTTCTTAAATAGAAGCTTCATACGAGCGTTAACTGTATGCAGAGTCGCATAAAAGCTCGTTCGAGGTCTCGGTCAATATATGGTAAGACTCGGTTTTTATTAAAAAAAAAATAATTAAAAATTGCTTTTATATGCAAAATAAAATTCCAAACACTTTTTGCATACGACATTTTTCAGTAGGATTTGATTTAGCAAAGTTATGACACTTTGAATTTTTACGATAGCCGCCATTTTGAAAAAAAAATTTATATATTTTTTTTAAACATAACGTATAGGGGCTGCACGTTAGTTCTATGCGATATTAAAAATTAAAATTTTAATCTTCGAAACCAAGCAGTTAAGAGCGTTAACTCTTCCGAAAGTCTCAAAATGGCTAGTATGGGGGTACGATCGAACTGATACATCGCTTGTTTTCAAGCAAAAATATATATTTTTTATATTTTACTTAGATGAGCTTTAGGCTTCTCAACATTTTATGTATAGTGACCTTTTTGACAAAATTGAACAATACTGAGTTATAAGTGATTGAATTTTATTACTTGTCGCCATTTTGCAAAAAATTGACAAAATGGATTTTGCTAACAAACATACAAAGGATGCTTAAGAATTCTATACTGTCACAAAATTTTGAAATTCAAATACGTATAAATAAGCTCACACTGACCTCAACTATATTAAAAATCTTATGAGCGTATGTATGGTGGGTCGATCGACTCATCACACTAAACGTGTTTTGAAAAAAAAATACTTTTATTTTTTAATTTTTAATTTTTTTGTATAGTATCGTAAGTATAGTTGAAAGCTCTATTTGGTATAAAAAATTCAAGTCAATTTCTTAAATAGAAGCTTCATACGAGCGTTAACTGTATGCAGAGTCGCATAAAAGCTCGTTCGAGGTCTCGGTCAATATATGGTAAGACTCGGTTTTTATTAAAAAAAAAAAAAATTAAAAATTGCTTTTATATGCAAATTAAAATTCCAAACACTTTTTGCATACGACATTTTTTAGTAGGATTTTATTTAGCAAAGTTATGACACTTTGAATTTTTACAATAGCCGCCATTTTCAAAAAAAAATTTATATATTTTTTTTAAACATAACGTATAGGGGCTGCACGTTAGTTCTATGCGATATGAAAAATTAAAATTTTAATCTTTGAAACCAAGCAGTTAAGAGCGTTAACTCTTCCGAAAGTCTCAAAATGGCTAGTATGGGGGTACGATCGAACTGATACATCGCTTGTTTTCAAGCAAAAATATATATTTTTTATATTTTACTTAGATGAGCTTTAGGCTTCTCAACATTTCATGTATAGAGACCTTTTTGACAAAATTAAACACTACTGAGTAATAAGTGATTAAATTTTAATACTTGTCGCCATTTTGCAAAAAATGACAAAATGGATTTTGCTAACAAACATACACAGGATGCTTAAGAATTCTATACTGTCACAAAATTTTGAAATTCAAATATCTATAAATAAGCTCACACTGACCTTAACTATATTGAAAATCTTATGAGCGTATGTATGGTGGGTCGATCGACTCATCACACTAAACGTGTTTTGAAAAAAAAATACTTTTATTTTTTAATTTTTAATTTTTTTGTATAGTATCGTAAGTATAGTTGAAAGCTCTATTTAGTATAAAAAATTCAAGTCAATTTCTTAAATAGAAGCTTTATACGAGCGTTAACTGTATGCAGAGTCGCATAAAAGCTCGTTCGAGGTCTCGGTCAATATATGGTAAGACTCGGTTTTTATTAAAAAAAAAAAAATTAAAAATTGCTTTTATATGCAAATTAAAATTCCAAACACTTTTTGCATACGACATTTTTTAGTAGGATTTTATTTAGCAAAGTTATGACACTTTGAATTTTTACGATAGCCGCCATTTTGAAAAAAAAATTTATATATTTTTTTTAAACATAACGTATAGGGGCTGCACGTTAGTTCTATGCGATATTAAAAATTAAAATTTTAATCTTCGAAACCAAGCAGTTAAGAGCGTTAACTCTTCCGAAAGTCTCAAAATGGCTAGTATGGGGGTACGATCGAACTGATACATCGCTTGTTTTCAAGCAAAAATATATATTTTTTATATTTTACTTAGATGAGCTTTAGGCTTCTCAACATTTTATGTATAGTGACCTTTTTGACAAAATTGAACACTACTGAGTTATAAGTGATTGAATTTTAATACTTGTCGCCATTTTGCAAAAAATTGACAAAATGGATTTTGTTAACAAACATACAAAGGATGCTTAAGAATTCTATACTGTCACAAAATTTTGAAATTCAAATACGTATAAATAAGCTCACACTGACCTCAACTATATTGAAAATCTTATGAGCGTATGTATGGTGGGTCGATCGACTCATCACACTAAACGTGTTTTGAAAAAAAAATACTTTTATTTTTTAATTTTTAATTTTTTTGTATAGTATCGTAAGTATAGTTGAAAGCTCTATTTGGTATAAAAAATTCAAGTCAATTTCTTAAATAGAAGCTTCATACGAGCGTTAACTGTATGCAGAGTCGCATAAAAGCTCGTTCGAGGTCTCGGTCAATATATGGTAAGACTCGGTTTTTATTAAAAAAAAAATAAATAAAAATTGCTTTTATATGCAAACTAAAATTCCAAACACTTTTTGCATACGACATTTTTTAGTAGGATTTTATTTAGCAAAGTTATGACACTTTGAATTTTTACAATAGCCGCCATTTTCAAAAAAAAATTTATATATTTTTTTTAAACATAACGTATAGGGGCTGCACGTTAGTTCTATGCGATATGAAAAATTAAAATTTTAATCTTTGAAACCAAGCAGTTAAGAGCGTTAACTCTTCCGAAAGTCTCAAAATGGCTAGTATGGGGGTACGATCGAACTGATACATCGCTTGTTTTCAAGCAAAAATATATATTTTTTATATTTTACTTAGATGAGCTTTAGGCTTCTCAACATTTTATGTATAGAGACCTTTTTGACAAAATTGAACACTACTGAGTAATAAGTGATTGAATTTTAATACTTGTCGCCATTTTGCAAAAAATTGACAAAATGGATTTTGCTAACAAACATACACAGCATGCTTAAGAATTCTATACTGTCTCAAAATTTTGAAATTCAAATATGTATAAATAAGCTCACACTGACCTTAACTATATTGAAAATCTTATGAGCGTATGTATGGTGGGTCGATCGACTCATCACACTAAACGTGTTTTGAAAAAAAAATACTTTTATTTTTTAATTTTTAATTTTTTTGTATAGTATCGTAAGTATAGTTGAAAGCTCTATTTGGTATAAAAAATTCAAGTCAATTTCTTGAATAGAAGCTTCATACGAGCGTTAACTGTATGCAGAGTCGCATAAAAGCTCGTTCGAGGTCTCGGTCAATATATGGTAAGACTCGGTTTTTAATAAAAAAAAAATAATTAAAAATTGCTTTTATATGCAAATTAAAATTCCAAACACTTTTTGCATACGACATTTTTTAGTAGGATTTTATTTAGCAAAGTTATGACACTTTGAATTTTTACGATAGCCGCCATTTTAAAAAAAATTTTATATATTTTTTTTAAACATAACGTATAGGGGCTGCACGTTAGTTCTATGCGATATTAAAAATTAAAATTTAAATCTTCGAAACCAAGCAGTTAAGAGCGTTAACTCTTTCGAAAGTCTCAAAATGGCTAGTATGGGGGTACGATCGAACTGATACATCGCTTGTTTTCAAGCAAAAATATATATTTTTTATATTTTACTTAGATGAGCTTTAGGCTTCTCAACATTTCATGTATAGAGACCTTTTTGACAAAATTGAACACTACTGAGTAATAAGTGATTGAATTTTAATACTTGTCGCCATTTTGCAAAAAATTGACAAAATGGATTTTGCTAACAAACATACACAGGATGCTTAAGAATTCTATACTGTCACAAAATTTTGAAATTCAAATATGTATAAATAAGCTCACACTGACCTTAACTATATTGAAAATCTTATGAGCGTATGTATGGTGGGTCGATCGACTCATCACACTAAACGTGTTTTGAAAAAAAAATACTTTTATTTTTTAATTTTTAATTTTTTTGTATAGTATCGTAAGTATAGTTGAAAGCTCTATTTGGTATAAAAAATTTAAGTCAATTTCCTAAATAGAAGCTTCATACGAGCGTTAACTGTATGCAGAGTCGCATAAAAGCTCGTTCGAGGTCTCGGTCAATATATGGTAAGACTCGGTTTTTAATAAAAAAAAAATAATTAAAAATTGCTTTTATATGCAAATTAAAATTCCAAACACTTTTTGCATACGACATTTTTTAGTAGGATTTTATTTAGCAAAGTTATGACACTTTGAATTTTTACGATAGCCGCCATTTTGAAAAAAAAAATTATATATTTTTTTTAAACATAACGTATAGGGGCTGCACGTTAGTTCTATGCGATTTTAAAAATTAAAATTTAAATCTTCTAAACCAAGCAGTTAAGAGCGTTAACTCTTCCGAAAGTCTCAAAATGGCTAGTATGGGGGTACGATCGAACTGATACATCGCTTGTTTTCAAGCAAAAATATATATTTTTTATATTTTACTTAGATGAGCTTTAGGCTTCTTAACATTTCATGTATAGAGACCTTTTTGACAAAATTGAACACTACTGAGTAATAAGTGATTGAATTTTAATACTTGTCGCCATTTTGCAAAAAATTGACAAAATGGATTTTGCTAACAAACATACACAGGATGCTTAAGAATTCTATACTGTCACAAAATTTTGAAATTCAAATATGTATAAATAAGCTCACACTGACCTTAACTATATTGAAAATCTTATGAGCGTATGTATGGTGGGTCGATCGACTCATCACACTAAACGTGTTTTGAAAAAAAAATACTTTTATTTTTTAATTTTTAATTTTTTTGTATAGTATCGTAAGTATAGTTGAAAGCTCTATTTGGTATAAAAAATTCAAGTCAATTTCTTAAATAGAAGCTTCATACGAGCGTTAACTGTATGCAGAGTCGCATAAAAGCTCGTTCGAGGTCTCGGTCAATATATGGTAAGACTCGGTTTTTATTAAAAAAAAATAATTAAAAATTGCTTTTATATTCAAATTAAAATTCCAAACACTTTTTGCATACGACATTTTTTAGTAGGATTTTATTTAGCAAATTTATGACACTTTGAATTTTTACGATAGCCGCCATTTTGAAAAAAAAATTTATATATTTTTTTTAAACATAACGTATAGGGGCTGCACGTTAGTTCTATGCGATATGAAAAATTAAAATTTTAATCTTTGAAACCAAGCAGTTAAGAGCGTTAACTCTTCCGAAAGTCTCAAAATGGCTAGTATGGGGGTACGATCGAACTGATACATCGCTTGTTTTCAAGCAAAAATATATATTTTTTATATTTTACTTAGATGAGCTTTAGGCTTCTCAACATTTCATGTATAGAGACCTTTTTGACAAAATTGAACACTACTGAGTTATAAGTGATTGAATTTTAATACTTGTCGCCATTTTGCAAAAAATTGACAAAATGGATTTTGCTAACAAACATACACAGGATGCTTAAGAATTCTATACTGTCACAAAATTTTGAAATTCAAATATGTATAAATAAGCTCACACTGACCTTAACTATATTGAAAATCTTATGAGCGTATGTATGGTGGGTCGATCGACTCATCACACTAAACGTGTTTTGAAAAAAAAATACTTTTATTTTTTAATTTTTAATTTTTTTGTATAGTATCGTAAGTATAGTTGTAAGCTCTATTTGGTATAAAAAATTCAAGTCAATTTCTTAAATAGAAGCTTCATACGAGCGTTAACTGTATGCAGAGTCGCATAAAAGCTCGTTCGAGGTCTCGGTCAATATATGGTAAGACTCAGTTTTTATTAAAAAAAAATAATTAAAAATTGCTTTTATATTCAAATTAAAATTCCAAACACTTTTTGCATACGACATTTTTTAGTAGGATTTTATTTAGCAAATTTATGACACTTTGAATTTTTACGATAGCCGCCATTTTGAAAAAAAAATTTATATATTTTTTTTAAACATAACGTATAGAGGCTGCACGTTAATTCTATGCGATATTAAAAATTAAAATTTTAATCTTCAAAACCAAGCAGTTAAGAGCGTTAACTCTTCCGAAAGTCTCAAAATGGCTAGTATGGGGGTACGATCGAACTGATACATCGCTTGTTTTCAAGCAAAAATATATATTTTTTATATTTTACTTAGATGAGCTTTAGGCTTCTCAACATTTTATGTATAGTGACCTTTTTGACAAAATTGAACACTACTGAGTTATAAGTGATTGAATTTTAATACTTGTCGCCATTTTGCAAAAAATTGACAAAATGGATTTTGCTAACAAACATACACAGGATGCTTAAGAATTCTATACTGTCACAAAATTTTAAAATTCAAATATGTATAAATAAGCTCACACTGACCTTAACTATATTGAAAATCTTATGGGCGTATGTATGGTGGGTCGATCGACTCATCACACTAAACGTGTTTTGAAAAAAAAATACTTTTATTTTTTAATTTTTAATTTTTTTGTATAGTATCGTAAGTATAGTTGAAAGCTCTATTTGGTATAAAAAATTCAAGTCAATTTCTTGAATAGAAGCTTCATACGAGCGTTAACTGTATGCAGAGTCGCATAAAAGCTCGTTCGAGGTCTCGGTCAATATATGGTAAGACTCGGTTTTTATTAAAAAAAAAATAATTAAAAATTGCTTTTATATGCAAATTAAAATTCCAAACACTTTTTGCTTACGACATTTTTTAGTAGGATTTTATTTAGCAAAGTTATGACACTTTGAATTTTTACGATAGCCGCCATTTTAAAAAAAAATTTTATATATTTTTTTTAAACATAACGTATAGGGGCTGCACGTTAGTTCTATGCGATATTAAAAATTAAAATTTAAATCTTCGAAACCAAGCAGTTAAGAGCGTTAACTCTTTCGAAAGTCTCAAAATGGCTAGTATGGGGGTACGATCGAACTGATACATCGCTTGTTTTCAAGCAAAAATATATATTTTTTATATTTTACTTAGATGAGCTTTAGGCTTCTTAACATTTCATGTATAGAGACCTTTTTGACAAAATTGAACACTACTGAGTTATAAGTGATTGAATTTTAATACTTGTCGCCATTTTGCAAAAAATTGACAAAATGGATTTTGCTAACAAACATACACAGGATGCTTAAGAATTCTATACTGTCACAAAATTTGGAAATTCAAATATGTATAAATAAGCTCACACTGACCTTAACTATATTGAAAATCTTATGAGCGTATGTATGGTGGGTCGATCGACTCATCACACTAAACGTGTTTTGAAAAAAAAATACTTTTATTTTTTAATTTTTAATTTTTTTGTATAGTATCGTAAGTATAGTTGAAAGCTCTATTTGGTATAAAAAATTCAAGTCAATTTCTTAAATAGAAGCTTCATACGAGCGTTAACTGTATGCAGAGTCGCATAAAAGCTCGTTCGAGGTCTCGGTCAATATATGGTAAGACTCGGTTTTTAATAAAAAAAAAATAATTAAAAATTGCTTTTATATGCAAATTAAAATTCCAAACACTTTTTGCATACGACATTTTTTAGTAGGATTTTATTTAGCAAAGTTATGACACTTTGAATTTTTACGATAGCCGCCATTTTAAAAAAAATTTTATATATTTTTTTTAAACATAACGTATAGGGGCTGCACGTTAGTTCTATGCGATATTAAAAATTAAAATTTAAATCTTCGAAACCAAGCAGTTAAGAGCGTTAACTCTTTCGAAAGTCTCAAAATGGCTAGTATGGGGGTACGATCGAACTGATACATCGCTTGTTTTCAAGCAAAAATATATATTTTTTATATTTTACTTAGATGAGCTTTAGGCTTCTCAACATTTCATGTATAGAGACCTTTTTGACAAAATTGAACACTACTGAGTAATAAGTGATTGAATTTTAATACTTGTCGCCATTTTGCAAAAAATTGACAAAATGGATTTTGCTAACAAACATACACAGGATGCTTAAGAATTCTATACTGTCACAAAATTTTGAAATTCAAATATGTATAAATAAGCTCACACTGACCTTAACTATATTGAAAATCTTATGAGCGTATGTATGGTGGGTCGATCGACTCATCACACTAAACGTGTTTTGAAAAAAAAATACTTTTATTTTTTAATTTTTAATTTTTTTGTATAGTATCGTAAGTATAGTTGAAAGCTCTATTTGGTATAAAAAATTTAAGTCAATTTCTTAAATAGAAGCTTCATACGAGCGTTAACTGTATGCAGAGTCGCATAAAAGCTCGTTCGAGGTCTCGGTCAATATATGGTAAGACTCGGTTTTTAATAAAAAAAAAATAATTAAAAATTGCTTTTATATGCAAATTAAAATTCCAAACACTTTTTGCATACGACATTTTTTAGTAGGATTTTATTTAGCAAAGTTATGACACTTTGAATTTTTACGATAGCCGCCATTTTGAAAAAAAAAATTATATATTTTTTTTAAACATAACGTATAGGGGCTGCACGTTAGTTCTATGCGATTTTAAAAATTAAAATTTAAATCTTCTAAACCAAGCAGTTAAGAGCGTTAACTCTTCCGAAAGTCTCAAAATGGCTAGTATGGGGGTACGATCGAACTGATACATCGCTTGTTTTCAAGCAAAAATATATATTTTTTATATTTTACTTAGATGAGCTTTAGGCTTCTTAACATTTCATGTATAGAGACCTTTTTGACAAAATTGAACACTACTGAGTAATAAGTGATTGAATTTTAATACTTGTCGCCATTTTGCAAAAAATTGACAAAATGGATTTTGCTAACAAACATACACAGGATGCTTAAGAATTCTATACTGTCACAAAATTTTGAAATTCAAATATGTATAAATAAGCTCACACTGACCTTAACTATATTGAAAATCTTATGAGCGTATGTATGGTGGGTCGATCGACTCATCACACTAAACGTGTTTTGAAAAAAAAATACTTTTATTTTTTAATTTTTAATTTTTTTGTATAGTATCGTAAGTATAGTTGAAAGCTCTATTTGGTATAAAAAATTCAAGTCAATTTCTTAAATAGAAGCTTCATACGAGCGTTAACTGTATGCAGAGTCGCATAAAAGCTCGTTCGAGGTCTCGGTCAATATATGGTAAGACTCGGTTTTTAATAAAAAAAAAATAATTAAAAATTGCTTTTATATGCAAATTAAAATTCCAAACACTTTTTGCATACGACATTTTTTAGTAGGATTTTATTTAGCAAAGTTATGACACTTTGAATTTTTACGATAGCCGCCATTTTAAAAAAAATTTTATATATTTTTTTTAAACATAACGTATAGGGGCTGCACGTTAGTTCTATGCGATATTAAAAATTAAAATTTAAATCTTCGAAACCAAGCAGTTAAGAGCGTTAACTCTTTCGAAAGTCTCAAAATGGCTAGTATGGGGGTACGATCGAACTGATACATCGCTTGTTTTCAAGCAAAAATATATATTTTTTATATTTTACTTAGATGAGCTTTAGGCTTCTCAACATTTCATGTATTGAGACCTTTTTGACAAAATTGAACACTACTGAGTAATAAGTGATTGAATTTTAATACTTGTCGCCATTTTGCAAAAAATTGACAAAATGGATTTTGCTAACAAACATACACAGGATGCTTAAGAATTCTATACTGTCACAAAATTTTGAAATTCAAATATGTATAAATAAGCTCACACTGACCTTAACTATATTGAAAATCTTATGAGCGTATGTATGGTGGGTCGATCGACTCATCACACTAAACGTGTTTTGAAAAAAAAATACTTTTATTTTTTAATTTTTAATTTTTTTGTATAGTATCGTAAGTATAGTTGAAAGCTCTATTTGGTATAAAAATTCAAGTCAATTTCTTAAATAGAAGCTTCATACGAGCGTTAACTGTATGCAGAGTCGCATAAAAGCTCGTTCGAGGTCTCGGTCAATATATGGTAAGACTCGGTTTTTAATAAAAAAAAAATAATTAAAAATTGCTTTTATATGCAAATTAAAATTCCAAACACTTTTTGCATACGACATTTTTTAGTAGGATTTTATTTAGCAAAGTTATGACACTTTGAATTTTTACGATAGCCGCCATTTTGAAAAAAAAAATTATATATTTTTTTTAAACATAACGTATAGGGGCTGCACGTTAGTTCTATGCGATTTTAAAAATTAAAATTTAAATCTTCTAAACCAAGCAGTTAAGAGCGTTAACTCTTCCGAAAGTCTCAAAATGGCTAGTATGGGGGTACGATCGAACTGATACATCGCTTGTTTTCAAGCAAAAATATATATTTTTTATATTTTACTTAGATGAGCTTTAGGCTTCTTAACATTTCATGTATAGAGACCTTTTTGACAAAATTGAACACTACTGAGTAATAAGTGATTGAATTTTAATACTTGTCGCCATTTTGCAAAAAATTGACAAAATGGATTTTGCTAACAAACATACACAGGATGCTTAAGAATTCTATACTGTCACAAAATTTTGAAATTCAAATATGTATAAATAAGCTCACACTGACCTTAACTATATTGAAAATCTTATGAGCGTATGTATGGTGGGTCGATCGACTCATCACACTAAACGTGTTTTGAAAAAAAAATACTTTTATTTTTTAATTTTTAATTTTTTTGTATAGTATCGTAAGTATAGTTGAAAGCTCTATTTGGTATAAAAAATTCAAGTCAATTTCTTAAATAGAAGCTTCATACGAGCGTTAACTGTATGCAGAGTCGCATAAAAGCTCGTTCGAGGTCTCGGTCAATATATGGTAAGACTCGGTTTTTATTAAAAAAAAATAATTAAAAATTGCTTTTATATTCAAATTAAAATTCCAAACACTTTTTGCATACGACATTTTTTAGTAGGATTTTATTTAGCAAATTTATGACACTTTGAATTTTTACGATAGCCGCCATTTTGAAAAAAAATTTTATATATTTTTTTTAAACATAACGTATAGGGGCTGCACGTTAGTTCTATGCGATATTAAAAATTAAAATTTTAATCTTCGAAACCAAGCAGTTAAGAGCGTTAACTCTTCCGAAAGTCTCAAAATGGCTAGTATGGGGGTACGATCGAACTGATACATCGCTTGTTTTCAAGCAAAAATATATATTTTTTATATTTTACTTAGATGAGCTTTAGGCTTCTTAACATTTTATGTATAGAGACCTTTTTGACAAAATTGAACACTACTGAGTTATAAGTGATTGAATTTTAATACTTGTCGCCATTTTGCAAAAAATTGACAAAATGGATTTTGCTAACAAACATACACAGGATGCTTAAGAATTCTATACTGTCACAAAATTTTAAAATTCAAATATGTATAAATAAGCTCACACTGACCTTAACTATATTGAAAATCTTATGGGCGTATGTATGTTGGGTCGATCGACTCATCACACTAAACGTGTTTTGAAAAAAAAATACTTTTATTTTTTAATTTTTAATTTTTTTGTATAGTATCGTAAGTATAGTTGAAAGCTCTATTTGGTATAAAAAATTTAAGTCAATTTCTTAAATAGAAGCTTCATACGAGCGTTAACTGTATGCAGAGTCGCATAAAAGCTCGTTCGAGGTCTCGGTCAATATATGGTAAGACTCGGTTTTTATTAAAAAAAAAATAATTAAAAATTGCTTTTATATGCAAATTAAAATTCCAAACACTTTTTGCATACGACATTTTTTAGTAGGATTTTATTTAGCAAAGTTATGACACTTTGAATTTTTACGATAGCCGCCATTTTAAAAAAAAATTTTATATATTTTTTTTAAACATAACGTATAGGGGCTGCACGTTAGTTCTATGCGATATTAAAAATTAAAATTTAAATCTTCGAAACCAAGCAGTTAAGAGCGTTAAATCTTTCGAAAGTCTCAAAATGGCTAGTATGGGGGTACGATCGAACTGATACATCGCTTGTTTTCAAGCAAAAATATATATTTTTTATATTTTACTTAGATGAGCTTTAGGCTTCTCAACATTTCATGTATAGAGACCTTTTTGACAAAATTGAACACTACTGAGTAATAAGTGATTGAATTTTAATACTTGTCGCCATTTTGCAAAAAATTGACAAAATGGATTTTGCTAACAAACATACACAGGATGCTTAAGAATTCGATACTGTCACAAAATTTTGAAATTCAAATATGTATAAATAAGCTCACACTGACCTTAACTATATTGAAAATCTTATGAGCGTATGTATGGTGGGTCGATCGACTCATCACACTAAACGTGTTTTGAAAAAAAAATACTTTTATTTTTTAATTTTTAATTTTTTTGTATAGTATCGTAAGTATAGTTGAAAGCTCTATTTGGTATAAAAAATTCAAGTCAATTTCTTAAATAGAAGCTTCATACGAGCGTTAACTGTATGCAGAGTCGCATAAAAGCTCGTTCGAGGTCTCGGTCAATATATTTTAAGACTCGGTTTTTATTAAAAAAAAAAATAATTAAAAATTGCTTTTATATGCAAATTAAAATTCCAAACACTTTTTGCATACGACATTTTTTAGTAGGATTTTATTTAGCAAAGTTATGACACTTTGAATTTTTACGATAGCCGCCATTTTGAAAAAAAAATTTATATATTTTTTTTTAACATAACGTATAGGGGCTGCACGTTAGTTCTATGCGATATTAAAAATTAAAATTTTAATCTTCGAAACCAAGCAGTTAAGAGCGTTAACTCTTCCGAAAGTCTCAAAATGGCTAGTATGGGGGTACGATCGAACTGATACATCGCTTGTTTTCAAGCAAAAATATATATTTTTTATATTTTACTTAGATGAGCTTTAGGCTTCTCAACATTTCATGTATAGAGACCTTTTTGACAAAATTGAACACTACTGAGTAATAAGTGATTGAATTTTAATACTTGTCGCCATTTTGCAAAAAATTGACAAAATGGATTTTGCTAACAAACATACACAGGATGCTTAAGAATTCTATACTGTCACAAAATTTTGAAATTCAAATATGTATAAATAAGCTCACACTGACCTTAACTATATTGAAAATCTTATGAGCGTATGTATGGTGGGTCGATCGACTCATCACACTAAACGTGTTTTGAAAAAAAAATACTTTTATTTTTTAATTTTTAATTTTTTTGTATAGTATCGTAAGTATAGTTGAAAGCTCTATTTGGTATAAAAAATTTAAGTAAATTTCTTAAATAGAAGCTTCATACGAGCGTTAACTGTATGCAGATTCGCATAAAAGCTCGTTCGAGGTCTCGGTCAATATATGGTAAGACTCGGTTTTTATTAAAAAAAAAATAATTAAAAATTGCTTTTATATGCAAATTAAAATTCCAAACACTTTTTGCATACGACATTTTTTAGTAGGATTTTATTTAGCAAAGTTATGACACTTTGAATTTTTACGATAGCCGCCATTTTAAAAAAATTTTATATATTTTTTTTAAACATAACGTATAGGGGCTGCACGTTAGTTCTATGCGATATTAAAAATTAAAATTTTAATCTTCGAAACCAAGCAGTTAAGAGCGTTAACTCTTCCGAAAGTCTCAAAATGGCTAGTATGGGGGTACGATCGAACTGATACATCGCTTGTTTTCAAGCAAAAATATATATTTTTTATATTTTACTTAGATAAGCTTTAGGCTTCTCAACATTTCATGTATAGAGACCTTTTTGACAAAATTGAACACTACTGAGTTATAAGTGATTGAATTTTAATACTTGTCGCCATTTTGCAAAAAATTGACAAAATGGATTTTGCTAACAAACATACACAGGATGCTTAAGAATTCTATACTGTCACAAAATTTTGAAATTCAAATATGTATAAATAAGCTCACACTGACCTTAACTATATTGAAAATCTTATGAGCGTATGTATGGTGGGTCGATCGACTCATCACACTAAACGTGTTTTGAAAAAAAAATACTTTTATTTTTTAATTTTTAATTTTTTTGTATAGTATCGTAAGTATAGTTGAAAGCTCTATTTGGTATAAAAAATTCAAGTCAATTTCTTAAATAGAAGCTTCATACGAGCGTTAACTGTATGCAGAGTCGCATAAAAGCTCGTTCGAGGTCTCGGTCAATATATGGTAAGACTCGGTTTTTATTAAAAAAAAAATAAATAAAAATTGCTTTTATATGCAAAATAAAATTCCAAACACTTTTTGCATACGACATTTTTAAGTAGGATTTGATTTAGCAAAGTTATGACACTTTGAATTTTTACGATAGCCGCCATTTTGAAAAAAAATTTTATATATTGTTTTTAAACATAACGTATAGGGGCTGCACGTTAGTTCTATGCGATATTAAAAATTAAAATTTTAATCTTAGAAACCAAGCAGTTAAGAGCGTTAACTCTTCCGAAAGTCTCAAAATGGCTAGTATGGGGGTACGATCGAACTGATACATCGCTTGTTTTCAAGCAAAAATATATATTTTTTATATTTTACTTAGATGAGCTTTAGGCTTCTCAACATTTTATGTATAGAGACCTTTTTGACAAAATTAAACACTACTGAGTAATAAGTGATTGAATTTTAATACTTGTCGCCATTTTGCAAAAAATTGACAAAATGGATTTTGCTAACAAACATACACAGGATGCTTAAGAATTCTATACTGTCACAAAATTTTGAAATTCAAATATGTATAAATAAGCTCACACTGACCTTAACTATATTGAAAATCTTATGAGCGTATGTATGGTGGGTCGATCGACTCATCACACTAAACGTGTTTTGAAAAAAAAATACTTTTATTTTTTAATTTTTAATTTTTTTGTATAGTATCGTAAGTATAGTTGAAAGCTCTATTTGGTATAAAAAATTCAAGTCAATTTCTTAAATAGAAGCTTCATACGAGCGTTAACTGTATGCAGAGTCGCATAAAAGCTCGTTCGAGGTCTCGGTCAATATATGGTAAGACTCGGTTTTTATTAAAAAAAAAATAATACAAAATTGCTTTTATATGCAAAATAAAATTCCAAACACTTTTTGCATACGACATTTTTCAGTAGGATTTGATTTAGCAAAGTTATGACACTTTGAATTTTTACGATAGCCGCCATTTTAAAAAAAAAATTTATATATTTTTTTTAAACATAACGTATAGGGGCTGCACGTTAGTTCTATGCGATATTAAAAATTAAAATTTTAATCTTCGAAACCAAGCAGTTAAGAGCGTTAACTCTTCCGAAAGTCTCAAAATGGCTAGTATGGGGGTACGATCGAACTGATACATCGCTTGTTTTCAAGCAAAAATATATATTTTTTATATTTTACTTAGATGAGCTTTAGGCTTCTCAACATTTTATGTATAGAGACCTTTTTGACAAAATTGAACACTACTGAGTAATAAGTGATTGAATTTTAATACTTGTCGCCATTTTGCAAAAAATTGACAAAATGGATTTTGCTAACAAACATACACAGGATGCTTAAGAATTCTATGCTGTCACAAAATTTTGAAATTCAAATATGTATAAATAAGCTCACACTGACCTTAACTATATTGAAAATCTTATGAGCGTATGTATGGTGGGTCGATCGACTCATCACACTAAACGTGTTTTGAAAAAAAAATACTTTTATTTTTTAATTTTTAATTTTTTTGTATAGTATCGTAAGTATAGTTGAAAGCTCTATTTGGTATAAAAAATTCAAGTCAATTTCTTAAATAGAAGCTTCATACGAGCGTTAACTGTATGCAGAGTCGCATAAAAGCTCGTTCGAGGTCTCGGTCAATATATGGTAAGACTCGGTTTTTATTAAAAAAAAAATAATTAAAAATTGCTTTTATATGCAAATTAAAATTCCAAACACTTTTTGCATACGACATTTTTTAGTAGGATTTTATTTAGCAAAGTTATGACACTTTGAATTTTTACGATAGCCGCCATTTTGAAAAAAAAAATTATATATTTTTTTTAAACATAACGTATAGGGGCTGCACGTTACTTCTATGCGATATGAAAAATTAAAATTTTAATCTTCGAAACCAAGCAGTTAAGAGCGTTAACTCTTTCGAAAGTCTCAAAATGGCTAGTATGGGGGTACGATCGAACTGATACATCGCTTGTTTTCAAGCAAAAATATATATTTTTTATATTTTACTTAGATGAGCTTTAGGCTTCTCAACATTTCATGTATAGAGACCTTTTTGACAAAATTAAACACTACTGAGTAATAAGTGATTGAATTTTAATACTTGTCGCCATTTTGCAAAAAATTGACAAAATGGATTTTGCTAACAAACATACACAGGATGCTTAAAAATTCTATACTGTCACAAAATTTTGAAATTTAAATATGTATAAATAAGCTCACACTGACCTTAACTATATTGAAAATCTTATGAGCGTATGTATGGTGGGTCGATCGACTCATCACACTAAACGTGTTTTGAAAAAAAAATACTTTTATTTTTTAATTTTTAATTTTTTTGTATAGTATCGTAAGTATAGTTGAAAGCTCTATTTGGTATAAAAAATTCAAGTCAATTTCTTAAATAGAAGCTTCATACGAGCGTTAACTGTATGCAGAGTCGCATAAAAGCTCGTTCGAGGTCTCGGTCAATATATATTAAGACTCGGTTTTTATTAAAAAAAAAATAATTAAAAATTGCTTTTATATGCAAATTAAAATTCCAAACACTTTTTGCATACGACATTTTTTAGTAGGATTTTATTTAGCAAAGTTATGACACTTTGAATTTTTACGATAGCCGCCATTTTGAAAAAAAAATTTATATATTTTTTTTTAACATAACGTATAGGGGCTGCACGTTAGTTCTATGCGATATTAAAAATTAAAATTTTAATTTTCGAAACCAAGCAGTTAAGAGCGTTAACTCTTCCGAAAGTCTCAAAATGGCTAGTATGGGGGTACGATCGAACTGATACATCGCTTGTTTTCAAGCAAAAATATATATTTTTTATATTTTACTTAGATGAGCTTTAGGCTTCTCAACATTTCATGTATAGAGACCTTTTTGACAAAATCAAACACTACTGAGTTATAAGTGATTGAATTTTAATACTTGTCGCCATTTTGCAAAAAATTGACAAAATGGATTTTGCTAACAAACATACACAGGATGCTTAAGAATTCTATACTGTCACAAAATTTTGAAATTCAAATATGTATAAATAAGCTCACACTGACCTTAACTATATTGAAAATCTTATGAGCGTATGTATGGTGGGTCGATCGACTCATCACACTAAACGTGTTTTGAAAAAAAAATACTTTTATTTTTTAATTTTTAATTTTTTTGTATAGTATCGTAAGTATAGTTGAAAGCTCTATTTGGTATAAAAAATTTAAGTAAATTTCTTAAATAGAAGCTTCATACGAGCGTTAACTGTATGCAGATTCGCATAAAAGCTCGTTCGAGGTCTCGGTCAATATATGGTAAGACTCGGTTTTTATTAAAAAAAAAATAATTAAAAATTGCTTTTATATGCAAATTAAAATTCCAAACACTTTTTGCATACGAAATTTTTAAGTAGGATTTTATTTAGCAAAGTTATGACACTTTGATATTTTACGATAGCCGCCATTTTGAAAAAAAATTTTATATATTTTTTTTAAACATAATGTATAGGGGCTGCACGTTAGTTCTATGCGATATTAAAAATTAAAATTTTAATCTTCGAAACCAAGCAGTTAAGAGCGTTAACTCTTCCGAAAGTCTCAAAATGGCTAGTATGGGGGTACGATCGAACTGATACATCGCTTGTTTTCAAGCAAAAATATATATTTTTTATATTTTACTTAGATGAGCTTTAGGCTTCTCAACATTTCATGTATAGAGACCTTTTTGACAAAATTGAACACTACTGAGTAATAAGTGATTGAATTTTAATACTTGTCGCCATTTTGCAAAAAATTGACAAAATGGATTTTGCTAACAAACATACACAGGATGCTTAAGAATTCTATACTGTCACAAAATTTTGAAATTCAAATATCTATAAATAAGCTCACACTGACCCTAACTATATTGAAAATCTTATGAGCGTATGTATGGTGGGTCGATCGACTCATCACACTAAACGTGTTTTAAAAAAAAAATACTTTTATTTTTTAATTTTTAATTTTTTTGTATAGTATCGTAAGTATAGTTGAAAGCTCTATTTGGTATAAAAAATTCAAGTCAATTTCTTAAATAGAAGCTTCATACGAGCGTTAACTGTATGCAGAGTCGCATAAAAGCTCGTTCGAGGTCTCGGTCAATATATGGTAAGACTCGGTTTTTATTAAAAAAAAAATAATTAAAAATTGCTTTTATATGCAAAATAAAATTCCAAACACTTTTTGCATACGACATTTTTCAGTAGGATTTGATTTAGCAAAGTTATGACACTTTGAATTTTTACGATAGCCGCCATTTTGAAAAAAAATTTTATATATTTTTTTTAAACATAACGTATAGGGGCTGCACGTTAGTTCTATGCGATATTAAAAATTAAAATTTTAATCTTCGAAACCAAGCAGTTAAGAGCGTTAACTCTTCCGAAAGTCTCAAAATGGCTAGTATGGGGGTACGATCGAACTGATACATCGCTTGTTTTCAAGCAAAAATATATATTTTTTATATTTTACTTAGATGAGCTTTAGGCTTCTCAACATTTCATGTATAGAGACCTTTTTGACAAAATTGAACACTACTGAGTTATAAGTGATTGAATTTTAATACTTGTCGCCATTTTGCAAAAAATTGACAAAATGGATTTTGCTAACAAACATAAACAGGGTGTTTAAGAATTCTATACTGTCACAAAATTTTGAAATTTAAATATGTATAAATAAGCTCACACTGACCTTAACTATATTGAAAATCTTATGAGCGTATGTATGGTGGGTCGATCGACTCATCACACTAAACGTGTTTTGAAAAAAAAATACTTTTATTTTTTAATTTTTAATTTTTTTGTATAGTATCGTAAGTATAGTTGAAAGCTCTATTTGGTATAAAAAATTCAAGTCAATTTCTTAAATAGAAGCTTCATACGAGCGTTAACTGTATGCAGAGTCGCATAAAAGCTCGTTCGAGGTCTCGGTCAATATATGGTAAGACTCGGTTTTTATTAAAAAAAAAATAATTAAAAATTGCTTTTATATGCAAATTAAAATTCCAAACACTTTTTGCATACAACATTTTTTAGTAGGATTTTATTTAGCAAAGTTATGACACTTTGAATTTTTACGATAGCCGCCATTTTAAAAAAAAATTTTTTTTATTTTTTTTAAACATAACGTATAGGGGCTGCACGTTAGTTCTATGCGATATTAAAAATTAAAATTTTAATCTTTGAAACCAAGCAGTTAAGAGCGTTAACTCTTCCGAAAGTCTCAAAATGGCTAGTATGGGGGTACGATCGAACTGATACATCGCTTGTTTTCAAGCAAAAATATATATTTTTTATATTTTACTTAGATGAGCTTTAGGCTTCTCAACATTTCATGTATAGAGACCTTTTTGACAAAATTGAACACTACTGAGTAATAAGTGATTGAATTTTAATACTTGTCGCCATTTTGCAAAAAATTGACAAAATGGATTTTGCTAACAAACATACACAGGATGCTTAAGAATTCTATACTGTCACAAAATTTTGAAATTCAAATATGTATAAATAAGCTCACACTGACCTTAACTATATTGAAAATCTTATGAGCGTATGTATGGTGGGTCGATCGACTCATCACACTAAACGTGTTTTGAAAAAAAAATACTTTTATTTTTTAATTTTTAATTTTTTTGTATAGTATCGTAAGTATAGTTGAAAGCTATATTTGGTATAAAAAATTCAAGTCAATTTCTTAAATAGAAGCTTCATACGAGCGTTAACTGTATGCAGAGTCGCATAAAAGCTCGTTCGAGGTCTCGGTCAATATATGGTAAGACTCGGTTTTTATTAAAAAAAAAATAATTAAAAATTGCTTTTATATGCAAAATAAAATTCCAAACACTTTTTGCATACGACATTTTTCAGTAGGATTTGATTTAGCAAAGTTATGACACTTTGAATTTTTACGATAGCCGCCATTTTGAAAAAAAATTTTATATATTTTTTTTAAACATAACGTATAGGGGCTGCACGTTAGTTCTATGCGATATTAAAAATTAAAATTTTAATCTTCGAAACCAAGCAGTTAAGAGCGTTAACTCTTCCGAAAGTCTCAAAATGGCTAGTATGGGGGTACGATCGAACTGATACATCGCTTGTTTTCAAGCAAAAATATATATTTTTTATATTTTACTTAGATGAGCTTTAGGCTTCTCAACATTTCATGTATAGAGACCTTTTTGACAAAATTGAACACTACTGAGTAATAAGTGATTGAATTTTAATACTTGTCGCCATTTTGCAAAAAATTGACAAAATGGATTTTGCTAACAAACATACACAGGATGCTTAAGAATTCTATACTGTCACAAAATTTTGAAATTCAAATATGTATAAATAAGCTCACACTGACCTTAACTATATTGAAAATCTTATGAGCGTATGTATGGTGGGTCGATCGACTCATCACACTAAACGTGTTTTGAAAAAAAAATACTTTTATTTTTTAATTTTTAATTTTTTTGTATAGTATCGTAAGTATAGTTGAAAGCTCTATTTGGTATAAAAAATTCAAGTCAATTTCTTAAATAGAAGCTTCATACGAGCGTTAACTGTATGCAGAGTCGCATAAAAGCTCGTTCGAGGTCTCGGTCAATATATGGTAAGACTCGGTTTTTATTAAAAAAAAAATAATTAAAAATTGCTTTTATATGCAAAATAAAATTCCAAACACTTTTTGCATACGACATTTTTTAGTAGGATTTGATTTAGCAAAGTTATGACACTTTGAATTTTTACGATAGCCGCCATTTTGAAAAAAAATTTTATATATTTTTTTTAAACATAACGTATAGGGGCTGCACGTTAGTTCTATGCGATATTAAAAATTAAAATTTTAATCTTCGAAACCAAGCAGTTAAGAGCGTTAACTCTTCCGAAAGTCTCAAAATGGCTAGTATGGGGGTACGATCGAACTGATACATCGCTTGTTTTCAAGCAAAAATATATATTTTTTATATTTTACTTAGATAAGCTTTAGGCTTCTCAACATTTCATGTATAGAGACCTTTTTGACAAAATTGAACACTACTGAGTTATAAGTGATTGAATTTTAATACTTGTCGCCATTTTGCAAAAAATTGACAAAATGGATTTTGCTAACAAACATACACAGGATGCTTAAGAATTCTATACTGTCACAAAATTTTGAAATTCAAATATGTATAAATAAGCTCACACTGACCTTAACTATATTGAAAATCTTATGAGCGTATGTATGGTGGGTCGATCGACTCATCACACTAAACGTGTTTTGAAAAAAAAATACTTTTATTTTTTAATTTTTAATTTTTTTGTATAGTATCGTAAGTATAGTTGAAAGCTCTATTTGGTATAAAAAATTTAAGTAAATTTCTTAAATAGAAGCTTCATACGAGCGTTAACTGTATGCAGATTCGCATAAAAGCTCGTTCGAGGTCTCGGTCAATATATGGTAAGACTCGGTTTTTATTAAAAAAAAAATAATTAAAAATTGCTTTTATATGCAAATTAAAATTCCAAACACTTTTTGCATACGACATTTTTTAGTAGGATTTTATTTAGCAAAGTTATGACACTTTGAATTTTTACGATAGCCGCCATTTTGAAAAAAAAATTTATAAATTTTTTTTTAACATAACGTATAGGGGCTGCACGTTAGTTCTATGCGATATTAAAAATTAAAATTTTAATTTTCGAAACCAAGCAGTTAAGAGCGTTAACTCTTCCGAAAGTCTCAAAATGGCTAGTATGGGGGTACGATCGAACTGATACATCGCTTGTTTTCAAGCAAAAATATATATTTTTTATATTTTACTTAGATGAGCTTTAGGCTTCTCAACATTTCATGTATAGAGACCTTTTTGACAAAATCAAACACTACTGAGTTATAAGTGATTGAATTTTAATACTTGTCGCCATTTTGCAAAAAATTGACAAAATGGATTTTGCTAACAAACATACACAGGATGCTTAAGAATTCTATACTGTCACAAAATTTTGAAATTCAAATATGTATAAATAAGCTCACACTGACCTTAACTATATTGAAAATCTTATGAGCGTATGTATGGTGGGTCGATCGACTCATCACACTAAACGTGTTTTGAAAAAAAAATACTTTTATTTTTTAATTTTTAATTTTTTTGTATAGTATCGTAAGTATAGTTGAAAGCTCTATTTGGTATAAAAAATTTAAGTAAATTTCTTAAATAGAAGCTTCATACGAGCGTTAACTGTATGCAGATTCGCATAAAAGCTCGTTCGAGGTCTCGGTCAATATATGGTAAGACTCGGTTTTTATTAAAAAAAAAATAATTAAAAATTGCTTTTATATGCAAATTAAAATTCCAAACACTTTTTGCATACGACATTTTTTAGTAGGATTTTATTTAGCAAAGTTATGACACTTTGAATTTTTACGATAGCCGCCATTTTGAAAAAAAAATTTATATATTTTTTTTTAACATAACGTATAGGGGCTGCACGTTAGTTCTATGCGATATTAAAAATTAAAATTTTAATTTTCGAAACCAAACAGTTAAGAGCGTTAACTCTTCCGAAAGTCTCAAAATGGCTAGTATGGGGGTACGATCGAACTGATACATCGCTTGTTTTCAAGCAAAAATATATATTTTTTATATTTTACTTAGATGAGCTTTAGGCTTCTCAACATTTCATGTATAGAGACCTTTTTGACAAAATCAAACACTACTGAGTTATAAGTGATTGAATTTTAATACTTGTCGCCATTTTGCAAAAAATTGACAAAATGGATTTTGCTAACAAACATACACAGGATGCTTAAGAATTCTATACTGTCACAAAATTTTGAAATTCAAATATGTATAAATAAGCTCACACTGACCTTAACTATATTGAAAATCTTATGAGCGTATGTATGGTGGGTCGATCGACTCATCACACTAAACGTGTTTTGAAAAAAAAATACTTTTATTTTTTAATTTTTAATTTTTTTGTATAGTATCGTAAGTATAGTTGAAAGCTCTATTTGGTATAAAAAATTCAAGTCAATTTCTTAAATAAAAGCTTCATACGAGCGTTAACTGTATGCAGAGTCGCATAAAAGCTCGTTCGAGGTCTCGGTCAATATATGGTAAGACTCGGTTTTATTAAAAAAAAATAATTAAAAATTGCTTTTATATGCAAATTAAAATTCCAAACACTTTTTGCATACGACATTTTTTAGTAGAATTTTATTTAGCAAAGTTATGACACTTTGAATTTTTACGATAGCCGCCATTTTGAAAAAAAAATTTATATATTTTTTTTAAACATAACGTATAGGGGCTGCACGTTAGTTCTATGCGATATTAAAAATTAAAATTTTAATCTTCGAAACCAAGCAGTTAAGAGCGTTAACTCTTCCGAAAGTCTCAAAATGGCTAGTATGGGGGTACGATCGAACTGATACATCGCTTGTTTTCAAGCAAAAATATATATTTTTTATATTTTACTTAGATGAGCTTTAGGCTTCTCAACATTTCATGTATAGAGACCTTTTTGAAAAAATTGAACACTACTGAGTTATAAGTGATTGAATTTTAATACTTGTCGCCATTTTGCAAAAAATTGACAAAATGGATTTTGCTAACAAACATACACAGGATGCTTAAGAATTCTATACTGTCACAAAATTTTGAAATTCAAATATGTATAAATAAGCTCACACTGACCTTAACTATATTGAAAATCTTATGAGCGTATGTATGGTGGGTCGATCGACTCATCACACTAAACGTGTTTTGAAAAAAAAATACTTTTATTTTTTAATTTTTAATTTTTTTGTATAGTATCGTAAGTATAGTTGAAAGCTCTATTTGGTATAAAAAATTCAAGTCAATTTCTTAAATAAAAGCTTCATACGAGCGTTAACTGTATGCAGAGTCGCATAAAAGCTCGTTCGAGGTCTCGGTCAATATATGGTAAGACTCGGTTTTATTAAAAAAAAATAATTAAAAATTGCTTTTATATGCAAATTAAAATTCCAAACACTTTTTGCATACGACATTTTTTAGTAGGATTTTATTTAGCAAAGTTATGACACTTTGAATTTTTACGATAGCCGCCATTTTGAAAAAAAAATTTATATATTTTTTTTTAAACATAACGTATAGGGGCTGCACGTTAGTTCTATGCGATATTAAAAATTAAAATTTTAATCTTCGAAACCAAGCAGTTAAGAGCGTTAACTCTTCCGAAAGTCTCAAAATGGCTAGTATGGGGGTACGATCGAACTGATACATCGCTTGTTTTCAAGCAAAAATATATATTTTTTATATTTTACTTAGATGAGCTTTAGGCTTCTCAACATTTCATGTATAAAGACTTTTTTGACAAAATTGAACACTACTGAGTAATAAGTGATTGAATTTTATTACTTGTCGCCATTTTGCAAAAAATTGACAAAATGGATTTTGCTAACAAACATACACAGGATGCTTAAGAATTCTATGCTGTCACAAAATTTTGAAATTCAAATATGTATAAATAAGCTCACACTGACCTTAACTATATTGAAAATCTTATGAGCGTATGTATGGTGGGTCGATCGACTCATCACACTAAACGTGTTTTGAAAAAAAAATACTTTTATTTTTTAATTTTTAATTTTTTTGTATAGTATCGTAAGTATAGTTGAAAGCTCTATTTGGTATAAAAAATTCAAGTCAATTTCTTAAATAGAAGCTTCATACGAGCGTTAACTGTATGCAGAGTCGCATAAAAGCTCGTTCGAGGTCTCGGTCAATATATGGTAAGACTCGGTTTTTATTAAAAAAAAAATAATTAAAAATTGCTTTTATATGCAAATTAAAATTCTAAACACTTTTTGCATACGACATTTTTTAGTAGGATTTTATTTAGCAAAGTTATGACACTTTGAATTTTTACGATAGCCGCCATTTTGAAAAAAAAATTTTTTTATTTTTTTTAAACATAACGTATAGGGGCTGCACGTTAGTTCTATGCGATATTAAAAATTAAAATTTTAATCTTCGAAACCAAGCAGTTAAGAGCGTTAACTCTTCCGAAAGTCTCAAAATGGCTAGTATGGGGGTACGATCGAACTGATACATCGCTTGTTTTCAAGCAAAAATATATATTTTTTATATTTTACTTAGATGAGCTTTAGGCTTCTCAACATTTAATGTATAGAGACCTTTTTGACAAAATTGAACACTACTGAGTAATAAGTGATTGAATTTTAATACTTGTCGCCATTTTGCAAAAAATTGACAAAATGGATTTTGCTAACAAACATACACAGGATGCTTAAGAATTCTATACTGTCACAAAATTTTGAAATTCAAATATGTATAAATAAGCTCACACTGACCTTAACTATATTGAAAATCTTATGAGCGTATGTATGGTGGGTCGATCGACTCATCACACTAAACGTGTTTTGAAAAAAAAATACTTTTATTTTTTAATTTTTAATTTTTTTGTATAGTATCGTAAGTATAGTTGAAAGCTCTATTTGGTATAAAAAATTCAAGTCAATTTCTTAAATAGAAGCTTCATACGAGCGTTAACTGTATGCAGAGTCGCATAAAAGCTCGTTCGAGGTCTCGGTCAATATATGGTAAGACTCGGTTTTTATTAAAAAAAAAATAATTAAAAATTGCTTTTATATGCAAATTAAAATTCCAAACACTTTTTGCATACGAAATTTTTAAGTAGGATTTTATTTAGCAAAGTTATGACACTTTGATATTTTACGATAGCCGCCATTTTGAAAAAAAATTTTATATATTTTTTTTAAACATAACGTATAGGGGCTGCACGTTAGTTCTATGCGATATTAAAAATTAAAATTTTAATCTTCGAAACCAAGCAGTTAAGAGCGTTAACTCTTCCGAAAGTCTCAAAATGGCTAGTATGGGGGTACGATCGAACTGATACATCGCTTGTTTTCAAGCAAAAATATATATTTTTTATATTTTACTTAGATGAGCTTTAGGCTTCTCAACATTTCATGTATAGAGACCTTTTTGACAAAATTGAACACTACTGAGTAATAAGTGATTGAATTTTAATACTTGTCGCCATTTTGCAAAAAATTGACAAAATGGATTTTGCTAACAAACATACACAGGATGCTTAAGAATTCTATACTGTCACAAAATTTTGAAATTCAAATATCTATAAATAAGCTCACACTGACCCTAACTATATTGAAAATCTTATGAGCGTATGTATGGTGGGTCGATCGACTCATCACACTAAACGTGTTTTAAAAAAAAAATACTTTTATTTTTTAATTTTTAATTTTTTTGTATAGTATCGTAAGTATAGTTGAAAGCTCTATTTGGTATAAAAAATTCAAGTCAATTTCTTAAATAGAAGCTTCATACGAGCGTTAACTGTATGCAGAGTCGCATAAAAGCTCGTTCGAGGTCTCGGTCAATATATGGTAAGACTCGGTTTTTATTAAAAAAAAAATAATTAAAAATTGCTTTTATATGCAAAATAAAATTCCAAACACTTTTTGCATACGACATTTTTCAGTAGGATTTGATTTAGCAAAGTTATGACACTTTGAATTTTTACGATAGCCGCCATTTTGAAAAAAAATTTTATATATTTTTTTTAAACATAACGTATAGGGGCTGCACGTTAGTTCTATGCGATATTAAAAATTAAAATTTTAATCTTCGAAACCAAGCAGTTAAGAGCGTTAACTCTTCCGAAAGTCTCAAAATGGCTAGTATGGGGGTACGATCGAACTGATACATCGCTTGTTTTCAAGCAAAAATATATATTTTTTATATTTTACTTAGATGAGCTTTAGGCTTCTCAACATTTCATGTATAGAGACCTTTTTGACAAAATTGAACACTACTGAGTTATAAGTGATTGAATTTTAATACTTGTCGCCATTTTGCAAAAAATTGACAAAATGGATTTTGCTAACAAACATAAACAGGGTGTTTAAGAATTCTATACTGTCACAAAATTTTGAAATTTAAATATGTATAAATAAGCTCACACTGACCTTAACTATATTGAAAATCTTATGAGCGTATGTATGGTGGGTCGATCGACTCATCACACTAAACGTGTTTTGAAAAAAAAATACTTTTATTTTTTAATTTTTAATTTTTTTGTATAGTATCGTAAGTATAGTTGAAAGCTCTATTTGGTATAAAAAATTCAAGTCAATTTCTTAAATAGAAGCTTCATACGAGCGTTAACTGTATGCAGAGTCGCATAAAAGCTCGTTCGAGGTCTCGGTCAATATATGGTAAGACTCGGTTTTTATTAAAAAAAAAATAATTAAAAATTGCTTTTATATGCAAATTAAAATTCCAAACACTTTTTGCATACAACATTTTTTAGTAGGATTTTATTTAGCAAAGTTATGACACTTTGAATTTTTACGATAGCCGCCATTTTAAAAAAAAATTTTTTTTATTTTTTTTAAACATAACGTATAGGGGCTGCACGTTAGTTCTATGCGATATTAAAAATTAAAATTTTAATCTTTGAAACCAAGCAGTTAAGAGCGTTAACTCTTCCGAAAGTCTCAAAATGGCTAGTATGGGGGTACGATCGAACTGATACATCGCTTGTTTTCAAGCAAAAATATATATTTTTTATATTTTACTTAGATGAGCTTTAGGCTTCTCAACATTTCATGTATAGAGACCTTTTTGACAAAATTGAACACTACTGAGTAATAAGTGATTGAATTTTAATACTTGTCGCCATTTTGCAAAAAATTGACAAAATGGATTTTGCTAACAAACATACACAGGATGCTTAAGAATTCTATACTGTCACAAAATTTTGAAATTCAAATATGTATAAATAAGCTCACACTGACCTTAACTATATTGAAAATCTTATGAGCGTATGTATGGTGGGTCGATCGACTCATCACACTAAACGTGTTTTGAAAAAAAAATACTTTTATTTTTTAATTTTTAATTTTTTTGTATAGTATCGTAAGTATAGTTGAAAGCTATATTTGGTATAAAAAATTCAAGTCAATTTCTTAAATAGAAGCTTCATACGAGCGTTAACTGTATGCAGAGTCGCATAAAAGCTCGTTCGAGGTCTCGGTCAATATATGGTAAGACTCGGTTTTTATTAAAAAAAAAATAATTAAAAATTGCTTTTATATGCAAAATAAAATTCCAAACACTTTTTGCATACGACATTTTTCAGTAGGATTTGATTTAGCAAAGTTATGACACTTTGAATTTTTACGATAGCCGCCATTTTGAAAAAAAATTTTATATATTTTTTTTAAACATAACGTATAGGGGCTGCACGTTAGTTCTATGCGATATTAAAAATTAAAATTTTAATCTTCGAAACCAAGCAGTTAAGAGCGTTAACTCTTCCGAAAGTCTCAAAATGGCTAGTATGGGGGTACGATCGAACTGATACATCGCTTGTTTTCAAGCAAAAATATATATTTTTTATATTTTACTTAGATAAGCTTTAGGCTTCTCAACATTTCATGTATAGAGACCTTTTTGACAAAATTGAACACTACTGAGTTATAAGTGATTGAATTTTAATACTTGTCGCCATTTTGCAAAAAATTGACAAAATGGATTTTGCTAACAAACATACACAGGATGCTTAAGAATTCTATACTGTCACAAAATTTTGAAATTCAAATATGTATAAATAAGCTCACACTGACCTTAACTATATTGAAAATCTTATGAGCGTATGTATGGTGGGTCGATCGACTCATCACACTAAACGTGTTTTGAAAAAAAAATACTTTTATTTTTTAATTTTTAATTTTTTTGTATAGTATCGTAAGTATAGTTGAAAGCTCTATTTGGTATAAAAAATTCAAGTCAATTTCTTAAATAAAAGCTTCATACGAGCGTTAACTGTATGCAGAGTCGCATAAAAGCTCGTTCGAGGTCTCGGTCAATATATGGTAAGACTCGGTTTTTATTAAAAAAAAAATAATTAAAAATTGCTTTTATATGCAAAATAAAATTCCAAACACTTTTTGCATACGACATTTTTAAGTAGGATTTGATTTAGCAAAGTTATGACACTTTGAATTTTTACGATAGCCGCCATTTTGAAAAAAAATTTTATATATTGTTTTTAAACATAACGTATAGGGGCTGCACGTTAGTTCTATGCGATATTAAAAATTAAAATTTTAATCTTCGAAACCAAGCAGTTAAGAGCGTTAACTCTTCCGAAAGTCTCAAAATGGCTAGTATGGGGGTACGATCGAACTGATACATCGCTTGTTTTCAAGCAAAAATATATATTTTTTATATTTTACTTAGATGAGCTTTAGGCTTCTCAACATTTCATGTATAGAGACCTTTTTGACAAAATTGAACACTACTGAGTAATAAGTGATTGAATTTTAATACTTGTCGCCATTTTGCAAAAAATTGACAAAATGGATTTTGCTAACAAACATACACAGGATGCTTAAGAATTCTATACTGTCACAAAATTTTGAAATTCAAATATGTATAAATAAGCTCACACTGACCTTAACTATATTGAAAATCTTATGAGCGTATGTATGGTGGGTCGATCGACTCATCACACTAAACGTGTTTTGAAAAAAAAATACTTTTATTTTTTAATTTTTAATTTTTTTGTATAGTATCGTAAGTATAGTTGAAAGCTCTATTTGGTATAAAAAATTCAAGTCAATTTCTTAAATAGAAGCTTCATACGAGCGTTAACTGTATGCAGAGTCGCATAAAAGCTCGTTCGAGGTCTCGGTCAATATATGGTAAGACTCGGTTTTTATTAAAAAAAAAATAATTAAAAATTGCTTTTATATGCAAATTAAAATTCCAAACACTTTTTGCATACGACATTTTTTAGTAGGATTTTATTTAGCAAAGTTATGACACTTTGAATTTTTACGATAGCCGCCATTTTGAAAAAAAAATTTATATATTTTTTTTTAACATAACGTATAGGGGCTGCACGTTAGTTCTATGCGATATTAAAAATTAAAATTTTAATTTTCGAAACCAAGCAGTTAAGAGCGTTAACTCTTCCGAAAGTCTCAAAATGGCTAGTATGGGGGTACGATCGAACTGATACATCGCTTGTTTTCAAGCAAAAATATATATTTTTTATATTTTACTTAGATGAGCTTTAGGCTTCTCAACATTTTATGTATAGAGACCTTTTTGACAAAATCAAACACTACTGAGTTATAAGTGATTGAATTTTAATACTTGTCGCCATTTTGCAAAAAATTGACAAAATGGATTTTGCTAACAAACATACACAGGATGCTTAAGAATTCTATACTGTCACAAAATTTTGAAATTCAAATATGTATAAATAAGCTCACACTGACCTTAACTATATTGAAAATCTTATGAGCGTATGTATGGTGGGTCGATCGACTCATCACACTAAACGTGTTTTGAAAAAAAAATACTTTTATTTTTTAATTTTTAATTTTTTTGTATAGTATCGTAAGTATAGTTGAAAGCTCTATTTGGTATAAAAAATTCAAGTAAATTTCTTAAATAGAAGCTTCATACGAGCGTTAACTGTATGCAGATTCGCATAAAAGCTCGTTCGAGGTCTCGGTCAATATATGGTAAGACTCGGTTTTTATTAAAAAAAAAATAATTAAAAATTGCTTTTATATGCAAATTAAAATTCCAAACACTTTTTGCATACGACATTTTTTAGTAGGATTTTATTTAGCAAAGTTATGACACTTTGAATTTTTACGATAGCCGCCATTTAAAAAAAATTTTATATATTTTTTTTAAACATAACGTATAGGGGCTGCACGTTAGTTCTATGCGATATTAAAAATTAAAATTTTAATCTTTGAAACCAAGCAGTTAAGAGCGTTAACTCTTCCGAAAGTCTCAAAATGGCTAGTATGGGGGTACGATCGAACTGATACATCGCTTGTTTTTAAGCAAAAATATATATTTTTTATATTTTACTTAGATGAGCTTTAGGCTTCTCAACATTTCATGTATAGAGACCTTTTTGACAAAATTGAACACTACTGAGTAATAAGTGATTGAATTTTAATACTTGTCGCCATTTTGCAAAAAATTGACAAAATGGATTTTGCTAACAAACATACACAGGATGCTTAAGAATTCTATACTGTCACAAAATTTTGAAATTCAAATATGTATAAATAAGCTCACACTGACCTTAACTATATTGAAAATCTTATGAGCGTATGTATGGTGGGTCGATCGACTCATCACACTAAACGTGTTTTGAAAAAAAAATACTTTTATTTTTTAATTTTTAATTTTTTTGTATAGTATCGTAAGTATAGTTGAAAGCTCTATTTGGTATAAAAAATTCAAGTCAATTTCTTAAATAGAAGCTTCATACGAGCGTTAACTGTATGCAGAGTCGCATAAAAGCTCGTTCGAGGTCTCGGTCAATATATGGTAAGACTCGGTTTTTATTAAAAAAAAAATAATTAAAAATTGCTTTTATATGCAAATTAAAATTCCAAACACTTTTTGCATACGAAATTTTTAAGTAGGATTTTATTTAGCAAAGTTATGACACTTTGAATTTTTACGATAGCCGCCATTTTGAAAAAAAATTTTATATATTTTTTTTAAACATAACGTATAGGGGCTGCACGTTAGTTCTATGCGATATTAAAAATTAAAATTTTAATCTTCGAAACCAAGCAGTTAAGAGCGTTAACTCTTCCGAAAGTCTCAAAATGGCTAGTATGGGGGTACGATCGAACTGATACATCGCTTGTTTTCAAGCAAAAATATATATTTTTTATATTTTACTTAGATGAGCTTTAGGCTTCTCAACATTTCATGTATAGAGACCTTTTTGACAAAATTTAACACTACTGAGTAATAAGTGATTGAATTTTAATACTTGTCGCCATTTTGCAAAAAATTGACAAAATGGATTTTGCTAACAAACATACACAGGATGCTTAAGAATTCTATACTGTCACAAAATTTTGAAATTCAAATATGTATAAATAAGCTCACACTGACCTTAACTATATTGAAAATCTTATGAGCGTATGTATGGTGGGTCGATCGACTCATCACACTAAACGTGTTTTGAAAAAAAAATACTTTTATTTTTTAATTTTTAATTTTTTTGTATAGTATCGTAAGTATAGTTGAAAGCTCTATTTGGTATAAAAAATTCAAGTCAATTTCTTAAATAGAAGCTTCATACGAGCGTTAACTGTATGCAGAGTCGCATAAAAGCTCGTTCGAGGTCTCGGTCAATATATGGTAAGACTCGGTTTTTATTAAAAAAAAATAACTAAAAATTGCTTTTATATGCAAATTAAAATTCCAAACACTTTTTGCATACGACATTTTTCAGTAGGATGTCATTTAGCAAAGTTATGACACTTTGAATTTTTACGATAGCCGTAATTTTGAAAAAAAAAATTATATATTTTTTTTAAACATAACGTATAGGGGCTGCGCGTTAGTTCTATGCGATACTTAAAATTTTAATTTTAATCTTTGAAACCAAGCAGTTAAGAGCGTTAACTCTTCCGAAAGTCTCAAAATGGCTAGTATGGGGGTACGATCGAACTGATACATCGCTTGTTTTCAAGCAAAAATATATATTTTTTATATTTTACTTAGATGAGCTTTAGGCTTCTCAACATTTCATGTATAGAGACCTTTTTGACAAAATTGAACACTACTGAGTAATAAGTGATTGAATTTTAATACTTGTCGCCATTTTGCAAAAAATTGACAAAATGGATTTTGCTAACAAACATACACAGGATGCTTAAGAATTCTATGCTGTCACAAAATTTTGAAATTCAAATATGTATAAATAAGCTCACACTGACCTTAACTATATTGAAAATCTTATGAGCGTATGTATGGTGGGTCGATCGACTCATCACACTAAACGTGTTTTGAAAAAAAAATACTTTTATTTTTTAATTTTTAATTTTTTTGTATAGTATCGTAAGTATAGTTGAAAGCTCTATTTGGTATAAAAAATTCAAGTCAATTTCTTAAATAGAAGCTTCATACGAGCGTTAACTGTATGCAGAGTCGCATAAAAGCTCGTTCGAGGTCTCGGTCAATATATGGTAAGACTCGGTTTTTATTAAAAAAAAAATAATTAAAAATTGCTTTTATATGCAAAATAAAATTCCAAACACTTTTTGCATACGACATTTTTCAGTAGGATTTGATTTAGCAAAGTTATGACACTTTGAATTTTTACGATAGCCGCCATTTTGAAAAAAAATTTTATATATTTTTTTTAAACATAACGTATAGGGGCTGCACGTTAGTTCTATGCGATATTAAAAATTAAAATTTTAATCTTCGAAACCAAGCAGTTAAGAGCGTTAACTCTTCCGAAAGTCTCAAAATGGCTAGTATGGGGGTACGATCGAACTGATACATCGCTTGTTTTCAAGCAAAAATATATATTTTTTATATTTTACTTAGATGAGCTTTAGGCTTCTCAACATTTCATGTATAGAGACCTTTTTGACAAAATTGAACACTACTGAGTAATAAGTGATTGAATTTTAATACTTGTCGCCATTTTGCAAAAAATTGACAAAATGGATTTTGCTAACAAACATACACAGGATGCTTAAGAATTCTATACTGTCACAAAATTTTGAAATTCAAATATGTATAAATAAGCTCACACTGACCTTAACTATATTGAAAATCTTATGAGCGTATGTATGGTGGGTCGATCGACTCATCACACTAAACGTGTTTTGAAAAAAAAATACTTTTATTTTTTAATTTTTAATTTTTTTGTATAGTATCGTAAGTATAGTTGAAAGCTCTAGTTGGTATAAAAAATTCAAGTCAATTTCTTAAATAGAAGCTTCATACGAGCGTTAACTGTATGCAGAGTCGCATAAAAGCTCGTTCGAGGTCTCGGTCAATATATGGTAAGACTCGGTTTTTATTAAAAAAAAAATAATTAAAAATTGCTTTTATATGCAAATTAAAATTCCAAACACTTTTTGCATACGACATTTTTTAGTAGGATTTTATTTAGCAAAGTTATAACACTTTGAATTTTTACGATAGCCGCCATTTTGAAAAAAAAATTTATATATTTGTTTTAAACATAACGTATAGGGGCTGCACGTTAGTTCTATGCGATATTAAAAATTAAAATATAAATCTTCGAAACCAAGCAGTTAAGAGCGTTAACTCTTCCGAAAGTCTCAAAATGGCTAGTATGGGGGTACGATCGAACTGATACATCGCTTGTTTTCAAGCAAAAATATATATTTTTTATATTTTACTTAGATGAGCTTTAGGCTTCTCAACATTTCATGTTTAGAGATCTTTTTGACAAAATTGAACACTACTGAGTAATAAGTGATTGAATTTTAATACTTGTCGCCATTTTGCAAAAAATTGACAAAATGGATTTTGCTAACAAACATACACAGGATGCTTAAGAATTCTATGCTGTCACAAAATTTTGAAATTCAAATATGTATAAATAAGCTCACACTGACCTTAACTATATTGAAAATCTTATGAGCGTATGTATGGTGGGTCGATCGACTCATCACACTAAACGTGTTTTGAAAAAAAAATACTTTTATTTTTTAATTTTTAATTTTTTTGTATAGTATCGTAAGTATAGTTGAAAGCTCTATTTGGTATAAAAAATTCAAGTCAATTTCTTAAATAGAAGCTTCATACGAGCGTTAACTGTATGCAGAGTCGCATAAAAGCTCGTTCGAGGTCTCGGTCAATATATGGTAAGACTCGGTTTTTATTAAAAAAAAATAATTAAAAATTGCTTTTATATGCAAATTAAAATTCCAAACACTTTTTGCATACGACATTTTTTAGTAGGATTTTATTTAGCAAAGTTATGACACTTTGAATTTTTACGATAGCCGATATTTTGAAAAAAAAAATTATATATTTTTTTTAAACATAACGTATAGGGGCTGCACGTTACTTCTATGCGATATGAAAAATTAAAATTTTAATCTTCGAAACCAAGCAGTTAAGAGCGTTAACTCTTCCGAAAGTCTCAAAATGGGTAGTATGGGGGTACGATCGAACTGATACATCGCTTGTTTTCAAGCAAAAATATATATTTTTTATATTTTACTTAGATGAGCTTTAGGCTTCTCAACATTTCATGTATAGAGACCTTTTTGACAAAATTGAACACTACTGAGTAATAAGTGATTGAATTTTAATACTTGTCGCCATTTTGCAAAAAATTGACAAAATGGATTTTGCTAACAAACATACACAGGATGCTTAAAAATTCTATACTGTCACAAAATTTTGAAATTCAAATATGTATAAATAAGCTCACACTGACCTTAACTATATTGAAAATCTTATGAGCGTATGTATGGTGGGTCGATCGACTCATCACACTAAACGTGTTTTGAAAAAAAAATACTTTTATTTTTTAATTTTTAATTTTTTTGTATAGTATCGTAAGTATAGTTGAAAGCTCTATTTGGTATAAAAAATTCAAGTCAATTTCTTAAATAGAAGCTTCATACGAGCGTTAACTGTATGCAGAGTCGCATAAAAGCTCGTTCGAGGTCTCGGTCAATATATGGTAAGACTCGGTTTTTATTTAAAAAAAAATAATTAAAAATTGCTTTTATATGCAAATTAAAATTCCAAACACTTTTTGCATACGACATTTTTTAGTAGGATTTTATTTAGCAAAGTTATGACACTTTGAATTTTTACGATAGCCGCCATTTTGAAAAAAAAATTTATATATTTTTTTTAAACATAACGTATAGGGGCTGCACGTTACTTCTATGCGATATTAAAAATTAAAATTTTAATCTTCGAAACCAAGCAGTTAAGAGCGTTAACTCTTCCGAAAGTCTCAAAATGGCTAGTATGGGGGTACGATCGAACTGATACATCGCTTGTTTTCAAGCAAAAATATATATTTTTTATATTTTACTTAGATGAGCTTTAGGCTTCTCAACATTTCATGTTTAGAGATCTTTTTGACAAAATTGAACACTACTGAGTAATAAGTGATTGAATTTTAATACTTGTCGCCATTTTGCAAAAAATTGACAAAATGGATTTTGCTAACAAACATACACAGGATGCTTAAGAATTCTATGCTGTCACAAAATTTTGAAATTCAAATATGTATAAATAAGCTCACACTGACCTTAACTATATTTAAAATCTTATGAGCGTATGTATGGTGGGTCGATCGACTCATCACACTAAACGTGTTTTGAAAAAAAAATACTTTTATTTTTTAATTTTAAATTTTTTTGTATAGTATCGTAAGTATAGTTGAAAGCTCTATTTGGTATAAAAAATTCAAGTCAATTTCTTAAATAGAAGCTTCATACGAGCGTTAACTGTATGCAGAGTCGCATAAAAGCTCGTTCGAGGTCTCGGTCAATATATGGTAAGACTCGGTTTTTATTAAAAAAAAATAACTAAAAATTGCTTTTATATGCAAATTAAAATTCCAAACACTTTTTGCATACGACATTTTTCAGTAGGATGTCATTTAGCAAAGTTATGACACTTTGAATTTTTACGATAGCCGTAATTTTGAAAAAAAAAATTATATATTTTTTTTAAACATAACGTATAGGGGCTGCGCGTTAGTTCTATGCGATACTTAAAATTTAAATTTTAATCTTTGAAACCAAGCAGTTAAGAGCGTTAACTCTTCCGAAAGTCTCAAAATGGCTAGTATGGGGGTACGATCGAACTGATACATCGCTTGTTTTCAAGCAAAAATATATATTTTTTATATTTTACTTAGATGAGCTTTAGGCTTCTCAACATTTCATGTATAGAGACCTTTTTGACAAAATTGAACACTACTGAGTAATAAGTGATTGAATTTTAATACTTGTCGCCATTTTGCAAAAAATTGACAAAATGGATTTTGCTAACAAACATACACAGGATGCTTAAGAATTCTATGCTGTCACAAAATTTTGAAATTCAAATATGTATAAATAAGCTCACACTGACCTTAACTATATTGAAAATCTTATGAGCGTATGTATGGTGGGTCGATCGACTCATCACACTAAACGTGTTTTGAAAAAAAAATACTTTTATTTTTTAATTTTTAATTTTTTTGTATAGTATCGTAAGTATAGTTGAAAGCTCTATTTGGTATAAAAAATTCAAGTCAATTTCTTAAATAGAAGCTTCATACGAGCGTTAACTGTATGCAGAGTCGCATAAAAGCTCGTTCGAGGTCTCGGTCAATATATGGTAAGACTCGGTTTTTATTAAAAAAAAAATAATTAAAAATTGCTTTTATATGCAAATTAAAATTCCAAACACTTTTTGCATACGACATTTTTTAGTAGGATTTTATTTAGCAAAGTTATGACACTTTGAATTTTTACGATAGCCGATATTTTGAAAAAAAAAATTATATATTTTTTTTAAACATAACGTATAGGGGCTGCACGTTACTTCTATGCGATATGAAAAATTAAAATTTTAATCTTCGAAACCAAGCAGTTAAGAGCGTTAACTCTTCCGAAAGTCTCAAAATGGGTAGTATGGGGGTACGATCGAACTGATACATCGCTTGTTTTCAAGCAAAAATATATATTTTTTATATTTTACTTAGATGAGCTTTAGGCTTCTCAACATTTCATGTATAGAGACCTTTTTGACAAAATTGAACACTACTGAGTAATAAGTGATTGAATTTTAATACTTGTCGCCATTTTGCAAAAAATTGACAAAATGGATTTTGCTAACAAACATACACAGGATGCTTAAAAATTCTATACTGTCACAAAATTTTGAAATTCAAATATGTATAAATAAGCTCACACTGACCTTAACTATATTGAAAATCTTATGAGCGTATGTATGGTGGGTCGATCGACTCATCACACTAAACGTGTTTTGAAAAAAAAATACTTTTATTTTTTAATTTTTAATTTTTTTGTATAGTATCGTAAGTATAGTTGAAAGCTCTATTTGGTATAAAAAATTCAAGTCAATTTCTTAAATAGAAGCTTCATACGAGCGTTAACTGTATGCAGAGTCGCATAAAAGCTCGTTCGAGGTCTCGGTCAATATATGGTAAGACTCGGTTTTTATTTAAAAAAAAATAATTAAAAATTGCTTTTATATGCAAATTAAAATTCCAAACACTTTTTGCATACGACATTTTTTAGTAGGATTTTATTTAGCAAAGTTATGACACTTTGAATTTTTACGATAGCCGCCATTTTGAAAAAAAAATTTATATATTTTTTTTAAACATAACGTATAGGGGCTGCACGTTACTTCTATGCGATATTAAAAATTAAAATTTTAATCTTCGAAACCAAGCAGTTAAGAGCGTTAACTCTTCCGAAAGTCTCAAAATGGCTAGTATGGGGGTACGATCGAACTGATACATCGCTTGTTTTCAAGCAAAAATATATATTTTTTATATTTTACTTAGATGAGCTTTAGGCTTCTCAACATTTCATGTATAGAGACCTTTTTGACAAAATTGAACACTACTGAGTTATAAGTGATTGAATTTTAATACTTGTCGCCATTTTGCAAAAAATTGACAAAATGGATTTTGCTAACAAACATACACAGGATGCTTAAGAATTCTATACTGTCACAAAATTTTGAAATTCAAATATGTATAAATAAGCTCACACTGACCTTAACTATATTTAAAATCTTATGAGCGTATGTATGGTGGGTCGATCGACTCATCACACTAAACGTGTTTTGAAAAAAAAATACTTTTATTTTTTAATTTTTAATTTTTTTGTATAGTATCGTAAGTATAGTTGAAAGCTCTATTTGGTATAAAAAATTCAAGTCAATTTCTTAAATAGAAGCTTCATACGAGCGTTAACTGTATGCAGAGTCGCATAAAAGCTCGTTCGAGGTCTCGGTCAATATATGGTAAGACTCGGTTTTTATTAAAAAAAAATAACTAAAAATTGCTTTTATATGCAAATTAAAATTCCAAACACTTTTTGCATACGACATTTTTCAGTAGGATGTCATTTAGCAAAGTTATGACACTTTGAATTTTTACGATAGCCGTAATTTTGAAAAAAAAAATTATATATTTTTTTTAAACATAACGTATAGGGGCTGCGCGTTAGTTCTATGCGATACTTAAAATTTAAATTTTAATCTTTGAAACCAAGCAGTTAAGAGCGTTAACTCTTCCGAAAGTCTCAAAATGGCTAGTATGGGGGTACGATCGAACTGATACATCGCTTGTTTTCAAGCAAAAATATATATTTTTTATATTTTACTTAGATGAGCTTTAGGCTTCTCAACATTTCATGTATAGAGACCTTTTTGACAAAATTGAACACTACTGAGTAATAAGTGATTGAATTTTAATACTTGTCGCCATTTTGCAAAAAATTGACAAAATGGATTTTGCTAACAAACATACACAGGATGCTTAAGAATTCTATGCTGTCACAAAATTTTGAAATTCAAATATGTATAAATAAGCTCACACTGACCTTAACTATATTGAAAATCTTATGAGCGTATGTATGGTGGGTCGATCGACTCATCACACTAAACGTGTTTTGAAAAAAAAATACTTTTATTTTTTAATTTTTAATTTTTTTGTATAGTATCGTAAGTATAGTTGAAAGCTCTATTTGGTATAAAAAATTCAAGTCAATTTCTTAAATAGAAGCTTCATACGAGCGTTAACTGTATGCAGAGTCGCATAAAAGCTCGTTCGAGGTCTCGGTCAATATATGGTAAGACTCGGTTTTTATTAAAAAAAAAATAATTAAAAATTGCTTTTATATGCAAATTAAAATTCCAAACACTTTTTGCATACGACATTTTTTAGTAGGATTTTATTTAGCAAAGTTATGACACTTTGAATTTTTACGATAGCCGATATTTTGAAAAAAAAAATTATATATTTTTTTTAAACATAACGTATAGGGGCTGCACGTTACTTCTATGCGATATGAAAAATTAAAATTTTAATCTTCGAAACCAAGCAGTTAAGAGCGTTAACTCTTCCGAAAGTCTCAAAATGGGTAGTATGGGGGTACGATCGAACTGATACATCGCTTGTTTTCAAGCAAAAATATATATTTTTTATATTTTACTTAGATGAGCTTTAGGCTTCTCAACATTTCATGTATAGAGACCTTTTTGACAAAATTGAACACTACTGAGTAATAAGTAATTGAATTTTAATACTTGTCGCCATTTTGCAAAAAATTGACAAAATGGATTTTGCTAACAAACATACACAGGATGCTTAAAAATTCTATACTGTCACAAAATTTTGAAATTCAAATATGTATAAATAAGCTCACACTGACCTTAACTATATTGAAAATCTTATGAGCGTATGTATGGTGGGTCGATCGACTCATCACACTAAACGTGTTTTGAAAAAAAAATACTTTTATTTTTTAATTTTTAATTTTTTTGTATAGTATCGTAAGTATAGTTGAAAGCTCTATTTGGTATAAAAAATTCAAGTCAATTTCTTGAATAGAAGCTTCATACGAGCGTTAACTGTATGCAGAGTCGCATAAAAGCTCGTTCGAGGTCTCGGTCAATATATGGTAAGACTCGGTTTTTATTAAAAAAAAAATAATTAAAAATTGCTTTTATATGCAAATTAAAATTCCAAACACTTTTTGCATACGACATTTTTTAGTAGGATTTTATTTAGCAAAGTTATGACACTTTGAATTTTTACGATAGCCGCAATTTTAAAAAAAATTTTATATATTTTTTTTTAACATAACGTATAGGGGCTGCACGTTAGTTCTATGCGATATTAAAAATTAAAATTTTAATCTTCGAAACCAAGCAGTTAAGAGCGTTAACTCTTCCGAAAGTCTCAAAATGGCTAGTATGGGGGTACGATCGAACTGATACATCGCTTGTTTTCAAGCAAAAATATATATTTTTTATATTTTACTTAGATGAGCTTTAGGCTTCTCAACATTTCATGTATAGAGACCTTTTTGACAAAATTGAACACTACTGAGTAATAAGTGATTGAATTTTAATACTTGTCGCCATTTTGCAAAAAATTGACAAAATGGATTTTGCTAACAAACATACACAGGATGCTTAAGAATTCTATGCTGTCACAAAATTTTGAAATTCAAATATGTATAAATAAGCTCACACTGACCTTAACTATATTGAAAATCTTATGAGCGTATGTATGGTGGGTCGATCGACTCATCACACTAAACGTGTTTTGAAAAAAAAATACTTTTATTTTTTAATTTTTAATTTTTTTGTATAGTATCGTAAGTATAGTTGAAAGCTCTATTTGGTATAAAAAATTCAAGTCAATTTCTTAAATAGAAGCTTCATACGAGCGTTAACTGTATGCAGAGTCGCATAAAAGCTCGTTCGAGGTCTCGGTCAATATATGGTAAGACTCGGTTTTTATTAAAAAAAAATAATTAAAAATTGCTATTATATGCAAATTAAAATTCCAAACACTTTTTGCATACGACATTTTTTAGTAGGATTTTATTTAGCAAAGTTATGACACTTTGAATTTTTACGATAGCCGCCATTTTGAAAAAAAAATTTATATATTTTTTTTAAACATAACGTATAGGGGCTGCACGTTACTTCTATGCGATATTAAAAATTAAAATTTTAATCTTCGAAACCAAGCAGTTAAGAGCGTTAACTCTTCCGAAAGTCTCAAAATGGCTAGTATGGGGGTACGATCGAACTGATACATCGCTTGTTTTCAAGCAAAAATATATATTTTTTATATTTTACTTAGATGAGCTTTAGGCTTCTCAACATTTCATGTATAGAGACCTTTTTGACAAAATTGAACACTACTGAGTTATAAGTGATTGAATTTTAATACTTGTCGCCATTTTGCAAAAAATTGACAAAATGGATTTTGCTAACAAACATACACAGGATGCTTAAGAATTCTATACTGTCACAAAATTTTGAAATTCAAATATGTATAAATAAGCTCACACTGACCTTAACTATATTTAAAATCTTATGAGCGTATGTATGGTGGGTCGATCGACTCATCACACTAAACGTGTTTTGAAAAAAAAATACTTTTATTTTTTAATTTTTAATTTTTTTGTATAGAATCGTAAGTATAGTTGAAAGCTCTATTTGGTATAAAAAATTCAAGTCAATTTCTTAAATAGAAGCTTCATACGAGCGTTAACTGTATGCAGAGTCGCATAAAAGCTCGTTCGAGGTCTCGGTCAATATATGGTAAGACTCGGTTTTTATTAAAAAAAAAATAATTAAAAATTGCTTTTATATGCAAATTAAAATTCCAAACACTTTTTGCATACGACATTTTTTAGTAGGATTTTATTTAGCAAAGTTATGACACTTTGAATTTTTACGATAGCCGCCATTTTAAAAAAATTTTATATATTTTTTTTAAACATAACGTATAGGGGCTGCACGTTAGTTCTATGCGATATTAAAAATTAAAATTTTAATCTTCGAAACCAAGCAGTTAAGAGCGTTAACTCTTCCGAAAGTCTCAAAATGGCTAGTATGGGGGTACGATCGAACTGATACATCGCTTGTTTTCAAGCAAAAATATATATTTTTTATATTTTACTTAGATGAGCTTTAGGCTTCTCAACATTTCATGTATAGAGACCTTTTTGACAAAATTGAACACTACTGAGTAATAAGTGATTGAATTTTAATACTTGTCGCCATTTTGCAAAAAATTGACAAAATGGATTTTGCTAACAAACATACACAGGATGCTTAAGAATTCTATACTGTCACAAAATTTTGAAATTCAAATATGTATAAATAAGCTCACACTGACCTTAACTATATTGAAAATCTTATGAGCGTATGTATGGTGGGTCGATCGACTCATCACACTAAACGTGTTTTGAAAAAAAAATACTTTTATTTTTTAATTTTTAATTTTTTTGTATAGTATCGTAAGTATAGTTGAAAGCTCTATTTGGTATAAAAAATTCAAGTCAATTTCTTAAATAGAAGCTTCATACGAGCGTTAACTGTATGCAGAGTCGCATAAAAGCTCGTTCGAGGTCTCGGTCAATATATGGTAAGACTCGGTTTTTATTAAAAAAAAATAACTAAAAATTGCTTTTATATGCAAATTAAAATTCCAAACACTTTTTGCATACGACATTTTTCAGTAGGATGTCATTTAGCAAAGTTATGACACTTTGAATTTTTACGATAGCCGTAATTTTGAAAAAAAAAATTATATATTTTTTTTAAACATAACGTATAGGGGCTGCGCGTTAGTTCTATGCGATACTTAAAATTTTAATTTTAATCTTCGAAACCAAGCAGTTAAGAGCGTTAACTCTTCCGAAAGTCTCAAAATGGCTAGTATGGGGGTACGATCGAACTGATACATCGCTTGTTTTCAAGCAAAAATATATATTTTTTATATTTTACTTAGATGAGCTTTAAGCTTCTCAACATTTCATGTATAGAGACCTTTTTGACAAAATTGAACACTACTGAGTAATAAGTGATTGAATTTTAATACTTGTCGCCATTTTGCAAAAAATTGACAAAATGGATTTTGCTAACAAACATACACAGGATGCTTAAGAATTCTATACTGTCACAAAATTTTGAAATTCAAATATGTATAAATAAGCTCACACTGACCTTAACTATATTGAAAATCTTATGAGCGTATGTATGGTGGGTCGATCGACTCATCACACTAAACGTGTTTTGAAAAAAAAATACTTTTATTTTTTAATTTTTAATTTTTTTGTATAGTATCGTAAGTATAGTTGAAAGCTCTATTTGGTATAAAAAATTCAAGTCAATTTCTTAAATAGAAGCTTCATACGAGCGTTAACTGTATGCAGAGTCGCATAAAAGCTCGTTCGAGGTCTCGGTCAATATATGGTAAGACTCGGTTTTTATTAAAAAAAAAATAATTAAAAATTGCTTTTATATGCAAAATAAAATTCCAAACACTTTTTGCATACGACATTTTTCAGTAGGATTTGATTTAGCAAAGTTATGACACTTTGAATTTTTACGATAGCCGCCATTTTGAAAAAAAATTTTATATATTTTTTTTAAACATAACGTATAGGGGCTGCACGTTAGTTCTATGCGATATTAAAAATTAAAATTTTAATCTTCGAAACCAAGCAGTTAAGAGCGTTAACTCTTCCGAAAGTCTCAAAATGGCTAGTATGGGGGTACGATCGAACTGATACATCGCTTGTTTTCAAGCAAAAATATATATTTTTTATATTTTACTTAGATGAGCTTTAGGCTTCTCAACATTTCATGTATAGAGACCTTTTTGACAAAATTGAACACTACTGAGTAATAAGTGATTGAATTTTAATACTTGTCGCCATTTTGCAAAAAATTGACAAAATGGATTTTGCTAACAAACATACACAGGATGCTTAAGAATTCTATACTGTCACAAAATTTTGAAATTCAAATATGTATAAATAAGCTCACACTGACCTTAACTATATTGAAAATCTTATGAGCGTATGTATGGTGGGTCGATCGACTCATCACACTAAACGTGTTTTGAAAAAAAAATACTTTTATTTTTTAATTTTTAATTTTTTTGTATAGTATCGTAAGTATAGTTGAAAGCTCTAGTTGGTATAAAAAATTCAAGTCAATTTCTTAAATAGAAGCTTCATACGAGCGTTAACTGTATGCAGAGTCGCATAAAAGCTCGTTCGAGGTCTCGGTCAATATATGGTAAGACTCGGTTTTTATTAAAAAAAAAATAATTAAAAATTGCTTTTATATGCAAATTAAAATTCCAAACACTTTTTGCATACGACATTTTTTAGTAGGATTTTATTTAGCAAAGTTATAACACTTTGAATTTTTACGATAGCCGCCATTTTGAAAAAAAAATTTATATATTTGTTTTAAACATAACGTATAGGGGCTGCACGTTAGTTCTATGCGATATTAAAAATTAAAATATAAATCTTCGAAACCAAGCAGTTAAGAGCGTTAACTCTTCCGAAAGTCTCAAAATGGCTAGTATGGGGGTACGATCGAACTGATACATCGCTTGTTTTCAAGCAAAAATATATATTTTTTATATTTTACTTAGATGAGCTTTAGGCTTCTCAACATTTCATGTTTAGAGATCTTTTTGACAAAATTGAACACTACTGAGTAATAAGTGATTGAATTTTAATACTTGTCGCCATTTTGCAAAAAATTGACAAAATGGATTTTGCTAACAAACATACACAGGATGCTTAAGAATTCTATGCTGTCACAAAATTTTGAAATTCAAATATGTATAAATAAGCTCACACTGACCTTAACTATATTGAAAATCTTATGAGCGTATGTATGGTGGGTCGATCGACTCATCACACTAAACGTGTTTTGAAAAAAAAATACTTTTATTTTTTAATTTTTAATTTTTTTGTATAGTATCGTAAGTATAGTTGAAAGCTCTAGTTGGTATAAAAAATTCAAGTCAATTTCTTAAATAGAAGCTTCATACGAGCGTTAACTGTATGCAGAGTCGCATAAAAGCTCGTTCGAGGTCTCGGTCAATATATGGTAAGACTCGGTTTTTATTAAAAAAAAAATAATTAAAAATTGCTTTTATATGCAAATTAAAATTCCAAACACTTTTTGCATACGACATTTTTTAGTAGGATTTTATTTAGCAAAGTTATAACACTTTGAATTTTTACGATAGCCGCCATTTTGAAAAAAAAATTTATATATTTGTTTTAAACATAACGTATAGGGGCTGCACGTTAGTTCTATGCGATATTAAAAATTAAAATATAAATCTTCGAAACCAAGCAGTTAAGAGCGTTAACTCTTCCGAAAGTCTCAAAATGGCTAGTATGGGGGTACGATCGAACTGATACATCGCTTGTTTTCAAGCAAAAATATATATTTTTTATATTTTACTTAGATGAGCTTTAGGCTTCTCAACATTTCATGTTTAGAGATCTTTTTGACAAAATTGAACACTACTGAGTAATAAGTGATTGAATTTTAATACTTGTCGCCATTTTGCAAAAAATTGACAAAATGGATTTTGCTAACAAACATACACAGGATGCTTAAGAATTCTATGCTGTCACAAAATTTTGAAATTCAAATATGTATAAATAAGCTCACACTGACCTTAACTATATTGAAAATCTTATGAGCGTATGTATGGTGGGTCGATCGACTCATCACACTAAACGTGTTTTGAAAAAAAAATACTTTTATTTTTTAATTTTTAATTTTTTTGTATAGTATCGTAAGTATAGTTGAAAGCTCTATTTGGTATAAAAAATTCAAGTCAATTTCTTAAATAGAAGCTTCATACGAGCGTTAACTGTATGCAGAGTCGCATAAAAGCTCGTTCGAGGTCTCGGTCAATATATGGTAAGACTCGGTTTTTATTAAAAAAAAATAATTAAAAATTGCTTTTATATGCAAATTAAAATTCCAAACACTTTTTGCATACGACATTTTTTAGTAGGATTTTATTTAGCAAAGTTATGACACTTTGAATTTTTACGATAGCCGATATTTTGAAAAAAAAAATTATATATTTTTTTTAAACATAACGTATAGGGGCTGCACGTTACTTCTATGCGATATGAAAAATTAAAATTTTAATCTTCGAAACCAAGCAGTTAAGAGCGTTAACTCTTCCGAAAGTCTCAAAATGGGTAGTATGGGGGTACGATCGAACTGATACATCGCTTGTTTTCAAGCAAAAATATATATTTTTTATATTTTACTTAGATGAGCTTTAGGCTTCTCAACATTTCATGTATAGAGACCTTTTTGACAAAATTGAACACTACTGAGTAATAAGTGATTGAATTTTAATACTTGTCGCCATTTTGCAAAAAATTGACAAAATGGATTTTGCTAACAAACATACACAGGATGCTTAAAAATTCTATACTGTCACAAAATTTTGAAATTCAAATATGTATAAATAAGCTCACACTGACCTTAACTATATTGAAAATCTTATGAGCGTATGTATGGTGGGTCGATCGACTCATCACACTAAACGTGTTTTGAAAAAAAAATACTTTTATTTTTTAATTTTTAATTTTTTTGTATAGTATCGTAAGTATAGTTGAAAGCTCTATTTGGTATAAAAAATTCAAGTCAATTTCTTAAATAGAAGCTTCATACGAGCGTTAACTGTATGCAGAGTCGCATAAAAGCTCGTTCGAGGTCTCGGTCAATATATGGTAAGACTCGGTTTTTATTTAAAAAAAAATAATTAAAAATTGCTTTTATATGCAAATTAAAATTCCAAACACTTTTTGCATACGACATTTTTTAGTAGGATTTTATTTAGCAAAGTTATGACACTTTGAATTTTTACGATAGCCGCCATTTTGAAAAAAAAATTTATATATTTTTTTTAAACATAACGTATAGGGGCTGCACGTTACTTCTATGCGATATTAAAAATTAAAATTTTAATCTTCGAAACCAAGCAGTTAAGAGCGTTAACTCTTCCGAAAGTCTCAAAATGGCTAGTATGGGGGTACGATCGAACTGATACATCGCTTGTTTTCAAGCAAAAATATATATTTTTTATATTTTACTTAGATGAGCTTTAGGCTTCTCAACATTTCATGTATAGAGACCTTTTTGACAAAATTGAACACTACTGAGTTATAAGTGATTGAATTTTAATACTTGTCGCCATTTTGCAAAAAATTGACAAAATGGATTTTGCTAACAAACATACACAGGATGCTTAAGAATTCTATACTGTCACAAAATTTTGAAATTCAAATATGTATAAATAAGCTCACACTGACCTTAACTATATTTAAAATTTTTAATTTTTTTGTATAGTATCGTAAGTATAGTTGAAAGCTCTATTTGGTATAAAAAATTCAAGTCAATTTCTTAAATAGAAGCTTCATACGAGCGTTAACTGTATGCAGAGTCGCATAAAAGCTCGTTCGAGGTCTCGGTCAATATATGGTAAGACTCGGTTTTTATTAAAAAAAAAATAATTAAAAATTGCTTTTATATGCAAATTAAAATTCCAAACCCTTTTTGCATACGACATTTTTTAGTAGGATTTTATTTAGCAAAGTTATGACACTTTGAATTTTTACGATAGCCGCCATTTTAAAAAAATTTTATATATTTTTTTTAAACATAACGTATAGGGGCTGCACGTTAGTTCTATGCGATATTAAAAATTAAAATTTTAATCTTCGAAACCAAGCAGTTAAGAGCGTTAACTCTTCCGAAAGTCTCAAAATGGCTAGTATGGGGGTACGATCGAACTGATACATCGCTTGTTTTCAAGCAAAAATATATATTTTTTATATTTTACTTAGATGAGCTTTAGGCTTCTCAACATTTCATGTATAGAGACCTTTTTGACAAAATTGAACACTACTGAGTAATAAGTGATTGAATTTTAATACTTGTCGCCATTTTGCAAAAAATTGACAAAATGGATTTTGCTAACAAACATACACAGGATGCTTAAAAATTCTATACTGTCACAAAATTTTGAAATTCAAATATGTATAAATAAGCTCACACTGACCTTAACTATATTGAAAATCTTATGAGCGTATGTATGGTGGGTCGATCGACTCATCACACTAAACGTGTTTTGAAAAAAAAATACTTTTATTTTTTAATTTTTAATTTTTTTGTATAGTATCGTAAGTATAGTTGAAAGCTCTATTTGGTATAAAAAATTCAAGTCAATTTCTTAAATAGAAGCTTCATACGAGCGTTAACTGTATGCAGAGTCGCATAAAAGCTCGTTCGAGGTCTCGGTCAATATATTTTAAGACTCGGTTTTTATTAAAAAAAAAAATAATTAAAAATTGCTTTTATATGCAAATTAAAATTCCAAACACTTTTTGCATACGACATTTTTTAGTAGGATTTTATTTAGCAAAGTTATGACACTTTGAATTTTTACGATAGCCGCCATTTTGAAAAAAAAATTTATATATTTTTTTTTAACATAACGTATAGGGGCTGCACGTTAGTTCTATGCGATATTAAAAATTAAAATTTTAATCTTCGAAACCAAGCAGTTAAGAGCGTTAACTCTTCCGAAAGTCTCAAAATGGCTAGTATGGGGGTACGATCGAACTGATACATCGCTTGTTTTCAAGCAAAAATATATATTTTTTATATTTTACTTAGATGAGCTTTAGGCTTCTCAACATTTCATGTATAGAGACCTTTTTGACAAAATTGAACACTACTGAGTAATAAGTGATTGAATTTTAATACTTGTCGCCATTTTGCAAAAAATTGACAAAATGGATTTTGCTAACAAACATACACAGGATGCTTAAGAATTCTATGCTGTCACAAAATTTTGAAATTCAAATATGTATAAATAAGCTCACACTGACCTTAACTATATTGAAAATCTTATGAGCGTATGTATGGTGGGTCGATCGACTCATCACACTAAACGTGTTTTGAAAAAAAAATACTTTTATTTTTTAATTTTTAATTTTTTTGTATAGAATCGTAAGTATAGTTGAAAGCTCTATTTGGTATAAAAAATTCAAGTCAATTTCTTAAATAGAAGCTTCATACGAGCGTTATCTGTATGCAGAGTCGCATAAAAGCTCGTTCGAGGTCTCGGTCAATATATGGTAAGACTCGGTTTTTATTAAAAAAAAAATAATTAAAAATTGCTTTTATATGCAAATTAAAATTCCAAACACTTTTTGCATTAGACATTTTTTAGTAGGATTTTATTTAGCAAAGTTATGACACTTTGAATTTTTACGATAGCCGCCATTTTGAAAAAAAAATTTATATATTTTTTTTAAACATAACGTATAGGGGCTGCACGTTACTTCTATGCGATATGAAAAATTAAAATTTTAATCTTCGAAACCAAGCAGTTAAGAGCGTTAATTCTTCCGAAAGTCTCAAAATGGCTAGTATGGGGGTACGATCGAACTGATACATCGCTTGTTTTCAAGCAAAAATATATATTTTTTATATTTTACTTAGATGAGCTTTAGGCTTCTCAACATTTCATGTATAGAGACCTTTTTGACAAAATTGAACACTACTGAGTAATAAGTGATTGAATTTTAATACTTGTCGCCATTTTGCAAAAAATTGACAAAATGGATTTTGCTAACAAACATACACAGGATGCTTAAGAATTCTATACTGTCACAAAATTTTGAAATTCAAATATGTATAAATAAGCTCACACTGACCTTAACTATATTGAAAATCTTATGAGCGTATGTATGGTGGGTCGATCGACTCATCACACTAAACGTGTTTTGAAAAAAAAATACTTTTATTTTTTAATTTTTAATTTTTTTGTATAGTATCGTAAGTATAGTTGAAAGCTCTATTTGGTATAAAAAATTCAAGTCAATTTCTTAAATAGAAGCTTCATACGAGCGTTAACTGTATGCAGAGTCGCATAAAAGCTCGTTCGAAGTCTCGGTCAATATATGGTAAGACTCGGTTTTTATTAAAAAAAAAATAATTAAAAATTGCTTTTATATGCAAATTAAAATTCCAAACACTTTTTGCATACGACATTTTTTAGTAGGATTTTATTTACAAAGTTATGACACTTTGAATTTTTACGATAGCCGCCATTTTGAAAAAAAATTTTATATATTTTTTTTAAACATAACGTATAGGGGCTGCACGTTAGTTCTATGCGATATTAAAAATTAAAATTTTAATCTTCGAAACCAAGCAGTTAAGAGCGTTAACTCTTCCGAAAGTCTCAAAATGGCTAGTATGGGGGTACGATCGAACTGATACATCGCTTGTTTTCAAGCAAAAATATATATTTTTTATATTTTACTTAGATGAGCTTTAGGCTTCTCAACATTTCATGTATAGAGACCTTTTTGACAAAATTGAACACTACTGAGTTATAAGTGATTGAATTTTAATACTTGTCGCCATTTTGCAAAAAATTGACAAAATGGATTTTGCTAACAAACATACACAGGATGCTTAAGAATTCTATACTGTCACAAAATTTTGAAATTCAAATACGTATAAATAAGCTCACACTGACCTTAACTATATTGAAAATCTTATGAGCGTATGTATGGTGGGTCGATCGACTCATCACACTAAACGTGTTTTGAAAAAAAAATACTTTTATTTTTTAATTTTTAATTTTTTTGTATAGTATCGTAAGTATAGTTGAAAGCTCTATTTGGTATAAAAAATTCAAGTCAATTTCTTAAATAGAAGCTTCATACGAGCGTTAACTGTATGCAGAGTCGCATAAAAGCTCGTTCGAGGTCTCGGTCAATATATGGTAAGACTCGGTTTTTATTAAAAAAAAAATAATTAAAAATTGCTTTTATATGCAAATTAAAATTCCAAACACTTTTTGCATACGACATTTTTTAGTAGGATTTTATTTAGCAAAGTTATGACACTTTGAATTTTTACGATAGCCGCCATTTTGAAAAAAAATTTTATATATTTTTTTTAAACATAACGTATAGGGGCTGCACGTTATTTCTATGCGATATTAAAAATTAAAATTTTAATCTTCGAAACCAAGCAGTTAAGAGCGTTAACTCTTCCGAAAGTCTCAAAATGGCTAGTATGGGGGTACGATCGAACTGATACATCGCTTGTTTTCAAGCAAAAATATATATTTTTTATATTTTACTTAGATGAGCTTTAGGCTTCTCAACATTTCATGTATAGAGACCTTTTTGACAAAATTGAACACTACTGAGTAATAAGTGATTGAATTTTAATACTTGTCGCCATTTTGCAAAAAATTGACAAAATGGATTTTGCTAACAAACATACACAGGATGCTTAAAAATTCTATACTGTCACAAAATTTTGAAATTCAAATATGTATAAATAAGCTCACACTGACCTTAACTATATTGAAAATCTTATGAGCGTATGTATGGTGGGTCGATCGACTCATCACACTAAACGTGTTTTGAAAAAAAAATACTTTTATTTTTTAATTTTTAATTTTTTTGTATAGTATCGTAAGTATAGTTGAAAGCTCTATTTGGTATAAAAAATTGAAGTCAATTTCTTAAATAGAAGCTTCATACGAGCGTTAACTGTATGCAGAGTCGCATAAAAGCTCGTTCGAGGTCTCGGTCAATATATGGTAAGACTCGGTTTTTATTAAAAAAAAATAATTAAAAATTGCTTTTATATGCAAATTAAAATTCCAAACACTTTTTGCATACGACATTTTTTAGTAGGATTTTATTTAGCAAAGTTATGACACTTTGAATTTTTACGATAGCCGCCATTTTGAAAAAAAAATTTATATATTTTTTTTAAACATAACGTATAGGGGCTGCACGTTAGTTCTATGCGATATTAAAAATTAAAATTTTAATCTTCGAAACCAAGCAGTTAAGAGCGTTAACTCTTCCGAAAGTCTCAAAATGGCTAGTATGGGGGTACGATCGAACTGATACATCGCTTGTTTTCAAGCAAAAATATATATTTTTTATATTTTACTTAGATGAGCTTTAGGCTTCTCAACATTTCATGTATAGAGACCTTTTTGACAAAATTAAACACTACTGAGTTATAAGTGATTGAATTTTAATAGTTGTCGCCATTTTGAAAAAAATTGACAAAATGGATTTTGCTAACAAACATACACAGGATGCTTAAGAATTCTATACTGTCACAAAATTTTGAAATTTAAATATGTATACATAAGCTCACACTGACCTTAACTATATTGAAAATCTTATGAGCGTATGTATGGTGGGTCGATCGACTCATCACACTAAACGTGTTTTGAAAAAAAAATACTTTTATTTTTTAATTTTTAATTTTTTTGTATAGTATCGTAAGTATAGTTGAAAGCTCTATTTATTATAAAAAATTCAAGTCAATTTCTTAAATAGAAGCTTCATACCAGCGTTAACTGTATGCAGAGTCGCATAAAAGCTCGTTCGAGGTCTCGGTCAATATATGGTAAGACTCGGTTTTTATTAAAAAAAAAATAATTAAAAATTGCTTTTATATGCAAATTAAAATTCCAAACACTTTTTGCATACGACATTTTTTAGTAGAATTTTATTTAGCAAAGTTATGACACTTTGAATTTGTACGATAGCCGACATTTTGAAAAAAAATTTTATATATTTTTTTTAAACATAACGTATAGGGGCTGCACGTTAGTTCTATGCGATATTAAAAATTAAAATTTTAATCTTCAAAACCAAGCAGTTAAGAGCGTTAACTCTTCCGAAAGTCTTTAAATGGCTAGTATGGGGGTACGATCGAACTGATACATCGCTTGTTTTCAAGCAAAAATATATATTTTTTATATTTTACTTAGATGAGCTTTAGGCTTCTCAACATTTCATGTATAGAGACCTTTTTGACAAAATTGAACACTACTGAGTTATAAGTGATTGAATTTTAATACTTGTCGCCATTTTGCAAAAAATTTACAAAATGGATTTTGCTAACAAACATACACAGGATGCTTAAGAATTCTATACTGTCACAAAATTTTGAAATTCAAATACGTATAAATAAGCTCACACTGACCTTAACTATATTGAAAATCTTATGAGCGTATGTATGGTGGGTCGATCGACTCATCACACTAAACGTGTTTTGAAAAAAAAATACTTTTATTTTTTAATTTTTAATTTTTTTGTATAGTATCGTAAGTATAGTTAAAAGCTCTATTTGGTATAAAAAATTCAAGTCAATTTCTTAAATAGAAGCTTCATACGAGCGTTAACTGTATGCAGAGTCGCATAAAAGCTCGTTCGAGGTCTCGGTCAATATATGGTAAGACTCGGTTTTTATTAAAAAAAAAATAATTAAAAATTGCTTTTATATGCAAATTAAAATTCCAAACACTTTTTGCATACGACATTTTTTAGTAGGATTTTATTTAGCAAAGTTATGACACTTTAAATTTTTACGATAGCCGCCATTTTGAAAAAAAAATTTATATATTTTTTTTAAACATAACGTATAGGGGCTGCACGTTAGTTCTATGCGATTTAAAAAATTAAAATTTTAATCTTCGAAACCAAGCAGTTAAGAGCGTTAACTCTTCCAAAAGTCTCAAAATGGCTAGTATGGGGGTACGATCGAACTGATACATCGCTTGTTTTCAAGCAAAAATATATATTTTTTATATTTTACTTAGATGAGCTTTAGGCTTCTCAACATTTCATGTATAGAGACCTTTTTGACAAAATTGAACACTACTGAGTTATAAGTGATTGAATTTTAATACTTGTCGCCATTTTGCAAAAAATTTACAAAATGGATTTTGCTAACAAACATACACAGGATGCTTAAGAATTCTATACTGTCACAAAATTTTGAAATTTAAATACGTATAAATAAGCTCACACTGACCTTAACTATATTGAAAATCTTATGAGCGTATGTATGGTGGGTCGATCGACTCATCACACTAAACGTGTTTTGAAAAAAAAATACTTTTATTTTTTAATTTTTAATTTTTTTGTATAGTATCGTAAGTATAGTTGAAAGCTCTATTTGGTATAAAAAATTCAAGTCAATTTCTTAAATAGAAGCTTCATACGAGCGTTAACTGTATGCAGAGTCGCATAAAAGCTCGTTCGAGGTCTCGGTCAATATATGGTAAGACTCGGTTTTTATTAAAAAAAAAATAATTAAAAATTGCTTTTATATGCAAATTAAAATTCCAAACACTTTTTGCATACGACATTTTTTAGTAGGATTTTATTTAGCAAAGTTATGACACTTTGAATTTTCACGATAGCCGCCATTTTGAAAAAAAAAATTATATATTTTTTTTAAACATAACGTATAGGGGCTGCCCGTTAGTTCTATGCGATATTAAAAATTAAAATTTTAATCTTCGAAACCAAGCAGTTAAGAGCGTTAACTCTTCCGAAAGTCTCAAAATGGCTAGTATGGGGGTACGATCGAACTGATACATCGCTTGTTTTCAAGCAAAAATATATATTTTTTATATTTTACTTAGATAAGCTTTAGGCTTCTCAACATTTCATGTATAGAGACCTTTTTGACAAAATTGAACACTACTGAGTAATAAGTGATTGAATTTTAATACTTGTCGCCATTTTGCAAAAAATTGACAAAATGGATTTTGCTAACAAACATACACAGGTTGCTTAAGAATTCTATACTGTCACAAAATTTTGAAATTCAAATATGTATAAATAAGCTCACACTGACCTTAACTATATTGAAAATCTTATGAGCGTATGTATGGTGGGTCGATCGATTCATCACACTAAACGTGTTTTGAAAAAAAAATACTTTTATTTTTTAATTTTTAATTTTTTTGTATAGTATCGTAAGTATAGTTGAAAGCTCTATTTGGTATAAAAAATTTAAGTCAATTTCTTAAATAGAAGCTTCATACGAGCGTTAACTGTATGCAGAGTCGCATAAAAGCTCGTTCGAGGTCTCGGTCAATATATGGTAAGACTCGGTTTTTATTAAAAAAAAAATAATTAAAAATTGTTTTTATATGCAAATTAAAATTCCAAACACTTTTTGCATACGACATTTTTTAGTAGGATTTTATTTAGCAAAGTTATGACACTTTGAATTTTTACGATATATGCCATTTTGAAAAAAATTTTTATATATTTTTTTTAAACATAACGTATAGGGGCTGCACGTTAGTTCTATGCGATATTAAAACTTAAAATTTCAATCTTCGAAACCAAGCAGTTAAGAGCGTTAACTCTTCCGAAAGACTCAAAATGGCTAGTATGGGGGTACGATCGAACTGATACATCGCTTGTTTTCAAGCAAAAATATATATTTTTTATATTTTACTTAGATGAGCTTTAGGCTTCTCAACATTTCATGTATAGAGACCTTTTTGACAAAATTAAACACTACTGAGTTATAAGTGATTGAATTTTAATACTTGTCGCCATTTTGCAAAAAATTGACAAAATGGATTTTGCTAACAAACATACACAGGATGCTTAAGAATTCTATACTGTCACAAAATTTTGAAATTCAAATATGTATAAATAAGCTCACACTGACCTTAACTATATTGAAAATCTTATGAGCGTATGTATGGTGGGTCGATCGACTCATCACACTAAACGTGTTTTGAAAAAAAAATACTTTTATTTTTTAATTTTTAATTTTTTTGTATAGTATCGTAAGTATAGTTGAAAGCTCTATTTGGTATATAAAATTCAAGTCAATTTCTTAAATAAAAGCTTCATACGAGCGTTAACTGTATGCAGAGTCGCATAAAAGCTCGTTCGAGGTCTCGGTCAATATATGGTAAGACTCGGTTTTTATTAAAAAAAAATAATTAAAAATTGCTTTTATATGCAAATTAAAATTCCAAACACTTTTTGCATACGACATTTTTTAGTAGGATTTTATTTAGCAAAGTTATGACACTTTGAATTTTTACGATAGCCGCCATTTTGAAAAAAAAATTTATATATTTTTTTTAAACATAACGTATAGGGGCTGCACGTTAGTTCTATGCGATATTAAAAATTAAAATTTTAATCTTCGAAACCAAGCAGTTAAGAGCGTTAACTCTTCCGAAAGTCTCAAAATGGCTAGTATGGGGGTACGATCGAACTGATACATCGCTTGTTTTCAAGCAAAAATATATATTTTTTATATTTTACTTAGATGAGCTTTAGGCTTCTCAACATTTCATGTATAGAGACCTTTTTGACAAAATTAAACACTACTGAGTTATAAGTGATTGAATTTTAATAGTTGTCGCCATTTTGAAAAAAATTGACAAAATGGATTTTGCTAACAAACATACACAGGATGCTTAAGAATTCTATACTGTCACAAAATTTTGAAATTTAAATATGTATACATAAGCTCACACTGACCTTAACTATATTGAAAATCTTATGAGCGTATGTATGGTGGGTCGATCGACTCATCACACTAAACGTGTTTTGAAAAAAAAATACTTTTATTTTTTAATTTTTAATTTTTTTGTATAGTATCGTAAGTATAGTTGAAAGCTCTATTTATTATAAAAAATTCAAGTCAATTTCTTAAATAGAAGCTTCATACCAGCGTTAACTGTATGCAGAGTCGCATAAAAGCTCGTTCGAGGTCTCGGTCAATATATGGTAAGACTCGGTTTTTATTAAAAAAAAAATAATTAAAAATTGCTTTTATATGCAAATTAAAATTCCAAACACTTTTTGCATACGACATTTTTTAGTAGAATTTTATTTAGCAAAGTTATGACACTTTGAATTTGTACGATAGCCGACATTTTGAAAAAAAATTTTATATATTTTTTTTAAACATAACGTATAGGGGCTGCACGTTAGTTCTATGCGATATTAAAAATTAAAATTTTAATCTTCAAAACCAAGCAGTTAAGAGCGTTAACTCTTCCGAAAGTCTTTAAATGGCTAGTATGGGGGTACGATCGAACTGATACATCGCTTGTTTTCAAGCAAAAATATATATTTTTTATATTTTACTTAGATGAGCTTTAGGCTTCTCAACATTTCATGTATAGAGACCTTTTTGACAAAATTGAACACTACTGAGTTATAAGTGATTGAATTTTAATACTTGTCGCCATTTTGCAAAAAATTTACAAAATGGATTTTGCTAACAAACATACACAGGATGCTTAAGAATTCTATACTGTCACAAAATTTTGAAATTCAAATACGTATAAATAAGCTCACACTGACCTTAACTATATTGAAAATCTTATGAGCGTATGTATGGTGGGTCGATCGACTCATCACACTAAACGTGTTTTGAAAAAAAAATACTTTTATTTTTTAATTTTTAATTTTTTTGTATAGTATCGTAAGTATAGTTAAAAGCTCTATTTGGTATAAAAAATTCAAGTCAATTTCTTAAATAGAAGCTTCATACGAGCGTTAACTGTATGCAGAGTCGCATAAAAGCTCGTTCGAGGTCTCGGTCAATATATGGTAAGACTCGGTTTTTATTAAAAAAAAAATAATTAAAAATTGCTTTTATATGCAAATTAAAATTCCAAACACTTTTTGCATACGACATTTTTTAGTAGGATTTTATTTAGCAAAGTTATGACACTTTAAATTTTTACGATAGCCGCCATTTTGAAAAAAAATTTTATATATTTTTTTTAAACATAACGTATAGGGGCTGCACGTTAGTTCTATGCGATTTAAAAAATTAAAATTTTAATCTTCGAAACCAAGCAGTTAAGAGCGTTAACTCTTCCAAAAGTCTCAAAATGGCTAGTATGGGGGTACGATCGAACTGATACATCGCTTGTTTTCAAGCAAAAATATATATTTTTTATATTTTACTTAGATGAGCTTTAGGCTTCTCAACATTTCATGTATAGAGACCTTTTTGACAAAATTGAACACTACTGAGTTATAAGTGATTGAATTTTAATACTTGTCGCCATTTTGCAAAAAATTGACAAAATGGATTTTGCTAACAAACATACACAGGATGCTTAAGAATTCTATACTGTCACAAAATTTTGAAATTCAAATATGTATAAATAAGCTCACACTGACCTTAACTATATTGAAAATCTTATGAGCGTATGTATGGTGGGTCGATCGATTCATCACACTAAACGTGTTTTGAAAAAAAAATACTTTTATTTTTTAATTTTTAATTTTTTTGTATAGTATCGTAAGTATAGTTGAAAGCTCTATTTGGTATAAAAAATTTAAGTCAATTTCTTAAATAGAAGCTTCATACGAGCGTTAACTGTATGCAGAGTCGCATAAAAGCTCGTTCGAGGTCTCGGTCAATATATGGTAAGACTCGGTTTTTATTAAAAAAAAAATAATTAAAAATTGCTTTTATATGCAAATTAAAATTCCAAACACTTTTTGCATACGACATTTTTCAGTAGGATTTGATTTAGCAAAGTTATGACACTTTGAATTTTTACGATAGCCGCCATTTTGAAAAAAAAATTTATATATTTTTTTTAAACATAACGTATAGGGGCTGCACGTTACTTCTATGCGATATTAAAAATTAAAATTTTAATCTTCGAAACCAAGCAGTTAAGAGCGTTAACTCTTCCGAAAGTCTCAAAATGGCTAGTATGGGGGTACGATCGAACTGATACATCGCTTGTTTTCAAGCAAAAATATATATTTTTTATATTTTACTTAGATGAGCTTTAGGCTTCTCAACATTTCATGTATAGAGACCTTTTTGACAAAATTAAACACTACTGAGTTATAAGTGATTGAATTTTAATACTTGTCGCCATTTTGCAAAAAATTGACAAAATGGATTTTGCTAACAAACATACACAGGATGCTTAAGAATTCTATACTGTCACAAAATTTTGAAATTCAAATATGTATAAATAAGCTCACACTGACCTTAACTATATTGAAAATCTTATGAGCGTATGTATGGTGGGTCGATCGACTCATCACACTAAACGTGTTTTGAAAAAAAAATACTTTTATTTTTTAATTTTTAATTTTTTTGTATAGCATCGTAAGTATAGTTGAAAGCTCTATTTGGTATAAAAAATTTAAGTCAATTTCTTAAATAGAAGCTTCATACGAGCGTTAACTGTATGCAGAGTCGCATAAAAGCTCGTTCGAGGTCTCGGTCAATATATGGTAAGACTCGGTTTTTATTTAAAAAAAATAATTAAAAATTGCTTTTATATGCAAATTAAAATTCCAAACACTTTTTGCATACGACATTTTTTAGTAGGATTTTATTTAGCAAAGTTATGACACTTTGAATTTTTACGATAGCCGCCATTTTGAAAAAAAATTTTATATATTTTTTTTAAACATAACGTATAGGGGCTGCACGTTAGTTCTATGCGATATTAAAAATTAAAATTTTAATCTTCGAAACCAAGCAGTTAAGAGCGTTAACTCTTCCGAAAGTCTCAAAATGGCTAGTATGGGGGTACGATCGAACTGATACATCGCTTGTTTTCAAGCAAAAATATATATTTTTTATATTTTACTTAGATGAGCTTTAGGCTTCTCAACATTTCATGTATAGAGACCTTTTTGACAAAATTGAACACTACTGAGTAATAAGTGATTGAATTTTAATACTTGTCGCCATTTTGCAAAAAATTGACAAAATGGATTTTGCTAACAAACATACACAGGATGCTTAAGAATTCTATACTGTCACAAAATTTTTAAATTCAAATATGTATAAATAAGCTCACACTGACCTTAACTATATTAAAAATCTTATGAGCGTATGTATGGTGGGTCGATCGACTCATCACACTAAACGTGTTTTGAAAAAAAAATACTTTTATTTTTTAATTTTTAATTTTTTTGTACAGTATCGTAAGTATAGTTGAAAGCTCTATTTGGTATAAAAAATTCAAGTCAATTTCTTAAATAGAAGCTTCATACGAGCGTTAACTGTATGCAGAGTCGCATAAAAGCTCGTTCGAGGTCTCGGTCAATATATGGTAAGACTCGGTTTTTATTAAAAAAAAAATAATAAAAAATTGTTTTTATATGCAAATTAAAATTCCAAACACTTTTTGCATACAACATTTTTTAGTAGGATTTTATTTAGCAAAGTTATGACACTTTGAATTTTTACGATAGCCGCTATTTTGAAAAAAAAATTTATATATTTTTTTTAAACATAACGTATAGGGGCTGCACGTTACTTCTATGCGATATTAAAAATTAAAATTTTAATCTTCGAAACCAAGCAGTTAAGAGCGTTAACTCTTCCGAAAGTCTCAAAATGGCTAGTATGGGGGTACGATCGAACTGATACATCGCTTGTTTTCAAGCAAAAATATATATTTTTTATATTTTACTTAGATGAGCTTTAGGCTTCTCAACATTTCATGTATAGAGACCTTTTTGACAAAATTGAACACTACTGAGTAATAAGTGATTGAATTTTAATACTTGTCGCCATTTTGCAAAAAATTGACAAAATGGATTTTGCTAACAAACATACACAGGATGCTTAAGAATTCTATACTGTCACAAAATTTTGAAATTCAAATATGTATAAATAAGCTCACACTGACCTTAACTATATTGAAAATCTTATGAGCGTATGTATGGTGGGTCGATCGACTCATCACACTAAACGTGTTTTGAAAAAAAAATACTTTTATTTTTTAATTTTTAATTTTTTTGTATAGTATCGTAAGTATAGTTGAAAGCTCTATTTGGTATAAAAAATTCAAGTCAATTTCTTAAATAGAAGCTTCATACGAGCGTTAACTGTATGCAGAGTCGCATAAAAGCTCGTTCGAGGTCTCGGTCAATATATGGTAAGACTCGGTTTTTATTAAAAAAAAAATAATTAAAAATTGCTTTTATATGCAAAATAAAATTCCAAACACTTTTTGCATACGACATTTTTTAGTAGGATTTGATTTAGCAAAGTTATGACACTTTGAATTTTTACGATAGCCGCCATTTTGAAAAAAAATTTTATATATTTTTTTTAAACATAACGTATAGGGGCTGCACGTTAGTTCTATGCGATATTAAAAATTAAAATTTTAATCTTCGAAACCAAGCAGTTAAGAGCGTTAACTCTTCCGAAAGTCTCAAAATGGCTAGTATGGGGGTACGATCGAACTGATACATCGCTTGTTTTCAAGCAAAAATATATATTTTTTATATTTTACTTAGATGAGCTTTAGGCTTCTCAACATTTCATGTATGGAGACCTTTTTGACAAAATTGAACACTACTGAGTAATAAGTGATTGAATTTTAATACTTGTCGCCATTTTGCAAAAAATTGACAAAATGGATTTTGCTAACAAACATACACAGGATGCTTAAGAATTCTATACTGTCACAAAATTTTTAAATTCAAATATGTATAAATAAGCTCACACTGACCTTAACTATATTGAAAATCTTATGAGCGTATGTATGGTGGGTCGATCGACTCATCACACTAAACGTGTTTTGAAAAAAAAATACTTTTATTTTTTAATTTTTAATTTTTTTGTATAGTATCGTAAGTATAGTTGAAAGCTCTATTTGGTATAAAAAATTCAAGTAAATTTCTTAAATAGAAGCTTCATACGAGCGTTAACTGTATGCAGAGTCGCATAAAAGCTCGTTCGAGGTCTCGGTCAATATATGGTAAGACTCGGTTTTTATTAAAAAAAAAATAATTAAAAATTGCTTTTATATGCAAAATAAAATTCCAAACACTTTTTGCATACGACATTTTTCAGTAGGATTTGATTTAGCAAAGTTATGACACTTTGAATTTTTACGATAGCCGCCATTTTGAAAAAAAATTTTATATATTTTTTTTAAACATAACGTATAGGGGCTGCACGTTAGTTCTATGCGATATTAAAAATTAAAATTTTAATCTATGAAACCAAGCAGTTAAGAGCGTTAACTCTTCCGAAAGTCTCAAAATGGCTAGTATGGGGGTACGATCGAACTGATACATCGCTTGTTTTCAAGCAAAAATATATATTTTTTATATTTTACTTAGATGAGCTTTAGGCTTCTTAACATTTCATGTATAGAGACCTTTTTGACAAAATTGAACACTACTGAGTAATAAGTGATTGAATTTTAATACTTGTCGCCATTTTGCAAAAAATTGACAAAATGGATTTTGCTAACAAACATACACAGGATGCTTAAGAATTCTATACTGTCACAAAATTTTGAAATTCAAATATGTATAAATAAGCTCACACTGACCTTAACTATATTGAAAATCTTATGAGCGTATGTATGGTGGGTCGATCGACTCATCACACTAAACGTGTTTTGAAAAAAAAATACTTTTATTTTTTAATTTTTAATTTTTTTGTACAGTATCGTAAGTATAGTTGAAAGCTCTATTTGGTATAAAAAATTCAAGTCAATTTCTTAAATAGAAACTTCATACGAGCGTTAACTGTATGCAGAGTCGCATAAAAGCTCGTTCGAGGTCTCGGTCAATATATGGTAAGACTCGGTTTTTATTAAAAAAAAAATAATTAAAAATTGCTTTTATATGCAAAATAAAATTCCAAACACTTTTTGCATACGACATTTTTCAGTAGGATTTGATTTAGCAAAGTTATGACACTTTGAATTTTTACGATAGCCGCCATTTTGAAAAAAAATTTTATATATTTTTTTTAAACATAACGTATAGGGGCTGCACGTTAGTTCTATGCGATATTAAAAATTAAAATTTTAATCTTCGAAACCAAGCAGTTAAGAGCGTTAACTCTTCCGAAAGTCTCAAAATGGCTAGTATAAGGGTACGATCGAACTGATACATCGCTTGTTTTCAAGCAAAAATATATATTTTTTATATTTTACTTAGATGAGCTTTAGGCTTCTCAACATTTCATGTATAGAGACCTTTTTGACAAAATTGAACACTACTGAGTAATAAGTGATTGAATTTTAATACTTGTCGCCATTTTGCAAAAAATTGACAAAATGGATTTTGCTAACAAACATACACAGGATGCTTAAGAATTCTATACTGTCACAAAATTTTGAAATTCAAATATGTATAAATAAGCTCACACTGACCTTAACTATATTGAAAATCTTATGAGCGTATGTATGGTGGGTCGATCGACTCATCACACTAAACGTGTTTTGAAAAAAAAATACTTTTATTTTTTAATTTTTAATTTTTTTGTATAGTATCGTAAGTATAGTTGAAAGCTCTATTTGGTATAAAAAATTCAAGTCAATTTCTTAAATAGAAGCTTCATACGAGCGTTAACTGTATGCAGAGTCGCATAAAAGCTCGTTCGAGGTCTCGGTCAATATATGGTAAGACTCGGTTTTTATTAAAAAAAAAATAATTAAAAATTGTTTTTATATGCAAATTAAAATTCCAAACACTTTTTGCATACGACATTTTTTAGTAGGATTTTATTTAGCAAAGTTATGACACTTTGAATTTTTACGATAGCCGCCATTTTGAAAAAAAAATTTATATATTTTTTTTAAACATAACGTATAGGGGCTGCACGTTACTTCTATGCGATATTAAAAATTAAAATTTTAATCTTCGAAACCAAGCAGTTAAGAGCGTTAACTCTTCCGAAAGTCTCAAAATGGCTAGTATGGGGGTACGATCGAACTGATACATCGCTTGTTTTCAAGCAAAAATATATATTTTTTATATTTTACTTAGATGAGCTTTAGGCTTCTCAACATTTCATGTATAGAGACCTTTTTGACAAAATTGAACACTACTGAGTAATAAGTGATTGAATTTTAATACTTGTCGCCATTTTGCAAAAAATTGACAAAATGGATTTTGCTAACAAACATACACAGGATGCTTAAGAATTCTATACTGTCACAAAATTTTGAAATTTAAATATGTATAAATAAGCTCACACTGACCTTAACTATATTGAAAATCTTATGAGCGTATGTATGGTGGGTCGATCGACTCATCACACTAAACGTGTTTTGAAAAAAAAATACTTTTATTTTTTAATTTTTAATTTTTTTGTATAGTATCGTAAGTATAGTTGAAAGCTCTATTTGGTATAAAAAATTCAAGTCAATTTCTTAAATAGAAGCTTCATACGAGCGTTAACTGTATGCAGAGTCGCATAAAAGCTCGTTCGAGGTCTCGGTCAATATATGGTAAGACTCAGTTTTTATTAACAAAAAAATAATTAAAAATTGCTTTTATATGCAAAATAAAATTCCAAACACTTTTTGCATACGACATTTTTCAGTAGGATTTGATTTAGCAAAGTTATGACACTTTGAATTTTTACGATAGCCGCCATTTTGAAAAAAAATTTTATATATTTTTTTTAAACATAACGTATAGGGGCTGCACGTTAGTTCTATGCGATATTAAAAATTAAAATTTTAATCTTCGAAACCAAGCAGTTAAGAGCGTTAACTCTTCCGAAAGTCTCAAAATGGCTAGTATGGGGGTACGATCGAACTGATACATCGCTTGTTTTCAAGCAAAAATATATATTTTTTATATTTTACTTAGATGAGCTTTAGGCTTCTCAACATTTCATGTATAGAGACCTTTTTGACAAAATTAAACACTACTGAGTAATAAGTGATTAAATTTTAATACTTGTCGCCATTTTGCAAAAAATTGACAAAATGGATTTTGCTAACAAACATACACAGGATGCTTAAGAATTCTATACTGTCACAAAATTTTGAAATTCAAATATGTATAAATAAGCTCACACTGACCTTAACTATATTGAAAATCTTATGAGCGTATGTATGGTGGGTCGATCGACTCATCACACTAAACGTGTTTTGAAAAAAAAATACTTTTATTTTTTAATTTTTAATTTTTTTGTATAGTATCGTAAGTATAGTTGAAAGCTCTATTTGGTATAAAAAATTCAAGTCAATTTCTTAAATAGAAGCTTCATACGAGCGTTAACTGTATGCAGAGTCGCATAAAAGCTCGTTCGAGGTCTCGGTCAATATATGGTAAGACTCGGTTTTTATTAAAAAAAAAATAATTAAAAATTGCTTTTATATGCAAAATAAAATTCCAAACACTTTTTGCATACGACATTTTTCAGTAGGATTTGATTTAGCAAAGTTATGACACTTTGAATTTTTACGATAGCCGCCATTTTGAAAAAAAATTTTATATATTTTTTTTAAACATAACGTATAGGGGCTGCACGTTAGTTCTATGCGATATTAAAAATTAAAATTTTAATCTTCGAAACCAAGCAGTTAAGAGCGTTAACTCTTCCGAAAGTCTCAAAATGGCTAGTATGGGGGTACGATCGAACTGATACATCGCTTGTTTTCAAGCAAAAATATATATTTTTTATATTTTACTTAGATGAGCTTTAGGCTTCTCAACATTTCATGTATAGAGACCTTTTTGACAAAATTGAACACTACTGAGTAATAAGTGATTGAATTTTAATACTTGTCGCCATTTTGCAAAAAATTGACAAAATGGATTTTGCTAACAAACATACACAGGATGCTTAAGAATTCTATACTGTCACAAAATTTTGAAATTCAAATATGTATAAATAAGCTCACACTGACCTTAACTATATTGAAAATCTTATGAGCGTATGTATGGTGGGTCGATCGACTCATCACACTAAACGTGTTTTGAAAAAAAAATACTTTTATTTTTTAATTTTTAATTTTTTTGTATAGTATCGTAAGTATAGTTGAAAGCTCTATTTGGTATAAAAAATTCAAGTAAATTTCTTAAATAGAAGCTTCATACGAGCGTTAACTGTATGCAGAGTCGCATAAAAGCTCGTTCGAGGTCTCGGTCAATATATGGTAAGACTCGGTTTTTATTAAAAAAAAAATAATTAAAAATTGTTTTTATATGCAAAATAAAATTCCAAACACTTTTTGCATACAACATTTTTCAGTAGGATTTGATTTAGCAAAGTTATGACACTTTGAATTTTTACGATAGCCGCCATTTTGAAAAAAAATTTTATATATTTTTTTTAAACATAACGTATAGGGGCTGCACGTTAGTTCTATGCGATATTAAAAATTAAAATTTTAATCTATGAAACCAAGCAGTTAAGAGCGTTAACTCTTCCGAAAGTCTCAAAATGGCTAGTATGGGGGTACGATCGAACTGATACATCGCTTGTTTTCAAGCAAAAATATATATTTTTTATATTTTACTTAGATGAGCTTTAGGCTTCTTAACATTTCATGTATAGAGACCTTTTTGACAAAATTGAACACTACTGAGTAATAAGTGATTGAATTTTAATACTTGTCGCCATTTTGCAAAAAATTGACAAAATGGATTTTGCTAACAAACATACACAGGATGCTTAAGAATTCTATACTGTCACAAAATTTTGAAATTCAAATATGTATAAATAAGCTCACACTGACCTTAACTATATTGAAAATCTTATGAGCGTATGTATGGTGGGTCGATCGACTCATCACACTAAACGTGTTTTGAAAAAAAAATACTTTTATTTTTTAATTTTTAATTTTTTTGTACAGTATCGTAAGTATAGTTGAAAGCTCTATTTGGTATAAAAAATTCAAGTCAATTTCTTAAATAGAAGCTTCATACGAGCGTTAACTGTATGCAGAGTCGCATAAAAGCTCGTTCGAGGTCTCGGTCAATATATGGTAAGACTCGGTTTTTATTAAAAAAAAAATAATTAAAAATTGCTTTTATATGCAAAATAAAATTCCAAACACTTTTTGCATACGACATTTTTCAGTAGGATTTGATTTAGCAAAGTTATGACACTTTGAATTTTTACGATAGCCGCCATTTTGAAAAAAAATTTTATATATTTTTTTTAAACATAACGTATAGGGGCTGCACGTTAGTTCTATGCGATATTAAAAATTAAAATTTTAATCTTCGAAACCAAGCAGTTAAGAGCGTTAACTCTTCCGAAAGTCTCAAAATGGCTAGTATGGGGGTACGATCGAACTGATACATCGCTTGTTTTCAAGCAAAAATATATATTTTTTATATTTTACTTAGATGAGCTTTAGGCTTCTCAACATTTCATGTATAGAGACCTTTCTGACAAAATTGAACACTACTGAGTAATAAGTGATTGAATTTTAATACTTGTCGCCATTTTGCAAAAAATTGACAAAATGGATTTTGCTAACAAACATACACAGGATGCTTAAGAATTCTATACTGTCACAAAATTTTGAAATTCAAATATGTATAAATAAGCTCACACTGACCTTAACTATATTGAAAATCTTATGAGCGTATGTATGGTGGGTCGATCGACTCATCACACTAAACGTGTTTTGAAAAAAAAATACTTTTATTTTTTAATTTTTAATTTTTTTGTATAGTATCGTAAGTATAGTTGAAAGCTCTATTTGGTATAAAAAATTCAAGTCAATTTCTTAAATAGAAGCTTCATACGAGCGTTAACTGTATGCAGAGTCGCATAAAAGCTCGTTCGAGGTCTCGGTCAATATATGGTAAGACTCGGTTTTTATTAAAAAAAAAATAATTAAAAATTGCTTTTATATGCAAAATAAAATTCCAAACACTTTTTGCATACGACATTTTTCAGTAGGATTTGATTTAGCAAAGTTATGACACTTTGAATTTTTACGATAGCCGCCATTTTGAAAAAAAATTTTATATATTTTTTTTAAACATAACGTATAGGGGCTGCACGTTAGTTCTATGCGATATTAAAAATTAAAATTTTAATCTTCGAAACCAAGCAGTTAAGAGCGTTAACTCTTCCGAAAGTCTCAAAATGGCTAGTATGGGGGTACGATCGAACTGATACATCGCTTGTTTTCAAGCAAAAATATATATTTTTTATATTTTACTTAGATGAGCTTTAGGCTTCTCAACATTTCATGTATAGAGACCTTTTTGACAAAATTGAACACTACTGAGTAATAAGTGATTGAATTTTAATACTTGTCGCCATTTTGCAAAAAATTGACAAAATGGATTTTGCTAACAAACATACACAGGATGCTTAAGAATTCTATACTGTCACAAAATTTTGAAATTCAAATATGTATAAATAAGCTCACACTGACCTTAACTATATTGAAAATCTTATGAGCGTATGTATGGTGGGTCGATCGACTCATCACACTAAACGTGTTTTGAAAAAAAAATACTTTTATTTTTTAATTTTTAATTTTTTTGTATAGTATCGTAAGTATAGTTGAAAGCTCTATTTGGTATAAAAAATTCAAGTAAATTTCTTAAATAGAAGCTTCATACGAGCGTTAACTGTATGCAGAGTCGCATAAAAGCTCGTTCGAGGTCTCGGTCAATATATGGTAAGACTCGGTTTTTATTAAAAAAAAAATAATTAAAAATTGTTTTTATATGCAAAATAAAATTCCAAACACTTTTTGCATACAACATTTTTCAGTAGGATTTGATTTAGCAAAGTTATGACACTTTGAATTTTTACGATAGCCGCCATTTTGAAAAAAAATTTTATATATTTTTTTTAAACATAACGTATAGGGGCTGCACGTTAGTTCTATGCGATATTAAAAATTAAAATTTTAATCTATGAAACCAAGCAGTTAAGAGCGTTAACTCTTCCGAAAGTCTCAAAATGGCTAGTATGGGGGTACGATCGAACTGATACATCGCTTGTTTTCAAGCAAAAATATATATTTTTTATATTTTACTTAGATGAGCTTTAGGCTTCTTAACATTTCATGTATAGAGACCTTTTTGACAAAATTGAACACTACTGAGTAATAAGTGATTGAATTTTAATACTTGTCGCCATTTTGCAAAAAATTGACAAAATGGATTTTGCTAACAAACATACACAGGATGCTTAAGAATTCTATACTGTCACAAAATTTTGAAATTCAAATATGTATAAATAAGCTCACACTGACCTTAACTATATTGAAAATCTTATGAGCGTATGTATGGTGGGTCGATCGACTCATCACACTAAACGTGTTTTGAAAAAAAAATACTTTTATTTTTTAATTTTTAATTTTTTTGTACAGTATCGTAAGTATAGTTGAAAGCTCTATTTGGTATAAAAAATTCAAGTCAATTTCTTAAATAGAAGCTTCATACGAGCGTTAACTGTATGCAGAGTCGCATAAAAGCTCGTTCGAGGTCTCGGTCAATATATGGTAAGACTCGGTTTTTATTAAAAAAAAAATAATTAAAAATTGCTTTTATATGCAAAATAAAATTCCAAACACTTTTTGCATACGACATTTTTCAGTAGGATTTGATTTAGCAAAGTTATGACACTTTGAATTTTTACGATAGCCGCCATTTTGAAAAAAAATTTTATATATTTTTTTTAAACATAACGTATAGGGGCTGCACGTTAGTTCTATGCGATATTAAAAATTAAAATTTTAATCTTCGAAACCAAGCAGTTAAGAGCGTTAACTCTTCCGAAAGTCTCAAAATGGCTAGTATGGGGGTACGATCGAACTGATACATCGCTTGTTTTCAAGCAAAAATATATATTTTTTATATTTTACTTAGATGAGCTTTAGGCTTCTCAACATTTCATGTATAGAGACCTTTCTGACAAAATTGAACACTACTGAGTAATAAGTGATTGAATTTTAATACTTGTCGCCATTTTGCAAAAAATTGACAAAATGGATTTTGCTAACAAACATACACAGGATGCTTAAGAATTCTATACTGTCACAAAATTTTGAAATTCAAATATGTATAAATAAGCTCACACTGACCTTAACTATATTGAAAATCTTATGAGCGTATGTATGGTGGGTCGATCGACTCATCACACTAAACGTGTTTTGAAAAAAAAATACTTTTATTTTTTAATTTTTAATTTTTTTGTATAGTATCGTAAGTATAGTTGAAAGCTCTATTTGGTATAAAAAATTCAAGTCAATTTCTTAAATAGAAGCTTCATACGAGCGTTAACTGTATGCAGAGTCGCATAAAAGCTCGTTCGAGGTCTCGGTCAATATATGGTAAGACTCGGTTTTTATTAAAAAAAAAATAATTAAAAATTGCTTTTATATGCAAAATAAAATTCCAAACACTTTTTGCATACGACATTTTTCAGTAGGATTTGATTTAGCAAAGTTATGACACTTTGAATTTTTACGATAGCCGCCATTTTGAAAAAAAATTTTATATATTTTTTTTAAACATAACGTATAGGGGCTGCACGTTAGTTCTATGCGATATTAAAAATTAAAATTTTAATCTTCGAAACCAAGCAGTTAAGAGCGTTAACTCTTCCGAAAGTCTCAAAATGGCTAGTATGGGGGTACGATCGAACTGATACATCGCTTGTTTTCAAGCAAAAATATATATTTTTTATATTTTACTTAGATGAGCTTTAGGCTTCTCAACATTTCATGTATAGAGACCTTTTTGACAAAATTGAACACTACTGAGTAATAAGTGATTGAATTTTAATACTTGTCGCCATTTTGCAAAAAATTGACAAAAAGGATTTTGCTAACAAACATACACAGGATGCTTAAGAATTCTATACTGTCACAAAATTTTGAAATTCAAATATGTATAAATAAGCTCACACTGACCTTAACTATATTGAAAATCTTATGAGCGTATGTATGGTGGGTCGATCGACTCATCACACTAAACGTGTTTTGAAAAAAAAATACTTTTATTTTTTAATTTTTAATTTTTTTGTATAGTATCGTAAGTATAGTTGAAAGCTCTATTTGGTATAAAAAATTCAAGTCAATTTCTTAAATAGAAGCTTCATACGAGCGTTAACTGTATGCAGAGTCGCATAAAAGCTCGTTCGAGGTCTCGGTCAATATATGGTAAGACTCGGTTTTTACTAAAAAAAAAATAATTAAAAATTGCTTTTATATGCAAAATAAAATTCCAAACACTTTTTGCATACGACATTTTTCAGTAGGATTTGATTTAGCAAAGTTATGACACTTTGAATTTTTACGATAGCCGCTATTTTGAAAAAAAATTTTATATATTTTTTTTAAACATAACGTATAGGGGCTGCACGTTAGTTCTATGCGATATTAAAAATTAAAATTTTAATCTTCGAAACCAAGCAGTTAAGAGCGTTAACTCTTCCGAAAGTCTCAAAATGGCTAGTATGGGGGTACGATCGAACTGATACATCGCTTGTTTTCAAGCAAAAATATATATTTTTTATATTTTACTTAGATGAGCTTTAGGCTTCTCAACATTTCATGTATAGAGACCTTTTTGACAAAATTGAACACTACTGAGTAATAAGTGATTGAATTTTAATACTTGTCGCCATTTTGCAAAAAATTGACAAAATGGATTTTGCTAACAAACATACACAGGATGCTTAAGAATTCTATACTGTCACAAAATTTTGAAATTCAAATATGTATAAATAAGCTCACACTGACCTTAACTATATTGAAAATTTTATGAGCGTATGTATGGTGGGTCGATCGACTCATCACACTAAACGTGTTTTGAAAAAAAAATACTTTTATTTTTTAATTTTTAATTTTTTTGTATAGTATCGTAAGTATAGTTGAAAGCTCTATTTGGTATAAAAAATTCAAGTCAATTTCTTAAATAGAAGCTTCATACGAGCGTTAACTGTATGCAGAGTCGCATAAAAGCTCGTTCGAGGTCTCGGTCAATATATGGTAAGACTCGGTTTTTATTAAAAAAAAAATAATTAAAAATTGTTTTTATATGCAAATTAAAATTCCAAACACTTTTTGCATACGACATTTTTTAGTAGGATTTTATTTAGCAAAGTTATGACACTTTGAATTTTTACGATAGCCGCCATTTTGAAAAAAAAATTTATATATTTTTTTTAAACATAACGTATAGGGGCTGCACGTTACTTCTATGCGATATTAAAAATTAAAATTTTAATCTTCGAAACCAAGCAGTTAAGAGCGTTAACTCTTCCGAAAGTCTCAAAATGGCTAGTATGGGGGTACGATCGAACTGATACATCGCTTGTTTTCAAGCAAAAATATATATTTTTTATATTTTACTTAGATGAGCTTTAGGCTTCTCAACATTTCATGTATAGAGACCTTTTTGACAAAATTGAACACTACTGAGTAATAAGTGATTGAATTTTAATACTTGTCGCCATTTTGCAAAAAATTGACAAAATGGATTTTGCTAACAAACATACACAGGATGCTTAAGAATTCTATACTGTCACAAAATTTTGAAATTCAAATATGTATAAATAAGCTCACACTGACCTTAACTATATTGAAAATCTTATGAGCGTATGTATGGTGGGTCGATCGACTCATCACACTAAACGTGTTTTGAAAAAAAAATACTTTTATTTTTTAATTTTTAATTTTTTTGTATAGTATCGTAAGTATAGTTGAAAGCTCTATTTGGTATAAAAAATTCAAGTCAATTTCTTAAATAGAAGCTTCATACGAGCGTTAACTGTATGCAGAGTCGCATAAAAGCTCGTTCGAGGTCTCGGTCAATATATGGTAAGACTCGGTTTTTATTAAAAAAAAAATAATTAAAAATTGCTTTTATATGCAAAATAAAATTCCAAACACTTTTTGCATACGACATTTTTCAGTAGGATTTGATTTAGCAAAGTTATGACACTTTGAATTTTTACGATAGCCGCCATTTTGAAAAAAAATTTTATATATTTTTTTTAAACATAACGTATAGGGGCTGCACGTTAGTTCTATGCGATATTAAAAATTAAAATTTTAATCTTCGAAACCAAGCAGTTAAGAGCGTTAACTCTTCCGAAAGTCTCAAAATGGCTAGTATGGGGGTACGATCGAACTGATACATCGCTTGTTTTCAAGCAAAAATATATATTTTTTATATTTTACTTAGATGAGCTTTAGGCTTCTCAACATTTCATGTATAGAGACCTTTTTGACAAAATTGAACACTACTGAGTAATAAGTGATTGAATTTTAATACTTGTCGCCATTTTGCAAAAAATTGACAAAATGGATTTTGCTAACAAACATACACAGGATGCTTAAGAATTCTATACTGTCACAAAATTTTGAAATTCAAATATGTATAAATAAGCTCACACTGACCTTAACTATATTGAAAATCTTATGAGCGTATGTATGGTGGGTCGATCGACTCATCACACTAAACGTGTTTTGAAAAAAAAATACTTTTATTTTTTAATTTTTAATTTTTTTGTATAGTATCGTAAGTATAGTTGAAAGCTCTATTTGGTATAAAAAATTCAAGTCAATTTCTTAAATAGAAGCTCCATACGAGCGTTAACTGTATGCAGAGTCGCATAAAAGCTCGTTCGAGGTCTCGGTCAATATATGGTAAGACTCGGTTTTTATTAAAAAAAAAATAATTAAAAATTGCTTTTATATGCAAAATAAAATTCCAAACACTTTTTGCATACGACATTTTTCAGTAGGATTTGATTTAGCAAAGTTATGACACTTTGAATTTTTACGATAGCCGCCATTTTGAAAAAAAATTTTATATATTTTTTTAAACATAACGTATAGGGGCTGCACGTTAGTTCTATGCGATATTAAAAATTAAAATTTTAATCTTCGAAACCAAGCAGTTAAGAGCGTTAACTCTTCCGAAAGTCTCAAAATGGCTAGTATGGGGGTACGATCGAACTGATACATCGCTTGTTTTCAAGCAAAAATATATATTTTTTATATTTTACTTAGATGAGCTTTAGGCTTCTCAACATTTCATGTATAGAGACCTTTTTGACAAAATTGAACACTACTGAGTAATAAGTGATTGAATTTTAATACTTGTCGCCATTTTGCAAAAAATTGACAAAATGGATTTTGCTAACAAACATACACAGGATGCTTAAGAATTCTATACTGTCACAAAATTTTGAAATTCAAATATGTATAAATAAGCTCACACTGACCTTAACTATATTGAAAATCTTATGAGCGTATGTATGGTGGGTCGATCGACTCATCACACTAAACGTGTTTTGAAAAAAAAATACTTTTATTTTTTAATTTTTAATTTTTTTGTATAGTATCGTAAGTATAGTTGAAAGCTCTATTTGGTATAAAAAATTCAAGTCAATTTCTTAAATAGAAGCTTCATACGAGCGTTAACTGTATGCAGAGTCGCATAAAAGCTCGTTCGAGGTCTCGGTCAATATATGGTAAGACTCGGTTTTTATTAAAAAAAAAATAATTAAAAATTGCTTTTATATGCAAAATAAAATTCCAAACACTTTTTGCATACGACATTTTTCAGTAGGATTTGATTTAGCAAAGTTATGACACTTTGAATTTTTACGATAGCCGCCATTTTGAAAAAAAATTTTATATATTTTTTTTAAACATAACGTATAGGGGCTGCACGTTAGTTCTATGCGATATTAAAAATTAAAATTTTAATCTTCGAAACCAAGCAGTTAAGAGCGTTAACTCTTCCGAAAGTCTCAAAATGGCTAGTATGGGGGTACGATCGAACTGATACATCGCTTGTTTTCAAGCAAAAATATATATTTTTTATATTTTACTTAGATGAGCTTTAGGCTTCTCAACATTTCATGTATAGAGACCTTTTTGACAAAATTAAACACTACTGAGTAATAAGTGATTAAATTTTAATACTTGTCGCCATTTTGCAAAAAATTGACAAAATGGATTTTGCTAACAAACATACACAGGATGCTTAAGAATTCTATACTGTCACAAAATTTTGAAATTCAAATATGTATAAATAAGCTCACACTGACCTTAACTATATTGAAAATCTTATGAGCGTATGTATGGTGGGTCGATCGACTCATCACACTAAACGTGTTTTGAAAAAAAAATACTTTTATTTTTTAATTTTTAATTTTTTTGTATAGTATCGTAAGTATAGTTGAAAGCTCTATTTGGTATAAAAAATTCAAGTCAATTTCTTAAATAGAAGCTTCATACGAGCGTTAACTGTATGCAGATTCGCATAAAAGCTCGTTCGAGGTCTCGGTCAATATATGGTAAGACTCGGTTTTTATTAAAAAAAAAATAATTAAAAATTGCTTTTATATGCAAAATAAAATTCCAAACACTTTTTGCATACGACATTTTTCAGTAGGATTTGATTTAGCAAAGTTATGACACTTTAAATTTTTACGATAGCCGCCATTTTGAAAAAAAATTTTATATATTTTTTTTAAACATAACGTATAGGGGCTGCACGTTAGTTCTATGCGATATTAAAAATTAAAATTTTAATCGTTGAAACCAAGCAGTTAAGAGCGTTAACTCTTTCGAAAGTCTCAAAATGGCTAGTATGGGGGTACGATCGAACTGATACATCGCTTGTTTTCAAGCAAAAATATATATTTTTTATATTTTACTTAGATGAGCTTTAGGCTTCTCAACATTTCATGTATAGAGACCTTTTTGACAAAATTGAACACTACTGAGTAATAAGTGATTGAATTTTAATACTTGTCGCCATTTTGCAAAAAATTGACAAAATGGATTTTGCTAACAAACATACACAGGATGCTTAAGAATTCTATACTGTCACAAAATTTTGAAATTCAAATATGTATAAATAAGCTCACACTGACCTTAACTATATTGAAAATCTTATGAGCGTATGTATGGTGGGTCGATCGACTCATCACACTAAACGTGTTTTGAAAAAAAAATACTTTTATTTTTTAATTTTTAATTTTTTTGTATAGTATCGTAAGTATAGTTGAAAGTTCTATTTGGTATAAAAAATTCAAGTCAATTTCTTAAATAGAAGCTTCATACGAGCGTTAACTGTATGCAGAGTCGCATAAAAGCTCGTTCGAGGTCTCGGTCAATATATGGTAAGACTCGGTTTTTATTAAAAAAAAAATAATTAAAAACTGCTTTTATATGCAAAATAAAATTCCAAACACTTTTTGCATACGACATTTTTCAGTAGGATTTGATTTAGCAAAGTTATGACACTTTGAATTTTTACGATAGCCGCCATTTTGAAAAAAAATTTTATATATTTTTTTTAAACATAACGTATAGGGGCTGCACGTTAGTTCTATGCGATATTAAAAATTAAAATTTTAATCTTCGAAACCAAGCAGTTAAGAGCGTTAACTCTTCCGAAAGTCTCAAAATGGCTAGTATGGGGGTACGATCGAACTGATACATCGCTTGTTTTCAAGCAAAAATATATATTTTTTATATTTTACTTAGATGAGCTTTAGGCTTCTCAACATTTCATGTATAGAGACCTTTTTGACAAAATTGAACACTACTGAGTAATAAGTGATTGAATTTTAATACTTGTCGCCATTTTGCAAAAAATTGACAAAAAGGATTTTGCTAACAAACATACACAGGATGCTTAAGAATTCTATACTGTCACAAAATTTTGAAATTCAAATATGTATAAATAAGCTCACACTGACCTTAACTATATTGAAAATCTTATGAGCGTATGTATGGTGGGTCGATCGACTCATCACACTAAACGTGTTTTGAAAAAAAAATACTTTTATTTTTTAATTTTTAATTTTTTTGTATAGTATCGTAAGTATAGTTGAAAGCTCTATTTGGTATAAAAAATTCAAGTCAATTTCTTAAATAGAAGCTTCATACGAGCGTTAACTGTATGCAGAGTCGCATAAAAGCTCGTTCGAGGTCTCGGTCAATATATGGTAAGACTCGGTTTTTATTAAAAAAAAAATAATTAAAAATTGCTTTTATATGCAAAATAAAATTCCAAACACTTTTTGCATACGACATTTTTCAGTAGGATTTGATTTAGCAAAGTTATGACACTTTGAATTTTTACGATAGCCGCCATTTTGAAAAAAAATTTTATATATTTTTTTTAAACATAACGTATAGGGGCTGCACGTTAGTTCTATGCGATATTAAAAATTAAAATTTTAATCTTCGAAACCAAGCAGTTAAGAGCGTTAACTCTTCCGAAAGTCTCAAAATGGCTAGTATGGGGGTACGATCGAACTGATACATCGCTTGTTTTCAAGCAAAAATATATATTTTTTATATTTTACTTAGATGAGCTTTAGGCTTCTCAACATTTCATGTATAGAGACCTTTTTGACAAAATTGAACACTACTGAGTAATAAGTGATTGAATTTTAATACTTGTCGCCATTTTGCAAAAAATTGACAAAATGGATTTTGCTAACAAACATACACAGGATGCTTAAGAATTCTATACTGTCACAAAATTTTGAAATTCAAATATGTATAAATAAGCTCACACTGACCTTAACTATATTAAAAATCTTATGAGCGTATGTATGGTGGGTCGATCGACTCATCACACTAAACGTGTTTTGAAAAAAAAATACTTTTATTTTTTAATTTTTAATTTTTTTGTATAGTATCGTAAGTATAGTTGAAAACTCTATTTGGTATAAAAAATTCAAGTCAATTTCTTAAATAGAAGCTTCATACGAGCGTTAACTGTATGCAGAGTCGCATAAAAGCTCGTTCGAGGTCTCGGTCAATATATGGTAAGACTCGGTTTTTATTAAAAAAAAAATAATTAAAAATTGCTTTTATATGCAAAATAAAATTCCAAACACTTTTTGCATACGACAGTTTTCAGTAGGATTTGATTTAGCAAAGTTATGACACTTTGAATTTTTACGATAGCCGGTATTTTGAAAAAAAATTTTATATATTTTTTTTAAACATAACGTATAGGGGCTGCACGTTAGTTCTATGCGATATTAAAAATTAAAATTTTAATCTTCGAAACCAAGCAGTTAAGAGCGTTAACTCTTCCGAAAGTCTCAAAATGGCTAGTATGGGGGTACGATCGAACTGATACATCGCTTGTTTTCAAGCAAAAATATATATTTTTTATATTTTACTTAGATGAGCTTTAGGCTTCTCAACATTTCATGTATAGAGACCTTTTTGACAAAATTGAACACTACTGAGTAATAAGTGATTGAATTTTAATACTTGTCGCCATTTTGCAAAAAATTGACAAAATGGATTTTGCTAACAAACATACACAGGATGCTTAAGAATTCTATACTGTCACAAAATTTTGAAATTCAAATATGTATAAATAAGCTCACACTGACCTTAACTATATTGAAAATCTTATGAGCGTATGTATGGTGGGTCGATCGACTCATCACACTAAACGTGTTTTGAAAAAAAAATACTTTTATTTTTTAATTTTTAATTTTTTTGTACAGTATCGTAAGTATAGTTGAAAGCTCTATTTGGTATAAAAAATTCAAGTCAATTTCTTAAATAGAAGCTTCATACGAGCGTTACCTGTATGCAGAGTCGCATAAAAGCTCGTTCGAGGTCTCGGTCAATATATGGTAAGACTCGGTTTTTATTAAAAAAAAAATAATTAAAAATTGCTTTTATATGCAAAATAAAATTCCAAACACTTTTTGCATACAACATTTTTCAGTAGGATTTGATTTAGCAAAGTTATGACACTTTGAATTTTTACGATAGCCGCCATTTTGAAAAAAAATTTTATATATTTTTTTTAAACATAACGTATAGGGGCTGCACGTTAGTTCTATGCGATATTAAAAATTAAAATTTTAATCTTCGAAACCAAGCAGTTAAGAGCGTTAACTCTTCCGAAAGTCTCAAAATGGCTAGTATGGGGGTACGATCGAACTGATACATCGCTTGTTTTCAAGCAAAAATATATATTTTTTATATTTTACTTAGATGAGCTTTAGGCTTCTCAACATTTCATGTATAGAGACCTTTTTGACAAAATTGAACACTACTGAGTAATAAGTGATTGAATTTTAATACTTGTCGCCATTTTGCAAAAAATTGACAAAATGGATTTTGCTAACAAACATACACAGGATGCTTAAGAATTCTATACTGTCACAAAATTTTGAAATTCAAATATGTATAAATAAGCTCACACTGACCTTAACTATATTGAAAATCTTATGAGCGTATGTATGGTGGGTCGATCGACTCATCACACTAAACGTGTTTTGAAAAAAAAATACTTTTATTTTTTAATTTTTAATTTTTTTGTACAGTATCGTAAGTATAGTTGAAAGCTCTATTTGGTATAAAAAATTCAAGTCAATTTCTTAAATAGAAGCTTCATACAAGCGTTAACTGTATGCAGAGTCGCATAAAAGCTCGTTCGGGGTCTCGGTCAATATATAGTAAGACTCGGTTTTTATTAAAAAAAAATAATTAAAAATTGCTTTTATATGCAAAATAAAATTCCAAACACATTTTGCATACGACAGTTTTCAGTAGGATTTGATTTAGCAAAGTTATGACACTTTGAATTTTCACGATAGCCGCCATTTTGAAAAAAAATTTTATATGTTTTTTTTAAACATAACGTATAGGGGCTGCACGTTAGTTCTATGCGATATTAAAAATTAAAATTTTAATCTTCGAAACCAAGCAGTTAAGAGCGTTAACTCTTCCGAAAGTCTCAAAATGGCTAGTATGGGGGTACGATCGAACTGATACATCGCTTGTTTTCAAGCAAAAATATATATTTTTTATATTTTACTTAGATGAGCTTTAGGCTTCTCAACATTTCATGTATAGATCCCTTTTTGACAAAATTGAACACTACTGAGTAATAAGTGATTAAATTTTAATACTTGTCGCCATTTTGCAAAAAATTGACAAAATGGATTTTGCTAACAAACATACACAGGATGCTTAAGAATTCTATACTGTCACAAAATTTTGAAATTCAAATATGTATAAATAAGCTCACACTGACCTTAACTATATTGAAAATCTTATGAGCGTATGTATGGTGGGTCGATCGACTCATCACACTAAACGTGTTTTGAAAAAAAAATACTTTTATTTTTTAATTTTTAATTTTTTTGTATAGTATCGTAAGTATAGTTGAAAGCTCTATTTGGTATAAAAAATTCAAGTCAATTTCTTAAATAGAAGCTTCATACGAGCGTTAACTGTATGCAGAGTCGCATAAAAGCTCGTTCGAGGTCTCGGTCAATATATGGTAAGACTCGGTTTTTATTAAAAAAAAAAATAATTAAAAATTGCTTTTATATGCAAAATAAAATTCCAAACACTTTTTGCATACGACATTTTTCAGTAGGATTTGATTTAGCAAAGTTATGACACTTTGAATTTTTACGATAGCCGCCATTTTGAAAAAAAATTTTATATATTTTTTTTAAACATAACGTATAGGGGCTGCACGTTAGTTCTATGCGATATTAAAAATTAAAATTTTAATCTTCGAAACCAAGCAGTTAAGAGCGTTAACTCTTCCGAAAGTCTCAAAATGGCTAGTATGGGGGTACGATCGAACTGATACATCGCTTGTTTTCAAGCAAAAATATATATTTTTTATATTTTACTTAGATGAGCTTTAGGCTTCTCAACATTTCATGTATAGAGACCTTTTTGACAAAATTGAACACTACTGAGTAATAAGTGATTGAATTTTAATACTTGTCGCCATTTTGCAAAAAATTGACAAAATGGATTTTGCTAACAAACATACACAGGATGCTTAAGAATTCTATACTGTCACAAAATTTTGAAATTCAAATATGTATAAATAAGCTCACACTGACCTTAACTATATTGAAAATCTTATGAGCGTATGTATGGTGGGTCGATCGACTCATCACACTAAACGTGTTTTGAAAAAAAAATACTTTTATTTTTTAATTTTTAATTTTTTTGTATAGTATCGTAAGTATAGTTGAAAGTTCTATTTGGTATAAAAAATTCAAATCAATTTCTTAAATAGAAGCTTCATACGAGCGTTAACTGTATGCAGAGTCGCATAAAAGCTCGTTCGAGGTCTCGGTCAATATATGGTAAGACTCGGTTTTTATTAAAAAAAAAATAATTAAAAACTGCTTTTATATGCAAAATAAAATTCCAAACACTTTTTGTATACGACATTTTTCAGTAGGATTTGATTTAGCAAAGTTATGACACTTTGAATTTTTACGATAGCCGCCATTTTGAAAAAAAATTTTATATATTTTTTTTAAACATAACGTATAGGGGCTGCACGTTAGTTCTATGCGATATTAAAAATTAAAATTTTAATCTTCGAAACCAAGCAGTTAAGAGCGTTAACTCTTCCGAAAGTCTCAAAATGGCTAGTATGGGGGTACGATCGAACTGATACATCGCTTGTTTTCAAGCAAAAATATATATTTTTTATATTTTACTTAGATGAGCTTTAGGCTTCTCAACATTTCATGTATAGAGACCTTTTTGACAAAATTGAACACTACTGAGTAATAAGTGATTGAATTTTAATACTTGTCGCCATTTTGCAAACTATTGACAAAATGGATTTTGCTAACAAACATACACAGGATGCTTAAGAATTCTATACTGTCACAAAATTTTGAAATTCAAATATGTATAAATAAGCTCACACTGACCTTAACTATATTGAAAATCTTATGAGCGTATGTATGGTGGGTCGATCGACTCATCACACTAAACGTGTTTTGAAAAAAAAATACTTTTATTTTTTAATTTTTAATTTTTTTGTACAGTATCGTAAGTATAGTTGAAAGCTCTATTTGGTATAAAAAATTCATGTCAATTTCTTAAATAGAAGCTTCATACGAGCGTTAACTGTATGCAGAGTCGCATAAAAGCTCGTTCGAGGTCTCGGTCAATATATGGTAAGACTCGGTTTTTATTAAAAAAAAAATAATTAAAAATTGCTTTTATATGCAAAATAAAATTCCAAACACTTTTTGCATACGACATTTTTCAGTAGGATTTGATTTAGCAAAGTTATGACACTTTGAATTTTTACGATAGCCGCCATTTTGAAAAAAAATTTTATATATTTTTTTTAAACATAACGTATAGGGGCTGCACGTTAGTTCTATGCGATATTAAAAATTAAAATTTTAATCTTCGAAACCAAGCAGTTAAGAGCGTTAACTCTTCCGAAAGTCTCAAAATGGCTAGTATGGGGGTACGATCGAACTGATACATCGCTTGTTTTCAAGCAAAAATATATATTTTTTATATTTTACTTAGATGAGCTTTAGGCTTCTCAACATTTCATGTATAGAGACCTTTTTGACAAAATTGAACACTACTGAGTAATAAGTGATTGAATTTTAATACTTGTCGCCATTTTGCAAAAAATTGACAAAATGGATTTTGCTAACAAACATACACAGGATGCTTAAGAATTCTATACTGTCACAAAATTTTGAAATTCAAATATGTATAAATAAGCTCACACTGACCTTAACTATATTGAAAATCTTATGAGCGTATGTATGGTGGGTCGATCGACTCATCACACTAAACGTGTTTTGAAAAAAAAATACTTTTATTTTTTAATTTTTAATTTTTTTGTATAGTATCGTAAGTATAGTTGAAAGCTCTATTTGGTATAAAAAATTCAAGTCAATTTCTTAAATAGAAGCTTCATACGAGCGTTAACTGTATGCAGAGTCGCATAAAAGCTCGTTCGAGGTCTCGGTCAATATATGGTAAGACTCGGTTTTTATTAAAAAAAAAATAATTAAAAATTGCTTTTATATGCAAAATAAAATTCCAAACACTTTTTGCATACGACATTTTTCAGTAGGATTTGATTTAGCAAAGTTATGACACTTTGAATTTTTACGATAGCCGCCATTTTGAAAAAAAATTTTATATATTTTTTTTAAACATAACGTATAGGGGCTGCACGTTAGTTCTATGCGATATTAAAAATTAAAATTTTAATCTTCGAAACCAAGCAGTTAAGAGCGTTAACTCTTCCGAAAGTCTCAAAATGGCTAGTATGGGGGTACGATCGAACTGATACATCGCTTGTTTTCAAGCAAAAATATATATTTTTTATATTTTACTTAGATGAGCTTTAGGCTTCTCAACATTTCATGTATAGAGACCTTTTTGACAAAATTGAACACTACTGAGTAATAAGTGATTGAATTTTAATACTTGTCGCCATTTTGCAAAAAATTGACAAAATGGATTTTGCTAACAAACATACACAGGATGCTTAAGAATTCTATACTGTCACAAAATTTTGAAATTCAAATATGTATAAATAAGCTCACACTGACCTTAACTATATTGAAAATCTTATGAGCGTATGTATGGTGGGTCGATCGACTCATCACACTAAACGTGTTTTGAAAAAAAAATACTTTTATTTTTTAATTTTTAATTTTTTTGTACAGTATCGTAAGTATAGTTGAAAGCTCTATTTGGTATAAAAAATTCAAGTCAATTTCTTAAATAGAAGCTTCATACGAGCGTTAACTGTATGCAGAGTCGCATAAAAGCTCGTTCGAGGTCTCGGTCAATATATGGTAAGACTCGGTTTTTATTAAAAAAAAAATAATTAAAAATTGCTTTTATATGCAAAATAAAATTCCAAACACTTTTTGCATACGACATTTTTCAGTAGGATTTGATTTAGCAAAGTTATGACACTTTGAATTTTTACGATAGCCGCCATTTTGAAAAAAAATTTTATATATTTTTTTTAAACATAACGTATAGGGGCTGCACGTTAGTTCTATGCGATATTAAAAATTAAAATTTTAATCTTCGAAACCAAGCAGTTAAGAGCGTTAACTCTTCCGAAAGTCTCAAAATGGCTAGTATGGGGGTACGATCGAACTGATACATCGCTTGTTTTCAAGCAAAAATATATATTTTTTATATTTTACTTAGATGAGCTTTAGGCTTCTCAACATTTCATGTATAGAGACCTTTTTGACAAAATTGAACACTACTGAGTAATAAGTGATTGAATTTTAATACTTGTCGCCATTTTGCAAAAAATTGACAAAATGGATTTTGCTAACAAACATACACAGGATGCTTAAGAATTCTATACTGTCACAAAATTTTGAAATTCAAATATGTATAAATAAGCTCACACTGACCTTAACTATATTGAAAATCTTATGAGCGTATGTATGGTGGGTCGATCGACTCATCACACTAAACGTGTTTTGAAAAAAAAATACTTTTATTTTTTAATTTTTAATTTTTTTGTACAGTATCGTAAGTATAGTTGAAAGCTCTATTTGGTATAAAAAATTCAAGTCAATTTCTTAAATAGAAGCTTCATACGAGCGTTAACTGTATGCAGAGTCGCATAAAAGCTCGTTCGAGGTCTCGGTCAATATATGGTAAGACTCGGTTTTTATTAAAAAAAAATAATTAAAAATTGCTTTTATATGCAAAATAAAATTCCAAACACTTTTTGCATACGACATTTTTCAGTAGGATTTGATTTAGCAAAGTTATGACACTTTGAATTTTTACGATAGCCGCCATTTTGAAAAAAAATTTTATATATTTTTTTTAAACATAAAGTATAGGGGCTGCACGTTAGTTCTATGCGATATTAAAAATTAAAATTTTAATCTTCGAAACCAAGCAGTTAAGAGCGTTAACTCTTCCGAAAGTCTCAAAATGGCTAGTATGGGGGTACGATCGAACTGATACATCGCTTGTTTTCAAGCAAAAATATATATTTTTTATATTTTACTTAGATGAGCTTTAGGCTTCTCAACATTTCATGTATAGAGACCTTTCTGACAAAATTGAACCTTACTGAGTAATAAGTGATTGAATTTTAATACTTGTCGCCATTTTGCAAAAAATTGACAAAATGGATTTTGCTAACAAACATACACAGGATGCTTAAGAATTCTATACTGTCACAAAATTTTGAAATTCAAATATGTATAAATAAGCTCACACTGACCTTAACTATATTGAAAATCTTATGAGCGTATGTATGGTGGGTCGATCGACTCATCACACTAAACGTGTTTTGAAAAAAAAATACTTTTATTTTTTAATTTTTAATTTTTTTGTATAGTATCGTAAGTATAGTTGAAAGCTCTATTTGGTATAAAAAATTCAAGTCAATTTCTTAAATAGAAGCTTCATACGAGCGTTAACTGTATGCAGAGTCGCATAAAAGCTCGTTCGAGGTCTCGGTCAATATATATTAAGACTCGGTTTTTATTAAAAAAAAAATAATTAAAAATTGCTTTTATATGCAAAATAAAATTCCAAACACTTTTTGCATACGACATTTTTCAGTAGGATTTGATTTAGCAAAGTTATGACACTTTGAATTTTTACGATAGCCGCCATTTTGAAAAAAAATTTTATATATTTTTTTTAAACATAACGTATAGGGGCTGCACGTTAGTTCTATGCGATATTAAAAATTAAAATTTTAATCTTCGAAACCAAGCAGTTAAGAGCGTTAACTCTTCCGAAAGTCTCAAAATGGCTAGTATGGGGGTACGATCGAACTGATACATCGCTTGTTTTCAAGCAAAAATATATATTTTTTATATTTTACTTAGATGAGCTTTAGGCTTCTCAACATTTCATGTATAGAGACCTTTTTGACAAAATTGAACACTACTGAGTAATAAGTGATTGAATTTTAATACTTGTCGCCATTTTGCAAAAAATTGACAAAATGGATTTTGCTAACAAACATACACAGGATGCTTAAGAATTCTATACTGTCACAAAATTTTAAAATTCAAATATGTATAAATAAGCTCACACTGACCTTAACTATATTGAAAATCTTATGAGCGTATGTATGGTGGGTCGATCGACTCATCACACTAAACGTGTTTTGAAAAAAAAATACTTTTATTTTTTAATTTTTAATTTTTTTGTATAGTATCGTAAGTATAGTTGAAAGCTCTATTTGGTATAAAAAATTCAAGTCAATTTCTTAAATAGAAGCTTCATACGAGCGTTAACTGTATGCAGAGTCGCATAAAAGCTCGTTCGAGGTCTCGGTCAATATATGGTAAGACTCGGTTTTTATTAAAAAAAATAATTAAAAATTGCTTTTATATGCAAAATAAAATTCCAAACACTTTTTGCATACGACATTTTTCAGTAGGATTTGATTTAGCAAAGTTATGACACTTTGAATTTTTACGATAGCCGCCATTTTGAAAAAAAATTTTATATATTTTTTTTAAACATAACGTATAGGGGCTGCACGTTAGTTCTATGCGATATTAAAAATTAAAATTTTATTCTTCGAAACCAAGCAGTTAAGAGCGTTAACTCTTCCGAAAGTCTCAAAATGGCTAGTATGGGGGTACGATCGAACTGATACATCGCTTGTTTTCAAGCAAAAATATATATTTTTTATATTTTACTTAGATGAGCTTTAGGCTTCTCAACATTTCATGTATAGAGACCTTTTTGACAAAATTGAACACTACTGAGTAATAAGTGATTGAATTTTAATACTTGTCGCCATTTTGCAAAAAATTGACAAAATGGATTTTGCTAACAAACATACACAGGATGCTTAAGAATTCTATACTGTCACAAAATTTTGAAATTCAAATATGTATAAATAAGCTCACACTGACCTTAACTATATTGAAAATCTTATGAGCGTATGTATGGTGGGTCGATCGACTCATCACACTAAACGTGTTTTGAAAAAAAAATACTTTTATTTTTTAATTTTTAATTTTTTTGTACAGTATCGTAAGTATAGTTGAAAGCTCTATTTGGTATAAAAAATTCAAGTCAATTTCTTAAATAGAAGCTTCATACGAGCGTTAACTGTATGCAGAGTCGCATAAAAGCTCGTTCGAGGTCTCGGTCAATATATGGTAAGACTCGGTTTTTATTAAAAAAAAAATAATTAAAAATTGCTTTTATATGCAAAATAAAATTCCAAACACTTTTTGCATACGACATTTTTCAGTAGGATTTGATTTAGCAAAGTTATGACACTTTGAATTTTTACGATAGCCGCCATTTTGAAAAAAAATTTTATATATTTTTTTTAAACATAACGTATAGGGGCTGCACGTTAGTTCTATGCGATATTAAAAATTAAAATTTTAATCTTCGAAACCAAGCAGTTAAGAGCGTTAACTCTTCCGAAAGTCTCAAAATGGCTAGTATGGGGGTACGATCGAACTGATACATCGCTTGTTTTCAAGCAAAAATATATATTTTTTATATTTTACTTAGATGAGCTTTAGGCTTCTCAACATTTCATGTATAGAGACCTTTTTGACAAAATTGAACACTACTGAGTAATAAGTGATTGAATTTTAATACTTGTCGCCATTTTGCAAAAAATTGACAAAATGGATTTTGCTAACAAACATACACAGGATGCTTAAGAATTCTATACTGTCACAAAATTTTGAAATTCAAATATGTATAAATAAGCTCACACTGACCTTAACTATATTGAAAATCTTATGAGCGTATGTATGGTGGGTCGATCGACTCATCACACTAAACGTGTTTTGAAAAAAAAATACTTTTATTTTTTAATTTTTAATTTTTTTGTATAGTATCGTAAGTATAGTTGAAAGCTCTATTTGGTATAAAAAATTCAAGTCAATTTCTTAAATAGAAGCTTCATACGAGCGTTAACTGTATGCAGAGTCGCATAAAAGCTCGTTCGAGGTCTCGGTCAATATATGGTAAGACTCGGTTTTTATTAAAAAAAAAATAATTAAAAATTGCTTTTATATGCAAAATAAAATTCCAAACACTTTTTGCATACGACATTTTTCAGTAGGATTTGATTTAGCAAAGTTATGACACTTTGAATTTTTACGATAGCCGCCATTTTGAAAAAAAATTTTATATATTTTTTTTAAACATAACGTATAGGGGCTGCACGTTAGTTCTATGCGATATTAAAAATTAAAATTTTAATCTTCGAAACCAAGCAGTTAAGAGCGTTAACTCTTCCGAAAGTCTCAAAATGGCTAGTATGGGGGTACGATCGAACTGATACATCGCTTGTTTTCAAGCAAAAATATATATTTTTTATATTTTACTTAGATGAGCTTTAGGCTTCTCAACATTTCATGTATAGAGACCTTTTTGACAAAATTGAACACTACTGAGTAATAAGTGATTGAATTTTAATACTTGTCGCCATTTTGCAAAAAATTGACAAAATGGATTTTGCTAACAAACATACACAGGATGCTTAAGAATTCTATACTGTCACAAAATTTTGAAATTCAAATATGTATAAATAAGCTCACACTGACCTTAACTATATTGAAAATCTTATGAGCGTATGTATGGTGGGTCGATCGACTCATCACACTAAACGTGTTTTGAAAAAAAAATACTTTTATTTTTTAATTTTTAATTTTTTTGTATAGTATCGTAAGTATAGTTGAAAGCTCTATTTGGTATAAAAAATTCAAGTCAATTTCTTAAATAGAAGCTTCATACGAGCGTTAACTGTATGCAGAGTCGCATAAAAGCTCGTTCGAGGTCTCGGTCAATATATGGTAAGACTCGGTTTTTATTAAAAAAAAAATAATTAAAAATTGCTTTTATATGCAAAATAAAATTCCAAACACTTTTTGCATACGACATTTTTCAGTAGGATTTGATTTAGCAAAGTTATGACACTTTGAATTTTTACGATAGCCGCCATTTTGAAAAAAAATTTTATATATTTTTTTTAAACATAACGTATAGGGGCTGCACGTTAGTTCTATGCGATATTAAAAATTAAAATTTTAATCTTCGAAACCAAGCAGTTAAGAGCGTTAACTCTTCCGAAAGTCTCAAAATGGCTAGTATGGGGGTACGATCGAACTGATACATCGCTTGTTTTCAAGCAAAAATATATATTTTTTATATTTTACTTAGATGAGCTTTAGGCTTCTCAACATTTTATGTATAGAGACCTTTTTGACAAAATTGAACACTACTGAGTAATAAGTGATTGAATTTTAATACTTGTCGCCATTTTGCAAAAAAATGACAAAATGGATTTTGCTAACAAACATACACAGGATGCTTAAGAATTCTATACTGTCACAAAATTTTGAAATTCAAATATGTATAAATAAGCTCACACTGACCTTAACTATATTGAAAATCTTATGGGCGTATGTATGGTGGGTCGATCGACTCATCACACTAAACGTGTTTTGAAAAAAAAATACTTTTATTTTTTAATTTTTAATTTTTTTGTATAGTATCGTAAGTATAGTTGAAAGCTCTATTTGGTATAAAAAATTCAAGTCAATTTCTTAAATAGAAGCTTCATACGAGCGTTAACTGTATGCAGAGTCGCATAAAAGCTCGTTCGAGGTCTCGGTCAATATATGGTAAGACTCGGTTTTTATTAAAAAAAAAATAATTAAAAATTGCTTTTATATGCAAAATAAAATTCCAAACACTTTTTGCATACGACATTTTTCAGTAGGATTAGATTTAGCAAAGTTATGACACTTTGAATTTTTACGATAGCCGCCATTTTGAAAAAAAATTTTATATATTTTTTTTAAACATAACGTATAGGGGCTGCACGTTAGTTCTATGCGATAATAAAAATTAAAATTTTAATTTTCGAAACCAAGCAGTTAAGAGCGTTAACTCTTCCGAAAGTCTCAAAATGGCTAGTATGGGGGTACGATCGAACTGATACATCGCTTGTTTTCAAGCAAAAATATATATTTTTTATATTTTACTTAGATGAGCTTTAGGCTTCTCAACATTTCATGTATAGAGACCTTTTTGACAAAATTGAACACTACTGAGTAATAAGTGATTGAATTTTAATACTTGTCGCCATTTTGCAAAAAATTGACAAAATGGATTTTGCTAACAAACATACACAGGATGCTTAAGAATTCTATACTGTCACAAAATTTTGAAATTCAAATATGTATAAATAAGCTCACACTGACCTTAACTATATTGAAAATCTTATGAGCGTATGTATGGTGGGTCGATCGACTCATCACACTAAACGTGTTTTGAAAAAAAAATACTTTTATTTTTTAATTTTTAATTTTTTTGTACAGTATCGTAAGTATAGTTGAAAGCTCTATTTGGTATAAAAAATTCAAGTCAATTTCTTAAATAGAAGCTTCATACGAGCGTTAACTGTATGCAGAGTCGCATAAAAGCTCGTTCGAGGTCTCGGTCAATATATAGTAAGACTCGGTTTTTATTAAAAAAAAAATAATTAAAAATTGCTTTTATATGCAAAATAAAATTCCAAACACTTTTTGCATACGACATTTTTCAGTAGGATTTGATTTAGCAAAGTTATGACACTTTGAATTTTTACGATAGCCGCCATTTTAAAAAAATTTTATATATTTTTTTTAAACATAACGTATAGGGGCTGCACGTTAGTTCTATGCGATATTAAAAATTAAAATTTTAATCTTCGAAACCAAGCAGTTAAGAGCGTTAACTCTTCCGAAAGTCTCAAAATGGCTAGTATGGGGGTACGATCGAACTGATACATCGCTTGTTTTCAAGCAAAAATATATATTTTTTATATTTTACTTAGATGAGCTTTAGGCTTCTCAACATTTCATGTATAGAGACCTTTTTGACAAAATTGAACACTACTGAGTAATAAGTGATTGAATTTTAATACTTGTCGCCATTTTGCAAAAAATTGACAAAATGGATTTTGCTAACAAACATACACAGGATGCTTAAGAATTCTATACTGTCACAAAATTTTGAAATTCAAATATGTATAAATAAGCTCACACTGACCTTAACTATATTGAAAATCTTATGAGCGTATGTATGGTGGGTCGATCGACTCATCACACTAAACGTGTTTTGAAAAAAAAATACTTTTATTTTTTAATTTTTAATTTTTTTGTATAGTATCGTAAGTATAGTTGAAAGCTCTATTTGGTATAAAAAATTCAAGTCAATTTCTTTAATAGAAGCTTCATACGAGCGTTAACTGTATGCAGAGTCGCATAAAAGCTCGTTCGAGGTCTCGGTCAATATATGGTAAGACTCGGTTTTTATTAAAAAAAAAATAATTAAAAATTGCTTTTATATGCAAAATAAAATTCCAAACACTTTTTGCATACGACATTTTTCAGTAGGATTTGATTTAGCAAAGTTATTACACTTTGAATTTTTACGATAGCCGCCATTTTGAAAAAAAATTTTATATATTTTTTTTAAACATAACGTATAGGGGCTGCACGTTAGTTCTATGCGATATTAAAAATTAAAATTTTAATCTTCGAAACCAAGCAGTTAAGAGCGTTAACTCTTCCGAAAGTCTCAAAATGGCTAGTATGGGGGTACGATCGAACTGATACATCGCTTGTTTTCAAGCAAAAATATATATTTTTTATATTTTACTTAGATGAGCTTTAGGCTTCTCAACATTTCATGTATAGAGACCTTTTTGACAAAATTGAACACTACTGAGTAATAAGTGATTGAATTTTAATACTTGTCGCCATTTTGCAAAAAAATGACAAAATGGATTTTGCTAACAAACATACACAGGATGCTTAAGAATTCTATACTGTCACAAAATTTTGAAATTCAAATATGTATAAATAAGCTCACACTGACCTTAACTATATTGAAAATCTTATGAGCGTATGTATGGTGGGTCGATCGACTCATCACACTAAACGTGTTTTGAAAAAAAAATACTTTTATTTTTTAATTTTTAATTTTTTTGTATAGTATCGTAAGTATAGTTGAAAGCTCTATTTGGTATAAAAAATTCAAATCAATTTCTTAAATAGAAGCTTCATACGAGCGTTAACTGTATGCAGAGTCGCATAAAAGCTCGTTCGAGGTCTCGGTCAATATATGGTAAGACTCGGTTTTTATTAAAAAAAAAATAATTAAAAATTGCTTTTATATGCAAAATAAAATTCCAAACACTTTTTGCATACGACATTTTTCAGTAGGATTTGATTTAGCAAAGTTATGACACTTTGAATTTTTACGATAGCCGCCATTTTGAAAAAAAATTTTATATATTTTTTTTAAACATAACGTATAGGGGCTGCACGTTAGTTCTATGCGATATTAAAAATTAAAATTTTAATCTTCGAAACCAAGCAGTTAAGAGCGTTAACTCTTCCGAAAGTCTTAAAATGGCTAGTATGGGGGTACGATCGAACTGATACATCGCTTGTTTTCAAGCAAAAATATATATTTTTTATATTTTACTTAGATGAGCTTTAGGCTTCTCAACATTTCATGTATAGAGACCTTTTTGACAAAGTTGAACACTACTGAGTAATAAGTGATTGAATTTTAATACTTGTCGCCATTTTGCAAAAAATTGACAAAATGGATTTTGCTAACAAACATACACAGGATGCTTAAGAATTCTATACTGTCACAAAATTTTGAAATTCAAATATGTATAAATAAGCTCACACTGACCTTAACTATATTGAAAATCTTATGAGCGTATGTATGGTGGGTCGATCGACTCATCACACTAAACGTGTTTTGAAAAAAAAATACTTTTATTTTTTAATTTTTAATTTTTTTGTATAGTATCGTAAGTATAGTTGAAAGCTCTATTTGGTATAAAAAATTCAAGTCAATTTCTTAAATAGAAGCTTCATACGAGCGTTAACTGTATGCAGAGTCGCATAAAAGCTCGTTCGAGGTCTCGGTCAATATATGGTAAGACTCGGTTTTTATTAAAAAAAAAATAATTAAGAATTGCTTTTATATGCAAAATAAAATTCCAAACACTTTTTGCATACGACATTTTTCAGTAGGATTTGATTTAGCAAAGTTATGACACTTTGAATTTTTACGATAGCCGCCATTTTGAAAAAAAATTTTATATATTTTTTTTAAACATAACGTATAGGGGCTGCACGTTAGTTCTATGCGATATTAAAAATTAAAATTTTAATCTTCGAAACCAAGCAGTTAAGAGCGTTAACTCTTCCGAAAGTCTCAAAATGGCTAGTATGGGGGTACGATCGAACTGATACATCGCTTGTTTTCAAGCAAAAATATATATTTTTTATATTTTACTTAGATGAGCTTTAGGCTTCTCAACATTTCATGTATAGAGACCTTTTTGACAAAATTGAACACTACTGAGTAATAAGTGATTGAATTTTAATACTTGTCGCCATTTTGCAAAAAATTGACAAAATGGATTTTGCTAACAAACATACACAGGATGCTTAAGAATTCTATACTGTCACAAAATTTTGAAATTCAAATATGTATAAATAAGCTCACACTGACCTTAACTATATTGAAAATCTTATGAGCGTATGTATGGTGGGTCGATCGACTCATCACACTAAACGTGTTTTGAAAAAAAAATACTTTTATTTTTTAATTTTTAATTTTTTTGTACAGTATCGTAAGTATAGTTGAAAGCTCTATTTGGTATAAAAAATTCAAGTCAATTTCTTAAATAGAAGCTTCATACGAGCGTTAACTGTATGCAGAGTCGCATAAAAGCTCGTTCGAGGTCTCGGTCAATATATGGTAAGACTCGGTTTTTATTAAAAAAAAAATAATTAAAAATTGCTTTTATATGCAAAATAAAATTCCAAACACTTTTTGCATACGACATTTTTCAGTAGGATTTGATTTAGCAAAGTTATGACACTTTGAATTTTTACGATAGCCGCCATTTTGAAAAAAAAATTTATATATTTTTTTTAAACATAACGTATAGGGGCTGCACGTTAGTTCTATGCGATATTAAAAATTAAAATTTTAATCTTCGAAACCAAGCAGTTAAGAGCGTTAACTCTTCCGAAAGTCTCAAAATGGCTAGTATGGGGGTACGATCGAACTGATACATCGCTTGTTTTCAAGCAAAAATATATATTTTTTATATTTTACTTAGATGAGCTTTAGGCTTCTCAACATTTCATGTATAGAGACCTTTTTGACAAAATTGAACACTACTGAGTAATAAGTGATTGAATTTTAATACTTGTCGCCATTTTGCAAAAAATTGACAAAATGGATTTTGCTAACAAACATACACAGGATGCTTAAGAATTCTATACTGTCACAAAATTTTGAAATTCAAATATGTATAAATAAGCTCACACTGACCTTAACTATATTGAAAATCTTATGAGCGTATGTATGGTGGGTCGATCGACTCATCACACTAAACGTGTTTTGAAAAAAAAATACTTTTATTTTTTAATTTTTAATTTTTTTGTATAGTATCGTAAGTATAGTTGAAAGCTCTATTTGGTATAAAAAATTCAAGTCAATTTCTTAAATAAAAGCTTCATACGAGCGTTAACTGTATGCAGAGTCGCATAAAAGCTCGTTCGAGGTCTCGGTCAATATATGGTAAGACTCGGTTTTTATTAAAAAAAAAATAATTAAAAATTGCTTTTATATGCAAAATAAAATTCCAAACACTTTTTGCATACGACATTTTTCAGTAGGATTTGATTTAGCAAAGTTATGACACTTTGAATTTTTACGATAGCCGCCATTTTGAAAAAAAATTTTATATATTTTTTTTAAACATAACGTATAGGGGCTGCACGTTAGTTCTATGCGATATTAAAGATTAAAATTTTAATCTTCGAAACCAAGCAGTTAAGAGCGTTAACTCTTCCGAAAGTCTCAAAATGGCTAGTATGGGGGTACGATCGAACTGATACATCGCTTGTTTTCAAGCAAAAATATATATTTTTTATATTTTACTTAGATGAGCTTTAGGCTTCTCAACATTTCATGTATAGAGACCTTTTTGACAAAATTGAACACTACTGAGTAATAAGTGATTGAATTTTAATACTTGTCGCCATTTTGCAAAAAATTGACAAAATGGATTTTGCTAACAAACATACACAGGATGCTTAAGAATTCTATACTGTCACAAAATTTTGAAATTCAAATATGTATAAATAAGCTCACACTGACCTTAACTATATTGAAAATCCTATGAGCGTATGTATGGTGGGTCGATCGACTCATCACACTAAACGTGATTTGAAAAAAAAATACTTTTATTTTTTAATTTTTAATTTTTTTGTATAGTATCGTAAGTATAGTTGAAAGCTCTATTTGGTATAAAAAATTCAAGTCAATTTCTTAAATAGAAGCTTCATACGAGCGTTAACTGTATGCAGAGTCGCATAAAAGCTCGTTCGAGGTCTCGGTCAATATATGGTAAGACTCGGTTTTTATTAAAAAAATAATTAAAAATTGCTTTTATATGCAAAATAAAATTCCAAACACTTTTTGCATACGACATTTTTCAGTAGGATTTGATTTAGCAAAGTAATGACACTTTGAATTTTTACGATAGCCGCCATTTTGAAAAAAAATTTTATATATTTTTTTTAAACATAACGTATAGGGGCTGCACGTTAGTTCTATGCGATATATAAAATTAAAATTTTAATCTTCGAAACCAAGCAGTTAAGAGCGTTAACTCTTCCGAAAGTCTCAAAATGGCTAGTATGGGGGTACGATCGAACTGATACATCGCTTGTTTTCAAGCAAAAATATATATTTTTTATATTTTACTTAGATGAGCTTTAGGCTTCTCAACATTTCATGTATAGAGACCTTTTTGACAAAATTGAACACTACTGAGTAATAAGTGATTGAATTTTAATACTTGTCGCCATTTTGCAAAAAATTGACAAAATGGATTTTGCTAACAAACATACACAGGATGCTTAAGAATTCTATACTGTCACAAAATTTTGAAATTCAAATATGTATAAATAAGCTCACACTGACCTTAACTATATTGAAAATCTTATGAGCGTATGTATGGTGGGTCGATCGACTCATCACACTAAACGTGTTTTGAAAAAAAAATACTTTTATTTTTTAATTTTTAATTTTTTTGTATAGTATCGTAAGTATAGTTGAAAGCTCTATTTGGTATAAAAAATTCAAGTCAATTTCTTAAATAGAAGCTTCATACGAGCGTTAACTGTATGCAGAGTCGCATAAAAGCTCGTTCGAGGTCTCGGTCAATATATGGTAAGACTCGGTTTTTATTAAAAAAAAAATAATTAAAAATTGCTTTTATATGCAAAATAAAATTCCAAACACTTTTTGCATACGACATTTTTCAGTAGGATTTGATTTAGCAAAGTTATGATACTTTGAATTTTTACGATAGCCGCCATTTTGAAAAAAAATTTTATATATTTTTTTTAAACAAAACGTATAGGGGCTGCACGTTAGTTCTATGCGATATTAAAAATTAAAATTTTAATCTATGAAACCAAGCAGTTAAGAGCGTTAACTCTTCCGAAAGTCTCAAAATGGCTAGTATGGGGGTACGATCGAACTGATACATCGCTTGTTTTCAAGCAAAAATATATATTTTTTATATTTTACTTAGATGAGCTTTAGGCTTCTCAACATTTCATGTATAGAGACCTTTTTGACAAAATTGAACACTACTGAGTAATAAGTGATTGAATTTTAATACTTGTCGCCATTTTGCAAAAAATTGACAAAATGGATTTTGCTAACAAACATACACAGGATGCTTAAGAATTCTATACTGTCACAAAATTTTGAAATTCAAATATGTATAAATAAGCTCACACTGACCTTAACTATATTGAAAATCTTATGAGCGTATGTATGGTGGGTCGATCGACTCATCACACTAAACGTGTTTTGAAAAAAAAATACTTTTATTTTTTAATTTTTAATTTTTTTGTATAGTATCGTAAGTATAGTTGAAAGCTCTATTTGGTATAAAAAATTCAAGTCAATTTCTTAAATAGAAGCTTCATACGAGCGTTAACTGTATGCAGAGTCGCATAAAAGCTCGTTCGAAGTCTCGGTCAATATATGGTAAGACTCGGTTTTTATTAAAAAAAAAATAATTAAAAATTGCTTTTATATGCAAATTAAAATTCCAAACACTTTTTGCATACGACATTTTTTAGTAGGATTTTATTTACAAAGTTATGACACTTTGAATTTTTACGATAGCCGCCATTTTGAAAAAAAATTTTATATATTTTTTTTAAACATAACGTATAGGGGCTGCACGTTAGTTCTATGCGATATTAAAAATTAAAATTTTAATCTTCGAAACCAAGCAGTTAAGAGCGTTAACTCTTCCGAAAGTCTCAAAATGGCTAGTATGGGGGTACGATCGAACTGATACATCGCTTGTTTTCAAGCAAAAATATATATTTTTTATATTTTACTTAGATGAGCTTTAGGCTTCTCAACATTTCATGTATAGAGACCTTTTTGACAAAATTGAACACTACTGAGTAATAAGTGATTGAATTTTAATACTTGTCGCCATTTTGCAAAAAATTGACAAAATGGATTTTGCTAACAAACATACACAGGATGCTTAAGAATTCTATACTGTCACAAAATTTTGAAATTCAAATATGTATAAATAAGCTCACACTGACCTTAACTATATTGAAAATCTTATGAGCGTATGTATGGTGGGTCGATCGACTCATCACACTAAACGTGTTTTGAAAAAAAAATACTTTTATTTTTTAATTTTTAATTTTTTTGTATAGTATCGTAAGTATAGTTGAAAGCTCTATTTGGTATAAAAAATTCAAGTCAATTTCTTAAATAGAAGCTTCATACGAGCGTTAACTGTATGCAGAGTCGCATAAAAGCTCGTTCGAGGTCTCGGTCAATATATGGTAAGACTCGGTTTTTATTAAAAAAAAAATAATTAAAAATTGCTTTTATATGCAAAATAAAATTCCAAACACTTTTTGCATACGACATTTTTCAGTAGGATTTGATTTAGCAAAGTTATGACACTTTGAATTTTTACGATAGCCGCCATTTTGAAAAAAAATTTTATATATTTTTTTTAAACATAACGTATAGGGGCTGCACGTTAGTTCTATGCGATATTAAAAATTAAAATTTTAATCTTCGAAACCAAGCAGTTAAGAGCGTTAACTCTTCCGAAAGTCTCAAAATGGCTAGTATGGGGGTACGATCGAACTGATACATCGCTTGTTTTCAAGCAAAAATATATATTTTTTATATTTTACTTAGATGAGCTTTAGGCTTCTCAACATTTCATGTATAGAGACCTTTTTGACAAAATTGAACACTACTGAGTAATAAGTGATTGAATTTTAATACTTGTCGCCATTTTGCAAAAAATTGACAAAATGGATTTTGCTAACAAACATACACAGGATGCTTAAGAATTCTATACTGTCACAAAATTTTGAAATTCAAATATGTATAAATAAGCTCACACTGACCTTAACTATATTGAAAATCTTATGAGCGTATGTATGGTGGGTCGATCGACTCATCACACTAAACGTGTTTTGAAAAAAAAATACTTTTATTTTTTAATTTTTAATTTTTTTGTATAGTATCGTAAGTATAGTTGAAAGCTCTATTTGGTATAAAAAATTCAAGTCAATTTCTTAAATAGAAGCTTCATACGAGCGTTAACTGTATGCAGAGTCGCATAAAAGCTCGTTCGAGGTCTCGGTCAATATATGGTAAGACTCGGTTTTTATAAAAAAAAAATAATTAAAAATTGCTTTTATATGCAAAATAAAATTCCAAACACTTTTTGCATACGACATTTTTCAGTAGGATTTGATTTAGCAAAGTTATGACACTTTGAATTTTTACGATAGCCGCCATTTTGAAAAAAAATTTTATATATTTTTTTTAAACATAACGTATAGGGGCTGCACGTTAGTTCTATGCGATATTAAAAATTAAAATTTTAATCTTCGAAACCAAGCAGTTAAGAGCGTTAACTCTTCCGAAAGTCTCAAAATGGCTAGTATGGGGGTACGATCGAACTGATACATCGCTTGTTTTCAAGCAAAAATATATATTTTTTATATTTTACTTAGATGAGCTTTAGGCTTCTCAACATTTCATGTATAGAGACCTTTTTGACAAAATTGAACACTACTGAGTAATAAGTGATTGAATTTTAATACTTGTCGCCATTTTGCAAAAAAATGACAAAATGGATTTTGCTAACAAACATACACAGGATGCTTAAGAATTCTATACTGTCACAAAATTTTGAAATTCAAATATGTATAAATAAGCTCACACTGACCTTAACTATATTGAAAATCTTATGAGCGTATGTATGGTGGGTCGATCGACTCATCACACTAAACGTGTTTTGAAAAAAAAATACTTTTATTTTTAAATTTTTAATTTTTTTGTATAGTATCGTAAGTATAGTTGAAAGCTCTATTTGGTATAAAAAATTCAAGTCAATTTCTTAAATAGAAGCTTCATACGAGCGTTAACTGTATGCAGAGTCGCATAAAAGCTCGTTCGAGGTCTCGGTCAATATATGGTAAGACTCAATTTTTATTAAAAAAAAAATAATTAAAAATTGCTTTTATATGCAAAATAAAATTTCAAACACTTTTTGCATACGACATTTTTTAGTAGGATTTGATTTAGCAAAGTTATGACACTTTGAATTTTTACGATAGCCGCCATTTTGAAAAAAAATTTTATATATTTTTTTTAAACATAACGTATAGGGGCTGCACGTTAGTTCTATGCGATATTAAAAATTAAAATTTTAATCTTCGAAACCAAGCAGTTAAGAGCGTTAACTCTTCCGAAAGTCTCAAAATGGCTAGTATGGGGGTACGATCGAACTGATACATCGCTTGTTTTCAAGCAAAAATATATATTTTTTATATTTTACTTAGATGAGCTTTAGGCTTCTCAACATTTCATGTATAGAGACCTTTTTGACAAAATTGAACACTACTGAGTAATAAGTGATTGAATTTTAATACTTGTCGCCATTTTGCAAAAAATTGACAAAATGGATTTTGCTAACAAACATACACAGGATGCTTAAGAATTCTATACTGTCACAAAATTTTTAAATTCAAATATGTATAAATAAGCTCACACTGACCTTAACTATATTGAAAATCTTATGAGCGTATGTATGGTGGGTCGATCGACTCATCACACTAAACGTGTTTTGAAAAAAAAATACTTTTATTTTTTAATTTTTTATTTTTTTGTATAGTATCGTAAGTATAGTTGAAAGCTCTATTTGGTATAAAAAATTCAAGTCAATTTCTTAAATAGAAGCTTCATACGAGCGTTAACTGTATGCAGAGTCGCATAAAAGCTCGTTCGAGGTCTCGGTCAATATATGGTAAGACTCGGTTTTTATTAAAAAAAAAATAATTAAAAATTGCTTTTATATGCAAAATAAAATTCCAAACACTTTTTGCATACGACATTTTTCAGTAGGATTTGATTTAGCAAAGTTATGACACTTTGAATTTTTACGATAGCCGCCATTTTGAAAAAAAATTTTATATATTTTTTTTAAACATAACGTATAGGGGCTGCACGTTAGTTCTATGCGATATTAAAAATTAAAATTTTAATCTTCGAAACCAAGCAGTTAAGAGCGTTAACTCTTCCGAAAGTCTCAAAATGGCTAGTATGGGGGTACGATCGAACTGATACATCGCTTGTTTTCAAGCAAAAATATATATTTTTTATATTTTACTTAGATGAGCTTTAGGCTTCTCAACATTTCATGTATAGAGACCTTTTTGACAAAATTGAACACTACTGAGTAATAAGTGATTGAATTTTAATACTTGTCGCCATTTTGCAAAAAATTGACAAAATGGATTTTGCTAACAAACATACACAGGATGCTTAAGAATTCTATACTGTCACAAAATTTTGAAATTCAAATATGTATAAATAAGCTCACACTGACCTTAACTATATTGAAAATCTTATGAGCGTATGTATGGTGGGTCGATCGACTCATCACACTAAACGTGTTTTGAAAAAAAATACTTTTATTTTTTAATTTTTAATTTTTTTGTATAGTATCGTAAGTATAGTTGAAAGCTCTATTTGGTATAAAAAATTCAAGTCAATTTCTTAAATAGAAGCTTCATACGAGCGTTAACTGTATGCAGAGTCGCATAAAAGCTCGTTCGAGGTCTCGGTCAATATATGGTAAGACTCGGTTTTTATTAAAAAAAAAATAATTAAAAATTGCTTTTATATGCAAAATAAAATTCCAAACACTTTTTGCATACGACATTTTTCAGTAGGATTTGATTTAGCAAAGTTATGACACTTTGAATTTTTACGATAGCCGCCATTTTGAAAAAAAATTTTATATATTTTTTTTAAACATAACGTATAGGGGCTGCACGTTAGTTCTATGCGATATTAAAAATTAAAATTTGAATCTTCGAAACCAAGCAGTTAAGAGCGTTAACTCTTCCGAAAGTCTCAAAATGGCTAGTATGGGGGTACGATCGAACTGATACATCGCTTGTTTTCAAGCAAAAATATATATTTTTTATATTTTACTTAGATGAGCTTTAGGCTTCTCAACATTTCATGTATAGAGACCTTTTTGACAAAATTGAACACTACTGAGTAATAAGTGATTGAATTTTAATACTTGTCGCCATTTTGCAAAAAAATGACAAAATGGATTTTGCTAACAAACATACACAGGATGCTTAAGAATTCTATACTGTCACAAAATTTTGAAATTCAAATATGTATAAATAAGCTCACACTGACCTTAACTATATTGAAAATCTTATGGGCGTATGTATGGTGGGTCGATCGACTCATCACACTAAACGTGTTTTGAAAAAAAAATACTTTTATTTTTTAATTTTTAATTTTTTTGTATAGTATCGTAAGTATAGTTGAAAGCTCTATTTGGTATAAAAAATTCAAGTCAATTTCTTAAATAGAAGCTTCATACGAGCGTTAACTGTATGCAGAGTCGCATAAAAGCTCGTTCGAGGTCTCGGTCAATATATGGTAAGACTCGGTTTTTATTAAAAAAAAAATAATTAAAAATTGCTTTTATATGCAAAATAAAATTCCAAACACTTTTTGCATACGACATTTTTCAGTAGGATTAGATTTAGCAAAGTTATGACACTTTGAATTTTTACGATAGCCGCCATTTTGAAAAAAAATTTTATATATTTTTTTTAAACATAACGTATAGGGGCTGCACGTTAGTTCTATGCGATATTAAAAATTAAAATTTTAATTTTCGAAACCAAGCAGTTAAGAGCGTTAACTCTTCCGAAAGTCTCAAAATGGCTAGTATGGGGGTACGATCGAACTGATACATCGCTTGTTTTCAAGCAAAAATATATATTTTTTATATTTTACTTAGATGAGCTTTAGGCTTCTCAACATTTCATGTATAGAGACCTTTTTGACAAAATTGAACACTACTGAGTAATAAGTGATTGAATTTTAATACTTGTCGCCATTTTGCAAAAAATTGACAAAATGGATTTTGCTAACAAACATACACAGGATGCTTAAGAATTCTATACTGTCACAAAATTTTGAAATTCAAATATGTATAAATAAGCTCACACTGACCTTAACTATATTGAAAATCTTATGGGCGTATGTATGGTGGGTCGATCGACTCATCACACTAAACGTGTTTTGAAAAAAAAATACTTTTATTTTTTAATTTTTAATTTTTTTGTATAGTATCGTAAGTATAGTTGAAAGCTCTATTTGGTATAAAAAATTCAAGTCAATTTCTTAAATAGAAGCTTCATACGAGCGTTAACTGTATGCAGAGTCGCATAAAAGCTCGTTCGAGGTCTCGGTCAATATATGGTAAGACTCGGTTTTTATTAAAAAAAAATAATTAAAAATTGCTTTTATATGCAAAATAAAATTTCAAACACTTTTTGCATACGACATTTTTTAGTAGGATTTGATTTAGCAAAGTTATGACACTTTGAATTTTTACGATAGCCGCCATTTTGAAAAAAATTTTTATATATTTTTTTTAAACATAACGTATAGGGGCTGCACGTTAGTTCTATGCGATATTAAAAATTAAAATTTTAATCTTCGAAACCAAGCAGTTAAGAGCGTTAACTCTTCCGAAAGTCTCAAAATGGCTAGTATGGGGGTACGATCGAACTGATACATCGCTTGTTTTCAAGCAAAAATATATATTTTTTATATTTTACTTAGATGAGCTTTAGGCTTCTCAACATTTCATGTATAGAGACCTTTTTGACAAAATTGAACACTACTGAGTAATAAGTGATTGAATTTTAATACTTGTCGCCATTTTGCAAAAAATTGACAAAATGGATTTTGCTAACAAACATACACAGGATGCTTAAGAATTCTATACTGTCACAAAATTTTGAAATTCAAATATGTATAAATAAGCTCACACTGACCTTAACTATATTGAAAATCTTATGAGCGTATGTATGGTGGGTCGATCGACTCATCACACTAAACGTGTTTTGAAAAAAAAATACTTTTATTTTTTAATTTTTAATTTTTTTGTATAGTATCGTAAGTATAGTTGAAAGCTCTATTTGGTATAAAAAATTCAAGTCAATTTCTTAAATAGAAGCTTCATACGAGCGTTAACTGTATGCAGAGTCGCATAAAAGCTCGTTCGAGGTCTCGGTCAATATATGGTAAGACTCGGTTTTTATTAAAAAAAAAATAATTAAAAATTGCTTTTATATGCAAAATAAAATTCCAAACACTTTTTGCATACGACATTTTTCAGTAGGATTTGATTTAGCAAAGTTATGACACTTTGAATTTTTACGATAGCCGCCATTTTGAAAAAAAATTTTATATATTTTTTTTAAACATAACGTATAGGGGCTGCACGTTAGTTCTATGCGATATTAAAAATTAAAATTTTAATCTTCGAAACCAAGCAGTTAAGAGCGTTAACTCTTCCGAAAGTCTCAAAATGGCTAGTATGGGGGTACGATCGAACTGATACATCGCTTGTTTTCAAGCAAAAATATATATTTTTTATATTTTACTTAGATGAGCTTTAGGCTTCTCAACATTTCATGTATAGAGACCTTTTTGACAAAATTGAACACTACTGAGTAATAAGTGATTGAATTTTAATACTTGTCGCCATTTTGCAAAAAAATGACAAAATGGATTTTGCTAACAAACATACACAGGATGCTTAAGAATTCTATACTGTCACAAAATTTTGAAATTCAAATATGTATAAATAAGCTCACACTGACCTTAACTATATTGAAAATCTTATGGGCGTATGTATGGTGGGTCGATCGACTCATCACACTAAACGTGTTTTGAAAAAAAAATACTTTTATTTTTTAATTTTTAATTTTTTTGTATAGTATCGTAAGTATAGTTGAAAGCTCTATTTGGTATAAAAAATTCAAGTCAATTTCTTAAATAGAAGCTTCATACGAGCGTTAACTGTATGCAGAGTCGCATAAAAGCTCGTTCGAGGTCTCGGTCAATATATGGTAAGACTCAATTTTTATTAAAAAAAAAATAATTAAAAATTGCTTTTATATGCAAAATAAAATTTCAAACACTTTTTGCATACGACATTTTTTAGTAGGATTTGATTTAGCAAAGTTATGACACTTTGAATTTTTACGATAGCCGCCATTTTGAAAAAAAATTTTATATATTTTTTTTAAACATAACGTATAGGGGCTGCACGTTAGTTCTATGCGATATTAAAAATTAAAATTTTAATCTTCGAAACCAAGCAGTTAAGAGCGTTAACTCTTCCGAAAGTCTCAAAATGGCTAGTATGGGGGTACGATCGAACTGATACATCGCTTGTTTTCAAGCAAAAATATATATTTTTTATATTTTACTTAGATGAGCTTTAGGCTTCTCAACATTTCATGTATAGAGACCTTTTTGACAAAATTGAACACTACTGAGTAATAAGTGATTGAATTTTAATACTTGTCGCCATTTTGCAAAAAATTGACAAAATGGATTTTGCTAACAAACATACACAGGATGCTTAAGAATTCTATACTGTCACAAAATTTTGAAATTCAAATATGTATAAATAAGCTCACACTGACCTTAACTATATTGAAAATCTTATGAGCGTATGTATGGTGGGTCGATCGACTCATCACACTAAACGTGTTTTGAAAAAAAATACTTTTATTTTTTAATTTTTAATTTTTTTGTATAGTATCGTAAGTATAGTTGAAAGCTCTATTTGGTATAAAAAATTCAAGTCAATTTCTTAAATAGAAGCTTCATACGAGCGTTAACTGTATGCAGAGTCGCATAAAAGCTCGTTCGAGGTCTCGGTCAATATATGGTAAGACTCGGTTTTTATTAAAAAAAAAATAATTAAAAATTGCTTTTATATGCAAAATAAAATTCCAAACACTTTTTGCATACGACATTTTTCAGTAGGATTTGATTTAGCAAAGTTATGACACTTTGAATTTTTACGATAGCCGCCATTTTGAAAAAAAATTTTATATATTTTTTTTAAACATAACGTATAGGGGCTGCACGTTAGTTCTATGCGATATTAAAAATTAAAATTTGAATCTTCGAAACCAAGCAGTTAAGAGCGTTAACTCTTCCGAAAGTCTCAAAATGGCTAGTATGGGGGTACGATCGAACTGATACATCGCTTGTTTTCAAGCAAAAATATATATTTTTTATATTTTACTTAGATGAGCTTTAGGCTTCTCAACATTTCATGTATAGAGACCTTTTTGACAAAATTGAACACTACTGAGTAATAAGTGATTGAATTTTAATACTTGTCGCCATTTTGCAAAAAAATGACAAAATGGATTTTGCTAACAAACATACACAGGATGCTTAAGAATTCTATACTGTCACAAAATTTTGAAATTCAAATATGTATAAATAAGCTCACACTGACCTTAACTATATTGAAAATCTTATGGGCGTATGTATGGTGGGTCGATCGACTCATCACACTAAACGTGTTTTGAAAAAAAAATACTTTTATTTTTTAATTTTTAATTTTTTTGTATAGTATCGTAAGTATAGTTGAAAGCTCTATTTGGTATAAAAAATTCAAGTCAATTTCTTAAATAGAAGCTTCATACGAGCGTTAACTGTATGCAGAGTCGCATAAAAGCTCGTTCGAGGTCTCGGTCAATATATGGTAAGACTCGGTTTTTATTAAAAAAAAAATAATTAAAAATTGCTTTTATATGCAAAATAAAATTCCAAACACTTTTTGCATACGACATTTTTCAGTAGGATTAGATTTAGCAAAGTTATGACACTTTGAATTTTTACGATAGCCGCCATTTTGAAAAAAAATTTTATATATTTTTTTTAAACATAACGTATAGGGGCTGCACGTTAGTTCTATGCGATATTAAAAATTAAAATTTTAATTTTCGAAACCAAGCAGTTAAGAGCGTTAACTCTTCCGAAAGTCTCAAAATGGCTAGTATGGGGGTACGATCGAACTGATACATCGCTTGTTTTCAAGCAAAAATATATATTTTTTATATTTTACTTAGATGAGCTTTAGGCTTCTCAACATTTCATGTATAGAGACCTTTTTGACAAAATTGAACACTACTGAGTAATAAGTGATTGAATTTTAATACTTGTCGCCATTTTGCAAAAAATTGACAAAATGGATTTTGCTAACAAACATACACAGGATGCTTAAGAATTCTATACTGTCACAAAATTTTGAAATTCAAATATGTATAAATAAGCTCACACTGACCTTAACTATATTGAAAATCTTATGAGCGTATGTATGGTGGGTCGATCGACTCATCACACTAAACGTGTTTTGAAAAAAAAATACTTTTATTTTTTAATTTTTAATTTTTTTGTATAGTATCGTAAGTATAGTTGAAAGCTCTATTTGGTATAAAAAATTCAAGTCAATTTCTTAAATAGAAGCTTCATACGAGCGTTAACTGTATGCAGAGTCGCATAAAAGCTCGTTCGAAGTCTCGGTCAATATATGGTAAGACTCGGTTTTTATTAAAAAAAAAATAATTAAAAATTGCTTTTATATGCAAATTAAAATTCCAAACACTTTTTGCATACGACATTTTTTAGTAGGATTTTATTTACAAAGTTATGACACTTTGAATTTTTACGATAGCCGCCATTTTGAAAAAAAATTTTATATATTTTTTTTAAACATAACGTATAGGGGCTGCACGTTAGTTCTATGCGATATTAAAAATTAAAATTTTAATCTTCGAAACCAAGCAGTTAAGAGCGTTAACTCTTCCGAAAGTCTCAAAATGGCTAGTATGGGGGTACGATCGAACTGATACATCGCTTGTTTTCAAGCAAAAATATATATTTTTTATATTTTACTTAGATGAGCTTTAGGCTTCTCAACATTTCATGTATAGAGACCTTTTTGACAAAATTGAACACTACTGAGTAATAAGTGATTGAATTTTAATACTTGTCGCCATTTTGCAAAAAATTGACAAAATGGATTTTGCTAACAAACATACACAGGATGCTTAAGAATTCTATACTGTCACAAAATTTTGAAATTCAAATATGTATAAATAAGCTCACACTGACCTTAACTATATTGAAAATCTTATGAGCGTATGTATGGTGGGTCGATCGACTCATCACACTAAACGTGTTTTGAAAAAAAAATACTTTTATTTTTTAATTTTTAATTTTTTTGTATAGTATCGTAAGTATAGTTGAAAGCTCTATTTGGTATAAAAAATTCAAGTCAATTTCTTAAATAGAAGCTTCATACGAGCGTTAACTGTATGCAGAGTCGCATAAAAGCTCGTTCGAGGTCTCGGTCAATATATGGTAAGACTCGGTTTTTATTAAAAAAAAAATAATTAAAAATTGCTTTTATATGCAAAATAAAATTCCAAACACTTTTTGCATACGACATTTTTTAGTAGGATTTGATTTAGCAAAGTTATGACACTTTGAATTTTTACGATAGCCGCCATTTTGAAAAAAAAATTTATATATTTTTTTTAAACATAACGTATAGGGGCTGCACGTTAGTTCTATGCGATATTAAAAATTAAAATTTTAATCTTCGAAACCAAGCAGTTAAGAGCGTTAACTCTTCCGAAAGTCTCAAAATGGCTAGTATGGGGGTACGATCGAACTGATACATCGCTTGTTTTCAAGCAAAAATATATATTTTTTATATTTTACTTAGATGAGCTTTAGGCTTCTCAACATTTCATGTATAGAGACCTTTTTGACAAAATTGAACACTACTGAGTAATAAGTGATTGAATTTTAATACTTGTCGCCATTTTGCAAAAAATTGACAAAATGGATTTTGCTAACAAACATACACAGGATGCTTAAGAATTCTATACTGTCACAAAATTTTGAAATTCAAATATGTATAAATAAGCTCACACTGACCTTAACTATATTGAAAATCTTATGAGCGTATGTATGGTGGGTCGATCGACTCATCACACTAAACGTGTTTTGAAAAAAAAATACTTTTATTTTTTAATTTTTAATTTTTTTGTACAGTATCGTAAGTATAGTTGAAAGCTCTATTTGGTATAAAAAATTCAAGTCAATTTCTTAAATAGAAGCTTCATACGAGCGTTAACTGTATGCAGAGTCGCATAAAAGCTCGTTCGAGGTCTCGGTCAATATATGGTAAGACTCGGTTTTTATTAAAAAAAAAATAATTAAAAATTGCTTTTATATGCAAAATAAAATTCCAAACACTTTTTGCATACGACATTTTTCAATAGGATTTGATTTAGCAAAGTTATGACACTTTGAATTTTTACGATAGCCGCCATTTTGAAAAAAAATTTTATATATTTTTTTTAAACATAACGTATAGGGGCTGCACGTTAGTTCTATGCGATATTAAAAATTAAAATTTTAATCTTCGAAACCAAGCAGTTAAGAGCGTTAACTCTTCCGAAAGTCTCAAAATGGCTAGTATGGGGGTACGATCGAACTGATACATCGCTTGTTTTCAAGCAAAAATATATATTTTTTATATTTTACTTAGATGAGCTTTAGGCTTCTCAACATTTCATGTATAGAGACCTTTTTGACAAAATTGAACACTACTGAGTAATAAGTGATTGAATTTTAATACTTGTCGCCATTTTGCAAAAAATTGACAAAATGGATTTTGCTAACAAACATACACAGGATGCTTAAGAATTCTATACTGTCACAAAATTTTGAAATTCAAATATGTATAAATAAGCTCACACTGACCTTAACTATATTGAAAATCTTATGAGCGTATGTATGGTGGGTCGATCGACTCATCACACTAAACGTGTTTTGAAAAAAAAATACTTTTATTTTTTAATTTTTAATTTTTTTGTATAGTATCGTAAGTATAGTTGAAAGCTCTATTTGGTATAAAAAATTCAAGTCAATTTCTTAAATAGAAGCTTCATACGAGCGTTAACTGTATGCAGAGTCGCATAAAAGCTCGTTCGAGGTCTCGGTCAATATATGGTAAGACTCGGTTTTTATTAAAAAAAAAATAATTAAAAATTGCTTTTATATGCAAAATAAAATTCCAAACACTTTTTGCATACGACATTTTTCAGTAGGATTTGATTTAGCAAAGTTATGACATTTTGAATTTTTACGATAGCCGCCATTTTGAAAAAAAATTTTATATATTTTTTTTAAACATAACGTATAGGGGCTGCACGTTAGTTCTATGCGATATTAAAAATTAAAATTTTAATCTTCGAAACCAAGCAGTTAAGAGCGTTAACTCTTCCGAAAGTCTCAAAATGGCTAGTATGGGGGTACGATCGAACTGATACATCGCTTGTTTTCAAGCAAAAATATATATTTTTTATATTTTACTTAGATGAGCTTTAGGCTTCTCAACATTTCATGTATAGAGACCTTTTTGACAAAATTGAACACTACTGAGTAATAAGTGATTGAATTTTAATACTTGTCGCCATTTTGCAAAAAAATGACAAAATGGATTTTGCTAACAAACATACACAGGATGCTTAAGAATTCTATACTGTCACAAAATTTTGAAATTCAAATATGTATAAATAAGCTCACACTGACCTTAACTATATTGAAAATCTTATAGCCGTATGTATGGTGGGTCGATCGACTCATCACACTAAACGTGTTTTGAAAAAAAAATACTTTTATTTTTTAATTTTTAATTTTTTTGTATAGTATCGTAAGTATAGTTGAAAGCTCTATTTGGTATAAAAAATTCAAGTCAATTTCTTAAATAGAAGCTTCATACGAGCGTTAACTGTATGCAGAGTCGCATAAAAGCTCGTTCGAGGTCTCGGTCAATATATGGTAAGACTCGGTTTTTATTAAAAAAAAATAATTAAAAATTGCTTTTATATGCAAAATAAAATTTCAAACACTTTTTGCATACGACATTTTTTAGTAGGATTTGATTTAGCAAAGTTATGACACTTTGAATTTTTACGATAGCCGCCATTTTGAAAAAAATTTTTATATATTTTTTTTAAACATAACGTATAGGGGCTGCACGTTAGTTCTATGCGATATTAAAAATTAAAATTTTAATCTTCGAAACCAAGCAGTTAAGAGCGTTAACTCTTCCGAAAGTCTCAAAATGGCTAGTATGGGGGTACGATCGAACTGATACATCGCTTGTTTTCAAGCAAAAATATATATTTTTTATATTTTACTTAGATGAGCTTTAGGCTTCTCAACATTTCATGTATAGAGACCTTTTTGACAAAATTGAACACTACTGAGTAATAAGTGATTGAATTTTAATACTTGTCGCCATTTTGCAAAAAATTTACAAAATGGATTTTGCTAACAAACATACACAGGATTTTTAAGAATTCTATACTGTCACAAAATTTTGAAATTCAAATATGTATAAATAAGCTCACACTGACCTTAACTATATTGAAAATCTTATGAGCGTATGTATGGTGGGTCGATCGACTCATCACACTAAACGTGTTTTGAAAAAAAAATACTTTTATTTTTTAATTTTTAATTTTTTTGTATAGTATCGTAAGTATAGTTGAAAGCTCTATTTGGTATAAAAAATTCAAGTCAATTTCTTAAATAGAAGCTTCATACGAGCGTTAACTGTATGCAGAGTCGCATAAAAGCTCGTTCGAGGTCTCGGTCAATATATGGTAAGACTCGGTTTTTATTAAAAAAAAAATAATTAAAAATTGCTTTTATATGCAAAATAAAATTCCAAACACTTTTTGCATACGACATTTTTCAGTAGGATTTGATTTAGCAAAGTTATGACACTTTGAATTTTTACGATAGCCGCCATTTTGAAAAAAAATTTTATATATTTTTTTTAAACATAACGTATAGGGGCTGCACGTTAGTTCTATGCGATATTAAAAATTAAAATTTTAATCTTCGAAACCAAGCAGTTAAGAGCGTTAACTCTTCCGAAAGTCTCAAAATGGCTAGTATGGGGGTACGATCGAACTGATACATCGCTTGTTTTCAAGCAAAAATATATATTTTTTATATTTTACTTAGATGAGCTTTAGGCTTCTCAACATTTCATGTATAGAGACCTTTTTGACAAAATTGAACACTACTGAGTAATAAGTGATTGAATTTTAATACTTGTCGCCATTTTGCAAAAAAATGACAAAATGGATTTTGCTAACAAACATACACAGGATGCTTAAGAATTCTATACTGTCACAAAATTTTGAAATTCAAATATGTATAAATAAGCTCACACTGACCTTAACTATATTGAAAATCTTATGGGCGTATGTATGGTGGGTCGATCGACTCATCACACTAAACGTGTTTTGAAAAAAAAATACTTTTATTTTTTAATTTTTAATTTTTTTGTATAGTATCGTAAGTATAGTTGAAAGCTCTATTTGGTATAAAAAATTCAAGTCAATTTCTTAAATAGAAGCTTCATACGAGCGTTAACTGTATGCAGAGTCGCATAAAAGCTCGTTCGAGGTCTCGGTCAATATATGGTAAGACTCAATTTTTATTAAAAAAAAAATAATTAAAAATTGCTTTTATATGCAAAATAAAATTTCAAACACTTTTTGCATACGACATTTTTTAGTAGGATTTGATTTAGCAAAGTTATGACACTTTGAATTTTTACGATAGCCGCCATTTTGAAAAAAAATTTTATATATTTTTTTTAAACATAACGTATAGGGGCTGCACGTTAGTTCTATGCGATATTAAAAATTAAAATTTTAATCTTCGAAACCAAGCAGTTAAGAGCGTTAACTCTTCCGAAAGTCTCAAAATGGCTAGTATGGGGGTACGATCGAACTGATACATCGCTTGTTTTCAAGCAAAAATATATATTTTTTATATTTTACTTAGATGAGCTTTAGGCTTCTCAACATTTCATGTATAGAGACCTTTTTGACAAAATTGAACACTACTGAGTAATAAGTGATTGAATTTTAATACTTGTCGCCATTTTGCAAAAAATTGACAAAATGGATTTTGCTAACAAACATACACAGGATGCTTAAGAATTCTATACTGTCACAAAATTTTGAAATTCAAATATGTATAAATAAGCTCACACTGACCTTAACTATATTGAAAATCTTATGAGCGTATGTATGGTGGGTCGATCGACTCATCACACTAAACGTGTTTTGAAAAAAAAATACTTTTATTTTTTAATTTTTAATTTTTTTGTATAGTATCGTAAGTATAGTTGAAAGCTCTATTTGGTATAAAAAATTCAAGTCAATTTCTTAAATAGAAGCTTCATACGAGCGTTAACTGTATGCAGAGTCGCATAAAAGCTCGTTCGAGGTCTCGGTCAATATATGGTAAGACTCGGTTTTTATTAAAAAAAAAATAATTAAAAATTGCTTTTATATGCAAAATAAAATTCCAAACACTTTTTGCATACGACATTTTTCAGTAGGATTTGATTTAGCAAAGTTATGACACTTTGAATTTTTACGATAGCCGCCATTTTGAAAAAAAATTTTATATATTTTTTTTAAACATAACGTATAGGGGCTGCACGTTAGTTCTATGCGATATTAAAAATTAAAATTTTAATCTTCGAAACCAAGCAGTTAAGAGCGTTAACTCTTCCGAAAGTCTCAAAATGGCTAGTATGGGGGTACGATCGAACTGATACATCGCTTGTTTTCAAGCAAAAATATATATTTTTTATATTTTACTTAGATGAGCTTTAGGCTTCTCAACATTTCATGTATAGAGACCTTTTTGACAAAATTGAACACTACTGAGTAATAAGTGATTGAATTTTAATACTTGTCGCCATTTTGCAAAAAATTGACAAAATGGATTTTGCTAACAAACATACACAGGATGCTTAAGAATTCTATACTGTCACAAAATTTTGAAATTCAAATATGTATAAATAAGCTCACACTGACCTTAACTATATTGAAAATCTTATGAGCGTATGTATGGTGGGTCGATCGACTCATCACACTAAACGTGTTTTGAAAAAAAAATACTTTTATTTTTTAATTTTTAATTTTTTTGTATAGTATCGTAAGTATAGTTGAAAGCTCTATTTGGTATAAAAAATTCAAGTCAATTTCTTAAATAGAAGCTTCATACGAGCGTTAACTGTATGCAGAGTCGCATAAAAGCTCGTTCGAGGTCTCGGTCAATATATGGTAAGACTCGGTTTTTATTAAAAAAAAAATAATTAAAAATTGCTTTTATATGCAAAATAAAATTCCAAACACTTTTTGCATACGACATTTTTCAGTAGGATTTGATTTAGCAAAGTTATGACACTTTGAATTTTTACGATAGCCGCCATTTTGAAAAAAAATTTTATATATTTTTTTTAAACATAACGTATAGGGGCTGCACGTTAGTTCTATGCGATATTAAAAATTAAAATTTTAATCTTCGAAACCAAGCAGTTAAGAGCGTTAACTCTTCCGAAAGTCTCAAAATGGCTAGTATGGGGGTACGATCGAACTGATACATCGCTTGTTTTCAAGCAAAAATATATATTTTTTATATTTTACTTAGATGAGCTTTAGGCTTCTCAACATTTCATGTATAGAGACCTTTTTGACAAAATTGAACACTACTGAGTAATAAGTGATTGAATTTTAATACTTGTCGCCATTTTGCAAAAAAATGACAAAATGGATTTTGCTAACAAACATACACAGGATGCTTAAGAATTCTATACTGTCACAAAATTTTGAAATTCAAATATGTATAAATAAGCTCACACTGACCTTAACTATATTGAAAATCTTATGGGCGTATGTATGGTGGGTCGATCGACTCATCACACTAAACGTGTTTTGAAAAAAAAATACTTTTATTTTTTAATTTTTAATTTTTTTGTATAGTATCGTAAGTATAGTTGAAAGCTCTATTTGGTATAAAAAATTCAAGTCAATTTCTTAAATAGAAGCTTCATACGAGCGTTAACTGTATGCAGAGTCGCATAAAAGCTCGTTCGAGGTCTCGGTCAATATATGGTAAGACTCAATTTTTATTAAAAAAAAAATAATTAAAAATTGCTTTTATATGCAAAATAAAATTTCAAACACTTTTTGCATATGACATTTTTTAGTAGGATTTGATTTAGCAAAGTTATGACACTTTGAATTTTTACGATAGCCGCCATTTTGAAAAAAAATTTTATATATTTTTTTTAAACATAACGTATAGGGGCTGCACGTTAGTTCTATGCGATATTAAAAATTAAAATTTTAATCTTCGAAACCAAGCAGTTAAGAGCGTTAACTCTTCCGAAAGTCTCAAAATGGCTAGTATGGGGGTACGATCGAACTGATACATCGCTTGTTTTCAAGCAAAAATATATATTTTTTATATTTTACTTAGATGAGCTTTAGGCTTCTCAACATTTCATGTATAGAGACCTTTTTGACAAAATTGAACACTACTGAGTAATAAGTGATTGAATTTTAATACTTGTCGCCATTTTGCAAAAAATTGACAAAATGGATTTTGCTAACAAACATACACAGGATGCTTAAGAATTCTATACTGTCACAAAATTTTGAAATTCAAATATGTATAAATAAGCTCACACTGACCTTAACTATATTGAAAATCTTATGAGCGTATGTATGGTGGGTCGATCGACTCATCACACTAAACGTGTTTTGAAAAAAAAATACTTTTATTTTTTAATTTTTAATTTTTTTGTATAGTATCGTAAGTATAGTTGAAAGCTCTATTTGGTATAAAAAATTCAAGTCAATTTCTTAAATAGAAGCTTCATACGAGCGTTAACTGTATGCAGAGTCGCATAAAAGCTCGTTCGAGGTCTCGGTCAATATATGGTAAGACTCGGTTTTTATTAAAAAAAAAATAATTAAAAATTGCTTTTATATGCAAAATAAAATTCCAAACACTTTTTGCATACGACATTTTTCAGTAGGATTTGATTTAGCAAAGTTATGACACTTTGAATTTTTACGATAGCCGCCATTTTGAAAAAAAATTTTATATATTTTTTTTAAACATAACGTATAGGGGCTGCACGTTAGTTCTATGCGATATTAAAAATTAAAATTTTAATCTTCGAAACCAAGCAGTTAAGAGCGTTAACTCTTCCGAAAGTCTCAAAATGGCTAGTATGGGGGTACGATCGAACTGATACATCGCTTGTTTTCAAGCAAAAATATATATTTTTTATATTTTACTTAGATGAGCTTTAGGCTTCTCAACATTTCATGTATAGAGACCTTTTTGACAAAATTGAACACTACTGAGTAATAAGTGATTGAATTTTAATACTTGTCGCCATTTTGCAAAAAATTGACAAAATGGATTTTGCTAACAAACATACACAGGATGCTTAAGAATTCTATACTGTCACAAAATTTTGAAATTCAAATATGTATAAATAAGCTCACACTGACCTTAACTATATTGAAAATCTTATGAGCGTATGTATGGTGGGTCGATCGACTCATCACACTAAACGTGTTTTGAAAAAAAAATACTTTTATTTTTTAATTTTTAATTTTTTTGTATAGTATCGTAAGTATAGTTGAAAGCTCTATTTGGTATAAAAAATTCAAGTCAATTTCTTAAATAGAAGCTTCATACGAGCGTTAACTGTATGCAGAGTCGCATAAAAGCTCGTTCGAGGTCTCGGTCAATATATGGTAAGACTCGGTTTTTATTAAAAAAAAAATAATTAAAAATTGCTTTTATATGCAAAATAAAATTCCAAACACTTTTTGCATACGACATTTTTCAGTAGGATTTGATTTAGCAAAGTTATGACACTTTGAATTTTTACGATAGCCGCCATTTTGAAAAAAAAATTTATATATTTTTTTTAAACATAACGTATAGGGGCTGCACGTTAGTTCTATGCGATATTAAAAATTAAAATTTTAATCTTCGAAACCAAGCAGTTAAGAGCGTTAACTCTTCCGAAAGTCTCAAAATGGCTAGTATGGGGGTACGATCGAACTGATACATCGCTTGTTTTCAAGCAAAAATATATATTTTTTATATTTTACTTAGATGAGCTTTAGGCTTCTCAACATTTCATGTATAGAGACCTTTTTGACAAAATTGAACACTACTGAGTAATAAGTGATTGAATTTTAATACTTGTCGCCATTTTGCAAAAAATTGACAAAATGGATTTTGCTAACAAACATACACAGGATGCTTAAGAATTCTATACTGTCACAAAATTTTGAAATTCAAATATGTATAAATAAGCTCACACTGACCTTAACTATATTGAAAATCTTATGAGCGTATGTATGGTGGGTCGATCGACTCATCACACTAAACGTGTTTTGAAAAAAAAATACTTTTATTTTTTAATTTTTAATTTTTTTGTATAGTATCGTAAGTATAGTTGAAAGCTCTATTTGGTATAAAAAATTCAAGTCAATTTCTTAAATAGAAGCTTCATACGAGCGTTAACTGTATGCAGAGTCGCATAAAAGCTCGTTCGAGGTCTCGGTCAATATATGGTAAGACTCGGTTTTTATTAAAAAAAAAATAATTAAAAATTGCTTTTATATGCAAAATAAAATTCCAAACACTTTTTGCATACGACATTTTTCAGTAGGATTTGATTTAGCAAAGTTATGACACTTTGAATTTTTACGATAGCCGCCATTTTGAAAAAAAATTTTATATATTTTTTTTAAACATAACGTATAGGGGCTGCACGTTAGTTCTATGCGATATTAAAAATTAAAATTTTAATCTTCGAAACCAAGCAGTTAAGAGCGTTAACTCTTCCGAAAGTCTCAAAATGGCTAGTATGGGGGTACGATCGAACTGATACATCGCTTGTTTTCAAGCAAAAATATATATTTTTTATATTTTACTTAGATGAGCTTTAGGCTTCTCAACATTTCATGTATAGAGACCTTTTTGACAAAATTGAACACTACTGAGTAATAAGTGATTGAATTTTAATACTTGTCGCCATTTTGCAAAAAATTGACAAAATGGATTTTGCTAACAAACATACACAGGATGCTTAAGAATTCTATACTGTCACAAAATTTTGAAATTCAAATATGTATAAATAAGCTCACACTGACCTAAACTATATTGAAAATCTTATGAGCGTATGTATGGTGGGTCGATCGACTCATCACACTAAACGTGTTTTGAAAAAAAAATACTTTTATTTTTTAATTTTTAATTTTTTTGTATAGTATCGTAAGTATAGTTGAAAGCTCTATTTGGTATAAAAAATTCAAGTCAATTTCTTAAATAGAAGCTTCATACGAGCGTTAACTGTATGCAGAGTCGCATAAAAGCTCGTTCGAGGTCTCGGTCAATATATGGTAAGACTCGGTTTTTATTAAAAAAAAAATAATTAAAAATTGCTTTTATATGCAAAATAAAATTCCAAACACTTTTTGCATACGACATTTTTCAGTAGGATTTGATTTAGCAAAGTTATGACACTTTGAATTTTTACGATAGCCGCCATTTTGAAAAAAAATTTTATATATTTTTTTTAAACATAACGTATAGGGGCTGCACGTTAGTTCTATGCGATATTAAAAATTAAAATTTTAATCTTTGAAACCAAGCAGTTAAGAGCGTTAACTCTTCCGAAAGTCTCAAAATGGCTAGTATGGGGGTACGATCGAACTGATACATCGCTTGTTTTCAAGCAAAAATATATATTTTTTATATTTTACTTAGATGAGCTTTAGGCTTCTCAACATTTCATGTATAGAGACCTTTTTGACAAAATTGAACACTACTGAGTAATAAGTGATTGAATTTTAATACTTGTCGCCATTTTGCAAAAAAATGACAAAATGGATTTTGCTAACAAACATACACAGGATGCTTAAGAATTCTATACTGTCACAAAATTTTGAAATTCAAATATGTATAAATAAGCTCACACTGACCTTAACTATATTGAAAATCTTATGGGCGTATGTATGGTGGGTCGATCGACTCATCACACTAAACGTGTTTTGAAAAAAAAATACTTTTATTTTTTAATTTTTAATTTTTTTGTATAGTATCGTAAGTATAGTTGAAAGCTCTATTTGGTATAAAAAATTCAAGTCAATTTCTTAAATAGAAGCTTCATACGAGCGTTAACTGTATGCAGAGTCGCATAAAAGCTCGTTCGAGGTCTCGGTCAATATATGGTAAGACTCGGTTTTTATTAAAAAAAAAATAATTAAAAATTGCTTTTATATGCAAAATAAAATTCCAAACACTTTTTGCATACGACATTTTTCAGTAGGATTAGATTTAGCAAAGTTATGACACTTTGAATTTTTACGATAGCCGCCATTTTGAAAAAAAATTTTATATATTTTTTTTAAACATAACGTATAGGGGCTGCACGTTAGTTCTATGCGATATTAAAAATTAAAATTTTAATCTTCGAAACCAAGCAGTTAAGAGCGTTAACTCTTCCGAAAGTCTCAAAATGGCTAGTATGGGGGTACGATCGAACTGATACATCGCTTGTTTTCAAGCAAAAATATATATTTTTTATATTTTACTTAGATGAGCTTTAGGCTTCTCAACATTTCATGTATAGAGACCTTTTTGACAAAATTGAACACTACTGAGTAATAAGTGATTGAATTTTAATACTTGTCGCCATTTTGCAAACTATTGACAAAATGGATTTTGCTAACAAACATACACAGGATGCTTAAGAATTCTATACTGTCACAAAATTTTGAAATTCAAATATGTATAAATAAGCTCACACTGACCTTAACTATATTGAAAATCTTATGAGCGTATGTATGGTGGGTCGATCGACTCATCACACTAAACGTGTTTTGAAAAAAAAATACTTTTATTTTTTAATTTTTAATTTTTTTGTACAGTATCGTAAGTATAGTTGAAAGCTCTATTTGGTATAAAAAATTCAAGTCAATTTCTTAAATAGAAGCTTCATACGAGCGTTAACTGTATGCAGAGTCGCATAAAAGCTCGTTCGAGGTCTCGGTCAATATATGGTAAGACTCGGTTTTTATTAAAAAAAAAATAATTAAAAATTGCTTTTATATGCAAAATAAAATTCCAAACACTTTTTGCATACGACATTTTTCAGTAGGATTAGATTTAGCAAAGTTATGACACTTTGAATTTTTACGATAGCCGCCATTTTGAAAAAAAATTTTATATATTTTTTTTAAACATAACGTATAGGGGCTGCACGTTAGTTCTATGCGATATTAAAAATTAAAATGTGAATCTTCGAAACCAAGCAGTTAAGAGCGTTACCTCTTCCGAAAGTCTCAAAATGGCTAGTATGGGGGTACGATCGAACTGATACATCGCTTGTTTTCAAGCAAAAATATATATTTTTTATATTTTACTTAGATGAGCTTTAGGCTTCTCAACATTTCATGTATAGAGACCTTTTTGACAAAATTGAACAATACTGAGTAATAAGTGATTGAATTTTAATACTTGTCGCCATTTTGCAAAAAATTGACAAAATGGATTTTGCTAACAAACATACACAGGATGCTTAAGAATTCTATACTGTCACAAAATTTTGAAATTCAAATATGTATAAATAAGCTCACACTGACCTTAACTATATTGAAAATCTTATGAGCGTATGTATGGTGGGTCGATCGACTCATCACACTAAACGTGTTTTGAAAAAAAAATACTTTTATTTTTTAATTTTTAATTTTTTTGTACAGTATCGTAAGTATAGTTGAAAGCTCTATTTGGTATAAAAAATTCAAGTCAATTTCTTAAATAGAAGCTTCATACGAGCGTTAACTGTATGCAGAGTCGCATAAAAGCTCGTTCGAGGTCTCGGTCAATATATGGTAAGACTCGGTTTTTATTAAAAAAAAAATAATTAAAAATTGCTTTTATATGCAAAATAAAATTCCAAACACTTTTTGCATACGACATTTTTCAGTAGGATTTGATTTAGCAAAGTTATGACACTTTGAATTTTTACGATAGCCGCCATTTTGAAAAAAAATTTTATATATTTTTTTTAAACATAACGTATAGGGGCTGCACGTTAGTTCTATGCGATATTAAAAATTAAAATTTTAATCTTCGAAACCAAGCAGTTAAGAGCGTTAACTCTTCCGAAAGTCTCAAAATGGCTAGTATGGGGGTACGATCGAACTGATACATCGCTTGTTTTCAAGCAAAAATATATATTTTTTATATTTTACTTAGATGAGCTTTAGGCTTCTCAACATTTCATGTATAGAGACCTTTTTGACAAAATTGAACACTACTGAGTAATAAGTGATTGAATTTTAATACTTGTCGCCATTTTGCAAAAAATTGACAAAATGGATTTTGCTAACAAACATACACAGGATGCTTAAGAATTCTATACTGTCACAAAATTTTGAAATTCAAATATGTATAAATAAGCTCACACTGACCTTAACTATATTGAAAATCTTATGAGCGTATGTATGGTGGGTCGATCGACTCATCACACTAAACGTGTTTTGAAAAAAAAATACTTTTATTTTTTAATTTTTAATTTTTTTGTATAGTATCGTAAGTATAGTTGAAAGCTCTATTTGGTATAAAAAATTCAAGTCAATTTCTTAAATAGAAGCTTCACACGAGCGTTAACTGTATGCAGAGTCGCATAAAAGCTCGTTCGAGGTCTCGGTCAATATATGGTAAGACTCGGTTTTTATTAAAAAAAAAATAATTAAAAATTGCTTTTATATGCAAAATAAAATTCCAAACACTTTTTGCATACGACATTTTTCAGTAGGATTTGATTTAGCAAAGTTATGACACTTTGAATTTTTACGATAGCCGCCATTTTGAAAAAAAATTTTATATATTTTTTTTAAACATAACGTATAGGGGCTGCACGTTAGTTCTATGCGATATTAAAAATTAAAATTTTAATCTTCGAAACCAAGCAGTTAAGAGCGTTAACTCTTCCGAAAGTCTCAAAATGGCTAGTATGGGGGTACGATCGAACTGATACATCGCTTGTTTTCAAGCAAAAATATATATTTTTTATATTTTACTTAGATGAGCTTTAGGCTTCTCAACATTTCATGTATAGAGACCTTTTTGACAAAATTGAACACTACTGAGTAATAAGTGATTGAATTTTAATACTTGTCGCCATTTTGCAAAAAATTGACAAAATGGATTTTGCTAACAAACATACACAGGATGCTTAAGAATTCTATACTGTCACAAAATTTTGAAATTCAAATATGTATAAATAAGCTCACACTGACCTAAACTATATTGAAAATCTTATGAGCGTATGTATGGTGGGTCGATCGACTCATCACACTAAACGTGTTTTGAAAAAAAAATACTTTTATTTTTTAATTTTTAATTTTTTTGTATAGTATCGTAAGTATAGTTGAAAACTCTATTTGGTATAAAAAATTCAAGTCAATTTCTTAAATAGAAGCTTCATACGAGCGTTAACTGTATGCAGAGTCGCATAAAAGCTCGTTCGAGGTCTCGGTCAATATATGGTAAGACTCGGTTTTTATTAAAAAAAAAATAATTAAAAATTGCTTTTATATGCAAAATAAAATTCCAAACACTTTTTGCATACGACATTTTTCAGTAGGATTTGATTTAGCAAAGTTATGACACTTTGAATTTTTACGATAGCCGCCATTTTGAAAAAAAATTTTATATATTTTTTTTAAACATAACGTATAGGGGCTGCACGTTAGTTCTATGCGATATTAAAAATTAAAATTTTAATCTTCGAAACCAAGCAGTTAAGAGCGTTAACTCTTCCGAAAGTCTCAAAATGGCTAGTATGGGGGTACGATCGAACTGATACATCGCTTGTTTTCAAGCAAAAATATATATTTTTTATATTTTACTTAGATGAGCTTTAGGCTTCTCAACATTTCATGTATAGAGACCTTTTTGACAAAATTGAACACTACTGAGTAATAAGTGATTGAATTTTAATACTTGTCGCCATTTTGCAAACTATTGACAAAATGGATTTTGCTAACAAACATACACAGGATGCTTAAGAATTCTATACTGTCACAAAATTTTGAAATTCAAATATGTATAAATAAGCTCACACTGACCTTAACTATATTGAAAATCTTATGAGCGTATGTATGGTGGGTCGATCGACTCATCACACTAAACGTGTTTTGAAAAAAAAATACTTTTATTTTTTAATTTTTAATTTTTTTGTACAGTATCGTAAGTATAGTTGAAAGCTCTATTTGGTATAAAAAATTCAAGTCAATTTCTTAAATAGAAGCTTCACACGAGCGTTAACTGTATGCAGAGTCGCATAAAAGCTCGTTCGAGGTCTCGGTCAATATATGGTAAGACTCGGTTTTTATTAAAAAAAAAATAATTAAAAATTGCTTTTATATGCAAAATAAAATTCCAAACACTTTTTGCATACGACATTTTTCAGTAGGATTTGATTTAGCAAAGTTATGACACTTTGAATTTTCACGATAGCCGCCATTTTGAAAAAAAATTTTATATATTTTTTTTAAACATAACGTATAGGGGCTGCACGTTAGTTCTATGCGATATTAAAAATTAAAATTTTAATCTTCGAAACCAAGCAGTTAAGAGCGTTAACTCTTCCGAAAGTCTCAAAATGGCTAGTATGGGGGTACGATCGAACTGATACATCGCTTGTTTTCAAGCAAAAATATATATTTTTTATATTTTACTTAGATGAGCTTTAGGCTTCTCAACATTTCATGTATAGAGACCTTTTTGACAAAATTGAACACTACTGAGTAATAAGTGATTGAATTTTAATACTTGTCGCCATTTTGCAAAAAATTGACAAAATGGATTTTGCTAACAAACATACACAGGATGCTTAAGAATTCTATACTGTCACAAAATTTTGAAATTCAAATATGTATAAATAAGCTCACACTGACCTTAACTATATTGAAAATCTTATGAGCGTATGTATGGTGGGTCGATCGACTCATCACACTAAACGTGTTTTGAAAAAAAAATACTTTTATTTTTTAATTTTTAATTTTTTTGTATAGTATCGTAAGTATAGTTGAAAGCTCTATTTGGTATAAAAAATTCAAGTCAATTTCTTAAATAGAAGCTTCATACGAGCGTTACCTGTATGCAGAGTCGCATAAAAGCTCGTTCGAGGTCTCGGTCAATATATGGTAAGACTCGGTTTTTATTAAAAAAAAAATAATTAAAAATTGCTTTTATATGCAAAATAAAATTCCAAACACTTTTTGCATACGACATTTTTCAGTAGGATTTGATTTAGCAAAGTTATGACACTTTGAATTTTTACGATAGCCGCCATTTTGAAAAAAAAAATTATATATTTTTTTTAAACATAACGTATAGGGGCTGCACGTTAGTTCTATGCGATATTAAAAATTAAAATTTTAATCTTCGAAACCAAGCAGTTAAGAGCGTTAACTCTTCCGAAAGTCTCAAAATGGCTAGTATGGGGGTACGATCGAACTGATACATCGCTTGTTTTCAAGCAAAAATATATATTTTTTATATTTTACTTAGATGAGCTTTAGGCTTCTCAACATTTCATGTATAGAGACCTTTTTGACAAAATTGAACACTACTGAGTAATAAGTGATTGAATTTTAATACTTGTCGCCATTTTGCAAAAAATTGACAAAATGGATTTTGCTAACAAACATACACAGGATGCTTAAGAATTCTATACTGTCACAAAATTTTGAAATTCAAATATGTATAAATAAGCTCACACTGACCTTAACTATATTGAAAATCTTATGAGCGTATGTATGGTGGGTCGATCGACTCATCACACTAAACGTGTTTTGAAAAAAAAATACTTTTATTTTTTAATTTTTAATTTTTTTGTATAGTATCGTAAGTATAGTTGAAAGCTCTATTTGGTATAAAAAATTCAAGTCAATTTCTTAAATAGAAGCTTCATACGAGCGTTAACTGTATGCAGAGTCGCATAAAAGCTCGTTCGAGGTCTCGGTCAATATATGGTAAGACTCGGTTTTTATTAAAAAAAAAATAATTAAAAATTGCTTTTATATGCAAAATAAAATTCCAAACACTTTTTGCATACGACATTTTTCAGTAGGATTAGATTTAGCAAAGTTATGACACTTTGAATTTTTACGATAGCCGCCATTTTGAAAAAAAATTTTATATATTTTTTTTAAACATAACGTATAGGGGCTGCACGTTAGTTCTATGCGATATTAAAAATTAAAATTTTAATCTTCGAAACCAAGCAGTTAAGAGCGTTAACTCTTCCGAAAGTCTCAAAATGGCTAGTATGGGGGTACGATCGAACTGATACATCGCTTGTTTTCAAGCAAAAATATATATTTTTTATATTTTACTTAGATGAGCTTTAGGCTTCTCAACATTTCATGTATAGAGACCTTTTTGACAAAATTCAACACTACTGAGTAATAAGTGATTGAATTTTAATACTTGTCGCCATTTTGCAAAAAATTGACAAAATGGATTTTGCTAACAAACATACACAGGATGCTTAAGAATTCTATACTGTCACAAAATTTTGAAATTCAAATATGTATAAATAAGCTCACACTGACCTTAACTATATTGAAAATCTTATGAGCGTATGTATGGTGGGTCGATCGACTCATCACACTAAACGTGTTTTGAAAAAAAAATACTTTTATTTTTTAATTTTTAATTTTTTTGTATAGTATCGTAAGTATAGTTGAAAGCTCTATTTGGCATAAAAAATTCAAGTCAATTTCTTAAATAGAAGCTTCATACGAGCGTTAACTGTATGCAGAGTCGCATAAAAGCTCGTTCGAGGTCTCGGTCAAAATATGGTAAGACTCGGTTTTTATTAAAAAAAAAATAATTAAAAATTGCTTTTATATGCAAAATAAAATTCCAAACACTTTTTGCATACGACATTTTTCAGTAGGATTTGATTTAGCAAAGTTATGACACTTTGAATTTTTACGATAGCCGCCATTTTGAAAAAAAATTTTATATATTTTTTTTAAACATAACGTATAGGGGCTGCACGTTAGTTCTATGCGATATTAAAAATTAAAATTTTAATCTTCGAAACCAAGCAGTTAAGAGCGTTAACTCTTCCGAAAGTCTCAAAATGGCTAGTATGGGGGTACGATCGAACTGATACATCGCTTGTTTTCAAGCAAAAATATATATTTTTTATATTTTACTTAGATGAGCTTTAGGCTTCTCAACATTTCATGTATAGAGACCTTTTTGACAAAATTGAACACTACTGAGTAATAAGTGATTGAATTTTAATACTTGTCGCCATTTTGCAAAAAATTGACAAAATGGATTTTGCTAACAAACATACACAGGATGCTTAAGAATTCTATACTGTCACAAAATTTTGAAATTCAAATATGTATAAATAAGCTCACACTGACCTTAACTATATTGAAAATCTTATGAGCGTATGTATGGTGGGTCGATCGACTCATCACACTAAACGTGTTTTGAAAAAAAAATACTTTTATTTTTAAATTTTTAATTTTTTTGTATAGTATCGTAAGTATAGTTGAAAGCTCTATTTGGTATAAAAAATTCAAGTCAATTTCTTAAATAGAAGCTTCATACGAGCGTTAACTGTATGCAGAGTCGCATAAAAGCTCGTTCGAGGTCTCGGTCAATATATGGTAAGACTCGGTTTTTATTAAAAAAAAAATAATTAAAAATTGCTTTTATATGCCAAATAAAATTCCAAACACTTTTTGCATACGACATTTTTCAGTAGGATTTGATTTAGCAAAGTTATGACACTTTGAATTTTTACGATAGCCGCCATTTTGAAAAAAAAATTTATATATTTTTTTTAAACATAACGTATAGGGGCTGCACGTTAGTTTTATGCGATATTAAAAATTAAAATTTTAATCTTTAAAACCAAGCAGTTAAGAGCGTTAACTCTTCCGAAAGTCTCAAAATGGCTAGTATGGGGGTACGATCGAACTGATACATCGCTTGTTTTCAAGCAAAAATATATATTTTTTATATTTTACTTAGATGAGCTTTAGGCTTCTCAACATTTCATGTATAGAGACCTTTTTGACAAAATTGAACACTACTGAGTAATAAGTGATTGAATTTTAATACTTGTCGCCATTTTGCAAAAAATTGACAAAATGGATTTTGCTAACAAACATACACAGGATGCTTAAGAATTCTATACTGTCACAAAATTTTGAAATTCAAATATGTATAAATAAGCTCACACTGACCTTAACTATATTGAAAATCTTATGAGCGTATGTATGGTGGGTCGATCGACTCATCACACTAAACGTGTTTTGAAAAAAAAATACTTTTATTTTTTAATTTTTAATTTTTTTGTACAGTATCGTAAGTATAGTTGAAAGCTCTATTTGGTATAAAAAATTCAAGTCAATTTCTTAAATAGAAGCTTCATACGAGCGTTAACTGTATGCAGAGTCGCATAAAAGCTCGTTCGAGGTCTCGGTCAATATATGGTAAGACTCGGTTTTTATTAAAAAAAAAATAATTAAAAATTGCTTTTATATGCAAAATAAAATTCCAAACACTTTTTGCATACGACATTTTTCAGTAGGATTTGATTTAGCAAAGTTATGACACTTTGAATTTTTACGATAGCCGCCATTTTGAAAAAAAATTTTATATATTTTTTTTAAACATAACGTATAGGGGTTGCACGTTAGTTCTATGCGATATTAAAAATTAAAATTTTAATCTTCGAAACCAAGCAGTTAAGAGCGTAAACTCTTCCGAAAGTCTCAAAATGGCTAGTATGGGGGTACGATCGAACTGATACATCGCTTGTTTTCAAGCAAAAATATATATTTTTTATATTTTACTTAGATCAACTTTAGGCTTCTCAACATTTCATGTATAGAGACCTTTTTGACAAAATTGAACACTACTGAGTAATAAGTGATTGAATTTTAATACTTGTCGCCATTTTGCAAAAAAATGACAAAATGGATTTTGCTAACAAACATACACAGGATGCTTAAGAATTCTATACTGTCACAAAATTTTGAAATTCAAATATGTATTAATAGGCTTACACTGACCTTAACTATATTGAAAATCTTATGGGCGTATGTATGGTGGGTCGATCGACTCATCACACTAAACGTGTTTTGAAAAAAAAAAACTTTTATTTTTTAATTTTTAATTTTTTTGTATAGTATCGTAAGTATAGTTGAAAGCTCTATTTGGCATAAAAAATTCAAGTCAATTTCTTAAATAGAAGCTTCATACGAGCGTTAACTGTATGCAGAGTCGCATAAAAGCTCGTTCGAGGTCTCGGTCAAAATATGGTAAGACTCGGTTTTTATTAAAAAAAAAATAATTAAAAATTGCTTTTATATGCAAAATAAAATTCCAAACACTTTTTGCATACGACATTTTTCAGTAGGATTTGATTTAGCAAAGTTATGACACTTTGAATTTTTACGATAGCCGCCATTTTGAAAAAAAATTTTATATATTTTTTTTAAACATAACGTATAGGGGCTGCACGTTAGTTCTATGCGATATTAAAAATTAAAATTTTAATCTTCGAAACCAAGCAGTTAAGAGCGTTAACTCTTCCGAAAGTCTCAAAATGGCTAGTATGGGGGTACGATCGAACTGATACATCGCTTGTTTTCAAGCAAAAATATATATTTTTTATATTTTACTTAGATGAGCTTTAGGCTTCTCAACATTTCATGTATAGAGACCTTTTTGACAAAATTGAACACTACTGAGTAATAAGTGATTGAATTTTAATACTTGTCGCCATTTTGCAAAAAATTGACAAAATGGATTTTGCTAACAAACATACACAGGATGCTTAAGAATTCTATACTGTCACAAAATTTTGAAATTCAAATATGTATAAATAAGCTCACACTGACCTTAACTATATTGAAAATCTTATGAGCGTATGTATGGTGGGTCGATCGACTCATCACACTAAACGTGTTTTGAAAAAAAAATACTTTTATTTTTAAATTTTTAATTTTTTTGTATAGTATCGTAAGTATAGTTGAAAGCTCTATTTGGTATAAAAAATTCAAGTCAATTTCTTAAATAGAAGCTTCATACGAGCGTTAACTGTATGCAGAGTCGCATAAAAGCTCGTTCGAGGTCTCGGTCAATATATGGTAAGACTCGGTTTTTATTAAAAAAAAAATAATTAAAAATTGCTTTTATATGCCAAATAAAATTCCAAACACTTTTTGCATACGACATTTTTCAGTAGGATTTGATTTAGCAAAGTTATGACACTTTGAATTTTTACGATAGCCGCCATTTTGAAAAAAAAATTTATATATTTTTTTTAAACATAACGTATAGGGGCTGCACGTTAGTTTTATGCGATATTAAAAATTAAAATTTTAATCTTTAAAACCAAGCAGTTAAGAGCGTTAACTCTTCCGAAAGTCTCAAAATGGCTAGTATGGGGGTACGATCGAACTGATACATCGCTTGTTTTCAAGCAAAAATATATATTTTTTATATTTTACTTAGATGAGCTTTAGGCTTCTCAACATTTCATGTATAGAGACCTTTTTGACAAAATTGAACACTACTGAGTAATAAGTGATTGAATTTTAATACTTGTCGCCATTTTGCAAAAAATTGACAAAATGGATTTTGCTAACAAACATACACAGGATGCTTAAGAATTCTATACTGTCACAAAATTTTGAAATTCAAATATGTATAAATAAGCTCACACTGACCTTAACTATATTGAAAATCTTATGAGCGTATGTATGGTGGGTCGATCGACTCATCACACTAAACGTGTTTTGAAAAAAAAATACTTTTATTTTTTAATTTTTAATTTTTTTGTACAGTATCGTAAGTATAGTTGAAAGCTCTATTTGGTATAAAAAATTCAAGTCAATTTCTTAAATAGAAGCTTCATACGAGCGTTAACTGTATGCAGAGTCGCATAAAAGCTCGTTCGAGGTCTCGGTCAATATATGGTAAGACTCGGTTTTTATTAAAAAAAAAATAATTAAAAATTGCTTTTATATGCAAAATAAAATTCCAAACACTTTTTGCATACGACATTTTTCAGTAGGATTTGATTTAGCAAAGTTATGACACTTTGAATTTTTACGATAGCCGCCATTTTGAAAAAAAATTTTATATATTTTTTTTAAACATAACGTATAGGGGTTGCACGTTAGTTCTATGCGATATTAAAAATTAAAATTTTAATCTTCGAAACCAAGCAGTTAAGAGCGTAAACTCTTCCGAAAGTCTCAAAATGGCTAGTATGGGGGTACGATCGAACTGATACATCGCTTGTTTTCAAGCAAAAATATATATTTTTTATATTTTACTTAGATGAACTTTAGGCTTCTCAACATTTCATGTATAGAGACCTTTTTGACAAAATTGAACACTACTGAGTAATAAGTGATTGAATTTTAATACTTGTCGCCATTTTGCAAAAAAATGACAAAATGGATTTTGCTAACAAACATACACAGGATGCTTAAGAATTCTATACTGTCACAAAATTTTGAAATTCAAATATGTATTAATAGGCTTACACTGACCTTAACTATATTGAAAATCTTATGGGCGTATGTATGGTGGGTCGATCGACTCATCACACTAAACGTGTTTTGAAAAAAAAAAACTTTTATTTTTTAATTTTTAATTTTTTTGTATAGTATCGTAAGTATAGTTGAAAGCTCTATTTGGTATAAAAAATTCAAGTCAATTTCTTAAATAGAAGCTTCATACGAGCGTTAACTGTATGCAGAGTCGCATAAAAGCTCGTTCGAGGTCTCGGTCAATATATGGTAAGACTCGGTTTTTATTAAAAAAAAAATAATTAAAAATTGCTTTTATATGCAAAATAAAATTTCAAACACTTTTTGCATAGGACAGTTTTTAGTAGGATTTGATTTAGCAAAGTTATGACACTTTGAATTTTTACGATAGCCGCCATTTTGAAATAAAATTTTATATATTTTTTTTAAACATAACGTATAGGGGCTGCACGTTAGTTCTATGCGATATTAAAAATTAAAATTTTAATCTTCGAAACCAAGCAGTTAAGAGCGTTAACTCTTCCGAAAGTCTCAAAATGGCTAGTATGGGGGTACGATCGAACTGATACATCGCTTGTTTTCAAGCAAAAATATATATTTTTTATATTTTACTTAGATGAGCTTTAGGCTTCTCAACATTTCATGTATAGAGACCTTTCTGACAAAATTGAACACTACTGAGTAATAAGTGATTGAATTTTAATACTTGTCGCCATTTTGCAAAAAATTGACAAAATGGATTTTGCTAACAAACATACACAGGATGCTTAAGAATTCTATACTGTCACAAAATTTTGAAATTCAAATATGTATAAATAAGCTCACACTGACCTTAACTATATTGAAAATCTTATGAGCGTATGTATGGTGGGTCGATCGACTCATCACACTAAACGTGTTTTGAAAAAAAAATACTTTTATTTTTTAATTTTTAATTTTTTTGTATAGTATCGTAAGTATAGTTGAAAGCTCTATTTGGTATAAAAAATTCAAGTCAATTTCTTAAATAGAAGCTTCATACGAGCGTTAACTGTATGCAGAGTCGCATAAAAGCTCGTTCGAGGTCTCGGTCAATATATAGTAAGACTCGGTTTTTATTAAAAAAAAAATAATTAAAAATTGCTTTTATATGCAAAATAAAATTCCAAACACTTTTTGCATACGACATTTTTCAGTAGGATTTGATTTAGCAAAGTTATGACACTTTGAATTTTTACGATAGCCGCCATGTTGAAAAAAAATTTTATATATTTTTTTTAAACATAACGTATAGGGGCTGCACGTTAGTTCTATGCGATATTAAAAATTAAAATTTTAATCTATGAAACCAAGCAGTTAAGAGCGTTAACTCTTCCGAAAGTCTCAAAATGGCTAGTATGGGGGTACGATCGAACTGATACATCGCTTGTTTTCAAGCAAAAATATATATTCTTTATATTTTACTTAGATGAGCTTTAGGCTTCTCAACATTTCATGTATAAAGACCTTTTTGACAAAATTGAACACTACTGAGTAATAAGTGATTGAATTTTAATACTTGTCGCCATTTTGCAAAAAATTGACAAAATGGATTTTGCTAACAAACATACACAGGATGCTTAAGAATTCTATACTGTCACAAAATTTTGAAATTCAAATATGTATAAATAAGCTCACACTGACCTTAACTATATTGAAAATCTTATGAGCGTATGTATGGTGGGTCGATCGACTCATCACACTAAACGTGTTTTGAAAAAAAAATACTTTTATTTTTTAATTTTTAATTTTTTTGTATAGTATCGTAAGTATAGTTGAAAGCTCTATTTGGTATAAAAAATTCAAGTCAATTTCTTAAATAGAAGCTTCATACGAGCGTTAACTGTATGCAGAGTCGCATAAAAGCTCGTTCGAGGTCTCGGTCAATATATGGTAAGACTCGGTTTTTATTAAAAAAAAAATAATTAAAAATTGCTTTTATATGCAAAATAAAATTCCAAACACTTTTTGCATACGACATTTTTCAGTAGGATTTGATTTAGCAAAGTTATGACACTTTGAATTTTTACGATAGCCGCCATTTTGAAAAAAATTTTTATATATTTTTTTTAAACATAACGTATAGGGGCTGCACGTTAGTTCTATGCGATATTAAAAATTAAAATTTTAATCTTCGAAACCAAGCAGTTAAGAGCGTTAACTCTTCCGAAAGTCTCAAAATGGCTAGTATGGGGGTACGATCGAACTGATACATCGCTTGTTTTCAAGCAAAAATATATATTTTTTATATTTTACTTAGATGAGCTTTAGGCTTCTCAACATTTCATGTATAGAGACCTTTTTGACAAAATTGAACACTACTGAGTAATAAGTGATTGAATTTTAATACTTGTCGCCATTTTGCAAAAAATTGACAAAATGGATTTTGCTAACAAACATACACAGGATGCTTAAGAATTCTATACTGTCACAAAATTTTGAAATTCAAATATGTATAAATAAGCTCACACTGACCTTAACTATATTGAAAATCTTATGAGCGTATGTATGGTGGGTCGATCGACTCATCACACTAAACGTGTTTTGAAAAAAAAATACTTTTATTTTTTAATTTTTAATTTTTTTGTATAGTATCGTAAGTATAGTTGAAAGCTCTATTTGGTATAAAAAATTCAAGTCAATTTCTTAAATAGAAGCTTCATACGAGCGTTAACTGTATGCAGAGTTGCATAAAAGCTCGTTCGAGGTCTCGGTCAATATATGGTAAGACTCGGTTTTTATTAAAAAAAAAATAATTAAAATTTGCTTTTATATGCAAAATAAAATTCCAAACACTTTTTGCATACGACATTTTTCAGTAGGATTTGATTTAGCAAAGTTATGACACTTTGAATTTTTACGATAGCCGCCATTTTGAAAAAAAATTTTATATATTTTTTTAAACATAACGTATAGGGGCTGCACGTTAGTTCTATGCGATATTAAAAATTAAAATTTTAATCTTCGAAACCAAGCAGTTAAGAGCGTTAACTCTTCCGAAAGTCTCAAAATGGCTAGTATGGGGGTACGATCGAACTGATACATCGCTTGTTTTCAAGCAAAAATATATATTTTTTATATTTTACTTAGATGAGCTTTAGGCTTCTCAACATTTCATGTATAGAGACCTTTTTGACAAAATTGAACACTACTGAGTTATAAGTGATTGAATTTTAATACTTGTCGCCATTTTGCAAAAAATTGACAAAATGGATTTTGCTAACAAACATACACAGGATGCTTAAGAATTCTATACTGTCACAAAATTTTAAAATTCAAATATGTATAAATAAGCTCACACTGACCTTAACTATATTGAAAATCTTATGAGCGTATGTATGGTGGGTCGATCGACTCATCACACTAAACGTGTTTTGAAAAAAAAATACTTTTATTTTTTAATTTTTAATTTTTTTGTATAGTATCGTAAGTATAGTTGAAAGCTCTATTTGGCATAAAAAATTCAAGTCAATTTCTTAAATAGAAGCTTCATACGAGCGTTAACTGTATGCAGAGTCGCATAAAAGCTCGTTCGAGGTCTCGGTCAATATATGGTAAGACTCGGTTTTTATTAAAAAAAAAATAATTAAAAATTGCTTTTATATGCAAATTAAAATTCCAAACACTTTTTGCATACGACATTTTTTAGTAGGATTTTATTTAGCAAAGTTATGACACTTTGAATTTTTACGATAGCCGCCATTTTGAAAAAAAAAATTATATATTTTTTTTAAACATAACGTATAGGGGCTGCACGTTAGTTCTATGCGATATTAAAAATTAAAATTTTAATCTTCGAAACCAAGCAGTTAAGAGCGTTAACTCTTCCGAAAGTCTCAAAATGGCTAGTATGGGGGTACGATCGAACTGATACATCGCTTGTTTTCAAGCAAAAATATATATTTTTTAAATTTTACTTAGATGAGCTTTAGGCTTCTCAACATTTCATGTATAGAGACCTTTTTGACAAAATTGAACACTACTGAGTAATAATTGATTGAATTTTAATACTTGTCGCCATTTTGCAAAAAATTGACAAAATGGATTTTGCTAACAAACATACACAGGATGCTTAAGAATTCTATACTGTCACAAAATTTTGAAATTCAAATATGTATAAATAAGCTCACACTGACCTTAACTATATTGAAAATCTTATGAGCGTATGTATGGTGGGTCGATCGACTCATCACACTAAACGTGTTTTGAAAAAAAAATACTTTTATTTTTTAATTTTTAATTTTTTTGTATAGTATCGTAAGTATAGTTGAAAGCTCTATTTGGTATAAAAAATTCAAGTCAATTTCTTAAATAGAAGCTTCATACGAGCGTTAACTGTATGCAGAGTCGCATAAAAGCTCGTTCGAGGTCTCGGTCAATATATGGTAAGACTCGGTTTTTATTAAAAAAAAAATAATTAAAAATTGCTTTTATATGCAAATTAAAATTCCAAACACTTTTTGCATACGACATTTTTTAGTAGGATTTGATTTAGCAAAGTTATGACACTTTGAATTTTTACGATAGCCGCCATTTTGAAAAAAAAATTTATATATTTTTTTTAAACATAACGTATAGGGGCTGCACGTTAGTTCTATGCGATATTAAAAATTAAAATTTTAATCTTCGAAACCAAGCAGTTAAGAGCGTTAACTCTTCCGAAAGTCTCAAAATGGCTAGTATGGGGGTACGATCGAACTGATACATCGCTTGTTTTCAAGCAAAAATATATATTTTTTATATTTTACTTAGATGAGCTTTAGGCTTCTCAACATTTCATGTATAGAGACCTTTTTGACAAAATTGAACACTACTGAGTAATAAGTGATTGAATTTTAATACTTGTCGCCATTTTGCAAAAAATTGACAAAATGGATTTTGCTAACAAACATACACAGGATGCTTAAGAATTCTATACTGTCACAAAATTTTGAAATTCAAATATGTATAAATAAGCTCACACTGACCTTAACTATATTGAAAATCTTATGAGCGTATGTATGGTGGGTCGATCGACTCATCACACTAAACGTGTTTTGAAAAAAAAATACTTTTATTTTTTAATTTTTAATTTTTTTGTATAGTATCGTAAGTATAGTTGAAAGCTCTATTTGGCATAAAAAATTCAAGTCAATTTCTTAAATAGAAGCTTCATACGAGCGTTAACTGTATGCAGAGTCGCATAAAAGCTCGTTCGAGGTCTCGGTCAATATATGGTAAGACTCGGTTTTTATTAAAAAAAAAATAATTAAAAATTGCTTTTATATGCAAAATAAAATTCCAAACACTTTTTGCATACGACATTTTTCAGTAGGATTTGATTTAGCAAAGTTATGACACTTTGAATTTTTACGATAGCCGCCATTTTGAAAAAAAATTTTATATATTTTTTTTAAACATAACGTATAGGGGCTGCACGTTAGTTCTATGCGATATTAAAAATTAAAATTTTAATCTTCGAAACCAAGCAGTTAAGAGCGTTAACTCTTCCGAAAGTCTCAAAATGGCTAGTATGGGGGTACGATCGAACTGATACATCGCTTGTTTTCAAGCAAAAATATATATTTTTTATATTTTACTTAGATGAGCTTTAGGCTTCTCAACATTTCATGTATAGAGACCTTTTTGACAAAATTGAACACTACTGAGTAATAAGTGATTGAATTTTAATACTTGTCGCCATTTTGCAAAAAATTGACAAAATGGATTTTGCTAACAAACATACACAGGATGCTTAAGAATTCTATACTGTCACAAAATTTTGAAATTCAAATATGTATAAATAAGCTCACACTGACCTTAACTATATTGAAAATCTTATGAGCGTATGTATGGTGGGTCGATCGACTCATCACACTAAACGTGTTTTGAAAAAAAAATACTTTTATTTTTTAATTTTTAATTTTTTTGTATAGTATCGTAAGTATAGTTGAAAGCTCTATTTGGTATAAAAAATTCAAGTCAATTTCTTAAATAGAAGCTTCATACGAGCGTTAACTGTATGCAGAGTCGCATAAAAGCTCGTTCGAGGTCTCGGTCAATATATGGTAAGACTCGGTTTTTATTAAAAAAAAAATAATTAAAAATTGCTTTTATATGCAAAATAAAATTCCAAACACTTTTTGCATACGACATTTTTCAGTAGGATTTGATTTAGCAAAGTTATGACACTTTGAATTTTCACGATAGCCGCCATTTTGAAAAAAAATTTTATATATTTTTTTTAAACATAACGTATAGGGGCTGCACGTTAGTTCTATGCGATATTAAAAATTAAAATTTTAATCTTCGAAACCAAGCAGTTAAGAGCGTTAACTCTTCCGAAAGTCTCAAAATGGCTAGTATGGGGGTACGATCGAACTGATACATCGCTTGTTTTCAAGCAAAAATATATATTTTTTATATTTTACTTAGATGAGCTTTAGGCTTCTCAACATTTCATGTATAGAGACCTTTTTGACAAAATTGAACACTACTGAGTAATAAGTGATTGAATTTTAATACTTGTCGTTATTTTGCAAAAAATTGACAAAATGGATTTTGCTAACAAACATACACAGGATGCTTAAGAATTCTATACTGTCACAAAATTTTGAAATTCAAATATGTATAAATAAGCTCACACTGACCTTAACTATATTGAAAATCTTATGAGCGTATGTATGGTGGGTCGATCGACTCATCACACTAAACGTGTTTTGAAAAAAAAATACTTTTATTTTTTAATTTTTAATTTTTTTGTATAGTATCGTAAGTATAGTTGAAAGCTCTATTTGGTATAAAAAATTCAAGTCAATTTCTTAAATAGAAGCTTCATACGAGCGTTAACTGTATGCAGAGTCGCATAAAAGCTCGTTCGAGGTCTCGGTCAATATATGGTAAGACTCGGTTTTTATTAAAAAAAATAATTAAAAATTGCTTTTATATGCAAAATAAAATTCCAAACACTTTTTGCATACGACATTTTTCAGTAGGATTTGATTTAGCAAAGTTATGACACTTTGAATTTTTACGATAGCCGCCATTTTAAAAAAAAATTTTATATATAATTTTTTTAAACATAACGTATAGGGGCTGCACGTTAGTTCTATGCGATATTAAAAATTAAAATTTTAATCTTCGAAACCAAGCAGTTAAGAGCGTTAACTCTTCCGAAAGTCTCAAAATGGCTAGTATGGGGGTACGATCGAACTGATACATCGCTTGTTTTCAAGCAAAAATATATATTTTTTATATTTTACTTAGATGAGCTTTAGGCTTCTCAACATTTCATGTATAGAGACCTTTTTGACAAAATTGAACACTACTGAGTAATAAGTGATTGAATTTTAATACTTGTCGCCATTTTGCAAAAAATTGACAAAATGGATTTTGCTAACAAACATACACAGGATGCTTAAGAATTCTATACTGTCACAAAATTTTGAAATTCAAATATGTATAAATAAGCTCACACTGACCTTAACTATATTGAAAATCTTATGAGCGTATGTATGGTGGGTCGATCGACTCATCACACTAAACGTGTTTTGAAAAAAAAATACTTTTATTTTTTAATTTTTAATTTTTTTGTATAGTATCGTAAGTATAGTTGAAAGCTCTATTTGGTATAAAAAATTCAAGTCAATTTCTTAAATAGAAGCTTCATACGAGCGTTAACTGTATGCAGAGTCGCATAAAAGCTCGTTCGAGGTCTCGGTCAATATATGGTAAGACTCGGTTTTTATTAAAAAAAAAATAATTAAAAATTGCTTTTATATGCAAAATAAAATTCCAAACACTTTTTGCATACGACATTTTTCAGTAGGATTTGATTTAGCAAAGTTATGACACTTTGAATTTTTACGATAGCCGCCATTTTGAAAAAAAATTTTATATATTTTTTTTAAACATAACGTATAGGGGCTGCACGTTAGTTCTATGCGATATTGAAAATTAAAATTTTAATCTTCGAAACCAAGCAGTTAAGAGCGTTAACTCTTCCGAAAGTCTCAAAATGGCTAGTATGGGGGTACGATCGAACTGATACATCGCTTGTTTTCAAGCAAAAATATATATTTTTTATATTTTACTTAGATGAGCTTTAGGCTTCTCAACATTTCATGTAAAGAGACCTTTTTGACAAAATTGAACACTACTGAGTAATAAGTGATTGAATTTTAATACTTGTCGCCATTTTGCAAAAAATTGACAAAATGGATTTTGCTAACAAACATACACAGGATGCTTAAGAATTCTATACTGTCACAAAATTTTGAAATTCAAATATGTATAAATAAGCTCACACTGACCTTAACTATATTGAAAATCTTATGAGCGTATGTATGGTGGGTCGATCGACTCATCACACTAAACGTGTTTTGAAAAAAAAATACTTTTATTTTTAAATTTTTAATTTTTTTGTATAGTATCGTAAGTATAGTTGAAAGCTCTATTTGGTATAAAAAATTCAAGTCAATTTCTTAAATAGAAGCTTCATACGAGCGTTAACTGTATGCAGAGTCGCATAAAAGCTCGTTCGAGGTCTCGGTCAATATATGGTAAGACTCGGTTTTTATTAAAAAAAAAATAATTAAAAATTGCTTTTATATGCCAAATAAAATTCCAAACACTTTTTGCATACGACATTTTTCAGTAGGATTTGATTTAGCAAAGTTATGACACTTTGAATTTTTACGATAGCCGCCATTTTGAAAAAAAAATTTATATATTTTTTTTAAACATAACGTATAGGGGCTGCACGTTAGTTCTATGCGATATTTAAAATTAAAATTTTAATCTTTAAAACCAAGCAGTTAAGAGCGTTAACTCTTCCGAAAGTCTCAAAATGGCTAGTATGGGGGTACGATCGAACTGATACATCGCTTGTTTTCAAGCAAAAATATATATTTTTTATATTTTACTTAGATGAGCTTTAGGCTTCTCAACATTTCATGTATAGAGACCTTTTTGACAAAATTGAACACTACTGAGTAATAAGTGATTGAATTTTAATACTTGTCGCCATTTTGCAAAAAATTGACAAAATGGATTTTGCTAACAAACATACACAGGATGCTTAAGAATTCTATACTGTCACAAAATTTTGAAATTCAAATATGTATAAATAAGCTCACACTGACCTTAACTATATTGAAAATCTTATGAGCGTATGTATGGTGGGTCGATCGACTCATCACACTAAACGTGTTTTGAAAAAAAAATACTTTTATTTTTTAATTTTTAATTTTTTTGTATAGTATCGTAAGTATAGTTGAAAGCTCTATTTGGCATAAAAAATTCAAGTCAATTTCTTAAATAGAAGCTTCATACGAGCGTTAACTGTATGCAGAGTCGCATAAAAGCTCGTTCGAGGTCTCGGTCAATATATGGTAAGACTCGGTTTTTATTAAAAAAAAAATAATTAAAAATTGCTTTTATATGCAAAATAAAATTCCAAACACTTTTTGCATACGACATTTTTCAGTAGGATTTGATTTAGCAAAGTTATGACACTTTGAATTTTTACGATAGCCGCCATTTTGAAAAAAAATTTTATATATTTTTTTTAAACATAACGTATAGGGGCTGCACGTTAGTTCTATGCGATATTGAAAATTAAAATTTTAATCTTCGAAACCAAGCAGTTAAGAGCGTTAACTCTTCCGAAAGTCTCAAAATGGCTAGTATGGGGGTACGATCGAACTGATACATCGCTTGTTTTCAAGCAAAAATATATATTTTTTATATTTTACTTAGATGAGCTTTAGGCTTCTCAACATTTCATGTAAAGAGACCTTTTTGACAAAATTGAACACTACTGAGTAATAAGTGATTGAATTTTAATACTTGTCGCCATTTTGCAAAAAATTGACAAAATGGATTTTGCTAACAAACATACACAGGATGCTTAAGAATTCTATACTGTCACAAAATTTTGAAATTCAAATATGTATAAATAAGCTCACACTGACCTTAACTATATTGAAAATCTTATGAGCGTATGTATGGTGGGTCGATCGACTCATCACACTAAACGTGTTTTGAAAAAAAAATACTTTTATTTTTTAATTTTTAATTTTTTTGTATAGTATCGTAAGTATAGTTGAAAGCTCTATTTGGTATAAAAAATTCAAGTCAATTTCTTAAATAGAAGCTTCATACGAGCGTTAACTGTATGCAGAGTCGCATAAAAGCTCGTTCGAGGTCTCGGTCAATATATGGTAAGACTCGGTTTTTATTAAAAAAAAAATAATTAAAAATTGCTTTTATATGCAAAATAAAATTCCAAACACTTTTTGCATACGACATTTTTCAGTAGGATTTGATTTAGCAAAGTTATGACACTTTGAATTTTTACGATAGCCGCCATTTTGAAAAAAAATTTTATATATTTTTTTTAAACATAACGTATAGGGGCTGCACGTTAGTTCTATGCGATATTAAAAATTAAAATTTTAATCTTCGAAACCAAGCAGTTAAGAGCGTTAACTCTTCCGAAAGTCTCAAAATGGCTAGTATGGGGGTACGATCGAACTGATACATCGCTTGTTTTCAAGCAAAAATATATATTTTTTATATTTTACTTAGATGAGCTTTAGGCTTCTCAACATTTCATGTATAGAGACCTTTTTGACAAAATTGAACACTACTGAGTAATAAGTGATTGAATTTTAATACTTGTCGCCATTTTGCAAAAAATTGACAAAATGGATTTTGCTAACAAACATACACAGGATGCTTAAGAATTCTATACTGTCACAAAATTTTGAAATTCAAATATGTATAAATAAGCTCACACTGACCTTAACTATATTGAAAATCTTATGAGCGTATGTATGGTGGGTCGATCGACTCATCACACTAAACGTGTTTTGAAAAAAAAATACTTTTATTTTTTAATTTTTAATTTTTTTGTATAGTATCGTAAGTATAGTTGAAAGCTCTATTTGGCATAAAAAATTCAAGTCAATTTCTTAAATAGAAGCTTCATACGAGCGTTAACTGTATGCAGAGTCGCATAAAAGCTCGTTCGAGGTCTCGGTCAATATATGGTAAGACTCGGTTTTTATTAAAAAAAAAATAATTAAAAATTGCTTTTATATGCAAAATAAAATTCCAAACACTTTTTGCATACGACATTTTTCAGTAGGATTTGATTTAGCAAAGTTATGACACTTTGAATTTTTACGATAGCCGCCATTTTGAAAAAAAATTTTATATATTTTTTTTAAACATAACGTATAGGGGCTGCACGTTAGTTCTATGCGATATTAAAAATTAAAATTTTAATCTTCGAAACCAAGCAGTTAAGAGCGTTAACTCTTCCGAAAGTCTCAAAATGGCTAGTATGGGGGTACGATCGAACTGATACATCGCTTGTTTTCAAGCAAAAATATATATTTTTTATATTTTACTTAGATGAGCTTTAGGCTTCTCAACATTTCATGTAAAGAGACCTTTTTGACATAATTGAACACTACTGAGTAATAAGTGATTGAATTTTAATACTTGTCGCCATTTTGCAAAAAATTGACAAAATGGATTTTGCTAACAAACATACACAGGATGCTTAAGAATTCTATACTGTCACAAAATTTTGAAATTCAAATATGTATAAATAAGCTCACACTGACCTTAACTATATTGAAAATCTTATGAGCGTATGTATGGTGGGTCGATCGACTCATCACACTAAACGTGTTTTGAAAAAAAAATACTTTTATTTTTTAATTTTTAATTTTTTTGTATAGTATCGTAAGTATAGTTGAAAGCTCTATTTGGTATAAAAAATTCAAGTCAATTTCTTAAATAGAAGCTTCATACGAGCGTTAACTGTATGCAGAGTCGCATAAAAGCTCGTTCGAGGTCTCGGTCAATATATGGTAAGACTCGGTTTTTATTAAAAAAAAAATAATTAAAAATTGCTTTTATATGCAAAATATAATTCCAAACACTTTTTGCATACGACATTTTTCAGTAGGATTTGATTTAGCAAAGTTATGACACTTTGAATTTTTACGATAGCCGCCATTTTGAAAAAATTTTTTATATATTTTTTTTAAACATAACGTATAGGGGCTGCACGTTAGTTCTATGCGATATTAAAAATTAAAATTTTAATCTTAGAAACCAAGCAGTTAAGAGCGTTAACTCTTCCGAAAGTCTCAAAATGGCTAGTATGGGGGTACGATCGAACTGATACATCGCTTGTTTTCAAGCAAAAATATATATTTTTTATATTTTACTTAGATGAGCTTTAGGCTTCTCAACATTTCATGTATAGAGACCTTTTTGACAAAATTGAACACTACTGAGTAATAAGTGATTGAATTTTAATACTTGTCGCCATTTTGCAAAAAATTGACAAAATGGATTTTGCTAACAAACATACACAGGATGCTTAAGAATTCTATACTGTCACAAAATTTTGAAATTCAAATATGTATAAATAAGCTCACACTGACCTTAACTATATTGAAAATCTTATGAGCGTATGTATGGTGGGTCGATCGACTCATCACACTAAACGTGTTTTGAAAAAAAAATACTTTTATTTTTTAATTTTTAATTTTTTTGTATAGTATCGTAAGTATAGTTGAAAGCTCTATTTGGTATAAAAAATTAAAGTCAATTTCTTTAATAGAAGCTTCATACGAGCGTTAACTGTATGCAGAGTCGCATAAAAGCTCGTTCGAGGTCTCGGTCAATATATGGTAAGACTCGGTTTTTATTAAAAAAAAATAATTAAAAATTGCTTTTATATGCAAAATATAATTCCAAACACTTTTTGCATACGACATTTTTCAGTAGGATTTGATTTAGCAAAGTTATGACACTTTGAATTTTTACGATAGCCGCCATTTTGAAAAAAAATTTTATATATTTTTTTTAAACATAACGTATAGGGGCTGCACGTTAGTTCTATGCGATATTAAAAATTAAAATTTTAATCTTCGAAACCAAGCAGTTAAGAGCGTTAACTCTTCCGAAAGTCTCAAAATGGCTAGTATGGGGGTACGATCGAACTGATACATCGCTTGTTTTCAAGCAAAAATATATATTTTTTATATTTTACTTAGATGAGCATTAGGCTTCTCAACATTTCATGTATAGAGACCTTTTTGACAAAATTGAACACTACTGAGTAATAAGTGATTGAATTTTAATACTTGTCGCCATTTTGCAAAAAATTGACAAAATGGATTTTGCTAACAAACATACACAGGATGCTTAAGAATTCTATACTGTCACAAAATTTTGAAATTCAAATATGTATAAATAAGCTTACACTGACCTTAACTATATTGAAAATCTTATGAGCGTATGTATGGTGGGTCGATCGACTCATCACACTAAACGTGTTTTGAAAAAAAAATACTTTTATTTTTTAATTTTTAATTTTTTTGTATAGTATCGTAAGTATAGTTGAAAGCTCTATTTGGTATAAAAAATTCAAGTCAATTTCTTAAATAGAAGCTTCATACGAGCGTTAACTGTATGCAGAGTCGCATAAAAGCTCGTTCGAGGTCTCGGTCAATATATGGTAAGACTCGGTTTTTATTAAAAAAAAAATAATTAAAAATTGCTTTTATATGCAAAATAAAATTCCAAACACTTTTTGCATACGACATTTTTCAGTAGGATTTGATTTAGCAAAGTTATGACACTTTGAATTTTTACGATAGCCGCCATTTTGAAAAAAAATTTTATATATTTTTTTTAAACATAACGTATAGGGGCTGCACGTTAGTTCTATGCGATATTAAAAATTAAAATTTTAATCTTCGAAACCAAGCAGTTAAGAGCGTTAACTCTTCCGAAAGTCTCAAAATGGCTAGTATGGGGGTACGATCGAACTGATACATCGCTTGTTTTCAAGCAAAAATATATATTTTTTATATTTTACTTAGATGAGCTTTAGGCTTCTCAACATTTCATGTATAGAGACCTTTTTGACAAAATTGAACACTACTGAGTAATAAGTGATTGAATTTTAATACTTGTCGCCATTTTGCAAAAAATTGACAAAATGGATTTTGCTAACAAACATACACAGGATGCTTAAGAATTCTATACTGTCACAAAATTTTGAAATTCAAATATGTATAAATAAGCTCACACTGACCTTAACTATATTGAAAATCTTATGAGCGTATGTATGGTGGGTCGATCGACTCATCACACTAAACGTGTTTTGAAAAAAAAATACTTTTATTTTTTAATTTTTAATTTTTTTGTATAGTATCGTAAGTATAGTTGAAAGCTCTATTTGGTATAAAAAATTCAAGTCAATTTCTTAAATAGAAGCTTCATACGAGCGTTAACTGTATGCAGAGTCGCATAAAAGCTCGTTCGAGGTCTCGGTCAATATATGGTAAGACTCGGTTTTTATTAAAAAAAAAATAATTAAAAATTGCTTTTATATGCAAAATAAAATTCCAAACACTTTTTGCATACGACATTTTTCAGTAGGATTTGATTTAGCAAAGTTATGACACTTTGAATTTTTACGATAGCCGCCATTTTGAAAAAAAATTTTATATATTTTTTTTAAACATAACGTATAGGGGCTGCACGTTAGTTCTATGCGATATTAAAAATTAAAATTTTAATCTTCGAAACCAAGCAGTTAAGAGCGTTAACTCTTCCGAAAGTCTCAAAATGGCTAGTATGGGGGTACGATCGAACTGATACATCGCTTGTTTTCAAGCAAAAATATATATTTTTTATATTTTACTTAGATGAGCTTTAGGCTTCTCAACATTTCATGTATAGAGACCTTTTTGACAAAATTGAACACTACTGAGTAATAAGTGATTGAATTTTAATACTTGTCGCCATTTTGCAAAAAATTGACAAAATGGATTTTGCTAACAAACATACACAGGATGCTTAAGAATTCTATACTGTCACAAAATTTTAAAATTCAAATATGTATAAATAAGCTCACACTGACCTTAACTATATTGAAAATCTTATGAGCGTATGTATGGTGGGTCGATCGACTCATCACACTAAACGTGTTTTGAAAAAAAAATACTTTTATTTTTTAATTTTTAATTTTTTTGTATAGTATCGTAAGTATAGTTGAAAGCTCTATTTGGTATAAAAAATTCAAGTCAATTTCTTAAATAGAAGCTTCATACGAGCGTTAACTGTATGCAGAGTCGCATAAAAGCTCGTTCGAGGTCTCGGTCAATATATGGTAGGACTCGGTTTTTATTAAAAAAAAAATAATTAAAAATTGCTTTTATATGCAAAATAAAATTCCAAACACTTTTTGCATACGACATTTTTCAGTAGGATTTGATTTAGCAAAGTTATGACACTTTGAATTTTTACGATAGCCGCAATTTTGAAAAAAAAAATTTTATATTTTTTTTAAACATAACGTATAGGGGCTGCACGTTAGTTCTATGCGATATTAAAAATTAAAATTTTAATCTTAGAAACCAAGCAGTTAAGAGCGTTAACTCTTCCGAAAGTCTCAAAATGGCTAGTATGGGGGTACGATCGAACTGATACATCGCTTGTTTTCAAGCAAAAATATATATTTTTTATATTTTACTTAGATGAGCTTTAGGCTTCTCAACATTTCATGTATAGAGACCTTTTTGACAAAATTGAACACTACTGAGTAATAAGTGATTGAATTTTAATACTTGTCGCCATTTTGCAAAAAATTGACAAAATGGATTTTGCTAACAAACATACACAGGATGCTTAAGAATTCTATACTGTCACAAAATTTTGAAATTCAAATATGTATAAATAAGCTCACACTGACCTTAACTATATTGAAAATCTTATGAGCGTATGTATGGTGGGTCGATCGACTCATCACACTAAACGTGTTTTGAAAAAAAAATACTTTTATTTTTTAATTTTTAATTTTTTTGTATAGTATCGTAAGTATAGTTGAAAGCTCTATTTGGTATAAAAAATTCAAGTCAATTTCTTAAATTGAAGCTTCATACGAGCGTTAACTGTATGCAGAGTCGCATAAAAGCTCGTTCGAGGTCTCGGTCAATATATGGTAAGACTCGGTTTTTATTAAAAAAAAAATAATTAAAAATTGCTTTTATATGCAAAATATAATTCCAAACACTTTTTGCGTACGACATTTTTCAGTAGGATTTGATTTAGCAAAGTTATGACACTTTGAATTTTTACGATAGCCGCCATTTTGAAAAAATTTTTTATATATTTTTTTTAAACATAACGTATAGGGGCTGCACGTTAGTTCTATGCGATATTAAAAATTAAAATTTTAATCTTCGAAACCAAGCAGTTAAGAGCGTTAACTCTTCCGAAAGTCTCAAAATGGCTAGTATGGGGGTACGATCGAACTGATACATCGCTTGTTTTCAAGCAAAAATATATATTTTTTATATTTTACTTAGATGAGCTTTAGGCTTCTCAACATTTCATGTATAGAGACCTTTTTGACAAAATTGAACACTACTGAGTAATAAGTGATTGAATTTTAATACTTGTCGCCATTTTGCAAAAAATTGACAAAATGGATTTTGCTAACAAACATACACAGGATGCTTAAGAATTCTATACTGTCACAAAATTTTGAAATTCAAATATGTATAAATAAGCTCACACTGACCTTAACTATATTGAAAATCTTATGAGCGTATGTATGGTGGGTCGATCGACTCATCACACTAAACGTGTTTTGAAAAAAAAATACTTTTATTTTTTAATTTTTAATTTTTTTGTATAGTATCGTAAGTATAGTTGAAAGCTCTATTTGGTATAAAAAATTCAAGTCAATTTCTTAAATAGAAGCTTCATACGAGCGTTAACTGTATGCAGAGTCGCATAAAAGCTCGTTCGAGGTCTCGGTCAATATATGGTAAGACTCGGTTTTTATTAAAAAAAAATAATTAAAAATTGCTTTTATATGCAAAATAAAATTCCAAACACTTTTTGCATACGACATTTTTCAGTAGGATTTGATTTAGCAAAGTTATGACACTTTGAATTTTTACGATAGCCGCCATTTTGAAAAAAAATTTTATATATTTTTTTTAAACATAACGTATAGGGGCTGCACGTTAGTTCTATGCGATATTAAAAATTAAAATTTTAATCTTCGAAACCAAGCAGTTAAGAGCGTTAACTCTTCCGAAAGTCTCAAAATGGCTAGTATGGGGGTACGATCGAACTGATACATCGCTTGTTTTCAAGCAAAAATATATATTTTTTATATTTTACTTAGATGAGCTTTAGGCTTCTCAACATTTCATGTATAGAGACCTTTTTGACAAAATTGAACACTACTGAGTAATAAGTGATTGAATTTTAATACTTGTCGCCATTTTGCAAAAAATTGACAAAATGGATTTTGCTAACAAACATACACAGGATGCTTAAGAATTCTATACTGTCACAAAATTTTGAAATTCAAATATGTATAAATAAGCTCACACTGACCTTAACTATATTGAAAATCTTATGAGCGTATGTATGGTGGGTCGATCGACTCATCACACTAAACGTGTTTTGAAAAAAAAATACTTTTATTTTTTAATTTTTAATTTTTTTGTATAGTATCGTAAGTATAGTTGAAAGCTCTATTTGGTATAAAAAATTCAAGTCAATTTCTTAAATTGAAGCTTCATACGAGCGTTAACTGTATGCAGAGTCGCATAAAAGCTCGTTCGAGGTCTCGGTCAATATATGGTAAGACTCGGTTTTTATTAAAAAAAAAATAATTAAAAATTGCTTTTATATGCAAAATATAATTCCAAACACTTTTTGCATACGACATTTTTCAGTAGGATTTGATTTAGCAAAGTTATGACACTTTGAATTTTTACGATAGCCGCCATTTTGAAAAAAAAATTTATATATTTTTTTTAAACATAACGTATAGGGGCTGCACGTTAGTTCTATGCGATATTAAAAATTAAAATTTTAATCTTCGAAACCAAGCAGTTAAGAGCGTTAACTCTTCCGAAAGTCTCAAAATGGCTAGTATGGGGGTACGATCGAACTGATACATCGCTTGTTTTCAAGCAAAAATATATATTTTTTATATTTTACTTAGATGAGCTTTAGGCTTCTCAACATTTCATGTAAAGAGACCTTTTTGACAAAATTGAACACTACTGAGTAATAAGTGATTGAATTTTAATACTTGTCGCCATTTTGCAAAAAATTGACAAAATGGATTTTGCTAACAAACATACACAGGATGCTTAAGAATTCTATACTGTCACAAAATTTTGAAATTCAAATATGTATAAATAAGCTCACACTGACCTTAACTATATTGAAAATCTTATGAGCGTATGTATGGTGGGTCGATCGACTCATCACACTAAACGTGTTTTGAAAAAAAAATACTTTTATTTTTTAATTTTTAATTTTTTTGTATAGTATCGTAAGTATAGTTGAAAGCTCTATTTGGTATAAAAAATTCAAGTCAATTTCTTAAATAGAAGCTTCATACGAGCGTTAACTGTATGCAGAGTCGCATAAAAGCTCGTTCGAGGTCTCGGTCAATATATGGTAAGACTCGGTTTTTATTAAAAAAAAAATAATTAAAAATTGCTTTTATATGCAAAATAAAATTCCAAACACTTTTTGCATACGACATTTTTCAGTAGGATTTGATTTAGCAAAGTTATGACACTTTGAATTTTTACGATAGCCGCCATTTTAAAAAAAAATTTTATATATTTTTTTTAAACATAACGTATAGGGGCTGCACGTTAGTTCTATGCGATATTAAAAATTAAAATTTTAATCTTCGAAACCAAGCAGTTAAGAGCGTTAACTCTTCCGAAAGTCTCAAAATGGCTAGTATGGGGGTACGATCGAACTGATACATCGCTTGTTTTCAAGCAAAAATATATATTTTTTATATTTTACTTAGATGAGCTTTAGGCTTCTCAACATTTCATGTATAGAGACCTTTTTGACAAAATTGAACACTACTGAGTAATAAGTGATTGAATTTTAATACTTGTCGCCATTTTGCAAAAAATTGACAAAATGGATTTTGCTAACAAACATACACAGGATGCTTAAGAATTCTATACTGTCACAAAATTTTGAAATTCAAATATGTATAAATAAGCTCACACTGACCTTAACTATATTGAAAATCTTATGAGCGTATGTATGGTGGGTCGATCGACTCATCACACTAAACGTGTTTTGAAAAAAAAATACTTTTATTTTTTAATTTTTAATTTTTTTGTATAGTATCGTAAGTATAGTTGAAAGCTCTATTTGGTATAAAAAATTCAAGTCAATTTCTTAAATAGAAGCTTCATACGAGCGTTAACTGTATGCAGAGTCGCATAAAAGCTCGTTCGAGGTCTCGGTCAATATATGGTAAGACTCGGTTTTTATTAAAAAAAAAATAATTAAAAATTGCTTTTATATGCAAAATTATATTCCAAACACTTTTTGCATACGACATTTTTCAGTAGGATTTGATTTAGCAAAGTTATGACACTTTGAATTTTTACGATAGCCGCCATTTTAAAAAAAAATTTTATATATTTTTTTTAAACATAACGTATAGGGGCTGCACGTTAGTTCTATGCGATATTAAAAATTAAAATTTTAATCTTCGAAACCAAGCAGTTAAGAGCGTTAACTCTTCCGAAAGTCTCAAAATGGCTAGTATGGGGGTACGATCGAACTGATACATCGCTTGTTTTCAAGCAAAAATATATATTTTTTATATTTTACTTAGATGAGCTTTAGGCTTCTCAACATTTCATGTAAAGAGACCTTTTTGACAAAATTGAACACTACTGAGTAATAAGTGATTGAATTTTAATACTTGTCGCCATTTTGCAAAAAATTGACAAAATGGATTTTGCTAACAAACATACACAGGATGCTTAAGAATTCTATACTGTCACAAAATTTTGAAATTCAAATATGTATAAATAAGCTCACACTGACCTTAACTATATTGAAAATCCTATGAGCGTATGTATGGTGGGTCGATCGACTCATCACACTAAACGTGTTTTGAAAAAAAAATACTTTTATTTTTTAATTTTTAATTTTTTTGTATAGTATCGTAAGTATAGTTGAAAGCTCTATTTGGTATAAAAAATTCAAGTCAATTTCTTAAATAGAAGCTTCATACGAGCGTTAACTGTATGCAGAGTCGCATAAAAGCTCGTTCGAGGTCTCGGTCAATATATGGTAAGACTCGGTTTTTATTAAAAAAAAATAATTAAAAATTGCTTTTATATGCAAAATAAAATTCCAAACACTTTTTGCATACGACATTTTTCAGTAAGATTTGATTTAGCAAAGTAATGACACTTTGAATTTTTACGATAGCCGCCATTTTGAAAAAAAATTTTATATATTTTTTTTAAACATAACGTATAGGGGCTGCACGTTAGTTCTATGCGATATTAAAAATTAAAATTTTAATCTTCGAAACCAAGCAGTTAAGAGCGTTAACTCTTCCGAAAGTCTCAAAATGGCTAGTATGGGGGTACGATCGAACTGATACATCGCTTGTTTTCAAGCAAAAATATATATTTTTTATATTTTACTTAGATGAGCTTTAGGCTTCTCAACATTTCATGTATAGAGACCTTTTTGACAAAATTGAACACTACTGAGTAATAAGTGATTGAATTTTAATACTTGTCGCCATTTTGCAAAAAATTGACAAAATGGATTTTGCTAACAAACATACACAGGATGCTTAAGAATTCTATACTGTCACAAAATTTTGAAATTCAAATATGTATAAATAAGCTCACACTGACCTTAACTATATTGAAAATCTTATGAGCGTATGTATGGTGGGTCGATCGACTCATCACACTAAACGTGTTTTGAAAAAAAAATACTTTTATTTTTTAATTTTTAATTTTTTTGTATAGTATCGTAAGTATAGTTGAAAGCTCTATTTGGTATAAAAAATTCAAGTCAATTTCTTAAATAGAAGCTTCATACGAGCGTTAACTGTATGCAGAGTCGCATAAAAGCTCGTTCGAGGTCTCGGTCAATATATGGTAAGACTCGGTTTTTATTAAAAAAAAAATAATTAAAAATTGCTTTTATATGCAAAATTATATTCCAAACACTTTTTGCATACGACATTTTTCAGTAGGATTTGATTTAGCAAAGTTATGACACTTTGAATTTTTACGATAGCCGCCATTTTAAAAAAAAATTTTATATATTTTTTTTAAACATAACGTATAGGGGCTGCACGTTAGTTCTATGCGATATTAAAAATTAAAATTTTAATCTTCGAAACCAAGCAGTTAAGAGCGTTAACTCTTCCGAAAGTCTCAAAATGGCTAGTATGGGGGTACGATCGAACTGATACATCGCTTGTTTTCAAGCAAAAATATATATTTTTTATATTTTACTTAGATGAGCTTTAGGCTTCTCAACATTTCATGTATAGAGACCTTTTTGACAAAATTGAACACTACTGAGTAATAAGTGATTGAATTTTAATACTTGTCGCCATTTTGCAAAAAATTGACAAAATGGATTTTGCTAACAAACATACACAGGATGCTTAAGAATTCTATACTGTCACAAAATTTTGAAATTCAAATATGTATAAATAAGCTCACACTGACCTTAACTATATTGAAAATCCTATGAGCGTATGTATGGTGGGTCGATCGACTCATCACACTAAACGTGTTTTGAAAAAAAAATACTTTTATTTTTTAATTTTTAATTTTTTTGTATAGTATCGTAAGTATAGTTGAAAGCTCTATTTGGTATAAAAAATTCAAGTCAATTTCTTAAATAGAAGCTTCATACGAGCGTTAACTGTATGCAGAGTCGCATAAAAGCTCGTTCGAGGTCTCGGTCAATATATGGTAAGACTCGGTTTTTATTAAAAAAAAATAATTAAAAATTGCTTTTATATGCAAAATAAAATTCCAAACACTTTTTGCATACGACATTTTTCAGTAAGATTTGATTTAGCAAAGTAATGACACTTTGAATTTTTACGATAGCCGCCATTTTGAAAAAAAATTTTATATATTTTTTTTAAACATAACGTATAGGGGCTGCACGTTAGTTCTATGCGATATTAAAAATTAAAATTTTAATCTTCGAAACCAAGCAGTTAAGAGCGTTAACTCTTCCGAAAGTCTCAAAATGGCTAGTATGGGGGTACGATCGAACTGATACATCGCTTGTTTTCAAGCAAAAATATATATTTTTTATATTTTACTTAGATGAGCTTTAGGCTTCTCAACATTTCATGTATAGAGACCTTTTTGACAAAATTGAACACTACTGAGTAATAAGTGATTGAATTTTAATACTTGTCGCCATTTTGCAAAAAATTGACAAAATGGATTTTGCTAACAAACATACACAGGATGCTTAAGAATTCTATACTGTCACAAAATTTTGAAATTCAAATATGTATAAATAAGCTCACACTGACCTTAACTATATTGAAAATCTTATGAGCGTATGTATGGTGGGTCGATCGACTCATCACACTAAACGTGTTTTGAAAAAAAAATACTTTTATTTTTTAATTTTTAATTTTTTTGTATAGTATCGTAAGTATAGTTGAAAGCTCTATTTGGTATAAAAAATTCAAGTCAATTTCTTTAATAGAAGCTTCATACGAGCGTTAACTGTATGCAGAGTCGCATAAAAGCTCGTTCGAGGTCTCGGTCAATATATGGTAAGACTCGGTTTTTATTAAAAAAAAAATAATTAAAAATTGCTTTTATATGCAAAATAAAATTCCAAACACTTTTTGCATACGACATTTTTCAGTAGGATTTGATTTAGCAAAGTTATGACACTTTGAATTTTTACGATAGCCGCCATTTTGAAAAAAAATTTTATATATTTTTTTTAAACATAACGTATAGGGGCTGCACGTTAGTTCTATGCGATATTAAAAATTAAAATTTTAATCTTCGAAACCAAGCAGTTAAGAGCGTTAACTCTTCCGAAAGTCTCAAAATGGCTAGTATGGGGGTACGATCGAACTGATACATCGCTTGTTTTCAAGCAAAAATATATATTTTTTATATTTTACTTAGATGAGCTTTAGGCTTCTCAACATTTCATGTAAAGAGACCTTTTTGACAAAATTGAACACTACTGAGTAATAAGTGATTGAATTTTAATACTTGTCGCCATTTTGCAAAAAATTGACAAAATGGATTTTGCTAACAAACATACACAGGATGCTTAAGAATTCTATACTGTCACAAAATTTTGAAATTCAAATATGTATAAATAAGCTCACACTGACCTTAACTATATTGAAAATCTTATGAGCGTATGTATGGTGGGTCGATCGACTCATCACACTAAACGTGTTTTGAAAAAAAAATACTTTTATTTTTTAATTTTTAATTTTTTTGTATAGTATCGTAAGTATAGTTGAAAGCTCTATTTGGTATAAAAAATTCAAGTCAATTTCTTAAATAGAAGCTTCATACGAGCGTTAACTGTATGCAGAGTCGCATAAAAGCTCGTTCGAGGTCTCGGTCAATATATGGTAAGACTCGGTTTTTATTAAAAAAAAATAATTAAAAATTGCTTTTATATGCAAAATTATATTCCAAACACTTTTTGCATACGACATTTTTCAGTAGGATTTGATTTAGCAAAGTTATGACACTTTGAAATTTTACGATAGCCGCCATTTTAAAAAAAAATTTTATATATTTTTTTTAAACATAACGTATAGGGGCTGCACGTTAGTTCTATGCGATATTAAAAATTAAAATTTTAATCTTCGAAACCAAGCAGTTAAGAGCGTTAACTCTTCCGAAAGTCTCAAAATGGCTAGTATGGGGGTACGATCGAACTGATACATCGCTTGTTTTCAAGCAAAAATATATATTTTTTATATTTTACTTAGATGAGCTTTAGGCTTCTCAACATTTCATGTATAGAGACCTTTTTGACAAAATTGAACACTACTGAGTAATAAGTGATTGAATTTTAATACTTGTCGCCATTTTGCAAAAAATTGACAAAATGGATTTTGCTAACAAACATACACAGGATGCTTAAGAATTCTATACTGTCACAAAATTTTAAAATTCAAATATGTATAAATAAGCTCACACTGACCTTAACTATATTGAAAATCTTATGAGCGTATGTATGGTGGGTCGATCGACTCATCACACTAAACGTGTTTTGAAAAAAAAATACTTTTATTTTTTAATTTTTAATTTTTTTGTATAGTATCGTAAGTATAGTTGAAAGCTCTATTTGGTATAAAAAATTCAAGTCAATTTCTTAAATAGAAGCTTCATACGAGCGTTAACTGTATGCAGAGTCGCATAAAAGCTCGTTCGAGGTCTCGGTCAATATATGGTAAGACTCGGTTTTTATTAAAAAAAAAATAATTAAAAATTGATTTTATATGCAAAATAAAATTCCAAACACTTTTTGCATACGACATTTTTCAGTAGGATTCGATTTAGCAAAGTTATGACACTTTGAATTTTTACGATAGCCGCCATTTTGAAAAAAAATTTTATATATTTTTTTTAAACATAACGTATAGGGGCTGCACGTTAGTTCTATGCGATATTAAAAATTAAAATTTTAATCTTCGAAACCAAGCAGTTAAGAGCGTTAACTCTTCCGAAAGTCTCAAAATGGCTAGTATGGGGGTACGATCGAACTGATACATCGCTTGTTTTCAAGCAAAAATATATATTTTTTATATTTTACTTAGATGAGCTTTAGGCTTCTCAACATTTCATGTATAGAGACCTTTTTGACAAAATTGAACACTACTGAGTAATAAGTGATTGAATTTTAATACTTGTCGCCATTTTGCAAAAAATTGACAAAATGGATTTTGCTAACAAACATACACAGGATGCTTAAGAATTCTATACTGTCACAAAATTTTGAAATTCAAATATGTATAAATAAGCTCACACTGACCTTAACTATATTGAAAATCTCATGAGCGTATGTATGGTGGGTCGATCGACTCATCACACTAAACGTGTTTTGAAAAAAAAATACTTTTATTTTTTAATTTTTAATTTTTTTGTATAGTATCGTAAGTATAGTTGAAAGCTCTATTTGGTATAAAAAATTCAAGTCAATTTCTTAAATAGAAGCTTCATACGAGCGTTAACTGTATGCAGAGTCGCATAAAAGCTCGTTCGAGGTCTCGGTCAATATATGGTAAGACTCGGTTTTTATTAAAAAAAAAATAATTAAAAATTGCTTTTATATGCAAAATATAATTCCAAACACTTTTTGCATACGACATTTTTCAGTAGGATTTGATTTAGCAAAGTTATGACACTTTGAATTTTTACGATAGCCGCCATTTTGAAAAAAATTTTTATATATTTTTTTTAAACATAACGTATAGGGGCTGCACGTTAGTTCTATGCGATATTAAAAATTAAAATTTTAATCTTAGAAACCAAGCAGTTAAGAGCGTTAACTCTTCCGAAAGTCTCAAAATGGCTAGTATGGGGGTACGATCGAACTGATACATCGCTTGTTTTCAAGCAAAAATATATATTTTTTATATTTTACTTAGATGAGCTTTAGGCTTCTCAACATTTCATGTATAGAGACCTTTTTGACAAAATTGAACACTACTGGGTAATAAGTGATTGAATTTTAATACTTGTCGCCATTTTGCAAAAAATTGACAAAATGGATTTTGCTAACAAACATACACAGGATGCTTAAGAATTCTATACTGTCACAAAATTTTGAAATTCAAATATGTATAAATAAGCTCACACTGACCTTAACTATATTGAAAATCTTATGAGCGTATGTATGGTGGGTCGATCGACTCATCACACTAAACGTGTTTTGAAAAAAAAATACTTTTATTTTTTAATTTTTAATTTTTTTGTATAGTATCGTAAGTATAGTTGAAAGCTCTATTTGGTATAAAAAATTCAAGTCAATTTCTTAAATAGAAGCTTCATACGAGCGTTAACTGTATGCAGAGTCGCATAAAAGCTCGTTCGAGGTTCGGTCAATATATGGTAAGACTCGGTTTTTATTAAAAAAAAAATAATTAAAAATTGCTTTTATATGCAAAATATAATTCCAAACACTTTTTGCATACGACATTTTTCAGTAGGATTTGATTTAGCAAAGTTATGACACTTTGAATTTTTACGATAGCCGCCATTTTGAAAAAAATTTTTATATATTTTTTTTAAACATAACGTATAGGGGCTGCACGTTAGTTCTATGCGATATTAAAAATTAAAATTTTAATCTTAGAAACCAAGCAGTTAAGAGCGTTAACTCTTCCGAAAGTCTCAAATTGGCTAGTATGGGGGTACGATCGAACTGATACATCGCTTGTTTTCAAGCAAAAATATATATTTTTTATATTTTACTTAGATGAGCTTTAGGCTTCTCAACATTTCATGTATAGAGACCTTTTTGACAAAATTGAACACTACTGAGTAATAAGTGATTGAATTTTAATACTTGTCGCCATTTTGCAAAAAATTGACAAAATGGATTTTGCTAACAAACATACACAGGATGCTTAAGAATTCTATACTGTCACAAAATTTTGAAATTCAAATATGTATAAATAAGCTCACACTGACCTTAACTATATTGAAAATCTTATGAGCGTATGTATGGTGGGTCGATCGACTCATCACACTAAACGTGTTTTGAAAAAAAAATACTTTTATTTTTTAATTTTTAATTTTTTTGTATAGTATCGTAAGTATAGTTGAAAGCTCTATTTTGTATAAAAAATTCAAGTCAATTTCTTAAATAGAAGCTTCATACGAGCGTTAACTGTATGCAGAGTCGCATAAAAGCTCGTTCGAGGTCTCGGTCAATATATGGTAAGACTCGGTTTTTATTAAAAAAAAAATAATTAAAAATTGCTTTTATATGCAAAATATAATTCCAAACACTTTTTGCATACGACATTTTTCAGTAGGATTTGATTTAGCAAAGTTATGACACTTTGAATTTTTACGATAGCCGCCATTTTGAAAAAAAATTTTATATATTTTTTTTAAACATAACGTATAGGGGCTGCACGTTAGTTCTATGCGATATTAAAAATTAAAATTTTAATCTTCGAAACCAAGCAGTTAAGAGCGTTAACTCTTCCGAAAGTCTCAAAATGGCTAGTATGGGGGTACGATCGAACTGATACATCGCTTGTTTTCAAGCAAAAATATATATATTTTATATTTTACTTAGATGAGCTTTAGGCTTCTCAACATTTCATGTATAGAGACCTTTTTGACAAAATTGAACACTACTGAGTAATAAGTGATTGAATTTTAATACTTGTCGCCATTTTGCAAAAAATTGACAAAATGGATTTTGCTAACAAACATACACAGGATGCTTAAGAATTCTATACTGTCACAAAATTTTGAAATTCAAATATGTATAAATAAGCTCACACTGACCTTAACTATATTGAAAATCTTATGAGCGTATGTATGGTGGGTCGATCGACTCATCACACTAAACGTGTTTTGAAAAAAAAATACTTTTATTTTTTAATTTTTAATTTTTTTGTATAGTATCGTAAGTATAGTTGAAAGCTCTATTTGGTATAAAAAATTCAAGTCAATTTCTTAAATAGAAGCTTCATACGAGCGTTAACTGTATGCAGAGTCGCATAAAAGCTCGTTCGAGGTCTCGGTCAATATATGGTAAGACTCGGTTTTTATTAAAAAAAAATAATTAAAAATTGCTTTTATATGCAAAATAAAATTCCAAACACTTTTTGCATACGACATTTTTCAGTAGGATTTGATTTAGCAAAGTTATGACACTTTGAATTTTTACGATAGCCGCCATTTTGAAAAAAAATTTTATATATTTTTTTTAAACATAACGTATAGGGGCTGCACGTTAGTTCTATGCGATATTAAAAATTAAAATTTTAATCTTCGAAACCAAGCAGTTAAGAGCGTTAACTCTTCCGAAAGTCTCAAAATGGCTAGTATGGGGGTACGATCGAACTGATACATCGCTTGTTTTCAAGCAAAAATATATATTTTTTATATTTTACTTAGATGAGCTTTAGGCTTCTCAACATTTCATGTAAAGAGACCTTTTTGACAAAATTGAACACTACTGAGTAATAAGTGATTGAATTTTAATACTTGTCGCCATTTTGCAAAAAATTGACAAAATGGATTTTGCTAACAAACATACACAGGATGCTTAAGAATTCTATACTGTCACAAAATTTTGAAATTCAAATATGTATAAATAAGCTCACACTGACCTTAACTATATTGAAAATCTTATGAGCGTATGTATGGTGGGTCGATCGACTCATCACACTAAACGTGTTTTGAAAAAAAAATACTTTTATTTTTTAATTTTTAATTTTTTTGTATAGTATCGTAAGTATAGTTGAAAGCTCTATTTGGTATAAAAAATTCAAGTCAATTTCTTAAATAGAAGCTTCATACGAGCGTTAACTGTATGCAGAGTCGCATAAAAGCTCGTTCGAGGTCTCGGTCAATATATGGTAAGACTCGGTTTTTATTAAAAAAAAATAATTAAAAATTGCTTTTATATGCAAAATTATATTCCAAACACTTTTTGCATACGACATTTTTCAGTAGGATTTGATTTAGCAAAGTTATGACACTTTGAAATTTTACGATAGCCGCCATTTTAAAAAAAAATTTTATATATTTTTTTTAAACATAACGTATAGGGGCTGCACGTTAGTTCTATGCGATATTAAAAATTAAAATTTTAATCTTCGAAACCAAGCAGTTAAGAGCGTTAACTCTTCCGAAAGTCTCAAAATGGCTAGTATGGGGGTACGATCGAACTGATACATCGCTTGTTTTCAAGCAAAAATATATATTTTTTATATTTTACTTAGATGAGCTTTAGGCTTCTCAACATTTCATGTATAGAGACCTTTTTGACAAAATTGAACACTACTGAGTAATAAGTGATTGAATTTTAATACTTGTCGCCATTTTGCAAAAAATTGACAAAATGGATTTTGCTAACAAACATACACAGGATGCTTAAGAATTCTATACTGTCACAAAATTTTAAAATTCAAATATGTATAAATAAGCTCACACTGACCTTAACTATATTGAAAATCTTATGAGCGTATGTATGGTGGGTCGATCGACTCATCACACTAAACGTGTTTTGAAAAAAAAATACTTTTATTTTTTAATTTTTAATTTTTTTGTATAGTATCGTAAGTATAGTTGAAAGCTCTATTTGGTATAAAAAATTCAAGTCAATTTCTTAAATAGAAGCTTCATACGAGCGTTAACTGTATGCAGAGTCGCATAAAAGCTCGTTCGAGGTCTCGGTCAATATATGGTAAGACTCGGTTTTTATTAAAAAAAAAATAATTAAAAATTGATTTTATATGCAAAATAAAATTCCAAACACTTTTTGCATACGACATTTTTCAGTAGGATTCGATTTAGCAAAGTTATGACACTTTGAATTTTTACGATAGCCGCCATTTTGAAAAAAAATTTTATATATTTTTTTTAAACATAACGTATAGGGGCTGCACGTTAGTTCTATGCGATATTAAAAATTAAAATTTTAATCTTCGAAACCAAGCAGTTAAGAGCGTTAACTCTTCCGAAAGTCTCAAAATGGCTAGTATGGGGGTACGATCGAACTGATACATCGCTTGTTTTCAAGCAAAAATATATATTTTTTATATTTTACTTAGATGAGCTTTAGGCTTCTCAACATTTCATGTATAGAGACCTTTTTGACAAAATTGAACACTACTGAGTAATAAGTGATTGAATTTTAATACTTGTCGCCATTTTGCAAAAAATTGACAAAATGGATTTTGCTAACAAACATACACAGGATGCTTAAGAATTCTATACTGTCACAAAATTTTGAAATTCAAATATGTATAAATAAGCTCACACTGACCTTAACTATATTGAAAATCTTATGAGCGTATGTATGGTGGGTCGATCGACTCATCACACTAAACGTGTTTTGAAAAAAAAATACTTTTATTTTTTAATTTTAAATTTTTTTGTATAGTATCGTAAGTATAGTTGAAAGCTCTATTTGGTATAAAAAATTCAAGTCAATTTCTTAAATAGAAGCTTCATACGAGCGTTAACTGTATGCAGAGTCGCATAAAAGCTCGTTCGAGGTCTCGGTCAATATATGGTAAGACTCGGTTTTTATTAAAAAAAAAATAATTAAAAATTGCTTTTATATGCAAAATAAAATTCCAAACACTTTTTGCATACGACATTTTTCAGTAGGATTTGATTTAGCAAAGTTATGACACTTTGAATTTTTACGATAGCCGCCATTTTAAAAAAAAATTTTATATATTTTTTTTAAACATAACGTATAGGGGCTGCACGTTAGTTCTATGCGATATTAAAAATTAAAATTTTAATCTTCGAAACCAAGCAGTTAAGAGCGTTAACTCTTCCGAAAGTCTCAAAATGGCTAGTATGGGGGTACGATCGAACTGATACATCGCTTGTTTTCAAGCAAAAATATATATTTTTTATATTTTACTTAGATGAGCTTTAGGCTTCTCAACATTTCATGTATAGAGACCTTTTTGACAAAATTGAACACTACTGGGTAATAAGTGATTGAATTTTAATACTTGTCGCCATTTTGCAAAAAATTGACAAAATGGATTTTGCTAACAAACATACACAGGATGCTTAAGAATTCTATACTGTCACAAAATTTTGAAATTCAAATATGTATAAATAAGCTCACACTGACCTTAACTATATTGAAAATCTTATGAGCGTATGTATGGTGGGTCGATCGACTCATCACACTAAACGTGTTTTGAAAAAAAAATACTTTTATTTTTTAATTTTTAATTTTTTTGTATAGTATCGTAAGTATAGTTGAAAGCTCTATTTGGTATAAAAAATTCAAGTCAATTTCTTAAATAGAAGCTTCATACGAGCGTTAACTGTATGCAGAGTCGCATAAAAGCTCGTTCGAGGTCTCGGTCAATATATGGTAAGACTCGGTTTTTATTAAAAAAAAAATAATTAAAAATTGCTTTTATATGCAAAATAAAATTCCAAACACTTTTTGCATACGACATTTTTTAGTAGGATTTGATTTAGCAAAGTTATGACACTTTGAATTTTTACGATAGCCGCCATTTTGAAAAAAAATTTAATATATTTTTTTTAAACATAACGTATAGGGGCTGCACGTTAGTTCTATGCGATATTAAAAATTAAAATTTTAATCTTCGAAACCAAGCAGTTAAGAGCGTTAACTCTTTCGAAAGTCTCAAAATGGCTAGTATGGGGGTACGATCGAACTGATACATCGCTTGTTTTCAAGCAAAAATATATATTTTTTATATTTTACTTAGATGAGCTTTAGGCTTCTCAACATTTCATGTATAGAGACCTTTTTGACAAAATTGAACACTACTGAGTAATAAGTGATTGAATTTTAATACTTGTCGCCATTTTGCAAAAAATTGACAAAATGGATTTTGCTAACAAACATACACAGGATGCTTAAGAATTCTATACTGTCACAAAATTTTGAAATTCAAATATGTATAAATAAGCTCACACTGACCTTAACTATATTGAAAATCCTATGAGCGTATGTATGGTGGGTCGATCGACTCATCACACTAAACGTGTTTTGAAAAAAAAATACTTTTATTTTTTAATTTTTAATTTTTTTGTATAGTATCGTAAGTATAGTTGAAAGCTCTATTTGGTATAAAAAATTCAAGTCAATTTCTTAAATAGAAGCTTCATACGAGCGTTAACTGTATGCAGAGTCGCATAAAAGCTCGTTCGAGGTCTCGGTCAATATATGGTAAGACTCGGTTTTTATTAAAAAAAAATAATTAAAAATTGCTTTTATATGCAAAATAAAATTCCAAACACTTTTTGCATACGACATTTTTCAGTAGGATTTGATTTAGCAAAGTAATGACACTTTGAATTTTTACGATAGCCGCCATTTTGAAAAAAAATTTTATATATTTTTTTTAAACATAACGTATAGGGGCTGCACGTTAGTTCTATGCGATATTAAAAATTAAAATTTTAATCTTCGAAACCAAGCAGTTAAGAGCGTTAACTCTTCCGAAAGTCTCAAAATGGCTAGTATGGGGGTACGATCGAACTGATACATCGCTTGTTTTCAAGCAAAAATATATATTTTTTATATTTTACTTAGATGAGCTTTAGGCTTCTCAACATTTCATGTATAGAGACCTTTTTGACAAAATTGAACACTACTGAGTAATAAGTGATTGAATTTTAATACTTGTCGCCATTTTGCAAAAAATTGACAAAATGGATTTTGCTAACAAACATACACAGGATGCTTAAGAATTCTATACTGTCACAAAATTTTGAAATTCAAATATGTATAAATAAGCTCACACTGACCTTAACTATATTGAAAATCTTATGAGCGTATGTATGGTGGGTCGATCGACTCATCACACTAAACGTGTTTTGAAAAAAAAATACTTTTATTTTTTAATTTTTAATTTTTTTGTATAGTATCGTAAGTATAGTTGAAAGCTCTATTTGGTATAAAAAATTCAAGTCAATTTCTTAAATAGAAGCTTCATACGAGCGTTAACTGTATGCAGAGTCGCATAAAAGCTCGTTCGAGGTCTCGGTCAATATATGGTAAGACTCGGTTTTTATTAAAAAAAAAATAATTAAAAATTGCTTTTATATGCAAAATAAAATTCCAAACACTTTTTGCATACGACATTTTTCAGTAGGATTTGATTTAGCAAAGTTATGACACTTTGAATTTTTACGATAGCCGCCATTTTGAAAAAAAATTTTATATATTTTTTTTAAACATAACGTATAGGGGCTGCACGTTAGTTCTATGCGATATTAAAAATTAAAATTTTAATCTTCGAAACCAAGCAGTTAAGAGCGTTAACTCTTCCGAAAGTCTCAAAATGGCTAGTATGGGGGTACGATCGAACTGATACATCGCTTGTTTTCAAGCAAAAATATATATTTTTTATATTTTACTTAGATGAGCTTTAGGCTTCTCAACATTTCATGTAAAGAGACCTTTTTGACAAAATTGAACACTACTGAGTAATAAGTGATTGAATTTTAATACTTGTCGCCATTTTGCAAAAAATTGACAAAATGGATTTTGCTAACAAACATACACAGGATGCTTAAGAATTCTATACTGTCACAAAATTTTGAAATTCAAATATGTATAAATAAGCTCACACTGACCTTAACTATATTGAAAATCTTATGAGCGTATGTATGGTGGGTCGATCGACTCATCACACTAAACGTGTTTTGAAAAAAAAATACTTTTATTTTTTAATTTTTAATTTTTTTGTATAGTATCGTAAGTATAGTTGAAAGCTCTATTTGGTATAAAAAATTCAAGTCAATTTCTTAAATAGAAGCTTCATACGAGCGTTAACTGTATGCAGAGTCGCATAAAAGCTCGTTCGAGGTCTCGGTCAATATATGGTAAGACTCGGTTTTTATTAAAAAAAAATAATTAAAAATTGCTTTTATATGCAAAATTATATTCCAAACACTTTTTGCATACGACATTTTTCAGTAGGATTTGATTTAGCAAAGTTATGACACTTTGAAATTTTACGATAGCCGCCATTTTAAAAAAAAATTTTATATATTTTTTTTAAACATAACGTATAGGGGCTGCACGTTAGTTCTATGCGATATTAAAAATTAAAATTTTAATCTTCGAAACCAAGCAGTTAAGAGCGTTAACTCTTCCGAAAGTCTCAAAATGGCTAGTATGGGGGTACGATCGAACTGATACATCGCTTGTTTTCAAGCAAAAATATATATTTTTTATATTTTACTTAGATGAGCTTTAGGCTTCTCAACATTTCATGTATAGAGACCTTTTTGACAAAATTGAACACTACTGAGTAATAAGTGATTGAATTTTAATACTTGTCGCCATTTTGCAAAAAATTGACAAAATGGATTTTGCTAACAAACATACACAGGATGCTTAAGAATTCTATACTGTCACAAAATTTTAAAATTCAAATATGTATAAATAAGCTCACACTGACCTTAACTATATTGAAAATCTTATGAGCGTATGTATGGTGGGTCGATCGACTCATCACACTAAACGTGTTTTGAAAAAAAAATACTTTTATTTTTTAATTTTTAATTTTTTTGTATAGTATCGTAAGTATAGTTGAAAGCTCTATTTGGTATAAAAAATTCAAGTCAATTTCTTAAATAGAAGCTTCATACGAGCGTTAACTGTATGCAGAGTCGCATAAAAGCTCGTTCGAGGTCTCGGTCAATATATGGTAAGACTCGGTTTTTATTAAAAAAAAAATAATTAAAAATTGATTTTATATGCAAAATAAAATTCCAAACACTTTTTGCATACGACATTTTTCAGTAGGATTCGATTTAGCAAAGTTATGACACTTTGAATTTTTACGATAGCCGCCATTTTGAAAAAAAATTTTATATATTTTTTTTAAACATAACGTATAGGGGCTGCACGTTAGTTCTATGCGATATTAAAAATTAAAATTTTAATCTTCGAAACCAAGCAGTTAAGAGCGTTAACTCTTCCGAAAGTCTCAAAATGGCTAGTATGGGGGTACGATCGAACTGATACATCGCTTGTTTTCAAGCAAAAATATATATTTTTTATATTTTACTTAGATGAGCTTTAGGCTTCTCAACATTTCATGTATAGAGACCTTTTTGACAAAATTGAACACTACTGAGTAATAAGTGATTGAATTTTAATACTTGTCGCCATTTTGCAAAAAATTGACAAAATGGATTTTGCTAACAAACATACACAGGATGCTTAAGAATTCTATACTGTCACAAAATTTTGAAATTCAAATATGTATAAATAAGCTCACACTGACCTTAACTATATTGAAAATCTCATGAGCGTATGTATGGTGGGTCGATCGACTCATCACACTAAACGTGTTTTGAAAAAAAAATACTTTTATTTTTTAATTTTTAATTTTTTTGTATAGTATCGTAAGTATAGTTGAAAGCTCTATTTGGTATAAAAAATTCAAGTCAATTTCTTAAATAGAAGCTTCATACGAGCGTTAACTGTATGCAGAGTCGCATAAAAGCTCGTTCGAGGTCTCGGTCAATATATGGTAAGACTCGGTTTTTATTAAAAAAAAAATAATTAAAAATTGCTTTTATATGCAAAATAAAATTCCAAACACTTTTTGCATACGACATTTTTCAGTAGGATTTGATTTAGCAAAGTTATGACACTTTGAATTTTTACGATAGCCGCCATTTTGAAAAAAAATTTTATATATTTTTTTTAAACATAACGTATAGGGGCTGCACGTTAGTTCTATGCGATATTAAAAATTAAAATTTTAATCTTCGAAACCAAGCAGTTAAGAGCGTTAACTCTTCCGAAAGTCTCAAAATGGCTAGTATGGGGGTACGATCGAACTGATACATCGCTTGTTTTCAAGCAAAAATATATATTTTTTATATTTTACTTAGATGAGCTTTAGGCTTCTCAACATTTCATGTATAGAGACCTTTTTGACAAAATTGAACACTACTGAGTAATAAGTGATTGAATTTTAATACTTGTCGCCATTTTGCAAAAAATTGACAAAATGGATTTTGCTAACAAACATACACAGGATGCTTAAGAATTCTATACTGTCACAAAATTTTGAAATTCAAATATGTATAAATAAGCTCACACTGACCTTAACTATATTGAAAATCTTATGAGCGTATGTATGGTGGGTCGATCGACTCATCACACTAAACGTGTTTTGAAAAAAAAATACTTTTATTTTTTAATTTTTAATTTTTTTGTATAGTATCGTAAGTATAGTTGAAAGCTCTATTTGGTATAAAAAATTCAAGTCAATTTCTTAAATAGAAGCTTCATACGAGCGTTAACTGTATGCAGAGTCGCATAAAAGCTCGTTCGAGGTCTCGGTCAATATATGGTAAGACTCGGTTTTTATTAAAAAAAAATAATAAAAAATTGCTTTTATATGCAAAATAAAATTCCAAACACTTTTTGCATACGACATTTTTCAGTAGGATTTGATTTAGCAAAGTTATGACACTTTGAATTTTTACGATAGCCGCCATTTTGAAAAAAAATTTTATATATTTTTTTTAAACATAACGTATAGGGGCTGCACGTTAGTTCTATGCGATATTAAAAATTAAAATTTTAATCTTCGAAACCAAGCAGTTAAGAGCGTTAACTCTTCCGAAAGTCTCAAAATGGCTAGTATGGGGGTACGATCGAACTGATACATCGCTTGTTTTCAAGCAAAAATATATATTTTTTATATTTTACTTAGATGAGCTTTAGGCTTCTCAACATTTCATGTAAAGAGACCTTTTTGACAAAATTGAACACTACTGAGTAATAAGTGATTGAATTTTAATACTTGTCGCCATTTTGCAAAAAATTGACAAAATGGATTTTGCTAACAAACATACACAGGATGCTTAAGAATTCTATACTGTCACAAAATTTTGAAATTCAAATATGTATAAATAAGCTCACACTGACCTTAACTATATTGAAAATCTTATGAGCGTATGTATGGTGGGTCGATCGACTCATCACACTAAACGTGTTTTGAAAAAAAAATACTTTTATTTTTTAATTTTTAATTTTTTTGTATAGTATCGTAAGTATAGTTGAAAGCTCTATTTGGTATAAAAAATTCAAGTCAATTTCTTAAATAGAAGCTTCATACGAGCGTTAACTGTATGCAGAGTCGCATAAAAGCTCGTTCGAGGTCTCGGTCAATATATGGTAAGACTCGGTTTTTATTAAAAAAAAAATAATTAAAAATTGCTTTTATATGCAAAATAAAATTCCAAACACTTTTTGCATACGACATTTTTCAGTAGGATTTGATTTAGCAAAGTTATGACACTTTGAATTTTTACGATAGCCGCCATTTTAAAAAAAAATTTTATATATTTTTTTTAAACATAACGTATAGGGGCTGCACGTTAGTTCTATGCGATATTAAAAATTAAAATTTTAATCTTCGAAACCAAGCAGTTAAGAGCGTTAACTCTTCCGAAAGTCTCAAAATGGCTAGTATGGGGGTACGATCGAACTGATACATCGCTTGTTTTCAAGCAAAAATATATATTTTTTATATTTTACTTAGATGAGCTTTAGGCTTCTCAACATTTCATGTATAGAGACCTTTTTGACAAAATTGAACACTACTGAGTAATAAGTGATTGAATTTTAATACTTGTCGCCATTTTGCAAAAAATTGACAAAATGGATTTTGCTAACAAACATACACAGGATGCTTAAGAATTCTATACTGTCACAAAATTTTGAAATTCAAATATGTATAAATAAGCTCACACTGACCTTAACTATATTGAAAATCTTATGAGCGTATGTATGGTGGGTCGATCGACTCATCACACTAAACGTGTTTTGAAAAAAAAATACTTTTATTTTTTAATTTTTAATTTTTTTGTATAGTATCGTAAGTATAGTTGAAAGCTCTATTTGGTATAAAAAATTCAAGTCAATTTCTTAAATAGAAGCTTCATACGAGCGTTAACTGTATGCAGAGTCGCATAAAAGCTCGTTCGAGGTCTCGGTCAATATATGGTAAGACTCGGTTTTTATTAAAAAAAAAATAATTAAAAATTGCTTTTATATGCAAAATAAAATTCCAAACACTTTTTGCATACGACATTTTTCAGTAGGATTTGATTTAGCAAAGTTATGACACTTTGAATTTTTACGATAGCCGCCATTTTGAAAAAAAATTTTATATATTTTTTTTAAACATAACGTATAGGGGCTGCACGTTAGTTTTATGCGATATTAAAAATTAAAATTTTAATCTTCGAAACCAAGCAGTTAAGAGCGTTAACTCTTCCGAAAGTCTCAAAATGGCTAGTATGGGGGTACGATCGAACTGATACATCGCTTGTTTTCAAGCAAAAATATATATTTTTTATATTTTACTTAGATGAGCTTTAGGCTTCTTAACATTTAATGTATAGAGACCTTTTTGACAAAATTAAACACTACTGAGTAATAAGTGATTGAATTTTAATACTTGTCGCCATTTTGCAAAAAATTGACAAAATGGATTTTGCTAACAAACATACACAGGATGCTTAAGAATTCTATACTGTCACAAAATTTTGAAATTCAAATATGTATAAATAAGCTCACACTGACCTTAACTATATTGAAAATCTTATGAGCGTATGTATGGTGGGTCGATCGACTCATCACACTAAACGTGTTTTGAAAAAAAAATACTTTTATTTTTTAATTTTTAATTTTTTTGTATAGTATCGTAAGTATAGTTAAAAGCTCTATTTGGTATAAAAAATTCAAGTCAATTTCTTAAATAGAAGCTTCATACGAGCGTTAACTGTATGCAGAGTCGCATAAAAGCTCGTTCGAGGTCTCGGTCAATATATGGTAAGACTCGGTTTTTATTAAAAAAAAATAATTAAAAATTGCTTTTATATGCAAAATAAAATTCCAAACACTTTTTGCATACGACATTTTTCAGTAGGATTTGATTTAGCAAAGTTATGACACTTTGAATTTTTACGATAGCCGCCATTTTGAAAAAAAATTTTATATATTTTTTTTAAACATAACGTATAGGGGCTGCACGTTAGTTCTATGCGATATAAAAAATTAAAATTTTAATCTTCGAAACCAAGCAGTTAAGAGCGTTAACTCTTCCGAAAATCTCAAAATGGCTAGTATGGGGGTACGATCGAACTGATACATCGCTTGTTTTCAAGCAAAAATATATATTTTTTATATTTTACTTAGATGAGCTTTAGGCTTCTCAACATTTCATGTATAGAGACCTTTTTGACAAAATTGAACACTACTGAGTAATAAGTGATTGAATTTTAATACTTGTCGCCATTTTGCAAAAAATTGACAAAATGGATTTTGCTAACAAACATACACAGGATGCTTAAGAATTCTATACTGTCACAAAATTTTGAAATTCAAATATGTATAAATAAGCTCACACTGACCTTAACTATATTGAAAATCTTATGAGCGTATGTATGGTGGGTCGATCGACTCATCACACTAAACGTGTTTTGAAAAAAAAATACTTTTATTTTTTAATTTTTAATTTTTTTGTATAGTATCGTAAGTATAGTTGAAAGCTCTATTTGGTATAAAAAATTCAAGTCAATTTCTTAAATAGAAGCTTCATACGAGCGTTAACTGTATGCAGAGTCGCATAAAAGCTCGTTCGAGGTCTCGGTCAATATATGGTAAGACTCGGTTTTTATTAAAAAAAAATAATTAAAAATTGCTTTTATATGCAAAATAAAATTCCAAACACTTTTTGCATACGACATTTTTCAGTAGGATTTGATTTAGCAAAGTTATGACACTTTGAATTTTTACGATAGCCGCCATTTTGAAAAAAAAATTTATATATTTTTTTTAAACATAACGTATAGGGGCTGCACGTTAGTTCTATGCGATATTAAAAATTAAAATTTTAATCTTCGAAACCAAGCAGTTAAGAGCGTTAACTCTTCCGAAAGTCTCAAAATGGCTAGTATGGGGGTACGATCGAACTGATACATCGCTTGTTTTCAAGCAAAAATATATATTTTTTATATTTTACTTAGATGAGCTTTAGGCTTCTCAACATTTCATGTATAGAGACCTTTTTGACAAAATTGAACACTACTGGGTAATAAGTGATTGAATTTTAATACTTGTCGCCATTTTGCAAAAAATTGACAAAATGGATTTTGCTAACAAACATACACAGGATGCTTAAGAATTCTATACTGTCACAAAATTTTGAAATTCAAATATGTATAAATAAGCTCACACTGACCTTAACTATATTGAAAATCTTATGAGCGTATGTATGGTGGGTCGATCGACTCATCACACTAAACGTGTTTTGAAAAAAAAATACTTTTATTTTTTAATTTTTAATTTTTTTTTATAGTATCGTAAGTATAGTCGAAAGCTCTATTTTGTTTAAAAAGATCAAGTCGATTTCTTAAATAGAAGCCTCATACGAGCGTTAACTATATGCAGAGTCGCATAAAAGCTCGTTCGAGGTCTCGGTCAATATGTCGTAAGACTCGGTTTTTATTATAAAAAAAATAATTAAAAATTGCTTTTATATGCAAATTAAAATTCGAAACACTTTTTGCATACGACATTTTTCAGTAGGATGTCATTTAGCAAAGTAATGACACGTTGAATTTTTACGTTAGCCGCCATTTTAAAAAAAATTTTATATATTTTTTTTAAACATAACGTATAGGGGCTGCACGTTTGTTCTATGCGATATTAAATATTTAAATTTTAATCTTCGAAACCAAGCAGTTAAGAGCGTTAACTCTTCCGAAAAAAATATATATTTTTGCTTGAAAACAAGCGATGTATCAGTTCGATCGTACCCCCATACTAGCCATTTTGAGACTTTCGGAAGAGTTAACGCTCTTAACTGCTTGGTTTCGAAGATTAAAATTTTAATTTTTAATATCGCATAGAACTAACGTGCAGCCCCTATACGTTATGTTTAAAAAAAATATATAAAAATTTTTTTCAAAATGGCGGCTATCGTAAAAATTCAAAGTGTCATAACTTTGCTAAATCAAATCCTACTGAAAAATGTCGTATGCAAAAAGTGTTTGGAATTTTATTTTGCATATAAAAGCAATTTTTAATTATTTTTTTTTTAATAAAAACCGAGTCTTACCATATATTGACCGAGACCTCGAACGAGCTTTTATGCGACTCTGCATACAGTTAACGCTCGTATGAAGCTTCTATTAAAGAAATTGACTTGAATTTTTTATGCCAAATAGAGCTTTCAACTATACTTACGATACTATACAAAAAAATTAAAAATTAAAAAATAAAAGTATTTTTTTTTCAAAACACGTTTAGTGTGATGAGTCGATCGACCCACCATACATACGCTCATAAGATTTTCAATATAGTTAAGGTCAGTGTGAGCTTATTTATACATATTTGAATTTCAAAATTTTGTGACAGTATAGAATTCTTAAGCATCCTGTGTATGTTTGTTAGCAAAATCCATTTTGTCAATTTTTTGCAAAATGGCGACAAGTATTAAAATTCAATCACTTATTACTCAGTAGTGTTCAATTTTGTCAAAAAGGTCTCTATACATGAAATGTTGAGAAGCCTAAAGCTCATCTAAGTAAAATATAAAAAATATATATTTTTGCTTGAAAACAAGCGATGTATCAGTTCGATCGTACCCCCATACTAGCCATTTTGAGACTTTCGGAAGAGTTAACGCTCTTAACTGCTTGGTTTCGAAGATTAAAATTTTAATTTTTAATATCGCATAGAACTAACGTGCAGCCCCTATACGTTATGTTTAAAAAAAATATATAAAATTTTTTTTCAAAATGGCGGCTATCGTAAAAATTCAAAGTGTCATAACTTTGCTAAATCAAATCCTACTGAAAAATGTCGTATGCAAAAAGTGTTTGGAATTTTATTTTGCATATAAAAGCAATTTTTAATTATTTTTTTTTTAATAAAAACCGAGTCTTACCATATATTGACCGAGACCTCGAACGAGCTTTTATGCGACTCTGCATACAGTTAACGCTCGTATGAAGCTTCTATTTAAGAAATTGACTTGAATTTTTTATACCAAATAGAGCTTTCAACTATACTTACGATACTATACAAAAAAATTAAAAATTTAAAAATAAAAGTATTTTTTTTTCAAAACACGTTTAGTGTGATGAGTCGATCGACCCACCATACATACGCTCATAAGATTTTCAATATAGTTAAGGTCAGTGTGAGCTTATTTATACATATTTGAATTTCAAAATTTTGTGACAGTATAGAATTCTTAAGCATCCTGTGTATGTTTGTTAGCAAAATCCATTTTGTCAATTTTTTGCAAAATGGCGACAAGTATTAAAATTCAATCACTTATTACTCAGTAGTGTTCAATTTTGTCAAAAAGGTCTCTATACATGAAATGTTGAGAAGCCTAAAGCTCATCTAAGTAAAATATAAAAAATATATATTTTTGCTTGAAAACAAGCGATGTATCAGTTCGATCGTACCCCCATACTAGCCATTTTGAGACTTTCGGAAGAGTTAACGCTCTTAACTGCTTGGTTTCGAAGATTAAAATTTTAATTTTTAATATCGCATAGAACTAACGTGCAGCCCCTATACGTTATGTTTAAAAAAAATATATAAAATTTTTTTTCAAAATGGCGGCTATCGTAAAAATTCAAAGTGTCATAACTTTGCTAAATCAAATCCTACTGAAAAATGTCGTATGCAAAAAGTGTTTGGAATTATATTTTGCATATAAAAGCAATTTTTAATTATTTTTTTTTTAATAAAAACCGAGTCTTACCATATATTGACCGAGACCTCGAACGAGCTTTTATGCGACTCTGCATACAGTTAACGCTCGTATGAAGCTTCTATTTAAGAAATTGACTTGAATTTTTTATACCAAATAGAGCTTTCAACTATACTTACGATACTATACAAAAAAATTAAAAATTAAAAAATAAAAGTATTTTTTTTTCAAAACACGTTTAGTGTGATGAGTCGATCGACCCACCATACATACGCTCATAAGATTTTCAATATAGTTAAGGTCAGTGTGAGCTTATTTATACATATTTGAATTTCAAAATTTTGTGACAGTATAGAATTCTTAAGCATCCTGTGTATGTTTGTTAGCAAAATCCATTTTGTCAATTTTTTGCAAAATGGCGACAAGTATTAAAATTCAATCACTTATTACTCAGTAGTGTTCAATTTTGTCAAAAAGGTCTCTATACATGAAATGTTGAGAAGCCTAAAGCTCATCTAAGTAAAATATAAAAAATATATATTTTTGCTTGAAAACAAGCGATGTATCAGTTCGATCGTACCCCCATACTAGCCATTTTGAGACTTTCGGAAGAGTTAACGCTCTTAACTGCTTGGTTTCGAAGATTAAAATTTTAATTTTTAATATCGCATAGAACTAACGTGCAGCCCCTATACGTTATGTTTAAAAAAAATATATAAAAAATTTTTTCAAAATGGCGGCTATCGTAAAAATTCAAAGTGTCATAACTTTGCTAAATCAAATCCTACTGAAAAATGTCGTATGCAAAAAGTGTTTGGAATTATATTTTGCATATAAAAGCAATTTTTAATTATTTTTTTTTTAATAAAAACCGAGTCTTACCATATATTGACCGAGACCTCGAACGAGCTTTTATGCGACTCTGCATACAGTTAACGCTCGTATGAAGCTTCAATTTAAGAAATTGACTTGAATTTTTTATACCAAATAGAGCTTTCAACTATACTTACGATACTATACAAAAAAATTAAAAATTAAAAAATAAAAGTATTTTTTTTTCAAAACACGTTTAGTGTGATGAGTCGATCGACCCACCATACATACGCTCATAAGATTTTCAATATAGTTAAGGTCAGTGTGAGCTTATTTATACATATTTGAATTTCAAAATTTTGTGACAGTATAGAATTCTTAAGCATCCTGTGTATGTTTGTTAGCAAAATCCATTTTGTCAATTTTTTGCAAAATGGCGACAAGTATTAAAATTCAATCACTTATTACTCAGTAGTGTTCAATTTTGTCAAAAAGGTCTCTATACATGAAATGTTGAGAAGCCTAAAGCTCATCTAAGTAAAATATAAAAAATATATATTTTTGCTTGAAAACAAGCGATGTATCAGTTCGATCGTACCCCCATACTAGCCATTTTGAGACTTTCGGAAGAGTTAACGCTCTTAACTGCTTGGTTTCTAAGATTAAAATTTTAATTTTTAATATCGCATAGAACTAACGTGCAGCCCCTATACGTTATGTTTAAAAAAAATATAAAAATTTTTTTTTCAAAATTGCGGCTATCGTAAAAATTCAAAGTGTCATAACTTTGCTAAATCAAATCCTACTGAAAAATGTCGTATGCAAAAAGTGTTTGGAATTTTATTTTGCATATAAAAGCAATTTTTAATTATTTTTTTTTTAATAAAAACCGAGTCCTACCATATATTGACCGAGACCTCGAACGAGCTTTTATGCGACTCTGCATACAGTTAACGCTCGTATGAAGCTTCTATTTAAGAAATTGACTTGAATTTTTTATACCAAATAGAGCTTTTAACTATACTTACGATACTATACAAAAAAATTAAAAATTAAAAAATAAAAGTATTTTTTTTTCAAAACACGTTTAGTGTGATGAGTCGATCGACCCACCATACATACGCTCATAAGATTTTCAATATAGTTAAGGTCAGTGTGAGCTTATTTATACATATTTGAATTTTAAAATTTTGTGACAGTATAGAATTCTTAAGCATCCTGTGTATGTTTGTTAGCAAAATCCATTTTGTCAATTTTTTGCAAAATGGCGACAAGTATTAAAATTCAATCACTTATTACTCAGTAGTGTTCAATTTTGTCAAAAAGGTCTCTATACATGAAATGTTGAGAAGCCTAAAGCTCATCTAAGTAAAATATAAAAAATATATATTTTTGCTTGAAAACAAGCGATGTATCAGTTCGATCGTACCCCCATACTAGCCATTTTGAGACTTTCGGAAGAGTTAACGCTCTTAACTGCTTGGTTTCGAAGATTAAAATTTTAATTTTTAATATCGCATAGAACTAACGTGCAGCCCCTATACGTTATGTTTAAAAAAAATATATAAAATTTTTTTAAAATGGCGGCTATCGTAAAAATTCAAAGTGTCATAACTTTGCTAAATCAAATCCTACTGAAAAATGTCGTATGCAAAAAGTGTTTGGAATTTTATTTTGCATATAAAAGCAATTTTTAATTATTTTTTTTTTAATAAAAACCGAGTCTTACCATATATTGACCGAGACCTCGAACGAGCTTTTATGCGACTCTGCATACAGTTAACGCTCGTATGAAGCTTCTATTTAAGAAATTGACTTGAATTTTTTATACCAAATAGAGCTTTCAACTATACTTACGATACTATACAAAAAAATTAAAAATTAAAAAATAAAAGTATTTTTTTTTCAAAACACGTTTAGTGTGATGAGTCGATCGACCCACCATACATACGCTCATAAGATTTTCAATATAGTTAAGGTCAGTGTGAGCTTATTTATACATATTTGAATTTCAAAATTTTGTGACAGTATAGAATTCTTAAGCATCCTGTGTATGTTTGTTAGCAAAATCCATTTTGTCAATTTTTTGCAAAATGGCGACAAGTATTAAAATTCAATCACTTATTACTCAGTAGTGTTCAATTTTGTCAAAAAGGTCTCTATACATGAAATGTTGAGAAGCCTAAAGCTCATCTAAGTAAAATATAAAAAATATATATTTTTGCTTGAAAACAAGCGATGTATCAGTTCGATCGTACCCCCATACTAGCCATTTTGAGACTTTCGGAAGAGTTAACGCTCTTAACTGCTTGGTTTCGAAGATTAAAATTTTAATTTTTAATATCGCATAGAACTAACGTGCAGCCCCTATACGTTATGTTTAAAAAAAATATATAAAAATTTTTTTCAAAATGGCGGCTATCGTAAAAATTCAAAGTGTCATAACTTTGCTAAATCAAATCCTACTGAAAAATGTCGTATGCAAAAAGTGTTTGGAATTATATTTTGCATATAAAAGCAATTTTTAATTATTTTTTTTTTAATAAAAACCGAGTCTTACCATATATTGACCGAGACCTCGAACGAGCTTTTATGCGACTCTGCATACAGTTAACGCTCGTATGAAGCTTCAATTTAAGAAATTGACTTGAATTTTTTATACCAAATAGAGCTTTCAACTATACTTACGATACTATACAAAAAAATTAAAAATTAAAAAATAAAAGTATTTTTTTTTCAAAACACGTTTAGTGTGATGAGTCGATCGACCCACCATACATACGCTCATAAGATTTTCAATATAGTTAAGGTCAGTGTGAGCTTATTTATACATATTTGAATTTCAAAATTTTGTGACAGTATAGAATTCTTAAGCATCCTGTGTATGTTTGTTAGCAAAATCCATTTTGTCAATTTTTTGCAAAATGGCGACAAGTATTAAAATTCAATCACTTATTACTCAGTAGTGTTCAATTTTGTCAAAAAGGTCTCTATACATGAAATGTTGAGAAGCCTAAAGCTCATCTAAGTAAAATATAAAAAATATATATTTTTGCTTGAAAACAAGCGATGTATCAGTTCGATCGTACCCCCATACTAGCCATTTTGAGACTTTCGGAAGAGTTAACGCTCTTAACTGCTTGGTTTCTAAGATTAAAATTTTAATTTTTAATATCGCATAGAACTAACGTGCAGCCCCTATACGTTATGTTTAAAAAAAATATAAAAATTTTTTTTTCAAAATTGCGGCTATCGTAAAAATTCAAAGTGTCATAACTTTGCTAAATCAAATCCTACTGAAAAATGTCGTATGCAAAAAGTGTTTGGAATTTTATTTTGCATATAAAAGCAATTTTTAATTATTTTTTTTTTAATAAAAACCGAGTCCTACCATATATTGACCGAGACCTCGAACGAGCTTTTATGCGACTCTGCATACAGTTAACGCTCGTATGAAGCTTCTATTTAAGAAATTGACTTGAATTTTTTATACCAAATAGAGCTTTTAACTATACTTACGATACTATACAAAAAAATTAAAAATTAAAAAATAAAAGTATTTTTTTTTCAAAACACGTTTAGTGTGATGAGTCGATCGACCCACCATACATACGCTCATAAGATTTTCAATATAGTTAAGGTCAGTGTGAGCTTATTTATACATATTTGAATTTTAAAATTTTGTGACAGTATAGAATTCTTAAGCATCCTGTGTATGTTTGTTAGCAAAATCCATTTTGTCAATTTTTTGCAAAATGGCGACAAGTATTAAAATTCAATCACTTATTACTCAGTAGTGTTCAATTTTGTCAAAAAGGTCTCTATACATGAAATGTTGAGAAGCCTAAAGCTCATCTAAGTAAAATATAAAAAATATATATTTTTGCTTGAAAACAAGCGATGTATCAGTTCGATCGTACCCCCATACTAGCCATTTTGAGACTTTCGGAAGAGTTAACGCTCTTAACTGCTTGGTTTCGAAGATTAAAATTTTAATTTTTAATATCGCATAGAACTAACGTGCAGCCCCTATACGTTATGTTTAAAAAAAATATATAAAATTTTTTTTCAAAATGGCGGCTATCGTAAAAATTCAAAGTGTCATAACTTTGCTAAATCAAATCCTACTGAAAAATGTCGTATGCAAAAAGTGTTTGGAATTTTATTTTGCATATAAAAGCAATTTTTAATTATTTTTTTTTTAATAAAAACCGAGTCTTACCATATATTGACCGAGACCTCGAACGAGCTTTTATGCGACTCTGCATACAGTTAACGCTCGTATGAAGCTTCTATTTAAGAAATTGACTTGAATTTTTTATACCAAATAGAGCTTTCAACTATACTTACGATACTATACAAAAAAATTAAAAATTAAAAAATAAAAGTATTTTTTTTTCAAAACACGTTTAGTGTGATGAGTCGATCGACCCACCATACATACGCTCATAAGATTTTCAATATAGTTAAGGTCAGTGTAAGCTTATTTATACATATTTGAATTTCAAAATTTTGTGACAGTATAGAATTCTTAAGCATCCTGTGTATGTTTGTTAGCAAAATCCATTTTGTCAATTTTTTGCAAAATGGCGACAAGTATTAAAATTCAATCACTTATTACTCAGTAGTGTTCAATTTTGTCAAAAAGGTCTCTATACATGAAATGTTGAGAAGCCTAAAGCTCATCTAAGTAAAATATAAAAAATATATATTTTTGCTTGAAAACAAGCGATGTATCAGTTCGATCGTACCCCCATACTAGCCATTTTGAGACTTTCGGAAGAGTTAACGCTCTTAACTGCTTGGTTTCGAAGATTAAAATTTTAATTTTTAATATCGCATAGAACTAACGTGCAGCCCCTATACGTTATGTTTAAAAAAAATATATAAAAATTTTTTTCAAAATGGCGGCTATCGTAAAAATTCAAAGTGTCATAACTTTGCTAAATCAAATCCTACTAAAAAATGTCGTATGCAAAAAGTGTTTGGAATTATATTTTGCATATAAAAGCAATTTTTAATTATTTTTTTTTTAATAAAAACCGAGTCTTACCATATATTGACCGAGACCTCGAACGAGCTTTTATGCGACTCTGCATACAGTTAACGCTCGTATGAAGCTTCTATTTAAGAAATTGACTTGAATTTTTTATACCAAATAGAGCTTTCAACTATACTTACGATACTATACAAAAAAATTAAAAATTAAAAAATAAAAGTATTTTTTTTTCAAAACACGTTTAGTGTGATGAGTCGATCGACCCACCATACATACGCTCATAAGATTTTCAATATAGTTAAGGTCAGTGTAAGCTTATTTATACATATTTGAATTTCAAAATTTTGTGACAGTATAGAATTCTTAAGCATCCTGTGTATGTTTGTTAGCAAAATCCATTTTGTCAATTTTTTGCAAAATGGCGACAAGTATTAAAATTCAATCACTTATTACTCAGTAGTGTTCAATTTTGTCAAAAAGGTCTCTATACATGAAATGTTGAGAAGCCTAATGCTCATCTAAGTAAAATATAAAAAATATATATTTTTGCTTGAAAACAAGCGATGTATCAGTTCGATCGTACCCCCATACTAGCCATTTTGAGACTTTCGGAAGAGTTAACGCTCTTAACTGCTTGGTTTCGAAGATTAAAATTTTAATTTTTAATATCGCATAGAACTAACGTGCAGCCCCTATACGTTATGTTTAAAAAAAATATATAAAATTTTTTTTCAAAATGGCGGCTATCGTAAAAATTCAAAGTGTCATAACTTTGCTAAATCAAATCCTACTGAAAAATGTCGTATGCAAAAAGTGTTTGGAATTATATTTTGCATATAAAAGCAATTTTTAATTATTTTTTTTTAATAAAAACCGAGTCTTACCATATATTGACCGAGACCTCGAACGAGCTTTTATGCGACTCTGCATACAGTTAACGCTCGTATGAAGCTTCTATTTAAGAAATTGACTTTAATTTTTTATACCAAATAGAGCTTTCAACTATACTTACGATACTATACAAAAAAATTAAAAATTAAAAAATAAAAGTATTTTTTTTTCAAAACACGTTTAGTGTGATGAGTCGATCGACCCACCATACATACGCTCATAAGATTTTCAATATAGTTAAGGTCAGTGTGAGCTTATTTATACATATTTGAATTTCAAAATTTTGTGACAGTATAGAATTCTTAAGCATCCTGTGTATGTTTGTTAGCAAAATCCATTTTGTCAATTTTTTGCAAAATGGCGACAAGTATTAAAATTCAATCACTTATTACTCAGTAGTGTTCAATTTTGTCAAAAAGGTCTCTATACATGAAATGTTGAGAAGCCTAAAGCTCATCTAAGTAAAATATAAAAAATATATATTTTTGCTTGAAAACAAGCGATGTATCAGTTCGATCGTACCCCCATACTAGCCATTTTGAGACTTTCGGAAGAGTTAACGCTCTTAACTGCTTGGTTTCTAAGATTAAAATTTTAATTTTTAATATCGCATAGAACTAACGTGCAGCCCCTATACGTTATGTTTAAAAAAAATATATAAAAATTTTTTTCAAAATGGCGGCTATCGTAAAAATTCAAAGTGTCATAACTTTGCTAAATCAAATCCTACTGAAAAATGTCGTATGCAAAAAGTGTTTGGAATTATATTTTGCATATAAAAGCAATTTTTAATTATTTTTTTTTTAATAAAAACCGAGTCTTACCATATATTGACCGAGACCTCGAACGAGCTTTTATGCGACTCTGCATACAGTTAACGCTCGTATGAAGCTTCTATTTAAGAAATTGACTTGAATTTTTTATACCAAATAGAGCTTTCAACTATACTTACGATACTATACAAAAAAATTAAAAATTAAAAAATAAAAGTATTTTTTTTTCAAAACACGTTTAGTGTGATGAGTCGATCGACCCACCATACATACGCTCATAAGATTTTCAATATAGTTAAGGTCAGTGTGAGCTTATTTATACATATTTGAATTTCAAAATTTTGTGACAGTATAGAATTCTTAAGCATCCTGTGTATGTTTGTTAGCAAAATCCATTTTGTCAATTTTTTGCAAAATGGCGACAAGTATTAAAATTCAATCACTTATTACTCAGTAGTGTTCAATTTTGTCAAAAAGGTCTCTATACATAAAATGTTGAGAAGCCTAAAGCTCATCTAAGTAAAATATAAAAAATATATATTTTTGCTTGAAAACAAGCGATGTATCAGTTCGATCGTACCCCCATACTAGCCATTTTGAGACTTTCGGAAGAGTTAACGCTCTTAACTGCTTGGTTTCGAAGATTAAAATTTTAATTTTTAATATCGCATAGAACTAACGTGCAGCCCCTATACGTTATGTTTAAAAAAAATATATAAAAATTTTTTTCAAAATGGCGGCTATCGTAAAAATTCAAAGTGTCATAACTTTGCTAAATCAAATCCTACTGAAAAATGTCGTATGCAAAAAGTGTTTGGAATTTTATTTTGCATATAAAAGCAATTTTTAATTATTTTTTTTTTAATAAAAACCGAGTCTTACCATATATTGACCGAGACCTCGAACGAGCTTTTATGCGACTCTGCATACAGTTAACGCTCGTATGAAGCTTCTATTAAAGAAATTGACTTGAATTTTTTATGCCAAATAGAGCTTTCAACTATACTTACGATACTATACAAAAAAATTAAAAATTAAAAAATAAAAGTATTTTTTTTTCAAAACACGTTTAGTGTGATGAGTCGATCGACCCACCATACATACGCTCATAAGATTTTCAATATAGTTAAGGTCAGTGTGAGCTTATTTATACATATTTGAATTTCAAAATTTTGTGACAGTATAGAATTCTTAAGCATCCTGTGTATGTTTGTTAGCAAAATCCATTTTGTCAATTTTTTGCAAAATGGCGACAAGTATTAAAATTCAATCACTTATTACTCAGTAGTGTTTAATTTTGTCAAAAAGGTCTCTATACATGAAATGTTGAGAAGCCTAAAGCTCATCTAAGTAAAATATAAAAAATATATATTTTTGCTTGAAAACAAGCGATGTATCAGTTCGATCGTACCCCCATACTAGCCATTTTGAGACTTTCGGAAGAGTTAACGCTCTTAACTGCTTGGTTTCGAAGATTAAAATTTTAATTTTTAATATCGCATAGAACTAACGTGCAGCCCCTATACGTTATGTTTAAAAAAAATATATAAAATTTTTTTTCAAAATGGCGGCTATCGTAAAAATTCAAAGTGTCATAACTTTGCTAAATCAAATCCTACTGAAAAATATCGTATGCAAAAAGTGTTTGGAATTTTATTTTGCATATAAAAGCAATTTTTAATTATTTTTTTTTTAATAAAAACCGAGTCTTACCATATATTGACCGAGACCTCGAACGAGCTTTTATGCGACTCTGCATACAGTTAACGCTCGTATGAAACTTCTATTTAAGAAATTGACTTGAATTTTTTATACCAAATAGAGCTTTCAACTATACTTACGATACTATACAAAAAAATTAAAAATTAAAAAATAAAAGTATTTTTTTTTCAAAACACGTTTAGTGTGATGAGTCGATCGACCCACCATACATACGCTCATAAGATTTTCAATATAGTTAAGGTCAGTGTGAGCTTATTTATACATATTTGAATTTCAAAATTTTGTGACAGTATAGAATTCTTAAGCATCCTGTGTATGTTTGTTAGCAAAATCCATTTTGTCAATTTTTTGCAAAATGGCGACAAGTATTAAAATTCAATCACTTATTACTCAGTAGTGTTCAATTTTGTCAAAAAGGTCTCTATACATGAAATGTTGAGAAGCCTAAAGCTCATCTAAGTAAAATATAAAAAATATATATTTTTGCTTGAAAACAAGCGATGTATCAGTTCGATCGTACCCCCATACTAGCCATTTTGAGACTTTCGGAAGAGTTAACGCTCTTAACTGCTTGGTTTCGAAGATTAAAATTTTAATTTTTAATATCGCATAGAACTAACGTGCAGCCCCTATACGTTATGTTTAAAAAAAATATATAAAATTTTTTTTCAAAATGGCGGCTATCGTAAAAATTCAAAGTGTCATAACTTTGCTAAATCAAATCCTACTGAAAAATGTCGTATGCAAAAAGTGTTTGGAATTATATTTTGCATATAAAAGCAATTTTTAATTATTTTTTTTTTAATAAAAACCGAGTCTTACCATATATTGACCGAGACCTCGAACGAGCTTTTATGCGACTCTGCATACAGTTAACGCTCGTATGAAGCTTCTATTTAAGAAATTGACTTGAATTTTTTATACCAAATAGAGCTTTCAACTATACTTACGATACTATACAAAAAAATTAAAAATTAAAAAATAAAAGTATTTTTTTTTCAAAACACGTTTAGTGTGATGAGTCGATCGACCCACCATACATACGCTCATAAGATTTTCAATATAGTTAAGGTCAGTGTGAGCTTATTTATACATATTTGAATTTCAAAATTTTGTGACAGTATAGAATTCTTAAGCATCCTGTGTATGTTTGTTAGCAAAATCCATTTTGTCAATTTTTTGCAAAATGGCGACAAGTATTAAAATTCAATCACTTATTACTCAGTAGTGTTCAATTTTGTCAAAAAGGTCTCTATACATGAAATGTTGAGAAGCCTAAAGCTCATCTAAGTAAAATATAAAAAATATATATTTTTGCTTGAAAACAAGCGATGTATCAGTTCGATCGTACCCCCATACTAGCCAATTTGAGACTTTCGGAAGAGTTAACGCTCTTAACTGCTTGGTTTCTAAGATTAAAATTTTAATTTTTAATATCGCATAGAACTAACGTGCAGCCCCTATACGTTATGTTTAAAAAAAATATATAAAAATTTTTTTCAAAATGGCGGCTATCGTAAAAATTCAAAGTGTCATAACTTTGCTAAATCAAATCCTACTGAAAAATGTCGTATGCAAAAAGTGTTTGGAATTATATTTTGCATATAAAAGCAATTTTTAATTATTTTTTTTTTAATAAAAACCGAGTCTTACCATATATTGACCGAACCTCGAACGAGCTTTTATGCGACTCTGCATACAGTTAACGCTCGTATGAAGCTTCTATTTAAGAAATTGACTTGAATTTTTTATACCAAATAGAGCTTTCAACTATACTTACGATACTATACAAAAAAATTAAAAATTAAAAAATAAAAGTATTTTTTTTTCAAAACACGTTTAGTGTGATGAGTCGATCGACCCACCATACATACGCTCATAAGATTTTCAATATAGTTAAGGTCAGTGTGAGCTTATTTATACATATTTGAATTTCAAAATTTTGTGACAGTATAGAATTCTTAAGCATCCTGTGTATGTTTGTTATCAAAATCCATTTTGTCAATTTTTTGCAAAATGGCGACAAGTATTAAAATTCAATCACTTATTACTCAGTAGTGTTCAATTTTGTCAAAAAGGTCTCTATACATAAAATGTTGAGAAGCCTAAAGCTCATCTAAGTAAAATATAAAAAATATATATTTTTGCTTGAAAACAAGCGATGTATCAGTTCGATCGTACCCCCATACTAGCCATTTTGAGACTTTCGGAAGAGTTAACGCTCTTAACTGTTTGGTTTCGAAGATTAAAATTTTAATTTTTAATATCGCATAGAACTAACGTGCAGCCCCTATACGTTATGTTTAAAAAAAATATATAAAATTTTTTTTCAAAATGGCGGCTATCGTAAAAATTCAAAGTGTCATAACTTTGCTAAATCAAATCCTACTATAAAATGTCGTATGCAAAAAGTGTTTGGAATTTTTTTTTGCATATAAAAGCAATTTTTAATTATTTTTTTTTTAATAAAAACCGAGTCTTACCATATATTGACCGAGACCTCGAACGAGCTTTTATGCGACTCTGCATACAGTTAACGCTCGTATGAAGCTTCTATTTAAGAAATTGACTTTAATTTTTTATACCAAATAGAGCTTTCAACTATACTTACGATACTATACAAAAAAATTAAAAATTAAAAAATAAAAGTATTTTTTTTTCAAAACACGTTTAGTGTGATGAGTCGATCGACCCACCATACATACGCTCATAAGATTTTCAATATAGTTAAGGTCAGTGTGAGCTTATTTATACATATTTGAATTTCAAAATTTTGTGACAGTATAGAATTCTTAAGCATCCTGTGTATGTTTGTTAGCAAAATCCATTTTGTCAATTTTTTGCAAAATGGCGACAAGTATTAAAATTCAATCACTTATTACTCAGTAGTGTTCAATTTTGTCAAAAAGGTCTCTATACATGAAATGTTGAGAAGCCTAAAGCTCATCTAAGTAAAATATAAAAAATATATATTTTTGCTTGAAAACAAGCGATGTATCAGTTCGATCGTACCCCCATACTAGCCATTTTGAGACTTTCGGAAGAGTTAACGCTCTTAACTGCTTGGTTTCGAAGATTAAAATTTTAATTTTTAATATCGCATAGAACTAACGTGCAGCCCCTATACGTTATGTTTAAAAAAAATATATAAAATTTTTTTTCAAAATGGCGGCTATCGTAAAAATTCAAAGTGTCATAACTTTGCTAAATCAAATCCTACTGAAAAATGTCGTATGCAAAAAGTGTTTGGAATTATATTTTGCATATAAAAGCAATTTTTAATTATTTTTTTTTTAATAAAAACCGAGTCTTACCATATATTGACCGAGACCTCGAACGAGCTTTTATGCGACTCTGCATACAGTTAACGCTCGTATGAAGCTTCTATTTAAGAAATTGACTTGAATTTTTTATACCAAATAGAGCTTTCAACTATACTTACGATACTATACAAAAAAATTAAAAATTAAAAAATAAAAGTATTTTTTTTTCAAAACACGTTTAGTGTGATGAGTCGATCGACCCACCATACATACGCTCATAAGATTTTCAATATAGTTAAGGTCAGTGTGAGCTTATTTATACATATTTGAATTTCAAAATTTTGTGACAGTATAGAATTCTTAAGCATCCTGTGTATGTTTGTTAGCAAAATCCATTTTGTCAATTTTTTGCAAAATGGCGACAAGTATTAAAATTCAATCACTTATTACTCAGTAGTGTTCAATTTTGTCAAAAAGGTCTCTATACATGAAATGTTGAGAAGCCTAAAGCTCATCTAAGTAAAATATAAAAAATATATATTTTTGCTTGAAAACAAGCGATGTATCAGTTCGATCGTACCCCCATACTAGCCATTTTGAGACTTTCGGAAGAGTTAACGCTCTTAACTGCTTGGTTTCGAAGATTAAAATTTTAATTTTTAATATCGCATAGAACTAACGTGCAGCCCCTATACGTTATGTTTAAAAAAAATATATAAATTTTTTTTTCAAAATGGCGGCTATCGTAAAAATTCAAAGTGTCATAACTTTGCTAAATCACATCCTACTGAAAAATGTCGTATGAAAAAAGTGTTTGGAATTATATTTTGCATATAAAAGCAATTTTTAATTATTTTTTTTTAATAAAAACCGAGTCTTACCATATATTGACCGAGACCTCGAACGAGCTTTTATGCGACTCTGCATACAGTTAACGCTCGTATGAAGCTTCTATTTAAGAAATTGACTTGAATTTTTTATACCAAATAGAGCTTTCAACTATACTTACGATACTATACAAAAAAATTAAAAATTAAAAAATAAAAGTATTTTTTTTTCAAAACACGTTTAGTGTGATGAGTCGATCGACCCACCATACATACGCTCATAAGATTTTCAATATAGTTAAGGTCAGTGTGAGCTTATTTATACATATTTGAATTTCAAAATTTTGTGACAGTATAGAATTCTTAAGCATCCTGTGTATGTTTGTTAGCAAAATCCATTTTGTCAATTTTTTGCAAAATGGCGACAAGTATTAAAATTCAATCACTTATTACTCAGTAGTGTTCAATTTTGTCAAAAAGGTCTCTATACATGAAATGTTGAGAAGCCTAAAGCTCATCTAAGTAAAATATAAAAAATATATATTTTTGCTTGAAAACAAGCGATGTATCAGTTCGATCGTACCCCCATACTAGCCATTTTGAGACTTTCGGAAGAGTTAACGCTCTTAACTGCTTGGTTTCGAAGATTAAAATTTTAATTTTTAATATCGCATAGAACTAACGTGCAGCCCCTATACGTTATGTTTAAAAAAAATATATAAAATTTTTTTTCAAAATGGCGGCTATCGTAAAAATTCAAAGTGTCATAACTTTGCTAAATCGAATCCTACTGAAAAATGTCGTATGCAAAAAGTGTTTGGAATTTTATTTTGCATATAAAAGCAATTTTTAATTATTTTTTTTTTAATAAAAACCGAGTCTTACCATATATTGACCGAGACCTCGAACGAGCTTTTATGCGACTCTGCATACAGTTAACGCTCGTATGAAGCTTCTATTTAAGAAATTGACTTGAATTTTTTATACCAAATAGAGCTTTCAACTATACTTACGATACTATAAAAAAAAATTAAAAATTAAAAAATAAAAGTATTTTTTTTTCAAAACACGTTTAGTGTGATGAGTCGATCGACCCACCATACATACGCTCATAAGATTTTCAATATAGTTAAGGTCAGTGTGAGCTTATTTATACATATTTGAATTTCAAAATTTTGTGACAGTATAGAATTCTTAAGCATCCTGTGTATGTTTGTTAGCAAAATCCATTTTGTCAATTTTTTGCAAAATGGCGACAAGTATTAAAATTCAATCACTTATTACTCAGTAGTGTTCAATTTTGTCAAAAAGGTCTCTATACATGAAATGTTGAGAAGCCTAAAGCTCATCTAAGTAAAATATAAAAAATATATATTTTTGCTTGAAAACAAGCGATGTATCAGTTCGATCGTACCCCCATACTAGCCATTTTGAGACTTTCGGAAGAGTTAACGCTCTTAACTGCTTGGTTTCGAAGATTAAAATATTTATTCATAATATCGCATAGAACTAACGTGCAGCCCCTATACGTTATGTTTAAAAAAAATATATAAAATTTTTTTTCAAAATGGCGGCTATCGTAAAAATTCAAAGTGTCATAACTTTGCTAAATCGAATCCTACTGAAAAATGTCGTATGCAAAAAGTGTTTGGAATTTTATTTTGCATATAAAAGCAATTTTTAATTATTTTTTTTTTAATAAAAACCGAGTCTTACCATATATTGACCGAGACCTCGAACGAGCTTTTATGCGACTCTGCATACAGTTAACGCTCGTATGAAGCTTCTATTTAAGAAATTGACTTTAATTTTTTATACCAAATAGAGCTTTCAACTATACTTACGATACTATACAAAAAAATTAAAAATTAAAAAATAAAAGTATTTTTTTTTCAAAACACGTTTAGTGTGATGAGTCGATCGACCCACCATACATACGCTCATAAGATTTTCAATATAGTTAAGGTCAGTGTGAGCTTATTTATACATATTTGAATTTCAAAATTTTGTGACAGTATAGAATTCTTAAGCATCCTGTGTATGTTTGTTAGCAAAATCCATTTTGTCAATTTTTTGCAAAATGGCGACAAGTATTAAAATTCAATCACTTATTACTCAGTAGTGTTCAATTTTGTCAAAAAGGTCTCTATACATGAAATGTTGAGAAGCCTAAAGCTCATCTAAGTAAAATATAAAAAATATATATTTTTGCTTGAAAAAAAGCGATGTATCAGTTCGATCGTACCCCCATACTAGCCATTTTGAGACTTTCGGAAGAGTTAACGCTCTTAACTGCTTGGTTTCGAAGATTAAAATTTTAATTTTTAATATCGCATAAAACTAACGTGCAGCCCCTATACGTTATGTTTAAAAAAAATATATAAAATTTTTTTTCAAAATGGCGGCTATCGTAAAAATTCAAAGTGTCATAACTTTGCTAAATCAAATCCTACTGAAAAATGTCGTATGCAAAAAGTGTTTGGAATTTTATTTTGCATATAAAAGCAATTTTTAATTATTTTTTTTTTAATAAAAACCGAGTCTTACCATATATTGACCGAGACCTCGAACGAGCTTTTATGCGACTCTGCATACAGTTAACGCTCGTATGAAGCTTCTATTTAAGAAATTGACTTGAATTTTTTATACCAAATAGAGCTTTCAACTATACTTACGATACTATACAAAAAAATTAAAAATTAAAAAATAAAAGTATTTTTTTTTCAAAACACGTTTAGTGTGATGAGTCGATCGACCCACCATACATACGCTCATAAGATTTTCAATATAGTTAAGGTCAGTGTGAGCTTATTTATACATATTTGAATTTCAAAATTTTGTGACAGTATAGAATTCTTAAGCATCCTGTGTATGTTTGTTAGCAAAATCCATTTTGTCAATTTTTTGCAAAATGGCGACAAGTATTAAAATTCAATCACTTATTACTCAGTAGTGTTCAATTTTGTCAAAAAGGTCTCTATACATGAAATGTTGAGAAGCCTAAAGCTCATCTAAGTAAAATATAAAAAATATATATTTTTGCTTGAAAACAAGCGATGTATCAGTTCGATCGTACCCCCATACTAGCCATTTTGAGACTTTCGGAAGAGTTAACGCTCTTAACTGCTTGGTTTCGAAGATTAAAATTTTAATTTTTAATATCGCATAGAACTAACGTGCAGCCCCTATACGTTATGTTTAAAAAAATTATATATAAAATTTTTTTTTAAAATGGCGGCTATCGTAAAAATTCAAAGTGTCATAACTTTGCTAAATCAAATCCTACTGAAAAATGTCGTATGCAAAAAGTGTTTGGAATTTTATTTTGCATATAAAAGCAATTTTTAATTATTTTTTTTTTAATAAAAACCGAGTCTTACCATATATTGACCGAGACCTCGAACGAGCTTTTATGCGACTCTGCATACAGTTAACGCTCGTATGAAGCTTCTATTTAAGAAATTGACTTTAATTTTTTATACCAAATAGAGCTTTCAACTATACTTACGATACTATACAAAAAAATTAAAAATTAAAAAATAAAAGTATTTTTTTTTCAAAACACGTTTAGTGTGATGAGTCGATCGACCCACCATACATACGCTCATAAGATTTTCAATATAGTTAAGGTCAGTGTGAGCTTATTTATACATATTTGAATTTCAAAATTTTGTGACAGTATAGAATTCTTAAGCATCCTGTGTATGTTTGTTAGCAAAATCCATTTTGTCAATTTTTTGCAAAATGGCGACAAGTATTAAAATTCAATCACTTATTACTCAGTAGTGTTCAATTTTGTCAAAAAGGTCTCTATACATGAAATGTTGAGAAGCCTAAAGCTCATCTAAGTAAAATATAAAAAATATATATTTTTGCTTGAAAACAAGCGATGTATCAGTTCGATCGTACCCCCATACTAGCCATTTTGAGACTTTCGGAAGAGTTAACGCTCTTAACTGCTTGGTTTCGAAGATTAAAATTTTAATTTTTAATATCGCATAGAACTAACGTGCAGCCCCTATACGTTATGTTTAAAAAAAATATATAAAATTTTTTTTCAAAATGGCGGCTATCGTAAAAATTCAAAGTGTCATAACTTTGCTAAATCAAATCCTACTGAAAAATGTCGTATGCAAAAAGTGTTTGGAATTATATTTTGCATATAAAAGCAATTTTTAATTATTTTTTTTTTAATAAAAACCGAGTCTTACCATATATTGACCGAGACCTCGAACGAGCTTTTATGCGACTCTGCATACAGTTAACGCTCGTATGAAGCTTCTATTTAAGAAATTGACTTGAATTTTTTATACTAAATAGAGCTTTCAACTATACTTACGATACTATACAAAAAAATTAAAAATTAAAAAATAAAAGTATTTTTTTTTCAAAACACGTTTAGTGTGATGAGTCGATCGACCCACCATACATACGCTCATAAGATTTTCAATATAGTTAAGGTCAGTGTGAGCTTATTTATACATATTTGAATTTCAAAATTTTGTGACAGTATAGAATTCTTAAGCATCCTGTGTATGTTTGTTAGCAAAATCCATTTTGTCAATTTTTTGCAAAATGGCGACAAGTATTAAAATTCAATCACTTATTACTCAGTAGTGTTCAATTTTGTCAAAAAGGTCTCTATACATGAAATGTTGAGAAGCCTAAAGCTCATCTAAGTAAAATATAAAAAATATATATTTATGCTTGAAAACAAGCGATGTATCAGTTCGATCGTACCCCCATACTAGCCATTTTGAGACTTTCGGAAGAGTTAACGCTCTTAACTGCTTGGTTTCGAAGATTAAAATTTTAATTTTTAATATCGCATAGAACTAACGTGCAGCCCCTATACGTTATGTTTAAAAAAATTATATATAAAATTTTTTTTTAAAATGGCGGCTATCGTAAAAATTCAAAGTGTCATAACTTTGCTAAATCAAATCCTACTGAAAAATGTCGTATGCAAAAAGTGTTTGGAATTTTATTTTGCATATAAAAGCAATTTTTAATTATTTTTTTTTTAATAAAAACCGAGTCTTACCATATATTGACCGAGACCTCGAACGAGCTTTTATGCGACTCTGCATACAGTTAACGCTCGTATGAAGCTTCTATTTAAGAAATTGACTTGAATTTTTTATACCAAATAGAGCTTTCAACTATACTTACGATACTATACAAAAAAATTAAAAATTAAAAAATAAAAGTATTTTTTTTTCAAAACACGTTTAGTGTGATGAGTCGATCGACCCACCATACATACGCTCATAAGATTTTCAATATAGTTAAGGTCAGTGTGAGCTTATTTATACATATTTGAATTTCAAAATTTTGTGACAGTATAGAATTCTTAAGCATCCTGTGTATGTTTGTTAGCAAAATCCATTTTGTCAATTTTTTGCAAAATGGCGACAAGTATTAAAATTCAATCACTTATTACTCAGTAGTGTTCAATTTTGTCAAAAAGGTCTCTATACATGAAATGTTGAGAAGCCTAAAGCTCATCTAAGTAAAATATAAAAAATATATATTTTTGCTTGAAAACAAGCGATGTATCAGTTCGATCGTACCCCCATACTAGCCATTTTGAGACTTTCGGAAGAATTAACGCTCTTAACTGCTTGGTTTCGAAGATTAAAATTTTAATTTTTAATATCGCATAGAACTAACGTGCAGCCCCTATACGTTATGTTTAAAAAAAATATATAAAATTTTTTTTCAAAATGGCGGCTATCGTAAAAATTCAAAGTGTCATAACTTTGCTAAATCAAATCCTACTGAAAAATGTCGTATGCAAAAAGTGTTTGGAATTATATTTTGCATATAAAAGCAATTTTTAATTATTTTTTTTTTAATAAAAACCGAGTCTTACCATATATTGACCGAGACCTCGAACGAGCTTTTATGCGACTCTGCATACAGTTAACGCTCGTATGAAGCTTCTATTTAAGAAATTGACTTGAATTTTTTATACTAAATAGAGCTTTCAACTATACTTACGATACTATACAAAAAAATTAAAAATTAAAAAATAAAAGTATTTTTTTTTCAAAACACGTTTAGTGTGATGAGTCGATCGACCCACCATACATACGCTCATAAGATTTTCAATATAGTTAAGGTCAGTGTGAGCTTATTTATACATATTTGAATTTCAAAATTTTGTGACAGTATAGAATTCTTAAGCATCCTGTGTATGTTTGTTAGCAAAATCCATTTTGTCAATTTTTTGCAAAATGGCGACAAGTATTAAAATTCAATCACTTATTACTCAGTAGTGTTCAATTTTGTCAAAAAGGTCTCTATACATGAAATGTTGAGAAGCCTAAAGCTCATCTAAGTAAAATATAAAAAATATATATTTATGCTTGAAAACAAGCGATGTATCAGTTCGATCGTACCCCCATACTAGCCATTTTGAGACTTTCGGAAGAGTTAACGCTCTTAACTGCTTGGTTTCGAAGATTAAAATTTTAATTTTTAATATCGCATAGAACTAACGTGCAGCCCCTATACGTTATGTTTAAAAAAATTATATATAAAATTTTTTTTTAAAATGGCGGCTATCGTAAAAATTCAAAGTGTCATAACTTTGCTAAATCAAATCCTACTGAAAAATGTCGTATGCAAAAAGTGTTTGGAATTTTATTTTGCATATAAAAGCAATTTTTAATTATTTTTTTTTTAATAAAAACCGAGTCTTACCATATATTGACCGAGACCTCGAACGAGCTTTTATGCGACTCTGCATACAGTTAACGCTCGTATGGAGCTTCTATTTAAGAAATTGACTTGAATTTTTTATACCAAATAGAGCTTTCAACTATACTTACGATACTATACAAAAAAATTAAAAATTAAAAAATAAAAGTATTTTTTTTTCAAAACACGTTTAGTGTGATGAGTCGATCGACCCACCATACATACGCTCATAAGATTTTCAATATAGTTAAGGTCAGTGTGAGCTTATTTATACATATTTGAATTTCAAAATTTTGTGACAGTATAGAATTCTTAAGCATCCTGTGTATGTTTGTTAGCAAAATCCATTTTGTCAATTTTTTGCAAAATGGCGACAAGTATTAAAATTCAATCACTTATTACTCAGTAGTGTTCAATTTTGTCAAAAAGGTCTCTATACATGAAATGTTGAGAAGCCTAAAGCTCATCTAAGTAAAATATAAAAAATATATATTTTTGCTTGAAAACAAGCGATGTATCAGTTCGATCGTACCCCCATACTAGCCATTTTGAGACTTTCGGAAGAGTTAACGCTCTTAACTGCTTGGTTTCGAAGATTAAAATTTTAATTTTTAATATCGCATAGAACTAACGTGCAGCCCCTATACGTTATGTTTAAAAAAAATATATAAAATTTTTTTTCAAAATGGCGGCTATCGTAAAAATTCAAAGTGTCATAACTTTGCTAAATCAAATCCTACTGAAAAATGTCGTATGCAAAAAGTGTTTGGAATTATATTTTGCATATAAAAGCAATTTTTAATTATTTTTTTTTTAATAAAAACCGAGTCTTACCATATATTGACCGAGACCTCGAACGAGCTTTTATGCGACTCTGCATACAGTTAACGCTCGTATGAAGCTTCTATTTAAGAAATTGACTTGAATTTTTTATACTAAATAGAGCTTTCAACTATACTTACGATACTATACAAAAAAATTAAAAATTAAAAAATAAAAGTATTTTTTTTTCAAAACACGTTTAGTGTGATGAGTCGATCGACCCACCATACATACGCTCATAAGATTTTCAATATAGTTAAGGTCAGTGTGAGCTTATTTATACATATTTGAATTTCAAAATTTTGTGACAGTATAGAATTCTTAAGCATCCTGTGTATGTTTGTTAGCAAAATCCATTTTGTCAATTTTTTGCAAAATGGCGACAAGTATTAAAATTCAATCACTTATTACTCAGTAGTGTTCAATTTTGTCAAAAAGGTCTCTATACATGAAATGTTGAGAAGCCTAAAGCTCATCTAAGTAAAATATAAAAAATATATATTTATGCTTGAAAACAAGCGATGTATCAGTTCGATCGTACCCCCATACTAGCCATTTTGAGACTTTCGGAAGAGTTAACGCTCTTAACTGCTTGGTTTCGAAGATTAAAATTTTAATTTTTAATATCGCATAGAACTAACGTGCAGCCCCTATACGTTATGTTTAAAAAAATTATATATAAAATTTTTTTTTAAAATGGCGGCTATCGTAAAAATTCAAAGTGTCATAACTTTGCTAAATCAAATCCTACTGAAAAATGTCGTATGCAAAAAGTGTTTGGAATTTTATTTTGCATATAAAAGCAATTTTTAATTATTTTTTTTTTAATAAAAACCGAGTCTTACCATATATTGACCGAGACCTCGAACGAGCTTTTATGCGACTCTGCATACAGTTAACGCTCGTATGAAGCTTCTATTTAAGAAATTGACTTGAATTTTTTATACCAAATAGAGCTTTCAACTATACTTACGATACTATACAAAAAAATTAAAAATTAAAAAATAAAAGTATTTTTTTTTCAAAACACGTTTAGTGTGATGAGTCGATCGACCCACCATACATACGCTCATAAGATTTTCAATATAGTTAAGGTCAGTGTGAGCTTATTTATACATATTTGAATTTCAAAATTTTGTGACAGTATAGAATTCTTAAGCATCCTGTGTATGTTTGTTAGCAAAATCCATTTTGTCAATTTTTTGCAAAATGGCGACAAGTATTAAAATTCAATCACTTATTACTCAGTAGTGTTCAATTTTGTCAAAAAGGTCTCTATACATGAAATGTTGAGAAGCCTAAAGCTCATCTAAGTAAAATATAAAAAATATATATTTTTGCTTGAAAACAAGCGATGTATCAGTTCGATCGTACCCCCATACTAGCCATTTTGAGACTTTCGGAAGAGTTAACGCTCTTAACTGCTTGGTTTCGAAGATTAAAATTTTAATTTTTAATATCGCATAGAACTAACGTGCAGCCCCTATACGTTATGTTTAAAAAAAATATATAAAATTTTTTTTCAAAATGGCGGCTATCGTAAAAATTCAAAGTGTCATAACTTTGCTAAATCAAATCCTACTGAAAAATGTCGTATGCAAAAAGTGTTTGGAATTATATTTTGCATATAAAAGCAATTTTTAATTATTTTTTTTTTAATAAAAACCGAGTCTTACCATATATTGACCGAGACCTCGAACGAGCTTTTATGCGACTCTGCATACAGTTAACGCTCGTATGAAGCTTCTATTTAAGAAATTGACTTGAATTTTTTATACTAAATAGAGCTTTCAACTATACTTACGATACTATACAAAAAAATTAAAAATTAAAAAATAAAAGTATTTTTTTTTCAAAACACGTTTAGTGTGATGAGTCGATCGACCCACCATACATACGCTCATAAGATTTTCAATATAGTTAAGGTCAGTGTGAGCTTATTTATACATATTTGAATTTCAAAATTTTGTGACAGTATAGAATTCTTAAGCATCCTGTGTATGTTTGTTAGCAAAATCCATTTTGTCAATTTTTTGCAAAATGGCGACAAGTATTAAAATTCAATCACTTATTACTCAGTAGTGTTCAATTTTGTCAAAAAGGTCTCTATACATGAAATGTTGAGAAGCCTAAAGCTCATCTAAGTAAAATATAAAAAATATATATTTATGCTTGAAAACAAGCGATGTATCAGTTCGATCGTACCCCCATACTAGCCATTTTGAGACTTTCGGAAGAGTTAACGCTCTTAACTGCTTGGTTTCGAAGATTAAAATTTTAATTTTTAATATCGCATAGAACTAACGTGCAGCCCCTATACGTTATGTTTAAAAAAATTATATATAAAATTTTTTTTTAAAATGGCGGCTATCGTAAAAATTCAAAGTGTCATAACTTTGCTAAATCAAATCCTACTGAAAAATGTCGTATGCAAAAAGTGTTTGGAATTTTATTTTGCATATAAAAGCAATTTTTAATTATTTTTTTTTTAATAAAAACCGAGTCTTACCATATATTGACCGAGACCTCGAACGAGCTTTTATGCGACTCTGCATACAGTTAACGCTCGTATGAAGCTTCTATTTAAGAAATTGACTTGAATTTTTTATACCAAATAGAGCTTTCAACTATACTTACGATACTATACAAAAAAATTAAAAATTAAAAAATAAAAGTATTTTTTTTTCAAAACACGTTTAGTGTGATGAGTCGATCGACCCACCATACATACGCTCATAAGATTTTCAATATAGTTAAGGTCAGTGTGAGCTTATTTATACATATTTGAATTTCAAAATTTTGTGACAGTATAGAATTCTTAAGCATCCTGTGTATGTTTGTTAGCAAAATCCATTTTGTCAATTTTTTGCAAAATGGCGACAAGTATTAAAATTCAATCACTTATTACTCAGTAGTGTTCAATTTTGTCAAAAAGGTCTCTATACATGAAATGTTGAGAAGCCTAAAGCTCATCTAAGTAAAATATAAAAAATATATATTTTTGCTTGAAAACAAGCGATGTATCAGTTCGATCGTACCCCCATACTAGCCATTTTGAGACTTTCGGAAGAGTTAACGCTCTTAACTGCTTGGTTTCGAAGATTAAAATTTTAATTTTTAATATCGCATAGAACTAACGTGCAGCCCCTATACGTTATGTTTAAAAAAAATATATAAAAATTTTTTTCAAAATGGCGGCTATCGTAAAAATTCAAAGTGTCATAACTTTGCTAAATCAAATCCTACTGAAAAATGTCGTATGCAAAAAGTGTTTGGAATTTTATTTTGCATATAAAAGCAATTTTTAATTATTTTTTTTTTAATAAAAACCGAGTCTTACCATATATTGACCGAGACCTCGAACGAGCTTTTATGCGACTCTGCATACAGTTAACGCTCGTATGAAGCTTCTATTTAAGAAATTGACTTGAATTTTTTATACCAAATAGAGCTTTCAACTATACTTACGATACTATACAAAAAAATTAAAAATTAAAAAATAAAAGTATTTTTTTTTCAAAACACGTTTAGTGTGATGAGTCGATCGACCCACCATACATACGCTCATAAGATTTTCAATATAGTTAAGGTCAGTGTGAGCTTATTTATACATATTTGAATTTCAAAATTTTGTGACAGTATAGAATTCTTAAGCATCCTGTGTATGTTTGTTAGCAAAATCCATTTTGTCAATTTTTTGCAAAATGGCGACAAGTATTAAAATTCAATCACTTATTACTCAGTAGTGTTCAATTTTGTCAAAAAGGTCTCTATACATGAAATGTTGAGAAGCCTAAAGCTCATCTAAGTAAAATATAAAAAATATATATTTTTGCTTGAAAACAAGCGATGTATCAGTTCGATCGTACCCCCATACTAGCCATTTTGAGACTTTCGGAAGAGTTAACGCTCTTAACTGCTTGGTTTCGAAGATTAAAATTTTAATTTTTAATATCGCATAGAACTAACGTGCAGCCCCTATACGTTATGTTTAAAAAAAATATATAAAATTTTTTTTCAAAATGGCGGCTATCGTAAAAATTCAAAGTGTCATAACTTTGCTAAATCAAATCCTACTGAAAAATGTCGTATGCAAAAAGTGTTTGGAATTTTATTTTGCATATAAAAGCAATTTTTAATTATTTTTTTTTTAATAAAAACCGAGTCTTACCATATATTGACCGAGACCTCGAACGAGCTTTTATGCGACTCTGCATACAGTTAACGCTCGTATGAAGCTTCTATTTATGAAATTGACTTGAATTTTTTATACCAAATAGAGCTTTCAACTATACTTACGATACTATACAAAAAAATTAAAAATTAAAAAATAAAAGTATTTTTTTTTCAAAACACGTTTAGTGTGATGAGTCGATCGACCCACCATACATACGCTCATAAGATTTTCAATATAGTTAAGGTCAGTGTGAGCTTATTTATACATATTTGAATTTCAAAATTTTGTGACAGTATAGAATTCTTAAGCATCCTGTGTATGTTTGTTAGCAAAATCCATTTTGTCAATTTTTTGCAAAATGGCGACAAGTATTAAAATTCAATCACTTATTACTCAGTAGTGTTCAATTTTGTCAAAAAGGTCTCTATACATGAAATGTTGAGAAGCCTAAAGCTCATCTAAGTAAAATATAAAAAATATATATTTTTGCTTGAAAACAAGCGATGTATCAGTTCGATCGTACCCCCATACTAGCCATTTTGAGACTTTCGGAAGAGTTAACGCTCTTAACTGCTTGGTTTCGAAGATTAAAATTTTAATTTTTAATATCGCATAGAACTAACGTGCAGCCCCTATACGTTATGTTTAAAAAAAATATATAAAATTTTTTTTCAAAATGGCGGCTATCGTAAAAATTCAAAGTGTCATAACTTTGCTAAATCAAATCCTACTGAAAAATGTCGTATGCAAAAAGTGTTTGGAATTTTATTTTGCATATAAAAGCAATTTTTAATTATTTTTTTTTTAATAAAAACCGAGTCTTACCATATATTGACCGAGACCTCGAACGAGCTTTTATGCGACTCTGCATACAGTTAACGCTCGTATGAAGCTTCTATTTAAAATATTGTTTTGAATTTTTTATACCAAATAGAGTTTTCAACTATACTTACGATACTATACAAAAAAATTAAAAATTAAAAAATAAAAGTATTTTTTTTTCAAAACACGTTTAGTGTGATGAGTCGATCGACCCACCATACATACGCTCATAAGATTTTCAATATAGTTAAGGTCAGTGTGAGCTTATTTATACATATTTGAATTTCAAAATTTTGTGACAGTATAGAATTCTTAAGCATCCTGTGTATGTTTGTTAGCAAAATCCATTTTGTCAATTTTTTGCAAAATGGCGACAAGTATTAAAATTCAATCACTTATTACTCAGTAGTGTTCAATTTTGTCAAAAAGGTCTCTATACATGAAATGTTGAGAAGCCTAAAGCTCATCTAAGTAAAATATAAAAAATATATATTTTTGCTTGAAAACAAGCGATGTATCAGTTCGATCGTACCCCCATACTAGCCATTTTGAGACTTTCGGAAGAGTTAACGCTCTTAACTGCTTGGTTTCGAAGATTAAAATTTTAATTTTTAATATCGCATAGAACTAACGTGCAGCCCCTATACGTTATGTTTAAAAAAAATATATAAAATTTTTTTTCAAAATGGCGGCTATCGTAAAAATTCAAAGTGTCATAACTTTGCTAAATCAAATCCTACTGAAAAATGTCGTATGCAAAAAGTGTTTGGAATTTTATTTTGCATATAAAAGCAATTTTTAATTATTTTTTTTTTAATAAAAACCGAGTCTTACCATATATTGACCGAGACCTCGAACGAGCTTTTATGCGACTCTGCATACAGTTAACGCTCGTATGAAGCTTCTATTTAAGAAATTGACTTGAATTTTTAATACTAAATAGAGCTTTCAACTATACTTACGATACTATACAAAAAAATTAAAAATTAAAAAATAAAAGTATTTTTTTTTCAAAACACGTTTAGTGTGATGAGTCGATCGACCCACCATACATACGCTCATAAGATTTTCAATATAGTTAAGGTCAGTGTGAGCTTATTTATACATATTTGAATTTCAAAATTTTGTGACAGTATAGAATTCTTAAGCATCCTGTGTATGTTTGTTAGCAAAATCCATTTTGTCAATTTTTTGCAAAATGGCGACAAGTATTAAAATTCAATCACTTATAACTCAGTAGTGTTCAATTTTGTCAAAAAGGTCTCTATACATGAAATGTTGAGAAGCCTAAAGCTCATCTAAGTAAAATATAAAAAATATATATTTTTGCTTGAAAACAAGCGATGTATCAGTTCGATCGTACCCCTATACTAGCCATTTTGAGACTTTCGGAAGAGTTAACGCTCTTAACTGCTTGGTTTCAAAGATTAAAATTTTAATTTGTCATATCGCATAGAACTAACGTGCAGCCCCTATACGTTATGTTTAAAAAAAATATATAAAATTTTTTTTCAAAATGGCGGCTATCGTAAAAATTCAAAGTGTCATAAATTTGCTAAATAAAATCCTACTAAAAAATGTCGTATGCAAAAAGTGTTTGGAATTTTAATTTGAATATAAAAGCAATTTTTAATTATGTTTTTTGAATAAAAACCGAGTCTTACCATATATTGACCGAGACCTCGAACGAGCTTTTATGCGACTCTGCATACAGTTAACGCTCGTATGAAGCTTCTATTTAAGAAATTGACTTGAATTTTTTATACCAAATAGAGCTTTCAACTATACTTACGATACTATACAAAAAAATTAAAAATTAAAAAATAAAAGTATTTTTTTTTCAAAACACGTTTAGTGTGATGAGTCGATCGACCCACCATACATACGCTCATAAGATTTTCAATATAGTTAAGGTCAGTGTGAGCTTATTTATACATATTTGAATTTCAAAATTTTGTGACAGTATAGAATTCTTAAGCATCCTGTGTATGTTTGTTAGCAAAATCCATTTTGTCAATTTTTTGCAAAATGGCGACAAGTATTAAAATTCAATCACTTATTACTCAGTAGTGTTCAATTTTGTCAAAAAGGTCTCTATACATGAAATGTTGAGAAGCCTAAAGCTCATCTAAGTAAAATATAAAAAATATATATTTTTGCTTGAAAACAAGCGATGTATCAGTTCGATCGTACCCCCATACTAGCCATTTTGAGACTTTCGGAAGAGTTAACGCTCTTAACTGCTTGGTTTCGAAGATTAAAATTTTAATTTTTAATATCGCATAGAACTAACGTGCAGCCCCTATACGTTATGTTTAAAAAAAATATATAAAATTTTTTTTCAAAATGGCGGCTATCGTAAAAATTCAAAGTGTCATAACTTTGCTAAATCAAATCCTACTGAAAAATGTCGTATGCAAAAAGTGTTTGGAATTTTATTTTGCATATAAAAGCAATTTTTAATTATTTTTTTTTTAATAAAAACCGAGTCTTACCATATATTGACCGAGACCTCGAACGAGCTTTTATGCGACTCTGCATACAGTTAACGCTCGTATGAAGCTTCTATTTATGAAATTGACTTGAATTTTTTATACCAAATAGAGCTTTCAACTATACTTACGATACTATACAAAAAAATTAAAAATTAAAAAATAAAAGTATTTTTTTTTCAAAACACGTTTAGTGTGATGAGTCGATCGACCCACCATACATACGCTCATAAGATTTTCAATATAGTTAAGGTCAGTGTGAGCTTATTTATACATATTTGAATTTCAAAATTTTGTGACAGTATAGAATTCTTAAGCATCCTGTGTATGTTTGTTAGCAAAATCCATTTTGTCAATTTTTTGCAAAATGGCGACAAGTATTAAAATTCAATCACTTATTACTCAGTAGTGTTCAATTTTGTCAAAAAGGTCTCTATACATGAAATGTTGAGAAGCCTAAAGCTCATCTAAGTAAAATATAAAAAATATATATTTTTGCTTGAAAACAAGCGATGTATCAGTTCGATCGTACCCCCATACTAGCCATTTTGAGACTTTCGGAAGAGTTAACGCTCTTAACTGCTTGGTTTCGAAGATTAAAATTTTAATTTTTAATATCGCATAGAACTAACGTGCAGCCCCTATACGTTATGTTTAAAAAAAATATATAAAATTTTTTTTCAAAATGGCGGCTATCGTAAAAATTCAAAGTGTCATAACTTTGCTAAATCAAATCCTACTGAAAAATGTCGTATGCAAAAAGTGTTTGGAATTTTATTTTGCATATAAAAGCAATTTTTAATTATTTTTTTTTTAATAAAAACCGAGTCTTACCATATATTGACCGAGACCTCGAACGAGCTTTTATGCGACTCTGCATACAGTTAACGCTCGTATGAAGCTTCTATTTAAAATATTGTTTTGAATTTTTTATACCAAATAGAGTTTTCAACTATACTTACGATACTATACAAAAAAATTAAAAATTAAAAAATAAAAGTATTTTTTTTTCAAAACACGTTTAGTGTGATGAGTCGATCGACCCACCATACATACGCTCATAAGATTTTCAATATAGTTAAGGTCAGTGTGAGCTTATTTATACATATTTGAATTTCAAAATTTTGTGACAGTATAGAATTCTTAAGCATCCTGTGTATGTTTGTTAGCAAAATCCATTTTGTCAATTTTTTGCAAAATGGCGACAAGTATTAAAATTCAATCACTTATTACTCAGTAGTGTTCAATTTTGTCAAAAAGGTCTCTATACATGAAATGTTGAGAAGCCTAAAGCTCATCTAAGTAAAATATAAAAAATATATATTTTTGCTTGAAAACAAGCGATGTATCAGTTCGATCGTACCCCCATACTAGCCATTTTGAGACTTTCGGAAGAGTTAACGCTCTTAACTGCTTGGTTTCGAAGATTAAAATTTTAATTTTTAATATCGCATAGAACTAACGTGCAGCCCCTATACGTTATGTTTAAAAAAAATATATAAAATTTTTTTTCAAAATGGCGGCTATCGTAAAAATTCAAAGTGTCATAACTTTGCTAAATCAAATCCTACTGAAAAATGTCGTATGCAAAAAGTGTTTGGAATTTTATTTTGCATATAAAAGCAATTTTTAATTATTTTTTTTTTAATAAAAACCGAGTCTTACCATATATTGACCGAGACCTCGAACGAGCTTTTATGCGACTCTGCATACAGTTAACGCTCGTATGAAGCTTCTATTTAAGAAATTGACTTGAATTTATAATACTAAATAGAGCTTTCAACTATACTTACGATACTATACAAAAAAATTAAAAATTAAAAAATAAAAGTATTTTTTTTTCAAAACACGTTTAGTGTGATGAGTCGATCGACCCACCATACATACGCTCATAAGATTTTCAATATAGTTAAGGTCAGTGTGAGCTTATTTATACATATTTGAATTTCAAAATTTTGTGACAGTATAGAATTCTTAAGCATCCTGTGTATGTTTGTTAGCAAAATCCATTTTGTCAATTTTTTGCAAAATGGCGACAAGTATTAAAATTCAATCACTTATAACTCAGTAGTGTTCAATTTTGTCAAAAAGGTCTCTATACATGAAATGTTGAGAAGCCTAAAGCTCATCTAAGTAAAATATAAAAAATATATATTTTTGCTTGAAAACAAGCGATGTATCAGTTCGATCGTACCCCTATACTAGCCATTTTGAGACTTTCGGAAGAGTTAACGCTCTTAACTGCTTGGTTTCAAAGATTAAAATTTTAATTTGTCATATCGCATAGAACTAACGTGCAGCCCCTATACGTTATGTTTAAAAAAAATATATAAAATTTTTTTTCAAAATGGCGGCTATCGTAAAAATTCAAAGTGTCATAAATTTGCTAAATAAAATCCTACTAAAAAATGTCGTATGCAAAAAGTGTTTGGAATTTTAATTTGAATATAAAAGCAATTTTTAATTATGTTTTTTGAATAAAAACCGAGTCTTACCATATATTGACCGAGACCTCGAACGAGCTTTTATGCGACTCTGCATACAGTTAACGCTCGTATGAAGCTTCTATTTAAGAAATTGACTTGAATTTTTTATACCAAATAGAGCTTTCAACTATACTTACGATACTATACAAAAAAATTAAAAATTAAAAAATAAAAGTATTTTTTTTTCAAAACACGTTTAGTGTGATGAGTCGATCGACCCACCATACATACGCTCATAAGATTTTCAATATAGTTAAGGTCAGTGTGAGCTTATTTATACATATTTGAATTTCAAAATTTTGTGACAGTATAGAATTCTTAAGCATCCTGTGTATGTTTGTTAGCAAAATCCATTTTGTCAATTTTTTGCAAAATGGCGACAAGTATTAAAATTCAATCACTTATTACTCAGTAGTGTTCAATTTTGTCAAAAAGGTCTCTATACATGAAATGTTGAGAAGCCTAAAGCTCATCTAAGTAAAATATAAAAAATATATATTTTTGCTTGAAAACAAGCGATGTATCAGTTCGATCGTACCCCCATACTAGCCATTTTGAGACTTTCGGAAGAGTTAACGCTCTTAACTGCTTGGTTTCGAAGATTAAAATTTTAATTTTTAATATCGCATAGAACTAACGTGCAGCCCCTATACGTTATGTTTAAAAAAAATATATAAAATTTTTTTTCAAAATGGCGGCTATCGTAAAAATTCAAAGTGTCATAACTTTGCTAAATCAAATCCTACTGAAAAATGTCGTATCCAAAAAGTGTTTGAAATTTTATTTTGCATATAAAAGCAATTTTTAATTATTTTTTTTTTAATAAAAACCGAGTCTTACCATATATTGACCGAGACCTCGAACGAGCTTTTATGCGACTCTGCATACAGTTAACGCTCGTATGAAGCTTCTATTTAAGAAATTGACTTGAATTTTTTATACCAAATAGAGCTTTCAACTATACTTACGATACTATACAAAAAAATTAAAAATTAAAAAATAAAAGTATTTTTTTTTCAAAACACGTTTAGTGTGATGAGTCGATCGACCCACCATACATACGCTCATAAGATTTTCAATATAGTTAAGGTCAGTGTGAGCTTATTTATACATATTTGAATTTCAAAATTTTGTGACAGTATAGAATTCTTAAGCATCCTGTGTATGTTTGTTAGCAAAATCCATTTTGTCAATTTTTTGCAAAATGGCGACAAGTATTAAAATTCAATCACTTATTACTCAGTAGTGTTCAATTTTGTCAAAAAGGTCTCTATACATGAAATGTTGAGAAGCCTAAAGCTCATCTAAGTAAAATATAAAAAATATATATTTTTGCTTGAAAACAAGCGATGTATCAGTTCGATCGTACCCCCATACTAGCCATTTTGAGACTTTCGAAAGAGTTAACGCTCTTAACTGCTTGGTTTCGAAGATTAAAATTTTAATTTTTAATATCGCATAGAACTAACGTGCAGCCCCTATACGTTATGTTTAAAAAAAATATATAAAATTTTTTTTCAAAATGGCGGCTATCGTAAAAATTCAAAGTGTCATAACTTTGCTAAATCAAATCCTACTGAAAAATGTCGTATGCAAAAAGTGTTTGGAATTTTATTTTGCATATAAAAGCAATTTTTAATTATTTTTTTTTTAATAAAAACCGAGTCTTACCATATATTGACCGAGACCTCGAACGAGCTTTTATGCGACTCTGCATACAGTTAACGCTCGTATGAAGCTTCTATTTAAGAAATTGACTTGAATTTTTTATACCAAATAGAGCTTTCAACTATACTTACGATACTATACAAAAAAATTAAAAATTAAAAAATAAAAGTATTTTTTTTTCAAAACACGTTTAGTGTGATGAGTCGATCGACCCACCATACATACGCTCATAAGATTTTCAATATAGTTAAGGTCAGTGTGAGCTTATTTATACATATTTGAATTTCAAAATTTTGTGACAGTATAGAATTCTTAAGCATCCTGTGTATGTTTGTTAGCAAAATCCATTTTGTCAATTTTTTGCAAAATGGCGACAAGTATTAAAATTCAATCACTTATTACTCAGTAGTGTTCAATTTTGTCAAAAAGGTCTCTATACATGAAATGTTGAGAAGCCTAAAGCTCATCTAAGTAAAATATAAAAAATATATATTTTTGCTTGAAAACAAGCGATGTATCAGTTCGATCGTACCCCCATACTAGCCATTTTGAGACTTTCGGAAGAGTTAACGCTCTTAACTGCTTGGTTTCGAAGATTAAAATTTTAATTTTTAATATCGCATAGAACTAACGTGCAGCCCCTATACGTTATGTTTAAAAAAAATATATAAAATTTTTTTTCAAAATGGCGGCTATCGTAAAAATTCAAAGTGTCATAACTTTGCTAAATCAAATCCTACTGAAAAATGTCGTATGCAAAAAGTGTTTGGAATTTTATTTTGCATATAAAAGCAATTTTTAATTATTTTTTTTTTAATAAAAACCGAGTCTTACCATATATTGACCGAGACCTCGAACGAGCTTTTATGCGACTCTGCATACAGTTAACGCTCGTATGAAGCTTCTATTTGAGAAATTGACTTGAATTTTTTATACTAAATAGAGCTTTCAACTATACTTACGATACTATACAAAAAAATTAAAAATTTAAAAATAAAAGTATTTTTTTTTCAAAACACGTTTAGTGTGATGAGTCGATCGACCCACCATACATACGCTCATAAGATTTTCAATATAGTTAAGGTCAGTGTGAGCTTATTTATACATATTTGAATTTCAAAATTTTGTGACAGTATAGAATTCTTAAGCATCCTGTGTATGTTTGTTAGCAAAATCCATTTTGTCAATTTTTTGCAAAATGGCGACAAGTATTAAAATTCAATCACTTATTACTCAGTAGTGTTCAATTTTGTCAAAAAGGTCTCTATACATGAAATGTTGAGAAGCCTAAAGCTCATCTAAGTAAAATATAAAAAATATATATTTTTGCTTGAAAACAAGCGATGTATCAGTTCGATCGTACCCCCATACTAGCCATTTTGAGACTTTCGAAAGAGTTAACGCTCTTAACTGCTTGGTTTCGAAGATTAAAATTTTAATTTTTAATATCGCATAGAACTAACGTGCAGCCCCTATACGTTATGTTTAAAAAAAATATATAAAATTTTTTTTCAAAATGGCGGCTATCGTAAAAATTCAAAGTGTCATAACTTTGATAAATCAAATCCTACTGAAAAATGTCGTATGCAAAAAGTGTTTGGAATTTTATTTTGCATATAAAAGCAATTTTTAATTATTTTTTTTTTAATAAAAACCGAGTCTTACCATATATTGACCGAGACCTCGAACGAGCTTTTATGCGACTCTGCATACAGTTAACGCTCGTATGAAGCTTCTATTTAAGAAATTGACTTGAATTTTTTATACCAAATAGAGCTTTCAACTATACTTACGATACTATACAAAAAAATTAAAAATTAAAAAATAAAAGTATTTTTTTTCAAAACACGTTTAGTGTGATGAGTCGATCGACCCACCATACATACGCTCATAAGATTTTCAATATAGTTAAGGTCAGTGTGAGCTTATTTATACATATTTGAATTTCAAAATTTTGTGACAGTATAGAATTCTTAAGCATCCTGTGTATGTTTGTTAGCAAAATCCATTTTGTCAATTTTTTGCAAAATGGCGACAAGTATTAAAATTCAATCACTTATTACTCAGTAGTGTTCAATTTTGTCAAAAAGGTCTCTATACATGAAATGTTGAGAAGCCTAAAGCTCATCTAAGTAAAATATAAAAAATATATATTTTTGCTTGAAAACAAGCGATGTATCAGTTCGATCGTACCCCCATACTAGCCATTTTGAGACTTTCGGAAGAGTTAACGCTCTTAACTGCTTGGTTTCGAAGATTAAAATTTTAATTTTTAATATCGCATAGAACTAACGTGCAGCCCCTATACGTTATGTTTAAAAAAAATATATAAAATTTTTTTTCAAAATGGCGGCTATCGTAAAAATTCAAAGTGTCATAACTTTGCTAAATCAAATCCTACTGAAAAATGTCGTATGCAAAAAGTGTTTGGAATTTTATTTTGCATATAAAAGCAATTTTTAATTATTTTTTTTTTAATAAAAACCGAGTCTTACCATATATTGACCGAGACCTCGAACGAGCTTTTATGCGACTCTGCATACAGTTAACGCTCGTATGAAGCTTATATTTGAGAAATTGACTTGAATTTTTTATACTAAATAGAGCTTTCAACTATACTTACGATACTATACAAAAAAATTAAAAATTTAAAAATAAAAGTATTTTTTTTTCAAAACACGTTTAGTGTGATGAGTCGATCGACCCACCATACATACGCTCATAAGATTTTCAATATAGTTAAGGTCAGTGTGAGCTTATTTATACATATTTGAATTTCAAAATTTTGTGACAGTATAGAATTCTTAAGCATCCTGTGTATGTTTGTTAGCAAAATCCATTTTGTCAATTTTTTGCAAAATGGCGACAAGTATTAAAATTCAATCACTTATTACTCAGTAGTGTTCAATTTTGTCAAAAAGGTCTCTATACATGAAATGTTGAGAAGCCTAAAGCTCATCTAAGTAAAATATAAAAAATATATATTTTTGCTTGAAAACAAGCGATGTATCAGTTCGATCGTACCCCCATACTAGCCATTTTGAGACTTTCGGAAGAGTTAACGCTCTTAACTGCTTGGTTTCGAAGATTAAAATTTTAATTTTTAATATCGCATAGAACTAACGTGCAGCCCCTATACGTTATGTTTAAAAAAAATATATAAAATTTTTTTTCAAAATGGCGGCTATCGTAAAAATTCAAAGTGTCATAACTTTGCTAAATCAAATCTTACTGAAAAATGTCGTATGCAAAAAGTGTTTGGAATTATATTTTGCATATAAAAGCAATTTTTAATTATTTTTTTTTTAATAAAAACCGAGTCTTACCATATATTGACCGAGACCTCGAACGAGCTTTTATGCGACTCTGCATACAGTTAACGCTCGTATGAAGCTTCTATTTAAGAAATTGACTTGAATTTTTTATACCAAATAGAGCTTTCAACTATACTTACGATACTATACAAAAAAATTAAAAATTAAAAAATAAAAGTATTTTTTTTTCAAAACACGTTTAGTGTGATGAGTCGATCGACCCACCATACATACGCTCATAAGATTTTCAATATAGTTAAGGTCAGTGTGAGCTTATTTATACATATTTGAATTTCAAAATTTTGTGACAGTATAGAATTCTTAAGCATCCTGTGTATGTTTGTTAGCAAAATCCATTTTGTCAATTTTTTGCAAAATGGCGACAAGTATTAAAATTCAATCACTTATTACTCAGTAGTGTTCAATTTTGTCAAAAAGGTCTCTATACATGAAATGTTGAGAAGCCTAAAGCTCATCTAAGTAAAATATAAAAAATATATATTTTTGCTTGAAAACAAGCGATGTATCAGTTCGATCGTACCCCCATACTAGCCATTTTGAGACTTTCGGAAGAGTTAACGCTCTTAACTGCTTGGTTTCGAAGATTAAAATTTTAATTTTTAATATCGCATAGAACTAACGTGCAGCCCCTATACGTTATGTTTAAAAAAAATATATAAAATTTTTTTTCAAAATGGCGGCTATCGTAAAAATTCAAAGTGTCATAACTTTGCTAAATCAAATCCTACTGAAAAATGTCGTATGCAAAAAGTGTTTGGAATTTTATTTTGCATATAAAAGCAATTTTTAATTATTTTTTTTTTAATAAAAACCGAGTCTTACCATATATTGACCGAGACCTCGAACGAGCTTTTATGCGACTCTGCATACAGTTAACGCTCGTATAAAGCTTCTATTTAAGAAATTGACTTGAATTTTTTATACCAAATAGAGCTTTCAACTATACTTACGATACTATACAAAAAAATTAAAAATTAAAAAATAAAAGTATTTTTTTTTCAAAACACGTTTAGTGTGATGAGACGATCGACCCACCATACATACGCTCATAAGATTTTCAATATAGTTAAGGTCAGTGTGAGCTTATTTATACATATTTGAATTTCACAATTTTGTGACAGTATAGAATTCTTAAGCATCCTGTGTATGTTTGTTAGCAAAATCCATTTTGTCAATTTTTTGCAAAATGGCGACAAGTATTAAAATTCAATCACTTATTACTCAGTAGTGTTCAATTTTGTCAAAAAGGTCTCTATACATGAAATGTTGAGAAGCCTAAAGCTCATCTAAGTAAAATATAAAAAATATATATTTTTGCTTGAAAACAAGCGATGTATCAGTTCGATCGTACCCCCATACTAGCCATTTTGAGACTTTCGGAAGAGTTAACGCTCTTAACTGCTTGGTTTCGAAGATTAAAATTTTAATTTTTAATATCGCATAGAACTAACGTGCAGCCCCTATACGTTATGTTTAAAAAAAATATATAAAATTTTTTTTCAAAATGGCGGCTATCGTAAAAATTCAAAGTGTCATAACTTTGCTAAATCAAATCCTACTGAAAAATGTCGTATGCAAAAAGTGTTTGGAATTTTATTTTGCATATAAAAGCAATTTTTAATTATTTTTTTTTTAATAAAAACCGAGTCTTACTATATATTGACCGAGACCTCGAACGAGCTTTTATGCGACTCTGCATACAGTTAACGCTCGTATGAAGCTTCTATTTAAGAAATTGACTTGAATTTTTTATACCAAATAGAGCTTTCAACTATACTTACGATACTATACAAAAAAATTAAAAATTAAAAAATAAAAGTATTTTTTTTTCAAAACACGTTTAGTGTGATGAGTCGATCGACCCACCATACATACGCTCATAAGATTTTCAATATAGTTAAGGTCAGTGTGAGCTTATTTATACATATTTGAATTTCAAAATTTTGTGACAGTATAGAATTCTTAAGCATCCTGTGTATGTTTGTTAGCAAAATCCATTTTGTCAATTTTTTGCAAAATGGCGACAAGTATTAAAATTCAATCACTTATTACTCAGTAGTGTTCAATTTTGTCAAAAAGGTCTCTATACATGAAATGTTGAGAAGCCTAAAGCTCATCTAAGTAAAATATAAAAAATATATATTTTTGCTTGAAAACAAGCGATGTATCAGTTCGATCGTACCCCCATACTAGCCATTTTGAGACTTTCGGAAGAGTTAACGCTCTTAACTGCTTGGTTTCGAAGATTAAAATTTTAATTTTTAATATCGCATAGAACTAACGTGCAGCCCCTATACGTTATGTTTAAAAAAAATATATAAAATTTTTTTTCAAAATGGCGGCTATCGTAAAAATTCAAAGTGTCATAACTTTGCTAAATCAAATCCTACTGAAAAATGTCGTATGCAAAAAGTGTTTGGAATTTTATTTTGCATATAAAAGCAATTTTTAATTATTTTTTTTTTAATAAAAACCGAGTCTTACCATATATTGACCGAGACCTCGAACGAGCTTTTATGCGACTCTGCATACAGTTAACGCTCGTATGAAGCTTCTATTTATGAAATTGACTTGAATTTTTTATACCAAATAGAGCTTTCAACTATACTTACGATACTATACAAAAAAATTAAAAATTAAAAAATAAAAGTATTTTTTTTTCAAAACACGTTTAGTGTGATGAGTCGATCGACCCACCATACATACGCTCATAAGATTTTCAATATAGTTAAGGTCAGTGTGAGCTTATTTATACATATTTGAATTTCACAATTTTGTGACAGTATAGAATTCTTAAGCATCCTGTGTATGTTTGTTAGCAAAATCCATTTTGTCAATTTTTTGCAAAATGGCGACAAGTATTAAAATTCAATCACTTATTACTCAGTAGTGTTCAATTTTGTCAAAAAGGTCTCTATACATGAAATGTTGAGAAGCCTAAAGCTCATCTAAGTAAAATATAAAAAATATATATTTTTGCTTGAAAACAAGCGATGTATCAGTTCGATCGTACCCCCATACTAGCCATTTTGAGACTTTCGAAAGAGTTAACGCTCTTAACTGCTTGGTTTCGAAGATTAAAATTTTAATTTTTAATATCGCATAGAACTAACGTGCAGCCCCTATACGTTATGTTTAAAAAAAATATATAAAATTTTTTTTCAAAATGGCGGCTATCGTAAAAATTCAAAGTGTCATAACTTTGCTAAATCAAATCCTACTGAAAAATGTCGTATGCAAAAAGTGTTTGGAATTTTATTTTGCATATAAAAGCAATTTTTAATTATTTTTTTTTTAATAAAAACCGAGTCTTACCATATATTGACCGAGACCTCGAACGAGCTTTTATGCGACTCTGCATACAGTTAACGCTCGTATGAAGCTTCTATTTAAGAAATTGACTTGAATTTTTTATACCAAATAGAGCTTTCAACTATACTTACGATACTATACAAAAAAATTAAAAATTAAAAAATAAAAGTATTTTTTTTTCAAAACACGTTTAGTGTGATGAGTCGATCGACCCACCATACATACGCTCATAAGATTTTCAATATAGTTAAGGTCAGTGTGAGCTTATTTATACATATTTGAATTTCAAAATTTTGTGACAGTATAGAATTCTTTAGCATCCTGTGTATGTTTGTTAGCAAAATCCATTTTGTCAATTTTTTGCAAAATGGCGACAAGTATTAAAATTCAATCACTTATTACTCAGTAGTGTTCAATTTTGTCAAAAAGGTCTCTATACATGAAATGTTGAGAAGCCTAAAGCTCATCTAAGTAAAATATAAAAAATATATATTTTTGCTTGAAAACAAGCGATGTATCAGTTCGATCGTACCCCCATACTAGCCATTTTGAGACTTTCGGAAGAGTTAACGCTCTTAACTGCTTGGTTTCGAAGATTAAAATTTTAATTTTTAATATCGCATAGAACTAACGTGCAGCCCCTATACGTTATGTTTAAAAAAAATATATAAAATTTTTTTTCAAAATGGCGGCTATCGTAAAAATTCAAAGTGTCATAACTTTGCTAAATCAAATCCTACTGAAAAATGTCGTATGCAAAAAGTGTTTGGAATTTTATTTTGCATATAAAAGCAATTTTTAATTATTTTTTTTTTAATAAAAACCGAGTCTTACCATATATTGACCGAGACCTCGAACGAGCTTTTATGCGACTCTGCATACAGTTAACGCTCGTATGAAGCTTCTATTTATGAAATTGACTTGAATTTTTTATACCAAATAGAGCTTTCAACTATACTTACGATACTATACAAAAAAATTAAAAATTAAAAAATAAAAGTATTTTTTTTTCAAAACACGTTTAGTGTGATGAGTCGATCGACCCACCATACATACGCTCATAAGATTTTCAATATAGTTAAGGTCAGTGTGAGCTTATTTATACATATTTGAATTTCAAAATTTTGTGACAGTATAGAATTCTTAAGCATCCTGTGTATGTTTGTTAGCAAAATCCATTTTGTCAATTTTTTGCAAAATGGCGACAAGTATTAAAATTCAATCACTTATTACTCAGTAGTGTTCAATTTTGTCAAAAAGGTCTCTATACATGAAATGTTGAGAAGCCTAAAGCTCATCTAAGTAAAATATAAAAAATATATATTTTTGCTTGAAAACAAGCGATGTATCAGTTCGATCGTACCCCCATACTAGCCATTTTGAGACTTTCGAAAGAGTTAACGCTCTTAACTGCTTGGTTTCGAAGATTAAAATTTTAATTTTTAATATCGCATAGAACTAACGTGCAGCCCCTATACGTTATGTTTAAAAAAAATATATAAAATTTTTTTTCAAAATGGCGGCTATCGTAAAAATTCAAAGTGTCATAACTTTGCTAAATCAAATCCTACTGAAAAATGTCGTATGCAAAAAGTGTTTGGAATTTTATTTTGCATATAAAAGCAATTTTTAATTATTTTTTTTTTAATAAAAACCGAGTCTTACCATATATTGACCGAGACCTCGAACGAGCTTTTATGCGACTCTGCATACAGTTAACGCTCGTATGAAGCTTCTATTTAAGAAATTGACTTGAATTTTTTATACCAAATAGAGCTTTCAACTATACTTACGATACTATACAAAAAAATTAAAAATTAAAAAATAAAAGTATTTTTTTTTCAAAACACGTTTAGTGTGATGAGTCGATCGACCCACCATACATACGCTCATAAGATTTTCAATATAGTTAAGGTCAGTGTGAGCTTATTTATACATATTTGAATTTCAAAATTTTGTGACAGTATAGAATTCTTTAGCATCCTGTGTATGTTTGTTAGCAAAATCCATTTTGTCAATTTTTTGCAAAATGGCGACAAGTATTAAAATTCAATCACTTATTACTCAGTAGTGTTCAATTTTGTCAAAAAGGTCTCTATACATGAAATGTTGAGAAGCCTAAAGCTCATCTAAGTAAAATATAAAAAATATATATTTTTGCTTGAAAACAAGCGATGTATCAGTTCGATCGTACCCCCATACTAGCCATTTTGAGACTTTCGGAAGAGTTAACGCTCTTAACTGCTTGGTTTCGAAGATTAAAATTTTAATTTTTAATATCGCATAGAACTAACGTGCAGCCCCTATACGTTATGTTTAAAAAAAATATATAAAATTTTTTTTCAAAATGGCGGCTATCGTAAAAATTCAAAGTGTCATAACTTTGCTAAATCAAATCCTACTGAAAAATGTCGTATGCAAAAAGTGTTTGGAATTTTATTTTGCATATAAAAGCAATTTTTAATTATTTTTTTTTTAATAAAAACCGAGTCTTACCATATATTGACCGAGACCTCGAACGAGCTTTTATGCGACTCTGCATACAGTTAACGCTCGTATGAAGCTTCTATTTGAGAAATTGACTTGAATTTTTTATACTAAATAGAGCTTTCAACTATACTTACGATACTATACAAAAAAATTAAAAATTTAAAAATAAAAGTATTTTTTTTTCAAAACACGTTTAGTGTGATGAGTCGATCGACCCACCATACATACGCTCATAAGATTTTCAATATAGTTAAGGTCAGTGTGAGCTTATTTATACATATTTGAATTTCAAAATTTTGTGACAGTATAGAATTCTTAAGCATCCTGTGTATGTTTGTTAGCAAAATCCATTTTGTCAATTTTTTGCAAAATGGCGACAAGTATTAAAATTCAATCACTTATTACTCAGTAGTGTTCAATTTTGTCAAAAAGGTCTCTATACATGAAATGTTGAGAAGCCTAAAGCTCATCTAAGTAAAATATAAAAAATATATATTTTTGCTTGAAAACAAGCGATGTATCAGTTCGATCGTACCCCCATACTAGCCATTTTGAGACTTTCGAAAGAGTTAACGCTCTTAACTGCTTGGTTTCGAAGATTAAAATTTTAATTTTTAATATCGCATAGAACTAACGTGCAGCCCCTATACGTTATGTTTAAAAAAAATATATAAAATTTTTTTTCAAAATGGCGGCTATCGTAAAAATTCAAAGTGTCATAACTTTGCTAAATCAAATCCTACTGAAAAATGTCGTATGCAAAAAGTGTTTGGAATTTTATTTTGCATATAAAAGCAATTTTTAATTATTTTTTTTTTAATAAAAACCGAGTCTTACCATATATTGACCGAGACCTCGAACGAGCTTTTATGCGACTCTGCATACAGTTAACGCTCGTATGAAGCTTCTATTTAAGAAATTGACTTGAATTTTTTATACCAAATAGAGCTTTCAACTATACTTACGATACTATACAAAAAAATTAAAAATTAAAAAATAAAAGTATTTTTTTTTCAAAACACGTTTAGTGTGATGAGTCGATCGACCCACCATACATACGCTCATAAGATTTTCAATATAGTTAAGGTCAGTGTGAGCTTATTTATACATATTTGAATTTTAAAATTTTGTGACAGTATAGAATTCTTAAGCATCCTGTGTATGTTTGTTAGCAAAATCCATTTTGTCAATTTTTTGCAAAATGGCGACAAGTATTAAAATTCAATCACTTATTACTCAGTAGTGTTCAATTTTGTCAAAAAGGTCTCTATACATGAAATGTTGAGAAGCCTAAAGCTCATCTAAGTAAAATATAAAAAATATATATTTTTGCTTGAAAACAAGCGATGTATCAGTTCGATCGTACCCCCATACTAGCCATTTTGAGACTTTCGGAAGAGTTAACGCTCTTAACTGCTTGGTTTCGAAGATTAAAATTTTAATTTTTAATATCGCATAGAACTAACGTGCAGCCCCTATACGTTATGTTTAAAAAAAATATATAAAATTTTTTTTCAAAATGGCGGCTATCGTAAAAATTCAAAGTGTCATAACTTTGCTAAATCAAATCCTACTGAAAAATGTCGTATGCAAAAAGTGTTTGGAATTTTATTTTGCATATAAAAGCAATTTTTAATTATTTTTTTTTTAATAAAAACCGAGTCTTACCATATATTGACCGAGACCTCGAACGAGCTTTTATGCGACTCTGCATACAGTTAACGCTCGTATGAAGCTTCTATTTAAGAAATTGACTTGAATTTTTTATACCAAATAGAGCTTTCAACTATACTTACGATACTATACAAAAAAATTAAAAATTAAAAAATAAAAGTATTATTTTTTCAAAACACGTTTAGTGTGATGAGTCGATCGACCCACCATACATACGCTCATAAGATTTTCAATATAGTTAAGGTCAGTGTGAGCTTATTTATACATATTTGAATTTCAAAATTTTGTGACAGTATAGAATTCTTAAGCATCCTGTGTATGTTTGTTAGCAAAATCCATTTTGTCAATTTTTTGCAAAATGGCGACAAGTATTAAAATTCAATCACTTATTACTCAGTAGTGTTCAATTTTGTCAAAAAGGTCTCTATACATGAAATGTTGAGAAGCCTAAAGCTCATCTAAGTAAAATATAAAAAATATATATTTTTGCTTGAAAACAAGCGATGTATCAGTTCGATCGTACCCCCATACTAGCCATTTTGAGACTTTCGGAAGAGTTAACGCTCTTAACTGCTTGGTTTCGAAGATTAAAATTTTAATTTTTAATATCGCATAGAACTAACGTGCAGCCCCTATACGTTATGTTTAAAAAAAATATATAAAATTTTTTTTCAAAATGGCGGCTATCGTAAAAATTCAAAGTGTCATAACTTTGCTAAATCAAATCCTACTGAAAAATGTCGTATCCAAAAAGTGTTTGGAATTTTATTTTGCATATAAAAGCAATTTTTAATTATTTTTTTTTTAATAAAAACCGAGTCTTACCATATATTGACCGAGACCTCGAACGAGCTTTTATGCGACTCTGCATACAGTTAACGCTCGTATGAAGCTTCTATTTATGAAATTGACTTGAATTTTTTATACCAAATAGAGCTTTCAACTATACTTACGATACTATACAAAAAAATTAAAAATTAAAAAATAAAAGTATTTTTTTTTCAAAACACGTTTAGTGTGATGAGTCGATCGACCCACCATACATACGCTCATAAGATTTTCAATATAGTTAAGGTCAGTGTGAGCTTATTTATACATATTTGAATTTCACAATTTTGTGACAGTATAGAATTCTTAAGCATCCTGTGTATGTTTGTTAGCAAAATCCATTTTGTCAATTTTTTGCAAAATGGCGACAAGTATTAAAATTCAATCACTTATTACTCAGTAGTGTTCAATTTTGTCAAAAAGGTCTCTATACATGAAATGTTGAGAAGCCTAAAGCTCATCTAAGTAAAATATAAAAAATATATATTTTTGCTTGAAAACAAGCGATGTATCAGTTCGATCGTACCCCCATACTAGCCATTTTGAGACTTTCGGAAGAGTTAACGCTCTTAACTGCTTGGTTTCGAAGATTAAAATTTTAATTTTTAATATCGCATAGAACTAACGTGCAGCCCCTATACGTTATGTTTAAAAAAAATATATAAAATTTTTTTTCAAAATGGCGGCTATCGTAAAAATTCAAAGTGTCATAACTTTGCTAAATCAAATCCTACTGAAAAATGTCGTATCCAAAAAGTGTTTGGAATTTTATTTTGCATATAAAAGCAATTTTTAATTATTTTTTTTTTAATAAAAACCGAGTCTTACCATATATTGACCGAGACCTCGAACGAGCTTTTATGCGACTCTGCATACAGTTAACGCTCGTATGAAGCTTCTATTTATGAAATTGACTTGAATTTTTTATACCAAATAGAGCTTTCAACTATACTTACGATACTATACAAAAAAATTAAAAATTAAAAAATAAAAGTATTTTTTTTTCAAAACACGTTTAGTGTGATGAGTCGATCGACCCACCATACATACGCTCATAAGATTTTCAATATAGTTAAGGTCAGTGTGAGCTTATTTATACATATTTGAATTTCAAAATTTTGTGACAGTATAGAATTCTTAAGCATCCTGTGTATGTTTGTTAGCAAAATCCATTTTGTCAATTTTTTGCAAAATGGCGACAAGTATTAAAATTCAATCACTTATTACTCAGTAGTGTTCAATTTTGTCAAAAAGGTCTCTATACATGAAATGTTGAGAAGCCTAAAGCTCATCTAAGTAAAATATAAAAAATATATATTTTTGCTTGAAAACAAGCGATGTATCAGTTCGATCGTACCCCCATACTAGCCATTTTGAGACTTTCGGAAGAGTTAACGCTCTTAACTGCTTGGTTTCGAAGATTAAAATTTTAATTTTTAATATCGCATAGAACTAACGTGCAGCCCCTATACGTTATGTTTAAAAAAAATATATAAAATTTTTTTTCAAAATGGCGGCTATCGTAAAAATTCAAAGTGTCATAACTTTGCTAAATCAAATCCTACTGAAAAATGTCGTATGCAAAAAGTGTTTGGAATTTTATTTTGCATATAAAAGCAATTTTTAATTATTTTTTTTTTAATAAAAACCGAGTCTTACCATATATTGACCGAGACCTCGAACGAGCTTTTATGCGACTCTGCATACAGTTAACGCTCGTATGAAGCTTCTATTTAAAATATTGTTTTGAATTTTTTATACCAAATAGAGTTTTCAACTATACTTACGATACTATACAAAAAAATTAAAAATTAAAAAATAAAAGTATTTTTTTTTCAAAACACGTTTAGTGTGATGAGTCGATCGACCCACCATACATACGCTCATAAGATTTTCAATATAGTTAAGGTCAGTGTGAGCTTATTTATACATATTTGAATTTCAAAATTTTGTGACAGTATAGAATTCTTAAGCATCCTGTGTATGTTTGTTAGCAAAATCCATTTTGTCAATTTTTTGCAAAATGGCGACAAGTATTAAAATTCAATCACTTATTACTCAGTAGTGTTCAATTTTGTCAAAAAGGTCTCTATACATGAAATGTTGAGAAGCCTAAAGCTCATCTAAGTAAAATATAAAAAATATATATTTTTGCTTGAAAACAAGCGATGTATCAGTTCGATCGTACCCCCATACTAGCCATTTTGAGACTTTCGGAAGAGTTAACGCTCTTAACTGCTTGGTTTCGAAGATTAAAATTTTAATTTTTAATATCGCATAGAACTAACGTGCAGCCCCTATACGTTATGTTTAAAAAAAATATATAAAATTTTTTTTCAAAATGGCGGCTATCGTAAAAATTCAAAGTGTCATAACTTTGCTAAATCAAATCCTACTGAAAAATGTCGTATGCAAAAAGTGTTTGGAATTTTATTTTGCATATAAAAGCAATTTTTAATTATTTTTTTTTTAATAAAAACCGAGTCTTACCATATATTGACCGAGACCTCGAACGAGCTTTTATGCGACTCTGCATACAGTTAACGCTCGTATGAAGCTTCTATTTAAGAAATTGACTTGAATTTTTAATACTAAATAGAGCTTTCAACTATACTTACGATACTATACAAAAAAATTAAAAATTAAAAAATAAAAGTATTTTTTTTTCAAAACACGTTTAGTGTGATGAGTCGATCGACCCACCATACATACGCTCATAAGATTTTCAATATAGTTAAGGTCAGTGTGAGCTTATTTATACATATTTGAATTTCAAAATTTTGTGACAGTATAGAATTCTTAAGCATCCTGTGTATGTTTGTTAGCAAAATCCATTTTGTCAATTTTTTGCAAAATGGCGACAAGTATTAAAATTCAATCACTTATAACTCAGTAGTGTTCAATTTTGTCAAAAAGGTCTCTATACATGAAATGTTGAGAAGCCTAAAGCTCATCTAAGTAAAATATAAAAAATATATATTTTTGCTTGAAAACAAGCGATGTATCAGTTCGATCGTACCCCTATACTAGCCATTTTGAGACTTTCGGAAGAGTTAACGCTCTTAACTGCTTGGTTTCAAAGATTAAAATTTTAATTTGTCATATCGCATAGAACTAACGTGCAGCCCCTATACGTTATGTTTAAAAAAAATATATAAAATTTTTTTTCAAAATGGCGGCTATCGTAAAAATTCAAAGTGTCATAAATTTGCTAAATAAAATCCTACTAAAAAATGTCGTATGCAAAAAGTGTTTGGAATTTTAATTTGAATATAAAAGCAATTTTTAATTATGTTTTTTGAATAAAAACCGAGTCTTACCATATATTGACCGAGACCTCGAACGAGCTTTTATGCGACTCTGCATACAGTTAACGCTCGTATGAAGCTTCTATTTAAGAAATTGACTTGAATTTTTTATACCAAATAGAGCTTTCAACTATACTTACGATACTATACAAAAAAATTAAAAATTAAAAAATAAAAGTATTTTTTTTTCAAAACACGTTTAGTGTGATGAGTCGATCGACCCACCATACATACGCTCATAAGATTTTCAATATAGTTAAGGTCAGTGTGAGCTTATTTATACATATTTGAATTTCAAAATTTTGTGACAGTATAGAATTCTTAAGCATCCTGTGTATGTTTGTTAGCAAAATCCATTTTGTCAATTTTTTGCAAAATGGCGACAAGTATTAAAATTCAATCACTTATTACTCAGTAGTGTTCAATTTTGTCAAAAAGGTCTCTATACATGAAATGTTGAGAAGCCTAAAGCTCATCTAAGTAAAATATAAAAAATATATATTTTTGCTTGAAAACAAGCGATGTATCAGTTCGATCGTACCCCCATACTAGCCATTTTGAGACTTTCGAAAGAGTTAACGCTCTTAACTGCTTGGTTTCGAAGATTAAAATTTTAATTTTTAATATCGCATAGAACTAACGTGCAGCCCCTATACGTTATGTTTAAAAAAAATATATAAAATTTTTTTTCAAAATGGCGGCTATCGTAAAAATTCAAAGTGTCATAACTTTGCTAAATCAAATCCTACTGAAAAATGTCGTATGCAAAAAGTGTTTGGAATTTTATTTTGCATATAAAAGCAATTTTTAATTATTTTTTTTTTAATAAAAACCGAGTCTTACCATATATTGACCGAGACCTCGAACGAGCTTTTATGCGACTCTGCATACAGTTAACGCTCGTATGAAGCTTCTATTTAAGAAATTGACTTGAATTTTTTATACCAAATAGAGCTTTCAACTATACTTACGATACTATACAAAAAAATTAAAAATTAAAAAATAAAAGTATTTTTTTTTCAAAACACGTTTAGTGTGATGAGTCGATCGACCCACCATACATACGCTCATAAGATTTTCAATATAGTTAAGGTCAGTGTGAGCTTATTTATACATATTTGAATTTCAAAATTTTGTGACAGTATAGAATTCTTAAGCATCCTGTGTATGTTTGTTAGCAAAATCCATTTTGTCAATTTTTTGCAAAATGGCGACAAGTATTAAAATTCAATCACTTATTACTCAGTAGTGTTCAATTTTGTCAAAAAGGTCTCTATACATGAAATGTTGAGAAGCCTAAAGCTCATCTAAGTAAAATATAAAAAATATATATTTTTGCTTGAAAACAAGCGATGTATCAGTTCGATCGTACCCCCATACTAGCCATTTTGAGACTTTCGGAAGAGTTAACGCTCTTAACTGCTTGGTTTCGAAGATTAAAATTTTAATTTTTAATATCGCATAGAACTAACGTGCAGCCCCTATACGTTATGTTTAAAAAAAATATATAAAATTTTTTTTCAAAATGGCGGCTATCGTAAAAATTCAAAGTGTCATAACTTTGCTAAATCAAATCCTACTGAAAAATGTCGTATGCAAAAAGTGTTTGGAATTTTATTTTGCATATAAAAGCAATTTTTAATTATTTTTTTTTTAATAAAAACCGAGTCTTACCATATATTGACCGAGACCTCGAACGAGCTTTTATGCGACTCTGCATACAGTTAACGCTCGTATGAAGCTTCTATTTGAGAAATTGACTTGAATTTTTTATACTAAATAGAGCTTTCAACTATACTTACGATACTATACAAAAAAATTAAAAATTTAAAAATAAAAGTATTTTTTTTTCAAAACACGTTTAGTGTGATGAGTCGATCGACCCACCATACATACGCTCATAAGATTTTCAATATAGTTAAGGTCAGTGTGAGCTTATTTATACATATTTGAATTTCAAAATTTTGTGACAGTATAGAATTCTTAAGCATCCTGTGTATGTTTGTTAGCAAAATCCATTTTGTCAATTTTTTGCAAAATGGCGACAAGTATTAAAATTCAATCACTTATTACTCAGTAGTGTTCAATTTTGTCAAAAAGGTCTCTATACATGAAATGTTGAGAAGCCTAAAGCTCATCTAAGTAAAATATAAAAAATATATATTTTTGCTTGAAAACAAGCGATGTATCAGTTCGATCGTACCCCCATACTAGCCATTTTGAGACTTTCGAAAGAGTTAACGCTCTTAACTGCTTGGTTTCGAAGATTAAAATTTTAATTTTTAATATCGCATAGAACTAACGTGCAGCCCCTATACGTTATGTTTAAAAAAAATATATAAAATTTTTTTTCAAAATGGCGGCTATCGTAAAAATTCAAAGTGTCATAACTTTGCTAAATCAAATCCTACTGAAAAATGTCGTATGCAAAAAGTGTTTGGAATTTTATTTTGCATATAAAAGCAATTTTTAATTATTTTTTTTTTAATAAAAACCGAGTCTTACCATATATTGACCGAGACCTCGAACGAGCTTTTATGCGACTCTGCATACAGTTAACGCTCGTATGAAGCTTCTATTTAAGAAATTGACTTGAATTTTTTATACCAAATAGAGCTTTCAACTATACTTACGATACTATACAAAAAAATTAAAAATTAAAAAATAAAAGTATTTTTTTTTCAAAACACGTTTAGTGTGATGAGTCGATCGACCCACCATACATACGCTCATAAGATTTTCAATATAGTTAAGGTCAGTGTGAGCTTATTTATACATATTTGAATTTCAAAATTTTGTGACAGTATAGAATTCTTAAGCATCCTGTGTATGTTTGTTAGCAAAATCCATTTTGTCAATTTTTTGCAAAATGGCGACAAGTATTAAAATTCAATCACTTATTACTCAGTAGTGTTCAATTTTGTCAAAAAGGTCTCTATACATGAAATGTTGAGAAGCCTAAAGCTCATCTAAGTAAAATATAAAAAATATATATTTTTGCTTGAAAACAAGCGATGTATCAGTTCGATCGTACCCCCATACTAGCCATTTTGAGACTTTCGGAAGAGTTAACGCTCTTAACTGCTTGGTTTCGAAGATTAAAATTTTAATTTTTAATATCGCATAGAACTAACGTGCAGCCCCTATACGTTATGTTTAAAAAAAATATATAAAATTTTTTTTCAAAATGGCGGCTATCGTAAAAATTCAAAGTGTCATAACTTTGCTAAATCAAATCCTACTGAAAAATGTCGTATGCAAAAAGTGTTTGGAATTTTATTTTGCATATAAAAGCAATTTTTAATTATTTTTTTTTTAATAAAAACCGAGTCTTACCATATATTGACCGAGACCTCGAACGAGCTTTTATGCGACTCTGCATACAGTTAACGCTCGTATGAAGCTTCTATTTATGAAATTGACTTGAATTTTTTATACCAAATAGAGCTTTCAACTATACTTACGATACTATACAAAAAAATTAAAAATTAAAAAATAAAAGTATTTTTTTTTCAAAACACGTTTAGTGTGATGAGTCGATCGACCCACCATACATACGCTCATAAGATTTTCAATATAGTTAAGGTCAGTGTGAGCTTATTTATACATATTTGAATTTCACAATTTTGTGACAGTATAGAATTCTTAAGCATCCTGTGTATGTTTGTTAGCAAAATCCATTTTGTCAATTTTTTGCAAAATGGCGACAAGTATTAAAATTCAATCACTTATTACTCAGTAGTGTTCAATTTTGTCAAAAAGGTCTCTATACATGAAATGTTGAGAAGCCTAAAGCTCATCTAAGTAAAATATAAAAAATATATATTTTTGCTTGAAAACAAGCGATGTATCAGTTCGATCGTACCCCCATACTAGCCATTTTGAGACTTTCGGAAGAGTTAACGCTCTTAACTGCTTGGTTTCGAAGATTAAAATTTTAATTTTTAATATCGCATAGAACTAACGTGCAGCCCCTATACGTTATGTTTAAAAAAAATATATAAAATTTTTTTTCAAAATGGCGGCTATCGTAAAAATTCAAAGTGTCATAACTTTGCTAAATCAAATCCTACTGAAAAATGTCGTATGCAAAAAGTGTTTGGAATTTTATTTTGCATATAAAAGCAATTTTTAATTATTTTTTTTTTAATAAAAACCGAGTCTTACCATATATTGACCGAGACCTCGAACGAGCTTTTATGCGACTCTGCATACAGTTAACGCTCGTATGAAGCTTCTATTTATGAAATTGACTTGAATTTTTTATACCAAATAGAGCTTTCAACTATACTTACGATACTATACAAAAAAATTAAAAATTAAAAAATAAAAGTATTTTTTTTTCAAAACACGTTTAGTGTGATGAGTCGATCGACCCACCATACATACGCTCATAAGATTTTCAATATAGTTAAGGTCAGTGTGAGCTTATTTATACATATTTGAATTTCAAAATTTTGTGACAGTATAGAATTCTTAAGCATCCTGTGTATGTTTGTTAGCAAAATCCATTTTGTCAATTTTTTGCAAAATGGCGACAAGTATTAAAATTCAATCACTTATTACTCAGTAGTGTTCAATTTTGTCAAAAAGGTCTCTATACATGAAATGTTGAGAAGCCTAAAGCTCATCTAAGTAAAATATAAAAAATATATATTTTTGCTTGAAAACAAGCGATGTATCAGTTCGATCGTACCCCCATACTAGCCATTTTGAGACTTTCGGAAGAGTTAACGCTCTTAACTGCTTGGTTTCGAAGATTAAAATTTTAATTTTTAATATCGCATAGAACTAACGTGCAGCCCCTATACGTTATGTTTAAAAAAAATATATAAAATTTTTTTTCAAAATGGCGGCTATCGTAAAAATTCAAAGTGTCATAACTTTGCTAAATCAAATCCTACTGAAAAATGTCGTATGCAAAAAGTGTTTGGAATTTTATTTTGCATATAAAAGCAATTTTTAATTATTTTTTTTTTAATAAAAACCGAGTCTTACCATATATTGACCGAGACCTCGAACGAGCTTTTATGCGACTCTGCATACAGTTAACGCTCGTATGAAGCTTCTATTTAAAATATTGTTTTGAATTTTTTATACCAAATAGAGTTTTCAACTATACTTACGATACTATACAAAAAAATTAAAAATTAAAAAATAAAAGTATTTTTTTTTCAAAACACGTTTAGTGTGATGAGTCGATCGACCCACCATACATACGCTCATAAGATTTTCAATATAGTTAAGGTCAGTGTGAGCTTATTTATACATATTTGAATTTCAAAATTTTGTGACAGTATAGAATTCTTAAGCATCCTGTGTATGTTTGTTAGCAAAATCCATTTTGTCAATTTTTTGCAAAATGGCGACAAGTATTAAAATTCAATCACTTATTACTCAGTAGTGTTCAATTTTGTCAAAAAGGTCTCTATACATGAAATGTTGAGAAGCCTAAAGCTCATCTAAGTAAAATATAAAAAATATATATTTTTGCTTGAAAACAAGCGATGTATCAGTTCGATCGTACCCCCATACTAGCCATTTTGAGACTTTCGGAAGAGTTAACGCTCTTAACTGCTTGGTTTCGAAGATTAAAATTTTAATTTTTAATATCGCATAGAACTAACGTGCAGCCCCTATACGTTATGTTTAAAAAAAATATATAAAATTTTTTTTCAAAATGGCGGCTATCGTAAAAATTCAAAGTGTCATAACTTTGCTAAATCAAATCCTACTGAAAAATGTCGTATGCAAAAAGTGTTTGGAATTTTATTTTGCATATAAAAGCAATTTTTAATTATTTTTTTTTTAATAAAAACCGAGTCTTACCATATATTGACCGAGACCTCGAACGAGCTTTTATGCGACTCTGCATACAGTTAACGCTCGTATGAAGCTTCTATTTAAGAAATTGACTTGAATTTTTAATACTAAATAGAGCTTTCAACTATACTTACGATACTATACAAAAAAATTAAAAATTAAAAAATAAAAGTATTTTTTTTTCAAAACACGTTTAGTGTGATGAGTCGATCGACCCACCATACATACGCTCATAAGATTTTCAATATAGTTAAGGTCAGTGTGAGCTTATTTATACATATTTGAATTTCAAAATTTTGTGACAGTATAGAATTCTTAAGCATCCTGTGTATGTTTGTTAGCAAAATCCATTTTGTCAATTTTTTGCAAAATGGCGACAAGTATTAAAATTCAATCACTTATAACTCAGTAGTGTTCAATTTTGTCAAAAAGGTCTCTATACATGAAATGTTGAGAAGCCTAAAGCTCATCTAAGTAAAATATAAAAAATATATATTTTTGCTTGAAAACAAGCGATGTATCAGTTCGATCGTACCCCTATACTAGCCATTTTGAGACTTTCGGAAGAGTTAACGCTCTTAACTGCTTGGTTTCAAAGATTAAAATTTTAATTTGTCATATCGCATAGAACTAACGTGCAGCCCCTATACGTTATGTTTAAAAAAAATATATAAAATTTTTTTTCAAAATGGCGGCTATCGTAAAAATTCAAAGTGTCATAAATTTGCTAAATAAAATCCTACTAAAAAATGTCGTATGCAAAAAGTGTTTGGAATTTTAATTTGAATATAAAAGCAATTTTTAATTATGTTTTTTGAATAAAAACCGAGTCTTACCATATATTGACCGAGACCTCGAACGAGCTTTTATGCGACTCTGCATACAGTTAACGCTCGTATGAAGCTTCTATTTAAGAAATTGACTTGAATTTTTTATACCAAATAGAGCTTTCAACTATACTTACGATACTATACAAAAAAATTAAAAATTAAAAAATAAAAGTATTTTTTTTTCAAAACACGTTTAGTGTGATGAGTCGATCGACCCACCATACATACGCTCATAAGATTTTCAATATAGTTAAGGTCAGTGTGAGCTTATTTATACATATTTGAATTTCAAAATTTTGTGACAGTATAGAATTCTTAAGCATCCTGTGTATGTTTGTTAGCAAAATCCATTTTGTCAATTTTTTGCAAAATGGCGACAAGTATTAAAATTCAATCACTTATTACTCAGTAGTGTTCAATTTTGTCAAAAAGGTCTCTATACATGAAATGTTGAGAAGCCTAAAGCTCATCTAAGTAAAATATAAAAAATATATATTTTTGCTTGAAAACAAGCGATGTATCAGTTCGATCGTACCCCCATACTAGCCATTTTGAGACTTTCGAAAGAGTTAACGCTCTTAACTGCTTGGTTTCGAAGATTAAAATTTTAATTTTTAATATCGCATAGAACTAACGTGCAGCCCCTATACGTTATGTTTAAAAAAAATATATAAAATTTTTTTTCAAAATGGCGGCTATCGTAAAAATTCAAAGTGTCATAACTTTGCTAAATCAAATCCTACTGAAAAATGTCGTATGCAAAAAGTGTTTGGAATTTTATTTTGCATATAAAAGCAATTTTTAATTATTTTTTTTTTAATAAAAACCGAGTCTTACCATATATTGACCGAGACCTCGAACGAGCTTTTATGCGACTCTGCATACAGTTAACGCTCGTATGAAGCTTCTATTTAAGAAATTGACTTGAATTTTTTATACCAAATAGAGCTTTCAACTATACTTACGATACTATACAAAAAAATTAAAAATTAAAAAATAAAAGTATTTTTTTTTCAAAACACGTTTAGTGTGATGAGTCGATCGACCCACCATACATACGCTCATAAGATTTTCAATATAGTTAAGGTCAGTGTGAGCTTATTTATACATATTTGAATTTCAAAATTTTGTGACAGTATAGAATTTTTAAGCATCCTGTGTATGTTTGTTAGCAAAATCCATTTTGTCAATTTTTTGCAAAATGGCGACAAGTATTAAAATTCAATCACTTATTACTCAGTAGTGTTCAATTTTGTCAAAAAGGTCTCTATACATGAAATGTTGAGAAGCCTAAAGCTCATCTAAGTAAAATATAAAAAATATATATTTTTGCTTGAAAACAAGCGATGTATCAGTTCGATCGTACCCCCATACTAGCCATTTTGAGACTTTCGGAAGAGTTAACGCTCTTAACTGCTTGGTTTCGAAGATTAAAATTTTAATTTTTAATATCGCATAGAACTAACGTGCAGCCCCTATACGTTATGTTTAAAAAAAATATATAAAATTTTTTTTCAAAATGGCGGCTATCGTAAAAATTCAAAGTGTCATAACTTTGCTAAATCAAATCCTACTGAAAAATGTCGTATGCAAAAAGTGTTTGGAATTTTATTTTGCATATAAAAGCAATTTTTAATTATTTTTTTTTTAATAAAAACCGAGTCTTACCATATATTGACCGAGACCTCGAACGAGCTTTTATGCGACTCTGCATACAGTTAACGCTCGTATGAAGCTTCTATTTGAGAAATTGACTTGAATTTTTTATACTAAATAGAGCTTTCAACTATACTTACGATACTATACAAAAAAATTAAAAATTTAAAAATAAAAGTATTTTTTTTTCAAAACACGTTTAGTGTGATGAGTCGATCGACCCACCATACATACGCTCATAAGATTTTCAATATAGTTAAGGTCAGTGTGAGCTTATTTATACATATTTGAATTTCAAAATTTTGTGACAGTATAGAATTCTTAAGCATCCTGTGTATGTTTGTTAGCAAAATCCATTTTGTCAATTTTTTGCAAAATGGCGACAAGTATTAAAATTCAATCACTTATTACTCAGTAGTGTTCAATTTTGTCAAAAAGGTCTCTATACATGAAATGTTGAGAAGCCTAAAGCTCATCTAAGTAAAATATAAAAAATATATATTTTTGCTTGAAAACAAGCGATGTATCAGTTCGATCGTACCCCCATACTAGCCATTTTGAGACTTTCGAAAGAGTTAACGCTCTTAACTGCTTGGTTTCGAAGATTAAAATTTTAATTTTTAATATCGCATAGAACTAACGTGCAGCCCCTATACGTTATGTTTAAAAAAAATATATAAAATTTTTTTTCAAAATGGCGGCTATCGTAAAAATTCAAAGTGTCATAACTTTGCTAAATCAAATCCTACTGAAAAATGTCGTATGCAAAAAGTGTTTGGAATTTTATTTTGCATATAAAAGCAATTTTTAATTATTTTTTTTTTAATAAAAACCGAGTCTTACCATATATTGACCGAGACCTCGAACGAGCTTTTATGCGACTCTGCATACAGTTAACGCTCGTATGAAGCTTCTATTTAAGAAATTGACTTGAATTTTTTATACCAAATAGAGCTTTCAACTATACTTACGATACTATACAAAAAAATTAAAAATTAAAAAATAAAAGTATTTTTTTTTCAAAACACGTTTAGTGTGATGAGTCGATCGACCCACCATACATACGCTCATAAGATTTTCAATATAGTTAAGGTCAGTGTGAGCTTATTTATACATATTTGAATTTCAAAATTTTGTGACAGTATAGAATTCTTAAGCATCCTGTGTATGTTTGTTAGCAAAATCCATTTTGTCAATTTTTTGCAAAATGGCGACAAGTATTAAAATTCAATCACTTATTACTCAGTAGTGTTCAATTTTGTCAAAAAGGTCTCTATACATGAAATGTTGAGAAGCCTAAAGCTCATCTAAGTAAAATATAAAAAATATATATTTTTGCTTGAAAACAAGCGATGTATCAGTTCGATCGTACCCCCATACTAGCCATTTTGAGACTTTCGGAAGAGTTAACGCTCTTAACTGCTTGGTTTCGAAGATTAAAATTTTAATTTTTAATATCGCATAGAACTAACGTGCAGCCCCTATACGTTATGTTTAAAAAAAATATATAAAATTTTTTTTCAAAATGGCGGCTATCGTAAAAATTCAAAGTGTCATAACTTTGCTAAATCAAATCCTACTGAAAAATGTCGTATGCAAAAAGTGTTTGGAATTTTATTTTGCATATAAAAGCAATTTTTAATTATTTTTTTTTTAATAAAAACCGAGTCTTACCATATATTGACCGAGACCTCGAACGAGCTTTTATGCGACTCTGCATACAGTTAACGCTCGTATGAAGCTTCTATTTGAGAAATTGACTTGAATTTTTTATACTAAATAGAGCTTTCAACTATACTTACGATACTATACAAAAAAATTAAAAATTTAAAAATAAAAGTATTTTTTTTTCAAAACACGTTTAGTGTGATGAGTCGATCGACCCACCATACATACGCTCATAAGATTTTCAATATAGTTAAGGTCAGTGTGAGCTTATTTATACATATTTGAATTTCAAAATTTTGTGACAGTATAGAATTCTTAAGCATCCTGTGTATGTTTGTTAGCAAAATCCATTTTGTCAATTTTTTGCAAAATGGCGACAAGTATTAAAATTCAATCACTTATTACTCAGTAGTGTTCAATTTTGTCAAAAAGGTCTCTATACATGAAATGTTGAGAAGCCTAAAGCTCATCTAAGTAAAATATAAAAAATATATATTTTTGCTTGAAAACAAGCGATGTATCAGTTCGATCGTACCCCCATACTAGCCATTTTGAGACTTTCGGAAGAGTTAACGCTCTTAACTGCTTGGTTTCGAAGATTAAAATTTTAATTTTTAATATCGCATAGAACTAACGTGCAGCCCCTATACGTTATGTTTAAAAAAAATATATAAAATTTTTTTTCAAAATGGCGGCTATCGTAAAAATTCAAAGTGTCATAACTTTGCTAAATCAAATCTTACTGAAAAATGTCGTATGCAAAAAGTGTTTGGAATTATATTTTGCATATAAAAGCAATTTTTAATTATTTTTTTTTTAATAAAAACCGAGTCTTACCATATATTGACCGAGACCTCGAACGAGCTTTTATGCGACTCTGCATACAGTTAACGCTCGTATGAAGCTTCTATTTAAGAAATTGACTTGAATTTTTTATACCAAATAGAGCTTTCAACTATACTTACGATACTATACAAAAAAATTAAAAATTAAAAAATAAAAGTATTTTTTTTTCAAAACACGTTTAGTGTGATGAGTCGATCGACCCACCATACATACGCTCATAAGATTTTCAATATAGTTAAGGTCAGTGTGAGCTTATTTATACATATTTGAATTTCAAAATTTTGTGACAGTATAGAATTCTTAAGCATCCTGTGTATGTTTGTTAGCAAAATCCATTTTGTCAATTTTTTGCAAAATGGCGACAAGTATTAAAATTCAATCACTTATTACTCAGTAGTGTTCAATTTTGTCAAAAAGGTCTCTATACATGAAATGTTGAGAAGCCTAAAGCTCATCTAAGTAAAATATAAAAAATATATATTTTTGCTTGAAAACAAGCGATGTATCAGTTCGATCGTACCCCCATACTAGCCATTTTGAGACTTTCGAAAGAGTTAACGCTCTTAACTGCTTGGTTTCGAAGATTAAAATTTTAATTTTTAATATCGCATAGAACTAACGTGCAGCCCCTATACGTTATGTTTAAAAAAAATATATAAAATTTTTTTTCAAAATGGCGGCTATCGTAAAAATTCAAAGTGTCATAACTTTGCTAAATCAAATCCTACTGAAAAATGTCGTATGCAAAAAGTGTTTGGAATTTTATTTTGCATATAAAAGCAATTTTTAATTATTTTTTTTTTAATAAAAACCGAGTCTTACCATATATTGACCGAGACCTCGAACGAGCTTTTATGCGACTCTGCATACAGTTAACGCTCGTATGAAGCTTCTATTTAAGAAATTGACTTGAATTTTTTATACCAAATAGAGCTTTCAACTATACTTACGATACTATACAAAAAAATTAAAAATTAAAAAATAAAAGTATTTTTTTTTCAAAACACGTTTAGTGTGATGAGTCGATCGACCCACCATACATACGCTCATAAGATTTTCAATATAGTTAAGGTCAGTGTGAGCTTATTTATACATATTTGAATTTCAAAATTTTGTGACAGTATAGAATTCTTTAGCATCCTGTGTATGTTTGTTAGCAAAATCCATTTTGTCAATTTTTTGCAAAATGGCGACAAGTATTAAAATTCAATCACTTATTACTCAGTAGTGTTCAATTTTGTCAAAAAGGTCTCTATACATGAAATGTTGAGAAGCCTAAAGCTCATCTAAGTAAAATATAAAAAATATATATTTTTGCTTGAAAACAAGCGATGTATCAGTTCGATCGTACCCCCATACTAGCCATTTTGAGACTTTCGGAAGAGTTAACGCTCTTAACTGCTTGGTTTCGAAGATTAAAATTTTAATTTTTAATATCGCATAGAACTAACGTGCAGCCCCTATACGTTATGTTTAAAAAAAATATATAAAATTTTTTTTCAAAATGGCGGCTATCGTAAAAATTCAAAGTGTCATAACTTTGCTAAATCAAATCCTACTGAAAAATGTCGTATGCAAAAAGTGTTTGGAATTTTATTTTGCATATAAAAGCAATTTTTAATTATTTTTTTTTTAATAAAAACCGAGTCTTACCATATATTGACCGAGACCTCGAACGAGCTTTTATGCGACTCTGCATACAGTTAACGCTCGTATGAAGCTTCTATTTAAGAAATTGACTTGAATTTTTTATACCAAATAGAGCTTTCAACTATACTTACGATACTATACAAAAAAATTAAAAATTAAAAAATAAAAGTATTTTTTTTTCAAAACACGTTTAGTGTGATGAGTCGATCGACCCACCATACATACGCTCATAAGATTTTCAATATAGTTAAGGTCAGTGTGAGCTTATTTATACATATTTGAATTTCAAAATTTTGTGACAGTATAGAATTCTTAAGCATCCTGTGTATGTTTGTTAGCAAAATCCATTTTGTCAATTTTTTGCAAAATGGCGACAAGTATTAAAATTCAATCACTTATTACTCAGTAGTGTTCAATTTTGTCAAAAAGGTCTCTATACATGAAATGTTGAGAAGCCTAAAGCTCATCTAAGTAAAATATAAAAAATATATATTTTTGCTTGAAAACAAGCGATGTATCAGTTCGATCGTACCCCCATACTAGCCATTTTGAGACTTTCGGAAGAGTTAACGCTCTTAACTGCTTGGTTTCGAAGATTAAAATTTTAATTTTTAATATCGCATAGAACTAACGTGCAGCCCCTATACGTTATGTTTAAAAAAAATATATAAAATTTTTTTTCAAAATGGCGGCTATCGTAAAAATTCAAAGTGTCATAACTTTGCTAAATCAAATCCTACTGAAAAATGTCGTATCCAAAAAGTGTTTGGAATTTTATTTTGCATATAAAAGCAATTTTTAATTATTTTTTTTTTAATAAAAACCGAGTCTTACCATATATTGACCGAGACCTCGAACGAGCTTTTATGCGACTCTGCATACAGTTAACGCTCGTATGAAGCTTCTATTTAAGAAATTGACTTGAATTTTTTATACCAAATAGAGCTTTCAACTATACTTACGATACTATACAAAAAAATTAAAAATTAAAAAATAAAAGTATTTTTTTTTCAAAACACGTTTAGTGTGATGAGTCGATCGACCCACCATACATACGCTCATAAGATTTTCAATATAGTTAAGGTCAGTGTGAGCTTATTTATACATATTTGAATTTCAAAATTTTGTGACAGTATAGAATTCTTAAGCATCCTGTGTATGTTTGTTAGCAAAATCCATTTTGTCAATTTTTTGCAAAATGGCGACAAGTATTAAAATTCAATCACTTATTACTCAGTAGTGTTCAATTTTGTCAAAAAGGTCTCTATACATGAAATGTTGAGAAGCCTAAAGCTCATCTAAGTAAAATATAAAAAATATATATTTTTGCTTGAAAACAAGCGATGTATCAGTTCGATCGTACCCCCATACTAGCCATTTTGAGACTTTCGGAAGAGTTAACGCTCTTAACTGCTTGGTTTCGAAGATTAAAATTTTAATTTTTAATATCGCATAGAACTAACGTGCAGCCCCTATACGTTATGTTTAAAAAAAATATATAAAATTTTTTTTCAAAATGGCGGCTATCGTAAAAATTCAAAGTGTCATAACTTTGCTAAATCAAATCCTACTGAAAAATGTCGTATGCAAAAAGTGTTTGGAATTTTATTTTGCATATAAAAGCAATTTTTAATTATTTTTTTTTTAATAAAAACCGAGTCTTACCATATATTGACCGAGACCTCGAACGAGCTTTTATGCGACTCTGCATACAGTTAACGCTCGTATGAAGCTTCTATTTAAGAAATTGACTTGAATTTTTTATACCAAATAGAGCTTTCAACTATACTTACGATACTATACAAAAAAATTAAAAATTAAAAAATAAAAGTATTTTTTTTTCAAAACACGTTTAGTGTGATGAGTCGATCGACCCACCATACATACGCTCATAAGATTTTCAATATAGTTAAGGTCAGTGTGAGCTTATTTATACATATTTGAATTTCAAAATTTTGTGACAGTATAGAATTCTTAAGCATCCTGTGTATGTTTGTTAGCAAAATCCATTTTGTCAATTTTTTGCAAAATGGCGACAAGTATTAAAATTCAATCACTTATTACTCAGTAGTGTTCAATTTTGTCAAAAAGGTCTCTATACATGAAATGTTGAGAAGCCTAAAGCTCATCTAAGTAAAATATAAAAAATATATATTTTTGCTTGAAAACAAGCGATGTATCAGTTCGATCGTACCCCCATACTAGCCATTTTGAGACTTTCGGAAGAGTTAACGCTCTTAACTGCTTGGTTTCGAAGATTAAAATTTTAATTTTTAATATCGCATAGAACTAACGTGCAGCCCCTATACGTTATGTTTAAAAAAAATATATAAAATTTTTTTTCAAAATGGCGGCTATCGTAAAAATTCAAAGTGTCATAACTTTGCTAAATCAAATCCTACTGAAAAATGTCGTATGCAAAAAGTGTTTGGAATTTTATTTTGCATATAAAAGCAATTTTTAATTATTTTTTTTTTTAATAAAAACCGAGTCTTACCATATATTGACCGAGACCTCGAACGAGCTTTTATGCGACTCTGCATACAGTTAACGCTCGTATGAAGCTTCTATTTAAGAAATTGACTTGAATTTTGTATACCAAATAGAGCTTTCAACTATACTTACGATACTATACAAAAAAATTTAAAATTAAAAAATAAAAGTATTTTTTTTTCAAAACACGTTTAGTGTGATGAGTCGATCGACCCACCATACATACGCTCATAAGATTTTCAATATAGTTAAGGTCAGTGTGAGCTTATTTATACATATTTGAATTTCAAAATTTTGTGACAGTATAGAATTCTTAAGCATCCTGTGTATGTTTGTTAGCAAAATCCATTTTGTCAATTTTTTGCAAAATGGCGACAAGTATTAAAATTCAATCACTTATTACTCAGTAGTGTTCAATTTTGTCAAAAAGGTCTCTATACATGAAATGTTGAGAAGCCTAAAGCTCATCTAAGTAAAATATAAAAAATATATATTTTTGCTTGAAAACAAGCGATGTATCAGTTCGATCGTACCCCCATACTAGCCATTTTGAGACTTTCGGAAGAGTTAACGCTCTTAACTGCTTGGTTTCGAAGATTAAAATTTTAATTTTTAATATCGCATAGAACTAACGTGCAGCCCCTATACGTTATGTTTAAAAAAAATATATAAAATTTTTTTTCAAAATGGCGGCTATCGTAAAAATTCAAAGTGTCATAACTTTGCTAAATCAAATCCTACTGAAAAATGTCGTATGCAAAAAGTGTTTGGAATTTTATTTTGCATATAAAAGCAATTTTTAATTTTTTTTTTTTTTAATAAAAACCGAGTCTTACCATATATTGACCGAGACCTCGAACGAGCTTTTATGCGACTCTGCATACAGTTAACGCTCGTATGAAGCTTCTATTTAAGAAATTGACTTGAATTTTTTATACCAAATAGAGCTTTCAACTATACTTACGATACTATACAAAAAAATTAAAAATTAAAAAATAAAAGTATTTTTTTTTCAAAACACGTTTAGTGTGATGAGTCGATCGACCCACCATACATACGCTCATAAGATTTTCAATATAGTTAAGGTCAGTGTGAGCTTATTTATACATATTTGAATTTCAAAATTTTGTGACAGTATAGAATTCTTAAGCATCCTGTGTATGTTTGTTAGCAAAATCCATTTTGTCAATTTTTTGCAAAATGGCGACAAGTATTAAAATTCAATCACTTATTACTCAGTAGTGTTCAATTTTGTCAAAAAGGTCTCTATACATGAAATGTTGAGAAGCCTAAAGCTCATCTAAGTAAAATATAAAAAATATATATTTTTGCTTGAAAACAAGCGATGTATCAGTTCGATCGTACCCCCATACTAGCCATTTTGAGACTTTCGGAAGAGTTAACGCTCTTAACTGCTTGGTTTCGAAGATTAAAATTTTAATTTTTAATATCGCATAGAACTAACGTGCAGCCCCTATACGTTATGTTTAAAAAAAATATATAAAATTTTTTTTCAAAATGGCGGCTATCGTAAAAATTCAAAGTGTCATAACTTTGCTAAATCAAATCCTACTGAAAAATGTCGTATGCAAAAAGTGTTTGGAATTTTATTTTGCATATAAAAGCAATTTTTAATTATTTTTTTTTTAATAAAAACCGAGTCTTACCATATATTGACCGAGACCTCGAACGAGCTTTTATGCGACTCTGCATACAGTTAACGCTCGTATGAAGCTTCTATTTAAGAAATTGACTTGAATTTTTTATACCAAATAGAGCTTTCAACTATACTTACGATACTATACAAAAAAATTAAAAATTAAAAAATAAAAGTATTTTTTTTTCAAAACACGTTTAGTGTGATGAGTCGATCGACCCACCATACATACGCTCATAAGATTTTCAATATAGTTAAGGTCAGTGTGAGCTTATTTATACATATTTGAATTTCAAAATTTTGTGACAGTATAGAATTCTTAAGCATCCTGTGTATGTTTGTTAGCAAAATCCATTTTGTCAATTTTTTGCAAAATGGCGACAAGTATTAAAATTCAATCACTTATTACTCAGTAGTGTTCAATTTTGTCAAAAAGGTCTCTATACATGAAATGTTGAGAAGCCTAAAGCTCATCTAAGTAAAATATAAAAAATATATATTTTTGCTTGAAAACAAGCGATGTATCAGTTCGATCGTACCCCCATACTAGCCATTTTGAGACTTTCGAAAGAGTTAACGCTCTTAACTGCTTGGTTTCGAAGATTAAAATTTTAATTTTTAATATCGCATAGAACTAACGTGCAGCCCCTATACGTTATGTTTAAAAAAAATATATAAAATTTTTTTTCAAAATGGCGGCTATCGTAAAAATTCAAAGTGTCATAACTTTGCTAAATCAAATCCTACTGAAAAATGTCGTATGCAAAAAGTGTTTGGAATTTTATTTTGCATATAAAAGCAATTTTTAATTATTTTTTTTTTAATAAAAACCGAGTCTTACCATATATTGACCGAGACCTCGAACGAGCTTTTATGCGACTCTGCATACAGTTAACGCTCGTATGAAGCTTCTATTTAAGAAATTGACTTGAATTTTTTATACCAAATAGAGCTTTCAACTATACTTACGATACTATACAAAAAAATTAAAAATTTAAAAATAAAAGTATTTTTTTTTCAAAACACGTTTAGTGTGATGAGTCGATCGACCCACCATACATACGCTCATAAGATTTTCAATATAGTTAAGGTCAGTGTGAGCTTATTTATACATATTTGAATTTCAAAATTTTGTGACAGTATAGAATTCTTAAGCATCCTGTGTATGTTTGTTAGCAAAATCCATTTTGTCAATTTTTTGCAAAATGGCGACAAGTATTAAAATTCAATCACTTATTACTCAGTAGTGTTCAATTTTGTCAAAAAGGTCTCTATACATGAAATGTTGAGAAGCCTAAAGCTCATCTAAGTAAAATATAAAAAATATATATTTTTGCTTGAAAACAAGCGATGTATCAGTTCGATCGTACCCCCATACTAGCCATTTTGAGACTTTCGGAAGAGTTAACGCTCTTAACTGCTTGGTTTCGAAGATTAAAATTTTAATTTTTAATATCGCATAGAACTAACGTGCAGCCCCTATACGTTATGTTTAAAAAAAATATATAAATTTTTTTTTCAAAATGGCGGCTATCGTAAAAATTCAAAGTGTCATAACTTTGCTAAATCAAATCCTACTGAAAAATGTCGTATGCAAAAAGTGTTTGGAATTTTATTTTGCATATAAAAGCAATTTTTAATTATTTTTTTTTTAATAAAAACCGAGTCTTACCATATATTGACCGAGACCTCGAACGAGCTTTTATGCGACTCTGCATACAGTTAACGCTCGTATGAAGCTTCTATTTAAGAAATTGACTTGAATTTTTTATACCAAATAGAGCTTTCAACTATACTTACGATACTATACAAAAAAATTAAAAATTAAAAAATAAAAGTATTTTTTTTTCAAAACACGTTTAGTGTGATGAGTCGATCGACCCACCATACATACGCTCATAAGATTTTCAATATAGTTAAGGTCAGTGTGAGCTTATTTATACATATTTGAATTTCAAAATTTTGTGACAGTATAGAATTCTTAAGCACCCTGTGTATGTTTGTTAGCAAAATCCATTTTGTCAATTTTTTGCAAAATGGCGACAAGTATTAAAATTCAATCACTTATTACTCAGTAGTGTTCAATTTTGTCAAAAAGGTCTCTATACATGAAATGTTGAGAAGCCTAAAGCTCATCTAAGTAAAATATAAAAAATATATATTTTTGCTTGAAAACAAGCGATGTATCAGTTCGATCGTACCCCCATACTAGCCATTTTGAGACTTTCGGAAGAGTTAACGCTCTTAACTGCTTGGTTTCGAAGATTGAAATTTTAATTTTTAATATCGCATAGAACTAACGTGCAGCCCCTATACGTTATGTTTAAAAAAAATATATAAAATTTTTTTTCAAAATGGCGGCTATCGTAAAAATTCAAAGTGTCATAACTTTGCTAAATCAAATCCTACTGAAAAATGTCGTATGCAAAAAGTGTTTGGAATTTTATTTTGCATATAAAAGCAATTTTTAATTTTTTTTTTTTTTAATAAAAACCGAGTCTTACCATATATTGACCGAGACCTCGAACGAGCTTTTATGCGACTCTGCATACAGTTAACGCTCGTATGAAGCTTCTATTTAAGAAATTGACTTGAATTTTTTATACCAAATAGAGCTTTCAACTATACTTACGATACTATACAAAAAAATTTAAAATTAAAAAATAAAAGTATTTTTTTTTCAAAACACGTTTAGTGTGATGAGTCGATCGACCCACCATACATACGCTCATAAGATTTTCAATATAGTTAAGGTCAGTGTGAGCTTATTTATACATATTTGAATTTCAAAATTTTGTGACAGTATAGAATTCTTAAGCATCCTGTGTATGTTTGTTAGCAAAATCCATTTTGTCAATTTTTTGCAAAATGGCGACAAGTATTAAAATTCAATCACTTATTACTCAGTAGTGTTCAATTTTGTCAAAAAGGTCTCTATACATGAAATGTTGAGAAGCCTAAAGCTCATCTAAGTAAAATATAAAAAATATATATTTTTGCTTGAAAACAAGCGATGTATCAGTTCGATCGTACCCCCATACTAGCCATTTTGAGACTTTCGGAAGAGTTAACGCTCTTAACTGCTTGGTTTCGAAGATTAAAATTTTAATTTTTAATATCGCATAGAACTAACGTGCAGCCCCTATACGTTATGTTTAAAAAAAATATATAAAATTTTTTTTCAAAATGGCGGCTATCGTAAAAATTCAAAGTGTCATAACTTTGCTAAATCAAATCCTACTGAAAAATGTCGTATGCAAAAAGTGTTTGGAATTTTATTTTGCATATAAAAGCAATTTTTAATTTTTTTTTTTTTAATAAAAACCGAGTCTTACCATATATTGACCGAGACCTCGAACGAGCTTTTATGCGACTCTGCATACAGTTAACGCTCGTATGAAGCTTCTATTTAAGAAATTGACTTGAATTTTTTATACCAAATAGAGCTTTCAACTATACTTACGATACTATACAAAAAAATTAAAAATTAAAAAATAAAAGTATTTTTTTTTCAAAACACGTTTAGTGTGATGAGTCGATCGACCCACCATACATACGCTCATAAGATTTTCAATATAGTTAAGGTCAGTGTGAGCTTATTTATACATATTTGAATTTCAAAATTTTGTGACAGTATAGAATTCTTAAGCATCCTGTGTATGTTTGTTAGCAAAATCCATTTTGTCAATTTTTTGCAAAATGGCGACAAGTATTAAAATTCAATCACTTATTACTCAGTAGTGTTCAATTTTGTCAAAAAGGTCTCTATACATGAAATGTTGAGAAGCCTAAAGCTCATCTAAGTAAAATATAAAAAATATATATTTTTGCTTAAAAACAAGCGATGTATCAGTTCGATCGTACCCCCATACTAGCCATTTTGAGACTTTCGGAAGATTTAACGCTCTTAACTGCTTGGTTTCGAAGATTAAAATTTTAATTTTTAATATCGCATAGAACTAACGTGCAGCCCCTATACGTTATGTTTAAAAAAAATATATAAAATTTTTTTTCAAAATGGCGGCTATCGTAAAAATTCAAAGTGTCATAACTTTGCTAAATCAAATCCTACTGAAAAATGTCGTATGCAAAAAGTGTTTGGAATTTTATTTTGCATATAAAAGCAATTCTTAATTATTTTTTTTTTAATAAAAACCGAGTCTTACCATATATTGACCGAGACCTCGAACGAGCTTTTATGCGACTCTGCATACAGTTAACGCTCGTATGAAGCTTCTATTTAGGAAATTGACTTGAATTTTTTATACCAAATAGAGTTTTCAACTATACTTACGATACTATACAAAAAAATTAAAAATTAAAAAATAAAAGTATTTTTTTTTCAAAACACGTTTAGTGTGATGAGTCGATCGACCCACCATACATACGCTCATAAGATTTTCAATATAGTTAAGGTCAGTGTGAGCTTATTTATACATATTTGAATTTCAAAATTTTGTGACAGTATAGAATTCTTAAGCATCCTGTGTATGTTTGTTAGCAAAATCCATTTTGTCAATTTTTTGCAAAATGGCGACAAGTATTAAAATTCAATCACTTATTACTCAGTAGTGTTTAATTTTGTCAAAAAGGTCTCTATACATGAAATGTTGAGAAGCCTAAAGCTCATCTAAGTAAAATATAAAAAATATATATTTTTGCTTGAAAACAAGCGATGTATCAGTTCGATCGTACCCCCATACTAGCCATTTTGAGACTTTCGGAAGAGTTAACGCTCTTAACTGCTTGGTTTCGAAGATTAAAATTTTAATTTTTAATATCGCATTGAACTAACGTGCAGCCCCTATACGTTATGTTTAAAAAAAATATATAATTTTTTTTTTCAAAATGGCGGCTATCGTAAAAATTCAAAGTGTCATAATTTTGCTAAATCAAATCCTACTGAAAAATGTCGTATGCAAAAAGTGTTTGGAATTTTATTTTGCATATAAAAGCAATTTTTAATTATTTTTTTTTTAATAAAAACCGAGTCTTACCATATATTGACCGAGACCTCGAACGAGCTTTTATGCGACTCTGCATACAGTTAACGCTCGTATGAAGCTTCTATTTGAGAAATTGACTTGAATTTTTTATACTAAATAGAGCTTTCAACTATACTTACGATACTATACAAAAAAATTAAAAATTTAAAAATAAAAGTATTTTTTTTTCAAAACACGTTTAGTGTGATGAGTCGATCGACCCACCATACATACGCTCATAAGATTTTCAATATAGTTAAGGTCAGTGTGAGCTTATTTATACATATTTGAATTTCAAAATTTTGTGACAGTATAGAATTCTTAAGCATCCTGTGTATGTTTGTTAGCAAAATCCATTTTGTCAATTTTTTGCAAAATGGCGACAAGTATTAAAATTCAATCACTTATTACTCAGTAGTGTTCAATTTTGTCAAAAAGGTCTCTATACATGAAATGTTGAGAAGCCTAAAGCTCATCTAAGTAAAATATAAAAAATATATATTTTTGCTTGAAAACAAGCGATGTATCAGTTCGATCGTACCCCCATACTAGCCATTTTGAGACTTTCGGAAGAGTTAACGCTCTTAACTGCTTGGTTTCGAAGATTAAAATTTTAATTTTTAATATCGCATAGAACTAACGTGCAGCCCCTATACGTTATGTTTAAAAAAAATATATAAAATTTTTTTTCAAAATGGCGGCTATCGTAAAAATTCAAAGTGTCATAACTTTGCTAAATCAAATCCTACTGAAAAATGTCGTATGCAAAAAGTGTTTGGAATTTTATTTTGCATATAAAAGCAATTTTTAATTATTTTTTTTTTAATAAAAACCGAGTCTTACCATATATTGACCGAGACCTCGAACGAGCTTTTATGCGACTCTGCATACAGTTAACGCTCGTATGAAGCTTCTATTTAAGAAATTGACTTGAATTTTTTATACCAAATAGAGCTTTCAACTATACTTACGATACTATACAAAAAAATTAAAAATTAAAAAATAAAAGTATTTTTTTTTCAAAACACGTTTAGTGTGATGAGTCGATCGACCCACCATACATACGCTCATAAGATTTTCAATATAGTTAAGGTCAGTGTGAGCTTATTTATACATATTTGAATTTCAAAATTTTGTGACAGTATAGAATTCTTAAGCATCCTGTGTATGTTTGTTAGCAAAATCCATTTTGTCAATTTTTTGCAAAATGGCGACAATTATTAAAATTCAATCACTTATTACTCAGTAGTGTTCAATTTTGTCAAAAAGGTCTCTATACATGAAATGTTGAGAAGCCTAAAGCTCATCTAAGTAAAATATAAAAAATATATATTTTTGCTTGAAAACAAGCGATGTATCAGTTCGATCGTACCCCCATACTAGCCATTTTGAGACTTTCGGAAGAGTTAACGCTCTTAACTGCTTGGTTTCGAAGATTAAAATTTTAATTTTTAATATCGCATAGAACTAACGTGCAGCCCCTATACGTTATGTTTAAAAAAAATATATAAAATTTTTTTTCAAAATGGCGGCTATCGTAAAAATTCAAAGTGTCATAACTTTGCTAAATCAAATCCTACTGAAAAATGTCGTATGCAAAAAGTGTTTGGAATTTTATTTTGCATATAAAAGCAATTTTTAATTTTTTTTTTTTTTAATAAAAACCGAGTCTTACCATATATTGACCGAGACCTCGAACGAGCTTTTATGCGACTCTGCATACAGTTAACGCTCGTATGAAGCTTCTATTTAAGAAATTGACTTGAATTTTTTATACCAAATAGAGCTTTCAACTATACTTACGATACTATACAAAAAAATTTAAAATTAAAAAATAAAAGTATTTTTTTTTCAAAACACGTTTAGTGTGATGAGTCGATCGACCCACCATACATACGCTCATAAGATTTTCAATATAGTTAAGGTCAGTGTGAGCTTATTTATACATATTTGAATTTCAAAATTTTGTGACAGTATAGAATTCTTAAGCATCCTGTGTATGTTTGTTAGCAAAATCCATTTTGTCAATTTTTTGCAAAATGGCGACAAGTATTAAAATTCAATCACTTATTACTCAGTAGTGTTCAATTTTGTCAAAAAGGTCTCTATACATGAAATGTTGAGAAGCCTAAAGCTCATCTAAGTAAAATATAAAAAATATATATTTTTGCTTGAAAACAAGCGATGTATCAGTTCGATCGTACCCCCATACTAGCCATTTTGAGACTTTCGGAAGAGTTAACGCTCTTAACTGCTTGGTTTCGAAGATTAAAATTTTAATTTTTAATATCGCATAGAACTAACGTGCAGCCCCTATACGTTATGTTTAAAAAAAATATATAAAATTTTTTTTCAAAATGGCGGCTATCATAAAAATTCAAAGTGTCATAACTTTGCTAAATCAAATCCTACTGAAAAATGTCGTATGCAAAAAGTGTTTGGAATTTTATTTTGCATATAAAAGCAATTTTTAATTATTTTTTTTTTAATAAAAACCGAGTCTTACCATATATTGACCGAGACCTCGAACGAGCTTTTATGCGACTCTGCATACAGTTAACGCTCGTATGAAGCTTCTATTTAAGAAATTGACTTGAATTTTTTATACCAAATAGAGCTTTCAACTATACTTACGATACTATACAAAAAAATTAAAAATTTAAAAATAAAAGTATTTTTTTTTCAAAACACGTTTAGTGTGATGAGTCGATCGACCCACCATACATACGCTCATAAGATTTTCAATATAGTTAAGGTCAGTGTGAGCTTATTTATACATATTTGAATTTCAAAATTTTGTGACAGTATAGAATTCTTAAGCATCCTGTGTATGTTTGTTAGCAAAATCCATTTTGTCAATTTTTTGCAAAATGGCGACAAGTATTAAAATTCAATCACTTATTACTCAGTAGTGTTCAATTTTGTCAAAAAGATCTCTATACATGAAATGTTGAGAAGCCTAAAGCTCATCTAAGTAAAATATAAAAAATATATATTTTTGCTTGAAAACAAGCGATGTATCAGTTCGATCGTACCCCCATACTAGCCATTTTGAGACTTTCGAAAGAGTTAACGCTCTTAACTGCTTGGTTTCGAAGATTAAAATTTTAATTTTTAATATCGCATAGAACTAACGTGCAGCCCCTATACGTTATGTTTAAAAAAAATATATAAAATTTTTTTTCAAAATGGCGGCTATCGTAAAAATTCAAAGTGTCATAACTTAGCTAAATCAAATCCTACTGAAAAATGTCGTATGCAAAAAGTGTTTGGAATTTTATTTTGCATATAAAAGCAATTTTTAATTATTTTTTTTTTAATAAAAACCGAGTCTTACCATATATTGACCGAGACCTCGAACGAGCTTTTATGCGACTCTGCATACAGTTAACGCTCGTATGAAGCTTCTATTTAAGAAATTGACTTGAATTTTTTATACCAAATAGAGCTTTCAACTATACTTACGATACTATACAAAAAAATTTAAAATTAAAAAATAAAAGTATTTTTTTTTCAAAACACGTTTAGTGTGATGAGTCGATCGACCCACCATACATACGCTCATAAGATTTTCAATATAGTTAAGGTCAGTGTGAGCTTATTTATACATATTTGAATTTCAAAATTTTGTGACAGTATAGAATTCTTAAGCATCCTGTGTATGTTTGTTAGCAAAATCCATTTTGTCAATTTTTTGCAAAATGGCGACAAGTATTAAAATTCAATCACTTATTACTCAGTAGTGTTCAATTTTGTCAAAAAGGTCTCTATACATGAAATGTTGAGAAGCCTAAAGCTCATCTAAGTAAAATATAAAAAATATATATTTTTGCTTGAAAACAAGCGATGTATCAGTTCGATCGTACCCCCATACTAGCCATTTTGAGACTTTCGGAAGAGTTAACGCTCTTAACTGCTTGGTTTCGAAGATTAAAATTTTAATTTTTAATATCGCATAGAACTAACGTGCAGCCCCTATACGTTATGTTTAAAAAAAATATATAAAATTTTTTTTCAAAATGGCGGCTATCGTAAAAATTCAAAGTGTCATAACTTTGCTAAATCAAATCCTACTGAAAAATGTCGTATGCAAAAAGTGTTTGGAATTTTATTTTGCATATAAAAGCAATTTTTAATTTTTTTTTTTTTTAATAAAAACCGAGTCTTACCATATATTGACCGAGACCTCGAACGAGCTTTTATGCGACTCTGCATACAGTTAACGCTCGTATGAAGCTTCTATTTAAGAAATTGACTTGAATTTTTTATACCAAATAGAGCTTTCAACTATACTTACGATACTATACAAAAAAATTAAAAATTAAAAAATAAAAGTATTTTTTTTTCAAAACACGTTTAGTGTGATGAGTCGATCGACCCACCATACATACGCTCATAAGATTTTCAATATAGTTAAGGTCAGTGTGAGCTTATTTATACATATTTGAATTTCAAAATTTTGTGACAGTATAGAATTCTTAAGCATCCTGTGTATGTTTGTTAGCAAAATCCATTTTGTCAATTTTTTGCAAAATGGCGACAAGTATTAAAATTCAATCACTTATTACTCAGTAGTGTTCAATTTTGTCAAAAAGGTCTCTATACATGAAATGTTGAGAAGCCTAAAGCTCATCTAAGTAAAATATAAAAAATATATATTTTTGCTTGAAAACAAGCGATGTATCAGTTCGATCGTACCCCCATACTAGCCATTTTGAGACTTTCGGAAGAGTTAACGCTCTTAACTGCTTGGTTTCGAAGATTAAAATTTTAATTTTTAATATCGCATAGAACTAACGTGCAGCCCCTATACGTTATGTTTAAAAAAAATATATAAAATTTTTTTTCAAAATGGCGGCTATCGTAAAAATTCAAAGTGTCATAACTTTGCTAAATCAAATCCTACTGAAAAATGTCGTATGCAAAAAGTGTTTGGAATTTTATTTTGCATATAAAAGCAATTTTTAATTATTTTTTTTTTAATAAAAACCGAGTCTTACCATATATTGACCGAGACCTCGAACGAGCTTTTATGCGACTCTGCATACAGTTAACGCTCGTATGAAGCTTCTATTTAAGAAATTGACTTGAATTTTTTATACCAAATAGAGCTTTCAACTATACTTACGATACTATACAAAAAAATTAAAAATTAAAAAATAAAAGTATTTTTTTTTCAAAACACGTTTAGTGTGATGAGTCGATCGACCCACCATACATACGCTCATAAGATTTTCAATATAGTTAAGGTCAGTGTGAGCTTATTTATACATATTTGAATTTCAAAATTTTGTGACAGTATAGAATTCTTAAGCATCCTGTGTATGTTTGTTAGCAAAATCCATTTTGTCAATTTTTTGCAAAATGGCGACAAGTATTAAAATTCAATCACTTATTACTCAGTAGTGTTCAATTTTGTCAAAAAGGTCTCTATACATGAAATGTTGAGAAGCCTAAAGCTCATCTAAGTAAAATATAAAAAATATATATTTTTGCTTGAAAACAAGCGATGTATCAGTTCGATCGTACCCCCATACTAGCCATTTTGAGACTTTCGGAAGAGTTAACGCTCTTAACTGCTTGGTTTCGAAGATTAAAATTTTAATTTTTAATATCGCATAGAACTAACGTGCAGCCCCTATACGTTATGTTTAAAAAAAATATATAAAATTTTTTTTCAAAATGGCGGCTATCATAAAAATTCAAAGTGTCATAACTTTGCTAAATCAAATCCTACTGAAAAATGTCGTATGCAAAAAGTGTTTGGAATTTTATTTTGCATATAAAAGCAATTTTTAATTATTTTTTTTTTAATAAAAACCGAGTCTTACCATATATTGACCGAGACCTCGAACGAGCTTTTATGCGACTCTGCATACAGTTAACGCTCGTATGAAGCTTCTATTTAAGAAATTGACTTGAATTTTTTATACCAAATAGAGCTTTCAACTATACTTACGATACTATACAAAAAAATTAAAAATTTAAAAATAAAAGTATTTTTTTTTCAAAACACGTTTAGTGTGATGAGTCGATCGACCCACCATACATACGCTCATAAGATTTTCAATATAGTTAAGGTCAGTGTGAGCTTATTTATACATATTTGAATTTCAAAATTTTGTGACAGTATAGAATTCTTAAGCATCCTGTGTATGTTTGTTAGCAAAATCCATTTTGTCAATTTTTTGCAAAATGGCGACAAGTATTAAAATTCAATCACTTATTACTCAGTAGTGTTCAATTTTGTCAAAAAGATCTCTATACATGAAATGTTGAGAAGCCTAAAGCTCATCTAAGTAAAATATAAAAAATATATATTTTTGCTTGAAAACAAGCGATGTATCAGTTCGATCGTACCCCCATACTAGCCATTTTGAGACTTTCGAAAGAGTTAACGCTCTTAACTGCTTGGTTTCGAAGATTAAAATTTTAATTTTTAATATCGCATAGAACTAACGTGCAGCCCCTATACGTTATGTTTAAAAAAAATATATAAAATTTTTTTTCAAAATGGCGGCTATCGTAAAAATTCAAAGTGTCATAACTTAGCTAAATCAAATCCTACTGAAAAATGTCGTATGCAAAAAGTGTTTGGAATTTTATTTTGCATATAAAAGCAATTTTTAATTATTTTTTTTTTAATAAAAACCGAGTCTTACCATATATTGACCGAGACCTCGAACGAGCTTTTATGCGACTCTGCATACAGTTAACGCTCGTATGAAGCTTCTATTTAAGAAATTGACTTGAATTTTTTATACCAAATAGAGCTTTCAACTATACTTACGATACTATACAAAAAAATTTAAAATTAAAAAATAAAAGTATTTTTTTTTCAAAACACGTTTAGTGTGATGAGTCGATCGACCCACCATACATACGCTCATAAGATTTTCAATATAGTTAAGGTCAGTGTGAGCTTATTTATACATATTTGAATTTCAAAATTTTGTGACAGTATAGAATTCTTAAGCATCCTGTGTATGTTTGTTAGCAAAATCCATTTTGTCAATTTTTTGCAAAATGGCGACAAGTATTAAAATTCAATCACTTATTACTCAGTAGTGTTCAATTTTGTCAAAAAGGTCTCTATACATGAAATGTTGAGAAGCCTAAAGCTCATCTAAGTAAAATATAAAAAATATATATTTTTGCTTGAAAACAAGCGATGTATCAGTTCGATCGTACCCCCATACTAGCCATTTTGAGACTTTCGGAAGAGTTAACGCTCTTAACTGCTTGGTTTCGAAGATTAAAATTTTAATTTTTAATATCGCATAGAACTAACGTGCAGCCCCTATACGTTATGTTTAAAAAAAATATATAAAATTTTTTTTCAAAATGGCGGCTATCGTAAAAATTCAAAGTGTCATAACTTTGCTAAATCAAATCCTACTGAAAAATGTCGTATGCAAAAAGTGTTTGGAATTTTATTTTGCATATAAAAGCAATTTTTAATTTTTTTTTTTTTTAATAAAAACCGAGTCTTACCATATATTGACCGAGACCTCGAACGAGCTTTTATGCGACTCTGCATACAGTTAACGCTCGTATGAAGCTTCTATTTAAGAAATTGACTTGAATTTTTTATACCAAATAGAGCTTTCAACTATACTTACGATACTATACAAAAAAATTAAAAATTAAAAAATAAAAGTATTTTTTTTTCAAAACACGTTTAGTGTGATGAGTCGATCGACCCACCATACATACGCTCATAAGATTTTCAATATAGTTAAGGTCAGTGTGAGCTTATTTATACATATTTGAATTTCAAAATTTTGTGACAGTATAGAATTCTTAAGCATCCTGTGTATGTTTGTTAGCAAAATCCATTTTGTCAATTTTTTGCAAAATGGCGACAAGTATTAAAATTCAATCACTTATTACTCAGTAGTGTTCAATTTTGTCAAAAAGGTCTCTATACATGAAATGTTGAGAAGCCTAAAGCTCATCTAAGTAAAATATAAAAAATATATATTTTTGCTTGAAAACAAGCGATGTATCAGTTCGATCGTACCCCCATACTAGCCATTTTGAGACTTTCGGAAGAGTTAACGCTCTTAACTGCTTGGTTTCGAAGATTAAAATTTTAATTTTTAATATCGCATAGAACTAACGTGCAGCCCCTATACGTTATGTTTAAAAAAAATATATAAAATTTTTTTTCAAAATGGCGGCTATCGTAAAAATTCAAAGTGTCATAACTTTGCTAAATCAAATCCTACTGAAAAATGTCGTATGCAAAAAGTGTTTGGAATTTTATTTTGCATATAAAAGCAATTTTTAATTATTTTTTTTTTAATAAAAACCGAGTCTTACCATATATTGACCGAGACCTCGAACGAGCTTTTATGCGACTCTGCATACAGTTAACGCTCGTATGAAGCTTCTATTTAAGAAATTGACTTGAATTTTTTATACCAAATAGAGCTTTCAACTATACTTACGATACTATACAAAAAAATTAAAAATTAAAAAATAAAAGTATTTTTTTTTCAAAACACGTTTAGTGTGATGAGTCGATCGACCCACCATACATACGCTCATAAGATTTTCAATATAGTTAAGGTCAGTGTGAGCTTATTTATACATATTTGAATTTCAAAATTTTGTGACAGTATAGAATTCTTAAGCATCCTGTGTATGTTTGTTAGCAAAATCCATTTTGTCAATTTTTTGCAAAATGGCGACAAGTATTAAAATTCAATCACTTATTACTCAGTAGTGTTCAATTTTGTCAAAAAGGTCTCTATACATGAAATGTTGAGAAGCCTAAAGCTCATCTAAGTAAAATATAAAAAATATATATTTTTGCTTGAAAACAAGCGATGTATCAGTTCGATCGTACCCCCATACTAGCCATTTTGAGACTTTCGGAAGAGTTAACGCTCTTAACTGCTTGGTTTCGAAGATTAAAATTTTAATTTTTAATATCGCATTGAACTAACGTGCAGCCCCTATACGTTATGTTTAAAAAAAATATATAATTTTTTTTTTCAAAATGGCGGCTATCGTAAAAATTCAAAGTGTCATAATTTTGCTAAATCAAATCCTACTGAAAAATGTCGTATGCAAAAAGTGTTTGGAATTTTATTTTGCATATAAAAGCAATTTTTAATTATTTTTTTTTTAATAAAAACCGAGTCTTACCATATATTGACCGAGACCTCGAACGAGCTTTTATGCGACTCTGCATACAGTTAACGCTCGTATGAAGCTTCTATTTGAGAAATTGACTTGAATTTTTTATACTAAATAGAGCTTTCAACTATACTTACGATACTATACAAAAAAATTAAAAATTTAAAAATAAAAGTATTTTTTTTTCAAAACACGTTTAGTGTGATGAGTCGATCGACCCACCATACATACGCTCATAAGATTTTCAATATAGTTAAGGTCAGTGTGAGCTTATTTATACATATTTGAATTTCAAAATTTTGTGACAGTATAGAATTCTTAAGCATCCTGTGTATGTTTGTTAGCAAAATCCATTTTGTCAATTTTTTGCAAAATGGCGACAAGTATTAAAATTCAATCACTTATTACTCAGTAGTGTTCAATTTTGTCAAAAAGGTCTCTATACATGAAATGTTGAGAAGCCTAAAGCTCATCTAAGTAAAATATAAAAAATATATATTTTTGCTTGAAAACAAGCGATGTATCAGTTCGATCGTACCCCCATACTAGCCATTTTGAGACTTTCGGAAGAGTTAACGCTCTTAACTGCTTGGTTTCGAAGATTAAAATTTTAATTTTTAATATCGCATAGAACTAACGTGCAGCCCCTATACGTTATGTTTAAAAAAAATATATAAAATTTTTTTTCAAAATGGCGGCTATCGTAAAAATTCAAAGTGTCATAACTTTGCTAAATCAAATCCTACTGAAAAATGTCGTATGCAAAAAGTGTTTGGAATTTTATTTTACATATAAAAGCAATTTTTAATTATTTTTTTTTTAATAAAAACCGAGTCTTACCATATATTGACCGAGACCTCGAACGAGCTTTTATGCGACTCTGCATACAGTTAACGCTCGTATGAAGCTTCTATTTAAGAAATTGACTTGAATTTTTTATACCAAATAGAGCTTTCAACTATACTTACGATACTATACAAAAAAATTAAAAATTAAAAAATAAAAGTATTTTTTTTTCAAAACACGTTTAGTGTGATGAGTCGATCGACCCACCATACATACGCTCATAAGATTTTCAATATAGTTAAGGTCAGTGTGAGCTTATTTATACATATTTGAATTTCAAAATTTTGTGACAGTATAGAATTCTTAAGCATCCTGTGTATGTTTGTTAGCAAAATCCATTTTGTCAATTTTTTGCAAAATGGCGACAATTATTAAAATTCAATCACTTATTACTCAGTAGTGTTCAATTTTGTCAAAAAGGTCTCTATACATGAAATGTTGAGAAGCCTAAAGCTCATCTAAGTAAAATATAAAAAATATATATTTTTGCTTGAAAACAAGCGATGTATCAGTTCGATCGTACCCCCATACTAGCCATTTTGAGACTTTCGGAAGAGTTAACGCTCTTAACTGCTTGGTTTCGAAGATTAAAATTTTAATTTTTAATATCGCATAGAACTAACGTGCAGCCCCTATACGTTATGTTTAAAAAAAATATATAAAATTTTTTTTCAAAATGGCGGCTATCGTAAAAATTCAAAGTGTCATAACTTTGCTAAATCAAATCCTACTGAAAAATGTCGTATGCAAAAAGTGTTTGGAATTTTATTTTGCATATAAAAGCAATTTTTAATTTTTTTTTTTTTTAATAAAAACCGAGTCTTACCATATATTGACCGAGACCTCGAACGAGCTTTTATGCGACTCTGCATACAGTTAACGCTCGTATGAAGCTTCTATTTAAGAAATTGACTTGAATTTTTTATACCAAATAGAGCTTTCAACTATACTTACGATACTATACAAAAAAATTTAAAATTAAAAAATAAAAGTATTTTTTTTTCAAAACACGTTTAGTGTGATGAGTCGATCGACCCACCATACATACGCTCATAAGATTTTCAATATAGTTAAGGTCAGTGTGAGCTTATTTATACATATTTGAATTTCAAAATTTTGTGACAGTATAGAATTCTTAAGCATCCTGTGTATGTTTGTTAGCAAAATCCATTTTGTCAATTTTTTGCAAAATGGCGACAAGTATTAAAATTCAATCACTTATTACTCAGTAGTGTTCAATTTTGTCAAAAAGGTCTCTATACATGAAATGTTGAGAAGCCTAAAGCTCATCTAAGTAAAATATAAAAAATATATATTTTTGCTTGAAAACAAGCGATGTATCAGTTCGATCGTACCCCCATACTAGCCATTTTGAGACTTTCGGAAGAGTTAACGCTCTTAACTGCTTGGTTTCGAAGATTAAAATTTTAATTTTTAATATCGCATAGAACTAACGTGCAGCCCCTATACGTTATGTTTAAAAAAAATATATAAAATTTTTTTTCAAAATGGCGGCTATCATAAAAATTCAAAGTGTCATAACTTTGCTAAATCAAATCCTACTGAAAAATGTCGTATGCAAAAAGTGTTTGGAATTTTATTTTGCATATAAAAGCAATTTTTAATTATTTTTTTTTTAATAAAAACCGAGTCTTACCATATATTGACCGAGACCTCGAACGAGCTTTTATGCGACTCTGCATACAGTTAACGCTCGTATGAAGCTTCTATTTAAGAAATTGACTTGAATTTTTTATACCAAATAGAGCTTTCAACTATACTTACGATACTATACAAAAAAATTAAAAATTTAAAAATAAAAGTATTTTTTTTTCAAAACACGTTTAGTGTGATGAGTCGATCGACCCACCATACATACGCTCATAAGATTTTCAATATAGTTAAGGTCAGTGTGAGCTTATTTATACATATTTGAATTTCAAAATTTTGTGACAGTATAGAATTCTTAAGCATCCTGTGTATGTTTGTTAGCAAAATCCATTTTGTCAATTTTTTGCAAAATGGCGACAAGTATTAAAATTCAATCACTTATTACTCAGTAGTGTTCAATTTTGTCAAAAAGATCTCTATACATGAAATGTTGAGAAGCCTAAAGCTCATCTAAGTAAAATATAAAAAATATATATTTTTGCTTGAAAACAAGCGATGTATCAGTTCGATCGTACCCCCATACTAGCCATTTTGAGACTTTCGAAAGAGTTAACGCTCTTAACTGCTTGGTTTCGAAGATTAAAATTTTAATTTTTAATATCGCATAGAACTAACGTGCAGCCCCTATACGTTATGTTTAAAAAAAATATATAAAATTTTTTTTCAAAATGGCGGCTATCGTAAAAATTCAAAGTGTCATAACTTTGCTAAATCAAATCCTACTGAAAAATGTCGTATGCAAAAAGTGTTTGGAATTTTATTTTGCATATAAAAGCAATTTTTAATTATTTTTTTTTTAATAAAAACCGAGTCTTACCATATATTGACCGAGACCTCGAACGAGCTTTTATGCGACTCTGCATACAGTTAACGCTCGTATGAAGCTTCTATTTAAGAAATTGACTTGAATTTTTTATACCAAATAGAGCTTTCAACTATACTTACGATACTATACAAAAAAATTAAAAATTAAAAAATAAAAGTATTTTTTTTTCAAAACACGTTTAGTGTGATGAGTCGATCGACCCACCATACATACGCTCATAAGATTTTCAATATAGTTAAGGTCAGTGTGAGCTTATTTATACATATTTGAATTTCAAAATTTTGTGACAGTATAGAATTCTTAAGCATCCTGTGTATGTTTGTTAGCAAAATCCATTTTGTCAATTTTTTGCAAAATGGCGACAAGTATTAAAATTCAATCACTTATTACTCAGTAGTGTTCAATTTTGTCAAAAAGGTCTCTATACATGAAATGTTGAGAAGCCTAAAGCTCATCTAAGTAAAATATAAAAAATATATATTTTTGCTTGAAAACAAGCGATGTATCAGTTCGATCGTACCCCCATACTAGCCATTTTGAGACTTTCGGAAGAGTTAACGCTCTTAACTGCTTGGTTTCGAAGATTAAAATTTTAATTTTTAATATCGCATTGAACTAACGTGCAGCCCCTATACGTTATGTTTAAAAAAAATATATAATTTTTTTTTTCAAAATGGCGGCTATCGTAAAAATTCAAAGTGTCATAATTTTGCTAAATCAAATCCTACTGAAAAATGTCGTATGCAAAAAGTGTTTGGAATTTTATTTTGCATATAAAAGCAATTTTTAATTATTTTTTTTTTAATAAAAACCGAGTCTTACCATATATTGACCGAGACCTCGAACGAGCTTTTATGCGACTCTGCATACAGTTAACGCTCGTATGAAGCTTCTATTTGAGAAATTGACTTGAATTTTTTATACTAAATAGAGCTTTCAACTATACTTACGATACTATACAAAAAAATTAAAAATTTAAAAATAAAAGTATTTTTTTTTCAAAACACGTTTAGTGTGATGAGTCGATCGACCCACCATACATACGCTCATAAGATTTTCAATATAGTTAAGGTCAGTGTGAGCTTATTTATACATATTTGAATTTCAAAATTTTGTGACAGTATAGAATTCTTAAGCATCCTGTGTATGTTTGTTAGCAAAATCCATTTTGTCAATTTTTTGCAAAATGGCGACAAGTATTAAAATTCAATCACTTATTACTCAGTAGTGTTCAATTTTGTCAAAAAGGTCTCTATACATGAAATGTTGAGAAGCCTAAAGCTCATCTAAGTAAAATATAAAAAATATATATTTTTGCTTGAAAACAAGCGATGTATCAGTTCGATCGTACCCCCATACTAGCCATTTTGAGACTTTCGGAAGAGTTAACGCTCTTAACTGCTTGGTTTCGAAGATTAAAATTTTAATTTTTAATATCGCATAGAACTAACGTGCAGCCCCTATACGTTATGTTTAAAAAAAATATATAAAATTTTTTTTCAAAATGGCGGCTATCGTAAAAATTCAAAGTGTCATAACTTTGCTAAATCAAATCCTACTGAAAAATGTCGTATGCAAAAAGTGTTTGGAATTTTATTTTACATATAAAAGCAATTTTTAATTATTTTTTTTTTAATAAAAACCGAGTCTTACCATATATTGACCGAGACCTCGAACGAGCTTTTATGCGACTCTGCATACAGTTAACGCTCGTATGAAGCTTCTATTTAAGAAATTGACTTGAATTTTTTATACCAAATAGAGCTTTCAACTATACTTACGATACTATACAAAAAAATTAAAAATTAAAAAATAAAAGTATTTTTTTTTCAAAACACGTTTAGTGTGATGAGTCGATCGACCCACCATACATACGCTCATAAGATTTTCAATATAGTTAAGGTCAGTGTGAGCTTATTTATACATATTTGAATTTCAAAATTTTGTGACAGTATAGAATTCTTAAGCATCCTGTGTATGTTTGTTAGCAAAATCCATTTTGTCAATTTTTTGCAAAATGGCGACAATTATTAAAATTCAATCACTTATTACTCAGTAGTGTTCAATTTTGTCAAAAAGGTCTCTATACATGAAATGTTGAGAAGCCTAAAGCTCATCTAAGTAAAATATAAAAAATATATATTTTTGCTTGAAAACAAGCGATGTATCAGTTCGATCGTACCCCCATACTAGCCATTTTGAGACTTTCGGAAGAGTTAACGCTCTTAACTGCTTGGTTTCGAAGATTAAAATTTTAATTTTTAATATCGCATAGAACTAACGTGCAGCCCCTATACGTTATGTTTAAAAAAAATATATAAAATTTTTTTTCAAAATGGCGGCTATCGTAAAAATTCAAAGTGTCATAACTTTGCTAAATCAAATCCTACTGAAAAATGTCGTATGCAAAAAGTGTTTGGAATTTTATTTTGCATATAAAAGCAATTTTTAATTTTTTTTTTTTTTAATAAAAACCGAGTCTTACCATATATTGACCGAGACCTCGAACGAGCTTTTATGCGACTCTGCATACAGTTAACGCTCGTATGAAGCTTCTATTTAAGAAATTGACTTGAATTTTTTATACCAAATAGAGCTTTCAACTATACTTACGATACTATACAAAAAAATTTAAAATTAAAAAATAAAAGTATTTTTTTTTCAAAACACGTTTAGTGTGATGAGTCGATCGACCCACCATACATACGCTCATAAGATTTTCAATATAGTTAAGGTCAGTGTGAGCTTATTTATACATATTTGAATTTCAAAATTTTGTGACAGTATAGAATTCTTAAGCATCCTGTGTATGTTTGTTAGCAAAATCCATTTTGTCAATTTTTTGCAAAATGGCGACAAGTATTAAAATTCAATCACTTATTACTCAGTAGTGTTCAATTTTGTCAAAAAGGTCTCTATACATGAAATGTTGAGAAGCCTAAAGCTCATCTAAGTAAAATATAAAAAATATATATTTTTGCTTGAAAACAAGCGATGTATCAGTTCGATCGTACCCCCATACTAGCCATTTTGAGACTTTCGGAAGAGTTAACGCTCTTAACTGCTTGGTTTCGAAGATTAAAATTTTAATTTTTAATATCGCATAGAACTAACGTGCAGCCCCTATACGTTATGTTTAAAAAAAATATATAAAATTTTTTTTCAAAATGGCGGCTATCATAAAAATTCAAAGTGTCATAACTTTGCTAAATCAAATCCTACTGAAAAATGTCGTATGCAAAAAGTGTTTGGAATTTTATTTTGCATATAAAAGCAATTTTTAATTATTTTTTTTTTAATAAAAACCGAGTCTTACCATATATTGACCAAGACCTCGAACGAGCTTTTATGCGACTCTGCATACAGTTAACGCTCGTATGAAGCTTCTATTTAAGAAATTGACTTGAATTTTTTATACCAAATAGAGCTTTCAACTATACTTACGATACTATACAAAAAAATTAAAAATTTAAAAATAAAAGTATTTTTTTTTCAAAACACGTTTAGTGTGATGAGTCGATCGACCCACCATACATACGCTCATAAGATTTTCAATATAGTTAAGGTCAGTGTGAGCTTATTTATACATATTTGAATTTCAAAATTTTGTGACAGTATAGAATTCTTAAGCATCCTGTGTATGTTTGTTAGCAAAATCCATTTTGTCAATTTTTTGCAAAATGGCGACAAGTATTAAAATTCAATCACTTATTACTCAGTAGTGTTCAATTTTGTCAAAAAGATCTCTATACATGAAATGTTGAGAAGCCTAAAGCTCATCTAAGTAAAATATAAAAAATATATATTTTTGCTTGAAAACAAGCGATGTATCAGTTCGATCGTACCCCCATACTAGCCATTTTGAGACTTTCGAAAGAGTTAACGCTCTTAACTGCTTGGTTTCGAAGATTAAAATTTTAATTTTTAATATCGCATAGAACTAACGTGCAGCCCCTATACGTTATGTTTAAAAAAAATATATAAAATTTTTTTTCAAAATGGCGGCTATCGTAAAAATTCAAAGTGTCATAACTTTGCTAAATCAAATCCTACTGAAAAATGTCGTATGCAAAAAGTGTTTGGAATTTTATTTTGCATATAAAAGCAATTTTTAATTATTTTTTTTTTAATAAAAACCGAGTCTTACCATATATTGACCGAGACCTCGAACGAGCTTTTATGCGACTCTGCATACAGTTAACGCTCGTATGAAGCTTCTATTTAAGAAATTGACTTGAATTTTTTATACCAAATAGAGCTTTCAACTATACTTACGATACTATACAAAAAAATTTAAAATTAAAAAATAAAAGTATTTTTTTTTCAAAACACGTTTAGTGTGATGAGTCGATCGACCCACCATACATACGCTCATAAGATTTTCAATATAGTTAAGGTCAGTGTGAGCTTATTTATACATATTTGAATTTCAAAATTTTGTGACAGTATAGAATTCTTAAGCATCCTGTGTATGTTTGTTAGCAAAATCCATTTTGTCAATTTTTTGCAAAATGGCGACAAGTATTAAAATTCAATCACTTATTACTCAGTAGTGTTCAATTTTGTCAAAAAGGTCTCTATACATGAAATGTTGAGAAGCCTAAAGCTCATCTAAGTAAAATATAAAAAATATATATTTTTGCTTGAAAACAAGCGATGTATCAGTTCGATCGTACCCCCATACTAGCCATTTTGAGACTTTCGGAAGAGTTAACGCTCTTAACTGCTTGGTTTCGAAGATTAAAATTTTAATTTTTAATATCGCATAGAACTAACGTGCAGCCCCTATACGTTATGTTTAAAAAAAATATATAAAATTTTTTTTCAAAATGGCGGCTATCGTAAAAATTCAAAGTGTCATAACTTTGCTAAATCAAATCCTACTGAAAAATGTCGTATGCAAAAAGTGTTTGGAATTTTATTTTGCATATAAAAGCAATTTTTAATTTTTTTTTTTTTTAATAAAAACCGAGTCTTACCATATATTGACCGAGACCTCGAACGAGCTTTTATGCGACTCTGCATACAGTTAACGCTCGTATGAAGCTTCTATTTAAGAAATTGACTTGAATTTTTTATACCAAATAGAGCTTTCAACTATACTTACGATACTATACAAAAAAATTAAAAATTAAAAAATAAAAGTATTTTTTTTTCAAAACACGTTTAGTGTGATGAGTCGATCGACCCACCATACATACGCTCATAAGATTTTCAATATAGTTAAGGTCAGTGTGAGCTTATTTATACATATTTGAATTTCAAAATTTTGTGACAGTATAGAATTCTTAAGCATCCTGTGTATGTTTGTTAGCAAAATCCATTTTGTCAATTTTTTGCAAAATGGCGACAAGTATTAAAATTCAATCACTTATTACTCAGTAGTGTTCAATTTTGTCAAAAAGGTCTCTATACATGAAATGTTGAGAAGCCTAAAGCTCATCTAAGTAAAATATAAAAAATATATATTTTTGCTTGAAAACAAGCGATGTATCAGTTCGATCGTACCCCCATACTAGCCATTTTGAGACTTTCGGAAGAGTTAACGCTCTTAACTGCTTGGTTTCGAAGATTAAAATTTTAATTTTTAATATCGCATAGAACTAACGTGCAGCCCCTATACGTTATGTTTAAAAAAAATATATAAAATTTTTTTTCAAAATGGCGGCTATCGTAAAAATTCAAAGTGTCATAACTTTGCTAAATCAAATCCTACTGAAAAATGTCGTATGCAAAAAGTGTTTGGAATTTTATTTTGCATATAAAAGCAATTTTTAATTATTTTTTTTTTAATAAAAACCGAGTCTTACCATATATTGACCGAGACCTCGAACGAGCTTTTATGCGACTCTGCATACAGTTAACGCTCGTATGAAGCTTCTATTTAAGAAATTGACTTAAATTTTTTATACCAAATAGAGCTTTCAACTATACTTACGATACTATACAAAAAAATTAAAAATTAAAAAATAAAAGTATTTTTTTTTCAAAACACGTTTAGTGTGATGAGTCGATCGACCCACCATACATACGCTCATAAGATTTTCAATATAGTTAAGGTCAGTGTGAGCTTATTTATACATATTTGAATTTCAAAATTTTGTGACAGTATAGAATTCTTAAGCATCCTGTGTATGTTTGTTAGCAAAATCCATTTTGTCAATTTTTTGCAAAATGGCGACAAGTATTAAAATTCAATCACTTATTACTCAGTAGTGTTCAATTTTGTCAAAAAGGTCTCTATACATGAAATGTTGAGAAGCCTAAAGCTCATCTAAGTAAAATATAAAAAATATATATTTTTGCTTGAAAACAAGCGATGTATCAGTTCGATCGTACCCCCATACTAGCCATTTTGAGACTTTCGGAAGAGTTAACGCTCTTAACTGCTTGGTTTCGAAGATTAAAATTTTAATTTTTAATATCGCATAGAACTAACGTGCAGCCCCTATACGTTATGTTTAAAAAAAATATATAAAATTTTTTTTCAAAATGGCGGCTATCGTAAAAATTCAAAGTGTCATAACTTTGCTAAATCAAATCCTACTGAAAAATGTCGTATGCAAAAAGTGTTTGGAATTTTATTTTGCATATAAAAGCAATTTTTAATTATTTTTTTTTTAATAAAAACCGAGTCTTACCATATATTGACCGAGACCTCGAACGAGCTTTTATGCGACTCTGCATACAGTTAACGCTCGTATGAAGCTTCTATTTAAGAAATTGACTTGAATTTTTAATACTGAATAGAGCTTTCAACTATACTTACGATACTATACAAAAAAATTAAAAATTAAAAAATAAAAGTATTTTTTTTTCAAAACACGTTTAGTGTGATGAGTCGATCGACCCACCATACATACGCTCATAAGATTTTCAATATAGTTAAGGTCAGTGTGAGCTTATTTATACATATTTGAATTTCAAAATTTTGTGACAGTATAGAATTCTTAAGCATCCTGTGTATGTTTGTTAGCAAAATCCATTTTGTCAATTTTTTGCAAAATGGCGACAAGTATTAAAATTCAATCACTTATTACTCAGTAGTGTTCAATTTTGTCAAAAAGGTCTCTATACATGAAATGTTGAGAAGCCTAAAGCTCATCTAAGTAAAATATAAAAAATATATATTTTTGCTTGAAAACAAGCGATGTATCAGTTCGATCGTACCCCCATACTAGCCATTTTGAGACTTTCGGAAGAGTTAACGCTCTTAACTGCTTGGTTTCGAAGATTAAAATTTTAATTTTTAATATCGCATAGAACTAACGTGCAGCCCCTATACGTTATGTTTAAAAAAAATATATAAAATTTTTTTTCAAAATGGCGGCTATCGTAAAAATTCAAAGTGTCATAACTTTGCTAAATCAAATCCTACTGAAAAATGTCGTATGCAAAAAGTGTTTGGAATTTTATTTTGCATATAAAAGCAATTTTTAATTATTTTTTTTTTAATAAAAACCGAGTCTTACCATATATTGACCGAGACCTCGAACGAGCTTTTATGCGACTCTGCATACAGTTAACGCTCGTATGAAGCTTCTATTTAAGAAATTGACTTGAATTTTTTATACCAAATAGAGCTTTCAACTATACTTACGATACTATACAAAAAAATTAAAAATTAAAAAATAAAAGTATTTTTTTTTCAAAACACGTTTAGTGTGATGAGTCGATCGACCCACCATACATACGCTCATAAGATTTTCAATATAGTTAAGGTCAGTGTGAGCTTATTTATACATATTTGAATTTCAAAATTTTGTGACAGTATAGAATTCTTAAGCATCCTGTGTATGTTTGTTAGCAAAATCCATTTTGTCAATTTTTTGCAAAATGGCGACAAGTATTAAAATTCAATCACTTATTACTCAGTAGTGTTCAATTTTGTCAAAAAGGTCTCTATACATGAAATGTTGAGAAGCCTAAAGCTCATCTAAGTAAAATATAAAAAATATATATTTTTGCTTGAAAACAAGCGATGTATCAGTTCGATCGTACCCCCATACTAGCCATTTTGAGACTTTCGGAAGAGTTAACGCTCTTAACTGCTTGGTTTCGAAGATTAAAATTTTAATTTTTAATATCGCATAGAACTAACGTGCAGCCCCTATACGTTATGTTTAAAAAAAATATATAAAATTTTTTTTCAAAATGGCGGCTATCGTAAAAATTCAAAGTGTCATAACTTTGCTAAATCAAATCCTACTGAAAAATGTCGTATGCAAAAAGTGTTTGGAATTTTATTTTGCATATAAAAGCAATTTTTAATTATTTTTTTTTTAATAAAAACCGAGTCTTACCATATATTGACCGAGACCTCGAACGAGCTTTTATGCGACTCTGCATACAGTTAACGCTCGTATGAAGCTTCTATTTAAGAAATTGACTTGAATTTTTTATACCAAATAGAGCTTTCAACTATACTTACGATACTATACAAAAAAATTTAAAATTAAAAAATAAAAGTATTTTTTTTTCAAAACACGTTTAGTGTGATGAGTCGATCGACCCACCATACATACGCTCATAAGATTTTCAATATAGTTAAGGTCAGTGTGAGCTTATTTATACATATTTGAATTTCAAAATTTTGTGACAGTATAGAATTCTTAAGCATCCTGTGTATGTTTGTTAGCAAAATCCATTTTGTCAATTTTTTGCAAAATGGCGACAAGTATTAAAATTCAATCACTTATTACTCAGTAGTGTTCAATTTTGTCAAAAAGGTCTCTATACATGAAATGTTGAGAAGCCTAAAGCTCATCTAAGTAAAATATAAAAAATATATATTTTTGCTTGAAAACAAGCGATGTATCAGTTCGATCGTACCCCCATACTAGCCATTTTGAGACTTTCGGAAGAGTTAACGCTCTTAACTGCTTGGTTTCGAAGATTAAAATTTTAATTTTTAATATCGCATAGAACTAACGTGCAGCCCCTATACGTTATGTTTAAAAAAAATATATAAAATTTTTTTTCAAAATGGCGGCTATCGTAAAAATTCAAAGTGTCATAACTTTGCTAAATCAAATCCTACTGAAAAATGTCGTATGCAAAAAGTGTTTGGAATTTTATTTTGCATATAAAAGCAATTTTTAATTATTTTTTTTTTAATAAAAACCGAGTCTTACCATATATTGACCGAGACCTCGAACGAGCTTTTATGCGACTCTGCATACAGTTAACGCTCGTATGAAGCTTCTATTTAAGAAATTGACTTGAATTTTTTATACCAAATAGAGCTTTCAACTATACTTACGATACTATACAAAAAAATTAAAAATTAAAAAATAAAAGTATTTTTTTTTCAAAACACGTTTAGTGTGATGAGTCGATCGACCCACCATACATACGCTCATAAGATTTTCAATATAGTTAAGGTCAGTGTGAGCTTATTTATACATATTTGAATTTCAAAATTTTGTGACAGTATAGAATTCTTAAGCATCCTGTGTATGTTTGTTAGCAAAATCCATTTTGTCAATTTTTTGCAAAATGGCGACAAGTATTAAAATTCAATCACTTATTACTCAGTAGTGTTCAATTTTGTCAAAAAGGTCTCTATACATGAAATGTTGAGAAGCCTAAAGCTCATCTAAGTAAAATATAAAAAATATATATTTTTGCTTGAAAACAAGCGATGTATCAGTTCGATCGTACCCCCATACTAGCCATTTTGAGACTTTCGGAAGAGTTAACGCTCTTAACTGCTTGGTTTCGAAGATTAAAATTTTAATTTTTAATATCGCATAGAACTAACGTGCAGCCCCTATACGTTATGTTTAAAAAAAATATATAAAATTTTTTTTCAAAATGGCGGCTATCGTAAAAATTCAAAGTGTCATAACTTTGCTAAATCAAATCCTACTGAAAAATGTCGTATGCAAAAAGTGTTTGGAATTTTATTTTGCATATAAAAGCAATTTTTAATTATTTTTTTTTTAATAAAAACCGAGTCTTACCATATATTGACCGAGACCTCGAACGAGCTTTTATGCGACTCTGCATACAGTTAACGCTCGTATGAAGCTTCTATTTAAGAAATTGACTTGAATTTTTTATACCAAATAGAGCTTTCAACTATACTTACGATACTATACAAAAAAATTAAAAATTAAAAAATAAAAGTATTTTTTTTTCAAAACACGTTTAGTGTGATGAGTCGATCGACCCACCATACATACGCTCATAAGATTTTCAATATAGTTAAGGTCAGTGTGAGCTTATTTATACATATTTGAATTTCAAAATTTTGTGACAGTATAGAATTCTTAAGCATCCTGTGTATGTTTGTTAGCAAAATCCATTTTGTCAATTTTTTGCAAAATGGCGACAAGTATTAAAATTCAATCACTTATTACTCAGTAGTGTTCAATTTTGTCAAAAAGGTCTCTATACATGAAATGTTGAGAAGCCTAAAGCTCATCTAAGTAAAATATAAAAAATATATATTTTTGCTTGAAAACAAGCGATGTATCAGTTCGATCGTACCCCCATACTAGCCATTTTGAGACTTTCGGAAGAGTTAACGCTCTTAACTGCTTGGTTTCGAAGATTAAAATTTTAATTTTTAATATCGCATAGAACTAACGTGCAGCCCCTATACGTTATGTTTAAAAAAAATATATAAAATTTTTTTTCAAAATGGCGGCTATCGTAAAAATTCAAAGTGTCATAACTTTGCTAAATCAAATCCTACTGAAAAATGTCGTATGCAAAAAGTGTTTGGAATTTTATTTTGCATATAAAAGCAATTTTTAATTATTTTTTTTTTAATAAAAACCGAGTCTTACCATATATTGACCGAGACCTCGAACGAGCTTTTATGCGACTCTGCATACAGTTAACGCTCGTATGAAGCTTCTATTTAAGAAATTGACTTGAATTTTTTATACCAAATAGAGCTTTCAACTATACTTACGATACTATACAAAAAAATTAAAAATTAAAAAATAAAAGTATTTTTTTTTCAAAACACGTTTAGTGTGATGAGTCGATCGACCCACCATACATACGCTCATAAGATTTTCAATATAGTTAAGGTCAGTGTGAGCTTATTTATACATATTTGAATTTCAAAATTTTGTGACAGTATAGAATTCTTAAGCATCCTGTGTATGTTTGTTAGCAAAATCCATTTTGTCAATTTTTTGCAAAATGGCGACAAGTATTAAAATTCAATCACTTATTACTCAGTAGTGTTCAATTTTGTCAAAAAGGTCTCTATACATGAAATGTTGAGAAGCCTAAAGCTCATCTAAGTAAAATATAAAAAATATATATTTTTGCTTGAAAACAAGCGATGTATCAGTTCGATCGTACCCCCATACTAGCCATTTTGAGACTTTCGGAAGAGTTAACGCTCTTAACTGCTTGGTTTCGAAGATTAAAATTTTAATTTTTAATATCGCATAGAACTAACGTGCAGCCCCTATACGTTATGTTTAAAAAAAATATATAAAATTTTTTTTCAAAATGGCGGCTATCGTAAAAATTCAAAGTGTCATAACTTTGCTAAATCAAATCCTACTGAAAAATGTCGTATGCAAAAAGTGTTTGGAATTTTATTTTGCATATAAAAGCAATTTTTAATTATTTTTTTTTTAATAAAAACCGAGTCTTACCATATATTGACCGAGACCTCGAACGAGCTTTTATGCGACTCTGCATACAGTTAACGCTCGTATGAAGCTTCTATTTAAGAAATTGACTTGAATTTTTTATACCAAATAGAGCTTTCAACTATACTTACGATACTATACAAAAAAATTAAAAATTAAAAAATAAAAGTATTTTTTTTTCAAAACACGTTTAGTGTGATGAGTCGATCGACCCACCATACATACGCTCATAAGATTTTCAATATAGTTAAGGTCAGTGTGAGCTTATTTATACATATTTGAATTTCAAAATTTTGTGACAGTATAGAATTCTTAAGCATCCTGTGTATGTTTGTTAGCAAAATCCATTTTGTCAATTTTTTGCAAAATGGCGACAAGTATTAAAATTCAATCACTTATTACTCAGTAGTGTTCAATTTTGTCAAAAAGGTCTCTATACATGAAATGTTGAGAAGCCTAAAGCTCATCTAAGTAAAATATAAAAAATATATATTTTTGCTTGAAAACAAGCGATGTATCAGTTCGATCGTACCCCCATACTAGCCATTTTGAGACTTTCGGAAGAGTTAACGCTCTTAACTGCTTGGTTTCGAAGATTAAAATTTTAATTTTTAATATCGCATAGAACTAACGTGCAGCCCCTATACGTTATGTTTAAAAAAAATATATAAAATTTTTTTTCAAAATGGCGGCTATCGTAAAAATTCAAAGTGTCATAACTTTGCTAAATCAAATCCTACTGAAAAATGTCGTATGCAAAAAGTGTTTGGAATTTTATTTTGCATATAAAAGCAATTTTTAATTATTTTTTTTTTTAATAAAAACCGAGTCTTACCATATATTGACCGAGACCTCGAACGAGCTTTTATGCGACTCTGCATACAGTTAACGCTCGTATGAAGCTTCTATTTAAGAAATTGACTTGAATTTTTTATACCAAATAGAGCTTTCAACTATACTTACGATACTATACAAAAAAATTTAAAATTAAAAAATAAAAGTATTTTTTTTTCAAAACACGTTTAGTGTGATGAGTCGATCGACCCACCATACATACGCTCATAAGATTTTCAATATAGTTAAGGTCAGTGTGAGCTTATTTATACATATTTGAATTTCAAAATTTTGTGACAGTATAGAATTCTTAAGCATCCTGTGTATGTTTGTTAGCAAAATCCATTTTGTCAATTTTTTGCAAAATGGCGACAAGTATTAAAATTCAATCACTTATTACTCAGTAGTGTTCAATTTTGTCAAAAAGGTCTCTATACATGAAATGTTGAGAAGCCTAAAGCTCATCTAAGTAAAATATAAAAAATATATATTTTTGCTTGAAAACAAGCGATGTATCAGTTCGATCGTACCCCCATACTAGCCATTTTGAGACTTTCGGAAGAGTTAACGCTCTTAACTGCTTGGTTTCGAAGATTAAAATTTTAATTTTTAATATCGCATAGAACTAACGTGCAGCCCCTATACGTTATGTTTAAAAAAAATATATAAATTTTTTTTTCAAAATGGCGGCTATCGTAAAAATTCAAAGTGTCATAACTTTGCTAAATCAAATCCTACTGAAAAATGTCGTATGCAAAAAGTGTTTGGAATTTTATTTTGCATATAAAAGCAATTTTTAATTATTTTTTTTTTAATAAAAACCGAGTCTTACCATATATTGACCGAGACCTCGAACGAGCTTTTATGCGACTCTGCATACAGTTAACGCTCGTATGAAGCTTCTATTTAAGAAATTGACTTGAATTTTTTATACCAAATAGAGCTTTCAACTATACTTACGATACTATACAAAAAAATTAAAAATTAAAAAATAAAAGTATTTTTTTTTCAAAACACGTTTAGTGTGATGAGTCGATCGACCCACCATACATACGCTCATAAGATTTTCAATATAGTTAAGGTCAGTGTGAGCTTATTTATACATATTTGAATTTCAAAATTTTGTGACAGTATAGAATTCTTAAGCATTCTGTGTATGTTTGTTAGCAAAATCCATTTTGTCAATTTTTTGCAAAATGGCGACAAGTATTAAAATTCAATCACTTATTACTCAGTAGTGTTCAATTTTGTCAAAAAGGTCTCTATACATGAAATGTTGAGAAGCCTAAAGCTCATCTAAGTAAAATATAAAAAATATATATTTTTGCTTGAAAACAAGCGATGTATCAGTTCGATCGTACCCCCATACTAGCCATTTTGAGACTTTCGGAAGAGTTAACGCTCTTAACTGCTTGGTTTCGAAGATTAAAATTTTAATTTTTAATATCGCATAGAACTAACGTGCAGCCCCTATACGTTATGTTTAAAAAAAATATATAAAATTATTTTTCAAAATGGCGGCTATCGTAAAAATTCAAAGTGTCATAACTTTGCTAAATCAAATCCTACTGAAAAATGTCGTATGCAAAAAGTGTTTGGAATTTTATTTTGCATATAAAAGCAATTTTTAATTTTTTTTTTTTTAATAAAAACCGAGTCTTACCATATATTGACCGAGACCTCGAACGAGCTTTTATGCGACTCTGCATACAGTTAACGCTCGTATGAAGCTTCTATTTAAGAAATTGACTTGAATTTTTTATACCAAATAGAGCTTTCAACTATACTTACGATACTATACAAAAAAATTAAAAATTAAAAAATAAAAGTATTTTTTTTTCAAAACACGTTTAGTGTGATGAGTCGATCGACCCACCATACATACGCTCATAAGATTTTCAATATAGTTAAGGTCAGTGTGAGCTTATTTATACATATTTGAATTTCAAAATTTTGTGACAGTATAGAATTCTTAAGCATCCTGTGTATGTTTGTTAGCAAAATCCATTTTGTCAATTTTTTGCAAAATGGCGACAAGTATTAAAATTCAATCACTTATTACTCAGTAGTGTTCAATTTTGTCAAAAAGGTCTCTATACATGAAATGTTGAGAAGCCTAAAGCTCATCTAAGTAAAATATAAAAAATATATATTTTTGCTTGAAAACAAGCGATGTATCAGTTCGATCGTACCCCCATACTAGCCATTTTGAGACTTTCGGAAGAGTTAACGCTCTTAACTGCTTGGTTTCGAAGATTAAAATTTTAATTTTTAATATCGCATAGAACTAACGTGCAGCCCCTATACGTTATGTTTAAAAAAAATATATAAAATTTTTTTTCAAAATGGCGGCTATCGTAAAAATTCAAAGTGTCATAACTTTGCTAAATCAAATCCTACTGAAAAATGTCGTATGCAAAAAGTGTTTGGAATTTTATTTTGCATATAAAAGCAATTTTTAATTATTTTTTTTTTAATAAAAACCGAGTCTTACCATATATTGACCGAGACCTCGAACGAGCTTTTATGCGACTCTGCATACAGTTAACGCTCGTATGAAGCTTCTATTTAAGAAATTGACTTGAATTTTTTATACCAAATAGAGCTTTCAACTATACTTACGATACTATACAAAAAAATTAAAAATTAAAAAATAAAAGTATTTTTTTTTCAAAACACGTTTAGTGTGATGAGTCGATCGACCCACCATACATACGCTCATAAGATTTTCAATATAGTTAAGGTCAGTGTGAGCTTATTTATACATATTTGAATTTCAAAATTTTGTGACAGTATAGAATTCTTAAGCATCCTGTGTATGTTTGTTAGCAAAATCCATTTTGTCAATTTTTTGCAAAATGGCGACAAGTATTAAAATTCAATCACTTATTACTCAGTAGTGTTCAATTTTGTCAAAAAGGTCTCTATACATGAAATGTTGAGAAGCCTAAAGCTCATCTAAGTAAAATATAAAAAATATATATTTTTGCTTGAAAACAAGCGATGTATCAGTTCGATCGTACCCCCATACTAGCCATTTTGAGACTTTCGGAAGAGTTAACGCTCTTAACTGCTTGGTTTCGAAGATTAAAATTTTAATTTTTAATATCGCATAGAACTAACGTGCAGCCCCTATACGTTATGTTTAAAAAAAATATATAAAATTTTTTTTCAAAATGGCGGCTATCGTAAAAATTCAAAGTGTCATAACTTTGCTAAATCAAATCCTACTGAAAAATGTCGTATGCAAAAAGTGTTTGGAATTTTATTTTGCATATAAAAGCAATTTTTAATTATTTTTTTTTTAATAAAAACCGAGTCTTACCATATATTGACCGAGACCTCGAACGAGCTTTTATGCGACTCTGCATACAGTTAACGCTCGTATGAAGCTTCTATTTAAGAAATTGACTTGAATTTTTTATACCAAATAGAGCTTTCAACTATACTTACGATACTATACAAAAAAATTAAAAATTAAAAAATAAAAGTATTTTTTTTTCAAAACACGTTTAGTGTGATGAGTCGATCGACCCACCATACATACGCTCATAAGATTTTCAATATAGTTAAGGTCAGTGTGAGCTTATTTATACATATTTGAATTTCAAAATTTTGTGACAGTATAGAATTCTTAAGCATCCTGTGTATGTTTGTTAGCAAAATCCATTTTGTCAATTTTTTGCAAAATGGCGACAAGTATTAAAATTCAATCACTTATTACTCAGTAGTGTTCAATTTTGTCAAAAAGGTCTCTATACATGAAATGTTGAGAAGCCTAAAGCTCATCTAAGTAAAATATAAAAAATATATATTTTTGCTTGAAAACAAGCGATGTATCAGTTCGATCGTACCCCCATACTAGCCATTTTGAGACTTTCGGAAGAGTTAACGCTCTTAACTGCTTGGTTTCGAAGATTAAAATTTTAATTTTTAATATCGCATAGAACTAACGTGCAGCCCCTATACGTTATGTTTAAAAAAAATATATAAAATTTTTTTTCAAAATGGCGGCTATCGTAAAAATTCAAAGTGTCATAACTTTGCTAAATCAAATCCTACTGAAAAATGTCGTATGCAAAAAGTGTTTGGAATTTTATTTTGCATATAAAAGCAATTTTTAATTATTTTTTTTTTAATAAAAACCGAGTCTTACCATATATTGACCGAGACCTCGAACGAGCTTTTATGCGACTCTGCATACAGTTAACGCTCGTATGAAGCTTCTATTTAAGAAATTGACTTGAATTTTTTATACCAAATAGAGCTTTCAACTATACTTACGATACTATACAAAAAAATTAAAAATTAAAAAATAAAAGTATTTTTTTTTCAAAACACGTTTAGTGTGATGAGTCGATCGACCCACCATACATACGCTCAAAAGATTTTCAATATAGTTAAGGTCAGTGTGAGCTTATTTATACATATTTGAATTTCAAAATTTTGTGACAGTATAGAATTCTTAAGCATCCTGTGTATGTTTGTTAGCAAAATCCATTTTGTCAATTTTTTGCAAAATGGCGACAAGTATTAAAATTCAATCACTTATTACTCAGTAGTGTTCAATTTTGTCAAAAAGGTCTCTATACATGAAATGTTGAGAAGCCTAAAGCTCATCTAAGTAAAATATAAAAAATATATATTTTTGCTTGAAAACAAGCGATGTATCAGTTCGATCGTACCCCCATACTAGCCATTTTGAGACTTTCGGAAGAGTTAACGCTCTTAACTGCTTGGTTTCGAAGATTAAAATTTTAATTTTTAATATCGCATAGAACTAACGTGCAGCCCCTATACGTTATGTTTAAAAAAAATATATAAAATTTTTTTTCAAAATGGCGGCTATCGTAAAAATTCAAAGTGTCATAACTTTGCTAAATCAAATCCTACTGAAAAATGTCGTAAGCAAAAAGTGTTTGGAATTTTATTTTGCATATAAAAGCAATTTTTAATTATTTTTTTTTTAATAAAAACCGAGTCTTACCATATATTGACCGAGACCTCGAACGAGCTTTTATGCGACTCTGCATACAGTTAACGCTCGTATGAAGCTTCTATTTAAGAAATTGACTTGAATTTTTTATACCAAATAGAGCTTTCAACTATACTTACGATACTATACAAAAAAATTAAAAATTAAAAAATAAAAGTATTTTTTTTTCAAAACACGTTTAGTGTGATGAGTCGATCGACCCACCATACATACGCTCATAAGATTTTCAATATAGTTAAGGTCAGTGTGAGCTTATTTATACATATTTGAATTTCAAAATTTTGTGACAGTATAGAATTCTTAAGCATCCTGTGTATGTTTGTTAGCAAAATCCATTTTGTCAATTTTTTGCAAAATGGCGACAAGTATTAAAATTCAATCACTTATTACTCAGTAGTGTTCAATTTTGTCAAAAAGGTCTCTATACATGAAATGTTGAGAAGCCTAAAGCTCATCTAAGTAAAATATAAAAAATATATATTTTTGCTTGAAAACAAGCGATGTATCAGTTCGATCGTACCCCCATACTAGCCATTTTGAGACTTTCGGAAGAGTTAACGCTCTTAACTGCTTGGTTTCGAAGATTAAAATTTTAATTTTTAATATCGCATAGAACTAACGTGCAGCCCCTATACGTTATGTTTAAAAAAAATATATAAAATTTTTTTTCAAAATGGCGGCTATCGTAAAAATTCAAAGTGTCATAACTTTGCTAAATCAAATCCTACTGAAAAATGTCGTATGCAAAAAGTGTTTGGAATTTTATTTTGCATATAAAAGCAATTTTTAATTATTTTTTTTTTAATAAAAACCGAGTCTTACCATATATTGACCGAGACCTCGAACGAGCTTTTATGCGACTCTGCATACAGTTAACGCTCGTATGAAGCTTCTATTTAAGAAATTGACTTGAATTTTTTATACCAAATAGAGCTTTCAACTATACTTACGATACTATACAAAAAAATTAAAAATTAAAAAATAAAAGTATTTTTTTTTCAAAACACGTTTAGTGTGATGAGTCGATCGACCCACCATACATACGCTCATAAGATTTTCAATATAGTTAAGGTCAGTGTGAGCTTATTTATACATATTTGAATTTCAAAATTTTGTGACAGTATAGAATTCTTAAGCATCCTGTGTATGTTTGTTAGCAAAATCCATTTTGTCAATTTTTTGCAAAATGGCGACAAGTATTAAAATTCAATCACTTATTACTCAGTAGTGTTCAATTTTGTCAAAAAGGTCTCTATACATGAAATGTTGAGAAGCCTAAAGCTCATCTAAGTAAAATATAAAAAATATATATTTTTGCTTGAAAACAAGCGATGTATCAGTTCGATCGTACCCCCATACTAGCCATTTTGAGACTTTCGGAAGAGTTAACGCTCTTAACTGCTTGGTTTCGAAGATTAAAATTTTAATTTTTAATATCGCATAGAACTAACGTGCAGCCCCTATACGTTATGTTTAAAAAAAATATATAAAATTTTTTTTCAAAATGGCGGCTATCGTAAAAATTCAAAGTGTCATAACTTTGCTAAATCAAATCCTACTGAAAAATGTCGTATGCAAAAAGTGTTTGGAATTTTATTTTGCATATAAAAGCAATTTTTAATTATTTTTTTTTTAATAAAAACCGAGTCTTACCATATATTGACCGAGACCTCGAACGAGCTTTTATGCGACTCTGCATACAGTTAACGCTCGTATGAAGCTTCTATTTGAGAAATTGACTCGAATTTTTTATACTAAATAGAGCTTTCAACTATACTTACGATACTATACAAAAAAATTAAAAATTTAAAAATAAAAGTATTTTTTTTTCAAAACACGTTTAGTGTGATGAGTCGATCGACCCACCATACATACGCTCATAAGATTTTCAATATAGTTAAGGTCAGTGTGAGCTTATTTATACATATTTGAATTTCAAAATTTTGTGACAGTATAGAATTCTTAAGCATCCTGTGTATGTTTGTTAGCAAAATCCATTTTGTCAATTTTTTGCAAAATGGCGACAAGTATTAAAATTCAATCACTTATTACTCAGTAGTGTTCAATTTTGTCAAAAAGGTCTCTATACATGAAATGTTGAGAAGCCTAAAGCTCATCTAAGTAAAATATAAAAAATATATATTTTTGCTTGAAAACAAGCGATGTATCAGTTCGATCGTACCCCCATACTAGCCATTTTGAGACTTTCGGAAGAGTTAACGCTCTTAACTGCTTGGTTTCGAAGATTAAAATTTTAATTTTTAATATCGCATAGAACTAACGTGCAGCCCCTATACGTTATGTTTAAAAAAAATATATAAAATTTTTTTTCAAAATGGCGGCTATCGTAAAAATTCAAAGTGTCATAACTTTGCTAAATCAAATCCTACTGAAAAATGTCGTATGCAAAAAGTGTTTGGAATTTTATTTTGCATATAAAAGCAATTTTTAATTATTTTTTTTTTAATAAAAACCGAGTCTTACCATATATTGACCGAGACCTCGAACGAGCTTTTATGCGACTCTGCATACAGTTAACGCTCGTATGAAGCTTCTATTTAAGAAATTGACTTGAATTTTTTATACCAAATAGAGCTTTCAACTATACTTACGATACTATACAAAAAAATTAAAAATTAAAAAATAAAAGTATTTTTTTTTCAAAACACGTTTAGTGTGATGAGTCGATCGACCCACCATACATACGCTCATAAGATTTTCAATATAGTTAAGGTCAGTGTGAGCTTATTTATACATATTTGAATTTCAAAATTTTGTGACAGTATAGAATTCTTAAGCATCCTGTGTATGTTTGTTAGCAAAATCCATTTTGTCAATTTTTTGCAAAATGGCGACAAGTATTAAAATTCAATCACTTATTACTCAGTAGTGTTCAATTTTGTCAAAAAGGTCTCTATACATGAAATGTTGAGAAGCCTAAAGCTCATCTAAGTAAAATATAAAAAATATATATTTTTGCTTGAAAACAAGCGATGTATCAGTTCGATCGTACCCCCATACTAGCCATTTTGAGACTTTCGGAAGAGTTAACGCTCTTAACTGCTTGGTTTCGAAGATTAAAATTTTAATTTTTAATATCGCATAGAACTAACGTGCAGCCCCTATACGTTATGTTTAAAAAAAATATATAAAATTTTTTTTCAAAATGGCGGCTATCGTAAAAATTCAAAGTGTCATAACTTTGCTAAATCAAATCCTACTGAAAAATGTCGTATGCAAAAAGTGTTTGGAATTTTATTTTGCATATAAAAGCAATTTTTAATTATTTTTTTTTTTAATAAAAACCGAGTCTTACCATATATTGACCGAGACCTCGAACGAGCTTTTATGCGACTCTGCATACAGTTAACGCTCGTATGAAGCTTCTATTTAAGAAATTGACTTGAATTTTTTATACCAAATAGAGCTTTCAACTATACTTACGATACTATACAAAAAAATTTAAAATTAAAAAATAAAAGTATTTTTTTTTCAAAACACGTTTAGTGTGATGAGTCGATCGACCCACCATACATACGCTCATAAGATTTTCAATATAGTTAAGGTCAGTGTGAGCTTATTTATACATATTTGAATTTCAAAATTTTGTGACAGTATAGAATTCTTAAGCATCCTGTGTATGTTTGTTAGCAAAATCCATTTTGTCAATTTTTTGCAAAATGGCGACAAGTATTAAAATTCAATCACTTATTACTCAGTAGTGTTCAATTTTGTCAAAAAGGTCTCTATACATGAAATGTTGAGAAGCCTAAAGCTCATCTAAGTAAAATATAAAAAATATATATTTTTGCTTGAAAACAAGCGATGTATCAGTTCGATCGTACCCCCATACTAGCCATTTTGAGACTTTCGGAAGAGTTAACGCTCTTAACTGCTTGGTTTCGAAGATTAAAATTTTAATTTTTAATATCGCATAGAACTAACGTGCAGCCCCTATACGTTATGTTTAAAAAAAATATATAAAATTTTTTTTCAAAATGGCGGCTATCGTAAAAATTCAAAGTGTCATAACTTTGCTAAATCAAATCCTACTGAAAAATGTCGTATGCAAAAAGTGTTTGGAATTTTATTTTGCATATAAAAGCAATTTTTAATTATTTTTTTTTTAATAAAAACCGAGTCTTACCATATATTGACCGAGACCTCGAACGAGCTTTTATGCGACTCTGCATACAGTTAACGCTCGTATGAAGCTTCTATTTAAGAAATTGACTTGAATTTTTTATACCAAATAGAGCTTTCAACTATACTTACGATACTATACAAAAAAATTAAAAATTAAAAAATAAAAGTATTTTTTTTTCAAAACACGTTTAGTGTGATGAGTCGATCGACCCACCATACATACGCTCATAAGATTTTCAATATAGTTAAGGTCAGTGTGAGCTTATTTATACATATTTGAATTTCAAAATTTTGTGACAGTATAGAATTCTTAAGCATCCTGTGTATGTTTGTTAGCAAAATCCATTTTGTCAATTTTTTGCAAAATGGCGACAAGTATTAAAATTCAATCACTTATTACTCAGTAGTGTTCAATTTTGTCAAAAAGGTCTCTATACATGAAATGTTGAGAAGCCTAAAGCTCATCTAAGTAAAATATAAAAAATATATATTTTTGCTTGAAAACAAGCGATGTATCAGATCGATCGTACCCCCATACTAGCCATTTTGAGACTTTCGGAAGAGTTAACGCTCTTAACTGCTTGGTTTCGAAGATTAAAATTTTAATTTTTAATATCGCATAGAACTAACGTGCAGCCCCTATACGTTATGTTTAAAAAAAATATATAAAATTTTTTTTCAAAATGGCGGCTATCGTGAAAATTCAAAGTGTCATAACTTTGCTAAATCAAATCCTACTGAAAAATGTCGTATGCAAAAAGTGTTTGGAATTTTATTTTGCATATAAAAGCAATTTTTAATTATTTTTTTTTTAATAAAAACCGAGTCTTACCATATATTGACCGAGACCTCGAACGAGCTTTTATGCGACTCTGCATACAGTTAACGCTCGTATGAAGCTTCTATTTAAGAAATTGACTTAAATTTTTTATACCAAATAGAGCTTTCAACTATACTTACGATACTATACAAAAAAATTAAAAATTAAAAAATAAAAGTATTTTTTTTTCAAAACACGTTTAGTGTGATGAGTCGATCGACCCACCATACATACGCTCATAAGATTTTCAATATAGTTAAGGTCAGTGTGAGCTTATTTATACATATTTGAATTTCAAAATTTTGTGACAGTATAGAATTCTTAAGCATCCTGTGTATGTTTGTTAGCAAAATCCATTTTGTCAATTTTTTGCAAAATGGCGACAAGTATTAAAATTCAATCACTTATTACTCAGTAGTGTTCAATTTTGTCAAAAAGGTCTCTATACATGAAATGTTGAGAAGCCTAAAGCTCATCTAAGTAAAATATAAAAAATATATATTTTTGCTTGAAAACAAGCGATGTATCAGTTCGATCGTACCCCCATACTAGCCATTTTGAGACTTTCGGAAGAGTTAACGCTCTTAACTGCTTGGTTTCGAAGATTAAAATTTTAATTTTTAATATCGCATAGAACTAACGTGCAGCCCCTATACGTTATGTTTAAAAAAAATATATAAAATTTTTTTTCAAAATGGCGGCTATCGTAAAAATTCAAAGTGTCATAACTTTGCTAAATCAAATCCTACTGAAAAATGTCGTATGCAAAAAGTGTTTGGAATTTTATTTTGCATATAAAAGCAATTTTTTTTTTTTTTTTTTTTAATAAAAACCGAGTCTTACCATATATTGACCGAGACCTCGAACGAGCTTTTATGCGACTCTGCATACAGTTAACGCTCGTATGAAGCTTTTATTTAAGAAATTGACTTGAATTTTTTATACCAAATAGAGCTTTCAACTATACTTACGATACTATACAAAAAAATTAAAAATTAAAAAATAAAATTGTTTTTTTTTTAAAACACGTTTAGTGTGATGAGTCGATCGACCCACCATACATACGCTCATAAGATTTTCAATATAGTAAAGGTCAGTGTGAGCTTATTTATACATATTTGAATTTTAAAATTTTGTGACAGTATAGAATTCTTAAGCATCCTGTGTATGTTTGTTAGCAAAATCCATTTTGTCAATTTTTTGCAAAATGGCGACAAGTATTAAAATTCAATCACTTATTACTCAGTAGTGTTCAATTTTGTCAAAAAGGTCTCTATACATGAAATGTTGAGAAGCCTAAAGCTCATCTAAGTAAAATATAAAAAATATATATTTTTGCTTGAAAACAAGCGATGTATCAGTTCGATCGTACCCCCATACTAGCCATTTTGAGACTTTCGGAAGAGTTAACGCTCTTAACTGCTTGGTTTCGAAGATTAAAATTTTAATTTTTAATATCGCATAGAACTAACGTGCAGCCCCTATACGTTATGTTTAAAAAAAATATATAAAATTTTTTTTCAAAATGGCGGCTATCGTAAAAATTCAAAGTGTCATAACTTTGCTAAATCAAATCCTACTGAAAAATGTCGTATGCAAAAAGTGTTTGGAATTTTATTTTGCATATAAAAGCAATTTTTAATTATTTTTTTTTTAATAAAAACCGAGTCTTACCATATATTGACCGAGACCTCGAACGAGCTTTTATGCGACTCTGCATACAGTTAACGCTCGTATGAAGCTTCTATTTAAGAAATTGACTTGAATTTTTTATACCAAATAGAGCTTTCAACTATACTTACGATACTATACAAAAAAATTAAAAATTAAAAAATAAAAGTATTTTTTTTTCAAAACACGTTTAGTGTGATGAGTCGATCGACCCACCATACATACGCTCATAAGATTTTCAATATAGTTAAGGTCAGTGTGAGCTTATTTATACATATTTGAATTTCAAAATTTTGTGACAGTATAGAATTCTTAAGCATCCTGTGTATGTTTGTTAGCAAAATCCATTTTGTCAATTTTTTGCAAAATGGCGACAAGTATTAAAATTCAATCACTTATTACTCAGTAGTGTTCAATTTTGTCAAAAAGGTCTCTATACATGAAATGTTGAGAAGCCTAAAGCTCATCTAAGTAAAATATAAAAAATATATATTTTTGCTTGAAAACAAGCGATGTATCAGTTCGATCGTACCCCCATACTAGCCATTTTGAGACTTTCGGAAGAGTTAACGCTCTTAACTGCTTGGTTTCGAAGATTAAAATTTTAATTTTTAATATCGCATAGAACTAACGTGCAGCCCCTATACGTTATGTTTAAAAAAAATATATAAAATTTTTTTTCAAAATGGCTTCTATCGTAAAAATTCAAAGTGTCATAACTTTGCTAAATCAAATCCTACTGAAAAATGTCGTATGCAAAAAGTGTTTGGAATTTTATTTTGCATATAAAAGCAATTTTTATTTTTTTTTTTTTTAATAAAAACCGAGTCTTACCATATATTGACCGAGACCTCGAACGAGCTTTTATGCGACTCTGCATACAGTTAACGCTCGTATGAAGCTTTTATTTAAGAAATTGACTTGAATTTTTTATACCAAATAGAACTTTCAACTATACTTACGATACTATACAAAAAAATTAAAAATTAAAAAATAAAAGTATTTTTTTTTCAAAACACGTTTAGTGTGATGAGTCGATCGACCCACCATACATACGCTCATAAGATTTTCAATATAGTTAAGGTCAGTGTGAGCTTATTTATACATATTTGAATTTCAAAATTTTGTGACAGTATAGAATTCTTAAGCATCCTGTGTATGTTTGTTAGCAAAATCCATTTTGTCAATTTTTTGCAAAATGGCGACAAGTATTAAAATTCAATCACTTATTACTCAGTAGTGTTCAATTTTGTCAAAAAGGTCTCTATACATGAAATGTTGAGAAGCCTAAAGCTCATCTAAGTAAAATATAAAAAATATATATTTTTGCTTGAAAACAAGCGATGTATCAGTTCGATCGTACCCCCATACTAGCCATTTTGAGACTTTCGGAAGAGTTAACGCTCTTAACTGCTTGGTTTCGAAGATTAAAATTTTAATTTTTAATATCGCATAGAACTAACGTGCAGCCCCTATACGTTATGTTTAAAAAAAATATATAAAATTTTTTTTCAAAATGGCGGCTATCGTAAAAATTCAAAGTGTCATAACTTTGCTAAATCAAATCCTACTGAAAAATGTCGTATGCAAAAAGTGTTTGGAATTTTATTTTGCATATAAAAGCAATTTTTAATTATTTTTTTTTTAATAAAAACCGAGTCTTACCATATATTGACCGAGACCTCGAACGAGCTTTTATGCGACTCTGCATACAGTTAACGCTCGTATAAAGCTTCTATTTAAGAAATTGACTTGAATTTTTTATACCAAATAGAGCTTTCAACTATACTTACGATACTATACAAAAAAATTAAAAATTAAAAAATAAAAGTATTTTTTTTTCAAAACACGTTTAGTGTGATGAGTCGATCGACCCACCATACATACGCTCATAAGATTTTCAATATAGTTAAGGTCAGTGTGAGCTTATTTATACATATTTGAATTTCAAAATTTTGTGACAGTATAGAATTCTTAAGCATCCTGTGTATGTTTGTTAGCAAAATCCATTTTGTCAATTTTTTGCAAAATGGCGACAAGTATTAAAATTCAATCACTTATTACTCAGTAGTGTTCAATTTTGTCAAAAAGGTCTCTATACATGAAATGTTGAGAAGCCTAAAGCTCATCTAAGTAAAATATAAAAAATATATATTTTTGCTTGAAAACAAGCGATGTATCAGTTCGATCGTACCCCCATACTAGCCATTTTGAGACTTTCGGAAGAGTTAACGCTCTTAACTGCTTGGTTTCGAAGATTAAAATTTTAATTTTTAATATCGCATAGAACTAACGTGCAGCCCCTATACGTTATGTTTAAAAAAAATATATAAAATTTTTTTTCAAAATGGCGGCTATCGTAAAAATTCAAAGTGTCATAACTTTGCTAAATCAAATCCTACTGAAAAATGTCGTATGCAAAAAGTGTTTGGAATTTTATTTTGCATATAAAAGCAATTTTTAATTATTTTTTTTTTAATAAAAACCGAGTCTTACCATATATTGACCGAGACCTCGAACGAGCTTTTATGCGACTCTGCATACAGTTAACGCTCGTATGAAGCTTCTATTTAAGAAATTGACTTGAATTTTTTATACCAAATAGAGCTTTCAACTATACTTACGATACTATACAAAAAAATTAAAAATTAAAAAATAAAAGTATTTTTTTTTCAAAACACGTTTAGTGTGATGAGTCGATCGACCCACCATACATACGCTCATAAGATTTTCAATATAGTTAAGGTCAGTGTGAGCTTATTTATACATATTTGAATTTCAAAATTTTGTGACAGTATAGAATTCTTAAGCATCCTGTGTATGTTTGTTAGCAAAATCCATTTTGTCAATTTTTTGCAAAATGGCGACAAGTATTAAAATTCAATCACTTATTACTCAGTAGTGTTCAATTTTGTCAAAAAGGTCTCTATACATAAAATGTTGAGAAGCCTAAAGCTCATCTAAGTGAAATATAAAAAATATATATTTTTGCTTGAAAACAAGCGATGTATCAGTTCGATCGTACCCCCATACTAGCCATTTTGAGACTTTCGGAAGAGTTAACGCTCTTAACTGCTTGGTTTCGAAGATTAAAATTTTAATTTTTAATATCGCATAGAACTAACGTGCAGCCCCTATACGTTATGTTTAAAAAAAATATATAAAATTTTTTTTCAAAATGGCGGCTATCGTAAAAATTCAAAGTGTCATAACTTTGCTAAATCAAATCCTACTGAAAAATGTCGTATGCAAAAAGTGTTTGGAATTTTATTTTGCATATAAAAGCAATTTTTAATTATTTTTTTTTTATTAAAAACCGAGTCTTACCATATATTGACCGAGACCTCGAACGAGCTTTTATGCGACTCTGCATACAGTTAACGCTCGTATGAAGCTTCTATTTAAGAAATTGTTTTGAATTTTTTATACCAAATAGAGTTTTCAACTATACTTACGATACTATACAAAAAAATTAAAAATTAAAAAATAAAAGTATTTTTTTTTCAAAACACGTTTAGTGTGATGAGTCGATCGACCCACCATACATACGCTCATAAGATTTTCAATATAGTTAAGGTCAGTGTGAGCTTATTTATACATATTTGAATTTCAAAATTTTGTGACAGTATAGAATTCTTAAGCATCCTGTGTATGTTTGTTAGCAAAATCCATTTTGTCAATTTTTTGCAAAATGGCGACAAGTATTAAAATTCAATCACTTATTACTCAGTAGTGTTCAATTTTGTCAAAAAGGTCTCTATACATGAAATGTTGAGAAGCCTAAAGCTCATCTAAGTAAAATATAAAAAATATATATTTTTGCTTGAAAACAAGCGATGTATCAGTTCGATCGTACCCCCATACTAGCCATTTTGAGACTTTCGGAAGAGTTAACGCTCTTAACTGCTTGGTTTCGAAGATTAAAATTTTAATTTTTAATATCGCATAGAACTAACGTGCAGCCCCTATACGTTATGTTTAAAAAAAATATATAAAATTTTTTTTCAAAATGGCGGCTATCGTAAAAATTCAAAGTGTCATAACTTTGCTAAATCAAATCCTACTGAAAAATATCGTATGCAAAAAGTGTTTGGAATTTTATTTTGCATATAAAAGCAATTTTTAATTATTTTTTTTTAATAAAAACCGAGTCTTACTATATATTGACCGAGACCTCGAACGAGCTTTTATGCGACTCTGCATACAGTTAACGCTCGTATGAAGCTTCTATTTAAGAAATTGACTTGAATTTTTTATACCAAATAGAGCTTTCAACTATACTTACGATACTATACAAAAAAATTAAAAATTAAAAAATAAAAGTATTTTTTTTTCAAAACACGTTTAGTGTGATGAGTCGATCGACCCACCATACATACGCTCATAAGATTTTCAATATAGTTAAGGTCAGTGTGAGCTTATTTATACATATTTGAATTTCAAAATTTTGTGACAGTATAGAATTCTTAAGCATCCTGTGTATGTTTGTTAGCAAAATCCATTTTGTCAATTTTTTGCAAAATGGCGACAAGTATTAAAATTCAATCACTTATTACTCAGTAGTGTTCAATTTTGTCAAAAAGGTCTCTATACATGAAATGTTGAGAAGCCTAAAGCTCATCTAAGTAAAATATAAAAAATATATATTTTTGCTTGAAAACAAGCGATGTATCAGTTCGATCGTACCCCCATACTAGCCATTTTGAGACTTTCGGAAGAGTTAACGCTCTTAACTGCTTGGTTTCGAAGATTAAAATTTTAATTTTTAATATCGCATAGAACTAACGTGCAGCCCCTATACGTTATGTTTAAAAAAAATATATAAAATTTTTTTTCAAAATGGCGGCTATCGTAAAAATTCAAAGTGTCATAACTTTGCTAAATCAAATCCTACTGAAAAATGTCGTATGCAAAAAGTGTTTGGAATTTTATTTTGCATATAAAAGCAATTTTTAATTATTTTTTTTTTAATAAAAACCGAGTCTTACCATATATTGACCGAGACCTCGAACGAGCTTTTATGCGACTCTGCATACAGTTAACGCTCGTATGAAGCTTCTATTTAAGAAATTGACTTGAATTTTTTATACCAAATAGAGCTTTCAACTATACTTACGATACTATATAAAAAAATTAAAAATTAAAAAATAAAAGTATTTTTTTTTCAAAACACGTTTAGTGTGATGAGTCGATCGACCCACCATACATACGCTCATAAGATTTTCAATATAGTTAAGGTCAGTGTGAGCTTATTTATACATATTTGAATTTCAAAATTTTGTGACAGTATAGAATTCTTAAGCATCCTGTGTATGTTTGTTAGCAAAATCCATTTTGTCAATTTTTTGCAAAATGGCGACAAGTATTAAAATTCAATCACTTATTACTCAGTAGTGTTCAATTTTGTCAAAAAGGTCTCTATACATGAAATGTTGAGAAGCCTAAAGCTCATCTAAGTAAAATATAAAAAATATATATTTTTGCTTGAAAACAAGCGATGTATCAGTTCGATCGTACCCCCATACTAGCCATTTTGAGACTTTCGGAAGAGTTAACGCTCTTAACTGCTTGGTTTCGAAGATTAAAATTTTAATTTTTAATATCGCATAGAACTAACGTGCAGCCCCTATACGTTATGTTTAAAAAAAATATATAAAATTTTTTTTCAAAATGGCGGCTATCGTAAAAATTCAAAGTGTCATAACTTTGCTAAATCAAATCCTACTGAAAAATGTCGTATGCAAAAAGTGTTTGGAATTTTATTTTGCATATAAAAGCAATTTTTAATTTTTTTTTTTTTAATAAAAACCGAGTCTTACCATATATTGACCGAGACCTCGAACGAGCTTTTATGCGACTCTGCATACAGTTAACGCTCGTATGAAGCTTCTATTTAAGAAATTGACTTGAATTTTTTATACCAAATAGAGCTTTCAACTATACTTACGATACTATACAAAAAAATTAAAAATTAAAAAATAAAAGTATTTTTTTTTCAAAACACGTTTAGTGTGATGAGTCGATCGACCCACCATACATACGCTCATAAGATTTTCAATATAGTTAAGGTCAGTGTGAGCTTATTTATACATATTTGAATTTCAAAATTTTGTGACAGTATAGAATTCTTAAGCATCCTGTGTATGTTTGTTAGCAAAATCCATTTTGTCAATTTTTTGCAAAATGGCGACAAGTATTAAAATTCAATCACTTATTACTCAGTAGTGTTCAATTTTGTCAAAAAGGTCTCTATACATGAAATGTTGAGAAGCCTAAAGCTCATCTAAGTAAAATATAAAAAATATATATTTTTGCTTGAAAACAAGCGATGTATCAGTTCGATCGTACCCCCATACTAGCCATTTTGAGACTTTCGGAAGAGTTAACGCTCTTAACTGCTTGGTTTCGAAGATTAAAATTTTAATTTTTAATATCGCATAGAACTAACGTGCAGCCCCTATACGTTATGTTTAAAAAAAATATATAAAATTTTTTTTCAAAATGGCGGCTATCGTAAAAATTCAAAGTGTCATAACTTTGCTAAATCAAATCCTACTGAAAAATGTCGTATGCAAAAAGTGTTTGGAATTTTATTTTGCATATAAAAGCAATTTTTAATTATTTTTTTTTTAATAAAAACCGAGTCTTACCATATATTGACCGAGACCTCGAACGAGCTTTTATGCGACTCTGCATACAGTTAACGCTCGTATGAAGCTTCTATTTAAGAAATTGACTTGAATTTTTTATACCAAATAGAGCTTTCAACTATACTTACGATACTATACAAAAAAATTAAAAATTAAAAAATAAAAGTATTTTTTTTTCAAAACACGTTTAGTGTGATGAGTCGATCGACCCACCATACATACGCTCATAAGATTTTCAATATAGTTAAGGTCAGTGTGAGCTTATTTATACATATTTGAATTTCAAAATTTTGTGACAGTATAGAATTCTTAAGCATCCTGTGTATGTTTGTTAGCAAAATCCATTTTGTCAATTTTTTGCAAAATGGCGACAAGTATTAAAATTCAATCACTTATTACTCAGTAGTGTTCAATTTTGTCAAAAAGGTCTCTATACATAAAATGTTGAGAAGCCTAAAGCTCATCTAAGTAAAATATAAAAAATATATATTTTTGCTTGAAAACAAGCGATGTATCAGTTCGATCGTACCCCCATACTAGCCATTTTGAGACTTTCGGAAGAGTTAACGCTCTTAACTGCTTGGTTTCGAAGATTTAAATTTTAATTTTTAATATCGCATAGAACTAACGTGCAGCCCCTATACGTTATGTTTAAAAAAAATATATAAATTTTTTTTTCAAAATGGCGGCTATCGTAAAAATTCAAAGTGTCATAACTTTGCTAAATCAAATCCTACTGAAAAATGTCGTATGCAAAAAGTGTTTGGAATTTTATTTTGATATAAAAGCAATTTTTAATTATTTTTTTTTTAATAAAAACCGAGTCTTACCATATATTGACCGAGACCTCGAACGAGCTTTTATGCGACTCTGCATACAGTTAACGCTCGTATGAAGCTTCTATTTAAGAAATTGACTTGAATTTTTTATACCAAATAGAGCTTTCAACTATACTTACGATACTATACAAAAAAATTAAAAATTAAAAAATAAAAGTATTTTTTTTTCAAAACACGTTTAGTGTGATGAGTCGATCGACCCACCATACATACGCTCATAAGATTTTCAATATAGTTAAGGTCAGTGTGAGCTTATTTATACATATTTGAATTTCAAAATTTTGTGACAGTATAGAATTCTTAAGCATCCTGTGTATGTTTGTTAGCAAAATCCATTTTGTCAATTTTTTGCAAAATGGCGACAAGTATTAAAATTCAATCACTTATTACTCAGTAGTGTTCAATTTTGTCAAAAAGGTCTCTATACATAAAATGTTGAGAAGCCTAAAGCTCATCTAAGTAAAATATAAAAAATATATATTTTTGCTTGAAAACAAGCGATGTATCAGTTCGATCGTACCCCCATACTAGCCATTTTGAGACTTTCGGAAGAGTTAACGCTCTTAACTGCTTGGTTTCGAAGATTTAAATTTTAATTTTTAATATCGCATAGAACTAACGTGCAGCCCCTATACGTTATGTTTAAAAAAAATATATAAATTTTTTTTTCAAAATGGCGGCTATCGTAAAAATTCAAAGTGTCATAACTTTGCTAAATCAAATCCTACTGAAAAATGTCGTATGCAAAAAGTGTTTGGAATTTTATTTTGCATATAAAAGCAATTTTTAATTATTTTTTTTTTAATAAAAACCGAGTCTTACCATATATTGACCGAGACCTCGAACGAGCTTTTATGCGACTCTGCATACAGTTAACGCTCGTATGAAGCTTCTATTTAAGAAATTGACTTGAATTTTTTATACCAAATAGAGCTTTCAACTATACTTACGATACTATACAAAAAAATTAAAAATTAAAAAATAAAAGTATTTTTTTTTCAAAACACGTTTAGTGTGATGAGTCGATCGACCCACCATACATACGCTCATAAGATTTTCAATATAGTTAAGGTCAGTGTGAGCTTATTTATACATATTTGAATTTCAAAATTTTGTGACAGTATAGAATTCTTAAGCATCCTGTGTATGTTTGTTAGCAAAATCCATTTTGTCAATTTTTTGCAAAATGGCGACAAGTATTAAAATTCAATCACTTATTACTCAGTAGTGTTCAATTTTGTCAAAAAGGTCTCTATACATGAAATGTTGAGAAGCCTAAAGCTCATCTAAGTAAAATATAAAAAATATATATTTTTGCTTGAAAACAAGCGATGTATCAGTTCGATCGTACCCCCATACTAGCCATTTTGAGACTTTCGGAAGAGTTAACGCTCTTAACTGCTTGGTTTCGAAGATTTAAATTTTAATTTTTAATATCGCATAGAACTAACGTGCAGCCCCTATACGTTATGTTTAAAAAAAATATATAAATTTTTTTTTCAAAATGGCGGCTATCGTAAAAATTCAAAGTGTCATAACTTTGCTAAATCAAATCCTACTGAAAAATGTCGTATGCAAAAAGTGTTTGGAATTTTATTTTGATATAAAAGCAATTTTTAATTATTTTTTTTTTAATAAAAACCGAGTCTTACCATATATTGACCGAGACCTCGAACGAGCTTTTATGCGACTCTGCATACAGTTAACGCTCGTATGAAGCTTCTATTTAAGAAATTGACTTGAATTTTTTATACCAAATAGAGCTTTCAACTATACTTACGATACTATACAAAAAAATTAAAAATTAAAAAATAAAAGTATTTTTTTTTCAAAACACGTTTAGTGTGATGAGTCGATCGACCCACCATACATACGCTCATAAGATTTTCAATATAGTTAAGGTCAGTGTGAGCTTATTTATACATATTTGAATTTCAAAATTTTGTGACAGTATAGAATTCTTAAGCATCCTGTGTATGTTTGTTAGCAAAATCCATTTTGTCAATTTTTTGCAAAATGGCGACAAGTATTAAAATTCAATCACTTATTACTCAGTAGTGTTCAATTTTGTCAAAAAGGTCTCTATACATAAAATGTTGAGAAGCCTAAAGCTCATCTAAGTAAAATATAAAAAATATATATTTTTGCTTGAAAACAAGCGATGTATCAGTTCGATCGTACCCCCATACTAGCCATTTTGAGACTTTCGGAAGAGTTAACGCTCTTAACTGCTTGGTTTCGAAGATTTAAATTTTAATTTTTAATATCGCATAGAACTAACGTGCAGCCCCTATACGTTATGTTTAAAAAAAATATATAAATTTTTTTTTCAAAATGGCGGCTATCGTAAAAATTCAAAGTGTCATAACTTTGCTAAATCAAATCCTACTGAAAAATGTCGTATGCAAAAAGTGTTTGGAATTTTATTTTGCATATAAAAGCAATTTTTAATTATTTTTTTTTTAATAAAAACCGAGTCTTACCATATATTGACCGAGACCTCGAACGAGCTTTTATGCGACTCTGCATACAGTTAACGCTCGTATGAAGCTTCTATTTAAGAAATTGACTTGAATTTTTTATACCAAATAGAGCTTTCAACTATACTTACGATACTATACAAAAAAATTAAAAATTAAAAAATAAAAGTATTTTTTTTTCAAAACACGTTTAGTGTGATGAGTCGATCGACCCACCATACATACGCTCATAAGATTTTCAATATAGTTAAGGTCAGTGTGAGCTTATTTATACATATTTGAATTTCAAAATTTTGTGACAGTATAGAATTCTTAAGCATCCTGTGTATGTTTGTTAGCAAAATCCATTTTGTCAATTTTTTGCAAAATGGCGACAAGTATTAAAATTCAATCACTTATTACTCAGTAGTGTTCAATTTAGTCAAAAAGGTCTCTATACATGAAATGTTGAGAAGCCTAAAGCTCATCTAAGTAAAATATAAAAAATATATATTTTTGCTTGAAAACAAGCGATGTATCAGTTCGATCGTACCCCCATACTAGCCATTTTGAGACTTTCGGAAGAGTTAACGCTCTTAACTGCTTGGTTTCGAAGATTAAAATTTTAATTTTTAATATCGCATAGAACTAACGTGCAGCCCCTATACGTTATGTTTAAAAAAAATATATAAATTTTTTTTTCAAAATGGCGGCTATCGTAAAAATTCAAAGTGTCATAACTTTGCTAAATCAAATCCTACTGAAAAATGTCGTATGCAAAAAGTGTTTGGAATTTTATTTTGCATATAAAAGCAATTCTTAATTATTTTTTTTTTAATAAAAACCGAGTCTTACCATATATTGACCGAGACCTCGAACGAGCTTTTATGCGACTCTGCATACAGTTAACGCTCGTATGAAGCTTCTATTTAAGAAATTGACTTAAATTTTTTATACCAAATAGAGCTTTCAACTATACTTACGATACTATACAAAAAAATTAAAAATTAAAAAATAAAAGTATTTTTTTTTCAAAACACGTTTAGTGTGATGAGTCGATCGACCCACCATACATACGCTCATAAGATTTTCAATATAGTTAAGGTCAGTGTGAGCTTATTTATACATATTTGAATTTCAAAATTTTGTGACAGTATAGAATTCTTAAGCAACCTGTGTATGTTTGTTAGCAAAATCCATTTTGTCAATTTTTTGCAAAATGGCGACAAGTATTAAAATTCAATCACTTATTACTCAGTAGTGTTCAATTTTGTCAAAAAGGTCTCTATACATGAAATGTTGAGAAGCCTAAAGCTCATCTAAGTAAAATATAAAAAATATATATTTTTGCTTGAAAACAAGCGATGTATCAGTTCGATCGTACCCCCATACTAGCCATTTTGAGACTTTCGGAAGAGTTAACGCTCTTAACTGCTTGGTTTCGAAGATTAAAATTTTAATTTTTAATATCGCATAGAACTAACGTGCAGCCCCTATACGTTATGTTTAAAAAAAATATATAAAATTTTTTTTCAAAATGGCGGCTATCGTAAAAATTCAAAGTGTCATAACTTTGCTAAATCAAATCCTACTGAAAAATGTCGTATGCAAAAAGTGTTTGGAATTTTATTTTGCATATAAAAGCAATTTTTAATTATTTTTTTTTTAATAAAAACCGAGTCTTACCATATATTGACCGAGACCTCGAACGAGCTTTTATGCGACTCTGCATACAGTTAACGCTCGTATGAAGCTTCTATTTAAGAAATTGACTTGAATTTTTTATACCAAATAGAGCTTTCAACTATACTTACGATACTATACAAAAAAATTAAAAATTAAAAAATAAAAGTATTTTTTTTTCAAAACACGTTTAGTGTGATGAGTCGATCGACCCACCATACATACGCTCATAAGATTTTCAATATAGTTAAGGTCAGTGTGAGCTTATTTATACATATTTGAATTTCAAAATTTTGTGACAGTATAGAATTCTTAAGCATCCTGTGTATGTTTGTTAGCAAAATCCATTTTGTCAATTTTTTGCAAAATGGCGACAAGTATTAAAATTCAATCACTTATTACTCAGTAGTGTTCAATTTTGTCAAAAAGGTCTCTATACATGAAATGTTGAGAAGCCTAAAGCTCATCTAAGTAAAATATAAAAAATATATATTTTTGCTTGAAAACAAGCGATGTATCAGTTCGATCGTACCCCCATACTAGCCATTTTGAGACTTTCGGAAGAGTTAACGCTCTTAACTGCTTGGTTTCGAAGATTAAAATTTTAATTTTTAATATCGCATAGAACTAACGTGCAGCCCCTATACGTTATGTTTAAAAAAAATATATAAAATTTTTTTTCAAAATGGCGGCTATCGTAAAAATTCAAAGTGTCATAACTTTGCTAAATCAAATCCTACTGAAAAATGTCGTATGCAAAAAGTGTTTGGAATTTTATTTTGCATATAAAAGCAATTTTTAATTATTTTTTTTTTAATAAAAACCGAGTCTTACCATATATTGACCGAGACCTCGAACGAGCTTTTATGCGACTCTGCATACAGTTAACGCTCGTATGAAGCTTCTATTTAAGAAATTGACTTGAATTTTTTATACCAAATAGAGCTTTCAACTATACTTACGATACTATACAAAAAAATTAAAAATTAAAAAATAAAAGTATTTTTTTTTCAAAACACGTTTAGTGTGATGAGTCGATCGACCCACCATACATACGCTCATAAGATTTTCAATATAGTTAAGGTCAGTGTGAGCTTATTTATACATATTTGAATTTCAAAATTTTGTGACAGTATAGAATTCTTAAGCATCCTGTGTATGTTTGTTAGCAAAATCCATTTTGTCAATTTTTTGCAAAATGGCGACAAGTATTAAAATTCAATCACTTATTACTCAGTAGTGTTCAATTTTGTCAAAAAGGTCTCTATACATGAAATGTTGAGAAGCCTAAAGCTCATCTAAGTAAAATATAAAAAATATATATTTTTGCTTGAAAACAAGCGATGTATCAGTTCGATCGTACCCCCATACTAGCCATTTTGAGACTTTCGGAAGAGTTAACGCTCTTAACTGCTTGGTTTCGAAGATTAAAATTTTAATTTTTAATATCGCATAGAACTAACGTGCAGCCCCTATACGTTATGTTTAAAAAAAATATATAAAATTTTTTTTCAAAATGGCGGCTATCGTAAAAATTCAAAGTGTCATAACTTTGCTAAATCAAATCCTACTGAAAAATGTCGTATGCAAAAAGTGTTTGGAATTTTATTTTGCATATAAAAGCAATTTTTAATTTTTTTTTTTTTTAATAAAAACCGAGTCTTACCATATATTGACCGAGACCTCGAACGAGCTTTTATGCGACTCTGCATACAGTTAACGCTCGTATGAAGCTTCTATTTAAGAAATTGACTTGAATTTTTTATACCAAATAGAGCTTTCAACTATACTTACGATACTATACAAAAAAATTTAAAATTAAAAAATAAAAGTATTTTTTTTTCAAAACACGTTTAGTGTGATGAGTCGATCGACCCACCATACATACGCTCATAAGATTTTCAATATAGTTAAGGTCAGTGTGAGCTTATTTATACATATTTGAATTTCAAAATTTTGTGACAGTATAGAATTCTTAAGCATCCTGTGTATGTTTGTTAGCAAAATCCATTTTGTCAATTTTTTGCAAAATGGCGACAAGTATTAAAATTCAATCACTTATTACTCAGTAGTGTTCAATTTTGTCAAAAAGGTCTCTATACATGAAATGTTGAGAAGCCTAAAGCTCATCTAAGTAAAATATAAAAAATATATATTTTTGCTTGAAAACAAGCGATGTATCAGTTCGATCGTACCCCCATACTAGCCATTTTGAGACTTTCGGAAGAGTTAACGCTCTTAACTGCTTGGTTTCGAAGATTAAAATTTTAATTTTTAATATCGCATAGAACTAACGTGCAGCCCCTATACGTTATGTTTAAAAAAAATATATAAAATTTTTTTTCAAAATGGCGGCTATCGTAAAAATTCAAAGTGTCATAACTTTGCTAAATCAAATCCTACTGAAAAATGTCGTATGCAAAAAGTGTTTGGAATTTTATTTTGCATATAAAAGCAATTTTTAATTTTTTTTTTTTTTAATAAAAACCGAGTCTTACCATATATTGACCGAGACCTCGAACGAGCTTTTATGCGACTCTGCATACAGTTAACGCTCGTATGAAGCTTCTATTTAAGAAATTGACTTAAATTTTTTATACCAAATAGAGCTTTCAACTATACTTACGATACTATACAAAAAAATTAAAAATTAAAAAATAAAAGTATTTTTTTTTCAAAACACGTTTAGTGTGATGAGTCGATCGACCCACCATACATACGCTCATAAGATTTTCAATATAGTTAAGGTCAGTGTGAGCTTATTTATACATATTTGAATTTCAAAATTTTGTGACAGTATAGAATTCTTAAGCATCCTGTGTATGTTTGTTAGCAAAATCCATTTTGTCAATTTTTTGCAAAATGGCGACAAGTATTAAAATTCAATCACTTATTACTCAGTAGTGTTCAATTTTGTCAAAAAGGTCTCTATACATGAAATGTTGAGAAGCCTAAAGCTCATCTAAGTAAAATATAAAAAATATATATTTTTGCTTGAAAACAAGCGATGTATCAGTTCGATCGTACCCCCATACTAGCCATTTTGAGACTTTCGGAAGAGTTAACGCTCTTAACTGCTTGGTTTCGAAGATTAAAATTTTAATTTTTAATATCGCATAGAACTAACGTGCAGCCCCTATACGTTATGTTTAAAAAAAATATATAAAATTTTTTTTCAAAATGGCGGCTATCGTAAAAATTCAAAGTGTCATAACTTTGCTAAATCAAATCCTACTGAAAAATGTCGTATGCAAAAAGTGTTTGGAATTTTATTTTGCATATAAAAGCAATTTTTAATTATTTTTTTTTTAATAAAAACCGAGTCTTACCATATATTGACCGAGACCTCGAACGAGCTTTTATGCGACTCTGCATACAGTTAACGCTCGTATGAAGCTTCTATTTAAGAAATTGACTTGAATTTTTTATACCAAATAGAGCTTTCAACTATACTTACGATACTATACAAAAAAATTAAAAATTAAAAAATAAAAGTATTTTTTTTTCAAAACACGTTTAGTGTGATGAGTCGATCGACCCACCATACATACGCTCATAAGATTTTCAATATAGTTAAGGTCAGTGTGAGCTTATTTATACATATTTGAATTTCGAAATTTTGTGACAGTATAGAATTCTTAAGCATCCTGTGTATGTTTGTTAGCAAAATCCATTTTGTCAATTTTTTGCAAAATGGCGACAAGTATTAAAATTCAATCACTTATTACTCAGTAGTGTTCAATTTTGTCAAAAAGGTCTCTATACATGAAATGTTGAGAAGCCTAAAGCTCATCTAAGTAAAATATAAAAAATATATATTTTTGCTTGAAAACAAGCGATGTATCAGTTCGATCGTACCCCCATACTAGCCATTTTGAGACTTTCGGAAGAGTTAACGCTCTTAACTGCTTGGTTTCGAAGATTAAAATTTTAATTTTTAATATCGCATAGAACTAACGTGCAGCCCCTATACGTTATGTTTAAAAAAAATATATAAAATTTTTTTTCAAAATGGCGGCTATCGTAAAAATTCAAAGTGTCATAACTTTGCTAAATCAAATCCTACTGAAAAATGTCGTATGCAAAAAGTGTTTGGAATTTTATTTTGCATATAAAAGCAATTTTTAATTTTTTTTTTTTTAATAAAAACCGAGTCTTACCATATATTGACCGAGACCTCGAACGAGCTTTTATGCGACTCTGCATACAGTTAACGCTCGTATGAAGCTTCTATTTAAGAAATTGACTTGAATTTTTTATACCAAATAGAGCTTTCAACTATACTTACGATACTATACAAAAAAATTAAAAATTAAAAAATAAAAGTATTTTTTTTTCAAAACACGTTTAGTGTGATGAGTCGATCGACCCACCATACATACGCTCATAAGATTTTCAATATAGTTAAGGTCAGTGTGAGCTTATTTATACATATTTGAATTTCAAAATTTTGTGACAGTATAGAATTCTTAAGCATCCTGTGTATGTTTGTTAGCAAAATCCATTTTGTCAATTTTTTGCAAAATGGCGACAAGTATTAAAATTCAATCACTTATTACTCAGTAGTGTTCAATTTTGTCAAAAAGGTCTCTATACATGAAATGTTGAGAAGCCTAAAGCTCATCTAAGTAAAATATAAAAAATATATATTTTTGCTTGAAAACAAGCGATGTATCAGTTCGATCGTACCCCCATACTAGCCATTTTGAGACTTTCGGAAGAGTTAACGCTCTTAACTGCTTGGTTTCGAAGATTAAAATTTTAATTTTTAATATCGCATAGAACTAACGTGCAGCCCCTATACGTTATGTTTAAAAAAAATATATAAAATTTTTTTTCAAAATGGCGGCTATCGTAAAAATTCAAAGTGTCATAACTTTGCTAAATCAAATCCTACTGAAAAATGTCGTATGCAAAAAGTGTTTGGAATTTTATTTTGCATATAAAAGCAATTTTTAATTTTTTTTTTTTTTAATAAAAACCGAGTCTTACCATATATTGACCGAGACCTCGAACGAGCTTTTATGCGACTCTGCATACAGTTAACGCTCGTATGAAGCTTCTATTTAAGAAATTGACTTGAATTTTTTATACCAAATAGAGCTTTCAACTATACTTACGATACTATACAAAAAAATTAAAAATTAAAAAATAAAAGTATTTTTTTTTCAAAACACGTTTAGTGTGATGAGTCGATCGACCCACCATACATACGCTCATAAGATTTTCAATATAGTTAAGGTCAGTGTGAGCTTATTTATACATATTTGAATTTCAAAATTTTGTGACAGTATAGAATTCTTTAGCATCCTGTGTATGTTTGTTAGCAAAATCCATTTTGTCAATTTTTTGCAAAATGGCGACAAGTATTAAAATTCAATCACTTATTACTCAGTAGTGTTCAATTTTGTCAAAAAGGTCTCTATACATGAAATGTTGAGAAGCCTAAAGCTCATCTAAGTAAAATATAAAAAATATATATTTTTGCTTGAAAACAAGCGATGTATCAGTTCGATCGTACCCCCATACTAGCCATTTTGAGACTTTCGGAAGAGTTAACGCTCTTAACTGCTTGGTTTCGAAGATTAAAATTTTAATTTTTAATATCGCATAGAACTAACGTGCAGCCCCTATACGTTATGTTTAAAAAAAATATATAAAATTTTTTTTCAAAATGGCGGCTATCGTAAAAATTCAAAGTGTCATAACTTTGCTAAATCAAATCCTACTGAAAAATGTCGTATGCAAAAAGTGTTTGGAATTTTATTTTGCATATAAAAGCAATTTTTAATTATTTTTTTTTTAATAAAAACCGAGTCTTACCATATATTGACCGAGACCTCGAACGAGCTTTTATGCGACTCTGCATACAGTTAACGCTCGTATGAAGCTTCTATTTAAGAAATTGACTTGAATTTTTTATACCAAATAGAGCTTTCAACTATACTTACGATACTATACAAAAAAATTAAAAATTAAAAAATAAAAGTATTTTTTTTTCAAAACACGTTTAGTGTGATGAGTCGATCGACCCACCATACATACGCTCATAAGATTTTCAATATAGTTAAGGTCAGTGTGAGCTTATTTATACATATTTGAATTTCAAAATTTTGTGACAGTATAGAATTCTTAAGCATCCTGTGTATGTTTGTTAGCAAAATCCATTTTGTCAATTTTTTGCAAAATGGCGACAAGTATTAAAATTCAATCACTTATTACTCAGTAGTGTTCAATTTTGTCAAAAAGGTCTCTATACATGAAATGTTGAGAAGCCTAAAGCTCATCTAAGTAAAATATAAAAAATATATATTTTTGCTTGAAAACAAGCGATGTATCAGTTCGATCGTACCCCCATACTAGCCATTTTGAGACTTTCGGAAGAGTTAACGCTCTTAACTGCTTGGTTTCGAAGATTAAAATTTTAATTTTTAATATCGCATAGAACTAACGTGCAGCCCCTATACGTTATGTTTAAAAAAAATATATAAAATTTTTTTTCAAAATGGCGGCTATCGTAAAAATTCAAAGTGTCATAACTTTGCTAAATCAAATCCTACTGAAAAATGTCGTATGCAAAAAGTGTTTGGAATTTTATTTTGCATATAAAAGCAATTTTTAATTATTTTTTTTTTAATAAAAACCGAGTCTTACCATATATTGACCGAGACCTCGAACGAGCTTTTATGCGACTCTGCATACAGTTAACGCTCGTATGAAGCTTCTATTTAAGAAATTGACTTGAATTTTTTATACCAAATAGAGCTTTCAACTATACTTACGATACTATACAAAAAAATTAAAAATTAAAAAATAAAAGTATTTTTTTTTCAAAACACGTTTAGTGTGATGAGTCGATCGACCCACCATACATACGCTCATAAGATTTTCAATATAGTTAAGGTCAGTGTGAGCTTATTTATACATATTTGAATTTCAAAATTTTGTGACAGTATAGAATTCTTAAGCATCCTGTGTATGTTTGTTAGCAAAATCCATTTTGTCAATTTTTTGCAAAATGGCGACAAGTATTAAAATTCAATCACTTATTACTCAGTAGTGTTCAATTTTGTCAAAAAGGTCTCTATACATGAAATGTTGAGAAGCCTAAAGCTCATCTAAGTAAAATATAAAAAATATATATTTTTGCTTGAAAACAAGCGATGTATCAGTTCGATCGTACCCCCATACTAGCCATTTTGAGACTTTCGGAAGAGTTAACGCTCTTAACTGCTTGGTTTCGAAGATTAAAATTTTAATTTTTAATATCGCATAGAACTAACGTGCAGCCCCTATACGTTATGTTTAAAAAAAATATATAAAATTTTTTTTCAAAATGGCGGCTATCGTAAAAATTCAAAGTGTCATAACTTTGCTAAATCAAATCCTACTGAAAAATGTCGTATGCAAAAAGTGTTTGGAATTTTATTTTGCATATAAAAGCAATTTTTAATTATTTTTTTTTTAATAAAAACCGAGTCTTACCATATATTGACCGAGACCTCGAACGAGCTTTTATGCGACTCTGCATACAGTTAACGCTCGTATGAAGCTTCTATTTAAGAAATTGACTTGAATTTTTTATACCAAATAGAGCTTTCAACTATACTTACGATACTATACAAAAAAATTAAAAATTAAAAAATAAAAGTATTTTTTTTTCAAAACACGTTTAGTGTGATGAGTCGATCGACCCACCATACATACGCTCATAAGATTTTCAATATAGTTAAGGTCAGTGTGAGCTTATTTATACATATTTGAATTTCAAAATTTTGTGACAGTATAGAATTCTTAAGCATCCTGTGTATGTTTGTTAGCAAAATCCATTTTGTCAATTTTTTGCAAAATGGCGACAAGTATTAAAATTCAATCACTTATTACTCAGTAGTGTTCAATTTTGTCAAAAAGGTCTCTATACATGAAATGTTGAGAAGCCTAAAGCTCATCTAAGTAAAATATAAAAAATATATATTTTTGCTTGAAAACAAGCGATGTATCAGTTCGATCGTACCCCCATACTAGCCATTTTGAGACTTTCGGAAGAGTTAACGCTCTTAACTGCTTGGTTTCGAAGATTAAAATTTTAATTTTTAATATCGCATAGAACTAACGTGCAGCCCCTATACGTTATGTTTAAAAAAAATATATAAAATTTTTTTTCAAAATGGCGGCTATCGTAAAAATTCAAAGTGTCATAACTTTGCTAAATCAAATCCTACTGAAAAATGTCGTATGCAAAAAGTGTTTGGAATTTTATTTTGCATATAAAAGCAATTTTTAATTATTTTTTTTTTAATAAAAACCGAGTCTTACCATATATTGACCGAGACCTCGAACGAGCTTTTATGCGACTCTGCATACAGTTAACGCTCGTATGAAGCTTCTATTTAAGAAATTGACTTGAATTTTTTATACCAAATAGAGCTTTCAACTATACTTACGATACTATACAAAAAAATTAAAAATTAAAAAATAAAAGTATTTTTTTTTCAAAACACGTTTAGTGTGATGAGTCGATCGACCCACCATACATACGCTCATAAGATTTTCAATATAGTTAAGGTCAGTGTGAGCTTATTTATACATATTTGAATTTCAAAATTTTGTGACAGTATAGAATTCTTAAGCATCCTGTGTATGTTTGTTAGCAAAATCCATTTTGTCAATTTTTTGCAAAATGGCGACAAGTATTAAAATTCAATCACTTATTACTCAGTAGTGTTCAATTTTGTCAAAAAGGTCTCTATACATGAAATGTTGAGAAGCCTAAAGCTCATCTAAGTAAAATATAAAAAATATATATTTTTGCTTGAAAACAAGCGATGTATCAGTTCGATCGTACCCCCATACTAGCCATTTTGAGACTTTCGGAAGAGTTAACGCTCTTAACTGCTTGGTTTCGAAGATTAAAATTTTAATTTTTAATATCGCATAGAACTAACGTGCAGCCCCTATACGTTATGTTTAAAAAAAATATATAAAATTTTTTTTCAAAATGGCGGCTATCGTAAAAATTCAAAGTGTCATAACTTTGCTAAATCAAATCCTACTGAAAAATGTCGTATGCAAAAAGTGTTTGGAATTTTATTTTGCATATAAAAGCAATTTTTAATTATTTTTTTTTTAATAAAAACCGAGTCTTACCATATATTGACCGAGACCTCGAACGAGCTTTTATGCGACTCTGCATACAGTTAACGCTCGTATGAAGCTTCTATTTAAGAAATTGACTTGAATTTTTTATACCAAATAGAGCTTTCAACTATACTTACGATACTATACAAAAAAATTAAAAATTAAAAAATAAAAGTATTTTTTTTTCAAAACACGTTTAGTGTGATGAGTCGATCGACCCACCATACATACGCTCATAAGATTTTCAATATAGTTAAGGTCAGTGTGAGCTTATTTATACATATTTGAATTTCAAAATTTTGTGACAGTATAGAATTCTTAAGCATCCTGTGTATGTTTGTTAGCAAAATCCATTTTGTCAATTTTTTGCAAAATGGCGACAAGTATTAAAATTCAATCACTTATTACTCAGTAGTGTTCAATTTTGTCAAAAAGGTCTCTATACATGAAATGTTGAGAAGCCTAAAGCTCATCTAAGTAAAATATAAAAAATATATATTTTTGCTTGAAAACAAGCGATGTATCAGTTCGATCGTACCCCCATACTAGCCATTTTGAGACTTTCGGAAGAGTTAACGCTCTTAACTGCTTGGTTTCGAAGATTAAAATTTTAATTTTTAATATCGCATAGAACTAACGTGCAGCCCCTATACGTTATGTTTAAAAAAAATATATAAAATTTTTTTTCAAAATGGCGGCTATCGTAAAAATTCAAAGTGTCATAACTTTGCTAAATCAAATCCTACTGAAAAATGTCGTATGCAAAAAGTGTTTGGAATTTTATTTTGCATATAAAAGCAATTTTTAATTATTTTTTTTTTAATAAAAACCGAGTCTTACCATATATTGACCGAGACCTCGAACGAGCTTTTATGCGACTCTGCATACAGTTAACGCTCGTATGAAGCTTCTATTTAAGAAATTGACTTGAATTTTTTATACCAAATAGAGCTTTCAACTATACTTACGATACTATACAAAAAAATTAAAAATTAAAAAATAAAAGTATTTTTTTTTCAAAACACGTTTAGTGTGATGAGTCGATCGACCCACCATACATACGCTCATAAGATTTTCAATATAGTTAAGGTCAGTGTGAGCTTATTTATACATATTTGAATTTCAAAATTTTGTGACAGTATAGAATTCTTAAGCATCCTGTGTATGTTTGTTAGCAAAATCCATTTTGTCAATTTTTTGCAAAATGGCGACAAGTATTAAAATTCAATCACTTATTACTCAGTAGTGTTCAATTTTGTCAAAAAGGTCTCTATACATGAAATGTTGAGAAGCCTAAAGCTCATCTAAGTAAAATATAAAAAATATATATTTTTGCTTGAAAACAAGCGATGTATCAGTTCGATCGTACCCCCATACTAGCCATTTTGAGACTTTCGGAAGAGTTAACGCTCTTAACTGCTTGGTTTCGAAGATTAAAATTTTAATTTTTAATATCGCATAGAACTAACGTGCAGCCCCTATACGTTATGTTTAAAAAAAATATATAAAATTTTTTTTCAAAATGGCGGCTATCGTAAAAATTCAAAGTGTCATAACTTTGCTAAATCAAATCCTACTGAAAAATGTCGTATGCAAAAAGTGTTTGGAATTTTATTTTGCATATAAAAGCAATTTTTAATTATTTTTTTTTTAATAAAAACCGAGTCTTACCATATATTGACCGAGACCTCGAACGAGCTTTTATGCGACTCTGCATACAGTTAACGCTCGTATGAAGCTTCTATTTAAGAAATTGACTTGAATTTTTTATACCAAATAGAGCTTTCAACTATACTTACGATACTATACAAAAAAATTAAAAATTAAAAAATAAAAGTATTTTTTTTTCAAAACACGTTTAGTGTGATGAGTCGATCGACCCACCATACATACGCTCATAAGATTTTCAATATAGTTAAGGTCAGTGTGAGCTTATTTATACATATTTGAATTTCAAAATTTTGTGACAGTATAGAATTCTTAAGCATCCTGTGTATGTTTGTTAGCAAAATCCATTTTGTCAATTTTTTGCAAAATGGCGACAAGTATTAAAATTCAATCACTTATTACTCAGTAGTGTTCAATTTTGTCAAAAAGGTCTCTATACATGAAATGTTGAGAAGCCTAAAGCTCATCTAAGTAAAATATAAAAAATATATATTTTTGCTTGAAAACAAGCGATGTATCAGTTCGATCGTACCCCCATACTAGCCATTTTGAGACTTTCGGAAGAGTTAACGCTCTTAACTGCTTGGTTTCGAAGATTAAAATTTTAATTTTTAATATCGCATAGAACTAACGTGCAGCCCCTATACGTTATGTTTAAAAAAAATATATAAAATTTTTTTTCAAAATGGCGGCTATCGTAAAAATTCAAAGTGTCATAACTTTGCTAAATCAAATCCTACTGAAAAATGTCGTATGCAAAAAGTGTTTGGAATTTTATTTTGCATATAAAAGCAATTTTTAATTATTTTTTTTTTAATAAAAACCGAGTCTTACCATATATTGACCGAGACCTCGAACGAGCTTTTATGCGACTCTGCATACAGTTAACGCTCGTATGAAGCTTCTATTTAAGAAATTGACTTGAATTTTTTATACCAAATAGAGCTTTCAACTATACTTACGATACTATACAAAAAAATTAAAAATTAAAAAATAAAAGTATTTTTTTTTCAAAACACGTTTAGTGTGATGAGTCGATCGACCCACCATACATACGCTCATAAGATTTTCAATATAGTTAAGGTCAGTGTGAGCTTATTTATACATATTTGAATTTCAAAATTTTGTGACAGTATAGAATTCTTAAGCATCCTGTGTATGTTTGTTAGCAAAATCCATTTTGTCAATTTTTTGCAAAATGGCGACAAGTATTAAAATTCAATCACTTATTACTCAGTAGTGTTCAATTTTGTCAAAAAGGTCTCTATACATGAAATGTTGAGAAGCCTAAAGCTCATCTAAGTAAAATATAAAAAATATATATTTTTGCTTGAAAACAAGCGATGTATCAGTTCGATCGTACCCCCATACTAGCCATTTTGAGACTTTCGGAAGAGTTAACGCTCTTAACTGCTTGGTTTCGAAGATTAAAATTTTAATTTTTAATATCGCATAGAACTAACGTGCAGCCCCTATACGTTATGTTTAAAAAAAATATATAAAATTTTTTTTCAAAATGGCGGCTATCGTAAAAATTCAAAGTGTCATAACTTTGCTAAATCAAATCCTACTGAAAAATGTCGTATGCAAAAAGTGTTTGGAATTTTATTTTGCATATAAAAGCAATTTTTAATTATTTTTTTTTTTAATAAAAACCGAGTCTTACCATATATTGACCGAGACCTCGAACGAGCTTTTATGCGACTCTGCATACAGTTAACGCTCGTATGAAGCTTCTATTTAAGAAATTGACTTGAATTTTTTATACCAAATAGAGCTTTCAACTATACTTACGATACTATACAAAAAAATTTAAAATTAAAAAATAAAAGTATTTTTTTTTCAAAACACGTTTAGTGTGATGAGTCGATCGACCCACCATACATACGCTCATAAGATTTTCAATATAGTTAAGGTCAGTGTGAGCTTATTTATACATATTTGAATTTCAAAATTTTGTGACAGTATAGAATTCTTAAGCATCCTGTGTATGTTTGTTAGCAAAATCCATTTTGTCAATTTTTTGCAAAATGGCGACAAGTATTAAAATTCAATCACTTATTACTCAGTAGTGTTCAATTTTGTCAAAAAGGTCTCTATACATGAAATGTTGAAAAGCCTAAAGCTCATCTAAGTAAAATATAAAAAATATATATTTTTGCTTGAAAACAAGCGATGTATCAGTTCGATCGTACCCCCATACTAGCCATTTTGAGACTTTCGGAAGAGTTAACGCTCTTAACTGCTTGGTTTCGAAGATTAAAATTTTAATTTTTAATATCGCATAGAACTAACGTGCAGCCCCTATACGTTATGTTTAAAAAAAATATATAAAATTTTTTTTCAAAATGGCGGCTATCGTAAAAATTCAAAGTGTCATAACTTTGCTAAATCAAATCCTACTGAAAAATGTCGTATGCAAAAAGTGTTTGGAATTTTATTTTGCATATAAAAGCAATTTTTAATTATTTTTTTTTTAATAAAAACCGAGTCTTACCATATATTGACCGAGACCTCGAACGAGCTTTTATGCGACTCTGCATACAGTTAACGCTCGTATGAAGCTTCTATTTAAGAAATTGACTTGAATTTTTTATACCAAATAGAGCTTTCAACTATACTTACGATACTATACAAAAAAATTAAAAATTAAAAAATAAAAGTATTTTTTTTTCAAAACACGTTTAGTGTGATGAGTCGATCGACCCACCATACATACGCTCATAAGATTTTCAATATAGTTAAGGTCAGTGTGAGCTTATTTATACATATTTGAATTTCAAAATTTTGTGACAGTATAGAATTCTTAAGCATCCTGTGTATGTTTGTTAGCAAAATCCATTTTGTCAATTTTTTGCAAAATGGCGACAAGTATTAAAATTCAATCACTTATTACTCAGTAGTGTTCAATTTTGTCAAAAAGGTCTCTATACATGAAATGTTGAGAAGCCTAAAGCTCATCTAAGTAAAATATAAAAAATATATATTTTTGCTTGAAAACAAGCGATGTATCAGTTCGATCGTACCCCCATACTAGCCATTTTGAGACTTTCGGAAGAGTTAACGCTCTTAACTGCTTGGTTTCGAAGATTAAAATTTTAATTTTTAATATCGCATAGAACTAACGTGCAGCCCCTATACGTTATGTTTAAAAAAAATATATAAAATTTTTTTTCAAAATGGCGGCTATCGTAAAAATTCAAAGTGTCATAACTTTGCTAAATCAAATCCTACTGAAAAATGTCGTATGCAAAAAGTGTTTGGAATTTTATTTTGCATATAAAAGCAATTTTTTTTTTTTTTTTTTTTAATAAAAACCGAGTCTTACCATATATTGACCGAGACCTCGAACGAGCTTTTATGCGACTCTGCATACAGTTAACGCTCGTATAAAGCTTTTATTTAAGAAATTGACTTGAATTTTTTATACCAAATAGAGCTTTCAACTATACTTACGATACTATACAAAAAAATTAAAAATTAAAAAATAAAAGTATTTTTTTTTCAAAACACGTTTAGTGTGATGAGTCGATCGACCCACCATACATACGCTCATAAGATTTTCAATATAGTTAAGGTCAGTGTGAGCTTATTTATACATATTTGAATTTTAAAATTTTGTGACAGTATAGAATTCTTAAGCATCCTGTGTATGTTTGTTAGCAAAATCCATTTTGTCAATTTTTTGCAAAATGGCGACAAGTATTAAAATTCAATCACTTATTACTCAGTAGTGTTCAATTTTGTCAAAAAGGTCTCTATACATGAAATGTTGAGAAGCCTAAAGCTCATCTAAGTAAAATATAAAAAATATATATTTTTGCTTGAAAACAAGCGATGTATCAGTTCGATCGTACCCCCATACTAGCCATTTTGAGACTTTCGGAAGAGTTAACGCTCTTAACTGCTTGGTTTCGAAGATTAAAATTTTAATTTTTAATATCGCATAGAACTAACGTGCAGCCCCTATACGTTATGTTTAAAAAAAATATATAAAATTTTTTTTCAAAATGGCGGCTATCGTAAAAATTCAAAGTGTCATAACTTTGCTAAATCAAATCCTACTGAAAAATGTCGTATGCAAAAAGTGTTTGGAATTTTATTTTGCATATAAAAGCAATTTTTAATTATTTTTTTTTTAATAAAAACCGAGTCTTACCATATATTGACCGAGACCTCGAACGAGCTTTTATGCGACTCTGCATACAGTTAACGCTCGTATGAAGCTTCTATTTAAGAAATTGACTTGAATTTTTTATACCAAATAGAGCTTTCAACTATACTTACGATACTATACAAAAAAATTAAAAATTAAAAAATAAAAGTATTTTTTTTTCAAAACACGTTTAGTGTGATGAGTCGATCGACCCACCATACATACGCTCATAAGATTTTCAATATAGTTAAGGTCAGTGTGAGCTTATTTATACATATTTGAATTTCAAAATTTTGTGACAGTATAGAATTCTTAAGCATCCTGTGTATGTTTGTTAGCAAAATCCATTTTGTCAATTTTTTGCAAAATGGCGACAAGTATTAAAATTCAATCACTTATTACTCAGTAGTGTTCAATTTTGTCAAAAAGGTCTCTATACATGAAATGTTGAGAAGCCTAAAGCTCATCTAAGTAAAATATAAAAAATATATATTTTTGCTTGAAAACAAGCGATGTATCAGTTCGATCGTACCCCCATACTAGCCATTTTGAGACTTTCGGAAGAGTTAACGCTCTTAACTGCTTGGTTTCGAAGATTAAAATTTTAATTTTTAATATCGCATAGAACTAACGTGCAGCCCCTATACGTTATGTTTAAAAAAAATATATAAAATTTTTTTTCAAAATGGCGGCTATCGTAAAAATTCAAAGTGTCATAACTTTGCTAAATCAAATCCTACTGAAAAATGTCGTATGCAAAAAGTGTTTGGAATTTTATTTTGCATATAAAAGCAATTTTTAATTATTTTTTTTTTAATAAAAACCGAGTCTTACCATATATTGACCGAGACCTCGAACGAGCTTTTATGCGACTCTGCATACAGTTAACGCTCGTATAAAGCTTCTATTTAAGAAATTGACTTGAATTTTTTATACCAAATAGAGCTTTCAACTATACTTACGATACTATACAAAAAAAATAAAAATTAAAAAATAAAAGTATTTTTTTTTCAAAACACGTTTAGTGTGATGAGTCGATCGACCCACCATACATACGCTCATAAGATTTTCAATATAGTTAAGGTCAGTGTGAGCTTATTTATACATATTTGAATTTCAAAATTTTGTGACAGTATAGAATTCTTAAGCATCCTGTGTATGTTTGTTAGCAAAATCCATTTTGTCAATTTTTTGCAAAATGGCGACAAGTATTAAAATTCAATCACTTATTACTCAGTAGTGTTCAATTTTGTCAAAAAGGTCTCTATACATGAAATGTTGAGAAGCCTAAAGCTCATCTAAGTAAAATATAAAAAATATATATTTTTGCTTGAAAACAAGCGATGTATCAGTTCGATCGTACCCCCATACTAGCCATTTTGAGACTTTCGGAAGAGTTAACGCTCTTAACTGCTTGGTTTCGAAGATTAAAATTTTAATTTTTAATATCGCATAGAACTAACGTGCAGCCCCTATACGTTATGTTTAAAAAAAATATATAAAATTTTTTTTCAAAATGGCGGCTATCGTAAAAATTCAAAGTGTCATAACTTTGCTAAATCAAATCCTACTGAAAAATGTCGTATGCAAAAAGTGTTTGGAATTTTATTTTGCATATAAAAGCAATTTTTAATTATTTTTTTTTTAATAAAAACCGAGTCTTACCATATATTGACCGAGACCTCGAACGAGCTTTTATGCGACTCTGCATACAGTTAACGCTCGTATGAAGCTTCTATTAAAGAAATTGACTTGAATTTTTTATACCAAATAGAGCTTTCAACTATACTTACGATACTATACAAAAAAATTAAAAATTAAAAAATAAAAGTATTTTTTTTTCAAAACACGTTTAGTGTGATGAGTCGATCGACCCACCATACATACGCTCATAAGATTTTCAATATAGTTAAGGTCAGTGTGAGCTTATTTATACATATTTGAATTTCAAAATTTTGTGACAGTATAGAATTCTTAAGCATCCTGTGTATGTTTGTTAGCAAAATCCATTTTGTCAATTTTTTGCAAAATGGCGACAAGTATTAAAATTCAATCACTTATTACTCAGTAGTGTTCAATTTTGTCAAAAAGGTCTCTATACATGAAATGTTGAGAAGCCTAAAGCTCATCTAAGTGAAATATAAAAAATATATATTTTTGCTTGAAAACAAGCGATGTATCAGTTCGATCGTACCCCCATACTAGCCATTTTGAGACTTTCGGAAGAGTTAACGCTCTTAACTGCTTGGTTTCGAAGATTAAAATTTTAATTTTTAATATCGCATAGAACTAACGTGCAGCCCCTATACGTTATGTTTAAAAAAAATATATAAAATTTTTTTTCAAAATGGCGGCTATCGTAAAAATTCAAAAAGTCATAACTTTGCTAAATCAAATCCTACTGAAAAATGTCGTATGCAAAAAGTGTTTGGAATTTTATTTTGCATATAAAAGCAATTTTTAATTATTTTTTTTTTATTAAAAACCGAGTCTTACCATATATTGACCGAGACCTCGAACGAGCTTTTATGCGACTCTGCATACAGTTAACGCTCGTATGAAGCTTCTATTTAAGAAATTGTTTTGAATTTTTTATACCAAATAGAGTTTTCAACTATACTTACGATACTATACAAAAAAATTAAAAATTAAAAAATAAAAGTATTTTTTTTTCAAAACACGTTTAGTGTGATGAGTCGATCGACCCACCATACATACGCTCATAAGATTTTCAATATAGTTAAGGTCAGTGTGAGCTTATTTATACATATTTGAATTTCAAAATTTTGTGACAGTATAGAATTCTTAAGCATCCTGTGTATGTTTGTTAGCAAAATCCATTTTGTCAATTTTTTGCAAAATGGCGACAAGTATTAAAATTCAATCACTTATTACTCAGTAGTGTTCAATTTTGTCAAAAAGGTCTCTATACATGAAATGTTGAGAAGCCTAAAGCTCATCTAAGTAAAATATAAAAAATATATATTTTTGCTTGAAAACAAGCGATGTATCAGTTCGATCGTACCCCCATACTAGCCATTTTGAGACTTTCGGAAGAGTTAACGCTCTTAACTGCTTGGTTTCGAAGATTAAAATTTTAATTTTTAATATCGCATAGAACTAACGTGCAGCCCCTATACGTTATGTTTAAAAAAAATATATAAAATTTTTTTTCAAAATGGCGGCTATCGTAAAAATTCAAAGTGTCATAACTTTGCTAAATCAAATCCTACTGAAAAATGTCGTATGCAAAAAGTGTTTGGAATTTTATTTTGCATATAAAAGCAATTTTTAATTATTTTTTTTTAATAAAAACCGAGTCTTACTATATATTGACCGAGACCTCGAACGAGCTTTTATGCGACTCTGCATACAGTTAACGCTCGTATGAAGCTTCTATTTAAGAAATTGACTTGAATTTTTTATACCAAATAGAGCTTTCAACTATACTTACGATACTATACAAAAAAATTAAAAATTAAAAAATAAAAGTATTTTTTTTTCAAAACACGTTTAGTGTGATGAGTCGATCGACCCACCATACATACGCTCATAAGATTTTTAATATAGTTAAGGTCAGTGTGAGCTTATTTATACATATTTGAATTTCAAAATTTTGTGACAGTATAGAATTCTTAAGCATCCTGTGTATGTTTGTTAGCAAAATCCATTTTGTCAATTTTTTGCAAAATGGCGACAAGTATTAAAATTCAATCACTTATTACTCAGTAGTGTTCAATTTTGTCAAAAAGGTCTCTATACATGAAATGTTGAGAAGCCTAAAGCTCATCTAAGTAAAATATAAAAAATATATATTTTTGCTTGAAAACAAGCGATGTATCAGTTCGATCGTACCCCCATACTAGCCATTTTGAGACTTTCGGAAGAGTTAACGCTCTTAACTGCTTGGTTTCGAAGATTAAAATTTTAATTTTTAATATCGCATAGAACTAACGTGCAGCCCCTATACGTTATGTTTAAAAAAAATATATAAAATTTTTTTTCAAAATGGCGGTTATCGTAAAAATTCAAAGTGTCATAACTTTGCTAAATCAAATCCTACTGAAAAATGTCGTATGCAAAAAGTGTTTGGAATTTTATTTTGCATATAAAAGCAATTTTTAATTATTTTTTTTTTAATAAAAACCGAGTCTTACCATATATTGACCGAGACCTCGAACGAGCTTTTATGCGACTCTGCATACAGTTAACGCTCGTATGAAGCTTCTATTTAAGAAATTGACTTGAATTTTTTATACCAAATAGAGCTTTCAACTATACTTACGATACTATACAAAAAAATTAAAAAATAAAAGTATTTTTTTTTCAAAACACGTTTAGTGTGATGAGTCGATCGACCCACCATACATACGCTCATAAGATTTTCAATATAGTTAAGGTCAGTGTGAGCTTATTTATACATATTTGAATTTCAAAATTTTGTGACAGTATAGAATTCTTAAGCATCCTGTGTATGTTTGTTAGCAAAATCCATTTTGTCAATTTTTTGCAAAATGGCGACAAGTATTAAAATTCAATCACTTATTACTCAGTAGTGTTCAATTTTGTCAAAAAGGTCTCTATACATGAAATGTTGAGAAGCCTAAAGCTCATCTAAGTAAAATATAAAAAATATATATTTTTGCTTGAAAACAAGCGATGTATCAGTTCGATCGTACCCCCATACTAGCCATTTTGAGACTTTCGGAAGAGTTAACGCTCTTAACTGCTTGGTTTCGAAGATTAAAATTTTAATTTTTAATATCGCATAGAACTAACGTGCAGCCCCTATACGTTATGTTTAAAAAAAATATATAAAATTTTTTTTCAAAATGGCGGCTATCGTAAAAATTCAAAGTGTCATAACTTTGCTAAATCAAATCCTACTGAAAAATGTCGTATGCAAAAAGTGTTTGGAATTTTATTTTGCATATAAAAGCAATTTTTAATTATTTTTTTTTTAATAAAAACCGAGTCTTACCATATATTGACCGAGACCTCGAACGAGCTTTTATGCGACTCTGCATACAGTTAACGCTCGTATGAAGCTTCTATTTAAGAAATTGACTTGAATTTTTTATACCAAATAGAGCTTTCAACTATACTTACGATACTATACAAAAAAATTAAAAATTAAAAAATAAAAGTATTTTTTTTTCAAAACACGTTTAGTGTGATGAGTCGATCGACCCACCATACATACGCTCATAAGATTTTCAATATAGTTAAGGTCAGTGTGAGCTTATTTATACATATTTGAATTTCAAAATTTTGTGACAGTATAGAATTCTTAAGCATCCTGTGTATGTTTGTTAGCAAAATCCATTTTGTCAATTTTTTGCAAAATGGCGACAAGTATTAAAATTCAATCACTTATTACTCAGTAGTGTTCAATTTTGTCAAAAAGGTCTCTATACATGAAATGTTGAGAAGCCTAAAGCTCATCTAAGTGAAATATAAAAAATATATATTTTTGCTTGAAAACAAGCGATGTATCAGTTCGATCGTACCCCCATACTAGCCATTTTGAGACTTTCGGAAGAGTTAACGCTCTTAACTGCTTGGTTTCGAAGATTAAAATTTTAATTTTTAATATCGCATAGAACTAACGTGCAGCCCCTATACGTTATGTTTAAAAAAAATATATAAAATTTTTTTTCAAAATGGCGGCTATCGTAAAAATTCAAAGTGTCATAACTTTGCTAAATCAAATCCTACTGAAAAATGTCGTATGCAAAAAGTGTTTGGAATTTTATTTTGCATATAAAAGCAATTTTTAATTATTTTTTTTTTATTAAAAACCGAGTCTTACCATATATTGACCGAGACCTCGAACGAGCTTTTATGCGACTCTGCATACAGTTAACGCTCGTATGAAGCTTCTATTTAAGAAATTGTTTTGAATTTTTTATACCAAATAGAGTTTTCAACTATACTTACGATACTATACAAAAAAATTAAAAATTAAAAAATAAAAGTATTTTTTTTTCAAAACACGTTTAGTGTGATGAGTCGATCGACCCACCATACATACGCTCATAAGATTTTCAATATAGTTAAGGTCAGTGTGAGCTTATTTATACATATTTGAATTTCAAAATTTTGTGACAGTATAGAATTCTTAAGCATCCTGTGTATGTTTGTTAGCAAAATCCATTTTGTCAATTTTTTGCAAAATGGCGACAAGTATTAAAATTCAATCACTTATTACTCAGTAGTGTTCAATTTTGTCAAAAAGGTCTCTATACATGAAATGTTGAGAAGCCTAAAGCTCATCTAAGTAAAATATAAAAAATATATATTTTTGCTTGAAAACAAGCGATGTATCAGTTCGATCGTACCCCCATACTAGCCATTTTGAGACTTTCGGAAGAGTTAACGCTCTTAACTGCTTGGTTTCGAAGATTAAAATTTTAATTTTTAATATCGCATAGAACTAACGTGCAGCCCCTATACGTTATGTTTAAAAAAAATATATAAAATTTTTTTTCAAAATGGCGGCTATCGTAAAAATTCAAAGTGTCATAACTTTGCTAAATCAAATCCTACTGAAAAATGTCGTATGCAAAAAGTGTTTGGAATTTTATTTTGCATATAAAAGCAATTTTTAATTATTTTTTTTTTAATAAAAACCGAGTCTTACCATATATTGACCGAGACCTCGAACGAGCTTTTATGCGACTCTGCATACAGTTAACGCTCGTATGAAGCTTCTATTTAAGAAATTGACTTGAATTTTTTATACCAAATAGAGCTTTCAACTATACTTACGATACTATACATAAAAATTAAAAATTAAAAAATAAAAGTATTTTTTTTTCAAAACACGTTTAGTGTGATGAGTCGATCGACCCACCATACATACGCTCATAAGATTTTCAATATAGTTAAGGTCAGTGTGAGCTTATTTATACATATTTGAATTTTAAAATTTTGTGACAGTATAGAATTCTTAAGCATCCTGTGTATGTTTGTTAGCAAAATCCATTTTGTCAATTTTTTGCAAAATGGCGACAAGTATTAAAATTCAATCACTTATTACTCAGTAGTGTTCAATTTTGTCAAAAAGGTCTCTATACATGAAATGTTGAGAAGCCTAAAGCTCATCTAAGTAAAATATAAAAAATATATATTTTTGCTTGAAAACAAGCGATGTATCAGTTCGATCGTACCCCCATACTAGCCATTTTGAGACTTTCGGAAGAGTTAACGCTCTTAACTGCTTGGTTTCGAAGATTAAAATTTTAATTTTTAATATCGCATAGAACTAACGTGCAGCCCCTATACGTTATGTTTAAAAAAAATATATAAAATTTTTTTTCAAAATGGCGGCTATCGTAAAAATTCAAAGTGTCATAACTTTGCTAAATCAAATCCTACTGAAAAATGTCGTATGCAAAAAGTGTTTGGAATTTTATTTTGCATATAAAAGCAATTTTTAATTATTTTTTTTTTAATAAAAACCGAGTCTTACCATATATTGACCGAGACCTCGAACGAGCTTTTATGCGACTCTGCATACAGTTAACGCTCGTATGAAGCTTCTATTTAAGAAATTGACTTGAATTTTTTATACCAAATAGAGCTTTCAACTATACTTACGATACTATACAAAAAAATTAAAAATTAAAAAATAAAAGTATTTTTTTTTCAAAACACGTTTAGTGTGATGAGTCGATCGACCCACCATACATACGCTCATAAGATTTTCAATATAGTTAAGGTCAGTGTGAGCTTATTTATACATATTTGAATTTCAAAAATTTTGTGACAGTATAGAATTCTTAAGCATCCTGTGTATGTTTGTTAGCAAAATCCATTTTGTCAATTTTTTGCAAAATGGCGACAAGTATTAAAATTCAATCACTTATTACTCAGTAGTGTTCAATTTTGTCAAAAAGGTCTCTATACATGAAATGTTGAGAAGCCTAAAGCTCATCTAAGTAAAATATAAAAAATATATATTTTTGCTTGAAAACAAGCGATGTATCAGTTCGATCGTACCCCCATACTAGCCATTTTGAGACTTTCGAAAGAGTTAACGCTCTTAACTGCTTGGTTTCGAAGATTAAAATTTTAATTTTTAATATCGCATAGAACTAACGTGCAGCCCCTATACGTTATGTTTAAAAAAAATATATAAAATTTTTTTTCAAAATGGCGGCTATCGTAAAAATTCAAAGTGTCATAACTTTGCTAAATCAAATCCTACTGAAAAATGTCGTATGCAAAAAGTGTTTGGAATTTTATTTTGCATATAAAAGCAATTCTTAATTATTTTTTTTTTAATAAAAACCGAGTCTTACCATATATTGACCGAGACCTCGAACGAGCTTTTATGCGACTCTGCATACAGTTAACGCTCGTATGAAGCTTCTATTTAAGAAATTGACTTGAATTTTTTATACCAAATAGAGCTTTCAACTATACTTACGATACTATACAAAAAAATTAAAAATTAAAAAATAAAAGTATTTTTTTTTCAAAACACGTTTAGTGTGATGAGTCGATCGACCCACCATACATACGCTCATAAGATTTTCAATATAGTTAAGGTCAGTGTGAGCTTATTTATACATATTTGAATTTCAAAATTTTGTGACAGTATAGAATTCTTAAGCATCCTGTGTATGTTTGTTAGCAAAATCCATTTTGTCAATTTTTTGCAAAATGGCGACAAGTATTAAAATTCAATCACTTATTACTCAGTAGTGTTCAATTTTGTCAAAAAGGTCTCTATACATGAAATGTTGAGAAGCCTAAAGCTCATCTAAGTAAAATATAAAAAATATATATTTTTGCTTGAAAACAAGCGATGTATCAGTTCGATCGTACCCCCATACTAGCCATTTTGAGACTTTCGGAAGAGTTAACGCTCTTAACTGCTTGGTTTCGAAGATTAAAATTTTAATTTTTAATATCGCATAGAACTAACGTGCAGCCCCTATACGTTATGTTTAAAAAAAATATATAAAATTTTTTTTCAAAATGGCGGCTATCGTAAAAATTCAAAGTGTCATAACTTTGCTAAATCAAATCCTACTGAAAAATGTCGTATGCAAAAAGTGTTTGGAATTTTATTTTGCATATAAAAGCAATTTTTAATTATTTTTTTTTTAATAAAAACCGAGTCTTACCATATATTGACCGAGACCTCGAACGAGCTTTTATGCGACTCTGCATACAGTTAACGCTCGTATGAAGCTTCTATTAAAGAAATTGACTTGAATTTTTTATACCAAATAGAGCTTTCAATTATACTTACGATACTATACAAAAAAATTAAAAATTAAAAAATAAAAGTATTTTTTTTTCAAAACACGTTTAGTGTGATGAGTCGATCGACCCACCATACATACGCTCATAAGATTTTCAATATAGTTAAGGTCAGTGTGAGCTTATTTATACATATTTGAATTTTAAAATTTTGTGACAGTATAGAATTCTTAAGCATCCTGTGTATGTTTGTTAGCAAAATCCATTTTGTCAATTTTTTGCAAAATGGCGACAAGTATTAAAATTCAATCACTTATTACTCAGTAGTGTTCAATTTTGTCAAAAAGGTCTCTATACATGAAATGTTGAGAAGCCTAAAGCTCATCTAAGTAAAATATAAAAAATATATATTTTTGCTTGAAAACAAGCGATGTATCAGTTCGATCGTACCCCCATACTAGCCATTTTGAGACTTTCGGAAGAGTTAACGCTCTTAACTGCTTGGTTTCCAAGATTAAAATTTCAATTTTTAATATCGCATAGAACTAACGTGCAGCCCCTATACGTTATGTTTAAAAAAAATATATAAAATTTTTTTTCAAAATGGCGGCTATCGTAAAAATTCAAAGTGTCATAACTTTGCTAAATCAAATCCTACTGAAAAATGTCGTATGCAAAAAGTGTTTGGAATTTTATTTTGCATATAAAAGCAGTTCTTAATTATTTTTTTTTTAATAAAAACCGAGTCTTACCATATATTGACCGAGACCTCGAACGAGCTTTTATGCGACTCTGCATACAGTTAACGCTCGTATGAAGCTTCTATTTAAGAAATTGACTTGAATTTTTTATACCAAATAGAGCTTTCAACTATACTTACGATACTATACAAAAAAATTAAAAATTAAAAAATAAAAGTATTTTTTTTTCAAAACACGTTTAGTGTGATGAGTCGATCGACCCACCATACATACGCTCATAAGATTTTTAATATAGTTAAGGTCAGTGTGAGCTTATTTATACATATTTGAATTTCAAAATTTTGTGACAGTATAGAATTCTTAAGCATCCTGTGTATGTTTGTTAGCAAAATCCATTTTGTCAATTTTTTGCAAAATGGCGACAAGTATTAAAATTCAATCACTTATTACTCAGTAGTGTTCAATTTTGTCAAAAAGGTCTCTATACATGAAATGTTGAGAAGCCTAAAGCTCATCTAAGTAAAATATAAAAAATATATATTTTTGCTTGAAAACAAGCGATGTATCAGTTCGATCGTACCCCCATACTAGCCATTTTGAGACTTTCGGAAGAGTTAACGCTCTTAACTGCTTGGTTTCGAAGATTAAAATTTTAATTTTTAATATCGCATAGAACTAACGTGCAGCCCCTATACGTTATGTTTAAAAAAAATATATAAAATTTTTTTTCAAAATGGCGGCTATCGTAAAAATTCAAAGTGTCATAACTTTGCTAAATCAAATCCTACTGAAAAATGTCGTATGCAAAAAGTGTTTGGAATTTTATTTTGCATATAAAAGCAATTTTTAATTATTTTTTTTTTAATAAAAACCGAGTCTTACCATATATTGACCGAGACCTCGAACGAGCTTTTATGCGACTCTGCATACAGTTAACGCTCGTATGAAGCTTCTATTTAAGAAATTGACTTGAATTTTTTATACCAAATAGAGCTTTCAACTATACTTACGATACTATACAAAAAAATTAAAAATTAAAAAATAAAAGTATTTTTTTTTCAAAACACGTTTAGTGTGATGAGTCGATCGACCCACCATACATACGCTCATAAGATTTTCAATATAGTTAAGGTCAGTGTGAGCTTATTTATACATATTTGAATTTCAAAATTTTGTGACAGTATAGAATTCTTAAGCATCCTGTGTATGTTTGTTAGCAAAATCCATTTTGTCAATTTTTTGCAAAATGGCGACAAGTATTAAAATTCAATCACTTATTACTCAGTAGTGTTCAATTTTGTCAAAAAGGTCTCTATACATGAAATGTTGAGAAGCCTAAAGCTCATCTAAGTAAAATATAAAAAATATATATTTTTGCTTGAAAACAAGCGATGTATCAGTTCGATCGTACCCCCATACTAGCCATTTTGAGACTTTCGGAAGAGTTAACGCTCTTAACTGCTTGGTTTCGAAGATTAAAATTTTAATTTTTAATATCGCATAGAACTAACGTGCAGCCCCTATACGTTATGTTTAAAAAAAATATATAAAATTTTTTTTCAAAATGGCGGCTATCGTAAAAATTCAAAGTGTCATAACTTTGATAAATCAAATCCTACTGAAAAATGTCGTATGCAAAAAGTGTTTGGAATTTTATTTTGCATATAAAAGCAATTCTTAATTATTTTTTTTTTAATAAAAACCGAGTCTTACCATATATTGACCGAGACCTCGAACGAGCTTTTATGCGACTCTGCATACAGTTAACGCTCGTATGAAGCTTCTATTTAAGAAATTGACTTGAATTTTTTATACCAAATAGAGCTTTCAACTATACTTACGATACTATACAAAAAAATTAAAAATTAAAAAATAAAAGTATTTTTTTTTCAAAACACGTTTAGTGTGATGAGTCGATCGACCCACCATACATACGCTCATAAGATTTTCAATATAGTTAAGGTCAGTGTGAGCTTATTTATACATATTTGAATTTCAAAATTTTGTGACAGTATAGAATTCTTAAGCATCCTGTGTATGTTTGTTAGCAAAATCCATTTTGTCAATTTTTTGCAAAATGGCGACAAGTATTAAAATTCAATCACTTATTACTCAGTAGTGTTCAATTTTGTCAAAAAGGTCTCTATACATGAAATGTTGAGAAGCCTAAAGCTCATCTAAGTAAAATATAAAAAATATATATTTTTGCTTGAAAACAAGCGATGTATCAGTTCGATCGTACCCCCATACTAGCCATTTTGAGACTTTCGGAAGAGTTAACGCTCTTAACTGCTTGGTTTCGAAGATTAAAATTTTAATTTTTAATATCGCATAGAACTAACGTGCAGCCCCTATACGTTATGTTTAAAAAAAATATATAAAATTTTTTTTCAAAATGGCGGCTATCGTAAAAATTCAAAGTGTCATAACTTTGCTAAATCAAATCCTACTGAAAAATGTCGTATGCAAAAAGTGTTTGGAATTTTATTTTGCATATAAAAGCAATTCTTAATTATTTTTTTTTTAATAAAAACCGAGTCTTACCATATATTGACCGAGACCTCGAACGAGCTTTTATGCGACTCTGCATACAGTTAACGCTCGTATGAAGCTTCTATTTAAGAAATTGACTTGAATTTTTTATACCAAATAGAGCTTTCAACTATACTTACGATACTATACAAAAAAATTAAAAATTAAAAAATAAAAGTATTTTTTTTTCAAAACACGTTTAGTGTGATGAGTCGATCGACCCACCATACATACGCTCATAAGATTTTCAATATAGTTAAGGTCAGTGTGAGCTTATTTATACATATTTGAATTTCAAAATTTTGTGACAGTATAGAATTCTTAAGCATCCTGTGTATGTTTGTTAGCAAAATCCATTTTGTCAATTTTTTGCAAAATGGCGACAAGTATTAAAATTCAATCACTTATTACTCAGTAGTGTTCAATTTTGTCAAAAAGGTCTCTATACATGAAATGTTGAGAAGCCTAAAGCTCATCTAAGTAAAATATAAAAAATATATATTTTTGCTTGAAAACAAGCGATGTATCAGTTCGATCGTACCCCCATACTAGCCATTTTGAGACTTTCGGAAGAGTTAACGCTCTTAACTGCTTGGTTTCGAAGATTAAAATTTTAATTTTTAATATCGCATAGAACTAACGTGCAGCCCCTATATGTTATGTTTAAAAAAAATATATAAAATTTTTTTTCAAAATGGCGGCTATCGTAAAAATTCAAAGTGTCATAACTTTGCTAAATCAAATCCTACTGAAAAATGTCGTATGCAAAAAGTGTTTGGAATTTTATTTTGCATATAAAAGCAATTTTTAATTATTTTTTTTTTAATAAAAACCGAGTCTTACCATATATTGACCGAGACCTCGAACGAGCTTTTATGCGACTCTGCATACAGTTAACGCTCGTATGAAGCTTCTATTTAAGAAATTGACTTGAATTTTTTATACCAAATAGAGCTTTCAACTATACTTACGATACTATACAAAAAAATTAAAAATTAAAAAATAAAAGTATTTTTTTTTCAAAACACGTTTAGTGTGATGAGTCGATCGACCCACCATACATACGCTCATAAGATTTTCAATATAGTTAAGGTCAGTGTGAGCTTATTTATACATATTTGAATTTCAAAATTTTGTGACAGTATAGAATTCTTAAGCATCCTGTGTATGTTTGTTAGCAAAATCCATTTTGTCAATTTTTTGCAAAATGGCGACAAGTATTAAAATTCAATCACTTATTACTCAGTAGTGTTCAATTTTGTCAAAAAGGTCTCTATACATGAAATGTTGAGAAGCCTAAAGCTCATCTAAGTAAAATATAAAAAATATATATTTTTGCTTGAAAACAAGCGATGTATCAGTTCGATCGTACCCCCATACTAGCCATTTTGAGACTTTCGGAAGAGTTAACGCTCTTAACTGCTTGGTTTCGAAGATTAAAATTTTAATTTTTAATATCGCATAGAACTAACGTGCAGCCCCTATACGTTATGTTTAAAAAAAATATATAAAATTTTTTTTCAAAATGGCGGCTATCGTAAAAATTCAAAGTGTCATAACTTTGCTAAATCTAATCCTACTGAAAAATGTCGTATGCAAAAAGTGTTTGGAATTTTATTTTGCATATAAAAGCAATTCTTAATTATTTTTTTTTTAATAAAAACCGAGTCTTACCATATATTGACCGAGACCTCGAACGAGCTTTTATGCGACTCTGCATACAGTTAACGCTCGTATGAAGCTTCTATTTAAGAAATTGACTTGAATTTTTTATACCAAATAGAGCTTTCAACTATACTTACGATACTATACAAAAAAATTAAAAATTAAAAAATAAAAGTATTTTTTTTTCAAAACACGTTTAGTGTGATGAGTCGATCGACCCACCATACATACGCTCATAAGATTTTCAATATAGTTAAGGTCAGTGTGAGCTTATTTATACATATTTGAATTTCAAAATTTTGTGACAGTATAGAATTCTTAAGCATCCTGTGTATGTTTGTTAGCAAAATCCATTTTGTCAATTTTTTGCAAAATGGCGACAAGTATTAAAATTCAATCACTTATTACTCAGTAGTGTTCAATTTTGTCAAAAAGGTCTCTATACATGAAATGTTGAGAAGCCTAAAGCTCATCTAAGTAAAATATAAAAAATATATATTTTTGCTTGAAAACAAGCGATGTATCAGTTCGATCGTACCCCCATACTAGCCATTTTGAGACTTTCGGAAGAGTTAACGCTCTTAACTGCTTGGTTTCGAAGATTAAAATTTTAATTTTTAATATCGCATAGAACTAACGTGCAGCCCCTATACGTTATGTTTAAAAAAAATATATAAAATTTTTTTTCAAAATGGCGGCTATCGTAAAAATTCAAAGTGTCATAACTTTGCTAAATCAAATCCTACTGAAAAATGTCGTATGCAAAAAGTGTTTGGAATTATATTTTGCATATAAAAGCAATTTTTAATTATTTTTTATTTGATAAAAACCGAGTCTTACCATATATTGACCGAGACCTCGAACGAGCTTTTATGCGACTCTGCATACAGTTAACGCTCGTATGAAGCTTCTATTTAAGAAATTGACTTAAATTTTTTATACCAAATAGAGCTTTCAACTATACTTACGATACTATACAAAAAAATTAAAAATTAAAAAATAAAAGTATTTTTTTTTCAAAACACGTTTAGTGTGATGAGTCGATCGACCCACCATACATACGCTCATAAGATTTTCAATATAGTTAAGGTCAGTGTGAGCTTATTTATACATATTTGAATTTCAAAATTTTGTGACAGTATAGAATTCTTAAGCATCCTGTGTATGTTTGTTAGCAAAATCCATTTTGTCAATTTTTTGCAAAATGGCGACAAGTATTAAAATTCAATCACTTATTACTCAGTAGTGTTCAATTTTGTCAAAAAGGTCTCTATACATGAAATGTTGAGAAGCCTAAAGCTCATCTAAGTAAAATATAAAAAATATATATTTTTGCTTGAAAACAAGCGATGTATCAGTTCGATCGTACCCCCATACTAGCCATTTTGAGACTTTCGGAAGAGTTAACGCTCTTAACTGCTTGGTTTCGAAGATTAAAATTTTAATTTTTAATATCGCATAGAACTAACGTGCAGCCCCTATACGTTATGTTTAAAAAAAATATATAAAATTTTTTTTCAAAATGGCGGCTATCGTAAAAATTCAAAGTGTCATAACTTTGCTAAATCAAATCCTACTGAAAAATGTCGTATGCAAAAAGTGTTTGGAATTTTATTTTGCATATAAAAGCAATTTTTAATTATTTTTTTTTTAATAAAAACCGAGTCTTACCATATATTGACCGAGACCTCGAACGAGCTTTTATGCGACTCTGCATACAGTTAACGCTCGTATGAAGCTTTAATTAAAGAAATTGACTTGATTTTTTATACCAAATAGAGCTTTCAATTATACTTACGATACTATACAAAAAAATTAAAAATTAAAAAATAAAAGGATTTTTTTTTCAAAACACGTTTAGTGTGATGAGTCGATCGACCCACCATACATACGCTCATAAGATTTTCAATATAGTTAAGGTCAGTGTGAGCTTATTTATACATATTTGAATTTTAAAATTTTGTGACAGTATAGAATTCTTAAGCATCCTGTGTATGTTTGTTAGCAAAATCCATTTTGTCAATTTTTTGCAAAATGGCGACAAGTATTAAAATTCAATCACTTATTACTCAGTAGTGTTCAATTTTGTCAAAAAGGTCTCTATACATGAAATGTTGAGAAGCCTAAAGCTCATCTAAGTAAAATATAAAAAATATATATTTTTGCTTGAAAACAAGCGATGTATCAGTTCGATCGTACCCCCATACTAGCCATTTTGAGACTTTCGGAAGAGTTAACGCTCTTAACTGCTTGGTTTCGAAGATTTAAATTTTAATTTTTAATATCGCATAGAACTAACGTGCAGCCCCTATACGTTATGTTTAAAAAAAATATATAAATTTTTTTTTCAAAATGGCGGCTATCGTAAAAATTCAAAGTGTCATAACTTTGCTAAATCAAATCCTACTGAAAAATGTCGTATGCAAAAAGTGTTTGGAATTTTATTTTGCATATAAAAGCAATTCTTAATTATTTTTTTTTTAATAAAAACCGAGTCTTACCATATATTGACCGAGACCTCGAACGAGCTTTTATGCGACTCTGCATACAGTTAACGCTCGTATGAAGCTTCTATTTAAGAAATTGACTTAAATTTTTTATACCAAATAGAGCTTTCAACTATACTTACGATACTATACAAAAAAATTAAAAATTAAAAAATAAAAGTATTTTTTTTTCAAAACACGTTTAGTGTGATGAGTCGATCGACCCACCATACATACGCTCATAAGATTTTCAATATAGTTAAGGTCAGTGTGAGCTTATTTATACATATTTGAATTTCAAAATTTTGTGACAGTATAGAATTCTTAAGCAACCTGTGTATGTTTGTTAGCAAAATCCATTTTGTCAATTTTTTGCAAAATGGCGACAAGTATTAAAATTCAATCACTTATTACTCAGTAGTGTTCAATTTTGTCAAAAAGGTCTCTATACATGAAATGTTGAGAAGCCTAAAGCTCATCTAAGTAAAATATAAAAAATATATATTTTTGCTTGAAAACAAGCGATGTATCAGTTCGATCGTACCCCCATACTAGCCATTTTGAGACTTTCGGAAGAGTTAACGCTCTTAACTGCTTGGTTTCGAAGATTAAAATTTTAATTTTTAATATCGCATAGAACTAACGTGCAGCCCCTATACGTTATGTTTAAAAAAAATATATAAAATTTTTTTTCAAAATGGCGGCTATCGTAAAAATTCAAAGTGTCATAACTTTGCTAAATCAAATCCTACTGAAAAATGTCGTATGCAAAAAGTGTTTGGAATTTTATTTTGCATATAAAAGCAATTTTTAATTATTTTTTTTTTAATAAAAACCGAGTCTTACCATATATTGACCGAGACCTCGAACGAGCTTTTATGCGACTCTGCATACAGTTAACGCTCGTATGAAGCTTCTATTTAAGAAATTGACTTGAATTTTTTATACCAAATAGAGCTTTCAACTATACTTACGATACTATACAAAAAAATTAAAAATTAAAAAATAAAAGTATTTTTTTTTCAAAACACGTTTAGTGTGATGAGTCGATCGACCCACCATACATACGCTCATAAGATTTTCAATATAGTTAAAGTCAGTGTGAGCTTATTTATACATATTTGAATTTCAAAATTTTGTGACAGTATAGAATTCTTAAGCATCCTGTGTATGTTTGTTAGCAAAATCCATTTTGTCAATTTTTTGCAAAATGGCGACAAGTATTAAAATTCAATCACTTATTACTCAGTAGTGTTCAATTTAGTCAAAAAGGTCTCTATACATGAAATGTTGAGAAGCCTAAAGCTCATCTAAGTAAAATATAAAAAATATATATTTTTGCTTGAAAACAAGCGATGTATCAGTTCGATCGTACCCCCATACTAGCCATTTTGAGACTTTCGGAAGAGTTAACGCTCTTAACTGCTTGGTTTCGAAGATTAAAATTTTAATTTTTAATATCGCATAGAACTAACGTGCAGCCCCTATACGTTATGTTTAAAAAAAATATATAAAATTTTTTTTCAAAATGGCGGCTATCGTAAAAATTCAAAGTGTCATAACTTTGCTAAATCAAATCCTACTGAAAAATGTCGTATGCAAAAAGTGTTTGGAATTTTATTTTGCATATAAAAGCAATTCTTAATTATTTTTTTTTTAATAAAAACCGAGTCTTACCATATATTGACCGAGACCTCGAACGAGCTTTTATGCGACTCTGCATACAGTTAACGCTCGTATGAAGCTTCTATTTAAGAAATTGACTTAAATTTTTTATACCAAATAGAGCTTTCAACTATACTTACGATACTATACAAAAAAATTAAAAATTAAAAAATAAAAGTATTTTTTTTTCAAAACACGTTTAGTGTGATGAGTCGATCGACCCACCATACATACGCTCATAAGATTTTCAATATAGTTAAGGTCAGTGTGAGCTTATTTATACATATTTGAATTTCAAAATTTTGTGACAGTATAGAATTCTTAAGCAACCTGTGTATGTTTGTTAGCAAAATCCATTTTGTCAATTTTTTGCAAAATGGCGACAAGTATTAAAATTCAATCACTTATTACTCAGTAGTGTTCAATTTTGTCAAAAAGGTCTCTATACATGAAATGTTGAGAAGCCTAAAGCTCATCTAAGTAAAATATAAAAAATATATATTTTTGCTTGAAAACAAGCGATGTATCAGTTCGATCGTACCCCCATACTAGCCATTTTGAGACTTTCGGAAGAGTTAACGCTCTTAACTGCTTGGTTTCGAAGATTAAAATTTTAATTTTTAATATCGCATAGAACTAACGTGCAGCCCCTATACGTTATGTTTAAAAAAAATATATAAATTTTTTTTTCAAAATGGCGGCTATCGTAAAAATTCAAAGTGTCATAACTTTGCTAAATCAAATCCTACTGAAAAATGTCGTATGCAAAAAGTGTTTGGAATTTTATTTTGCATATAAAAGCAATTCTTAATTATTTTTTTTTTAATAAAAACCGAGTCTTACCATATATTGACCGAGACCTCGAACGAGCTTTTATGCGACTCTGCATACAGTTAACGCTCGTATGAAGCTTCTATTTAAGAAATTGACTTAAATTTTTTATACCAAATAGAGCTTTCAACTATACTTACGATACTATACAAAAAAATTAAAAATTAAAAAATAAAAGTATTTTTTTTTCAAAACACGTTTAGTGTGATGAGTCGATCGACCCACCATACATACGCTCATAAGATTTTCAATATAGTTAAGGTCAGTGTGAGCTTATTTATACATATTTGAATTTCAAAATTTTGTGACAGTATAGAATTCTTAAGCAACCTGTGTATGTTTGTTAGCAAAATCCATTTTGTCAATTTTTTGCAAAATGGCGACAAGTATTAAAATTCAATCACTTATTACTCAGTAGTGTTCAATTTTGTCAAAAAGGTCTCTATACATGAAATGTTGAGAAGCCTAAAGCTCATCTAAGTAAAATATAAAAAATATATATTTTTGCTTGAAAACAAGCGATGTATCAGTTCGATCGTACCCCCATACTAGCCATTTTGAGACTTTCGGAAGAGTTAACGCTCTTAACTGCTTGGTTTCGAAGATTAAAATTTTAATTTTTAATATCGCATAGAACTAACGTGCAGCCCCTATACGTTATGTTTAAAAAAAATATATAAAATTTTTTTTCAAAATGGCGGCTATCGTAAAAATTCAAAGTGTCATAACTTTGCTAAATCAAATCCTACTGAAAAATGTCGTATGCAAAAAGTGTTTGGAATTTTATTTTGCATATAAAAGCAATTTTTAATTATTTTTTTTTTAATAAAAACCGAGTCTTACCATATATTGACCGAGACCTCGAACGAGCTTTTATGCGACTCTGCATACAGTTAACGCTCGTATGAAGCTTCTATTTAAGAAATTGACTTGAATTTTTTATACCAAATAGAGCTTTCAACTATACTTACGATACTATACAAAAAAATTAAAAATTAAAAAATAAAAGTATTTTTTTTTCAAAACACGTTTAGTGTGATGAGTCGATCGACCCACCATACATACGCTCATAAGATTTTCAATATAGTTAAAGTCAGTGTGAGCTTATTTATACATATTTGAATTTCAAAATTTTGTGACAGTATAGAATTCTTAAGCATCCTGTGTATGTTTGTTAGCAAAATCCATTTTGTCAATTTTTTGCAAAATGGCGACAAGTATTAAAATTCAATCACTTATTACTCAGTAGTGTTCAATTTAGTCAAAAAGGTCTCTATACATGAAATGTTGAGAAGCCTAAAGCTCATCTAAGTAAAATATAAAAAATATATATTTTTGCTTGAAAACAAGCGATGTATCAGTTCGATCGTACCCCCATACTAGCCATTTTGAGACTTTCGGAAGAGTTAACGCTCTTAACTGCTTGGTTTCGAAGATTAAAATTTTAATTTTTAATATCGCATAGAACTAACGTGCAGCCCCTATACGTTATGTTTAAAAAAAATATATAAAATTTTTTTTCAAAATGGCGGCTATCGTAAAAATTCAAAGTGTCATAACTTTGCTAAATCAAATCCTACTGAAAAATGTCGTATGCAAAAAGTGTTTGGAATTTTATTTTGCATATAAAAGCAATTCTTAATTATTTTTTTTTTAATAAAAACCGAGTCTTACCATATATTGACCGAGACCTCGAACGAGCTTTTATGCGACTCTGCATACAGTTAACGCTCGTATGAAGCTTCTATTTAAGAAATTGACTTAAATTTTTTATACCAAATAGAGCTTTCAACTATACTTACGATACTATACAAAAAAATTAAAAATTAAAAAATAAAAGTATTTTTTTTTCAAAACACGTTTAGTGTGATGAGTCGATCGACCCACCATACATACGCTCATAAGATTTTCAATATAGTTAAGGTCAGTGTGAGCTTATTTATACATATTTGAATTTCAAAATTTTGTGACAGTATAGAATTCTTAAGCAACCTGTGTATGTTTGTTAGCAAAATCCATTTTGTCAATTTTTTGCAAAATGGCGACAAGTATTAAAATTCAATCACTTATTACTCAGTAGTGTTCAATTTTGTCAAAAAGGTCTCTATACATGAAATGTTGAGAAGCCTAAAGCTCATCTAAGTAAAATATAAAAAATATATATTTTTGCTTGAAAACAAGCGATGTATCAGTTCGATCGTACCCCCATACTAGCCATTTTGAGACTTTCGGAAGAGTTAACGCTCTTAACTGCTTGGTTTCGAAGATTAAAATTTTAATTTTTAATATCGCATAGAACTAACGTGCAGCCCCTATACGTTATGTTTAAAAAAAATATATAAAATTTTTTTTCAAAATGGCGGCTATCGTAAAAATTCAAAGTGTCATAACTTTGCTAAATCAAATCCTACTGAAAAATGTCGTATGCAAAAAGTGTTTGGAATTTTATTTTGCATATAAAAGCAATTTTTAATTATTTTTTTTTTAATAAAAACCGAGTCTTACCATATATTGACCGAGACCTCGAACGAGCTTTTATGCGACTCTGCATACAGTTAACGCTCGTATGAAGCTTCTATTTAAGAAATTGACTTGAATTTTTTATACCAAATAGAGCTTTCAACTATACTTACGATACTATACAAAAAAATTAAAAATTAAAAAATAAAAGTATTTTTTTTTCAAAACACGTTTAGTGTGATGAGTCGATCGACCCACCATACATACGCTCATAAGATTTTCAATATAGTTAAGGTCAGTGTGAGCTTATTTATACATATTTGAATTTCAAAATTTTGTGACAGTATAGAATTCTTAAGCATCCTGTGTATGTTTGTTAGCAAAATCCATTTTGTCAATTTTTTGCAAAATGGCGACAAGTATTAAAATTCAATCACTTATTACTCAGTAGTGTTCAATTTTGTCAAAAAGGTCTCTATACATGAAATGTTGAGAAGCCTAAAGCTCATCTAAGTAAAATATAAAAAATATATATTTTTGCTTGAAAACAAGCGATGTATCAGTTCGATCGTACCCCCATACTAGCCATTTTGAGACTTTCGGAAGAGTTAACGCTCTTAACTGCTTGGTTTCGAAGATTAAAATTTTAATTTTTATTATCGCATAGAACTATACGTTATGTTTAAAAAAAATATATAAAATTTTTTTTCAAAATGGCGGCTATCGTAAAAATTCAAAGTGTTATAACTTTGCTAAATCAAATCCTACTGAAAAATGTCGTATGCAAAAAGTGTTTGGAATTTTATTTTGCATATAAAAGCAATTTTTAATTATTTTTTTTTTAATAAAAACCGAGTCTTACCATATATTGACCGAGACCTCGAACGAGCTTTTATGCGACTCTGCATACAGTTAACGCTCGTATGAAGCTTCTATTTAAGAAATTGACTTGAATTTTTTATACCAAATAGAGCTTTCAACTATACTTACGATACTATACAAAAAAATTAAAAATTAAAAAATAAAAGTATTTTTTTTTCAAAACACGTTTAGTGTGATGAGTCGATCGACCCACCATACATACGCTCATAAGATTTTCAATATAGTTAAGGTCAGTGTGAGCTTATTTATACATATTTGAATTTCAAAATTTTGTGACAGTATAGAATTCTTAAGCATCCTGTGTATGTTTGTTAGCAAAATCCATTTTGTCAATTTTTTGCAAAATGGCGACAAGTATTAAAATTCAATCACTTATTACTCAGTAGTGTTCAATTTAGTCAAAAAGGTCTCTATACATGAAATGTTGAGAAGCCTAAAGCTCATCTAAGTAAAATATAAAAAATATATATTTTTGCTTGAAAACAAGCGATGTATCAGTTCGATCGTACCCCCATACTAGCCATTTTGAGACTTTCGGAAGAGTTAACGCTCTTAACTGCTTGGTTTCGAAGATTAAAATTTTAATTTTTAATATCGCATAGAACTAACGTGCAGCCCCTATACGTTATGTTTAAAAAAAATATATAAAATTTTTTTTCAAAATGGCGGCTATCGTAAAAATTCAAAGTGTCATAACTTTGCTAAATCAAATCCTACTAAAAAATGTCGTATGCAAAAAGTGTTTGGAATTTTATTTTGCATATAAAAGCAATTCTTAATTATTTTTTTTTTAATAAAAACCGAGTCTTACCATATATTGACCGAGACCTCGAACGAGCTTTTATGCGACTCTGCATACAGTTAACGCTCGTATGAAGCTTCTATTTAAGAAATTGACTTAAATTTTTTATACCAAATAGAGCTTTCAACTATACTTACGATACTATACAAAAAAATTAAAAATTAAAAAATAAAAGTATTTTTTTTTCAAAACACGTTTAGTGTGATGAGTCGATCGACCCACCATACATACGCTCATAAGATTTTCAATATAGTTAAGGTCAGTGTGAGCTTATTTATACATATTTGAATTTCAAAATTTTGTGACAGTATAGAATTCTTAAGCAACCTGTGTATGTTTGTTAGCAAAATCCATTTTGTCAATTTTTTGCAAAATGGCGACAAGTATTAAAATTCAATCACTTATTACTCAGTAGTGTTCAATTTTGTCAAAAAGGTCTCTATACATGAAATGTTGAGAAGCCTAAAGCTCATCTAAGTAAAATATAAAAAATATATATTTTTGCTTGAAAACAAGCGATGTATCAGTTCGATCGTACCCCCATACTAGCCATTTTGAGACTTTCGGAAGAGTTAACGCTCTTAACTGCTTGGTTTCGAAGATTAAAATTTTAATTTTTAATATCGCATAGAACTAACGTGCAGCCCCTATACGTTATGTTTAAAAAAAATATATAAAATTTTTTTTCAAAATGGCGGCTATCGTAAAAATTCAAAGTGTCATAACTTTGCTAAATCAAATCCTACTGAAAAATGTCGTATGCAAAAAGTGTTTGGAATTTTATTTTGCATATAAAAGCAATTTTTAATTATTTTTTTTTTAATAAAAACCGAGTCTTACCATATATTGACCGAGACCTCGAACGAGCTTTTATGCGACTCTGCATACAGTTAACGCTCGTATGAAGCTTCTATTTAAGAAATTGACTTGAATTTTTTATACCAAATAGAGCTTTCAACTATACTTACGATACTATACAAAAAAATTAAAAATTAAAAAATAAAAGTATTTTTTTTTCAAAACACGTTTAGTGTGATGAGTCGATCGACCCACCATACATACGCTCATAAGATTTTCAATATAGTTAAGGTCAGTGTGAGCTTATTTATACATATTTGAATTTCAAAATTTTGTGACAGTATAGAATTCTTAAGCATCCTGTGTATGTTTGTTAGCAAAATCCATTTTGTCAATTTTTTGCAAAATGGCGACAAGTATTAAAATTCAATCACTTATTACTCAGTAGTGTTCAATTTTGTCAAAAAGGTCTCTATACATGAAATGTTGAGAAGCCTAAAGCTCATCTAAGTAAAATATAAAAAATATATATTTTTGCTTGAAAACAAGCGATGTATCAGTTCGATCGTACCCCCATACTAGCCATTTTGAGACTTTCGGAAGAGTTAACGCTCTTAACTGCTTGGTTTCGAAGATTAAAATTTTAATTTTTATTATCGCATAGAACTATACGTTATGTTTAAAAAAAATATATAAAATTTTTTTTCAAAATGGCGGCTATCGTAAAAATTCAAAGTGTTATAACTTTGCTAAATCAAATCCTACTGAAAAATGTCGTATGCAAAAAGTGTTTGGAATTTTATTTTGCATATAAAAGCAATTTTTAATTATTTTTTTTAAATAAAAACCGAGTCTTACCATATATTGACCGAGACCTCGAACGAGCTTTTATGCGACTCTGCATACAGTTAACGCTCGTATGAAGCTTCTATTTAAGAAATTGACTTGAATTTTTTATACCAAATAGAGCTTTCAACTATACTTACGATACTATACAAAAAAATTAAAAATTAAAAAATAAAAGTATTTTTTTTTCAAAACACGTTTAGTGTGATGAGTCGATCGACCCACCATACATACGCTCATAAGATTTTCAATATAGTTAAGGTCAGTGTGAGCTTATTTATACATATTTGAATTTCAAAATTTTGTGACAGTATAGAATTCTTAAGCATCCTGTGTATGTTTGTTAGCAAAATCCATTTTGTCAATTTTTTGCAAAATGGCGACAAGTATTAAAATTCAATCACTTATTACTCAGTAGTGTTCAATTTTGTCAAAAAGGTCTCTATACATGAAATGTTGAGAAGCCTAAAGCTCATCTAAGTAAAATATAAAAAATATATATTTTTGCTTGAAAACAAGCGATGTATCAGTTCGATCGTACCCCCATACTAGCCATTTTGAGACTTTCGGAAGAGTTAACGCTCTTAACTGCTTGGTTTCGAAGATTAAAATTTTAATTTTTAATATCGCATAGAACTAACGTGCAGCCCCTATACGTTATGTTTAAAAAAAATATATAAAATTTTTTTTCAAAATGGCGGCTATCGTAAAAATTCAAAGTGTCATAACTTTGCTAAATCAAATCCTACTGAAAAATGTCGTATGCAAAAAGTGTTTGGAATTTTATTTTGCATATAAAAGCAATTCTTAATTATTTTTTTTTTAATAAAAACCGAGTCTTACCATATATTGACCGAGACCTCGAACGAGCTTTAATGCGACTCTGCATACAGTTAACGCTCGTATGAAGCTTCTATTTAAGAAATTGACTTGAATTTTTTATACCAAATAGAGCTTTCAACTATACTTACGATACTATACAAAAAAATTAAAAATTAAAAAATAAAAGTATTTTTTTTTCAAAACACGTTTAGTGTGATGAGTCGATCGACCCACCATACATACGCTCATAAGATTTTCAATATAGTTAAGGTCAGTGTGAGCTTATTTATACATATTTGAATTTCAAAATTTTGTGACAGTATAGAATTCTTAAGCATCCTGTGTATGTTTGTTAGCAAAATCCATTTTGTCAATTTTTTGCAAAATGGCGACAAGTATTAAAATTCAATCACTTATTACTCAGTAGTGTTCAATTTTGTCAAAAAGGTCTCTATACATGAAATGTTGAGAAGCCTAAAGCTCATCTAAGTAAAATATAAAAAATATATATTTTTGCTTGAAAACAAGCGATGTATCAGTTCGATCGTACCCCCATACTAGCCATTTTGAGACTTTCGGAAGAGTTAACGCTCTTAACTGCTTGGTTTCGAAGATTAAAATTTTAATTTTTAATATCGCATAGAACTAACGTGCAGCCCCTATACGTTATGTTTAAAAAAAATATATAAAAATTTTTTTCAAAATGGCGGCTATCGTAAAAATTCAAAGTGTCATAACTTTGCTAAATCAAATCCTTCTGAAAAATGTCGTATGCAAAAAGTGTTTGGAATTTTATTTTGCATATAAAAGCAATTTTTAATTATTTTTTTTTTAATAAAAACCGAGTCTTACCATATATTGACCGAGACCTCGAACGAGCTTTTATGCGACTCTGCATACAGTTAACGCTCGTATGAAGCTTCTATTTAAGAAATTGACTTGAATTTTTTATACCAAATAGAGCTTTCAACTATACTTACGATACTATACAAAAAAATTAAAAATTAAAAAATAAAAGTATTTTTTTTTCAAAACACGTTTAGTGTGATGAGTCGATCGACCCACCATACATACGCTCATAAGATTTTCAATATAGTTAAGGTCAGTGTGAGCTTATTTATACATATTTGAATTTCAAAATTTTGTGACAGTATAGAATTCTTAAGCATCCTGTGTATGTTTGTTAGCAAAATCCATTTTGTCAATTTTTTGCAAAATGGCGACAAGTATTAAAATTCAATCACTTATTACTCAGTAGTGTTCAATTTTGTCAAAAAGGTCTCTATACATGAAATGTTGAGAAGCCTAAAGCTCATCTAAGTAAAATATAAAAAATATATATTTTTGCTTAAAAACAAGCGATGTATCAGTTCGATCGTACCCCCATACTAGCCATTTTGAGACTTTCGGAAGAGTTAACGCTCTTAACTGCTTGGTTTCAAAGATTAAAATTTTAATTTTTAATATCGCATAGAACTAACGTGCAGCCCCTATACGTTATGTTTAAAAAAAATATATAAAATTTTTTTTCAAAATGGCGGCTATCGTAAAAATTCAAAGTGTCATAACTTTGCTAAATCAAATCCTACTGAAAAATGTCGTATGCAAAAAGTGTTTGGAATTTTATTTTGCATATAAAAGCAATTTTTTATTATTTTTTTTTTAATAAAAACCGAGTCTTACCATATATTGACCGAGACCTCGAACGAGCTTTTATGCGACTCTGCATACAGTTAACGCTCGTATGAAGCTTCTATTTAAGAAATTGACTTGAATTTTTTATACCAAATAGAGCTTTCAACTATACTTACGATACTATACAAAAAAATTAAAAATTAAAAAATAAAAGTATTTTTTTTTCAAAACACGTTTAGTGTGATGAGTCGATCGACCCACCATACATACGCTCATAAGATTTTCAATATAGTTAAGGTCAGTGTGAGCTTATTTATACATATTTGAATTTCAAAATTTTGTGACAGTATAGAATTCTTAAGCATCCTGTGTATGTTTGTTAGCAAAATCCATTTTGTCAATTTTTTGCAAAATGGCGACAAGTATTAAAATTCAATCACTTATTACTCAGTAGTGTTCAATTTTGTCAAAAAGGTCTCAATACATGAAATGTTGAGAAGCCTAAAGCTCATCTAAGTAAAATATAAAAAATATATATTTTTGCTTGAAAACAAGCGATGTATCAGTTCGATCGTACCCCCATACTAGCCATTTTGAGACTTTCGGAAGAGTTAACGCTCTTAACTGCTTGGTTTCGAAGATTAAAATTTTAATTTTTAATATCGCATAGAACTAACGTGCAGCCCCTATACGTTATGTTTAAAAAAAATATATAACATTTTTTTTCAAAATGGCGGCTATCGTAAAAATTCAAAGTGTCATAACTTTGCTAAATCAAATCCTACTGAAAAATGTCGTATGCAAAAAGTGTTTGAAATTTTATTTTGCATATAAAAGCAATTTTTAATTATTTTTTTTTTTAAAAAAACCGAGTCTTACCATATATTGACCGAGACCTCGAACGAGCTTTTATGCGACTCTGCATACAGTTAACGCTCGTATGAAGCTTCTATTTAAGAAATTGACTTGAATTTTTTATACCAAATAGAGCTTTCAACTATACTTACGATACTATACAAAAAAATTAAAAATTAAAAAATAAAAGTATTTTTTTTTCAAAACACGTTTAGTGTGATGAGTCGATCGACCCACCATACATACGCTCATAAGATTTTCAATATAGTTAAGGTCAGTGTGAGCTTATTTATACATATTTGAATTTCAAAATTTTGTGACAGTATAGAATTCTTAAGCATCCTGTGTATGTTTGTTAGCAAAATCCATTTTGTCAATTTTTTGCAAAATGGCGACAAGTATTAAAATTCAATCACTTATTACTCAGTAGTGTTCAATTTTGTCAAAAAGGTCTCTATACATGAAATGTTGAGAAGCCTAAAGCTCATCTAAGTAAAATATAAAAAATATATATTTTTGCTTAAAAACAAGCGATGTATCAGTTCGATCGTACCCCCATACTAGCCATTTTGAGACTTTCGGAAGAGTTAACGCTCTTAACTGCTTGGTTTCGAAGATTAAAATTTTAATTTTTAATATCGCATAGAACTAACGTGCAGCCCCTATACGTTATGTTTAAAAAAAATATATAAAATTTTTTTTCAAAATGGCGGCTATCGTAAAAATTCAAAGTGTCATAACTTTGCTAAATCAAATCCTACTAAAAAATGTCGTATGCAAAAAGTGTTTGGAATTTTATTTTGCATATAAAAGCAATTTTTAATTATTTTTTTTTTAATAAAAACCGAGTCTTACCATATATTGACCGAGACCTCGAACGAGCTTTTATGCGACTCTGCATACAGTTAACGCTCGTATGAAGCTTCTATTCAAGAAATTGACTTGAATTTTTTATACCAAATAGAGCTTTCAACTATACTTACGATACTATACAAAAAAATTAAAAATTAAAAAATAAAAGTATTTTTTTTTCAAAACACGTTTAGTGTGATGAGTCGATCGACCCACCATACATACGCTCATAAGATTTTCAATATAGTTAAGGTCAGTGTGAGCTTATTTATACATATTTGAATTTCAAAATTTTGTGACAGTATAGAATTCTTAAGCATCCTGTGTATGTTTGTTAGCAAAATCCATTTTGTCAATTTTTTGCAAAATGGCGACAAGTATTAAAATTCAATCACTTATTACTCAGTAGTGTTCAATTTTGTCAAAAAGGTCTCTATACATGAAATGTTGAGAAGCCTAAAGCTCATCTAAGTAAAATATAAAAAATATATATTTTTGCTTGAAAACAAGCGATGTATCAGTTCGATCGTACCCCCATACTAGCCATTTTGAGACTTTCGGAAGAGTTAACGCTCTTAACTGCTTGGTTTCGAAGATTAAAATTTTAATTTTTAATATCGCATAGAACTAACGTGCAGCCCCTATACGTTATGTTTAAAAAAAATATATAAAATTTTTTTTCAAAATGGCGGCTATCGTAAAAATTCAAAGTGTCATAACTTTGCTAAATCAAATCCTTCTGAAAAATGTCGTATGCAAAAAGTGTTTGGAATTTTATTTTGCATATAAAAGCAATTTTTAATTATTTTTTTTTTAATAAAAACCGAGTCTTACCATATATTGACCGAGACCTCGAACGAGCTTTTATGCGACTCTGCATACAGTTAACGCTCGTATGAAGCTTCTATTTAAGAAATTGACTTGAATTTTTTATACCAAATAGAGCTTTCAACTATACTTACGATACTATACAAAAAAATTAAAAATTAAAAAATAAAAGTATTTTTTTTTCAAAACACGTTTAGTGTGATGAGTCGATCGACCCACCATACATACGCTCATAAGATTTTCAATATAGTTAAGGTCAGTGTGAGCTTATTTATACATATTTGAATTTCAAAATTTTGTGACAGTATAGAATTCTTAAGCATCCTGTGTATGTTTGTTAGCAAAATCCATTTTGTCAATTTTTTGCAAAATGGCGACAAGTATTAAAATTCAATCACTTATTACTCAGTAGTGTTCAATTTTGTCAAAAAGGTCTCTATACATGAAATGTTGAGAAGCCTAAAGCTCATCTAAGTAAAATATAAAAAATATATATTTTTGCTTAAAAACAAGCGATGTATCAGTTCGATCGTACCCCCATACTAGCCATTTTGAGACTTTCGGAAGAGTTAACGCTCTTAACTGCTTGGTTTCGAAGATTAAAATTTTAATTTTTAATATCGCATAGAACTAACGTGCAGCCCCTATACGTTATGTTTAAAAAAAATATATAAATTTTTTTTTCAAAATAGCGGCTATCGTAAAAATTCAAAGTGTCATAACTTTGCTAAATCAAATCCTACTGAAAAATGTCGTATGCAAAAAGTGTTTGGAATTTTATTTTGCATATAAAAGCAATTTTTAATTATTTTTTTTAAATAAAAACCGAGTCTTACCATATATTGACCGAGACCTCGAACGAGCTTTTATGCGACTCTGCATACAGTTAACGCTCGTATGAAGCTTCTATTTAAGAAATTGACTTGAATTTTTTATACCAAATAGAGCTTTCAACTATACTTACGATACTATACAAAAAAATTAAAAATTAAAAAATAAAAGTATTTTTTTTTCAAAACACGTTTAGTGTGATGAGTCGATCGACCCACCATACATACGCTCATAAGATTTTCAATATAGTTAAGGTCAGTGTGAGCTTATTTATACATATTTGAATTTCAAAATTTTGTGACAGTATAGAATTCTTAAGCATCCTGTGTATGTTTGTTAGCAAAATCCATTTTGTCAATTTTTTGCAAAATGGCGACAAGTATTAAAATTCAATCACTTATTACTCAGTAGTGTTCAATTTTGTCAAAAAGGTCTCTATACATGAAATGTTGAGAAGCCTAAAGCTCATCTAAGTAAAATATAAAAAATATATATTTTTGCTTGAAAACAAGCGATGTATCAGTTCGATCGTACCCCCATACTAGCCATTTTGAGACTTTCGGAAGAGTTAACGCTCTTAACTGCTTGGTTTCGAAGATTAAAATTTTAATTTTTAATATCGCATAGAACTAACGTGCAGCCCCTATACGTTATGTTTAAAAAAAATATATAAAATTTTTTTTCAAAATGGCGGCTATCGTAAAAATTCAAAGTGTCATAACTTTGCTAAATCAAATCCTACTGAAAAATGTCGTATGCAAAAAGTGTTTGGAATTTTATTTTGCATATAAAAGCAATTTTTAATTATTTTTTTTTTAATAAAAACCGAGTCTTACCATATATTGACCGAGACCTCGAACGAGCTTTTATGCGACTCTGCATACAGTTAACGCTCGTATGAAGCTTCTATTTAAGAAATTGACTTGAATTTTTTATACCAAATAGAGCTTTCAACTATACTTACGATACTATACAAAAAAATTAAAAATTAAAAAATAAAAGTATTTTTTTTTCAAAACACGTTTAGTGTGATGAGTCGATCGACCCACCATACATACGCTCATAAGATTTTCAATATAGTTAAGGTCAGTGTGAGCTTATTTATACATATTTGAATTTCAAAATTTTGTGACAGTATAGAATTCTTAAGCATCCTGTGTATGTTTGTTAGCAAAATCCATTTTGTCAATTTTTTGCAAAATGGCGACAAGTATTAAAATTCAATCACTTATTACTCAGTAGTGTTCAATTTTGTCAAAAAGGTCTCTATACATGAAATGTTGAGAAGCCTAAAGCTCATCTAAGTAAAATATAAAAAATATATATTTTTGCTTGAAAACAAGCGATGTATCAGTTCGATCGTACCCCCATACTAGCCATTTTGAGACTTTCGGAAGAGTTAACGCTCTTAACTGCTTGGTTTCGAAGATTAAAATTTTAATTTTTAATATCGCATAGAACTAACGTGCAGCCCCTATACGTTATGTTTAAAAAAAATATATAAAATTTTTTTTCAAAATGGCGGCTATCGTAAAAATTCAAAGTGTCATAACTTTGCTAAATCAAATCCTACTGAAAAATGTCGTATGCAAAAAGTGTTTGGAATTTTATTTTGCATATAAAAGCAATTTTTAATTATTTTTTTTTTAATAAAAACCGAGTCTTACCATATATTGACCGAGACCTCGAACGAGCTTTTATGCGACTCTGCATACAGTTAACGCTCGTATGAAGCTTCTATTTAAGAAATTGACTTGAATTTTTAATACTGAATAGAGCTTTCAACTATACTTACGATACTATACAAAAAAATTAAAAATTAAAAAATAAAAGTATTTTTTTTTCAAAACACGTTTAGTGTGATGAGTCGATCGACCCACCATACATACGCTCATAAGATTTTCAATATAGTTAAGGTCAGTGTGAGCTTATTTATACATATTTGAATTTCAAAATTTTGTGACAGTATAGAATTCTTAAGCATCCTGTGTATGTTTGTTAGCAAAATCCATTTTGTCAATTTTTTGCAAAATGGCGACAAGTATTAAAATTCAATCACTTATTACTCAGTAGTGTTCAATTTTGTCAAAAAGGTCTCTATACATGAAATGTTGAGAAGCCTAAAGCTCATCTAAGTAAAATATAAAAAATATATATTTTTGCTTGAAAACAAGCGATGTATCAGTTCGATCGTACCCCCATACTAGCCATTTTGAGACTTTCGGAAGAGTTAACGCTCTTAACTGCTTGGTTTCGAAGATTAAAATTTTAATTTTTAATATCGCATAGAACTAACGTGCAGCCCCTATACGTTATGTTTAAAAAAAATATATAAAATTTTTTTTCAAAATGGCGGCTATCGTAAAAATTCAAAGTGTCATAACTTTGCTAAATCAAATCCTACTGAAAAACGTCGTATGCAAAAAGTGTTTGGAATTTTATTTTGCATATAAAAGCAATTTTTAATTATTTTTTTTTTAATAAAAACCGAGTCTTACCATATATTGACCGAGACCTCGAACGAGCTTTTATGCGACTCTGCATACAGTTAACGCTCGTATGAAGCTTCTATTTAAGAAATTGACTTGAATTTTTTATACCAAATAGAGCTTTCAACTATACTTACGATACTATACAAAAAAATTAAAAATTAAAAAATAAAAGTATTTTTTTTTCAAAACACGTTTAGTGTGATGAGTCGATCGACCCACCATACATACGCTCATAAGATTTTCAATATAGTTAAGGTCAGTGTGAGCTTATTTATACATATTTGAATTTCAAAATTTTGTGACAGTATAGAATTCTTAAGCATCCTGTGTATGTTTGTTAGCAAAATCCATTTTGTCAATTTTTTGCAAAATGGCGACAAGTATTAAAATTCAATCACTTATTACTCAGTAGTGTTCAATTTTGTCAAAAAGGTCTCTATACATGAAATGTTGAGAAGCCTAAAGCTCATCTAAGTAAAATATAAAAAATATATATTTTTGCTTGAAAACAAGCGATGTATCAGTTCGATCGTACCCCCATACTAGCCATTTTGAGACTTTCGGAAGAGTTAACGCTCTTAACTGCTTGGTTTCGAAGATTAAAATTTTAATTTTTAATATCGCATAGAACTAACGTGCAGCCCCTATACGTTATGTTTAAGAAAAATATATAAAATTTTTTTTCAAAATAGCGGCTATCATAAAAATTCAAAGTGTCATAACTTTGCTAAATCAAATCCTACTGAAAAATGTCGTATGCAAAAAGTGTTTGGAATTTTATTTTGCATATAAAAGCAATTTTTAATTATTTTTTTTTTAATAAAAACCGAGTCTTACCATATATTGACCGAGACCTCGAACGAGCTTTTATGCGACTCTGCATACAGTTAACGCTCGTATGAAGCTTCTATTTAAGAAATTGACTTGAATTTTTTATACCAAATAGAGCTTTCAACTATACTTACGATACTATACAAAAAAATTAAAAATTAAAAAATAAAAGTATTTTTTTTTCAAAACACGTTTAGTGTGATGAGTCGATCGACCCACCATACATACGCTCATAAGATTTTCAATATAGTTAAGGTCAGTGTGAGCTTATTTATACATATTTGAATTTCAAAATTTTGTGACAGTATAGAATTCTTAAGCATCCTGTGTATGTTTGTTAGCAAAATTCATTTTGTCAATTTTTTGCAAAATGGCGACAAGTATTAAAATTCAATCACTTATAACTCAGTAGTGTTCAATTTTTTCAAAAAGGTCTCTATACATGAAATGTTGAGAAGCCTAAAGCTCATCTAAGTAAAATATAAAAAATATATATTTTTGCTTGAAAACAAGCGATGTATCAGTTCGATCGTACCCCCATACTAGCCATTTTGAGACTTTCGGAAGAGTTAACGCTCTTAACTGCTTGGTTTCGAAGATTAAAATTTTAATTTTTAATATCGCATAGAACTAACGTGCAGCCCCTATACGTTATGTTTAAAAAAAATATATAAAATTTTTTTTCAAAATGGCGGCTATCGTAAAAATTCAAAGTGTTATAACTTTGCTAAATCAAATCCTACTGAAAAATGTCGTATGCAAAAAGTGTTTGGAATTTTATTTTGCATATAAAAGCAATTTTTAATTATTTTTTTTTTAATAAAAACCGAGTCTTACCATATATTGACCGAGACCTCGAACGAGCTTTTATGCGACTCTGCATACAGTTAACGCTCGTATGAAGCTTCTATTTAAGAAATTGACTTGAATTTTTTATACCAAATAGAGCTTTCAACTATACTTACGATACTATACAAAAAAATTAAAAATTAAAAAATAAAAGTATTTTTTTTTCAAAACACGTTTAGTGTGATGAGTCGATCGACCCACCATACATACGCTCATAAGATTTTCAATATAGTTAAGGTCAGTGTGAGCTTATTTATACATATTTGAATTTCAAAATTTTGTGACAGTATAGAATTCTTAAGCATCCTGTGTATGTTTGTTAGCAAAATCCATTTTGTCAATTTTTTGCAAAATGGCGACAAGTATTAAAATTCAATCACTTATTACTCAGTAGTGTTCAATTTTGTCAAAAAGGTCTCTATACATGAAATGTTGAGAAGCCTAAAGCTCATCTAAGTAAAATATAAAAAATATATATTTTTGCTTGAAAACAAGCGATGTATCAGTTCGATCGTACCCCCATACTAGCCATTTTGAGACTTTCGGAAGAGTTAACGCTCTTAACTGCTTGGTTTCGAAGATTAAAATTTTAATTTTTAATATCGCATAGAACTAACGTGCAGCCCCTATACGTTATGTTTAAAAAAAATATATAAATTTTTTTTTCAAAATGGCGGCTATCGTAAAAATTCAAAGTGTCATAACTTTGCTAAATCAAATCCTACTGAAAAATGTCGTATGCAAAAAGTGTTTGGAATTTTATTTTGCATATAAAAGCAATTTTTAATTATTTTTTTTTTAATAAAAACCGAGTCTTACCATATATTGACCGAGACCTCGAACGAGCTTTTATGCGACTCTGCATACAGTTAACGCTCGTATGAAGCTTCTATTTAAGAAATTGACTTAAATTTTTTATACCAAATAGAGCTTTCAACTATACTTACGATACTATACAAAAAAATTAAAAATTAAAAAATAAAAGTATTTTTTTTTCAAAACACGTTTAGTGTGATGAGTCGATCGACCCACCATACATACGCTCATAAGATTTTCAATATAGTTAAGGTCAGTGTGAGCTTATTTATACATATTTGAATTTCAAAATTTTGTGACAGTATAGAATTCTTAAGCATCCTGTGTATGTTTGTTAGCAAAATCCATTTTGTCAATTTTTTGCAAAATGGCGACAAGTATTAAAATTCAATCACTTATTACTCAGTAGTGTTCAATTTTGTCAAAAAGGTCTCTATACATGAAATGTTGAGAAGCCTAAAGCTCATCTAAGTAAAATATAAAAAATATATATTTTTGCTTGAAAACAAGCGATGTATCAGTTCGATCGTACCCCCATACTAGCCATTTTGAGACTTTCGGAAGAGTTAACGCTCTTAACTGCTTGGTTTCGAAGATTAAAATTTTAATTTTTAATATCGCATAGAACTAACGTGCAGCCCCTATACGTTATGTTTAAAAAAAATATATAAAATTTTTTTTCAAAATGGCGGCTATCGTAAAAATTCAAAGTGTCATAACTTTGCTAAATCAAATCCTACTGAAAAATGTCGTATGCAAAAAGTGTTTGGAATTTTATTTTGCATATAAAAGCAATTTTTAATTATTTTTTTTTTAATAAAAACCGAGTCTTACCATATATTGACCGAGACCTCGAACGAGCTTTTATGCGACTCTGCATACAGTTAACGCTCGTATGAAGCTTCTATTTAAGAAATTGACTTGAATTTTTTATACCAAATAGAGCTTTCAACTATACTTACGATACTATACAAAAAAATTAAAAATTAAAAAATAAAAGTATTTTTTTTTCAAAACACGTTTAGTGTGATGAGTCGATCGACCCACCATACATACGCTCATAAGATTTTCAATATAGTTAAGGTCAGTGTGAGCTTATTTATACATATTTGAATTTCAAAATTTTGTGACAGTATAGAATTCTTAAGCATCCTGTGTATGTTTGTTAGCAAAATCCATTTTGTCAATTTTTTGCAAAATGGCGACAAGTATTAAAATTCAATCACTTATTACTCAGTAGTGTTCAATTTTGTCAAAAAGGTCTCTATACATGAAATGTTGAGAAGCCTAAAGCTCATCTAAGTAAAATATAAAAAATATATATTTTTGCTTGAAAACAAGCGATGTATCAGTTCGATCGTACCCCCATACTAGCCATTTTGAGACTTTCGGAAGAGTTAACGCTCTTAACTGCTTGGTTTCGAAGATTAAAATTTTAATTTTTAATATCGCATAGAACTAACGTGCAGCCCCTATACGTTATGTTTAAAAAAAATATATAAAATTTTTTTTCAAAATGGCGGCTATCGTAAAAATTCAAAGTGTCATAACTTTGCTAAATCAAATCCTACTGAAAAACGTCGTATGCAAAAAGTGTTTGGAATTTTATTTTGCATATAAAAGCAATTTTTAATTATTTTTTTTTTAATAAAAACCGAGTCTTACCATATATTGACCGAGACCTCGAACGAGCTTTTATGCGACTCTGCATACAGTTAACGCTCGTATGAAGCTTCTATTTAAGAAATTGACTTGAATTTTTTATACCAAATAGAGCTTTCAACTATACTTACGATACTATACAAAAAAATTAAAAATTAAAAAATAAAAGTATTTTTTTTTCAAAACACGTTTAGTGTGATGAGTCGATCGACCCACCATACATACGCTCATAAGATTTTCAATATAGTTAAGGTCAGTGTGAGCTTATTTATACATATTTGAATTTCAAAATTTTGTGACAGTATAGAATTCTTAAGCATCCTGTGTATGTTTGTTAGCAAAATCCATTTTGTCAATTTTTTGCAAAATGGCGACAAGTATTAAAATTCAATCACTTATTACTCAGTAGTGTTCAATTTTGTCAAAAAGGTCTCTATACATGAAATGTTGAGAAGCCTAAAGCTCATCTAAGTAAAATATAAAAAATATATATTTTTGCTTGAAAACAAGCGATGTATCAGTTCGATCGTACCCCCATACTAGCCATTTTGAGACTTTCGGAAGAGTTAACGCTCTTAACTGCTTGGTTTCGAAGATTAAAATTTTAATTTTTAATATCGCATAGAACTAACGTGCAGCCCCTATACGTTATGTTTAAGAAAAATATATAAAATTTTTTTTCAAAATAGCGGCTATCATAAAAATTCAAAGTGTCATAACTTTGCTAAATCAAATCCTACTGAAAAATGTCGTATGCAAAAAGTGTTTGGAATTTTATTTTGCATATAAAAGCAATTTTTAATTATTTTTTTTTTAATAAAAACCGAGTCTTACCATATATTGACCGAGACCTCGAACGAGCTTTTATGCGACTCTGCATACAGTTAACGCTCGTATGAAGCTTCTATTTAAGAAATTGACTTGAATTTTTTATACCAAATAGAGCTTTCAACTATACTTACGATACTATACAAAAAAATTAAAAATTAAAAAATAAAAGTATTTTTTTTTCAAAACACGTTTAGTGTGATGAGTCGATCGACCCACCATACATACGCTCATAAGATTTTCAATATAGTTAAGGTCAGTGTGAGCTTATTTATACATATTTGAATTTCAAAATTTTGTGACAGTATAGAATTCTTAAGCATCCTGTGTATGTTTGTTAGCAAAATCCATTTTGTCAATTTTTTGCAAAATGGCGACAAGTATTAAAATTCAATCACTTATTACTCAGTAGTGTTCAATTTTGTCAAAAAGGTCTCTTTACATGAAATGTTGAGAAACCTAAAGCTCATCTAAGTAAAATATAAAAAATATATATTTTTGCTTGAAAACAAGCGATGTATCAGTTCGATCGTACCCGCATACTAGCCATTTTGAGACTTTCGGAAGAGTTAACGCTCTTAACTGCTTGGTTTCGAAGATTAAAATTTTAATTTTTAATATCGCATAGAAGTAACGTGCAGCCCCTATACGTTATGTTTAAAAAAAATATATAAATTTTTTTTTCAAAATGGCGGCTATCGTAAAAATTCAAAGTGTCATAACTTTGCTAAATCAAATCCTACTGAAAAATGTCGTATGCAAAAAGTGTTTGGAATTTTATTTTGCATATAAAAGCAATTCTTAATTATTTTTTTTTTAATAAAAACCGAGTCTTACCATATATTGACCGAGACCTCGAACGAGCTTTTATGCGACTCTGCATACAGTTAACGCTCGTATGAAGCTTCTATTTAAGAAATTGACTTGAATTTTTTATACCAAATAGAGCTTTCAACTATACTTACGATACTATACAAAAAAATTAAAAATTAAAAAATAAAAGTATTTTTTTTTCAAAACACGTTTAGTGTGATGAGTCGATCGACCCACCATACATACGCTCATAAGATTTTCAATATAGTTAAGGTCAGTGTGAGCTTATTTATACATATTTGAATTTCAAAATTTTGTGACAGTATAGAATTCTTAAGCATCCTGTGTATGTTTGTTAGCAAAATCCATTTTGTCAATTTTTTGCAAAATGGCGACAAGTATTAAAATTCAATCACTTATTACTCAGTAGTGTTCAATTTTGTCAAAAAGGTCTCTATACATGAAATGTTGAGAAGCCTAAAGCTCATCTAAGTAAAATATAAAAAATATATATTTTTGCTTGAAAACAAGCGATGTATCAGTTCGATCGTACCCCCATACTAGCCATTTTGAGACTTTCGGAAGAGTTAACGCTCTTAACTGCTTGGTTTCGAAGATTAAAATTTTAATTTTTAATATCGCATAGAACTAACGTGCAGCCCCTATACGTTATGTTTAAGAAAAATATATAAAATTTTTTTTCAAAATGGCGGCTATCGTAAAAATTCAAAGTGTCATAACTTTGCTAAATCAAATCCTACTGAAAAATGTCGTATGCAAAAAGTGTTTGGAATTTTATTTTGCATATAAAAGCAATTCTTAATTATTTTTTTTTTTCTAAAAACCGAGTCTTACCATATATTGACCGAGACCTCGAACGAGCTTTTATGCGACTCTGCATACAGTTAACGCTCGTATGAAGCTTCTATTTAAGAAATTGACTTGAATTTTTTATACCAAATAGAGCTTTCAACTATACTTACGATACTATACAAAAAAATTAAAAATTAAAAAATAAAAGTATTTTTTTTTCAAAACACGTTTAGTGTGATGAGTCGATCGACCCACCATACATACGCTCATAAGATTTTCAATATAGTTAAGGTCAGTGTGAGCTTATTTATACATATTTGAATTTCAAAATTTTGTGACAGTATAGAATTCTTAAGCATCCTGTGTATGTTTGTTAGCAAAATCCATTTTGTCAATTTTTTGCAAAATGGCGACAAGTATTAAAATTCAATCACTTATTACTCAGTAGTGTTCAATTTTGTCAAAAAGGTCTCTATACATGAAATGTTGAGAAGCCTAAAGCTCATCTAAGTAAAATATAAAAAATATATATTTTTGCTTGAAAACAAGCGATGTATCAGTTCGATCGTACCCCCATACTAGCCATTTTGAGACTTTCGGAAGAGTTAACGCTCTTAACTGCTTGGTTTCGAAGATTAAAATTTTAATTTTTAATATCGCATAGAACTAACGTGCAGCCCCTATACGTTATGTTTAAAAAAAATATATAAAATTTTTTTTCAAAATGGCGGCTATCGTAAAAATTCAAAGTGTCATAACTTTGCTAAATCAAATCCTACTGAAAAATGTCGTATCCAAAAAGTGTTTGGAATTTTATTTTGCATATAAAAGCAATTTTTAATTATTTTTTTTTTAATAAAAACCGAGTCTTACCATATATTGACCGAGACCTCGAACGAGCTTTTATGCGACTCTGCATACAGTTAACGCTCGTATGAAGCTTCTATTTAAGAAATTGACTTGAATTTTTTATACCAAATAGAGCTTTCAACTATACTTACGATACTATACAAAAAAATTAAAAATTAAAAAATAAAAGTATTTTTTTTTCAAAACACGTTTAGTGTGATGAGTCGATCGACCCACCATACATACGCTCATAAGATTTTCAATATAGTTAAGGTCAGTGTGAGCTTATTTATACATATTTGAATTTCAAAATTTTGTGACAGTATAGAATTCTTAAGCATTCTGTGTATGTTTGTTAGCAAAATCCATTTTGTCAATTTTTTGCAAAATGGCGACAAGTATTAAAATTCAATCACTTATTACTCAGTAGTGTTCAATTTTGTCAAAAAGGTCTCTATACATGAAATGTTGAGAAGCCTAAAGCTCATCTAAGTAAAATATAAAAAATATATATTTTTGCTTGAAAACAAGCGATGTATCAGTTCGATCGTACCCCCATACTAGCCATTTTGAGACTTTCGGAAGAGTTAACGCTCTTAACTGCTTGGTTTCGAAGATTAAAATTTTAATTTTTAATATCGCATAGAACTAACGTGCAGCCCCTATACGTTATGTTTAAAAAAAATATATAAAATTTTTTTTCAAAATGGCGGCTATCGTAAAAATTCAAAGTGTCATAACTTTGCTAAATCAAATCCTACTGAAAAATGTCGTATGCAAAAAGTGTTTGGAATTTTATTTTGCATATAAAAGCAATTTTTAATTATTTTTTTTTTAATAAAAACCGAGTCTTACCATATATTGACCGAGACCTCGAACGAGCTTTTATGCGACTCTGCATACAGTTAACGCTCGTATGAAGCTTCTATTTAGGAAATTGACTTGAATTTTTTATACCAAATAGAGCTTTCAACTATACTTACGATACTATACAAAAAAATTAAAAATTAAAAAATAAAAGTATTTTTTTTTCAAAACACGTTTAGTGTGATGAGTCGATCGACCCACCATACATACGCTCATAAGATTTTCAATATAGTTAAGGTCAGTGTGAGCTTATTTATACATATTTGAATTTCAAAATTTTGTGACAGTATAGAATTCTTAAGCATCCTGTGTATGTTTGTTAGCAAAATCCATTTTGTCAATTTTTTGCAAAATGGCGACAAGTATTAAAATTCAATCACTTATTACTCAGTAGTGTTCAATTTTGTCAAAAAGGTCTCTATACATGAAATGTTGAGAAGCCTAAAGCTCATCTAAGTAAAATATAAAAAATATATATTTTTGCTTGAAAACAAGCGATGTATCAGTTCGATCGTACCCCCATACTAGCCATTTTGAGACTTTCGGAAGAGTTAACGCTCTTAACTGCTTGGTTTCGAAGATTAAAATTTTAATTTTTAATATCGCATAGAACTAACGTGCAGCCCCTATACGTTATGTTTAAAAAAAATATATAAAATTTTTTTTCAAAATGGCGGCTATCGTAAAAATTCAAAGTGTCATAACTTTGCTAAATCAAATCCTACTGAAAAATGTCGTATCCAAAAAGTGTTTGGAATTTTATTTTGCATATAAAAGCAATTTTTAATTATTTTTTTTTTTAATAAAAACCGAGTCTTACCATATATTGACCGAGACCTCGAACGAGCTTTTATGCGACTCTGCATACAGTTAACGCTCGTATGAAGCTTCTATTTAAGAAATTGACTTGAATTTTTTATACCAAATAGAGCTTTCAACTATACTTACGATACTATACAAAAAAATTAAAAATTAAAAAATAAAAGTATTTTTTTTTCAAAACACGTTTAGTGTGATGAGTCGATCGACCCACCATACATACGCTCATAAGATTTTCAATATAGTTAAGGTCAGTGTGAGCTTATTTATACATATTTGAATTTCAAAATTTTGTGACAGTATAGAATTCTTAAGCATCCTGTGTATGTTTGTTAGCAAAATCCATTTTGTCAATTTTTTGCAAAATGGCGACAAGTATTAAAATTCAATCACTTATTACTCAGTAGTGTTCAATTTTGTCAAAAAGGTCTCTATACATGAAATGTTGAGAAGCCTAAAGCTCATCTAAGTAAAATATAAAAAATATATATTTTTGCTTGAAAACAAGCGATGTATCAGTTCGATCGTACCCCCATACTAGCCATTTTGAGACTTTCGGAAGAGTTAACGCTCTTAACTGCTTGGTTTCGAAGATTAAAATTTTAATTTTTAATATCGCATAGAACTAACGTGCAGCCCCTATACGTTATGTTTAAAAAAAATATATAAAATTTTTTTTCAAAATGGCGGCTATCGTAAAAATTCAAAGTGTCATAACTTTGCTAAATCAAATCCTACTGAAAAATGTCGTATGCAAAAAGTGTTTGGAATTTTATTTTGCATATAAAAGCAATTTTTAATTATTTTTTTTTTAATAAAAACCGAGTCTTACCATATATTGACCGAGACCTCGAACGAGCTTTTATGCGACTCTGCATACAGTTAACGCTCGTATGAAGCTTCTATTTAAGAAATTGACTTGAATTTTTTATACCAAATAGAGCTTTCAACTATACTTACGATACTATACAAAAAAATTAAAAATTAAAAAATAAAAGTATTTTTTTTTCAAAACACGTTTAGTGTGATGAGTCGATCGACCCACCATACATACGCTCATAAGATTTTCAATATAGTTAAGGTCAGTGTGAGCTTATTTATACATATTTGAATTTCAAAATTTTGTGACAGTATAGAATTCTTAAGCATCCTGTGTATGTTTGTTAGCAAAATCCATTTTGTCAATTTTTTGCAAAATGGCGACAAGTATTAAAATTCAATCACTTATTACTCAGTAGTGTTCAATTTTGTCAAAAAGGTCTCTATACATGAAATGTTGAGAAGCCTAAAGCTCATCTAAGTAAAATATAAAAAATATATATTTTTGCTTGAAAACAAGCGATGTATCAGTTCGATCGTACCCCCATACTAGCCATTTTGAGACTTTCGGAAGAGTTAACGCTCTTAACTGCTTGGTTTCGAAGATTAAAATTTTAATTTTTAATATCGCATAGAACTAACGTGCAGCCCCTATACGTTATGTTTAAAAAAAATATATAAATTTTTTTTTCAAAATGGCGGCTATCGTAAAAATTCAAAGTGTCATAACTTTGCTAAATCAAATCCTACTGAAAAATGTCGTATGCAAAAAGTGTTTGGAATTTTATTTTGCATATAAAAGCAATTTTTAATTATTTTTTTTTTAATAAAAACCGAGTCTTACCATATATTGACCGAGACCTCGAACGAGCTTTTATGCGACTCTGCATACAGTTAACGCTCGTATGAAGCTTCTATTTAAGAAATTGACTTGAATTTTTTATACCAAATAGAGCTTTCAACTATACTTACGATACTATACAAAAAAATTAAAAATTAAAAAATAAAAGTATTTTTTTTTCAAAACACGTTTAGTGTGATGAGTCGATCGACCCACCATACATACGCTCATAAGATTTTCAATATAGTTAAGGTCAGTGTGAGCTTATTTATACATATTTGAATTTCAAAATTTTGTGACAGTATAGAATTCTTAAGCATCCTGTGTATGTTTGTTAGCAAAATCCATTTTGTCAATTTTTTGCAAAATGGCGACAAGTATTAAAATTCAATCACTTATTACTCAGTAGTGTTCAATTTTGTCAAAAAGGTCTCTATACATGAAATGTTGAGAAGCCTAAAGCTCATCTAAGTAAAATATAAAAAATATATATTTTTGCTTGAAAACAAGCGATGTATCAGTTCGATCGTACCCCCATACTAGCCATTTTGAGACTTTCGGAAGAGTTAACGCTCTTAACTGCTTGGTTTCGAAGATTAAAATTTTAATTTTTAATATCGCATAGAACTAACGTGCAGCCCCTATACGTTATGTTTAAAAAAAATATATAAAATTTTTTTTCAAAATGGCGGCTATCGTAAAAATTCAAAGTGTCATAACTTTGCTAAATCAAATCCTACTGAAAAATTTCGTATCCAAAAAGTGTTTGGAATTTTATTTTGCATATAAAAGCAATTTTTAATTATTTTTTTTTTTAATAAAAACCGAGTCTTACCATATATTGACCGAGACCTCGAACGAGCTTTTATGCGACTCTGCATACAGTTAACGCTCGTATGAAGCTTCTATTTAAGAAATTGACTTGAATTTTTTATACCAAATAGAGCTTTCAACTATACTTACGATACTATACAAAAAAATTAAAAATTAAAAAATAAAAGTATTTTTTTTTCAAAACACGTTTAGTGTGATGAGTCGATCGACCCACCATACATACGCTCATAAGATTTTCAATATAGTTAAGGTCAGTGTGAGCTTATTTATACATATTTGAATTTCAAAATTTTGTGACAGTATAGAATTCTTAAGCATCCTGTGTATGTTTGTTAGCAAAATCCATTTTGTCAATTTTTTGCAAAATGGCGACAAGTATTAAAATTCAATCACTTATTACTCAGTAGTGTTCAATTTTGTCAAAAAGGTCTCTATACATGAAATGTTGAGAAGCCTAAAGCTCATCTAAGTAAAATATAAAAAATATATATTTTTGCTTGAAAACAAGCGATGTATCAGTTCGATCGTACCCCCATACTAGCCATTTTGAGACTTTCGGAAGAGTTAACGCTCTTAACTGCTTGGTTTCGAAGATTAAAATTTTAATTTTTAATATCGCATAGAACTAACGTGCAGCCCCTATACGTTATGTTTAAAAAAAATATATAAAATTTTTTTTCAAAATGGCGGCTATCGTAAAAATTCAAAGTGTCATAACTTTGCTAAATCAAATCCTACTGAAAAATGTCGTATGCAAAAAGTGTTTGGAATTTTATTTTGCATATAAAAGCAATTTTTAATTATTTTTTTTTTAATAAAAACCGAGTCTTACCATATATTGACCGAGACCTCGAACGAGCTTTTATGCGACTCTGCATACAGTTAACGCTCGTATGAAGCTTCTATTTAAGAAATTGACTTGAATTTTTTATACCAAATAGAGCTTTCAACTATACTTACGATACTATACAAAAAAATTAAAAATTAAAAAATAAAAGTATTTTTTTTTCAAAACACGTTTAGTGTGATGAGTCGATCGACCCACCATACATACGCTCATAAGATTTTCAATATAGTTAAGGTCAGTGTGAGCTTATTTATACATATTTGAATTTCAAAATTTTGTGACAGTATAGAATTCTTAAGCATCCTGTGTATGTTTGTTAGCAAAATCCATTTTGTCAATTTTTTGCAAAATGGCGACAAGTATTAAAATTCAATCACTTATTACTCAGTAGTGTTCAATTTTGTCAAAAAGGTCTCTATACATGAAATGTTGAGAAGCCTAAAGCTCATCTAAGTAAAATATAAAAAATATATATTTTTGCTTGAAAACAAGCGATGTATCAGTTCGATCGTACCCCCATACTAGCCATTTTGAGACTTTCGGAAGAGTTAACGCTCTTAACTGCTTGGTTTCGAAGATTAAAATTTTAATTTTTAATATCGCATAGAACTAACGTGCAGCCCCTATACGTTATGTTTAAAAAAAATATATAAATTTTTTTTTCAAAATGGCGGCTATCGTAAAAATTCAAAGTGTCATAACTTTGCTAAATCAAATCCTACTGAAAAATGTCGTATGCAAAAAGTGTTTGGAATTTTATTTTGCATATAAAAGCAATTTTTAATTATTTTTTTTTTAATAAAAACCGAGTCTTACCATATATTGACCGAGACCTCGAACGAGCTTTTATGCGACTCTGCATACAGTTAACGCTCGTATGAAGCTTCTATTTAAGAAATTGACTTAAATTTTTTATACCAAATAGAGCTTTCAACTATACTTACGATACTATACAAAAAAATTAAAAATTAAAAAATAAAAGTATTTTTTTTTCAAAACACGTTTAGTGTGATGAGTCGATCGACCCACCATACATACGCTCATAAGATTTTCAATATAGTTAAGGTCAGTGTGAGCTTATTTATACATATTTGAATTTCAAAATTTTGTGACAGTATAGAATTCTTAAGCATCCTGTGTATGTTTGTTAGCAAAATCCATTTTGTCAATTTTTTGCAAAATGGCGACAAGTATTAAAATTCAATCACTTATTACTCAGTAGTGTTCAATTTTGTCAAAAAGGTCTCTATACATGAAATGTTGAGAAGCCTAAAGCTCATCTAAGTAAAATATAAAAAATATATATTTTTGCTTGAAAACAAGCGATGTATCAGTTCGATCGTACCCCCATACTAGCCATTTTGAGACTTTCGGAAGAGTTAACGCTCTTAACTGCTTGGTTTCGAAGATTAAAATTTTAATTTTTAATATCGCATAGAACTAACGTGCAGCCCCTATACGTTATGTTTAAAAAAATATATAAAATTTTTTTTCAAAATGGCGGCTATCGTAAAAATTCAAAGTGTCATAACTTTGCTAAATCAAATCCTACTGAAAAATGTCGTATGCAAAAAGTGTTTGGAATTTTATTTTGCATATAAAAGCAATTTTTAATTATTTTTTTTTAATAAAAACCGAGTCTTACCATATATTGACCGAGACCTCGAACGAGCTTTTATGCGACTCTGCATACAGTTAACGCTCGTATGAAGCTTTTATTTAAGAAATTGACTTGAATTTTTTATACCAAATAGAGCTTTCAACTATACTTACGATACTATACAAAAAAATTAAAAATTAAAAAATAAAAGTATTTTTTTTTCAAAACACGTTTAGTGTGATGAGTCGATCGACCCACCACACATACGCTCATAAGATTTTCAATATAGTTAAGGTCAGTGTGAGCTTATTTATACATATTTGAATTTCAAAATTTTGTGACAGTATAGAATTCTTAAGCATCCTGTGTATGTTTGTTAGCAAAATCCATTTTGTCAATTTTTTGCAAAATGGCGACAAGTATTAAAATTCAATCACTTATTACTCAGTAGTGTTCAATTTTGTCAAAAAGGTCTCTATACATGAAATGTTGAGAAGCCTAAAGCTCATCTAAGTAAAATATAAAAAATATATATTTTTGCTTGAAAACAAGCGATGTATCAGTTCGATCGTACCCCCATACTAGCCATTTTGAGACTTTCGGAAGAGTTAACGCTCTTAACTGCTTGGTTTCGAAGATTAAAATTTTGATTTTTAATATCGCATAGAACTAACGTGCAGCCCCTATACGTTATGTTTAAAAAAAATATATAAATTTTTTTTTCAAAATGGCGGCTATCGTAAAAATTCAAAGTGTCATAACTTTGCTAAATCAAATCCTACTGAAAAATGTCGTATGCAAAAAGTGTTTGGAATTTTATTTTGCATATAAAAGCAATTCTTAATTATTTTTTTTTTAATAAAAACCGAGTCTTACCATATATTGACCGAGACCTCGAACGAGCTTTTATGCGACTCTGCATACAGTTAACGCTCGTATGAAGCTTCTATTTAAGAAATTGACTTGAATTTTTTATACCAAATAGAGCTTTCAACTATACTTACGATACTATACAAAAAAATTAAAAATTAAAAAATAAAAGTATTTTTTTTTCAAAACACGTTTAGTGTGATGAGTCGATCGACCCACCATACATACGCTCATAAGATTTTCAATATAGTTAAGGTCAGTGTGAGCTTATTTATACATATTTGAATTTCAAAATTTTGTGACAGTATAGAATTCTTAAGCATCCTGTGTATGTTTGTTAGCAAAATCCATTTTGTCAATTTTTTGCAAAATGGCGACAAGTATTAAAATTCAATCACTTATTACTCAGTAGTGTTCAATTTTGTCAAAAAGGTCTCTATACATGAAATGTTGAGAAGCCTAAAGCTCATCTAAGTAAAATATAAAAAATATATATTTTTGCTTGAAAACAAGCGATGTATCAGTTCGATCGTACCCCCATACTAGCCATTTTGAGACTTTCGGAAGAGTTAACGCTCTTAACTGCTTGGTTTCGAAGATTAAAATTTTAATTTTTAATATCGCATAGAACTAACGTGCAGCCCCTATACGTTATGTTTAAAAAAAATATATAAAATTTTTTTTCAAAATGGCGGCTATCGTAAAAATTCAAAGTGTCATAACTTTGCTAAATCAAATCCTACTGAAAAATGTCGTATCCAAAAAGTGTTTGGAATTTTATTTTGCATATAAAAGCAATTTTTAATTATTTTTTTTTTAATAAAAACCGAGTCTTACCATATATTGACCGAGACCTCGAACGAGCTTTTATGCGACTCTGCATACAGTTAACGCTCGTATGAAGCTTCTATTTAAGAAATTGACTTGAATTTTTTATACCAAATAGAGCTTTCAACTATACTTACGATACTATACAAAAAAATTAAAAATTAAAAAATAAAAGTATTTTTTTTTCAAAACACGTTTAGTGTGATGAGTCGATCGACCCACCATACATACGCTCATAAGATTTTCAATATAGTTAAGGTCAGTGTGAGCTTATTTATACATATTTAAATTTCAAAATTTTGTGACAGTATAGAATTCTTAAGCATCCTGTGTATGTTTGTTAGCAAAATCCATTTTGTCAATTTTTTGCAAAATGGCGACAAGTATTAAAATTCAATCACTTATTACTCAGTAGTGTTCAATTTTGTCAAAAAGGTCTCTATACATGAAATGTTGAGAAGCCTAAAGCTCATCTAAGTAAAATATAAAAAATATATATTTTTGCTTGAAAACAAGCGATGTATCAGTTCGATCGTACCCCCATACTAGCCATTTTGAGACTTTCGGAAGAGTTAACGCTCTTAACTGCTTGGTTTCGAAGATTAAAATTTTAATTTTTAATATCGCATAGAACTAACGTGCAGCCCCTATACGTTATGTTTAAAAAAAATATATAAAATTTTTTTTCAAAATGGCGGCTATCGTAAAAATTCAAAGTGTCATAACTTTGCTAAATCAAATCCTACTGAAAAATGTCGTATGCAAAAAGTGTTTGGAATTTTATTTTGCATATAAAAGCAATTTTTAATTATTTTTTTTTTTATAAAAACCGAGTCTTACCATATATTGACCGAGACCTCGAACGAGCTTTTATGCGACTCTGCATACAGTTAACGCTCGTATGAAGCTTCTATTTAAGAAATTGACTTGAATTTTTTATACCAAATAGAGCTTTCAACTATACTTACGATACTATACAAAAAAATTAAAAATTAAAAAATAAAAGTATTTTTTTTTCAAAACACGTTTAGTGTGATGAGTCGATCGACCCACCATACATACGCTCATAAGATTTTCAATATAGTTAAGGTCAGTGTGAGCTTATTTATACATATTTGAATTTCAAAATTTTGTGACAGTATAGAATTCTTAAGCATTCTGTGTATGTTTGTTAGCAAAATCCATTTTGTCAATTTTTTGCAAAATGGCGACAAGTATTAAAATTCAATCACTTATTACTCAGTAGTGTTCAATTTTGTCAAAAAGGTCTCTATACATGAAATGTTGAGAAGCCTAAAGCTCATCTAAGTAAAATATAAAAAATATATATTTTTGCTTGAAAACAAGCGATGTATCAGTTCGATCGTACCCCCATACTAGCCATTTTGAGACTTTCGGAAGAGTTAACGCTCTTAACTGCTTGGTTTCGAAGATTAAAATTTTAATTTTTAATATCGCATAGAACTAACGTGCAGCCCCTATACGTTATGTTTAAAAAAAATATATAAAATTTTTTTTCAAAATGGCGGCTATCGTAAAAATTCAAAGTGTCATAACTTTGCTAAATCAAATCCTACTGAAAAATGTCGTATGCAAAAAGTGTTTGGAATTTTATTTTGCATATAAAAGCAATTTTTAATTATTTTTTTTTTAATAAAAACCGAGTCTTACCATATATTGACCGAGACCTCGAACGAGCTTTTATGCGACTCTGCATACAGTTAACGCTCGTATGAAGCTTCTATTTAGGAAATTGACTTGAATTTTTTATACCAAATAGAGCTTTCAACTATACTTACGATACTATACAAAAAAATTAAAAATTAAAAAATAAAAGTATTTTTTTTTCAAAACACGTTTAGTGTGATGAGTCGATCGACCCACCATACATACGCTCATAAGATTTTCAATATAGTTAAGGTCAGTGTGAGCTTATTTATACATATTTGAATTTCAAAATTTTGTGACAGTATAGAATTCTTAAGCATCCTGTGTATGTTTGTTAGCAAAATCCATTTTGTCAATTTTTTGCAAAATGGCGACAAGTATTAAAATTCAATCACTTATTACTCAGTAGTGTTCAATTTTGTCAAAAAGGTCTCTATACATGAAATGTTGAGAAGCCTAAAGCTCATCTAAGTAAAATATAAAAAATATATATTTTTGCTTGAAAACAAGCGATGTATCAGTTCGATCGTACCCCCATACTAGCCATTTTGAGACTTTCGGAAGAGTTAACGCTCTTAACTGCTTGGTTTCGAAGATTAAAATTTTAATTTTTAATATCGCATAGAACTAACGTGCAGCCCCTATACGTTATGTTTAAAAAAAATATATAAAATTTTTTTTCAAAATGGCGGCTATCGTAAAAATTCAAAGTGTCATAACTTTGCTAAATCAAATCCTACTGAAAAATGTCGTATCCAAAAAGTGTTTGGAATTTTATTTTGCATATAAAAGCAATTTTTAATTATTTTTTTTTTTAATAAAAACCGAGTCTTACCATATATTGACCGAGACCTCGAACGAGCTTTTATGCGACTCTGCATACAGTTAACGCTCGTATGAAGCTTCTATTTAAGAAATTGACTTGAATTTTTTATACCAAATAGAGCTTTCAACTATACTTACGATACTATACAACAAAATTAAAAATTAAAAAATAAAAGTATTTTTTTTTCAAAACACGTTTAGTGTGATGAGTCGATCGACCCACCATACATACGCTCATAAGATTTTCAATATAGTTAAGGTCAGTGTGAGCTTATTTATACATATTTGAATTTCAAAATTTTGTGACAGTATAGAATTCTTAAGCATCCTGTGTATGTTTGTTAGCAAAATCCATTTTGTCAATTTTTTGCAAAATGGCGACAAGTATTAAAATTCAATCACTTATTACTCAGTAGTGTTCAATTTTGTCAAAAAGGTCTCTATACATGAAATGTTGAGAAGCCTAAAGCTCATCTAAGTAAAATATAAAAAATATATATTTTTGCTTGAAAACAAGCGATGTATCAGTTCGATCGTACCCCCATACTAGCCATTTTGAGACTTTCGGAAGAGTTAACGCTCTTAACTGCTTGGTTTCGAAGATTAAAATTTTAATTTTTAATATCGCATAGAACTAACGTGCAGCCCCTATACGTTATGTTTAAAAAAAATATATAAAATTTTTTTTCAAAATGGCGGCTATCGTAAAAATTCAAAGTGTCATAACTTTGCTAAATCAAATCCTACTGAAAAATGTCGTATGCAAAAAGTGTTTGGAATTTTATTTTGCATATAAAAGCAATTTTTAATTATTTTTTTTTTAATAAAAACCGAGTCTTACCATATATTGACCGAGACCTCGAACGAGCTTTTATGCGACTCTGCATACAGTTAACGCTCGTATGAAGCTTCTATTTAAGAAATTGACTTGAATTTTTTATACCAAATAGAGCTTTCAACTATACTTACGATACTATACAAAAAAATTAAAAATTAAAAAATAAAAGTATTTTTTTTTCAAAACACGTTTAGTGTGATGAGTCGATCGACCCACCATACATACGCTCATAAGATTTTCAATATAGTTAAGGTCAGTGTGAGCTTATTTATACATATTTGAATTTCAAAATTTTGTGACAGTATAGAATTCTTAAGCATCCTGTGTATGTTTGTTAGCAAAATCCATTTTGTCAATTTTTTGCAAAATGGCGACAAGTATTAAAATTCAATCACTTATTACTCAGTAGTGTTCAATTTTGTCAAAAAGGTCTCTATACATGAAATGTTGAGAAGCCTAAAGCTCATCTAAGTAAAATATAAAAAATATATATTTTTGCTTGAAAACAAGCGATGTATCAGTTCGATCGTACCCCCATACTAGCCATTTTGAGACTTTCGGAAGAGTTAACGCTCTTAACTGCTTGGTTTCGAAGATTAAAATTTTAATTTTTAATATCGCATAGAACTAACGTGCAGCCCCTATACGTTATGTTTAAAAAAAATATATAAAATTTTTTTTCAAAATGGCGGCTATCGTAAAAATTCAAAGTGTCATAACTTTGCTAAATCAAATCCTACTGAAAAATGTCGTATGCAAAAAGTGTTTGGAATTTTATTTTGCATATAAAAGCAATTTTTAATTATTTTTTTTTTTAAAAAAACCGAGTCTTACCATATATTGACCGAGACCTCGAACGAGCTTTTATGCGACTCTGCATACAGTTAACGCTCGTATGAAGCTTCTATTTAAGAAATTGACTTGAATTTTTTATACCAAATAGAGCTTTCAACTATACTTACGATACTATACAAAAAAATTAAAAATTAAAAAATAAAAGTATTTTTTTTTCAAAACACGTTTAGTGTGATGAGTCGATCGACCCACCATACATACGCTCATAAGATTTTCAATATAGTTAAGGTCAGTGTGAGCTTATTTATACATATTTGAATTTCAAAATTTTGTGACAGTATAGAATTCTTAAGCATCCTGTGTATGTTTGTTAGCAAAATCCATTTTGTCAATTTTTTGCAAAATGGCGACAAGTATTAAAATTCAATCACTTATTACTCAGTAGTGTTCAATTTTGTCAAAAAGGTCTCTATACATGAAATGTTGAGAAGCCTAAAGCTCATCTAAGTAAAATATAAAAAATATATATTTTTGCTTGAAAACAAGCGATGTATCAGTTCGATCGTACCCCCATACTAGCCATTTTGAGACTTTCGGAAGAGTTAACGCTCTTAACTGCTTGGTTTCGAAGATTAAAATTTTAATTTTTAATATCGCATAGAACTAACGTGCAGCCCCTATACGTTATGTTTAAAAAAAATATATAAAATTTTTTTTCAAAATGGCGGCTATCGTAAAAATTCAAAGTGTCATAACTTTGCTAAATCAAATCCTACTGAAAAATGTCGTACCCAAAAAGTGTTTGGAATTTTATTTTGCATATAAAAGCAATTTTTAATTATTTTTTTTTTTAATAAAAACCGAGTCTTACCATATATTGACCGAGACCTCGAACGAGCTTTTATGCGACTCTGCATACAGTTAACGCTCGTATGAAGCTTCTATTTAAGAAATTGACTTGAATTTTTTATACCAAATAGAGCTTTCAACTATACTTACGATACTATACAAAAAAATTAAAAATTAAAAAATAAAAGTATTTTTTTTTCAAAACACGTTTAGTGTGATGAGTCGATCGACCCACCATACATACGCTCATAAGATTTTCAATATAGTTAAGGTCAGTGTGAGCTTATTTATACATATTTGAATTTCAAAATTTTGTGACAGTATAGAATTCTTAAGCATCCTGTGTATGTTTGTTAGCAAAATCCATTTTGTCAATTTTTTGCAAAATGGCGACAAGTATTAAAATTCAATCACTTATTACTCAGTAGTGTTCAATTTTGTCAAAAAGGTCTCTATACATGAAATGTTGAGAAGCCTAAAGCTCATCTAAGTAAAATATAAAAAATATATATTTTTGCTTGAAAACAAGCGATGTATCAGTTCGATCGTACCCCCATACTAGCCATTTTGAGACTTTCGGAAGAGTTAACGCTCTTAACTGCTTGGTTTCGAAGATTAAAATTTTAATTTTTAATATCGCATAGAACTAACGTGCAGCCCCTATACGTTATGTTTAAAAAAAATATATAAAATTTTTTTTCAAAATGGCGGCTATCGTAAAAATTCAAAGTGTCATAACTTTGCTAAATCAAATCCTACTGAAAAATGTCGTATGCAAAAAGTGTTTGGAATTTTATTTTGCATATAAAAGCAATTTTTAATTATTTTTTTTTTAATAAAAACCGAGTCTTACCATATATTGACCGAGACCTCGAACGAGCTTTTATGCGACTCTGCATACAGTTAACGCTCGTATGAAGCTTCTATTTAAGAAATTGACTTGAATTTTTTATACCAAATAGAGCTTTCAACTATACTTACGATACTATACAAAAAAATTAAAAATTAAAAAATAAAAGTATTTTTTTTTCAAAACACGTTTAGTGTGATGAGTCGATCGACCCACCATACATACGCTCATAAGATTTTCAATATAGTTAAGGTCAGTGTGAGCTTATTTATACATATTTGAATTTCAAAATTTTGTGACAGTATAGAATTCTTAAGCATCCTGTGTATGTTTGTTAGCAAAATCCATTTTGTCAATTTTTTGCAAAATGGCGACAAGTATTAAAATTCAATCACTTATTACTCAGTAGTGTTCAATTTTGTCAAAAAGGTCTCTATACATGAAATGTTGAGAAGCCTAAAGCTCATCTAAGTAAAATATAAAAAATATATATTTTTGCTTGAAAACAAGCGATGTATCAGTTCGATCGTACCCCCATACTAGCCATTTTGAGACTTTCGGAAGAGTTAACGCTCTTAACTGCTTGGTTTCGAAGATTAAAATTTTAATTTTTAATATCGCATAGAACTAACGTGCAGCCCCTATACGTTATGTTTAAAAAAAATATATAAAATTTTTTTTCAAAATGGCGGCTATCGTAAAAATTCAAAGTGTCATAACTTTGCTAAATCAAATCCTACTGAAAAATGTCGTATGCAAAAAGTGTTTGGAATTTTATTTTGCATATAAAAGCAATTTTTAATTATTTTTTTTTTAATAAAAACCGAGTCTTACCATATATTGACCGAGACCTCGAACGAGCTTTTATGCGACTCTGCATACAGTTAACGCTCGTATGAAGCTTCTATTTAAGAAATTGACTTGAATTTTTTATACCAAATAGAGCTTTCAACTATACTTACGATACTATACAAAAAAATTAAAAATTAAAAAATAAAAGTATTTTTTTTTCAAAACACGTTTAGTGTGATGAGTCGATCGACCCACCATACATACGCTCATAAGATTTTCAATATAGTTAAGGTCAGTGTGAGCTTATTTATACATATTTGAATTTCAAAATTTTGTGACAGTATAGAATTCTTAAGCATCCTGTGTATGTTTGTTAGCAAAATCCATTTTGTCAATTTTTTGCAAAATGGCGACAAGTATTAAAATTCAATCACTTATTACTCAGTAGTGTTCAATTTTGTCAAAAAGGTCTCTATACATGAAATGTTGAGAAGCCTAAAGCTCATCTAAGTAAAATATAAAAAATATATATTTTTGCTTGAAAACAAGCGATGTATCAGTTCGATCGTACCCCCATACTAGCCATTTTGAGACTTTCGGAAGAGTTAACGCTCTTAACTGCTTGGTTTCGAAGATTAAAATTTTAATTTTTAATATCGCATAGAACTAACGTGCAGCCCCTATACGTTATGTTTAAAAAAAATATATAAAATTTTTTTTCAAAATGGCGGCTATCGTAAAAATTCAAAGTGTCATAACTTTGCTAAATCAAATCCTACTGAAAAATGTCGTATCCAAAAAGTGTTTGGAATTTTATTTTGCATATAAAAGCAATTTTTAATTATTTTTTTTTTTAATAAAAACCGAGTCTTACCATATATTGACCGAGACCTCGAACGAGCTTTTATGCGACTCTGCATACAGTTAACGCTCGTATGAAGCTTCTATTTAAGAAATTGACTTGAATTTTTTATACCAAATAGAGCTTTCAACTATACTTACGATACTATACAAAAAAATTAAAAATTAAAAAATAAAAGTATTTTTTTTTCAAAACACGTTTAGTGTGATGAGTCGATCGACCCACCATACATACGCTCATAAGATTTTCAATATAGTTAAGGTCAGTGTGAGCTTATTTATACATATTTGAATTTCAAAATTTTGTGACAGTATAGAATTCTTAAGCATCCTGTGTATGTTTGTTAGCAAAATCCATTTTGTCAATTTTTTGCAAAATGGCGACAAGTATTAAAATTCAATCACTTATTACTCAGTAGTGTTCAATTTTGTCAAAAAGGTCTCTATACATGAAATGTTGAGAAGCCTAAAGCTCATCTAAGTAAAATATAAAAAATATATATTTTTGCTTGAAAACAAGCGATGTATCAGTTCGATCGTACCCCCATACTAGCCATTTTGAGACTTTCGGAAGAGTTAACGCTCTTAACTGCTTGGTTTCGAAGATTAAAATTTTAATTTTTAATATCGCATAGAACTAACGTGCAGCCCCTATACGTTATGTTTAAAAAAAATATATAAAATTTTTTTTCAAAATGGCGGCTATCGTAAAAATTCAAAGTGTCATAACTTTGCTAAATCAAATCCTACTGAAAAATGTCGTATGCAAAAAGTGTTTGGAATTTTATTTTGCATATAAAAGCAATTTTTAATTATTTTTTTTTTAATAAAAACCGAGTCTTACCATATATTGACCGAGACCTCGAACGAGCTTTTATGCGACTCTGCATACAGTTAACGCTCGTATGAAGCTTCTATTTAAGAAATTGACTTGAATTTTTTATACCAAATAGAGCTTTCAACTATACTTACGATACTATACAAAAAAATTAAAAATTAAAAAATAAAAGTATTTTTTTTTCAAAACACGTTTAGTGTGATGAGTCGATCGACCCACCATACATACGCTCATAAGATTTTCAATATAGTTAAGGTCAGTGTGAGCTTATTTATACATATTTGAATTTCAAAATTTTGTGACAGTATAGAATTCTTAAGCATCCTGTGTATGTTTGTTAGCAAAATCCATTTTGTCAATTTTTTGCAAAATGGCGACAAGTATTAAAATTCAATCACTTATTACTCAGTAGTGTTCAATTTTGTCAAAAAGGTCTCTATACATGAAATGTTGAGAAGCCTAAAGCTCATCTAAGTAAAATATAAAAAATATATATTTTTGCTTGAAAACAAGCGATGTATCAGTTCGATCGTACCCCCATACTAGCCATTTTGAGACTTTCGGAAGAGTTAACGCTCTTAACTGCTTGGTTTCGAAGATTAAAATTTTAATTTTTAATATCGCATAGAACTAACGTGCAGCCCCTATACGTTATGTTTAAAAAAAATATATAAAATTTTTTTTCAAAATGGCGGCTATCGTAAAAATTCAAAGTGTCATAACTTTGCTAAATCAAATCCTACTGAAAAATGTCGTATGCAAAAAGTGTTTGGAATTTTATTTTGCATATAAAAGCAATTTTTAATTATTTTTTTTTTAATAAAAACCGAGTCTTACCATATATTGACCGAGACCTCGAACGAGCTTTTATGCGACTCTGCATACAGTTAACGCTCGTATGAAGCTTCTATTTAAGAAATTGACTTGAATTTTTTATACCAAATAGAGTTTTCAACTATACTTACGATACTATACAAAAAAATTAAAAATTAAAAAATAAAAGTATTTTTTTTTCAAAACACGTTTAGTGTGATGAGTCGATCGACCCACCATACATACGCTCATAAGATTTTCAATATAGTTAAGGTCAGTGTGAGCTTATTTATACATATTTGAATTTCAAAATTTTGTGACAGTATAGAATTCTTAAGCATCCTGTGTATGTTTGTTAGCAAAATCCATTTTGTCAATTTTTTGCAAAATGGCGACAAGTATTAAAATTCAATCACTTATTACTCAGTAGTGTTCAATTTTGTCAAAAAGGTCTCTATACATGAAATGTTGAGAAGCCTAAAGCTCATCTAAGTAAAATATAAAAAATATATATTTTTGCTTGAAAACAAGCGATGTATCAGTTCGATCGTACCCCCATACTAGCCATTTTGAGACTTTCGGAAGAGTTAACGCTCTTAACTGCTTGGTTTCGAAGATTAAAATTTTAATTTTTAATATCGCATAGAACTAACGTGCAGCCCCTATACGTTATGTTTAAAAAAAATATATAAAATTTTTTTTCAAAATGGCGGCTATCGTAAAAATTCAAAGTGTCATAACTTTGCTAAATCAAATCCTACTGAAAAATGTCGTATGCAAAAAGTGTTTGGAATTTTATTTTGCATATAAAAGCAATTTTTAATTATTTTTTTTTTAATAAAAACCGAGTCTTACCATATATTGACCGAGACCTCGAACGAGCTTTTATGCGACTCTGCATACAGTTAACGCTCGTATGAAGCTTCTATTTAAGAAATTGACTTGAATTTTTTATACCAAATAGAGCTTTCAACTATACTTACGATACTATACAAAAAAATTAAAAATTAAAAAATAAAAGTATTTTTTTTTCAAAACACGTTTAGTGTGATGAGTCGATCGACCCACCATACATACGCTCATAAGATTTTCAATATAGTTAAGGTCAGTGTGAGCTTATTTATACATATTTGAATTTCAAAATTTTGTGACAGTATAGAATTCTTAAGCATCCTGTGTATGTTTGTTAGCAAAATTCATTTTGTCAATTTTTTGCAAAATGGCGACAAGTATTAAAATTCAATCACTTATTACTCAGTAGTGTTCAATTTTGTCAAAAAGGTCTCTATACATGAAATGTTGAGAAGCCTAAAGCTCATCTAAGTAAAATATAAAAAATATATATTTTTGCTTGAAAACAAGCGATGTATCAGTTCGATCGTACCCCCATACTAGCCATTTTGAGACTTTCGGAAGAGTTAACGCTCTTAACTGCTTGGTTTCGAAGATTAAAATTTTAATTTTTAATATCGCATAGAACTAACGTGCAGCCCCTATACGTTATGTTTAAAAAAAATATATAAAATTTTTTTTCAAAATGGCGGCTATCGTAAAAATTCAAAGTGTCCTAACTTTGCTAAATTAAATCCTACTGAAAAATGTCGTATGCAAAAAGTGTTTGGAATTTTATTTTGCATATAAAAGCAATTTTTAATTATTTTTTTTTTAATAAAAACCGAGTCTTACCATATATTGACCGAGACCTCGAACGAGCTTTTATGCGACTCTGCATACAGTTAACGCTCGTATGAAGCTTCTATTTAAGAAATTGACTTGAATTTTTTATACCAAATAGAGCTTTCAACTATACTTACGATACTATACAAAAAAATTAAAAATTAAAAAATAAAAGTATTTTTTTTTCAAAACACGTTTAGTGTGATGAGTCGATCGACCCACCATACATACGCTCATAAGATTTTCAATATAGTTAAGGTCAGTGTGAGCTTATTTATACATATTTGAATTTCAAAATTTTGTGACAGTATAGAATTCTTAAGCATCCTGTGTATGTTTGTTAGCAAAATCCATTTTGTCAATTTTTTGCAAAATGGCGACAAGTATTAAAATTCAATCACTTATTACTCAGTAGTGTTCAATTTTGTCAAAAAGGTCTCTATACATGAAATGTTGAGAAGCCTAAAGCTCATCTAAGTAAAATATAAAAAATATATATTTTTGCTTGAAAACAAGCGATGTATCAGTTCGATCGTACCCCCATACTAGCCATTTTGAGACTTTCGGAAGAGTTAACGCTCTTAACTGCTTGGTTTCGAAGATTAAAATTTTAATTTTTAATATCGCATAGAACTAACGTGCAGCCCCTATACGTTATGTTTAAAAAAAATATATAAAATTTTTTTTCAAAATGGCGGCTATCGTAAAAATTCAAAGTGTCATAACTTTGCTAAATCAAATCCTACTGAAAAATGTCGTATGCAAAAAGTGTTTGGAATTTTATTTTGCATATAAAAGCAATTTTTAATTATTTTTTTTTTAATAAAAACCGAGTCTTACCATATATTGACCGAGACCTCGAACGAGCTTTTATGCGACTCTGCATACAGTTAACGCTCGTATGAAGCTTCTATTTAAGAAATTGACTTGAATTTTTTATACCAAATAGAGTTTTCAACTATACTTACGATACTATACAAAAAAATTAAAAATTAAAAAATAAAAGTATTTTTTTTTCAAAACACGTTTAGTGTGATGAGTCGATCGACCCACCATACATACGCTCATAAGATTTTCAATATAGTTAAGGTCAGTGTGAGCTTATTTATACATATTTGAATTTCAAAATTTTGTGACAGTATAGAATTCTTAAGCATCCTGTGTATGTTTGTTAGCAAAATCCATTTTGTCAATTTTTTGCAAAATGGCGACAAGTATTAAAATTCAATCACTTATTACTCAGTAGTGTTCAATTTTGTCAAAAAGGTCTCTATACATGAAATGTTGAGAAGCCTAAAGCTCATCTAAGTAAAATATAAAAAATATATATTTTTGCTTGAAAACAAGCGATGTATCAGTTCGATCGTACCCCCATACTAGCCATTTTGAGACTTTCGGAAGAGTTAACGCTCTTAACTGCTTGGTTTCGAAGATTAAAATTTTAATTTTTAATATCGCATAGAACTAACGTGCAGCCCCTATACGTTATGTTTAAAAAAAATATATAAAATTTTTTTTCAAAATGGCGGCTATCGTAAAAATTCAAAGTGTCATAACTTTGCTAAATCAAATCCTACTGAAAAATGTCGTATGCAAAAAGTGTTTGGAATTTTATTTTGCATATAAAAGCAATTTTTAATTATTTTTTTTTTAATAAAAACCGAGTCTTACCATATATTGACCGAGACCTCGAACGAGCTTTTATGCGACTCTGCATACAGTTAACGCTCGTATGAAGCTTCTATTTAAGAAATTGACTTGAATTTTTTATACCAAATAGAGCTTTCAACTATACTTACGATACTATACAAAAAAATTAAAAATTAAAAAATAAAAGTATTTTTTTTTCAAAACACGTTTAGTGTGATGAGTCGATCGACCCACCATACATACGCTCATAAGATTTTCAATATAGTTAAGGTCAGTGTGAGCTTATTTATACATATTTGAATTTCAAAATTTTGTGACAGTATAGAATTCTTAAGCATCCTGTGTATGTTTGTTAGCAAAATTCATTTTGTCAATTTTTTGCAAAATGGCGACAAGTATTAAAATTCAATCACTTATTACTCAGTAGTGTTTAATTTTGTCAAAAAGGTCTCTATACATGAAATGTTGAGAAGCCTAAAGCTCATCTAAGTAAAATATAAAAAATATATATTTTTGCTTGAAAACAAGCGATGTATCAGTTCGATCGTACCCCCATACTAGCCATTTTGAGACTTTCGGAAGAGTTAACGCTCTTAACTGCTTGGTTTCGAAGATTAAAATTTTAATTTTTAATATCGCATAGAACTAACGTGCAGCCCCTATACGTTATGTTTAAAAAAAATATATAAAATTTTTTTTCAAAATGGCGGCTATCGTAAAAATTCAAAGTGTCCTAACTTTGCTAAATTAAATCCTACTGAAAAATGTCGTATGCAAAAAGTGTTTGGAATTTTATTTTGCATATAAAAGCAATTTTTAATTATTTTTTTTTTAATAAAAACCGAGTCTTACCATATATTGACCGAGACCTCGAACGAGCTTTTATGCGACTCTGCATACAGTTAACGCTCGTATGAAGCTTCTATTTAAGAAATTGACTTGAATTTTTTATACCAAATAGAGCTTTCAACTATACTTACGATACTATACAAAAAAATTAAAAATTAAAAAATAAAAGTATTTTTTTTTCAAAACACGTTTAGTGTGATGAGTCGATCGACCCACCATACATACGCTCATAAGATTTTCAATATAGTTAAGGTCAGTGTGAGCTTATTTATACATATTTGAATTTCAAAATTTTGTGACAGTATAGAATTCTTAAGCATCCTGTGTATGTTTGTTAGCAAAATCCATTTTGTCAATTTTTTGCAAAATGGCGACAAGTATTAAAATTCAATCACTTATTACTCAGTAGTGTTCAATTTTGTCAAAAAGGTCTCTATACATGAAATGTTGAGAAGCCTAAAGCTCATCTAAGTAAAATATAAAAAATATATATTTTTGCTTGAAAACAAGCGATGTATCAGTTCGATCGTACCCCCATACTAGCCATTTTGAGACTTTCGGAAGAGTTAACGCTCTTAACTGCTTGGTTTCGAAGATTAAAATTTTAATTTTTAATATCGCATAGAACTAACGTGCAGCCCCTATACGTTATGTTTAAAAAAAATATATAAAATTTTTTTTCAAAATGGCGGCTATCGTAAAAATTCAAAGTGTCATAACTTTGCTAAATCAAATCCTACTGAAAAATGTCGTATGCAAAAAGTGTTTGGAATTATATTTTGCATATAAAAGCAATTTTTAATTATTTTTTTTTTAATAAAAACCGAGTCTTACCATATATTGACCGAGACCTCGAACGAGCTTTTATGCGACTCTGCATACAGTTAACGCTCGTATGAAGCTTCTATTTAAGAAATTGACTTGAATTTTTTATACCAAATAGAGCTTTCAACTATACTTACGATACTATACAAAAAAATTAAAAATTAAAAAATAAAAGTATTTTTTTTTCAAAACACGTTTAGTGTGATGAGTCGATCGACCCACCATACATACGCTCATAAGATTTTCAATATAGTTAAGGTCAGTGTGAGCTTATTTATACATATTTGAATTTCAAAATTTTGTGACAGTATAGAATTCTTAAGCATCCTGTGTATGTTTGTTAGCAAAATTCATTTTGTCAATTTTTTGCAAAATGGCGACAAGTATTAAAATTCAATCACTTATTACTCAGTAGTGTTCAATTTTGTCAAAAAGGTCTCTATACATGAAATGTTGAGAAGCCTAAAGCTCATCTAAGTAAAATATTAAAAATATATATTTTTGCTTGAAAACAAGCGATGTATCAGTTCGATCGTACCCCCATACTAGCCATTTTGAGACTTTCGGAAGAGTTAACGCTATCAACTGCTTGGTTTCGAAGATTAAAATTTTAATTTTTAATATCGCATAGAACTAACGTGCAGCCCCTATACGTTATGTTTAAAAAAAATATATAAAATTTTTTTTCAAAATGGCGGCTATCGTAAAAATTCAAAGTGTCATAACTTTGCTAAATCAAATCCTACTGAAAAATGTCGTATGCAAAAAGTGTTTGGAATTTTATTTTGCATATAAAAGCAATTTTTAATTATTTTTTTTTTAATAAAAACCGAGTCTTACCATATATTGACCGAGACCTCGAACGAGCTTTTATGCGACTCTGCATACAGTTAACGCTCGTATGAAGCTTCTATTTAAGAAATTGACTTGAATTTTTTATACCAAATAGAGCTTTCAACTATACTTACGATACTATACAAAAAAATTAAAAATTAAAAAATAAAAGTATTTTTTTTTCAAAACACGTTTAGTGTGATGAGTCGATCGACCCACCATACATACGCTCATAAGATTTTCAATATAGTTAAGGTCAGTGTGAGCTTATTTATACATATTTGAATTTCAAAATTTTGTGACAGTATAGAATTCTTAAGCATCCTGTGTATGTTTGTTAGCAAAATCCATTTTGTCAATTTTTTGCAAAATGGCGACAAGTATTAAAATTCAATCACTTATTACTCAGTAGTGTTCAATTTTGTCAAAAAGGTCTCTATACATGAAATGTTGAGAAGCCTAAAGCTCATCTAAGTAAAATATAAAAAATATATATTTTTGCTTGAAAACAAGCGATGTATCAGTTCGATCGTACCCCCATACTAGCCATTTTGAGACTTTCGGAAGAGTTAACGCTCTTAACTGCTTGGTTTCGAAGATTAAAATTTTAATTTTTAATATCGCATAGAACTAACGTGCAGCCCCTATACGTTATGTTTAAAAAAAATATATAAAATTTTTTTTCAAAATGGCGGCTATCGTAAAAATTCAAAGTGTCATAACTTTGCTAAATCAAATCCTACTGAAAAATGTCGTATGCAAAAAGTGTTTGGAATTTTATTTTGCATATAAAAGCAATTTTTAATTATTTTTTTTTTAATAAAAACCGAGTCTTACCATATATTGACCGAGACCTCGAACGAGCTTTTATGCGACTCTGCATACAGTTAACGCTCGTATGAAGCTTCTATTTAAGAAATTGACTTGAATTTTTTATACCAAATAGAGCTTTCAACTATACTTACGATACTATACAAAAAAATTAAAAATTAAAAAATAAAAGTATTTTTTTTTCAAAACACGTTTAGTGTGATGAGTCGATCGACCCACCATACATACGCTCATAAGATTTTTAATATAGTTAAGGTCAGTGTGAGCTTATTTATACATATTTGAATTTCAAAATTTTGTGACAGTATAGAATTCTTAAGCATCCTGTGTATGTTTGTTAGCAAAATCCATTTTGTCAATTTTTTGCAAAATGGCGACAAGTATTAAAATTCAATCACTTATTACTCAGTAGTGTTCAATTTTGTCAAAAAGGTCTCTATACATGAAATGTTGAGAAGCCTAAAGCTCATCTAAGTAAAATATAAAAAATATATATTTTTGCTTGAAAACAAGCGATGTATCAGTTCGATCGTACCCCCATACTAGCCATTTTGAGACTTTCGGAAGAGTTAACGCTCTTAACTGCTTGGTTTCGAAGATTAAAATTTTAATTTTTAATATCGCATAGAACTAACGTGCAGCCCCTATACGTTATGTTTAAAAAAAATATATAAAATTTTTTTTCAAAATGGCGGCTATCGTAAAAATTCAAAGTGTCATAACTTTGCTAAATCAAATCCTACTGAAAAATGTCGTATGCAAAAAGTGTTTGGAATTTTATTTTGCATATAAAAGCAATTTTTAATTATTTTTTTTTTAATAAAAACCGAGTCTTACCATATATTGACCGAGACCTCGAACGAGCTTTTATGCGACTCTGCATACAGTTAACGCTCGTATGAAGCTTCTATTTAAGAAATTGACTTGAATTTTTTATACCAAATAGAGTTTTCAACTATACTTACGATACTATACAAAAAAATTAAAAATTAAAAAATAAAAGTATTTTTTTTTCAAAACACGTTTAGTGTGATGAGTCGATCGACCCACCATACATACGCTCATAAGATTTTCAATATAGTTAAGGTCAGTGTGAGCTTATTTATACATATTTGAATTTCAAAATTTTGTGACAGTATAGAATTCTTAAGCATCCTGTGTATGTTTGTTAGCAAAATCCATTTTGTCAATTTTTTGCAAAATGGCGACAAGTATTAAAATTCAATCACTTATTACTCAGTAGTGTTCAATTTTGTCAAAAATGTCTCTATACATGAAATGTTGAGAAGCCTAAAGCTCATCTAAGTAAAATATAAAAAATATATATTTTTGCTTGAAAACAAGCGATGTATCAGTTCGATCGTACCCCCATACTAGCCATTTTGAGACTTTCGGAAGAGTTAACGCTCTTAACTGCTTGGTTTCGAAGATTAAAATTTTAATTTTTAATATCGCATAGAACTAACGTGCAGCCCCTATACGTTATGTTTAAAAAAAATATATAAAATTTTTTTTCAAAATGGCGGCTATCGTAAAAATTCAAAGTGTCATAACTTTGCTAAATCAAATCCTACTGAAAAATGTCGTATGCAAAAAGTGTTTGGAATTTTATTTTGCATATCAAAGCAATTTTTAATTATTTTTTTTTTAATAAAAACCGAGTCTTACCATATATTGACCGAGACCTCGAACGAGCTTTTATGCGACTCTGCATACAGTTAACGCTCGTATGAAGCTTCTATTTAAGAAATTGACTTGAATTTTTTATACCAAATAGAGCTTTCAACTATACTTACGATACTATACAAAAAAATTAAAAATTAAAAAATAAAAGTATTTTTTTTTCAAAACACGTTTAGTGTGATGAGTCGATCGACCCACCATACATACGCTCATAAGATTTTCAATATAGTTAAGGTCAGTGTGAGCTTATTTATACATATTTGAATTTCAAAATGTCCTGTGTATGTTTGTTAGCAAAATCCATTTTGTCAATTTTTTGCAAAATGGCGACAAGTATTAAAATTCAATCACTTATTACTCAGTAGTGTTCAATTTTGTCAAAAAGGTCTCTATACATGAAATGTTGAGAAGCCTAAAGCTCATCTAAGTAAAATATAAAAAATATATATTTTTGCTTGAAAACAAGCGATGTATCAGTTCGATCGTACCCCCATACTAGCCATTTTGAGACTTTCGGAAGAGTTAACGCTCTTAACTGCTTGGTTTCGAAGATTAAAATTTTAATTTTTAATATCGCATAGAACTAACGTGCAGCCCCTATACGTTATGTTTAAAAAAAATATATAAAATTTTTTTTCAAAATGGTGGCTATCGTAAAAATTCAAAGTGTCATAACTTTGCTAAATCAAATCCTACTGAAAAATGTCGTATGCAAAAAGTGTTTGGAATTTTATTTTGCATATAAAAGCAATTTTTAATTATTTTTTTTTTAATAAAAACCGAGTCTTACCATATATTGACCGAGACCTCGAACGAGCTTTTATGCGACTCTGCATACAGTTAACGCTCGTATGAAGCTTCTATTTAAGAAATTGACTTGAATTTTTTATACCAAATAGAGTTTTCAACTATACTTACGATACTATACAAAAAAATTAAAAATTAAAAAATAAAAGTATTTTTTTTTCAAAACACGTTTAGTGTGATGAGTCGATCGACCCACCATACATACGCTCATAAGATTTTCAATATAGTTAAGGTCAGTGTGAGCTTATTTATACATATTTGAATTTCAAAATTTTGTGACAGTATAGAATTCTTAAGCATCCTGTGTATGTTTGTTAGCAAAATCCATTTTGTCAATTTTTTGCAAAATGGCGACAAGTATTAAAATTCAATCACTTATTACTCAGTAGTGTTCAATTTTGTCAAAAAGGTCTCTATACATGAAATGTTGAGAAGCCTAAAGCTCATCTAAGTAAAATATAAAAAATATATATTTTTGCTTGAAAACAAGCGATGTATCAGTTCGATCGTACCCCCATACTAGCCATTTTGAGACTTTCGGAAGAGTTAACGCTCTTAACTGCTTGGTTTCGAAGATTAAAATTTTAATTTTTAATATCGCATAGAACTAACGTGCAGCCCCTATACGTTATGTTTAAAAAAAATATATAAAATTTTTTTTCAAAATGGCGGCTATCGTAAAAATTCAAAGTGTCATAACTTTGCTAAATCAAATCCTACTGAAAAATGTCGTATGCAAAAAGTGTTTGGAATTTTATTTTGCATATAAAAGCAATTTTTAATTATTTTTTTTTTTAATAAAAACCGAGTCTTACCATATATTGACCGAGACCTCGAACGAGCTTTTATGCGACTCTGCATACAGTTAACGCTCGTATGAAGCTTCTATTTAAGAAATTGACTTGAATTTTTTATACCAAATAGAGCTTTCAACTATACTTACGATACTATACAAAAAAATTAAAAATTAAAAAATAAAAGTATTTTTTTTTCAAAACACGTTTAGTGTGATGAGTCGATCGACCCACCATACATACGCTCATAAGATTTTCAATATAGTTAAGGTCAGTGTGAGCTTATTTATACATATTTGAATTTCAAAATTTTGTGACAGTATAGAATTCTTAAGCATCCTGTGTATGTTTGTTAGCAAAATTCATTTTGTCAATTTTTTGCAAAATGGCGACAAGTATTAAAATTCAATCACTTATTACTCAGTAGTGTTCAATTTTGTCAAAAAGGTCTCTATACATGAAATGTTGAGAAGCCTAAAGCTCATCTAAGTAAAATATAAAAAATATATATTTTTGCTTGAAAACAAGCGATGTATCAGTTCGATCGTACCCCCATACTAGCCATTTTGAGACTTTCGGAAGAGTTAACGCTATCAACTGCTTGGTTTCGAAGATTAAAATTTTAATTTTTAATATCGCATAGAACTAACGTGCAGCCCCTATACGTTATGTTTAAAAAAAATATATAAAATTTTTTTTCAAAATGGCGGCTATCGTAAAAATTCAAAGTGTCATAACTTTGCTAAATCAAATCCTACTGAAAAATGTCGTATGCAAAAAGTGTTTGGAATTTTATTTTGCATATAAAAGCAATTTTTAATTATTTTTTTTTTAATAAAAACCGAGTCTTACCATATATTGACCGAGACCTCGAACGAGCTTTTATGCGACTCTGCATACAGTTAACGCTCGTATGAAGCTTCTATTTAAGAAATTGACTTGAATTTTTTATACCAAATAGAGCTTTCAACTATACTTACGATACTATACAAAAAAATTAAAAATTAAAAAATAAAAGTATTTTTTTTTCAAAACACGTTTAGTGTGATGAGTCGATCGACCCACCATACATACGCTCATAAGATTTTTAATATAGTTAAGGTCAGTGTGAGCTTATTTATACATATTTGAATTTCAAAATTTTGTGACAGTATAGAATTCTTAAGCATCCTGTGTATGTTTGTTAGCAAAATCCATTTTGTCAATTTTTTGCAAAATGGCGACAAGTATTAAAATTCAATCACTTATTACTCAGTAGTGTTCAATTTTGTCAAAAAGGTCTCTATACATGAAATGTTGAGAAGCCTAAAGCTCATCTAAGTAAAATATAAAAAATATATATTTTTGCTTGAAAACAAGCGATGTATCAGTTCGATCGTACCCCCATACTAGCCATTTTGAGACTTTCGGAAGAGTTAACGCTCTTAACTGCTTGGTTTCGAAGATTAAAATTTTAATTTTTAATATCGCATAGAACTAACGTGCAGCCCCTATACGTTATGTTTAAAAAAAATATATAAAATTTTTTTTCAAAATGGTGGCTATCGTAAAAATTCAAAGTGTCATAACTTTGCTAAATCAAATCCTACTGAAAAATGTCGTATGCAAAAAGTGTTTGGAATTTTATTTTGCATATAAAAGCAATTTTTAATTATTTTTTTTTTAATAAAAACCGAGTCTTACCATATATTGACCGAGACCTCGAACGAGCTTTTATGCGACTCTGCATACAGTTAACGCTCGTATGAAGCTTCTATTTAAGAAATTGACTTGAATTTTTTATACCAAATAGAGTTTTCAACTATACTTACGATACTATACAAAAAAATTAAAAATTAAAAAATAAAAGTATTTTTTTTTCAAAACACGTTTAGTGTGATGAGTCGATCGACCCACCATACATACGCTCATAAGATTTTCAATATAGTTAAGGTCAGTGTGAGCTTATTTATACATATTTGAATTTCAAAATTTTGTGACAGTATAGAATTCTTAAGCATCCTGTGTATGTTTGTTAGCAAAATCCATTTTGTCAATTTTTTGCAAAATGGCGACAAGTATTAAAATTCAATCACTTATTACTCAGTAGTGTTCAATTTTGTCAAAAAGGTCTCTATACATGAAATGTTGAGAAGCCTAAAGCTCATCTAAGTAAAATATAAAAAATATATATTTTTGCTTGAAAACAAGCGATGTATCAGTTCGATCGTACCCCCATACTAGCCATTTTGAGACTTTCGGAAGAGTTAACGCTCTTAACTGCTTGGTTTCGAAGATTAAAATTTTAATTTTTAATATCGCATAGAACTAACGTGCAGCCCCTATACGTTATGTTTAAAAAAAATATATAAAATTTTTTTTCAAAATGGCGGCTATCGTAAAAATTCAAAGTGTCATAACTTTGCTAAATCAAATCCTACTGAAAAATGTCGTATCCAAAAAGTGTTTGGAATTTTATTTTGCATATAAAAGCAATTTTTAATTATTTTTTTTTTAATAAAAACCGAGTCTTACCATATATTGACCGAGACCTCGAACGAGCTTTTATGCGACTCTGCATACAGTTAACGCTCGTATGAAGCTTCTATTTAAGAAATTGACTTGAATTTTTTATACCAAATAGAGCTTTCAACTATACTTACGATACTATACAAAAAAATTAAAAATTAAAAAATAAAAGTATTTTTTTTTCAAAACACGTTTAGTGTGATGAGTCGATCGACCCACCATACATACGCTCATAAGATTTTCAATATAGTTAAGGTCAGTGTGAGCTTATTTATACATATTTGAATTTCAAAATTTTGTGACAGTATAGAATTCTTAAGCATCCTGTGTATGTTTGTTAGCAAAATCCATTTTGTCAATTTTTTGCAAAATGGCGACAAGTATTAAAATTCAATCACTTATTACTCAGTAGTGTTCAATTTTGTCAAAAAGGTCTCTATACATGAAATGTTGAGAAGCCTAAAGCTCATCTAAGTAAAATATAAAAAATATATATTTTTGCTTGAAAACAAGCGATGTATCAGTTCGATCGTACCCCCATACTAGCCATTTTGAGACTTTCGGAAGAGTTAACGCTCTTAACTGCTTGGTTTCGAAGATTAAAATTTTAATTTTTAATATCGCATAGAACTAACGTGCAGCCCCTATACGTTATGTTTAAAAAAAATATATAAAATTTTTTTTCAAAATGGCAGCTATCGTAAAAATTCAAAGTGTCATAACTTTGCTAAATCAAATCCTACTGAATAATGTAGTATGCAAAAAGTGTTTGGAATTTTATTTTGCATATAAAAGCAATTTTTTATTATTTTTTTTTTAATAAAAACCGAGTCTTACCATATATTGACCGAGACCTCGAACGAGCTTTTATGCGACTCTGCATACAGTTAACGCTCGTATGAAGCTTCTATTTAAGAAATTGACTTGAATTTTTTATACCAAATAGAGCTTTCAACTATACTTACGATACTATACAAAAAAATTAAAAATTAAAAAATAAAAGTATTTTTTTTTCAAAACACGTTTAGTGTGATGAGTCGATCGACCCACCATACATACGCTCATAAGATTTTCAATATAGTTAAGGTCAGTGTGAGCTTATTTATACATATTTGAATTTCAAAATTTTGTGACAGTATAGAATTCTTAAGCATCCTGTGTATGTTTGTTAGCAAAATCCATTTTGTCAATTTTTTGCAAAATGGCGACAAGTATTAAAATTCAATCACTTATTACTCAGTAGTGTTCAATTTTGTCAAAAAGGTCTCTATACATGAAATGTTGAGAAGCCTAAAGCTCATCTAAGTAAAATATAAAAAATATATATTTTTGCTTGAAAACAAGCGATGTATCAGTTCGATCGTACCCCCATACTAGCCATTTTGAGACTTTCGGAAGAGTTAACGCTCTTAACTGCTTGGTTTCGAAGATTAAAATTTTAATTTTTAATATCGCATAGAACTAACGTGCAGCCCCTATACGTTATGTTTAAAAAAAATATATAAAATTTTTTTTCAAAATGGTGGCTATCGTAAAAATTCAAAGTGTCATAACTTTGCTAAATCAAATCCTACTGAAAAATGTCGTATGCAAAAAGTGTTTGGAATTTTATTTTGCATATAAAAGCAATTTTTAATTATTTTTTTTTTAATAAAAACCGAGTCTTACCATATATTGACCGAGACCTCGAACGAGCTTTTATGCGACTCTGCATACAGTTAACGCTCGTATGAAGCTTCTATTTAAGAAATTGACTTGAATTTTTTATACCAAATAGAGCTTTCAACTATACTTACGATACTATACAAAAAAATTAAAAATTAAAAAATAAAAGTATTTTTTTTTCAAAACACGTTTAGTGTGATGAGTCGATCGACCCACCATACATACGCTCATAAGATTTTCAATATAGTTAAGGTCAGTGTGAGCTTATTTATACATATTTGAATTTCAAAATTTTGTGACAGTATAGAATTCTTAAGCATCCTGTGTATGTTTGTTAGCAAAATCCATTTTGTCAATTTTTTGCAAAATGGCGACAAGTATTAAAATTCAATCACTTATTACTCAGTAGTGTTCAATTTTGTCAAAAAGGTCTCTATACATGAAATGTTGAGAAGCCTAAAGCTCATCTAAGTAAAATATAAAAAATATATATTTTTGCTTGAAAACAAGCGATGTATCAGTTCGATCGTACCCCCATACTAGCCATTTTGAGACTTTCGGAAGAGTTAACGCTCTTAACTGCTTGGTTTCGAAGATTAAAATTTTAATTTTTAATATCGCATAGAACTAACGTGCAGCCCCTATACGTTATGTTTAAAAAAAATATATAAAATTTTTTTTCAAAATGGCGGCTATCGTAAAAATTCAAAGTGTCATAACTTTGCTAAATCAAATCCTACTGAAAAATGTCGTATGCAAAAAGTGTTTGGAATTTTATTTTGCATATAAAAGCAATTTTTAATTATTTTTTTTTTTAATAAAAACCGAGTCTTACCATATATTGACCGAGACCTCGAACGAGCTTTTATGCGACTCTGCATACAGTTAACGCTCGTATGAAGCTTCTATTTAAGAAATTGACTTGAATTTTTTATACCAAATAGAGCTTTCAACTATACTTACGATACTATACAAAAAAATTAAAAATTAAAAAATAAAAGTATTTTTTTTTCAAAACACGTTTAGTGTGATGAGTCGATCGACCCACCATACATACGCTCATAAGATTTTCAATATAGTTAAGGTCAGTGTGAGCTTATTTATACATATTTGAATTTCAAAATTTTGTGACAGTATAGAATTCTTAAGCATCCTGTGTATGTTTGTTAGCAAAATTCATTTTGTCAATTTTTTGCAAAATGGCGACAAGTATTAAAATTCAATCACTTATTACTCAGTAGTGTTCAATTTTGTCAAAAAGGTCTCTATACATGAAATGTTGAGAAGCCTAAAGCTCATCTAAGTAAAATATTAAAAATATATATTTTTGCTTGAAAACAAGCGATGTATCAGTTCGATCGTACCCCCATACTAGCCATTTTGAGACTTTCGGAAGAGTTAACGCTCTCAACTGCTTGGTTTCGAAGATTAAAATTTTAATTTTTAATATCGCATAGAACTAACGTGCAGCCCCTATACGTTATGTTTAAAAAAAATATATAAAATTTTTTTTCAAAATGGCGGCTATCGTAAAAATTCAAAGTGTCATAACTTTGCTAAATCAAATCCTACTGAAAAATGTCGTATGCAAAAAGTGTTTGGAATTTTATTTTGCATATAAAAGCAATTTTTAATTATTTTTTTTTTAATAAAAACCGAGTCTTACCATATATTGACCGAGACCTCGAACGAGCTTTTATGCGACTCTGCATACAGTTAACGCTCGTATGAAGCTTCTATTTAAGAAATTGACTTGAATTTTTTATACCAAATAGAGCTTTCAACTATACTTACGATACTATACAAAAAAATTAAAAATTAAAAAATAAAAGTATTTTTTTTTCAAAACACGTTTAGTGTGATGAGTCGATCGACCCACCATACATACGCTCATAAGATTTTTAATATAGTTAAGGTCAGTGTGAGCTTATTTATACATATTTGAATTTCAAAATTTTGTGACAGTATAGAATTCTTAAGCATCCTGTGTATGTTTGTTAGCAAAATCCATTTTGTCAATTTTTTGCAAAATGGCGACAAGTATTAAAATTCAATCACTTATTACTCAGTAGTGTTCAATTTTGTCAAAAATGTCTCTATACATGAAATGTTGAGAAGCCTAAAGCTCATCTAAGTAAAATATAAAAAATATATATTTTTGCTTGAAAACAAGCGATGTATCAGTTCGATCGTACCCCCATACTAGCCATTTTGAGACTTTCGGAAGAGTTAACGCTCTTAACTGCTTGGTTTCGAAGATTAAAATTTTAATTTTTAATATCGCATAGAACTAACGTGCAGCCCCTATACGTTATGTTTAAAAAAAATATATAAAATTTTTTTTCAAAATGGCGGCTATCGTAAAAATTCAAAGTGTCATAACTTTGCTAAATCAAATCCTACTGAAAAATGTCGTATGCAAAAAGTGTTTGGAATTTTATTTTGCATATCAAAGCAATTTTTAATTATTTTTTTTTTAATAAAAACCGAGTCTTACCATATATTGACCGAGACCTCGAACGAGCTTTTATGCGACTCTGCATACAGTTAACGCTCGTATGAAGCTTCTATTTAAGAAATTGACTTGAATTTTTTATACCAAATAGAGCTTTCAACTATACTTACGATACTATACAAAAAAATTAAAAATTAAAAAATAAAAGTATTTTTTTTTCAAAACACGTTTAGTGTGATGAGTCGATCGACCCACCATACATACGCTCATAAGATTTTCAATATAGTTAAGGTCAGTGTGAGCTTATTTATACATATTTGAATTTCAAAATGTCCTGTGTATGTTTGTTAGCAAAATCCATTTTGTCAATTTTTTGCAAAATGGCGACAAGTATTAAAATTCAATCACTTATTACTCAGTAGTGTTCAATTTTGTCAAAAAGGTCTCTATACATGAAATGTTGAGAAGCCTAAAGCTCATCTAAGTAAAATATAAAAAATATATATTTTTGCTTGAAAACAAGCGATGTATCAGTTCGATCGTACCCCCATACTAGCCATTTTGAGACTTTCGGAAGAGTTAACGCTCTTAACTGCTTGGTTTCGAAGATTAAAATTTTAATTTTTAATATCGCATAGAACTAACGTGCAGCCCCTATACGTTATGTTTAAAAAAAATATATAAAATTTTTTTTCAAAATGGTGGCTATCGTAAAAATTCAAAGTGTCATAACTTTGCTAAATCAAATCCTACTGAAAAATGTCGTATGCAAAAAGTGTTTGGAATTTTATTTTGCATATAAAAGCAATTTTTAATTATTTTTTTTTTAATAAAAACCGAGTCTTACCATATATTGACCGAGACCTCGAACGAGCTTTTATGCGACTCTGCATACAGTTAACGCTCGTATGAAGCTTCTATTTAAGAAATTGACTTGAATTTTTTATACCAAATAGAGTTTTCAACTATACTTACGATACTATACAAAAAAATTAAAAATTAAAAAATAAAAGTATTTTTTTTTCAAAACACGTTTAGTGTGATGAGTCGATCGACCCACCATACATACGCTCATAAGATTTTCAATATAGTTAAGGTCAGTGTGAGCTTATTTATACATATTTGAATTTCAAAATTTTGTGACAGTATAGAATTCTTAAGCATCCTGTGTATGTTTGTTAGCAAAATCCATTTTGTCAATTTTTTGCAAAATGGCGACAAGTATTAAAATTCAATCACTTATTACTCAGTAGTGTTCAATTTTGTCAAAAAGGTCTCTATACATGAAATGTTGAGAAGCCTAAAGCTCATCTAAGTAAAATATAAAAAATATATATTTTTGCTTGAAAACAAGCGATGTATCAGTTCGATCGTACCCCCATACTAGCCATTTTGAGACTTTCGGAAGAGTTAACGCTCTTAACTGCTTGGTTTCGAAGATTAAAATTTTAATTTTTAATATCGCATAGAACTAACGTGCAGCCCCTATACGTTATGTTTAAAAAAAATATATAAAATTTTTTTTCAAAATGGCGGCTATCGTAAAAATTCAAAGTGTCATAACTTTGCTAAATCAAATCCTACTGAAAAATGTCGTATGCAAAAAGTGTTTGGAATTTTATTTTGCATATAAAAGCAATTTTTAATTATTTTTTTTTTTAATAAAAACCGAGTCTTACCATATATTGACCGAGACCTCGAACGAGCTTTTATGCGACTCTGCATACAGTTAACGCTCGTATGAAGCTTCTATTTAAGAAATTGACTTGAATTTTTTATACCAAATAGAGCTTTCAACTATACTTACGATACTATACAAAAAAATTAAAAATTAAAAAATAAAAGTATTTTTTTTTCAAAACACGTTTAGTGTGATGAGTCGATCGACCCACCATACATACGCTCATAAGATTTTCAATATAGTTAAGGTCAGTGTGAGCTTATTTATACATATTTGAATTTCAAAATTTTGTGACAGTATAGAATTCTTAAGCATCCTGTGTATGTTTGTTAGCAAAATTCATTTTGTCAATTTTTTGCAAAATGGCGACAAGTATTAAAATTCAATCACTTATTACTCAGTAGTGTTCAATTTTGTCAAAAAGGTCTCTATACATGAAATGTTGAGAAGCCTAAAGCTCATCTAAGTAAAATATTAAAAATATATATTTTTGCTTGAAAACAAGCGATGTATCAGTTCGATCGTACCCCCATACTAGCCATTTTGAGACTTTCGGAAGAGTTAACGCTCTCAACTGCTTGGTTTCGAAGATTAAAATTTTAATTTTTAATATCGCATAGAACTAACGTGCAGCCCCTATACGTTATGTTTAAAAAAAATATATAAAATTTTTTTTCAAAATGGCGGCTATCGTAAAAATTCAAAGTGTCATAACTTTGCTAAATCAAATCCTACTGAAAAATGTCGTATGCAAAAAGTGTTTGGAATTTTATTTTGCATATAAAAGCAATTTTTAATTATTTTTTTTTTAATAAAAACCGAGTCTTACCATATATTGACCGAGACCTCGAACGAGCTTTTATGCGACTCTGCATACAGTTAACGCTCGTATGAAGCTTCTATTTAAGAAATTGACTTGAATTTTTTATACCAAATAGAGCTTTCAACTATACTTACGATACTATACAAAAAAATTAAAAATTAAAAAATAAAAGTATTTTTTTTTCAAAACACGTTTAGTGTGATGAGTCGATCGACCCACCATACATACGCTCATAAGATTTTTAATATAGTTAAGGTCAGTGTGAGCTTATTTATACATATTTGAATTTCAAAATTTTGTGACAGTATAGAATTCTTAAGCATCCTGTGTATGTTTGTTAGCAAAATCCATTTTGTCAATTTTTTGCAAAATGGCGACAAGTATTAAAATTCAATCACTTATTACTCAGTAGTGTTCAATTTTGTCAAAAAGGTCTCTATACATGAAATGTTGAGAAGCCTAAAGCTCATCTAAGTAAAATATAAAAAATATATATTTTTGCTTGAAAACAAGCGATGTATCAGTTCGATCGTACCCCCATACTAGCCATTTTGAGACTTTCAGAAGAGTTAACGCTCTTAACTGCTTGGTTTCGAAGATTAAAATTTTAATTTTTAATATCGCATAGAACTAACGTGCAGCCCCTATACGTTATGTTTAAAAAAAATATATAAAATTTTTTTTCAAAATGGTGGCTATCGTAAAAATTCAAAGTGTCATAACTTTGCTAAATCAAATCCTACTGAAAAATGTCGTATGCAAAAAGTGTTTGGAATTTTATTTTGCATATAAAAGCAATTTTTAATTATTTTTTTTTTAATAAAAACCGAGTCTTACCATATATTGACCGAGACCTCGAACGAGCTTTTATGCGACTCTGCATACAGTTAACGCTCGTATGAAGCTTCTATTTAAGAAATTGACTTGAATTTTTTATACCAAATAGAGTTTTCAACTATACTTACGATACTATACAAAAAAATTAAAAATTAAAAAATAAAAGTATTTTTTTTTCAAAACACGTTTAGTGTGATGAGTCGATCGACCCACCATACATACGCTCATAAGATTTTCAATATAGTTAAGGTCAGTGTGAGCTTATTTATACATATTTGAATTTCAAAATTTTGTGACAGTATAGAATTCTTAAGCATCCTGTGTATGTTTGTTAGCAAAATCCATTTTGTCAATTTTTTGCAAAATGGCGACAAGTATTAAAATTCAATCACTTATTACTCAGTAGTGTTCAATTTTGTCAAAAAGGTCTCTATACATGAAATGTTGAGAAGCCTAAAGCTCATCTAAGTAAAATATAAAAAATATATATTTTTGCTTGAAAACAAGCGATGTATCAGTTCGATCGTACCCCCATACTAGCCATTTTGAGACTTTCGGAAGAGTTAACGCTCTTAACTGCTTGGTTTCGAAGATTAAAATTTTAATTTTTAATATCGCATAGAACTAACGTGCAGCCCCTATACGTTATGTTTAAAAAAAATATATAAAATTTTTTTTCAAAATGGCGGCTATCGTAAAAATTCAAAGTGTCATAACTTTGCTAAATCAAATCCTACTGAAAAATGTCGTATGCAAAAAGTGTTTGGAATTTTATTTTGCATATAAAAGCAATTTTTAATTATTTTTTTTTTTAATAAAAACCGAGTCTTACCATATATTGACCGAGACCTCGAACGAGCTTTTATGCGACTCTGCATACAGTTAACGCTCGTATGAAGCTTCTATTTAAGAAATTGACTTGAATTTTTTATACCAAATAGAGCTTTCAACTATACTTACGATACTATACAAAAAAATTAAAAATTAAAAAATAAAAGTATTTTTTTTTCAAAACACGTTTAGTGTGATGAGTCGATCGACCCACCATACATACGCTCATAAGATTTTCAATATAGTTAAGGTCAGTGTGAGCTTATTTATACATATTTGAATTTCAAAATTTTGTGACAGTATAGAATTCTTAAGCATCCTGTGTATGTTTGTTAGCAAAATTCATTTTGTCAATTTTTTGCAAAATGGCGACAAGTATTAAAATTCAATCACTTATTACTCAGTAGTGTTCAATTTTGTCAAAAAGGTCTCTATACATGAAATGTTGAGAAGCCTAAAGCTCATCTAAGTAAAATATTAAAAATATATATTTTTGCTTGAAAACAAGCGATGTATCAGTTCGATCGTACCCCCATACTAGCCATTTTGAGACTTTCGGAAGAGTTAACGCTATCAACTGCTTGGTTTCGAAGATTAAAATTTTAATTTTTAATATCGCATAGAACTAACGTGCAGCCCCTATACGTTATGTTTAAAAAAAATATATAAAATTTTTTTTCAAAATGGCGGCTATCGTAAAAATTCAAAGTGTCATAACTTTGCTAAATCAAATCCTACTGAAAAATGTCGTATGCAAAAAGTGTTTGGAATTTTATTTTGCATATAAAAGCAATTTTTAATTATTTTTTTTTTAATAAAAACCGAGTCTTACCATATATTGACCGAGACCTCGAACGAGCTTTTATGCGACTCTGCATACAGTTAACGCTCGTATGAAGCTTCTATTTAAGAAATTGACTTGAATTTTTTATACCAAATAGAGCTTTCAACTATACTTACGATACTATACAAAAAAATTAAAAATTAAAAAATAAAAGTATTTTTTTTTCAAAACACGTTTAGTGTGATGAGTCGATCGACCCACCATACATACGCTCATAAGATTTTTAATATAGTTAAGGTCAGTGTGAGCTTATTTATACATATTTGAATTTCAAAATTTTGTGACAGTATAGAATTCTTAAGCATCCTGTGTATGTTTGTTAGCAAAATCCATTTTGTCAATTTTTTGCAAAATGGCGACAAGTATTAAAATTCAATCACTTATTACTCAGTAGTGTTCAATTTTGTCAAAAAGGTCTCTATACATGAAATGTTGAGAAGCCTAAAGCTCATCTAAGTAAAATATAAAAAATATATATTTTTGCTTGAAAACAAGCGATGTATCAGTTCGATCGTACCCCCATACTAGCCATTTTGAGACTTTCGGAAGAGTTAACGCTCTTAACTGCTTGGTTTCGAAGATTAAAATTTTAATTTTTAATATCGCATAGAACTAACGTGCAGCCCCTATACGTTATGTTTAAAAAAAATATATAAAATTTTTTTTCAAAATGGCGGCTATCGTAAAAATTCAAAGTGTCATAACTTTGCTAAATCAAATCCTACTGAAAAATGTCGTATTCAAAAAGTGTTTGGAATTTTATTTTGCATATAAAAGCAATTTTTAATTATTTTTTTTTTAATAAAAACCGAGTCTTACCATATATTGACCGAGACCTCGAACGAGCTTTTATGCGACTCTGCATACAGTTAACGCTCGTATGAAGCTTCTATTTAAGAAATTGACTTGAATTTTTTATACCAAATAGAGCTTTCAACTATACTTACGATACTATACAAAAAAATTAAAAATTAAAAAATAAAAGTATTTTTTTTTCAAAACACGTTTAGTGTGATGAGTCGATCGACCCACCATACATACGCTCATAAGATTTTCAATATAGTTAAGGTCAGTGTGAGCTTATTTATACATATTTGAATTTCAAAATTTTGTGACAGTATAGAATTCTTAAGCATCCTGTGTATGTTTGTTAGCAAAATCCATTTTGTCAATTTTTTGCAAAATGGCGACAAGTATTAAAATTCAATCACTTATTACTCAGTAGTGTTCAATTTTGTCAAAAAGGTCTCTATACATGAAATGTTGAGAAGCCTAAAGCTCATCTAAGTAAAATATAAAAAATATATATTTTTGCTTGAAAACAAGCGATGTATCAGTTCGATCGTACCCCCATACTAGCCATTTTGAGACTTTCGGAAGAGTTAACGCTCTTAACTGCTTGGTTTCGAAGATTAAAATTTTAATTTTTAATATCGCATAGAACTAACGTGCAGCCCCTATACGTTATGTTTAAAAAAAATATATAAAATTTTTTTTCAAAATGGCGGCTATCGTAAAAATTCAAAGTGTCATAACTTTGCTAAATCAAATCCTACTGAAAAATGTCGTATCCAAAAAGTGTTTGGAATTTTATTTTGCATATAAAAGCAATTTTTAATTATTTTTTTTTTAATAAAAACCGAGTCTTACCATATATTGACCGAGACCTCGAACGAGCTTTTATGCGACTCTGCATACAGTTAACGCTCGTATGAAGCTTCTATTTAAGAAATTGACTTGAATTTTTTATACCAAATAGAGCTTTCAACTATACTTACGATACTATACAAAAAAATTAAAAATTAAAAAATAAAAGTATTTTTTTTTCAAAACACGTTTAGTGTGATGAGTCGATCGACCCACCATACATACGCTCATAAGATTTTCAATATAGTTAAGGTCAGTGTGAGCTTATTTATACATATTTGAATTTCAAAATTTTGTGACAGTATAGAATTCTTAAGCATCCTGTGTATGTTTGTTAGCAAAATCCATTTTGTCAATTTTTTGCAAAATGGCGACAAGTATTAAAATTCAATCACTTATTACTCAGTAGTGTTCAATTTTGTCAAAAAGGTCTCTATACATGAAATGTTGAGAAGCCTAAAGCTCATCTAAGTAAAATATAAAAAATATATATTTTTGCTTGAAAACAAGCGATGTATCAGTTCGATCGTACCCCCATACTAGCCATTTTGAGACTTTCGAAAGAGTTAACGCTCTTAACTGCTTGGTTTCGAAGATTAAAATTTTAATTTTTAATATCGCATAGAACTAACGTGCAGCCCCTATACGTTATGTTTAAAAAAAATATATAAAATTTTTTTTCAAAATGGCGGCTATCGTAAAAATTCAAAGTGTCATAACTTTGCTAAATCAAATCCTACTGAAAAATGTCGTATGCAAAAAGTGTTTGGAATTTTATTTTGCATATAAAAGCAATTTTTAATTATTTTTTTTTTAATAAAAACCGAGTCTTACCATATATTGACCGAGACCTCGAACGAGCTTTTATGCGACTCTGCATACAGTTAACGCTCGTATGAAGCTTCTATTTAAGAAATTGACTTGAATTTTTTATACCAAATAGAGCTTTCAACTATACTTACGATACTATACAAAAAAATTAAAAATTAAAAAATAAAAGTATTTTTTTTTCAAAACACGTTTAGTGTGATGAGTCGATCGACCCACCATACATACGCTCATAAGATTTTCAATATAGTTAAGGTCAGTGTGAGCTTATTTATACATATTTGAATTTCAAAATTTTGTGACAGTATAGAATTCTTAAGCATCCTGTGTATGTTTGTTAGCAAAATCCATTTTGTCAATTTTTTGCAAAATGGCGACAAGTATTAAAATTCAATCACTTATTACTCAGTAGTGTTCAATTTTGTCAAAAAGGTCTCTATACATGAAATGTTGAGAAGCCTAAAGCTCATCTAAGTAAAATATAAAAAATATATATTTTTGCTTGAAAACAAGCGATGTATCAGTTCGATCGTACCCCCATACTAGCCATTTTGAGACTTTCGGAAGAGTTAACGCTCTTAACTGCTTGGTTTCGAAGATTAAAATTTTAATTTTTAATATCGCATAGAACTAACGTGCAGCCCCTATACGTTATGTTTAAAAAAAATATATAAAATTTTTTTTCAAAATGGCGGCTATCGTAAAAATTCAAAGTGTCATAACTTTGCTAAATCAAATCCTACTGAAAAATGTCGTATGCAAAAAGTGTTTGGAATTTTATTTTGCATATAAAAGCAATTTTTAATTATTTTTTTTTTAATAAAAACCGAGTCTTACCATATATTGACCGAGACCTCGAACGAGCTTTTATGCGACTCTGCATACAGTTAACGCTCGTATGAAGCTTCTATTTAAGAAATTGACTTGAATTTTTTATACCAAATAGAGCTTTCAACTATACTTACGATACTATACAAAAAAATTAAAAATTAAAAAATAAAAGTATTTTTTTTTCAAAACACGTTTAGTGTGATGAGTCGATCGACCCACCATACATACGCTCATAAGATTTTCAATATAGTTAAGGTCAGTGTGAGCTTATTTATACATATTTGAATTTCAAAATTTTGTGACAGTATAGAATTCTTAAGCATCCTGTGTATGTTTGTTAGCAAAATCCATTTTGTCAATTTTTTGCAAAATGGAGACAAGTATTAAAATTCAATCACTTATTACTCAGTAGTGTTCAATTTTGTCAAAAAGGTCTCTATACATGAAATGTTGAGAAGCCTAAAGCTCATCTAAGTAAAATATAAAAAATATATATTTTTGCTTGAAAACAAGCGATGTATCAGTTCGATCGTACCCCCATACTAGCCATTTTGAGACTTTCGGAAGAGTTAACGCTCTTAACTGCTTGGTTTCTAAGATTAAAATTTTAATTTTTAATATCGCATAGAACTAACGTGCAGCCCCTATACGTTATGTTTAAAAAAAATATATAAAATTTTTTTTCAAAATGGCGGCTATCGTAAAAATTCAAAGTGTCATAACTTTGCTAAATCAAATCCTACTGAAAAATGTCGTATGCAAAAAGTGTTTGGAATTTTATTTTGCATATAAAAGCAATTTTTAATTATTTTTTTTTTAATAAAAACCGAGTCTTACCATATATTGACCGAGACCTCGAACGAGCTTTTATGCGACTCTGCATACAGTTAACGCTCGTATGAAGCTTCTATTTAAGAAATTGACTTGAATTTTTTATACCAAATAGAGCTTTCAACTATACTTACGATACTATACAAAAAAATTAAAAATTAAAAAATAAAAGTATTTTTTTTTCAAAACACGTTTAGTGTGATGAGTCGATCGACCCACCATACATACGCTCATAAGATTTTCAATATAGTTAAGGTCAGTGTGAGCTTATTTATACATATTTGAATTTCAAAATTTTGTGACAGTATAGAATTCTTAAGCATCCTGTGTATGTTTGTTAGCAAAATCCATTTTGTCAATTTTTTGCAAAATGGCGACAAGTATTAAAATTCAATCACTTATTACTCAGTAGTGTTCAATTTTGTCAAAAAGGTCTCTATACATGAAATGTTGAGAAGCCTAAAGCTCATCTAAGTAAAATATAAAAAATATATATTTTTGCTTGAAAACAAGCGATGTATCAGTTCGATCGTACCCCCATACTAGCCATTTTGAGACTTTCGGAAGAGTTAACGCTCTTAACTGCTTGGTTTCTAAGATTAAAATTTTAATTTTTAATATCGCATAGAACTAACGTGCAGCCCCTATACGTTATGTTTAAAAAAAATATATAAAATTTTTTTTCAAAATGGCGGCTATCGTAAAAATTCAAAGTGTCATAACTTTGCTAAATCAAATCCTACTGAAAAATGTCGTATGCAAAAAGTGTTTGGAATTATATTTTGCATATAAAAGCAATTTTTAATTATTTTTTTTTTAATAAAAACCGAGTCTTACCATATATTGACCGAGACCTCGAACGAGCTTTTATGCGACTCTGCATACAGTTAACGCTCGTATGAAGCTTCTATTTAAGAAATTGACTTGAATTTTTTATACCAAATAGAGCTTTCAACTATACTTACGATACTATACAAAAAAATTAAAAATTAAAAAATAAAAGTATTTTTTTTTCAAAACACGTTTAGTGTGATGAGTCGATCGACCCACCATACATACGCTCATAAGATTTTCAATATAGTTAAGGTCAGTGTGAGCTTATTTATACATATTTGAATTTCAAAATTTTGTGACAGTATAGAATTCTTAAGCATCCTGTATATGTTTGTTAGCAAAATCCATTTTGTCAATTTTTTGCAAAATGGCGACAAGTATTAAAATTCAATCACTTATTACTCAGTAGTGTTCAATTTTGTCAAAAAGGTCTCTATACATGAAATGTTGAGAAGCCTAAAGCTCATCTAAGTAAAATATAAAAAATATATATTTTTGCTTGAAAACAAGCGATGTATCAGTTCGATCGTACCCCCATACTAGCCATTTTGAGACTTTCGGAAGAGTTAACGCTCTTAACTGCTTGGTTTCGAAGATTAAAATTTTAATTTTTAATATCGCATAGAACTAACGTGCAGCCCCTATACGTTATGTTTAAAAAAAATATATAAAATTTTTTTTCAAAATGGCGGCTATCGTAAAAATTCAAAGTGTCATAACTTTGCTAAATCAGATCCTACTGAAAAATGTCGTATGCAAAAAGTGTTTGGAATTTTATTTTGCATATAAAAGCAATTTTTAATTATTTTTTTTTTAATAAAAACCGAGTCTTACCATATATTGACCGAGACCTCGAACGAGCTTTTATGCGACTCTGCATACAGTTAACGCTCGTATGAAGCTTCTATTTAAGAAATTGACTTGAATTTTTTATACCAAATAGAGCTTTCAACTATACTTACGATACTATACAAAAAAATTAAAAATTAAAAAATAAAAGTATTTTTTTTTCAAAACACGTTTAGTGTGATGAGTCGATCGACCCACCATACATACGCTCATAAGATTTTCAATATAGTTAAGGTCAGTGTGAGCTTATTTATACATATTTGAATTTCAAAATTTTGTGACAGTATAGAATTCTTAAGCATCCTGTGTATGTTTGTTAGCAAAATCCATTTTGTCAATTTTTTGCAAAATGGCGACAAGTATTAAAATTCAATCACTTATTACTCAGTAGTGTTCAATTTTGTCAAAAAGGTCTCTATACATGAAATGTTGAGAAGCCTAAAGCTCATCTAAGTAAAATATAAAAAATATATATTTTTGCTTGAAAACAAGCGATGTATCAGTTCGATCGTACCCCCATACTAGCCATTTTGAGACTTTCGGAAGAGTTAACGCTCTTAACTGCTTGGTTTCGAAGATTAAAATTTTAATTTTTAATATCGCATAGAACTAACGTGCAGCCCCTATACGTTATGTTTAAAAAAAATATATAAAATTTTTTTTCAAAATGGCGGCTATCGTAAAAATTCAAAGTGTCATAACTTTGCTAAATCAAATCCTACTGAAAAATGTCGTATGCAAAAAGTGTTTGGAATTTTATTTTGCATATAAAAGCAATTTTTAATTATTTTTTTTTTAATAAAAACCGAGTCTTACCATATATTGACCGAGACCTCGAACGAGCTTTTATGCGACTCTGCATACAGTTAACGCTCGTATGAAGCTTCTATTTAAGAAATTGACTTGAATTTTTTATACCAAATAGAGCTTTCAACTATACTTACGATACTATACAAAAAAATTAAAAATTAAAAAATAAAAGTATTTTTTTTTCAAAACACGTTTAGTGTGATGAGTCGATCGACCCACCATACATACGCTCATAAGATTTTCAATATAGTTAAGGTCAGTGTGAGCTTATTTATACATATTTGAATTTCAAAATTTTGTGACAGTATAGAATTCTTAAGCATCCTGTGTATGTTTGTTAGCAAAATCCATTTTGTCAATTTTTTGCAAAATGGCGACAAGTATTAAAATTCAATCACTTATTACTCAGTAGTGTTCAATTTTGTCAAAAAGGTCTCTATACATGAAATGTTGAGAAGCCTAAAGCTCATCTAAGTAAAATATAAAAAATATATATTTTTGCTTGAAAACAAGCGATGTATCAGTTCGATCGTACCCCCATACTAGCCATTTTGAGACTTTCGGAAGAGTTAACGCTCTTAACTGCTTGGTTTCTAAGATTAAAATTTTAATTTTTAATATCGCATAGAACTAACGTGCAGCCCCTATACGTTATGTTTAAAAAAAATATATAAAATTTTTTTTCAAAATGGCGGCTATCGTAAAAATTCAAAGTGTCATAACTTTGCTAAATCAAATCCTACTGAAAAATGTCGTATGCAAAAAGTGTTTGGAATTTTATTTTGCATATAAAAGCAATTTTTAATTATTTTTTTTTTAATAAAAACCGAGTCTTACCATATATTGACCGAGACCTCGAACGAGCTTTTATGCGACTCTGCATACAGTTAACGCTCGTATGAAGCTTCTATTTAAGAAATTGACTTGAATTTTTTATACTAAATAGAGCTTTCAACTATACTTACGATACTATACAAAAAAATTAAAAATTAAAAAATAAAAGTATTTTTTTTTCAAAACACGTTTAGTGTGATGAGTCGATCGACCCACCATACATACGCTCATAAGATTTTCAATATAGTTAAGGTCAGTGTGAGCTTATTTATACATATTTGAATTTCAAAATTTTGTGACAGTATAGAATTCTTAAGCATCCTGTGTATGTTTGTTAGCAAAATCCATTTTGTCAATTTTTTGCAAAATGGCGACAAGTATTAAAATTCAATCACTTATTACTCAGTAGTGTTCAATTTTGTCAAAAAGGTCTCTATACATGAAATGTTGAGAAGCCTAAAGCTCATCTAAGTAAAATATAAAAAATATATATTTTTGCTTGAAAACAAGCGATGTATCAGTTCGATCGTACCCCCATACTAGCCATTTTGAGACTTTCGGAAGAGTTAACGCTCTTAACTGCTTGGTTTCGAAGATTAAAATTTTAATTTTTAATATCGCATAGAACTAACGTGCAGCCCCTATACGTTATGTTTAAAAAAAATATATAAAATTTTTTTTCAAAATGGCGGCTATCGTAAAAATTCAAAGTGTCATAACTTTGCTAAATCAAATCCTACTGAAAAATGTCGTATGCAAAAAGTGTTTGGAATTTTATTTTGCATATAAAAGCAATTTTTAATTATTTTTTTTTTAATAAAAACCGAGTCTTACCATATATTGACCGAGACCTCGAACGAGCTTTTATGCGACTCTGCATACAGTTAACGCTCGTATGAAGCTTCTATTTAAGAAATTGACTTGAATTTTTTATACCAAATAGAGCTTTCAACTATACTTACGATACTATACAAAAAAATTAAAAATTAAAAAATAAAAGTATTTTTTTTTCAAAACACGTTTAGTGTGATGAGTCGATCGACCCACCATACATACGCTCATAAGATTTTCAATATAGTTAAGGTCAGTGTGAGCTTATTTATACATATTTGAATTTCAAAATTTTGTGACAGTATAGAATTCTTAAGCATCCTGTGTATGTTTGTTAGCAAAATCCATTTTGTCAATTTTTTGCAAAATGGCGACAAGTATTAAAATTCAATCACTTATTACTCAGTAGTGTTCAATTTTGTCAAAAAGGTCTCTATACATGAAATGTTGAGAAGCCTAAAGCTCATCTAAGTAAAATATAAAAAATATATATTTTTGCTTGAAAACAAGCGATGTATCAGTTCGATCGTACCCCCATACTAGCCATTTTGAGACTTTCGGAAGAGTTAACGCTCTTAACTGCTTGGTTTCGAAGATTAAAATTTTAATTTTTAATATCGCATAGAACTAACGTGCAGCCCCTATACGTTATGTTTAAAAAAAATATATAAAATTTTTTTTCAAAATGGCGGCTATCGTAAAAATTCAAAGTGTCATAACTTTGCTAAATCAAATCCTACTAAAAAATGTCGTATGCAAAAAGTGTTTGGAATTTTATTTTGCATATAAAAGCAATTTTTAATTATTTTTTTTTTAATAAAAACCGAGTCTTACCATATATTGACCGAGACCTCGAACGAGCTTTTATGCGACTCTGCATACAGTTAACGCTCGTATGAAGCTTCTATTTAAGAAATTGACTTGAATTTTTTATACCAAATAGAGCTTTCAACTATACTTACGATACTATACAAAAAAATTAAAAATTAAAAAATAAAAGTATTTTTTTTTCAAAACACGTTTAGTGTGATGAGTCGATCGACCCACCATACATACGCTCATAAGATTTTCAATATAGTTAAGGTCAGTGTGAGCTTATTTATACATATTTGAATTTCAAAATTTTGTGACAGTATAGAATTCTTAAGCATCCTGTGTATGTTTGTTAGCAAAATCCATTTTGTCAATTTTTTGCAAAATGGCGACAAGTATTAAAATTCAATCACTTATTACTCAGTAGTGTTCAATTTTGTCAAAAAGGTCTCTATACATGAAATGTTGAGAAGCCTAAAGCTCATCTAAGTAAAATATAAAAAATATATATTTTTGCTTGAAAACAAGCGATGTATCAGTTCGATCGTACCCCCATACTAGCCATTTTGAGACTTTCGGAAGAGTTAACGCTCTTAACTGCTTGGTTTCGAAGATTAAAATTTTAATTTTTAATATCGCATAGAACTAACGTGCAGCCCCTATACGTTATGTTTAAAAAAAATATATAAAATTTTTTTTCAAAATGGCGGCTATCGTAAAAATTCAAAGTGTCATAACTTTGCTAAATCAAATCCTACTGAAAAATGTCGTATGCAAAAAGTGTTTGGAATTTTATTTTGCATATAAAAGCAATTTTTAATTATTTTTTTTTTAATAAAAACCGAGTCTTACCATATATTGACCGAGACCTCGAACGAGCTTTTATGCGACTCTGCATACAGTTAACGCTCGTATGAAGCTTCTATTTAAGAAATTGACTTGAATTTTTTATACCAAATAGAGCTTTCAACTATACTTACGATACTATACAAAAAAATTAAAAATTAAAAAATAAAAGTATTTTTTTTTCAAAACACGTTTAGTGTGATGAGTCGATCGACCCACCATACATACGCTCATAAGATTTTCAATATAGTTAAGGTCAGTGTGAGCTTATTTATACATATTTGAATTTCAAAATTTTGTGACAGTATAGAATTCTTAAGCATCCTGTGTATGTTTGTTAGCAAAATCCATTTTGTCAATTTTTTGCAAAATGGCGACAAGTATTAAAATTCAATCACTTATTACTCAGTAGTGTTCAATTTTGTCAAAAAGGTCTCTATACATGAAATGTTGAGAAGCCTAAAGCTCATCTAAGTAAAATATAAAAAATATATATTTTTGCTTGAAAACAAGCGATGTATCAGTTCGATCGTACCCCCATACTAGCCATTTTGAGACTTTCGGAAGAGTTAACGCTCTTAACTGCTTGGTTTCTAAGATTAAAATTTAAATTTTTAATATCGCATAGAACTAACGTGCAGCCCCTATACGTTATGTTTAAAAAAAATATATAAATTTTTTTTTCAAAATGGCGGCTATCGTAAAAATTCAAAGTGTCATAACTTTGCTAAATCAAATCCTACTGAAAAATGTCGTATGCAAAAAGTGTTTGGAATTTTATTTTGCATATAAAAGCAATTTTTAATTATTTTTTTTTTAATAAAAACCGAGTCTTACCATATATTGACCGAGACCTCGAACGAGCTTTTATGCGACTCTGCATACAGTTAACGCTCGTATGAAGCTTTTATTTAAGAAATTGACTTGAATTTTTTATACCAAATAGAGCTTTCAACTATACTTACGATACTGTACAAAAAAATTAAAAATTAAAAAATAAAAGTATTTTTTTTTCAAAACACGTTTAGTGTGATGAGTCGATCGACCCACCATACATACGCTCATAAGATTTTCAATATAGTTAAGGTCAGTGTGAGCTTATTTATACATATTTGAATTTCAAAATTTTGTGACAGTATAGAATTCTTAAGCATCCTGTGTATGTTTGTTAGCAAAATCCATTTTGTCAATTTTTTGCAAAATGGCGACAAGTATTAAAATTCAATCACTTATTACTCAGTAGTGTTCAATTTTGTCAAAAAGGTCTCTATACATGAAATGTTGAGAAGCCTAAAGCTCATCTAAGTAAAATATAAAAAATATATATTTTTGCTTGAAAACAAGCGATGTATCAGTTCGATCGTACCCCCATACTAGCCATTTTGAGACTTTCGGAAGAGTTAACGCTCTTAACTGCTTGGTTTCGAAGATTAAAATTTTAATTTTTAATATCGCATAGAACTAACGTGCAGCCCCTATACGTTATGTTTAAAAAAAATATATAAAATTTTTTTTCAAAATGGCGGCTATCGTAAAAATTCAAAGTGTCATAACTTTGCTAAATCAAATCCTACTGAAAAATGTCGTATGCAAAAAGTGTTTGGAATTTTATTTTGCATATAAAAGCAATTTTTAATTATTTTTTTTTTAATAAAAACCGAGTCTTACCATATATTGACCGAGACCTCGAACGAGCTTTTATGCGACTCTGCATACAGTTAACGCTCGTATGAAGCTTCTATTTAAGAAATTGACTTGAATTTTTTATACCAAATAGAGCTTTCAACTATACTTACGATACTATACAAAAAAATTAAAAATTAAAAAATAAAAGTATTTTTTTTTCAAAACACGTTTAGTGTGATGAGTCGATCGACCCACCATACATACGCTCATAAGATTTTCAATATAGTTAAGGTCAGTGTGAGCTTATTTATACATATTTGAATTTCAAAATTTTGTGACAGTATAGAATTCTTAAGCATCCTGTGTATGTTTGTTAGCAAAATCCATTTTGTCAATTTTTTGCAAAATGGCGACAAGTATTAAAATTCAATCACTTATTACTCAGTAGTGTTCAATTTTGTCAAAAAGGTCTCTATACATGAAATGTTGAGAAGCCTAAAGCTCATCTAAGTAAAATATAAAAAATATATATTTTTGCTTGAAAACAAGCGATGTATCAGTTCGATCGTACCCCCATACTAGCCATTTTGAGACTTTCGGAAGAGTTAACGCTCTTAACTGCTTGGTTTCGAAGATTAAAATTTTAATTTTTAATATCGCATAGAACTAACGTGCAGCCCCTATACGTTATGTTTAAAAAAAATATATAAAATTTTTTTTCAAAATGGCGGCTATCGTAAAAATTCAAAGTGTCATAACTTTGCTAAATCAAATCCTACTGAAAAATGTCGTATGCAAAAAGTGTTTGGAATTTTATTTTGCATATAAAAGCAATTTTTAATTATTTTTTTTTTAATAAAAACCGAGTCTTACCATATATTGACCGAGACCTCGAACGAGCTTTTATGCGACTCTGCATACAGTTAACGCTCGTATGAAGCTTCTATTTAAGAAATTGACTTGAATTTTTTATACCAAATAGAGCTTTCAACTATACTTACGATACTATACAAAAAAATTAAAAATTAAAAAATAAAAGTATTTTTTTTTCAAAACACGTTTAGTGTGATGAGTCGATCGACCCACCATACATACGCTCATAAGATTTTCAATATAGTTAAGGTCAGTGTGAGCTTATTTATACATATTTGAATTTCAAAATTTTGTGACAGTATAGAATTCTTAAGCATCCTGTGTATGTTTGTTAGCAAAATCCATTTTGTCAATTTTTTGCAAAATGGCGACAAGTATTAAAATTCAATCACTTATTACTCAGTAGTGTTCAATTTTGTCAAAAAGGTCTCTATACATGAAATGTTGAGAAGCCTAAAGCTCATCTAAGTAAAATATAAAAAATATATATTTTTGCTTGAAAACAAGCGATGTATCAGTTCGATCGTACCCCCATACTAGCCATTTTGAGACTTTCGGAAGAGTTAACGCTCTTAACTGCTTGGTTTCGAAGATTAAAATTTTAATTTTTAATATCGCATAGAACTAACGTGCAGCCCCTATACGTTATGTTTAAAAAAAATATATAAAATTTTTTTTCAAAATGGCGGCTATCGTAAAAATTCAAAGTGTCATAACTTTGCTAAATCAAATCCTACTGAAAAATGTCGTATGCAAAAAGTGTTTGGAATTTTATTTTGCATATAAAAGCAATTTTTAATTATTTTTTTTTTAATAAAAACCGAGTCTTACCATATATTGACCGAGACCTCGAACGAGCTTTTATGCGACTCTGCATACAGTTAACGCTCGTATGAAGCTTCTATTTAAGAAATTGACTTGAATTTTTTATACCAAATAGAGCTTTCAACTATACTTACGATACTATACAAAAAAATTAAAAATTAAAAAATAAAAGTATTTTTTTTTCAAAACACGTTTAGTGTGATGAGTCGATCGACCCACCATACATACGCTCATAAGATTTTCAATATAGTTAAGGTCAGTGTGAGCTTATTTATACATATTTGAATTTCAAAATTTTGTGACAGTATAGAATTCTTAAGCATCCTGTGTATGTTTGTTAGCAAAATCCATTTTGTCAATTTTTTGCAAAATGGCGACAAGTATTAAAATTCAATCACTTATTACTCAGTAGTGTTCAATTTTGTCAAAAAGGTCTCTATACATGAAATGTTGAGAAGCCTAAAGCTCATCTAAGTAAAATATAAAAAATATATATTTTTGCTTGAAAACAAGCGATGTATCAGTTCGATCGTACCCCCATACTAGCCATTTTGAGACTTTCGGAAGAGTTAACGCTCTTAACTGCTTGGTTTCGAAGATTGAAATTTTAATTTTTAATATCGCATAGAACTAACGTGCAGCCCCTATACGTTATGTTTAAAAAAAATATATAAAATTTTTTTTCAAAATGGCGGCTATCGTAAAAATTCAAAGTGTCATAACTTTGCTAAATCAAATCCTACTGAAAAATGTCGTATGCAAAAAGTGTTTGGAATTTTATTTTGCATATAAAAGCAATTTTTAATTTTTTTTTTTTTTAATAAAAACCGAGTCTTACCATATATTGACCGAGACCTCGAACGAGCTTTTATGCGACTCTGCATACAGTTAACGCTCGTATGAAGCTTCTATTTAAGAAATTGACTTGAATTTTTTATACCAAATAGAGCTTTCAACTATACTTACGATACTATACAAAAAAATTTAAAATTAAAAAATAAAAGTATTTTTTTTTCAAAACACGTTTAGTGTGATGAGTCGATCGACCCACCATACATACGCTCATAAGATTTTCAATATAGTTAAGGTCAGTGTGAGCTTATTTATACATATTTGAATTTCAAAATTTTGTGACAGTATAGAATTCTTAAGCATCCTGTGTATGTTTGTTAGCAAAATCCATTTTGTCAATTTTTTGCAAAATGGCGACAAGTATTAAAATTCAATCACTTATTACTCAGTAGTGTTCAATTTTGTCAAAAAGGTCTCTTTACATGAAATGTTGAGAAGCCTAAAGCTCATCTAAGTAAAATATAAAAAATATATATTTTTGCTTGAAAACAAGCGATGTATCAGTTCGATCGTACCCCCATACTAGCCATTTTGAGACTTTCGGAAGAGTTAACGCTCTTAACTGCTTGGTTTCGAAGATTAAAATTTTAATTTTTAATATCGCATAGAACTAACGTGCAGCCCCTATACGTTATGTTTAAAAAAAATATATAAAATTTTTTTTCAAAATGGCGGCTATCGTAAAAATTCAAAGTGTCATAACTTTGCTAAATCAAATCCTACTGAAAAATGTCGTATGCAAAAAGTGTTTGGAATTTTATTTTGCATATAAAAGCAATTTTTAATTTTTTTTTTTTTTAATAAAAACCGAGTCTTACCATATATTGACCGAGACCTCGAACGAGCTTTTATGCGACTCTGCATACAGTTAACGCTCGTATGAAGCTTCTATTTAAGAAATTGACTTGAATTTTTTATACCAAATAGAGCTTTCAACTATACTTACGATACTATACAAAAAAATTAAAAATTAAAAAATAAAAGTATTTTTTTTTCAAAACACGTTTAGTGTGATGAGTCGATCGACCCACCATACATACGCTCATAAGATTTTCAATATAGTTAAGGTCAGTGTGAGCTTATTTATACATATTTGAATTTCAAAATTTTGTGACAGTATAGAATTCTTAAGCATCCTGTGTATGTTTGTTAGCAAAATCCATTTTGTCAATTTTTTGCAAAATGGCGACAAGTATTAAAATTCAATCACTTATTATTCAGTAGTGTTCAATTTTGTCAAAAAGGTCTCTATACATGAAATGTTGAGAAGCCTAAAGCTCATCTAAGTAAAATATAAAAAATATATATTTTTGCTTGAAAACAAGCGATGTATCAGTTCGATCGTACCCCCATACTAGCCATTTTGAGACTTTCGGAAGAGTTAACGCTCTTAACTGCTTGGTTTCTAAGATTAAAATTTTAATTTTTAATATCGCATAGAACTAACGTGCAGCCCCTATACGTTATGTTTAAAAAAAATATATAAAATTTTTTTTCAAAATGGCGGCTATCGTAAAAATTCAAAGTGTCATAACTTTGCTAAATCAAATCCTACTGAAAAATGTCGTATGCAAAAAGTGTTTGGAATTTTATTTTGCATATAAAAGCAATTTTTAATTATTTTTTTTTTAATAAAAACCGAGTCTTACCATATATTGACCGAGACCTCGAACGAGCTTTTATGCGACTCTGCATACAGTTAACGCTCGTATGAAGCTTCTATTTAAGAAATTGACTTGAATTTTTTATACCAAATAGAGCTTTCAACTATACTTACGATACTATACAAAAAAATTAAAAATTAAAAAATAAAAGTATTTTTTTTTCAAAACACGTTTAGTGTGATGAGTCGATCGACCCACCATACATACGCTCATAAGATTTTCAATATAGTTAAGGTCAGTGTGAGCTTATTTATACATATTTGAATTTCAAAATTTTGTGACAGTATAGAATTCTTAAGCATCCTGTGTATGTTTGTTAGCAAAATCCATTTTGTCAATTTTTTGCAAAATGGCGACAAGTATTAAAATTCAATCACTTATTACTCAGTAGTGTTCAATTTTGTCAAAAAGGTCTCTATACATGAAATGTTGAGAAGCCTAAAGCTCATCTAAGTAAAATATAAAAAATATATATTTTTGCTTGAAAACAAGCGATGTATCAGTTCGATCGTACCCCCATACTAGCCATTTTGAGACTTTCGGAAGAGTTAACGCTCTTAACTGCTTGGTTTCTAAGATTAAAATTTTAATTTTTAATATCGCATAGAACTAACGTGCAGCCCCTATACGTTATGTTTAAAAAAAATATATAAATTTTTTTTTCAAAATGGCGGCTATCGTAAAAATTCAAAGTGTCATAACTTTGCTAAATCAAATCCTACTGAAAAATGTCGTATGCAAAAAGTGTTTGGAATTTTATTTTGCATATAAAAGCAATTTTTAATTATTTTTTTTTTAATAAAAACCGAGTCTTACCATATATTGACCGAGACCTCGAACGAGCTTTTATGCGACTCTGCATACAGTTAACGCTCGTATGAAGCTTTTATTTAAGAAATTGACTTGAATTTTTTATACCAAATAGAGCTTTCAACTATACTTACGATACTGTACAAAAAAATTAAAAATTAAAAAATAAAAGTATTTTTTTTTCAAAACACGTTTAGTGTGATGAGTCGATCGACCCACCATACATACGCTCATAAGATTTTCAATATAGTTAAGGTCAGTGTGAGCTTATTTATACATATTTGAATTTCAAAATTTTGTGACAGTATAGAATTCTTAAGCATCCTGTGTATGTTTGTTAGCAAAATCCATTTTGTCAATTTTTTGCAAAATGGCGACAAGTATTAAAATTCAATCACTTATTACTCAGTAGTGTTCAATTTTGTCAAAAAGGTCTCTATACATGAAATGTTGAGAAGCCTAAAGCTCATCTAAGTAAAATATAAAAAATATATATTTTTGCTTGAAAACAAGCGATGTATCAGTTCGATCGTACCCCCATACTAGCCATTTTGAGACTTTCGGAAGAGTTAACGCTCTTAACTGCTTGGTTTCGAAGATTAAAATTTTAATTTTTAATATCGCATAGAACTAACGTGCAGCCCCTATACGTTATGTTTAAAAAAAATATATAAAATTTTTTTTCAAAATGGCGGCTATCGTAAAAATTCAAAGTGTCATAACTTTGCTAAATCAAATCCTACTGAAAAATGTCGTATGCAAAAAGTGTTTGGAATTTTATTTTGCATATAAAAGCAATTTTTAATTATTTTTTTTTTAATAAAAACCGAGTCTTACCATATATTGACCGAGACCTCGAACGAGCTTTTATGCGACTCTGCATACAGTTAACGCTCGTATGAAGCTTCTATTTAAGAAATTGACTTGAATTTTTTATACCAAATAGAGCTTTCAACTATACTTACGATACTATACAAAAAAATTAAAAATTAAAAAATAAAAGTATTTTTTTTTCAAAACACGTTTAGTGTGATGAGTCGATCGACCCACCATACATACGCTCATAAGATTTTCAATATAGTTAAGGTCAGTGTGAGCTTATTTATACATATTTGAATTTCAAAATTTTGTGACAGTATAGAATTCTTAAGCATCCTGTGTATGTTTGTTAGCAAAATCCATTTTGTCAATTTTTTGCAAAATGGCGACAAGTATTAAAATTCAATCACTTATTACTCAGTAGTGTTCAATTTTGTCAAAAAGGTCTCTATACATGAAATGTTGAGAAGCCTAAAGCTCATCTAAGTAAAATATAAAAAATATATATTTTTGCTTGAAAACAAGCGATGTATCAGTTCGATCGTACCCCCATACTAGCCATTTTGAGACTTTCGGAAGAGTTAACGCTCTTAACTGCTTGGTTTCGAAGATTAAAATTTTAATTTTTAATATCGCATAGAACTAACGTGCAGCCCCTATACGTTATGTTTAAAAAAAATATATAAAATTTTTTTTCAAAATGGCGGCTATCGTAAAAATTCAAAGTGTCATAACTTTGCTAAATCAAATCCTACTGAAAAATGTCGTATGCAAAAAGTGTTTGGAATTTTATTTTGCATATAAAAGCAATTTTTAATTATTTTTTTTTTAATAAAAACCGAGTCTTACCATATATTGACCGAGACCTCGAACGAGCTTTTATGCGACTCTGCATACAGTTAACGCTCGTATGAAGCTTCTATTTAAGAAATTGACTTGAATTTTTTATACCAAATAGAGCTTTCAACTATACTTACGATACTATACAAAAAAATTAAAAATTAAAAAATAAAAGTATTTTTTTTTCAAAACACGTTTAGTGTGATGAGTCGATCGACCCACCATACATACGCTCATAAGATTTTCAATATAGTTAAGGTCAGTGTGAGCTTATTTATACATATTTGAATTTCAAAATTTTGTGACAGTATAGAATTCTTAAGCATCCTGTGTATGTTTGTTAGCAAAATCCATTTTGTCAATTTTTTGCAAAATGGCGACAAGTATTAAAATTCAATCACTTATTACTCAGTAGTGTTCAATTTTGTCAAAAAGGTCTCTATACATGAAATGTTGAGAAGCCTAAAGCTCATCTAAGTAAAATATAAAAAATATATATTTTTGCTTGAAAACAAGCGATGTATCAGTTCGATCGTACCCCCATACTAGCCATTTTGAGACTTTCGGAAGAGTTAACGCTCTTAACTGCTTGGTTTCGAAGATTAAAATTTTAATTTTTAATATCGCATAGAACTAACGTGCAGCCCCTATACGTTATGTTTAAAAAAAATATATAAAATTTTTTTTCAAAATGGCGGCTATCGTAAAAATTCAAAGTGTCATAACTTTGCTAAATCAAATCCTACTGAAAAATGTCGTATGCAAAAAGTGTTTGGAATTTTATTTTGCATATAAAAGCAATTTTTAATTATTTTTTTTTTAATAAAAACCGAGTCTTACCATATATTGACCGAGACCTCGAACGAGCTTTTATGCGACTCTGCATACAGTTAACGCTCGTATGAAGCTTCTATTTAAGAAATTGACTTGAATTTTTAATACTAAATAGAGCTTTCAACTATACTTACGATACTATACAAAAAAATTAAAAATTAAAAAATAAAAGTATTTTTTTTTCAAAACACGTTTAGTGTGATGAGTCGATCGACCCACCATACATACGCTCATAAGATTTTCAATATAGTTAAGGTCAGTGTGAGCTTATTTATACATATTTGAATTTCAAAATTTTGTGACAGTATAGAATTCTTAAGCATCCTGTGTATGTTTGTTAGCAAAATCCATTTTGTCAATTTTTTGCAAAATGGCGACAAGTATTAAAATTCAATCACTTATTACTCAGTAGTGTTCAATTTTGTCAAAAAGGTCTCTATACATGAAATGTTGAGAAGCCTAAAGCTCATCTAAGTAAAATATAAAAAATATATATTTTTGCTTGAAAACAAGCGATGTATCAGTTCGATCGTACCCCCATACTAGCCATTTTGAGACTTTCGGAAGAGTTAACGCTCTTAACTGCTTGGTTTCGAAGATTAAAATTTTAATTTTTAATATCGCATAGAACTAACGTGCAGCCCCTATACGTTATGTTTAAAAAAAATATATAAAATTTTTTTTCAAAATGGCGGCTATCGTAAAAATTCAAAGTGTCATAACTTTGCTAAATCAAATCCTACTGAAAAATGTCGTATGCAAAAAGTGTTTGGAATTTTATTTTGCATATAAAAGCAATTTTTAATTATTTTTTTTTTAATAAAAACCGAGTCTTACCATATATTGACCGAGACCTCGAACGAGCTTTTATGCGACTCTGCATACAGTTAACGCTCGTATGAAGCTTCTATTTAAGAAATTGACTTGAATTTTTTATACCAAATAGAGCTTTCAACTATACTTACGATACTATACAAAAAAATTAAAAATTAAAAAATAAAAGTATTTTTTTTTCAAAACACGTTTAGTGTGATGAGTCGATCGACCCACCATACATACGCTCATAAGATTTTCAATATAGTTAAGGTCAGTGTGAGCTTATTTATACATATTTGAATTTCAAAATTTTGTGACAGTATAGAATTCTTAAGCATCCTGTGTATGTTTGTTAGCAAAATCCATTTTGTCAATTTTTTGCAAAATGGCGACAAGTATTAAAATTCAATCACTTATTACTCAGTAGTGTTCAATTTTGTCAAAAAGGTCTCTATACATGAAATGTTGAGAAGCCTAAAGCTCATCTAAGTAAAATATAAAAAATATATATTTTTGCTTGAAAACAAGCGATGTATCAGTTCGATCGTACCCCCATACTAGCCATTTTGAGACTTTCGGAAGAGTTAACGCTCTTAACTGCTTGGTTTCGAAGATTAAAATTTTAATTTTTAATATCGCATAGAACTAACGTGCAGCCCCTATACGTTATGTTTAAAAAAAATATATAAAATTTTTTTTCAAAATGGCGGCTATCGTAAAAATTCAAAGTGTCATAACTTTGCTAAATCAAATCCTACTGAAAAATGTCGTATGCAAAAAGTGTTTGGAATTTTATTTTGCATATAAAAGCAATTTTTAATTTTTTTTTTTTTTAATAAAAACCGAGTCTTACCATATATTGACCGAGACCTCGAACGAGCTTTTATGCGACTCTGCATACAGTTAACGCTCGTATGAAGCTTCTATTTAAGAAATTGACTTGAATTTTTTATACCAAATAGAGCTTTCAACTATACTTACGATACTATACAAAAAAATTAAAAATTAAAAAATAAAAGTATTTTTTTTTCAAAACACGTTTAGTGTGATGAGTCGATCGACCCACCATACATACGCTCATAAGATTTTCAATATAGTTAAGGTCAGTGTGAGCTTATTTATACATATTTGAATTTCAAAATTTTGTGACAGTATAGAATTCTTAAGCATCCTGTGTATGTTTGTTAGCAAAATCCATTTTGTCAATTTTTTGCAAAATGGCGACAAGTATTAAAATTCAATCACTTATTACTCAGTAGTGTTCAATTTTGTCAAAAAGGTCTCTATACATGAAATGTTGAGAAGCCTAAAGCTCATCTAAGTAAAATATAAAAAATATATATTTTTGCTTGAAAACAAGCGATGTATCAGTTCGATCGTACCCCCATACTAGCCATTTTGAGACTTTCGGAAGAGTTAACGCTCTTAACTGCTTGGTTTCGAAGATTAAAATTTTAATTTTTAATATCGCATAGAACTAACGTGCAGCCCCTATACGTTATGTTTAAAAAAAATATATAAAATTTTTTTTCAAAATGGCGGCTATCGTAAAAATTCAAAGTGTCATAACTTTGCTAAATCAAATCCTACTGAAAAATGTCGTATGCAAAAAGTGTTTGGAATTTTATTTTGCATATAAAAGCAATTTTTAATTATTTTTTTTTTAATAAAAACCGAGTCTTACCATATATTGACCGAGACCTCGAACGAGCTTTTATGCGACTCTGCATACAGTTAACGCTCGTATGAAGCTTCTATTTAAGAAATTGACTTGAATTTTTTATACCAAATAGAGCTTTCAACTATACTTACGATACTATACAAAAAAATTAAAAATTAAAAAATAAAAGTATTTTTTTTTCAAAACACGTTTAGTGTGATGAGTCGATCGACCCACCATACATACGCTCATAAGATTTTCAATATAGTTAAGGTCAGTGTGAGCTTATTTATACATATTTGAATTTCAAAATTTTGTGACAGTATAGAATTCTTAAGCATCCTGTGTATGTTTGTTAGCAAAATCCATTTTGTCAATTTTTTGCAAAATGGCGACAAGTATTAAAATTCAATCACTTATTACTCAGTAGTGTTCAATTTTGTCAGAAAGGTCTCTATACATGAAATGTTGAGAAGCCTAAAGCTCATCTAAGTAAAATATAAAAAATATATATTTTTGCTTGAAAACAAGCGATGTATCAGTTCGATCGTACCCCCATACTAGCCATTTTGAGACTTTCGGAAGAGTTAACGCTCTTAACTGCTTGGTTTCGAAGATTAAAATTTTAATTTTTAATATCGCATAGAACTAACGTGCAGCCCCTATACGTTATGTTTAAAAAAAATATATAAAATTTTTTTTCAAAATGGCGGCTATCGTAAAAATTCAAAGTGTCATAACTTTGCTAAATCAAATCCTACTGAAAAATGTCGTATGCAAAAAGTGTTTGGAATTTTATTTTGCATATAAAAGCAATTTTTAATTATTTTTTTTTTAATAAAAACCGAGTCTTACCATATATTGACCGAGACCTCGAACGAGCTTTTATGCGACTCTGCATACAGTTAACGCTCGTATGAAGCTTCTATTTAAGAAATTGACTTGAATTTTTTATACCAAATAGAGCTTTCAACTATACTTACGATACTATACAAAAAAATTAAAAATTAAAAAATAAAAGTATTTTTTTTTCAAAACACGTTTAGTGTGATGAGTCGATCGACCCACCATACATACGCTCATAAGATTTTCAATATAGTTAAGGTCAGTGTGAGCTTATTTATACATATTTGAATTTCAAAATTTTGTGACAGTATAGAATTCTTAAGCATCCTGTGTATGTTTGTTAGCAAAATCCATTTTGTCAATTTTTTGCAAAATGGCGACAAGTATTAAAATTCAATCACTTATTACTCAGTAGTGTTCAATTTTGTCAAAAAGGTCTCTATACATGAAATGTTGAGAAGCCTAAAGCTCATCTAAGTAAAATATAAAAAATATATATTTTTGCTTGAAAACAAGCGATGTATCAGTTCGATCGTACCCCCATACTAGCCATTTTGAGACTTTCGGAAGAGTTAACGCTCTTAACTGCTTGGTTTCGAAGATTAAAATTTTAATTTTTAATATCGCATAGAACTAACGTGCAGCCCCTATACGTTATGTTTAAAAAAAATATATAAAATTTTTTTTCAAAATGGCGGCTATCGTAAAAATTCAAAGTGTCATAACTTTGCTAAATCAAATCCTACTGAAAAATGTCGTATGCAAAAAGTGTTTGGAATTTTATTTTGCATATAAAAGCAATTTTTAATTATTTTTTTTTTAATAAAAACCGAGTCTTACCATATATTGACCGAGACCTCGAACGAGCTTTTATGCGACTCTGCATACAGTTAACGCTCGTATGAAGCTTCTATTTAAGAAATTGACTTGAATTTTTAATACTAAATAGAGCTTTCAACTATACTTACGATACTATACAAAAAAATTAAAAATTAAAAAATAAAAGTATTTTTTTTTCAAAACACGTTTAGTGTGATGAGTCGATCGACCCACCATACATACGCTCATAAGATTTTCAATATAGTTAAGGTCAGTGTGAGCTTATTTATACATATTTGAATTTCAAAATTTTGTGACAGTATAGAATTCTTAAGCATCCTGTGTATGTTTGTTAGCAAAATCCATTTTGTCAATTTTTTGCAAAATGGCGACAAGTATTAAAATTCAATCACTTATTACTCAGTAGTGTTCAATTTTGTCAAAAAGGTCTCTATACATGAAATGTTGAGAAGCCTAAAGCTCATCTAAGTAAAATATAAAAAATATATATTTTTGCTTGAAAACAAGCGATGTATCAGTTCGATCGTACCCCCATACTAGCCATTTTGAGACTTTCGGAAGAGTTAACGCTCTTAACTGCTTGGTTTCTAAGATTAAAATTTTAATGTTTAATATCGCATAGAACTAACGTGCAGCCCCTATACGTTATGTTTAAAAAAAATATATAAAATTTTTTTTCAAAATGGCGGCTATCGTAAAAATTCAAAGTGTCATAACTTTGCTAAATCAAATCCTACTGAAAAATGTCGTATGCAAAAAGTGTTTGGAATTTTATTTTGCATATAAAAGCAATTTTTAATTATTTTTTTTTTAATAAAAACCGAGTCTTACCATATATTGACCGAGACCTCGAACGAGCTTTTATGCGACTCTGCATACAGTTAACGCTCGTATGAAGCTTCTATTTAAGAAATTGACTTGAATTTTTTATACCAAATAGAGCTTTTAACTATACTTACGAAACTATACAAAAAAATTAAAAATTAAAAAATAAAAGTATTTTTTTTTCAAAACACGTTTAGTGTGATGAGTCGATCGACCCACCATACATACGCTCATAAGATTTTCAATATAGTTAAGGTCAGTGTGAGCTTATTTATACATATTTGAATTTCAAAATTTTGTGACAGTATAGAATTCTTAAGCATCCTGTGTATGTTTGTTAGCAAAATCCATTTTGTCAATTTTTTGCAAAATGGCGACAAGTATTAAAATTCAATCACTTATTACTCAGTAGTGTTCAATTTTGTCAAAAAGGTCTCTATACATGAAATGTTGAGAAGCCTAAAGCTCATCTAAGTAAAATATAAAAAATATATATTTTTGCTTGAAAACAAGCGATGTATCAGTTCGATCGTACCCCCATACTAGCCATTTTGAGACTTTCGGAAGAGTTAACGCTCTTAACTGCTTGGTTTCGAAGATTAAAATTTTAATTTTTAATATCGCATAGAACTAACGTGCAGCCCCTATACGTTATGTTTAAAAAAAATATATAAAATTTTTTTTCAAAATGGCGGCTATCGTAAAAATTCAAAGTGTCATAACTTTGCTAAATCAAATCCTACTGAAAAATGTCGTATGCAAAAAGTGTTTGGAATTTTATTTTGCATATAAAAGCAATTTTTAATTATTTTTTTTTTAATAAAAACCGAGTCTTACCATATATTGACCGAGACCTCGAACGAGCTTTTATGCGACTCTGCATACAGTTAACGCTCGTATGAAGCTTCTATTTAAGAAATTGACTTGAATTTTTTATACCAAATAGAGCTTTCAACTATACTTACGATACTATACAAAAAAATTAAAAATTAAAAAATAAAAGTATTTTTTTTTCAAAACACGTTTAGTGTGATGAGTCGATCGACCCACCATACATACGCTCATAAGATTTTCAATATAGTTAAGGTCAGTGTGAGCTTATTTATACATATTTGAATTTCAAAATTTTGTGACAGTATAGAATTCTTAAGCATCCTGTGTATGTTTGTTAGCAAAATCCATTTTGTCAATTTTTTGCAAAATGGCGACAAGTATTAAAATTCAATCACTTATTACTCAGTAGTGTTCAATTTTGTCAAAAAGGTCTCTATACATGAAATGTTGAGAAGCCTAAAGCTCATCTAAGTAAAATATAAAAAATATATATTTTTGCTTGAAAACAAGCGATGTATCAGTTCGATCGTACCCCCATACTAGCCATTTTGAGACTTTCGGAAGAGTTAACGCTCTTAACTGCTTGGTTTCGAAGATTAAAATTTTAATTTTTAATATCGCATAGAACTAACGTGCAGCCCCTATACGTTATGTTTAAAAAAAATATATAAAATTTTTTTTCAAAATGGCGGCTATCGTAAAAATTCAAAGTGTCATAACTTTGCTAAATCAAATCCTACTGAAAAATGTCGTATGCAAAAAGTGTTTGGAATTTTATTTTGCATATAAAAGCAATTTTTAATTATTTTTTTTTTAATAAAAACCGAGTCTTACCATATATTGACCGAGACCTCGAACGAGCTTTTATGCGACTCTGCATACAGTTAACGCTCGTATGAAGCTTCTATTTAAGAAATTGACTTGAATTTTTTATACCAAATAGAGCTTTCAACTATACTTACGATACTATACAAAAAAATTAAAAATTAAAAAATAAAAGTATTTTTTTTTCAAAACACGTTTAGTGTGATGAGTCGATCGACCCACCATACATACGCTCATAAGATTTTCAATATAGTTAAGGTCAGTGTGAGCTTATTTATACATATTTGAATTTCAAAATTTTGTGACAGTATAGAATTCTTAAGCATCCTGTGTATGTTTGTTAGCAAAATCCATTTTGTCAATTTTTTGCAAAATGGCGACAAGTATTAAAATTCAATCACTTATTACTCAGTAGTGTTCAATTTTGTCAAAAAGGTCTCTATACATGAAATGTTGAGAAGCCTAAAGCTCATCTAAGTAAAATATAAAAAATATATATTTTTGCTTGAAAACAAGCGATGTATCAGTTCGATCGTACCCCCATACTAGCCATTTTGAGACTTTCGGAAGAGTTAACGCTCTTAACTGCTTGGTTTCTAAGATTAAAATTTTAATTTTTAATATCGCATAGAACTAACGTGCAGCCCCTATACGTTATGTTTAAAAAAAATATATAAAATTTTTTTTCAAAATGGCGGCTATCGTAAAAATTCAAAGTGTCATAACTTTGCTAAATCAAATCCTACTGAAAAATGTCGTATGCAAAAAGTGTTTGGAATTTTATTTTGCATATAAAAGCAATTTTTAATTATTTTTTTTTTTTTAAAAACCGAGTCTTACCATATATTGACCGAGACCTCGAACGAGCTTTTATGCGACTCTGCATACAGTTAACGCTCGTATGAAGCTTCTATTTAAGAAATTGACTTGAATTTTTTATACCAAATAGAGCTTTCAACTATACTTACGATACTATACAAAAAAATTTAAAATTAAAAAATAAAAGTATTTTTTTTTCAAAACACGTTTAGTGTGATGAGTCGATCGACCCACCATACATACGCTCATAAGATTTTCAATATAGTTAAGGTCAGTGTGAGCTTATTTATACATATTTGAATTTCAAAATTTTGTGACAGTATAGAATTCTTAAGCATCCTGTGTATGTTTGTTAGCAAAATCCATTTTGTCAATTTTTTGCAAAATGGCGACAAGTATTAAAATTCAATCACTTATTACTCAGTAGTGTTCAATTTTGTCAAAAAGGTCTCTATACATGAAATGTTGAGAAGCCTAAAGCTCATCTAAGTAAAATATAAAAAATATATATTTTTGCTTGAAAACAAGCGATGTATCAGTTCGATCGTACCCCTATACTAGCCATTTTGAGACTTTCGGAAGAGTTAACGCTCTTAACTGCTTGGTTTCGAAGATTAAAATTTTAATTTTTATTATCGCATAGAACTAACGTGCAGCCCCTATACGTTATGTTTAAAAATAATATATAAAATTTTTTTTCAAAATGGCGGCTATCGTAAAAATTCAAAGTGTCATAACTTTGCTAAATCAAATCCTACTGAAAAATGTCGTATGCAAAAAGTGTTTGGAATTTTATTTTGCATATAAAAGCAATTTTTAATTATTTTTTTTTTAATAAAAACCGAGTCTTACCATATATTGACCGAGACCTCGAACGAGCTTTTATGCGACTCTGCATACAGTTAACGCTCGTATGAAGCTTCTATTTAAGAAATTGACTTGAATTTTTTATATCAAATAGAGCTTTCAACTATACTTACGATACTGTACAAAAAAATTAAAAATTAAAAAATAAAAGTATTTTTTTTTCAAAACACGTTTAGTGTGATGAGTCGATCGACCCACCATACATACGCTCATAAGATTTTCAATATAGTTAAGGTCAGTGTGAGCTTATTTATACATATTTGAATTTCAAAATTTTGTGACAGTATAGAATTCTTAAGCATCCTGTGTATGTTTGTTAGCAAAATCCATTTTGTCAATATTTTGCAAAATGGCGACAAGTATTAAAATTCAATCACTTATTACTCAGTAGTGTTCAATTTTGTCAAAAAGGTCTCTATACATGAAATGTTGAGAAGCCTAAAGCTCATCTAAGTAAAATATAAAAAATATATATTTTTGCTTGAAAACAAGCGATGTATCAGTTCGATCGTACCCCCATACTAGCTATTTTGAGACTTTCGGAAGAGTTAACGCTCTTAACTGCTTGGTTTCGAAGATTAAAATTTTAATTTTTAATATCGCATAGAACTAACGTGCAGCCCCTATACGTTATGTTTAAAAAAAATATATAAATTTTTTTTTCAAAATGGCGGCTATCGTAAAAATTCAAAGTGTCATAACTTTGCTAAATCAAATCATACTGAAAAATGTCGTATGCAAAAAGTGTTTGGAATTTTATTTTGCATATAAAAGCAATTTTTAATTATTTTTTTTTTAATAAAAACCGAGTCTTACCATATATTGACCGAGACCTCGAACGAGCTTTTATGCGACTCTGCATACAGTTTACGCTCGTATGAAGCTTCTATTTAAGAAATTTACTTGAATTTTTTATACCAAATAGAGCTTTCAACTATACTTACGATACTATACAAAAAAATTAAAAATTAAAAAATAAAAGTATTTTTTTTTCAAAACACGTTTAGTGTGATGAGTCGATCGACCCACCATACATACGCTCATAAGATTTTCAATATAGTTAAGGTCAGTGTGAGCTTATTTATACATATTTGAATTTCAAAATTTTGTGACAGTATAGAATTCTTAAGCATCCTGTGTATGTTTGTTAGCAAAATCCATTTTGTCAATTTTTTGCAAAATGGCGACAAGTATTAAAATTCAATCACTTATTACTCAGTAGTGTTCAATTTTGTCAAAAAGGTCTCTATACATGAAATGTTGAGAAGCCTAAAGCTCATCTAAGTAAAATATAAAAAATATATATTTTTGCTTGAAAACAAGCGATGTATCAGTTCGATCGTACCCCCATACTAGCCATTTTGAGACTTTCGGAAGAGTTAACGCTCTTAACTGCTTGGTTTCGAAGATTAAAATTTTAATTTTTAATATCGCATAGAACTAACGTGCAGCCCCTATACGTTATGTTTAAAAAAAATATATAAAATTTTTTTTCAAAATACCGGCTATCGTAAAAATTCAAAGTGTCATAACTTTGCTAAATCAAATCCTACTGAAAAATGTCGTATGCAAAAAGTGTTTGGAATTTTATTTTGCATATAAAAGCAATTTTTAATTATTTTTTTTTTAATAAAAACCGAGTCTTACCATATATTGACCGAGACCTCGAACGAGCTTTTATGCGACTCTGCATACAGTTAACGCTCGTATGAAGCTTCTATTTAAGAAATTGACTTGAATTTTTAATACTAAATAGAGCTTTCAACTATACTTACGATACTATACAAAAAAATTAAAAATTAAAAAATAAAAGTATTTTTTTTTCAAAACACGTTTAGTGTGATGAGTCGATCGACCCACCATACATACGCTCATAAGATTTTCAATATAGTTAAGGTCAGTGTGAGCTTATTTATACATATTTGAATTTCAAAATTTTGTGACAGTATAGAATTCTTAAGCATCCTGTGTATGTTTGTTAGCAAAATCCATTTTGTCAATTTTTTGCAAAATGGCGACAAGTATTAAAATTCAATCACTTATTACTCAGTAGTGTTCAATTTTGTCAAAAAGGTCTCTATACATGAAATGTTGAGAAGCCTAAAGCTCATCTAAGTAAAATATAAAAAATATATATTTTTGCTTGAAAACAAGCGATGTATCAGTTCGATCGTACCCCCATACTAGCCATTTTGAGACTTTCGGAAGAGTTAACGCTCTTAACTGCTTGGTTTCTAAGATTAAAATTTTAATGTTTAATATCGCATAGAACTAACGTGCAGCCCCTATACGTTATGTTTAAAAAAAATATATAAAATTTTTTTTCAAAATGGCGGCTATCGTAAAAATTCAAAGTGTCATAACTTTGCTAAATCAAATCCTACTGAAAAATGTCGTATGCAAAAAGTGTTTGGAATTATATTTTGCATATAAAAGCAATTTTTAATTATTTTTTTTTTAATAAAAACCGAGTCTTACCATATATTGACCGAGACCTCGAACGAGCTTTTATGCGACTCTGCATACAGTTAACGCTCGTATGAAGCTTCTATTTAAGAAATTGACTTGAATTTTTTATACCAAATAGAGCTTTCAACTATACTTACGATACTGTACAAAAAAATTAAAAATTAAAAAATAAAAGTATTTTTTTTTCAAAACACGTTTAGTGTGATGAGTCGATCGACCCACCATACATACGCTCATAAGATTTTCAATATAGTTAAGGTCAGTGTGAGCTTATTTATACATATTTGAATTTCAAAATTTTGTGACAGTATAGAATTCTTAAGCATCCTGTGTATGTTTGTTAGCAAAATCCATTTTGTCAATTTTTTGCAAAATGGCGACAAGTATTAAAATTCAATCACTTATTACTCAGTAGTGTTCAATTTTGTCAAAAAGGTCTCTATACATGAAATGTTGAGAAGCCTAAAGCTCATCTAAGTAAAATATAAAAAATATATATTTTTGCTTGAAAACAAGCGATGTATCAGTTCGATCGTACCCCCATACTAGCTATTTTGAGACTTTCGGAAGAGTTAACGCTCTTAACTGCTTGGTTTCGAAGATTAAAATTTTAATTTTTAATATCGCATAGAACTAACGTGCAGCCCCTATACGTTATGTTTAAAAAAAATATATAAATTTTTTTTTCAAAATGGCGGCTATCGTAAAAATTCAAAGTGTCATAACTTTGCTAAATCAAATCTTACTGAAAAATGTCGTATGCAAAAAGTGTTTGGAATTTTATTTTGCATATAAAAGCAATTTTTAATTATTTTTTTTTTAATAAAAACCGAGTCTTACCATATATTGACCGAGACCTCGAACGAGCTTTTATGCGACTCTGCATACAGTTTACGCTCGTATGAAGCTTCTATTTAAGAAATTGACTTGAATTTTTTATACCAAATAGAGCTTTCAACTATACTTACGATACTATACAAAAAAATTAAAAATTAAAAAATAAAAGTATTTTTTTTTCAAAACACGTTTAGTGTGATGAGTCGATCGACCCACCATACATACGCTCATAAGATTTTCAATATAGTTAAGGTCAGTGTGAGCTTATTTATACATATTTGAATTTCAAAATTTTGTGACAGTATAGAATTCTTAAGCATCCTGTGTATGTTTGTTAGCAAAATCCATTTTGTCAATTTTTTGCAAAATGGCGGCAAGTATTAAAATTCAATCACTTATTACTCAGTAGTGTTCAATTTTGTCAAAAAGGTCTCTAAACATGAAATGTTGAGAAGCCTAAAGCTCATCTAAGTAAAATATAAAAAATATATATTTTTGCTTGAAAACAAGCGATGTATCAGTTCGATCGTACCCCCATACTAGCCATTTTGAGACTTTCGGAAGAGTTAACGCTCTTAACTGCTTGGTTTCGAAGATTAAAATTTTAATTTTTAATATCGCATAGAACTAACGTGCAGCCCCTATACGTTATGTTTAAAAAAAATATATAAAATTTTTTTTCAAAATGGCGGCTATCGTAAAAATTCAAAGTGTCATAACTTTGCTAAATCAAATCCTACTGAAAAATGTCGTATGCAAAAAGTGTTTGGAATTTTATTTTGCATATAAAAGCAATTTTTAATTATTTTTTTTTTAATAAAAACCGAGTCTTACCATATATTGACCGAGACCTCGAACGAGCTTTTATGCGACTCTGCATACAGTTAACGCTCGTATGAAGCTTCTATTTAAGAAATTGATTTGAATTTTTTATACCAAATAGAGCTTTCAACTATACTTACGATACTATACAAAAAAATTAAAAATTAAAAAATAAAAGTATTTTTTTTTCAAAACACGTTTAGTGTGATGAGTCGATCGACCCACCATACATACGCTCATAAGATTTTCAATATAGTTAAGGTCAGTGTGAGCTTATTTGTACATATTTGAATTTCAAAATTTTGTGACAGTATAGAATTCTTAAGCATCCTGTGTATGTTTGTTAGCAAAATCCATTTTGTCAATTTTTTGCAAAATGGCGACAAGTATTAAAATTCAATCACTTATTACTCAGTAGTGTTCAATTTTGTCAAAAAGGTCTCTATACATGAAATGTTGAGAAGCCTAAAGCTCATCTAAGTAAAATATAAAAAATATATATTTTTGCTTGAAAACAAGCGATGTATCAGTTCGATCGTACCCCCATACTAGCCATTTTGAGACTTTCGGAAGAGTTAACGCTCTTAACTGCTTGGTTTCGAAGATTAAAATTTTAATTTTTAATATCGCATAGAACTAACGTGCAGCCCCTATACGTTATGTTTAAAAAAAATATATAAAATTTTTTTTCAAAATGGCGGCTATCGTAAAAATTCAAAGTGTCATAACTTTGCTAAATCAAATCCTACTGAAAAATGTCGTATGCAAAAAGTGTTTGGAATTTTATTTTGCATATAAAAGCAATTTTTAATTATTTTTTTTTTAATAAAAACCGAGTCTTACCATATATTGACCGAGACCTCGAACGAGCTTTTATGCGACTCTGCATACAGTTAACGCTCGTATGAAGCTTCTATATAAGAAATTGACTTGAATTTTTTATACCAAATAGAGCTTTCAACTATACTTACGATACTATACAAAAAAATTAAAAATTAAAAAATAAAAGTATTTTTTTTTCAAAACACGTTTAGTGTGATGAGTCGATCGACCCACCATACATACGCTCATAAGATTTTCAATATAGTTAAGGTCAGTGTGAGCTTATTTATACATATTTGAATTTCAAAATTTTGTGACAGTATAGAATTCTTAAGCATCCTGTGTATGTTTGTTAGCAAAATCCATTTTGTCAATTTTTTGCAAAATGGCGACAAGTATTAAAATTCAATCACTTATTACTCAGTAGTGTTCAATTTTGTCAAAAAGGTCTCTATACATGAAATGTTGAGAAGCCTAAAGCTCATCTAAGTAAAATATAAAAAATATATATTTTTGCTTGAAAACAAGCGATGTATCAGTTCGATCGTACCCCCATACTAGCCATTTTGAGACTTTCGGAAGAGTTAACGCTCTTAACTGCTTGGTTTCGAAGATTAAAATTTTAATTTTCAATATCGCATAAAACTAACGTGCAGCCCCTATACGTTATGCTTAAAAAAAATATATAAAATTTTTTTTCAAAATGGCGGCTATCGTAAAAATTCAAAGTGTCATAACTTTGCTAAATCAAATCCTACTGAAAAATGTCGTATGCAAAAAGTGTTTGGAATTTTATTTTGCATATAAAAGCAATTTTTAATTATTTTTTTTTTAATAAAAACCGAGTCTTACCATATATTGACCGAGACCTCGAACGAGCTTTTATGCGACTCTGCATACAGTTAACGCTCGTATGAAGCTTCTATTTAAGAAATTGACTTGAATTTTTTATACCAAATAGAGCTTTCAACTATACTTACAATACTATACAAAAAAATTAAAAATTAAAAAATAAAAGTATTTTTTTTTCAAAACACGTTTAGTGTGATGAGTCGATCGACCCACCATACATACGCTCATAAGATTTTCAATATAGTTAAGGTCAGTGTGAGCTTATTTATACATATTTGAATTTCAAAATTTTGTGACAGTATAGAATTCTTAAGCATCCTGTGTATGTTTGTTAGCAAAATTCATTTTGTCAATTTTTTGCAAAATGGCGACAAGTATTAAAATTCAATCACTTATTACTCAGTAGTGTTCAATTTTGTCAAAAAGGTCTCTATACATGAAATGTTGAGAAGCCTAAAGCTCATCTAAGTAAAATATAAAAAATATATATTTTTGCTTGAAAACAAGCGATGTATCAGTTCGATCGTACCCCCATACTAGCCATTTTGAGACTTTCGGAAGAGTTAACGCTCTTAACTGCTTGGTTTCGAAGATTAAAATTTTAATTTTTAATATCGCATAGAACTAACGTGCAGCCTCTATACGTTATGTTTAAAAAAAATATATAAAATTTTTTTTTAAAATGGCGGCTATCGTAAAAATTCAAAGTGTCATAACTTTGCTAAATCAAATCCTACTGAAAAATGTCGTATGCAAAAAGTGTTTGGAATTTTATTTTGCATATAAAAGCAATTTTTAATTATTTTTTTTTTATTAAAAACCGAGTCTTACCATATATTGACCGAGACCTCGAACGAGCTTTTATGCGACTCTGCATACAGTTAACGCTCGTATGAAGCTTCTATTTAAGAAATTGACTTGAATTTTTTATACCAAATAGAGCTTTCAACTATACTTACGATACTATACAAAAAAATTAAAAATTAAAAAATAAAAGTATTTTTTTTTCAAAACACGTTTAGTGTGATGAGTCGATCGACCCACCATACATACGCTCATAAGATTTTCAATATAGTTAAGGTCAGTGTGAGCTTATTTATACATATTTGAATTTCAAAATTTTGTGACAGTATAGAATTCTTAAGCATCCTGTGTATGTTTGTTAGCAAAATCCATTTTGTCAATTTTTTGCAAAATGGCGACAAGTATTAAAATTCAATCACTTATTACTCAGTAGTGTTCAATTTTGTCAAAAAGGTCTCTATACATGAAATGTTGAGAAGCCTAAAGCTCATCTAAGTAAAATATAAAAAATATATATTTTTGCTTGAAAACAAGCGATGTATCAGTTCGATCGTACCCCCATACTAGCCATTTTGAGACTTTCGGAAGAGTTAACGCTCTTAACTGCTTGGTTTCTAAGATTAAAATTTTAATTTTTAATATCGCATAGAACTAACGTGCAGCCCCTATACGTTATGTTTAAAAAAAATATATAAAATTTTTTTTCAAAATGGCGGCTATCGTAAAAATTCAAAAAGTCATAACTTTGCTGAATCAAATCCTACTGAAAAATGTCGTATGCAAAAAGTGTTTGGAATTTTATTTTGCATATAAAAGCAATTTTTAATTATTTTTTTTTTAATAAAAACCGAGTCTTACCATATATTGACCGAGACCTCGAACGAGCTTTTATGCGACTCTGCATACAGTTAACGCTCGTATGAAGCTTCTATTTAAGAAATTGACTTGAATTTTTTATACCAAATAGAGCTTTCAACTATACTTACGATACTATACAAAAAAATTTAAAATTAAAAAATAAAAGTATTTTTTTTTCAAAACACGTTTAGTGTGATGAGTCGATCGACCCACCATACATACGCTCATAAGATTTTCAATATAGTTAAGGTCAGTGTGAGCTTATTTATACATATTTGAATTTCAAAATTTTGTGACAGTATAGAATTCTTAAGCATCCTGTGTATGTTTGTTAGCAAAATCCATTTTGTCAATTTTTTGCAAAATGGCGACAAGTATTAAAATTCAATCACTTATTACTCAGTAGTGTTCAATTTTGTCAAAAAGGTCTCTATACATGAAATGTTGAGAAGCCTAAAGCTCATCTAAGTAAAATATAAAAAATATATATTTTTGCTTGAAAACAAGCGATGTATCAGTTCGATCGTACCCCCATACTAGCCATTTTGAGACTTTCGGAAGAGTTAACGCTCTTAACTGCTTGGTTTCGAAAATTAAAATTTTAATTTTTAATATCGCATAGAACTAACGTGCAGCCCCTATACGTTATGTTTAAAAAAAATATATAAAATTTTTTTTCAAAATAGCGGCTATCGTAAAAATTCAAAGTGTCATAACTTTGCTAAATCAAATCCTACTGAAAAATGTCGTATGCAAAAAGTGTTTGGAATTTTATTTTGCATATAAAAACAATTTTTAATTATTTTTTTTTTAATAAAAACCGAGTCTTACCATATATTGACCGAGACCTCGAACGAGCTTTTATGCGACTCTGCATACAGTTAACGCTCGTATGAAGCTTCTATTTAAGAAATTGACTTGAATTTTTTATACCAAATAGAGCTTTCAACTATACTTACGATACTATACAAAAAAATTAAAAATTAAAAAATAAAAGTATTTTTTTTTCAAAACACGTTTAGTGTGATGAGTCGATCGACCCACCATACATACGCTCATAAGATTTTCAATATAGTTAAGGTCAGTGTGAGCTTATTTATACATATTTGAATTTCAAAATTTTGTGACAGTATAGAATTCTTAAGCATCCTGTGTATGTTTGTTAGCAAAATCCATTTTGTCAATTTTTTGCAAAATGGCGACAAGTATTAAAATTCAATCACTTATTACTCAGTAGTGTTCAATTTTGTCAAAAAGGTCTCTATACATGAAATGTTGAGAAGCCTAAAGCTCATCTAAGTAAAATATAAAAAATATATATTTTTGCTTGAAAACAAGCGATGTATCAGTTCGATCGTACCCCCATACTAGCCATTTTGAGACTTTCGGAAGAGTTAACGCTCTTAACTGCTTGGTTTCTAAGATTAAAATTTTAATTTTTAATATCGCATAGAACTAACGTGCAGCCCCTATACGTTATGTTTAAAAAAAATATATAAAATTTTTTTTCAAAATGGCGGCTATCGTAAAAATTCAAAGTGTCATAACTTTGCTAAATCAAATCCTACTGAAAAATGTCGTATGCAAAAAGTGTTTGGAATTTTATTTTGCATATAAAAGCAATTTTTAATTATTTTTTTTTTAATAAAAACCGAGTCTTACCATATATTGACCGAGACCTCGAACGAGCTTTTATGCGACTCTGCATACAGTTAACGCTCGTATGAAGCTTCTATTTAAGAAATTGACTTGAATTTTTTATACCAAATAGAACTTTCAACTATACTTACGATACTATACAAAAAAATTTAAAATTAAAAAATAAAAGTATTTTTTTTTCAAAACACGTTTAGTGTGATGAGTCGATCGACCCACCATACATACGCTCATAAGATTTTCAATATAGTTAAGGTCAGTGTGAGCTTATTTATACATATTTGAATTTCAAAATTTTGTGACAGTATAGAATTCTTAAGCATCCTGTGTATGTTTGTTAGCAAAATCCATTTTGTCAATTTTTTGCAAAATGGCGACAAGTATTAAAATTCAATCACTTATTACTCAGTAGTGTTCAATTTTGTCAAAAAGGTCTCTATACATGAAATGTTGAGAAGCCTAAAGCTCATCTAAGTAAAATATAAAAAATATATATTTTTGCTTGAAAACAAGCGATGTATCAGTTCGATCGTACCCCCATACTAGCCATTTTGAGACTTTCGGAAGAGTTAACGCTCTTAACTGCTTGGTTTCGAAGATTAAAATTTTAATTTTTAATATCGCATAGAACTAACGTGCAGCCCCTATACGTTATGTTTAAAAAAAATATATAAAATTTTTTTTCAAAATGGCGGCTATCGTAAAATCTCAAAGTGTCATAACTTTGCTAAATCAAATCCTACTGAAAAATGTCGTAAGCAAAAAGTGTTTGGAATTTTATTTTGCATATAAAAGCAATTCTTAATTATTTTTTTTTTAATAAAAACCGAGTCTTACCATATATTGACCGAGACCTCGAACGAGCTTTTATGCGACTCTGCATACAGTTAACGCTCGTATGAAGCTTCTATTTAAGAAATTGACTTGAATTTTTTATACCAAATAGAGCTTTCAACTATACTTACGATACTATACAAAAAAATTAAAAATTAAAAAATAAAAGTATTTTTTTTTCAAAACACGTTTAGTGTGATGAGTCGATCGACCCACCATACATACGCTCATAAGATTTTCAATATAGTTAAGGTCAGTGTGAGCTTATTTATACATATTTGAATTTCAAAATTTTGTGACAGTATAGAATTCTTAAGCATCCTGTGTATGTTTGTTAGCAAAATCCATTTTGTCAATTTTTTGCAAAATGGCGACAAGTATTAAAATTCAATCACTTATTACTCAGTAGTGTTCAATTTTGTCAAAAAGGTCTCTATACATGAAATGTTGAGAAGCCTAAAGCTCATCTAAGTAAAATATAAAAAATATATATTTTTGCTTGAAAACAAGCGATGTATCAGTTCGATCGTACCCCCATACTAGCCATTTTGAGACTTTCGGAAGAGTTAACGCTCTTAACTGCTTGGTTTCTAAGATTAAAATTTTAATTTTTAATATCGCATAGAACTAACGTGCAGCCCCTATACGTTATGTTTAAAAAAAATATATAAAATTTTTTTTCAAAATGGCGGCTATCGTAAAAATTCAAAGTGTCATAACTTTGCTAAATCAAATCCTACTGAAAAATGTCGTATGCAAAAAGTGTTTGGAATTTTATTTTGCATATAAAAGCAATTTTTAATTATTTTTTTTTTAATAAAAACCGAGTCTTACCATATATTGACCGAGACCTCGAACGAGCTTTTATGCGACTCTGCATACAGTTAACGCTCGTATGAAGCTTCTATTTAAGAAATTGACTTGAATTTTTTATACCAAATAGAACTTTCAACTATACTTACGATACTATACAAAAAAATTTAAAATTAAAAAATAAAAGTATTTTTTTTTCAAAACACGTTTAGTGTGATGAGTCGATCGACCCACCATACATACGCTCATAAGATTTTCAATATAGTTAAGGTCAGTGTGAGCTTATTTATACATATTTGAATTTGAAAATTTTGTGACAGTATAGAATTCTTAAGCATCCTGTGTATGTTTGTTAGCAAAATCCATTTTGTCAATTTTTTGCAAAATGGCGACAAGTATTAAAATTCAATCACTTATTACTCAGTAGTGTTCAATTTTGTCAAAAAGGTCTCTATACATGAAATGTTGAGAAGCCTAAAGCTCATCTAAGTAAAATATAAAAAATATATATTTTTGCTTGAAAACAAGCGATGTATCAGTTCGATCGTACCCCCATACTAGCCATTTTGAGACTTTCGGAAGAGTTAACGCTCTTAACTGCTTGGTTTCGAAGATTGAAATTTTAATTTTTAATATCGCATAGAACTAACGTGCAGCCCCTATACGTTATGTTTAAAAAAAATATATAAAATTTTTTTTCAAAATGGCGGCTATCGTAAAAATTCAAAGTGTCATAACTCTGCTAAATCAAATCCTTCTGAAAAATGTCGTATGAAAAAAGTGTTTGGAATTTTATTTTGCATATAAAAGCAATTTTTAATTATTTTTTTTTTAATAAAAACCGAGTCTTACCATATATTGACCGAGACCTCGAACGAGCTTTTATGCGACTCTGCATACAGTTAACGCTCGTATGAAGCTTCTATTTAAGAAATTGACTTGAATTTTTTATACCAAATAGAGCTTTCAACTATACTTACGATACTATACAAAAAAATTAAAAATTAAAAAATAAAAGTATTTTTTTTTCAAAACACGTTTAGTGTGATGAGTCGATCGACCCACCATACATACGCTCATAAGATTTTCAATATAGTTAAGGTCAGTGTGAGCTTATTTATACATATTTGAATTTCAAAATTTTGTGACAGTATAGAATTCTTAAGCATCCTGTGTATGTTTGTTAGCAAAATCCATTTTGTCAATTTTTTGCAAAATGGCGACAAGTATTAAAATTCAATCACTTATTACTCAGTAGTGTTCAATTTTGTCAAAAAGGTCTCTATACATGAAATGTTGAGAAGCCTAAAGCTCATCTAAGTAAAATATAAAAAATATATATTTTTGCTTGAAAACAAGCGATGTATCAGTTCGATCGTACCCCCATACTAGCCATTTTGAGACTTTCGGAAGAGTTAACGCTCTTAACTGCTTGGTTTCGAAGATTTAAATTTTAATTTTTGATATCGCATAGAACTAACGTGCAGCCCCTATACGTTATGTTTAAAAAAAATATATAAAATTTTATTTCATAATGGCGGCTATCGTAAAAACTCAAAGTGTCATAACTTTGCTAAATCAAATCCTACTGAAAAATGTCGTATGCAAAAAGTGTTAGGAATTTTATTTTGCATATAAAAGCAATGTTTAATTATTATTTTTTTAATAAAAACCGAGTCTTACCATATATTGACCGAGACCTCGAACGAGCTTTTATGCGACTCTGCATACAGTTAACGCTCGTATGAAGCTTCTATTTAAAAAATTGACTTGAATTTTTTATACCAAATAGAGCTTTCAACTATACTTACGATACTATACAAAAAAATTAAAAATTAAAAAATAAAAGTATTTTTTTTTCAAAACACGTTTAGTGTGATGAGTCGATCGACCCACCATACATACGCTCATAAGATTTTCAATATAGTTAAGGTCAGTGTGAGCTTATTTATACATATTTGAATTTCAAAATTTTGTGACAGTATAGAATTCTTAAGCATCCTGTGTATGTTTGTTAGCAAAATCCATTTTGTCAATTTTTTGCAAAATGGCGACAAGTATTAAAATTCAATCACTTATTACTCAGTAGTGTTCAATTTTGTCAAAAAGGTCTCTATACATGAAATGTTGAGAAGCCTAAAGCTCATCTAAGTAAAATATAAAAAATATATATTTTTGCTTGAAAACAAGCGATGTATCAGTTCGATCGTACCCCCATACTAGCCATTTTGAGACTTTCGGAAGAGTTAACGCTCTTAACTGCTTGGTTTCGAAGATTAAAATTTTAATTTTTAATATCGCATAGAACTAACGTGCAGCCTCTATACGTTATGTTTAAAAAAAATATATAAAATTTTTTTTCAAAATGGCGGCTATCGTAAAAATTCAAAGTGTCATAACTTTGCTAAATCAAATCCTACTGAAAAATGTCGTATGCAAAAAGTGTTTGGAATTTTATTTTGCATATAAAAGCAATTTTTAATTATTTTTTTTTTATTAAAAACCGAGTCTTACCATATATTGACCGAGACCTCGAACGAGCTTTTATGCGACTCTGCATACAGTTAACGCTCGTATGAAGCTTCTATTTAAGAAATTGACTTGAATTTTTTATACCAAATAGAGCTTTCAACTATACTTACGATACTATACAAAAAAATTAAAAATTAAAAAATAAAAGTATTTTTTTTTCAAAACACGTTTAGTGTGATGAGTCGATCGACCCACCATACATACGCTCATAAGATTTTCAATATAGTTAAGGTCAGTGTGAGCTTATTTATACATATTTGAATTTCAAAATTTTGTGACAGTATAGAATTCTTAAGCATCCTGTGTATGTTTGTTAGCAAAATCCATTTTGTCAATTTTTTGCAAAATGGCGACAAGTATTAAAATTCAATCACTTATTACTCAGTAGTGTTCAATTTTGTCAAAAAGGTCTCTATACATGAAATGTTGAGAAGCCTAAAGCTCATCTAAGTAAAATATAAAAAATATATATTTTTGCTTGAAAACAAGCGATGTATCAGTTCGATCGTACCCCCATACTAGCCATTTTGAGACTTTCGGAAGAGTTAACGCTCTTAACTGCTTGGTTTCTAAGATTAAAATTTTAATTTTTAATATCGCATAGAACTAACGTGCAGCCCCTATACGTTATGTTTAAAAAAAATATATAAAATTTTTTTTCAAAATGGCGGCTATCGTAAAAATTCAAAGTGTCATAACTTTGCTAAATCAAATCCTACTGAAAAATGTCGTATGCAAAAAGTGTTTGGAATTTTATTTTGCATATAAAAGCAATTTTTAATTATTTTTTTTTTAATAAAAACCGAGTCTTACCATATATTGACCGAGACCTCGAACGAGCTTTTATGCGACTCTGCATACAGTTAACGCTCGTATGAAGCTTCTATTTAAGAAATTGACTTGAATTTTTTATACCAAATAGAGCTTTCAACTATACTTACGATACTATACAAAAAAATTTAAAATTAAAAAATAAAAGTATTTTTTTTTCAAAACACGTTTAGTGTGATGAGTCGATCGACCCACCATACATACGCTCATAAGATTTTCAATATAGTTAAGGTCAGTGTGAGCTTATTTATACATATTTGAATTTCAAAATTTTGTGACAGTATAGAATTCTTAAGCATCCTGTGTATGTTTGTTAGCAAAATCCATTTTGTCAATTTTTTGCAAAATGGCGACAAGTATTAAAATTCAATCACTTATTACTCAGTAGTGTTCAATTTTGTCAAAAAGGTCTCTATACATGAAATGTTGAGAAGCCTAAAGCTCATCTAAGTAAAATATAAAAAATATATATTTTTGCTTGAAAACAAGCGATGTATCAGTTCGATCGTACCCCCATACTAGCCATTTTGAGACTTTCGGAAGAGTTAACGCTCTTAACTGCTTGGTTTCGAAAATTAAAATTTTAATTTTTAATATCGCATAGAACTAACGTGCAGCCCCTATACGTTATGTTTAAAAAAAATATATAAAATTTTTTTTCAAAATAGCGGCTATCGTAAAAATTCAAAGTGTCATAACTTTGCTAAATCAAATCCTACTGAAAAATGTCGTATGCAAAAAGTGTTTGGAATTTTATTTTGCATATAAAAGCAATTTTTAATTATTTTTTTTTTAATAAAAACCGAGTCTTACCATATATTGACCGAGACCTCGAACGAGCTTTTATGCGACTCTGCATACAGTTAACGCTCGTATGAAGCTTCTATTTAAGAAATTGACTTGAATTTTTTATACCAAATAGAGCTTTCAACTATACTTACGATACTATACAAAAAAATTAAAAATTAAAAAATAAAAGTATTTTTTTTTCAAAACACGTTTAGTGTGATGAGTCGATCGACCCACCATACATACGCTCATAAGATTTTCAATATAGTTAAGGTCAGTGTGAGCTTATTTATACATATTTGAATTTCAAAATTTTGTGACAGTATAGAATTCTTAAGCATCCTGTGTATGTTTGTTAGCAAAATCCATTTTGTCAATTTTTTGCAAAATGGCGACAAGTATTAAAATTCAATCACTTATTACTCAGTAGTGTTCAATTTTGTCAAAAAGGTCTCTATACATGAAATGTTGAGAAGCCTAAAGCTCATCTAAGTAAAATATAAAAAATATATATTTTTGCTTGAAAACAAGCGATGTATCAGTTCGATCGTACCCCCATACTAGCCATTTTGAGACTTTCGGAAGAGTTAACGCTCTTAACTGCTTGGTTTCTAAGATTAAAATTTTAATTTTTAATATCGCATAGAACTAACGTGCAGCCCCTATACGTTATGTTTAAAAAAAATATATAAAATTTTTTTTCAAAATGGCGGCTATCGTAAAAATTCAAAGTGTCATAACTTTGCTAAATCAAATCCTACTGAAAAATGTCGTATGCAAAAAGTGTTTGGAATTTTATTTTGCATATAAAAGCAATTTTTAATTATTTTTTTTTTAATAAAAACCGAGTCTTACCATATATTGACCGAGACCTCGAACGAGCTTTTATGCGACTCTGCATACAGTTAACGCTCGTATGAAGCTTCTATTTAAGAAATTGACTTGAATTTTTTATACCAAATAGAACTTTCAACTATACTTACGATACTATACAAAAAAATTTAAAATTAAAAAATAAAAGTATTTTTTTTTCAAAACACGTTTAGTGTGATGAGTCGATCGACCCACCATACATACGCTCATAAGATTTTCAATATAGTTAAGGTCAGTGTGAGCTTATTTATACATATTTGAATTTCAAAATTTTGTGACAGTATAGAATTCTTAAGCATCCTGTGTATGTTTGTTAGCAAAATCCATTTTGTCAATTTTTTGCAAAATGGCGACAAGTATTAAAATTCAATCACTTATTACTCAGTAGTGTTCAATTTTGTCAAAAAGGTCTCTATACATGAAATGTTGAGAAGCCTAAAGCTCATCTAAGTAAAATATAAAAAATATATATTTTTGCTTGAAAACAAGCGATGTATCAGTTCGATCGTACCCCCATACTAGCCATTTTGAGACTTTCGGAAGAGTTAACGCTCTTAACTGCTTGGTTTCGAAGATTAAAATTTTAATTTTTAATATCGCATAGAACTAACGTGCAGCCCCTATACGTTATGTTTAAAAAAAATATATAAAATTTTTTTTCAAAATGGCGGCTATCGTAAAATCTCAAAGTGTCATAACTTTGCTAAATCAAATCCTACTGAAAAATGTCGTAAGCAAAAAGTGTTTGGAATTTTATTTTGCATATAAAAGCAATTCTTAATTATTTTTTTTTTAATAAAAACCGAGTCTTACCATATATTGACCGAGACCTCGAACGAGCTTTTATGCGACTCTGCATACAGTTAACGCTCGTATGAAGCTTCTATTTAAGAAATTGACTTGAATTTTTTATACCAAATAGAGCTTTCAACTATACTTACGATACTATACAAAAAAATTAAAAATTAAAAAATAAAAGTATTTTTTTTTCAAAACACGTTTAGTGTGATGAGTCGATCGACCCACCATACATACGCTCATAAGATTTTCAATATAGTTAAGGTCAGTGTGAGCTTATTTATACATATTTGAATTTCAAAATTTTGTGACAGTATAGAATTCTTAAGCATCCTGTGTATGTTTGTTAGCAAAATCCATTTTGTCAATTTTTTGCAAAATGGCGACAAGTATTAAAATTCAATCACTTATTACTCAGTAGTGTTCAATTTTGTCATAAAGGTCTCTATACATGAAATGTTGAGAAGCCTAAAGCTCATCTAAGTAAAATATAAAAAATATATATTTTTGCTTGAAAACAAGCGATGTATCAGTTCGATCGTACCCCCATACTAGCCATTTTGAGACTTTCGGAAGAGTTAACGCTCTTAACTGCTTGGTTTCGAAGATTAAAATTTTAATTTTTAATATCGCATAGAACTAACGTGCAGCCCCTATACGTTATGTTTAAAAAAAATATATAAAATTTTTTTTCAAAATGGCGGCTATCGTAAAAATTCAAAGTGTCATAACTTTGCTAAATCAAATCCTACTGAAAAATGTCGTATGCAAAAAGTGTTTGGAATTTTATTTTGCATATAAAAGCAATTTTTAATTATTTTTTTTTTAATAAAAACCGAGTCTTACCATATATTGACCGAGACCTCGAACGAGCTTTTATGCGACTCTGCATACAGTTAACGCTCGTATGAAGCTTCTATTTAAGAAATTGACTTGAATTTTTTATACCTAATAGAGCTTTCAACTATACTTACGATACTATACAAAAAAATTAAAAATTAAAAAATAAAAGTATTTTTTTTTCAAAACACGTTTAGTGTGATGAGTCGATCGACCCACCATACATACGCTCATAAGATTTTCAATATAGTTAAGGTCAGTGTGAGCTTATTTATACATATTTGAATTTCAAAATTTTGTGACAGTATAGAATTCTTAAGCATCCTGTGTATGTTTGTTAGCAAAATCCATTTTGTTAATTTTTTGCAAAATGGCGACAAGTATTAAAATTCAATCACTTATTACTCAGTAGTGTTCAATTTTGTCAAAAAGGTCTCTATACATGAAATGTTGAGAAGCCTAAAGCTCATCTAAGTAAAATATAAAAAATATATATTTTTGCTTGAAAACAAGCGATGTATCAGTTCGATCGTACCCCCATACTAGCCATTTTGAGACTTTCGGAAGAGTTAACGCTCTTAACTGCTTGGTTTCGAAGATTAAAATTTTAATTTTTAATATCGCATAGAACTAACGTGCAGCCCCTATACGTTATGTTTAAAAAAAATATATAAATTTTTTTTTCAAAATGGCGGCTATCGTAAAAATTCAAAGTGTCATAACTTTGCTAAATCAAATCCTACTGAAAAATGTCGTATGCAAAAAGTGTTTGGAATTTTATTTTGCATATAAAAGCAATTTTTAATTATTTTTTTTTTAATAAAAACCAAGTCTTACCATATATTGACCGAGACCTCGAACGAGCTTTTATGCGACTCTGCATACAGTTAACGCTCGTATGAAGCTTCTATTTAAGAAATTGACTTGAATTTTTTATACCAAATAGAGCTTTCAACTATACTTACGATACTATACAAAAAAATTTAAAATTAAAAAATAAAAGTATTTTTTTTTCAAAACACGTTTAGTGTGATGAGTCGATCGACCCACCATACATACGCTCATAAGATTTTCAATATAGTTAAGGTCAGTGTGAGCTTATTTATACATATTTGAATTTCAAAATTTTGTGACAGTATAGAATTCTTAAGCATCCTGTGTATGTTTGTTAGCAAAATCCATTTTGTCAATTTTTTGCAAAATGGCGACAAGTATTAAAATTCAATCACTTATTACTCAGTAGTGTTCAATTTTGTCAAAAAGGTCTCTATACATGAAATGTTGAGAAGCCTAAAGCTCATCTAAGTAAAATATAAAAAATATATATTTTTGCTTGAAAACAAGCGATGTATCAGTTCGATCGTACCCCCATACTAGCCATTTTGAGACTTTCGGAAGAGTTAACGCTCTTAACTGCTTGGTTTCGAAGATTAAAATTTTAATTTTTAATATCGCATAGAACTAACGTGCAGCCCCTATACGTTATGTTTAAAAAAAATATATAAATTTTTTTTTAAAAATGGCGGCTATCGTAAAAATTCAAAGTGTCATAACTTTGCTAAATCAAATCCCACTGAAAAATGTCGTATGCAAAAAGTGTTTGGAATTTTATTTTGCATATAAAAGCAATTTTTAATTATTTTTTTTTTAATAAAAACCGAGTCTTACCATATATTGACCGAGACCTCGAACGAGCTTTTATGCGACTCTGCATACAGTTAACGCTCGTATGAAGCTTCTATTTAAGAAATTGACTTGAATTTTTTATACCAAATAGAGCTTTCAACTATACTTACGATACTATACAAAAAAATTAAAAATTAAAAAATAAAAGTATTTTTTTTTCAAAACACGTTTAGTGTGATGAGTCGATCGACCCACCATACATACGCTCATAAGATTTTCAATATAGTTAAGGTCAGTGTGAGCTTATTTATACATATTTGAATTTCAAAATTTTGTGACAGTATAGAATTCTTAAGCATCCTGTGTATGTTTGTTAGCAAAATCCATTTTGTCAATTTTTTGCAAAATGGCGACAAGTATTAAAATTCAATCACTTATTACTCAGTAGTGTTCAATTTTGTCAAAAAGGTCTCTATACATGAAATGTTGAGAAGCCTAAAGCTCATCTAAGTAAAATATAAAAAATATATATTTTTGCTTGAAAACAAGCGATGTATCAGTTCGATCGTACCCCCATACTAGCCATTTTGAGACTTTCGGAAGAGTTAACGCTCTTAACTGCTTGGTTTCGAAGATTAAAATTTTAATTTTTAATATCGCATAGAACTAACGTGCAGCCCCTATACGTTATGTTTAAAAAAAATATATAAAATTTTTTTTCAAAATGGCGGCTATCGTAAAAATTCAAAGTGTCATAACTTTGCTAAATCAAATCCTACTGAAAAATGTCGTATGCAAAAAGTGTTTGGAATTTTATTTTGCATATAAAAGCAATTTTTAATTATTTTTTTTTTAATAAAAACCGAGTCTTACCATATATTGACCGAGACCTCGAACGAGCTTTTATGCGACTCTGCATACAGTTAACGCTCGTATGAAGCTTCTATTTAAGAAATTGACTTGAATTTTTTATACCAAATAGAGCTTTCAACTATACTTACGATACTATACAAAAAAATTAAAAATTAAAAAATAAAAGTATTTTTTTTTCAAAACACGTTTAGTGTGATGAGTCGATCGACCCACCATACATACGCTCATAAGATTTTCAATATAGTTAAGGTCAGTGTGAGCTTATTTATACATATTTGAATTTCAAAATTTTGTGACAGTATAGAATTCTTAAGCATCCTGTGTATGTTTGTTAGCAAAATCCATTTTGTCAATTTTTTGCAAAATGGCGACAAGTATTAAAATTCAATCACTTATTACTCAGTAGTGTTCAATTTTGTCAAAAAGGTCTCTATACATGAAATGTTGAGAAGCCTAAAGCTCATCTAAGTAAAATATTAAAAATATATATTTTTGCTTGAAAACAAGCGATGTATCAGTTCGATCGTACCCCCATACTAGCCATTTTGAGACTTTCGGAAGAGTTAACGCTCTTAACTGCTTGGTTTCGAAGATTAAAATTTTAATTTTTAATATCGCATAGAACTAACGTGCAGCCCCTATACGTTATGTTTAAAAAAAATATATAAAATTTTTTTTCAAAATGGCGGCTATCGTAAAAATTCAAAGTGTCATAACTTTGCTAAATCAAATCCTACTGAAAAATGTCGTATGCAAAAAGTGTTTGGAATTTTATTTTGCATATAAAAGCAATTTTTAATTATTTTTTTTTTAATAAAAACCGAGTCTTACCATATATTGACCGAGACCTCGAACGAGCTTTTATGCGACTCTGCATACAGTTAACGCTCGTATGAAGCTTCTATTTAAGAAATTGACTTGAATTTTTTATACCAAATAGAGCTTTCAACTATACTTACGATACTATACAAAAAAATTAAAAATTAAAAAATAAAAGTATTTTTTTTTCAAAACACGTTTAGTGTGATGAGTCGATCGACCCACCTTACATACGCTCATAAGATTTTCAATATAGTTAAGGTCAGTGTGAGCTTATTTATACATATTTGAATTTCAAAATTTTGTGACAGTATAGAATTCTTAAGCATCCTGTGTATGTTTGTTAGCAAAATCCATTTTGTCAATTTTTTGCAAAATGGCGACAAGTATTAAAATTCAATCACTTATTACTCAGTAGTGTTCAATTTTGTCAAAAAGGTCTCTATACATGAAATGTTGAGAAGCCTAAAGCTCATCTAAGTAAAATATAAAAAATATATATTTTTGCTTGAAAACAAGCGATGTATCAGTTCGATCGTACCCCCATACTAGCCATTTTGAGACTTTCGGAAGAGTTAACGCTCTTAACTGCTTGGTTTCGAAGATTAAAATTTTAATTTTTAATATCGCATAGAACCAACGTGCAGCCCCTATACGTTATGTTTAAAAAAAATATATAAAATTTTTTTTCAAAATGGCGGCTATCGTAAAAATTCAAAGTGTCATAACTTTGCTAAATCAAATCCTACTGAAAAATGTCGTATGCAAAAAGTGTTTGGAATTTTATTTTGCATATAAAAGCAATTTTTAATTATTTTTTTTTTAATAAAAACCGAGTCTTACCATATATTGACCGAGACCTCGAACGAGCTTTTATGCGACTCTGCATACAGTTAACGCTCGTATGAAGCTTCTATTTAAGAAATTGACTTGAATTTTTTATACCAAATAGAGCTTTCAACTATACTTACGATACTATACAAAAAAATTAAAAATTAAAAAATAAAAGTATTTTTTTTTCAAAACACGTTTAGTGTGATGAGTCGATCGACCCACCATACATACGCTCATAAGATTTTCAATATAGTTAAGGTCAGTGTGAGCTTATTTATACATATTTGAATTTCAAAATTTTGTGACAGTATAGAATTCTTAAGCATCCTGTGTATGTTTGTTAGCAAAATCCATTTTGTCAATTTTTTGCAAAATGGCGACAAGTATTAAAATTCAATCACTTATTACTCAGTAGTGTTCAATTTTGTCAAAAAGGTCTCTATACATGAAATGTTGAGAAGCCTAAAGCTCATCTAAGTAAAATATAAAAAATATATATTTTTGCTTGAAAACAAGCGATGTATCAGTTCGATCGTACCCCCATACTAGCCATTTTGAGACTTTCGGAAGAGTTAACGCTCTTAACTGCTTGGTTTCGAAGATTAAAATTTTAATTTTTAATATCGCATAGAACTAACGTGCAGCCCCTATACGTTATGTTTAAAAAAAATATATAAAATTTTTTTTCAAAATGGCGGCTATCGTAAAAATTCAAAGTGTCATAACTTTGCTAAATCAAATCCTACTGAAAAATGTCGTATGCAAAAAGTGTTTGGAATTTTATTTTGCATATAAAAGCAATTTTTAATTATTTTTTTTTAATAAAAACCGAGTCTTACCATATATTGACCGAGACCTCGAACGAGCTTTTATGCGACTCTGCATACAGTTAACGCTCGTATGGTGCTTCTATTTAAGAAATTGACTTGAATTTTTTATACCAAATAGAGCTTTCAACTATACTTACGATACTATACAAAAAAATTAAAAATTAAAAAATAAAAGTATTTTTTTTTCAAAACACGTTTAGTGTGATGAGTCGATCGACCCACCATACATACGCTCATAAGATTTTCAATATAGTTAAGGTCAGTGTGAGCTTATTTATACATATTTGAATTTCAAAATTTTGTGACAGTATAGAATTCTTAAGCATCCTGTGTATGTTTGTTAGCAAAATCCATTTTGTCAATTTTTTGCAAAATGGCGACAAGTATTAAAATTCAATCACTTATTACTCAGTAGTGTTCAATTTTGTCAAAAAGGTCTCTATACATGAAATGTTGAGAAGCCTAAAGCTCATCTAAGTAAAATATAAAAAATATATATTTTTGCTTGAAAACAAGCGATGTATCAGTTCGATCGTACCCCCATACTAGCCATTTTGAGACTTTCGGAAGAGTTAACGCTCTTAACTGCTTGGTTTCGAAGATTTAAATTTTAATTTTTGATATCGCATAGAACTAACGTGCAGCCCCTATACGTTATGTTAAAAAAAAATATATAAAATTTTTTTTCAAAATGGCGGCTATCGTAAAAATTCAAAGTGTCATAACTTTGCTAAATCAAATCCTACTGAAAAATGTCGTATGCAAAAAGTGTTAGAAATTTTATTTTGCATATAAAGGCAATGTTTAATTATTATTTTTTTAATAAAAACCGAGTCTTACCATATATTGACCGAGACCTCGAACGAGCTTTTATGCGACTCTGCATACAGTTAACGCTCGTATGAAGCTTCTATTTAAGAAATTGACTTGAATTTTTTGTACCAAATAGAGCTTTCAACTATACTTACGATACTATACAAAAAAATTAAAAATTAAAAAATAAAAGTATTTTTTTTTCAAAACACGTTTAGTGTAATGAGTCGATCGACCCACCATACATACGCTCATAAGATTTTCAATATAGTTAAGGTCAGTGTGAGCTTATTTATACATATTTGAATTTCAAAATTTTGTGACAGTATAGAATTCTTAAGCATCCTGTGTATGTTTGTTAGCAAAATCCATTTTGTCAATTTTTTGCAAAATGGCGACAAGTATTAAAATTCAATCACTTATTACTCAGTAGTGTTCAATTTTGTCAAAAAGGTCTCTATACATGAAATGTTGAGAAGCCTAAAGCTCATCTAAGTAAAATATAAAAAATATATATTTTTGCTTGAAAACAAGCGATGTATCAGTTCGATCGTACCCCCATACTAGCCATTTTGAGACTTTCGGAAGAGTTAACGCTCTTAACTGCTTGGTTTCGAAGATTAAAATTTTAATTTTTAATATCGCATAGAACTAACGTGCAGCCCCTATACGTTATGTTTAAAAAAAATATATAAAATTTTTTTTCAAAATGGCGGCTATCGTAAAAATTCAAAGTGTCATAACTTTGCTAAATCAAATCCTACTAAAAAATGTCGTATGCAAAAAGTGTTTGGAATTTTATTTTGCATATAAAATCAATTTTTAATTATTTTTTTTTTAATAAAAACCGAGTCTCACCATATATTGACCGAGACCTCGAACGAGCTTTTATGCGACTCTGCATACAGTTAACGCTCGTATGAAGCTTCTATTTAAGAAATTGACTTGAATTTTTTATACCAAATAGAGCTTTCAACTATACTTACGATACTATACAAAAAAATTAAAAATTAAAAAATAAAAGTATTTTTTTTTCAAAACACGTTTAGTGTGATGAGTCGATCGACCCACCATACATACGCTCATAAGATTTTCAATATAGTTAAGGTCAGTGTGAGCTTATTTATACATATTTGAATTTCAAAATTTTGTGACAGTATAGAATTCTTAAGCATCCTGTGTATGTTTGTTAGCAAAATCCATTTTGTCAATTTTTTGCAAAATGGCGACAAGTATTAAAATTCAATCACTTATTACTCAGTAGTGTTCAATTTTGTCAAAAAGGTCTCTATACATGAAATGTTGAGAAGCCTAAAGCTCATTTAAGTAAAATATAAAAAATATATATTTTTGCTTGAAAACAAGCGATGTATCAGTTCGATCGTACCCCCATACTAGCCATTTTGAGACTTTCGGAAGAGTTAACGCTCTTAACTGCTTGGTTTCGAAAATTAAAATTTTAATTTTTAATATCGCATAGAACTAACGTGCAGCCCCTATACGTTATGTTTAAAAAAAATATATAAAATTTTTTTTCAAAATGGCGGCTATCGTAAAAATTCAAAGTGTCATAACTTTGCTAAATCAAATCCTACTGAAAAATGTCGTATGCAAAAAGTGTTTGGAATTTTATTTTGCATATAAAAGCAATTTTTAATTATTTTTTTTTTAATAAAAACCGAGTCTTACCATATATTGACCGAGACCTCGAACGAGCTTTTATGCGACTCTGCATACAGTTAACGCTCGTATGGTGCTTCTATTTAAGAAATTGACTTGAATTTTTTATACCAAATAGAGCTTTCAACTATACTTACGATACTATACAAAAAAATTAAAAATTAAAAAATAAAAGTATTTTTTTTTCAAAACACGTTTAGTGTGATGAGTCGATCGACCCACCATACATACGCTCATAAGATTTTCAATATAGTTAAGGTCAGTGTGAGCTTATTTATACATATTTGAATTTCAAAATTTTGTGACAGTATAGAATTCTTAAGCATCCTGTGTATGTTTGTTAGCAAAATCCATTTTGTCAATTTTTTGCAAAATGGCGACAAGTATTAAAATTCAATCACTTATTACTCAGTAGTGTTCAATTTTGTCAAAAAGGTCTCTATACATGAAATGTTGAGAAGCCTAAAGCTCATCTAAGTAAAATATAAAAAATATATATTTTTGCTTGAAAACAAGCGATGTATCAGTTCGATCGTACCCCCATACTAGCCATTTTGAGACTTTCGGAAGAGTTAACGCTCTTAACTGCTTGGTTTCGAAGATTTAAATTTTAATTTTTGATATCGCATAGAACTAACGTGCAGCCCCTATACGTTATGTTTAAATAAAATATATAAAATTTTATTTCATAATGGCGGCTATCGTAAAAATTCAAAGTGTCATAACTTTGCTAAATCAAATCCTACTGAAAAATGTCGTATGCAAAAAGTGTTAGAAATTTTATTTTGCATATAAAGGCAATGTTTAATTATTATTTTTTTAATAAAAACCGAGTCTTACCATATATTGACCGAGACCTCGAACGAGCTTTTATGCGACTCTGCATACAGTTAACGCTCGTATGAAGCTTCTATTTAAGAAATTGACTTGAATTTTTTGTACCAAATAGAGCTTTCAACTATACTTACGATACTATACAAAAAAATTAAAAATTAAAAAATAAAAGTATTTTTTTTTCAAAACACGTTTAGTGTGATGAGTCGATCGACCCACCATACATACGCTCATAAGATTTTCAATATAGTTAAGGTCAGTGTGAGCTTATTTATACATATTTGAATTTCAAAATTTTGTGACAGTATAGAATTCTTAAGCATCCTGTGTATGTTTGTTAGCAAAATCCATTTTGTCAATTTTTTGCAAAATGGCGACAAGTATTAAAATTCAATCACTTATTACTCAGTAGTGTTCAATTTTGTCAAAAAGGTCTCTATACATGAAATGTTGAGAAGCCTAAAGCTCATCTAAGTAAAATATAAAAAATATATATTTTTGCTTGAAAACAAGCGATGTATCAGTTCGATCGTACCCCCATACTAGCCATTTTGAGACTTTCGGAAGAGTTAACGCTCTTAACTGCTTGGTTTCGAAGATTAAAATTTTAATTTTTAATATCGCATAGAACTAACGTGCAGCCCCTATACGTTATGTTTAAAAAAAATATATAAAATTTTTTTTCAAAATGGCGGCTATCGTAAAAATTCAAAGTGTCATAACTTTGCTAAATCAAATCCTACTGAAAAATGTCGTATGCAAAAAGTGTTTGGAATTTTATTTTGCATATAAAAGCAATTTTTTATTATTTTTTTTTTAATAAAAACCGAGTCTTACCATATATTGACCGAGACCTCGAACGAGCTTTTATGCGACTCTGCATACAGTTAACGCTCGTATGGTGCTTCTATTTAAGAAATTGACTTGAATTTTTTATACCAAATAGAGCTTTCAACTATACTTACGATACTATACAAAAAAATTAAAAATTAAAAAATAAAAGTATTTTTTTTTCAAAACACGTTTAGTGTGATGAGTCGATCGACCCACCATACATACGCTCATAAGATTTTCAATATAGTTAAGGTCAGTGTGAGCTTATTTATACATATTTGAATTTCAAAATTTTGTGACAGTATAGAATTCTTAAGCATCCTGTGTATGTTTGTTAGCAAAATCCATTTTGTCAATTTTTTGCAAAATGGCGACAAGTATTAAAATTCAATCACTTATTACTCAGTAGTGTTCAATTTTGTCAAAAAGGTCTCTATACATGAAATGTTGAGAAGCCTAAAGCTCATCTAAGTAAAATATAAAAAATATATATTTTTGCTTGAAAACAAGCGATGTATCAGTTCGATCGTACCCCCATACTAGCCATTTTGAGACTTTCGGAAGAGTTAACGCTCTTAACTGCTTGGTTTCGAAGATTTAAATTTTAATTTTTGATATCGCATAGAACTAACGTGCAGCCCCTATACGTTATGTTTAAAAAAAATATATAAAATTTTATTTCATAATGGCGGCTATCGTAAAAACTCAAAGTGTCATAACTTTGCTAAATCAAATCCTACTGAAAAATGTCGTATGCAAAAAGTGTTAGGAATTTTATTTTGCATATAAAAGCAATGTTTAATTATTATTTTTTTAATAAAAACCGAGTCTTACCATATATTGACCGAGACCTCGAACGAGCTTTTATGCGACTCTGCATACAGTTAACGCTCGTATGAAGCTTCTATTTAAAAAATTGACTTGAATTTTTTATACCAAATAGAGCTTTCAACTATACTTACGATACTATACAAAAAAATTAAAAATTAAAAAATAAAAGTATTTTTTTTTCAAAACACGTTTAGTGTGATGAGTCGATCGACCCACCATACATACGCTCATAAGATTTTCAATATAGTTAAGGTCAGTGTGAGCTTATTTATACATATTTGAATTTCAAAATTTTGTGACAGTATAGAATTCTTAAGCATCCTGTGTATGTTTGTTAGCAAAATCCATTTTGTCAATTTTTTGCAAAATGGCGACAAGTATTAAAATTCAATCACTTATTACTCAGTAGTGTTCAATTTTGTCAAAAAGGTCTCTATACATGAAATGTTGAGAAGCCTAAAGCTCATCTAAGTAAAATATAAAAAATATATATTTTTGCTTGAAAACAAGCGATGTATCAGTTCGATCGTACCCCCATACTAGCCATTTTGAGACTTTCGGAAGAGTTAACGCTCTTAACTGCTTGGTTTCGAAGATTAAAATTTTAATTTTTAATATCGCATAGAACTAACGTGCAGCCCCTATACGTTATGTTTAAAAAAAATATATAAAATTTTTTTTCAAAATGGCGGCTATCGTAAAAATTCAAAGTGTCATAACTTTGCTAAATCAAATCCTACTGAAAAATGTCGTATGCAAAAAGTGTTTGGAATTTTATTTTGCATATAAAAGCAATTTTTTATTATTTTTTTTTTAATAAAAACCGAGTCTTACCATATATTGACCGAGACCTCGAACGAGCTTTTATGCGACTCTGCATACAGTTAACGCTCGTATGGTGCTTCTATTTAAGAAATTGACTTGAATTTTTTATACCAAATAGAGCTTTCAACTATACTTACGATACTATACAAAAAAATTAAAAATTAAAAAATAAAAGTATTTTTTTTTCAAAACACGTTTAGTGTGATGAGTCGATCGACCCACCATACATACGCTCATAAGATTTTCAATATAGTTAAGGTCAGTGTGAGCTTATTTATACATATTTGAATTTCAAAATTTTGTGACAGTATAGAATTCTTAAGCATCCTGTGTATGTTTGTTAGCAAAATCCATTTTGTCAATTTTTTGCAAAATGGCGACAAGTATTAAAATTCAATCACTTATTACTCAGTAGTGTTCAATTTTGTCAAAAAGGTCTCTATACATGAAATGTTGAGAAGCCTAAAGCTCATCTAAGTAAAATATAAAAAATATATATTTTTGCTTGAAAACAAGCGATGTATCAGTTCGATCGTACCCCCATACTAGCCATTTTGAGACTTTCGGAAGAGTTAACGCTCTTAACTGCTTGGTTTCGAAGATTTAAATTTTAATTTTTGATATCGCATAGAACTAACGTGCAGCCCCTATACGTTATGTTTAAAAAAAATATATAAAATTTTATTTCATAATGGCGGCTATCGTAAAAACTCAAAGTGTCATACCTTTGCTAAATCAAATCCTACTGAAAAATGTCGTATGCAAAAAGTGTTAGGAATTTTATTTTGCATATAAAAGCAATGTTTAATTATTATTTTTTTAATAAAAACCGAGTCTTACCATATATTGACCGAGACCTCGAACGAGCTTTTATGCGACTCTGCATACAGTTAACGCTCGTATGAAGCTTCTATTTAAAAAATTGACTTGAATTTTTTATACCAAATAGAGCTTTCAACTATACTTACGATACTATACAAAAAAATTAAAAATTAAAAAATAAAAGTATTTTTTTTTCAAAACACGTTTAGTGTGATGAGTCGATCGACCCACCATACATACGCTCATAAGATTTTCAATATAGTTAAGGTCAGTGTGAGCTTATTTATACATATTTGAATTTCAAAATTTTGTGACAGTATAGAATTCTTAAGCATCCTGTGTATGTTTGTTAGCAAAATCCATTTTGTCAATTTTTTGCAAAATGGCGACAAGTATTAAAATTCAATCACTTATTACTCAGTAGTGTTCAATTTTGTCAAAAAGGTCTCTATACATGAAATGTTGAGAAGCCTAAAGCTCATCTAAGTAAAATATAAAAAATATATATTTTTGCTTGAAAACAAGCGATGTATCAGTTCGATCGTACCCCCATACTAGCCATTTTGAGACTTTCGGAAGAGTTAACGCTCTTAACTGCTTGGTTTCGAAGATTAAAATTTTAATTTTTAATATCGCATAGAACTAACGTGCAGCCCCTATACGTTATGTTTAAAAAAAATATATAAAATTTTTTTTCAAAATGGCGGCTATCGTAAAAATTCAAAGTGTCATAACTTTGCTAAATCAAATCCTACTGAAAAATGTCGTATGCAAAAAGTGTTTGGAATTTTATTTTGCATATAAAAGCAATTTTTTATTATTTTTTTTTTAATAAAAACCGAGTCTTACCATATATTGACCGAGACCTCGAACGAGCTTTTATGCGACTCTGCATACAGTTAACGCTCGTATGGTGCTTCTATTTAAGAAATTGACTTGAATTTTTTATACCAAATAGAGCTTTCAACTATACTTACGATACTATACAAAAAAATTAAAAATTAAAAAATAAAAGTATTTTTTTTTCAAAACACGTTTAGTGTGATGAGTCGATCGACCCACCATACATACGCTCATAAGATTTTCAATATAGTTAAGGTCAGTGTGAGCTTATTTATACATATTTGAATTTCAAAATTTTGTGACAGTATAGAATTCTTAAGCATCCTGTGTATGTTTGTTAGCAAAATCCATTTTGTCAATTTTTTGCAAAATGGCGACAAGTATTAAAATTCAATCACTTATTACTCAGTAGTGTTCAATTTTGTCAAAAAGGTCTCTATACATGAAATGTTGAGAAGCCTAAAGCTCATCTAAGTAAAATATAAAAAATATATATTTTTGCTTGAAAACAAGCGATGTATCAGTTCGATCGTACCCCCATACTAGCCATTTTGAGACTTTCGGAAGAGTTAACGCTCTTAACTGCTTGGTTTCGAAGATTTAAATTTTAATTTTTGATATCGCATAGAACTAACGTGCAGCCCCTATACGTTATGTTTAAAAAAAATATATAAAATTTTATTTCATAATGGCGGCTATCGTAAAAACTCAAAGTGTCATAACTTTGCTAAATCAAATCCTACTGAAAAATGTCGTATGCAAAAAGTGTTTGGAATTTTATTTTGCATATAAAAGCAATTTTTAATTATTTTTTTTTTAATAAAAACCGAGTCTTACCATATATTGACCGAGACCTCGAACGAGCTTTTATGCGACTCTGCATACAGTTAACGCTCGTATGAAGCTTCTATTTAAGAAATTGACTTGAATTTTTTATACCAAATAGAGCTTTCAACTATACTTACGATACTATACAAAAAAATTAAAAATTAAAAAATAAAAGTATTTTTTTTTCAAAACACGTTTAGTGTGATGAGTCGATCGACCCACCATACATACGCTCATAAGATTTTCAATATAGTTAAGGTCAGTGTGAGCTTATTTATACATATTTGAATTTCAAAATTTTGTGACAGTATAGAATTCTTAAGCATCCTGTGTATGTTTGTTAGCAAAATCCATTTTGTCAATTTTTTGCAAAATGGCGACAAGTATTAAAATTCAATCACTTATTACTCAGTAGTGTTCAATTTTGTCAAAAAGGTCTCTATACATGAAATGTTGAGAAGCCTAAAGCTCATCTAAGTAAAATATAAAAAATATATATTTTTGCTTGAAAACAAGCGATGTATCAGTTCGATCGTACCCCCATACTAGCCATTTTGAGACTTTCGGAAGAGTTAACGCTCTTAACTGCTTGGTTTCGAAGATTAAAATTTTAATTTTTAATATCGCATAGAACTAACGTGCAGCCCCTATACGTTATGTTTAAAAAAAATATATAAATTTTTTTTTCAAAATGGCGGCTATCGTAAAAATTCAAAGTGTCATAACTTTGCTAAATCAAATCCTACTGAAAAATGTCGTATGCAAAAAGTGTTTGGAATTTTATTTTGCATATAAAAGCAATTTTTAATTATTTTTTTTTTAATAAAAACCGAGTCTTACCATATATTGACCGAGACCTCGAACGAGCTTTTATGCGACTCTGCATACAGTTAACGCTCGTATGAAGCTTCTATTTAAGAAATTGACTTGAATTTTTAATACTAAATAGGACTTTCAACTATACTTACGATACTATACAAAAAAATTAAAAATTAAAAAATAAAAGTATTTTTTTTTCAAAACACGTTTAGTGTGATGAGTCGATCGACCCACCATACATACGCTCATAAGATTTTCAATATAGTTAAGGTCAGTGTGAGCTTATTTATACATATTTGAATTTCAAAATTTTGTGACAGTATAGAATTCTTAAGCATCCTGTGTATGTTTGTTAGCAAAATCCATTTTGTCAATTTTTTGCAAAATGGCGACAAGTATTAAAATTCAATCACTTATTACTCAGTAGTGTTCAATTTTGTCAAAAAGGTCTCTATACATGAAATGTTGAGAAGCCTAAAGCTCATCTAAGTAAAATATAAAAAATATATATTTTTGCTTGAAAACAAGCGATGTATCAGTTCGATCGTACCCCCATACTAGCCATTTTGAGACTTTCGGAAGAGTTAACGCTCTTAACTGCTTGGTTTCGAAGATTAAAATTTTAATTTTTAATATCGCATAGAACTAACGTGCAGCCCCTATACGTTATGTTTAAAAAAAATATATAAAATTTTTTTTCAAAATGGCGGCTATCGTAAAAATTCAAAGTGTCATAACTTTGCTAAATCAAATCCTACTAAAAAATGTCGTATGCAAAAAGTGTTTGGAATTTTATTTTGCATATAAAATCAATTTTTAATTATTTTTTTTTTAATAAAAACCGAGTCTCACCATATATTGACCGAGACCTCGAACGAGCTTTTATGCGACTCTGCATACAGTTAACGCTCGTATGAAGCTTTTATTTAAGAAATTGACTTGAATTTTTTATACCAAATAGAGCTTTCAACTATACTTACGATACTATACAAAAAAATTAAAAATTAAAAAATAAAAGTATTTTTTTTTCAAAACACGTTTAGTGTGATGAGTCGATCGACCCACCATACATACGCTCATAAGATTTTCAATATAGTTAAGGTCAGTGTGAGCTTATTTATACATATTTGAATTTCAAAATTTTGTGACAGTATAGAATTCTTAAGCATCCTGTGTATGTTTGTTAGCAAAATCCATTTTGTCAATTTTTTGCAAAATGGCGACAAGTATTAAAATTCAATCACTTATTACTCAGTCGTGTTCAATTTTGTCAAAAAGGTCTCTATACATGAAATGTTGAGAAGCCTAAAGCTCATCTAAGTAAAATATAAAAAATATATATTTTTGCTTGAAAACAAGCGATGTATCAGTTCGATCGTACCCCCATACTAGCCATTTTGAGACTTTCGGAAGAGTTAACGCTCTTAACTGCTTGGTTTCGAAGATTAAAATTTTAATTTTTAATATCGCATAGAACTAACGTGCAGCCCCTATACGTTATGTTTAAAAAAAATATATAAAATTTTTTTTCAAAATGGCGGCTATCGTAAAAATTCAAAGTGTCATAACTTTGCTAAATCAAATCCTACTGAAAAATGTCGTATGCAAAAAGTGTTTGGAATTTTATTTTGCATATAAAAGCAATTTTTTATTATTTTTTTTTTAATAAAAACCGAGTCTTACCATATATTGACCGAGACCTCGAACGAGCTTTTATGCGACTCTGCATACAGTTAACGCTCGTATGGTGCTTCTATTTAAGAAATTGACTTGAATTTTTTATACCAAATAGAGCTTTCAACTATACTTACGATACTATACAAAAAAATTAAAAATTAAAAAATAAAAGTATTTTTTTTTCAAAACACGTTTAGTGTGATGAGTCGATCGACCCACCATACATACGCTCATAAGATTTTCAATATAGTTAAGGTCAGTGTGAGCTTATTTATACATATTTGAATTTCAAAATTTTGTGACAGTATAGAATTCTTAAGCATCCTGTGTATGTTTGTTAGCAAAATCCATTTTGTCAATTTTTTGCAAAATGGCGACAAGTATTAAAATTCAATCACTTATTACTCAGTAGTGTTCAATTTTGTCAAAAAGGTCTCTATACATGAAATGTTGAGAAGCCTAAAGCTCATCTAAGTAAAATATAAAAAATATATATTTTTGCTTGAAAACAAGCGATGTATCAGTTCGATCGTACCCCCATACTAGCCATTTTGAGACTTTCGGAAGAGTTAACGCTCTTAACTGCTTGGTTTCGAAGATTTAAATTTTAATTTTTGATATCGCATAGAACTAACGTGCAGCCCCTATACGTTATGTTTAAAAAAAATATATAAAATTTTATTTCATAATGGCGGCTATCGTAAAAACTCAAAGTGTCATAACTTTGCTAAATCAAATCCTACTGAAAAATGTCGTATGCAAAAAGTGTTTGGAATTTTATTTTGCATATAAAAGCAATTTTTAATTATTTTTTTTTTAATAAAAACCGAGTCTTACCATATATTGACCGAGACCTCGAACGAGCTTTTATGCGACTCTGCATACAGTTAACGCTCGTATGAAGCTTCTATTTAAGAAATTGACTTGAATTTTTTATACCAAATAGAGCTTTCAACTATACTTACGATACTATACAAAAAAATTAAAAATTAAAAAATAAAAGTATTTTTTTTTCAAAACACGTTTAGTGTGATGAGTCGATCGACCCACCATACATACGCTCATAAGATTTTCAATATAGTTAAGGTCAGTGTGAGCTTATTTATACATATTTGAATTTCAAAATTTTGTGACAGTATAGAATTCTTAAGCATCCTGTGTATGTTTGTTAGCAAAATCCATTTTGTCAATTTTTTGCAAAATGGCGACAAGTATTAAAATTCAATCACTTATTACTCAGTAGTGTTCAATTTTGTCAAAAAGGTCTCTATACATGAAATGTTGAGAAGCCTAAAGCTCATCTAAGTAAAATATAAAAAATATATATTTTTGCTTGAAAACAAGCGATGTATCAGTTCGATCGTACCCCCATACTAGCCATTTTGAGACTTTCGGAAGAGTTAACGCTCTTAACTGCTTGGTTTCGAAGATTAAAATTTTAATTTTTAATATCGCATAGAACTAACGTGCAGCCCCTATACGTTATGTTTAAAAAAAATATATAAAATTTTTTTTCAAAATGGCGGCTATCGTAAAAATTCAAAGTGTCATAACTTTGCTAAATCAAATCCTACTAAAAAATGTCGTATGCAAAAAGTGTTTGGAATTTTATTTTGCATATAAAATCAATTTTTAATTATTTTTTTTTTAATAAAAACCGAGTCTCACCATATATTGACCGAGACCTCGAACGAGCTTTTATGCGACTCTGCATACAGTTAACGCTCGTATGAAGCTTTTATTTAAGAAATTGACTTGAATTTTTTATACCAAATAGAGCTTTCAACTATACTTACGATACTATACAAAAAAATTAAAAATTAAAAAATAAAAGTATTTTTTTTTCAAAACACGTTTAGTGTGATGAGTCGATCGACCCACCATACATACGCTCATAAGATTTTCAATATAGTTAAGGTCAGTGTGAGCTTATTTATACATATTTGAATTTCAAAATTTTGTGACAGTATAGAATTCTTAAGCATCCTGTGTATGTTTGTTAGCAAAATCCATTTTGTCAATTTTTTGCAAAATGGCGACAAGTATTAAAATTCAATCACTTATTACTCAGTCGTGTTCAATTTTGTCAAAAAGGTCTCTATACATGAAATGTTGAGAAGCCTAAAGCTCATCTAAGTAAAATATAAAAAATATATATTTTTGCTTGAAAACAAGCGATGTATCAGTTCGATCGTACCCCCATACTAGCCATTTTGAGACTTTCGGAAGAGTTAACGCTCTTAACTGCTTGGTTTCGAAGATTAAAATTTTAATTTTTAATATCGCATAGAACTAACGTGCAGCCCCTATACGTTATGTTTAAAAAAAATATATAAAATTTTTTTTCAAAATGGCGGCTATCGTATAAATTCAAAGTGTCATAACTTTGCTAAATCAAATCCTACTGAAAAATGTCGTATGCAAAAAGTGTTTGGAATTTTATTTTGCATATAAAATCAATTTTTAATTATTTTTTTTAAATAAAAACCGAGTCTTACCATATATTGACCGAGACCTCGAACGAGCTTTTATGCGACTCTGCATACAGTTAACGCTCGTATGAAGCTTTTATTTAAGAAAATGACTTGAATTTTTTATACCAAATAGAGCTTTCAACTATACTTACGATACTATACAAAAAAATTAAAAATTAAAAAATAAAAGTATTTTTTTTTCAAAACACGTTTAGTGTGATGAGTCGATCGACCCACCATACATACGCTCATAAGATTTTCAATATAGTTAAGGTCAGTGTGAGCTTATTTATACATATTTGAATTTCAAAATTTTGTGACAGTATAGAATTCTTAAGCATCCTGTGTATGTTTGTTAGCAAAATCCATTTTGTCAATTTTTTGCAAAATGGCGACAAGTATTAAAATTCAATCACTTATTACTCAGTAGTGTTCAATTTTGTCAAAAAGGTCTCTATACATGAAATGTTGAGAAGCCTAAAGCTCATCTAAGTAAAATATAAAAAATATATATTTTTGCTTGAAAACAAGCGATGTATCAGTTCGATCGTACCCCCATACTAGCCATTTTGAGACTTTCGGAAGAGTTAACGCTCTTAACTGCTTGGTTTCGAAGATTAAAATTTTAATTTTTAATATCGCATAGAACTAACGTGCAGCCCCTATACGTTATGTTTAAAAAAAATATATAAAATTTTTTTTCAAAATGGCGGCTATCGTAAAAATTCAAAGTGTCATAACTTTGCTAAATCAAATCCTACTGAAAAATGTCGTATGCAAAAAGTGTTTGGAATTTTATTTTGCATATAAAAGCAATTTTTAATTATTTTTTTTTAATAAAAACCGAGTCTTACCATATATTGACCGAGACCTCGAACGAGCTTTTATGCGACTCTGCATACAGTTAACGCTCGTATGAAGCTTCTATTTAAGAAATTGACTTGAATTTTTTATACCAAATAGAGCTTTCAACTATACTTACGATACTATACAAAAAAATTAAAAATTAAAAAATAAAAGTATTTTTTTTTCAAAACACGTTTAGTGTGATGAGTCGATCGACCCACCATACATACGCTCATAAGATTTTCAATATAGTTAAGGTCAGTGTGAGCTTATTTATACATATTTGAATTTCAAAATTTTGTGACAGTATAGAATTCTTAAGCAACCTGTGTATGTTTGTTAGCAAAATCCATTTTGTCAATTTTTTGCAAAACGGCGACAAGTATTAAAATTCAATCACTTATTACTCAGTAGTGTTCAATTTTGTCAAAAAGGTCTCTATACATGAAATGTTGAGAAGCCTAAAGCTCATCTAAGTAAAATATAAAAAATATATATTTTTGCTTGAAAACAAGCGATGTATCAGTTCGATCGTACCCCCATACTAGCCATTTTGAGACTTTCGGAAGAGTTAACGCTCTTAACTGCTTGGTTTCGAAGATTAAAATTTTAATTTTTAATATCGCATAGAACTAACGTGCAGCCCCTATACGTTATGTTTAAAAAAAATATATAAAATTTTTTTTCAAAATGGCGGCTATCGTAAAAATTCAAAGTGTCATAACTTTGCTAAATCAAATCCTACTGAAAAATGTCGTATGCAAAAAGTGTTTGGAATTTTATTTTGCATATAAAAGCAATTTTTAATTATTTTTTTTTTAATAAAAACCGAGTCTCACCATATATTGACCGAGACCTCGAACGAGCTTTTATGCGACTCTGCATACAGTTAACGCTCGTATGAAGCTTCTATTTAAGAAATTGACTTGAATTTTTTATACCAAATAGAGCTTTCAACTATACTTACGATACTATACAAAAAAATTAAAAATTAAAAAATAAAAGTATTTTTTTTTCAAAACACGTTTAGTGTGATGAGTCGATCGACCCACCATACATACGCTCATAAGATTTTCAATATAGTTAAGGTCAGTGTGAGCTTATTTATACATATTTGAATTTCAAAATTTTGTGACAGTATAGAATTCTTAAGCATCCTGTGTATGTTTGTTAGCAAAATCCATTTTGTCAATTTTTTGCAAAATGGCGACAAGTATTAAAATTCAATCACTTATTACTCAGTAGTGTTCAATTTTGTCAAAAAAGTCTCTATACATGAAATGTTGAGAAGCCTAAAGCTCATCTAAGTAAAATATAAAAAATATATATTTTTGCTTGAAAACAAGCGATGTATCAGTTCGATCGTACCCCCATACTAGCCATTTTGAGACTTTCGGAAGAGTTAACGCTCTTAACTGCTTGGTTTCGAAGATTAAAATTTTAATTTTTAATATCGCATAGAACTAACGTGCAGCCCCTATACGTTATGTTTAAAAAAAATATATAAAATTTTTTTTCAAAATGGCGGCTATCGTAAAAATTCAAAGTGTCATAACTTTGCTAAATCAAATCCTACTGAAAAATGTCGTATGCAAAAAGTGTTTGGAATTTTATTTTGCATATAAAAGCAATTTTTAATTATTTTTTTTTTAATAAAAACCGAGTCTTACCATATATTGACCGAGACCTCGAACGAGCTTTTATGCGACTCTGCATACAGTTAACGCTCGTATGGTGCTTCTATTTAAGAAATTGACTTGAATTTTTTATACCAAATAGAGCTTTCAACTATACTTACGATACTATACAAAAAAATTAAAAATTAAAAAATAAAAGTATTTTTTTTTCAAAACACGTTTAGTGTGATGAGTCGATCGACCCACCATACATACGCTCATAAGATTTTCAATATAGTTAAGGTCAGTGTGAGCTTATTTATACATATTTGAATTTCAAAATTTTGTGACAGTATAGAATTCTTAAGCATCCTGTGTATGTTTGTTAGCAAAATCCATTTTGTCAATTTTTTGCAAAATGGCGACAAGTATTAAAATTCAATCACTTATTACTCAGTAGTGTTCAATTTTGTCAAAAAGGTCTCTATACATGAAATGTTGAGAAGCCTAAAGCTCATCTAAGTAAAATATAAAAAATATATATTTTTGCTTGAAAACAAGCGATGTATCAGTTCGATCGTACCCCCATACTAGCCATTTTGAGACTTTCGGAAGAGTTAACGCTCTTAACTGCTTGGTTTCGAAGATTAAAATTTTAATTTTTAATATCGCATAGAACTAACGTGCAGCCCCTATACGTTATGTTTAAAAAAAATATATAAAATTTTTTTTCAAAATGGCGGCTATCGTAAAAATTCAAAGTGTCATAACTTTGCTAAATCAAATCCTACTGAAAAATGTCGTATGCAAAAAGTGTTTGGAATTTTATTTTGCATATAAAAGCAATTTTTAATTATTTTTTTTTAATAAAAACCGAGTCTTACCATATATTGACCGAGACCTCGAACGAGCTTTTATGCGACTCTGCATACAGTTAACGCTCGTATGAAGCTTCTATTTAAGAAATTGACTTGAATTTTTTATACCAAATAGAGCTTTCAACTATACTTACGATACTATACAAAAAAATTAAAAATTAAAAAATAAAAGTATTTTTTTTTCAAAACACGTTTAGTGTGATGAGTCGATCGACCCACCATACATACGCTCATAAGATTTTCAATATAGTTAAGGTCAGTGTGAGCTTATTTATACATATTTGAATTTCAAAATTTTGTGACAGTATAGAATTCTTAAGCAACCTGTGTATGTTTGTTAGCAAAATCCATTTTGTCAATTTTTTGCAAAACGGCGACAAGTATTAAAATTCAATCACTTATTACTCAGTAGTGTTCAATTTTGTCAAAAAGGTCTCTATACATGAAATGTTGAGAAGCCTAAAGCTCATCTAAGTAAAATATAAAAAATATATATTTTTGCTTGAAAACAAGCGATGTATCAGTTCGATCGTACCCCCATACTAGCCATTTTGAGACTTTCGGAAGAGTTAACGCTCTTAACTGCTTGGTTTCGAAGATTAAAATTTTAATTTTTAATATCGCATAGAACTAACGTGCAGCCCCTATACATTATGTTTAAAAAAAATATATAAAATTTTTTTTCAAAATGGCGGCTATCGTAAAAATTCAAAGTGTCATAACTTTGCTAAATCAAATCCTACTGAAAAATGTCGTATGCAAAAAGTGTTTGGAATTTTATTTTGCATATAAAAGCAATTTTTAATTATTTTTTTTTTAATAAAAACCGAGTCTTACCATATATTGACCGAGACCTCGAACGAGCTTTTATGCGACTCTGCATACAGTTAACGCTCGTATGAAGCTTCTATTTAAGAAATTGACTTGAATTTTTTATACCAAATAGAGCTTTCAACTATACTTACGATACTATACAAAAAAATTAAAAATTAAAAAATAAAAGTATTTTTTTTTCAAAACACGTTTAGTGTGATGAGTCGATCGACCCACCATACATACGCTCATAAGATTTTCAATATAGTTAAGGTCAGTGTGAGCTTATTTATACATATTTGAATTTCAAAATTTTGTGACAGTATAGAATTCTTAAGCATCCTGTGTATGTTTGTTAGCAAAATCCATTTTGTCAATTTTTTGCAAAATGGCGACAAGTATTAAAATTCAATCACTTATTACTCAGTAGTGTTCAATTTTGTCAAAAAGGTCTCTATACATGAAATGTTGAGAAGCCTAAAGCTCATCTAAGTAAAATATAAAAAATATATATTTTTGCTTGAAAACAAGCGATGTATCAGTTCGATCGTACCCCCATACTAGCCATTTTGAGACTTTCGGAAGAGTTAACGCTCTTAACTGCTTGGTTTCGAAGATTAAAATTTTAATTTTTAATATCGCATAGAACTAACGTGCAGCCCCTATACGTTATGTTTAAAAAAAATATATAAAATTTTTTTTCAAAATGGCGGCTATCGTAAAAATTCAAAGTGTCATAACTTTGCTAAATCAAATCCTACTGAAAAATGTCGTATGCAAAAAGTGTTTGGAATTTTATTTTGCATATAAAAGCAATTTTTAATTATTTTTTTTTTAATAAAAACCGAGTCTTACCATATATTGACCGAGACCTCGAACGAGCTTTTATGCGACTCTGCATACAGTTAACGCTCGTATGAAGCTTCTATTTAAGAAATTGACTTGAATTTTTTATACCAAATAGAGCTTTCAACTATACTTACGATACTATACAAAAAAATTAAAAATTAAAAAATAAAAGTATTTTTTTTTCAAAACACGTTTAGTGTGATGAGTCGATCGACCCACCATACATACGCTCATAAGATTTTCAATATAGTTAAGGTCAGTGTGAGCTTATTTATACATATTTGAATTTCAAAATTTTGTGACAGTATAGAATTCTTAAGCATCCTGTGTATGTTTTTTAGCAAAATCCATTTTGTCAATTTTTTGCAAAATGGCGACAAGTATTAAAATTCAATCACTTATTACTCAGTAGTGTTCAATTTTGTCAAAAAAGTCTCTATACATGAAATGTTGAGAAGCCTAAAGCTCATCTAAGTAAAATATAAAAAATATATATTTTTGCTTGAAAACAAGCGATGTATCAGTTCGATCGTACCCCCATACTAGCCATTTTGAGACTTTCGGAAGAGTTAACGCTCTTAACTGCTTGGTTTCGAAGATTAAAATTTTAATTTTTAATATCGCATAGAACTAACGTGCAGCCCCTATACGTTATGTTTAAAAAAAATATATAAAATTTTTTTTCAAAATGGCGGCTATCGTAAAAATTCAAAGTGTCATAACTTTGCTAAATCAAATCCTACTGAAAAATGTCGTATGCAAAAAGTGTTTGGAATTTTATTTTGCATATAAAAGCAATTTTTAATTATTTTTTTTTTAATAAAAACCGAGTCTTACCATATATTGACCGAGACCTCGAACGAGCTTTTATGCGACTCTGCATACAGTTAACGCTCGTATGGTGCTTCTATTTAAGAAATTGACTTGAATTTTTTATACCAAATAGAGCTTTCAACTATACTTACGATACTATACAAAAAAATTAAAAATTAAAAAATAAAAGTATTTTTTTTTCAAAACACGTTTAGTGTGATGAGTCGATCGACCCACCATACATACGCTCATAAGATTTTCAATATAGTTAAGGTCAGTGTGAGCTTATTTATACATATTTGAATTTCAAAATTTTGTGACAGTATAGAATTCTTAAGCATCCTGTGTATGTTTGTTAGCAAAATCCATTTTGTCAATTTTTTGCAAAATGGCGACAAGTATTAAAATTCAATCACTTATTACTCAGTAGTGTTCAATTTTGTCAAAAAGGTCTCTATACATGAAATGTTGAGAAGCCTAAAGCTCATCTAAGTAAAATATAAAAAATATATATTTTTGCTTGAAAACAAGCGATGTATCAGTTCGATCGTACCCCCATACTAGCCATTTTGAGACTTTCGGAAGAGTTAACGCTCTTAACTGCTTGGTTTCGAAGATTAAAATTTTAATTTTTAATATCGCATAGAACTAACGTGCAGCCCCTATACGTTATGTTTAAAAAAAATATATAAAATTTTTTTTCAAAATGGCGGCTATCGTAAAAATTCAAAGTGTCATAACTTTGCTAAATCAAATCCTACTGAAAAATGTCGTATGCAAAAAGTGTTTGGAATTTTATTTTGCATATAAAAGCAATTTTTAATTATTTTTTTTTTAATAAAAACCGAGTCTTACCATATATTGACCGAGACCTCGAACGAGCTTTTATGCGACTCTGCATACAGTTAACGCTCGTATGAAGCTTCTATTTAAGAAATTGACTTGAATTTTTTATACCAAATAGAGCTTTCAACTATACTTACGATACTATACAAAAAAATTAAAAATTAAAAAATAAAAGTATTTTTTTTTCAAAACACGTTTAGTGTGATGAGTCGATCGACCCACCATACATACGCTCATAAGATTTTCAATATAGTTAAGGTCAGTGTGAGCTTATTTATACATATTTGAATTTCAAAATTTTGTGACAGTATAGAATTCTTAAGCATCCTGTGTATGTTTTTTAGCAAAATCCATTTTGTCAATTTTTTGCAAAATGGCGACAAGTATTAAAATTCAATCACTTATTACTCAGTAGTGTTCAATTTTGTCAAAAAAGTCTCTATACATGAAATGTTGAGAAGCCTAAAGCTCATCTAAGTAAAATATAAAAAATATATATTTTTGCTTGAAAACAAGCGATGTATCAGTTCGATCGTACCCCCATACTAGCCATTTTGAGACTTTCGGAAGAGTTAACGCTCTTAACTGCTTGGTTTCGAAGATTAAAATTTTAATTTTTAATATCGCATAGAACTAACGTGCAGCCCCTATACGTTATGTTTAAAAAAAATATATAAAATTTTTTTTCAAAATGGCGGCTATCGTAAAAATTCAAAGTGTCATAACTTTGCTAAATCAAATCCTACTGAAAAATGTCGTATGCAAAAAGTGTTTGGAATTTTATTTTGCATATAAAAGCAATTTTTAATTATTTTTTTTTTAATAAAAACCGAGTCTTACCATATATTGACCGAGACCTCGAACGAGCTTTTATGCGACTCTGCATACAGTTAACGCTCGTATGGTGCTTCTATTTAAGAAATTGACTTGAATTTTTTATACCAAATAGAGCTTTCAACTATACTTACGATACTATACAAAAAAATTAAAAATTAAAAAATAAAAGTATTTTTTTTTCAAAACACGTTTAGTGTGATGAGTCGATCGACCCACCATACATACGCTCATAAGATTTTCAATATAGTTAAGGTCAGTGTGAGCTTATTTATACATATTTGAATTTCAAAATTTTGTGACAGTATAGAATTCTTAAGCATCCTGTGTATGTTTGTTAGCAAAATCCATTTTGTCAATTTTTTGCAAAATGGCGACAAGTATTAAAATTCAATCACTTATTACTCAGTAGTGTTCAATTTTGTCAAAAAGGTCTCTATACATGAAATGTTGAGAAGCCTAAAGCTCATCTAAGTAAAATATAAAAAATATATATTTTTGCTTGAAAACAAGCGATGTATCAGTTCGATCGTACCCCCATACTAGCCATTTTGAGACTTTCGGAAGAGTTAACGCTCTTAACTGCTTGGTTTCGAAGATTAAAATTTTAATTTTTAATATCGCATAGAACTAACGTGCAGCCCCTATACGTTATGTTTAAAAAAAATATATAAAATTTTTTTTCAAAATGGCGGCTATCGTAAAAATTCAAAGTGTCATAACTTTGCTAAATCAAATCCTACTGAAAAATGTCGTATGCAAAAAGTGTTTGGAATTTTATTTTGCATATAAAAGCAATTTTTAATTATTTTTTTTTTAATAAAAACCGAGTCTTACCATATATTGACCGAGACCTCGAACGAGCTTTTATGCGACTCTGCATACAGTTAACGCTCGTATGAAGCTTCTATTTAAGAAATTGACTTGAATTTTTTATACCAAATAGAGCTTTCAACTATACTTACGATACTATACAAAAAAATTAAAAATTAAAAAATAAAAGTATTTTTTTTTCAAAACACGTTTAGTGTGATGAGTCGATCGACCCACCATACATACGCTCATAAGATTTTCAATATAGTTAAGGTCAGTGTGAGCTTATTTATACATATTTGAATTTCAAAATTTTGTGACAGTATAGAATTCTTAAGCATCCTGTGTATGTTTTTTAGCAAAATCCATTTTGTCAATTTTTTGCAAAATGGCGACAAGTATTAAAATTCAATCACTTATTACTCAGTAGTGTTCAATTTTGTCAAAAAAGTCTCTATACATGAAATGTTGAGAAGCCTAAAGCTCATCTAAGTAAAATATAAAAAATATATATTTTTGCTTGAAAACAAGCGATGTATCAGTTCGATCGTACCCCCATACTAGCCATTTTGAGACTTTCGGAAGAGTTAACGCTCTTAACTGCTTGGTTTCGAAGATTAAAATTTTAATTTTTAATATCGCATAGAACTAACGTGCAGCCCCTATACGTTATGTTTAAAAAAAATATATAAAATTTTTTTTCAAAATGGCGGCTATCGTAAAAATTCAAAGTGTCATAACTTTGCTAAATCAAATCCTACTGAAAAATGTCGTATGCAAAAAGTGTTTGGAATTTTATTTTGCATATAAAAGCAATTTTTAATTATTTTTTTTTTAATAAAAACCGAGTCTTACCATATATTGACCGAGACCTCGAACGAGCTTTTATGCGACTCTGCATACAGTTAACGCTCGTATGGTGCTTCTATTTAAGAAATTGACTTGAATTTTTTATACCAAATAGAGCTTTCAACTATACTTACGATACTATACAAAAAAATTAAAAATTAAAAAATAAAAGTATTTTTTTTTCAAAACACGTTTAGTGTGATGAGTCGATCGACCCACCATACATACGCTCATAAGATTTTCAATATAGTTAAGGTCAGTGTGAGCTTATTTATACATATTTGAATTTCAAAATTTTGTGACAGTATAGAATTCTTAAGCATCCTGTGTATGTTTGTTAGCAAAATCCATTTTGTCAATTTTTTGCAAAATGGCGACAAGTATTAAAATTCAATCACTTATTACTCAGTAGTGTTCAATTTTGTCAAAAAGGTCTCTATACATGAAATGTTGAGAAGCCTAAAGCTCATCTAAGTAAAATATAAAAAATATATATTTTTGCTTGAAAACAAGCGATGTATCAGTTCGATCGTACCCCCATACTAGCCATTTTGAGACTTTCGGAAGAGTTAACGCTCTTAACTGCTTGGTTTCGAAGATTAAAATTTTAATTTTTAATATCGCATAGAACTAACGTGCAGCCCCTATACGTTATGTTTAAAAAAAATATATAAAATTTTTTTTCAAAATAGCGGCTATCGTAAAAATTCAAAGTGTCATAACTTTGCTAAATCAAATCCTACTGAAAAATGTCGTATGCAAAAAGTGTTTGGAATTTTATTTTGCATATAAAAGCAATTTTTAATTATTTTTTTTTAATAAAAACCGAGTCTTACCATATATTGACCGAGACCTCGAACGAGCTTTTATGCGACTCTGCATACAGTTAACGCTCGTATGAAGCTTCTATTTAAGAAATTGACTTGAATTTTTTATACCAAATAGAGCTTTCAACTATACTTACGATACTATACAAAAAAATTAAAAATTAAAAAATAAAAGTATTTTTTTTTCAAAACACGTTTAGTGTGATGAGTCGATCGACCCACCATACATACGCTCATAAGATTTTCAATATAGTTAAGGTCAGTGTGAGCTTATTTATACATATTTGAATTTCAAAATTTTTTGACAGTATAGAATTCTTAAGCATCCTGTGTATGTTTGTTAGCAAAATCCATTTTGTCAATTTTTTGCAAAACGGCGACAAGTATTAAAATTCAATCACTTATTACTCAGTAGTGTTCAATTTTGTCAAAAAGGTCTCTTTACATGAAATGTTGAGAAGCCTAAAGCTCATCTAAGTAAAATATAAAAAATATATATTTTTGCTTGAAAACAAGCGATGTATCAGTTCGATCGTACCCCCATACTAGCCATTTTGAGACTTTCGGAAGAGTTAACGCTCTTAACTGCTTGGTTTCGAAGATTAAAATTTTAATTTTTAATATCGCATAGAACTAACGTGCAGCCCCTATACGTTATGTTTAAAAAAAATATATAAAATTTTTTTTCAAAATGGCGGCTATCGTAAAAATTCAAAGTGTCATAACTTTGCTAAATCAAATCCTACTGAAAAATGTCGTATGCAAAAAGTGTTTGGAATTTTATTTTGCATATAAAAGCAATTTTTAATTATTTTTTTTTTAATAAAAACCGAGTCTTACCATATATTGACCGAGACCTCGAACGAGCTTTTATGCGACTCTGCATACAGTTAACGCTCGTATGAAGCTTCTATTTAAGAAATTGACTTGAATTTTTTATACCAAATAGAGCTTTCAACTATACTTACGATACTATACAAAAAAATTAAAAATTAAAAAATAAAAGTATTTTTTTTTCAAAACACGTTTAGTGTGATGAGTCGATCGACCCACCATACATACGCTCATAAGATTTTCAATATAGTTAAGGTCAGTGTGAGCTTATTTATACATATTTGAATTTCAAAATTTTGTGACAGTATAGAATTCTTAAGCATCCTGTGTATGTTTGTTAGCAAAATCCATTTTGTCAATTTTTTGCAAAACGGCGACAAGTATTAAAATTCAATCACTTATTACTCAGTAGTGTTCAATTTTGTCAAAAAGGTCTCTATACATGAAATGTTGAGAAGCCTAAAGCTCATCTAAGTAAAATATAAAAAATATATATTTTTGCTTGAAAACAAGCGATGTATCAGTTCGATCGTACCCCCATACTAGCCATTTTGAGACTTTCGGAAGAGTTAACGCTCTTAACTGCTTGGTTTCTAAGATTAAAATTTTAATTTTTAATATCGCATAGAACTAACGTGCAGCCCCTATACGTTATGTTTAAAAAAAATATATAAAATTTTTTTTCAAAATGGCGGCTATCGTAAAAATTCAAAGTGTCATAACTTTGCTAAATCAAATCCTACTGAAAAATGTCGTATGCAAAAAGTGTTTGGAATTTTATTTTGCATATAAAAGCAATTTTTAATTATTTTTTTTTTAATAAAAACCGAGTCTTACCATATATTGACCGAGACCTCGAACGAGCTTTTATGCGACTCTGCATACAGTTAACGCTCGTATGAAGCTTCTATTTAAGAAATTGACTTGAATTTTTTATACCAAATAGAGCTTTCAACTATACTTACGATACTATACAAAAAAATTAAAAATTAAAAAATAAAAGTATTTTTTTTTCAAAACACGTTTAGTGTGATGAGTCGATCGACCCACCATACATACGCTCATAAGATTTTCAATATAGTTAAGGTCAGTGTGAGCTTATTTATACATATTTGAATTTCAAAATTTTGTGACAGTATAGAATTCTTAAGCATCCTGTGTATGTTTGTTAGCAAAATCCATTTTGTCAATTTTTTGCAAAACGGCGACAAGTATTAAAATTCAATCACTTATTACTCAGTAGTGTTCCATTTTGTCAAAAAGGTCTCTATACATGAAATGTTGAGAAGCCTAAAGCTCATCTAAGTAAAATATAAAAAATATATATTTTTGCTTGAAAACAAGCGATGTATCAGTTCGATCGTACCCCCATACTAGCCATTTTGAGACTTTCGGAAGAGTTAACGCTCTTAACTGCTTGGTTTCGAAGATTAAAATTTTAATTTTTAATATCGCATAGAACTAACGTGCAGCCCCTATACGTTATGTTTAAAAAAAATATATAAAATTTTTTTTCAAAATGGCGGCTATCGTAAAAATTCAAAGTGTCATAACTTTGCTAAATCAAATCCTACTGAAAAATGTCGTATGCAAAAAGTGTTTGGAATTTTATTTTGCATATAAAAGCAATTTTTAATTATTTTTTTTTTAATAAAAACCGAGTCTTACCATATATTGACCGAGACCTCGAACGAGCTTTTATGCGACTCTGCATACAGTTAACGCTCGTATGAAGCTTCTATTTAAGAAATTGACTTGAATTTTTAATACTAAATAGAGCTTTCAACTATACTTACGATACTATACAAAAAAATTAAAAATTAAAAAATAAAAGTATTTTTTTTTCAAAACACGTTTAGTGTGATGAGTCGATCGACCCACCATACATACGCTCATAAGATTTTCAATATAGTTAAGGTCAGTGTGAGCTTATTTATACATATTTGAATTTCAAAATTTTGTGACAGTATAGAATTCTTAAGCATCCTGTGTATGTTTGTTAGCAAAATCCATTTTGTCAATTTTTTGCAAAATGGCGACAAGTATTAAAATTCAATCACTTATTACTCAGTAGTGTTCAATTTTGTCAAAAAGGTCTCTATACATAATATGTTGAGAAGCCTAAAGCTCATCTAAGTAAAATATAAAAAATATATATTTTTGCTTGAAAACAAGCGATGTATCAGTTCGATCGTACCCCCATACTAGCCATTTTGAGACTTTCGGAAGAGTTAACGCTCTTAACTGCTTGGTTTCGAAGATTAAAATTTTAATTTTTAATATCGCATAGAACTAACGTGCAGCCCCTATACGTTATGTTTAAAAAAAATATATAAAATTTTTTTTCAAAATGGCGGCTATCGTAAAAATTCAAAGTGTCATAACTTTGCTAAATCAAATCCTACTGAAAAATGTCGTATGCAAAAAGTGTTTGGAATTTTATTTTGCATATAAAATCAATTTTTAATTATTTTTTTTTTAATAAAAACCGAGTCTCACCATATATTGACCGAGACCTCGAACGAGCTTTTATGCGACTCTGCATACAGTTAACGCTCGTATGAAGCTTCTATTTAAGAAATTGACTTGAATTTTTTATACCAAATAGAGCTTTCAACTATACTTACGATACTATACAAAAAAATTAAAAATTAAAAAATAAAAGTATTTTTTTTTCAAAACACGTTTAGTGTGATGAGTCGATCGACCCACCATACATACGCTCATAAGATTTTCAATATAGTTAAGGTCAGTGTGAGCTTATTTATACATATTTGAATTTCAAAATTTTGTGACAGTATAGAATTCTTAAGCATCCTGTGTATGTTTGTTAGCAAAATCCATTTTGTCAATTTTTTGCAAAATGGCGACAAGTATTAAAATTCAATCACTTATTACTCAGTAGTGTTCAATTTTGTCAAAAAGGTCTCTATACATGAAATGTTGAGAAGCCTAAAGCTCATCTAAGTAAAATATAAAAAATATATATTTTTGCTTGAAAACAAGCGATGTATCAGTTCGATCGTACCCCCATACTAGCCATTTTGAGACTTTCGGAAGAGTTAACGCTCTTAACTGCTTGGTTTCGAAGATTAAAATTTTAATTTTTAATATCGCATAGAACTAACGTGCAGCCCCTATACGTTATGTTTAAAAAAAATATATAAAATTTTTTTTCAAAATGGCGGCTATCGTAAAAATTCAAAGTGTCATAACTTTGCTAAATCAAATCCTACTGAAAAATGTCGTATGCAAAAAGTGTTTGGAATTTTATTTTGCATATAAAAGCAATTCTTAATTATTTTTTTTTTAATAAAAACCGAGTCTTACCATATATTGACCGAGACCTCGAACGAGCTTTTATGCGACTCTGCATACAGTTAACGCTCGTATGAAGCTTCTATTTAAGAAATTGACTTGAATTTTTTATACCAAATAGAGCTTTTAACTATACTTACGATACTATACAAAAAAATTAAAAATTAAAAAATAAAAGTATTTTTTTTTCAAAACACGTTTAGTGTGATGAGTCGATCGACCCACCATACATACGCTCATAAGATTTTCAATATAGTTAAGGTCAGTGTGAGCTTATTTATACATATTTGAATTTCAAAATTTTGTGACAGTATAGAATTCTTAAGCATCCTGTGTATGTTTGTTAGCAAAATCCATTTTGTCAATTTTTTGCAAAATGGCGACAAGTATTAAAATTCAATCACTTATTACTCAGTAGTGTTCAATTTTGTCAAAAAGGTCTCTATACATGAAATGTTGAGAAGCCTAAAGCTCATCTAAGTAAAATATAAAAAATATATATTTTTGCTTGAAAACAAGCGATGTATCAGTTCGATCGTACCCCCATACTAGCCATTTTGAGACTTTCGGAAGAGTTAACGCTCTTAACTGCTTGGTTTCGAAGATTAAAATTTTAATTTTTAATATCGCATAGAACTAACGTGCAGCCCCTATACGTTATGTTTAAAAAAAATATATAAAATTTTTTTTCAAAATGGCGGCTATCGTAATAATTCAAAGTGTCATAACTTTGCTAAATCAAATCCTACTGAAAAATGTAATATGCAAAAAGTGTTTGGAATTTTATTTTGCATATAAAAGCAATTTTTAATTATTTTTTTTTTAATAAAAACCGAGTCTTACCATATATTGACCGAGACCTCGAACGAGCTTTTATGCGACTCTGCATACAGTTAACGCTCGTATGAAGCTTCTATTTAAGAAATTGACTTGAATTTTTAATACTAAATAGAGCTTTCAACTATACTTACGATACTATACAAAAAAATTAAAAATTAAAAAATAAAAGTATTTTTTTTTCAAAACACGTTTAGTGTGATGAGTCGATCGACCCACCATACATACGCTCATAAGATTTTCAATATAGTTAAGGTCAGTGTGAGCTTATTTATACATATTTGAATTTCAAAATTTTGTGACAGTATAGAATTCTTAAGCATCCTGTGTATGTTTGTTAGCAAAATCCATTTTGTCAATTTTTTGCAAAATGGCGACAAGTATTAAAATTCAATCACTTATTACTCAGTAGTGTTCAATTTTGTCAAAAAGGTCTCTATACATGAAATGTTGAGAAGCCTAAAGCTCATCTAAGTAAAATATAAAAAATATATATTTTTGCTTAAAAACAAGCGATGTATCAGTTCGATCGTACCCCTATACTAGCCATTTTGAGACTTTCGGAAGAGTTAACGCTCTTAACTGCTTGGTTTCGAAGATTAAAATTTTAATTTTTAATATCGCATAGATCTAACGAGCAGCCCCTATACGTTATGTTTAAAAAAAATATATAAAATTTTTTTTCAAAATGGCGGCTATCGTAAAAATTCAAAGTGTCATAACTTTGCTAAATCAAATCCTACTAAAAAATGTCGTATGCAAAAAGTGTTTGGAATTTTATTTTGCATATAAAATCAATTTTTAATTATTTTTTTTTTAATAAAAACCGAGTCTCACCATATATTGACCGAGACCTCGAACGAGCTTTTATGCGACTCTGCATACAGTTAACGCTCGTATGAAGCTTCTATTTAAGAAATTGACTTGAATTTTTTATACCAAATAGAGCTTTCAACTATACTTACGATACTATACAAAAAAATTAAAAATTAAAAAATAAAAGTATTTTTTTTTCAAAACACGTTTAGTGTGATGAGTCGATCGACCCACCATACATACGCTCATAAGATTTTCAATATAGTTAAGGTCAGTGTGAGCTTATTTATACATATTTGAATTTCAAAATTTTGTGACAGTATAGAATTCTTAAGCATCCTGTGTATGTTTGTTAGCAAAATCCATTTTGTCAATTTTTTGCAAAACGGCGACAAGTATTAAAATTCAATCACTTATTACTCAGTAGTGTTCAATTTTGTCAAAAAGGTCTCTATACATGAAATGTTGAGAAGCCTAAAGCTCATCTAAGTAAAATATAAAAAATATATATTTTTGCTTGAAAACAAGCGATGTATCAGTTCGATCGTACCCCCATACTAGCCATTTTGAGACTTTCGGAAGAGTTAACGCTCTTAACTGCTTGGTTTCGAAGATTAAAATTTTAATTTTTAATATCGCATAGAACTAACGTGCAGCCCCTATACGTTATGTTTAAAAAAAATATATAAAATTTTTTTTCAAAATGGCGGCTATCGTAAAAATTCAAAGTGTCATAACTTTGCTAAATCAAATCCTACTGAAAAATGTCGTATGCAAAAAGTGTTTGGAATTTTATTTTGCATATAAAATCAATTTTTAATTATTTTTTTTAAATAAAAACCGAGTCTTACCATATATTGACCGAGACCTCGAACGAGCTTTTATGCGACTCTGCATACAGTTAACGCTCGTATGAAGCTTCTATTTAAGAAATTGACTTGAATTTTTTATACCAAATAGAGCTTTCAACTATACTTACGATACTATACAAAAAAATTAAAAATTAAAAAATAAAAGTATTTTTTTTTCAAAACACGTTTAGTGTGATGAGTCGATCGACCCACCATACATACGCTCATAAGATTTTCAATATAGTTAAGGTCAGTGTGAGCTTATTTATACATATTTGAATTTCAAAATTTTGTGACAGTATAGAATTCTTAAGCATCCTGTGTATGTTTGTTAGCAAAATCCATTTTGTCAATTTTTTGCAAAATGGCGACAAGTATTAAAATTCAATCACTTATTACTCAGTAGTGTTCAATTTTGTCAAAAAGGTCTCTATACATGAAATGTTGAGAAGCCTAAAGCTCATCTAAGTAAAATATAAAAAATATATATTTTTGCTTGAAAACAAGCGATGTATCAGTTCGATCGTACCCCCATACTAGCCATTTTGAGACTTTCGGAAGAGTTAACGCTCTTAACTGCTTGGTTTCGAAGATTAAAATTTTAATTTTTAATATCGCATAGAACTAACGTGCAGCCCCTATACGTTATGTTTAAAAAAAATATATAAAATTTTTTTTCAAAATGGCGGCTATCGTAAAAATTCAAAGTGTCATAACTTTGCTAAATCAAATCCTACTGAAAAATGTCGTATGCAAAAAGTGTTTGGAATTTTATTTTGCATATAAAAGCAATTTTTAATTATTTTTTTTTTAATAAAAACCGAGTCTTACCATATATTGACCGAGACCTCGAACGAGCTTTTATGCGACTCTGCATACAGTTAACGCTCGTATGAAGCTTCTATTTAAGAAATTGACTTGAATTTTTTATACCAAATAGAGCTTTCAACTATACTTACGATACTATACAAAAAAATTAAAAATTAAAAAATAAAAGTATTTTTTTTTCAAAACACGTTTAGTGTGATGAGTCGATCGACCCACCATACATACGCTCATAAGATTTTCAATATAGTTAAGGTCAGTGTGAGCTTATTTATACATATTTGAATTTCAAAATTTTGTGACAGTATAGAATTCTTAAGCATCCTGTGTATGTTTGTTAGCAAAATCCATTTTGTCAATTTTTTGCAAAACGGCGACAAGTATTAAAATTCAATCACTTATTACTCAGTAGTGTTCAATTTTGTCAAAAAGGTCTCTATACATGAAATGTTGAGAAGCCTAAAGCTCATCTAAGTAAAATATAAAAAATATATATTTTTGCTTGAAAACAAGCGATGTATCAGTTCGATCGTACCCCCATACTAGCCATTTTGAGACTTTCGGAAGAGTTAACGCTCTTAACTGCTTGGTTTCGAAGATTAAAATTTTAATTTTTAATATCGCATAGAACTAACGTGCAGCCCCTATACGTTATGTTTAAAAAAAATATATAAAATTTTTTTTCAAAATGGCGGCTATCGTAAAAATTCAAAGTGTCATAACTTTGCTAAATCAAATCCTACTGAAAAATGTCGTATGCAAAAAGTGTTTGGAATTTTATTTTGCATATAAAAGCAATTTTTAATTATTTTTTTTTTAATAAAAACCGAGTCTTACCATATATTGACCGAGACCTCGAACGAGCTTTTATGCGACTCTGCATACAGTTAACGCTCGTATGAAGCTTCTATTTAAGAAATTGACTTGAATTTTTTATACCAAATAGAGCTTTCAACTATACTTACGATACTATACAAAAAAATTAAAAAATAAAAGTATTTTTTTTTCAAAACACGTTTAGTGTGATGAGTCGATCGACCCACCATACATACGCTCATAAGATTTTCAATATAGTTAAGGTCAGTGTGAGCTTATTTATACATATTTGAATTTCAAAATTTTGTGACAGTATAGAATTCTTAAGCATCCTGTGTATGTTTGTTAGCAAAATCCATTTTGTCAATTTTTTGCAAAACGGCGACAAGTATTAAAATTCAATCACTTATTACTCAGTAGTGTTCAATTTTGTCAAAAAGGTCTCTATACATGAAATGTTGAGAAGCCTAAAGCTCATCTAAGTAAAATATAAAAAATATATATTTTTGCTTGAAAACAAGCGATGTATCAGTTCGATCGTACCCCCATACTAGCCATTTTGAGACTTTCGGAAGAGTTAACGCTCTTAACTGCTTGGTTTCGAAGATTAAAATTTTAATTTTTAATATCGCATAGAACTAACGTGCAGCCCCTATACGTTATGTTTAAAAAAAATATATAAAATTTTTTTTCAAAATGGCGGCTATCGTAAAAATTCAAAGTGTCATAACTTTGCTAAATCAAATCCTACTGAAAAATGTCGTATGCAAAAAGTGTTTGGAATTTTATTTTGCATATAAAAGCAATTTTTAATTATTTTTTTTTTAATAAAAACCGAGTCTTACCATATATTGACCGAGACCTCGAACGAGCTTTTATGCGACTCTGCATACAGTTAACGCTCGTATGAAGCTTCTATTTAAGAAATTGACTTGAATTTTTTATACCAAATAGAGCTTTCAACTATACTTACGATACTATACAAAAAAATTAAAAATTAAAAAATAAAAGTATTTTTTTTTCAAAACACGTTTAGTGTGATGAGTCGATCGACCCACCATACATACGCTCATAAGATTTTCAATATAGTTAAGGTCAGTGTGAGCTTATTTATACATATTTGAATTTCAAAATTTTGTGACAGTATAGAATTCTTAAGCATCCTGTGTATGTTTGTTAGCAAAATCCATTTTGTCAATTTTTTGCAAAACGGCGACAAGTATTAAAATTCAATCACTTATTACTCAGTAGTGTTCAATTTTGTCAAAAAGGTCTCTATACATGAAATGTTGAGAAGCCTAAAGCTCATCTAAGTAAAATATAAAAAATATATATTTTTGCTTGAAAACAAGCGATGTATCAGTTCGATCGTACCCCCATACTAGCCATTTTGAGACTTTCGGAAGAGTTAACGCTCTTAACTGCTTGGTTTCGAAGATTAAAATTTTAATTTTTAATATCGCATAGAACTAACGTGCAGCCCCTATACGTTATGTTTAAAAAAAATATATAAAATTTTTTTTCAAAATGGCGGCTATCGTAAAAATTCAAAGTGTCATAACTTTGCTAAATCAAATCCTACTGAAAAATGTCGTATGCAAAAAGTGTTTGGAATTTTATTTTGCATATAAAAGCAATTTTTAATTATTTTTTTTTTAATAAAAACCGAGTCTTACCATATATTGACCGAGACCTCGAACGAGCTTTTATGCGACTCTGCATACAGTTAACGCTCGTATGAAGCTTCTATTTAAGAAATTGACTTGAATTTTTTATACCAAATAGAGCTTTCAACTATACTTACGATACTATACAAAAAAATTAAAAATTAAAAAATAAAAGTATTTTTTTTTCAAAACACGTTTAGTGTGATGAGTCGATCGACCCACCATACATACGCTCATAAGATTTTCAATATAGTTAAGGTCAGTGTGAGCTTATTTATACATATTTGAATTTCAAAATTTTGTGACAGTATAGAATTCTTAAGCATCCTGTGTATGTTTGTTAGCAAAATCCATTTTGTCAATTTTTTGCAAAACGGCGACAAGTATTAAAATTCAATCACTTATTACTCAGTAGTGTTCAATTTTGTCAAAAAGGTCTCTATACATGAAATGTTGAGAAGCCTAAAGCTCATCTAAGTAAAATATAAAAAATATATATTTTTGCTTGAAAACAAGCGATGTATCAGTTCGATCGTACCCCCATACTAGCCATTTTGAGACTTTCGGAAGAGTTAACGCTCTTAACTGCTTGGTTTCGAAGATTAAAATTTTAATTTTTAATATCGCATAGAACTAACGTGCAGCCCCTATACGTTATGTTTAAAAAAAATATATAAAATTTTTTTTCAAAATGGCGGCTATCGTAAAAATTCAAAGTGTCATAACTTTGCTAAATCAAATCCTACTGAAAAATGTCGTATGCAAAAAGTGTTTGGAATTTTATTTTGCATATAAAAGCAATTTTTAATTATTTTTTTTTTAATAAAAACCGAGTCTTACCATATATTGACCGAGACCTCGAACGAGCTTTTATGCGACTCTGCATACAGTTAACGCTCGTATGAAGCTTCTATTTAAGAAATTGACTTGAATTTTTAATACTGAATAGAGCTTTCAACTATACTTACGATACTATACAAAAAAATTAAAAATTAAAAAATAAAAGTATTTTTTTTTCAAAACACGTTTAGTGTGATGAGTCGATCGACCCACCATACATACGCTCATAAGATTTTCAATATAGTTAAGGTCAGTGTGAGCTTATTTATACATATTTGAATTTCAAAATTTTGTGACAGTATAGAATTCTTAAGCATCCTGTGTATGTTTGTTAGCAAAATCCATTTTGTCAATTTTTTGCAAAATGGCGACAAGTATTAAAATTCAATCACTTATTACTCAGTAGTGTTCAATTTTGTCAAAAAGGTCTCTATACATGAAATGTTGAGAAGCCTAAAGCTCATCTAAGTAAAATATAAAAAATATATATTTTTGCTTGAAAACAAGCGATGTATCAGTTCGATCGTACCCCCATACTAGCCATTTTGAGACTTTCGGAAGAGTTAACGCTCTTAACTGCTTGGTTTCGAAGATTAAAATTTTAATTTTTAATATCGCATAGAACTAACGTGCAGCCCCTATACGTTATGTTTAAAAAAAATATATAAAATTTTTTTTCAAAATGGCGGCTATCGTAAAAATTCAAAGTGTCATAACTTTGCTAAATCAAATCCTACTGAAAAACGTCGTATGCAAAAAGTGTTTGGAATTTTATTTTGCATATAAAAGCAATTTTTAATTATTTTTTTTTTAATAAAAACCGAGTCTTACCATATATTGACCGAGACCTCGAACGAGCTTTTATGCGACTCTGCATACAGTTAACGCTCGTATGAAGCTTCTATTTAAGAAATTGACTTGAATTTTTTATACCAAATAGAGCTTTCAACTATACTTACGATACTATACAAAAAAATTAAAAATTAAAAAATAAAAGTATTTTTTTTTCAAAACACGTTTAGTGTGATGAGTCGATCGACCCACCATACATACGCTCATAAGATTTTCAATATAGTTAAGGTCAGTGTGAGCTTATTTATACATATTTGAATTTCAAAATTTTGTGACAGTATAGAATTCTTAAGCATCCTGTGTATGTTTGTTAGCAAAATCCATTTTGTCAATTTTTTGCAAAATGGCGACAAGTATTAAAATTCAATCACTTATTACTCAGTAGTGTTCAATTTTGTCAAAAAGGTCTCTATACATGAAATGTTGAGAAGCCTAAAGCTCATCTAAGTAAAATATAAAAAATATATATTTTTGCTTGAAAACAAGCGATGTATCAGTTCGATCGTACCCCCATACTAGCCATTTTGAGACTTTCGGAAGAGTTAACGCTCTTAACTGCTTGGTTTCGAAGATTAAAATTTTAATTTTTAATATCGCATAGAACTAACGTGCAGCCCCTATACGTTATGTTTAAGAAAAATATATAAAATTTTTTTTCAAAATAGCGGCTATCATAAAAATTCAAAGTGTCATAACTTTGCTAAATCAAATCCTACTGAAAAATGTCGTATGCAAAAAGTGTTTGGAATTTTATTTTGCATATAAAAGCAATTTTTAATTATTTTTTTTTTAATAAAAACCGAGTCTTACCATATATTGACCGAGACCTCGAACGAGCTTTTATGCGACTCTGCATACAGTTAACGCTCGTATGAAGCTTCTATTTAAGAAATTGACTTGAATTTTTTATACCAAATAGAGCTTTCAACTATACTTACGATACTATACAAAAAAATTAAAAATTAAAAAATAAAAGTATTTTTTTTTCAAAACACGTTTAGTGTGATGAGTCGATCGACCCACCATACATACGCTCATAAGATTTTCAATATAGTTAAGGTCAGTGTGAGCTTATTTATACATATTTGAATTTCAAAATTTTGTGACAGTATAGAATTCTTAAGCATCCTGTGTATGTTTGTTAGCAAAATCCATTTTGTCAATTTTTTGCAAAATGGCGACAAGTATTAAAATTCAATCACTTATTACTCAGTAGTGTTCAATTTTGTCAAAAAGGTCTCTTTACATGAAATGTTGAGAAACCTAAAGCTCATCTAAGTAAAATATAAAAAATATATATTTTTGCTTGAAAACAAGCGATGTATCAGTTCGATCGTACCCGCATACTAGCCATTTTGAGACTTTCGGAAGAGTTAACGCTCTTAACTGCTTGGTTTCGAAGATTAAAATTTTAATTTTTAATATCGCATAGAACTAACGTGCAGCCCCTATACGTTATGTTTAAAAAAAATATATAAAATTTTTTTTCAAAATGGCGGCTATCGTAAAAATTCAAAGTGTCATAACTTTGCTAAATCAAATCCTACTGAAAAATGTCGTATGCAAAAAGTGTTTGGAATTTTATTTTGCATATAAAAGCAATTCTTAATTATTTTTTTTTTAATAAAAACCGAGTCTTACCATATATTGACCGAGACCTCGAACGAGCTTTTATGCGACTCTGCATACAGTTAACGCTCGTATGAAGCTTCTATTTAAGAAATTGACTTGAATTTTTTATACCAAATAGAGCTTTCAACTATACTTACGATACTATACAAAAAAATTAAAAATTAAAAAATAAAAGTATTTTTTTTTCAAAACACGTTTAGTGTGATGAGTCGATCGACCCACCATACATACGCTCATAAGATTTTCAATATAGTTAAGGTCAGTGTGAGCTTATTTATACATATTTGAATTTCAAAATTTTGTGACAGTATAGAATTCTTAAGCATCCTGTGTATGTTTGTTAGCAAAATCCATTTTGTCAATTTTTTGCAAAATGGCGACAAGTATTAAAATTCAATCACTTATTACTCAGTAGTGTTCAATTTTGTCAAAAAGGTCTCTATACATGAAATGTTGAGAAGCCTAAAGCTCATCTAAGTAAAATATAAAAAATATATATTTTTGCTTGAAAACAAGCGATGTATCAGTTCGATCGTACCCCCATACTAGCCATTTTGAGACTTTCGGAAGAGTTAACGCTCTTAACTGCTTGGTTTCGAAGATTAAAATTTTAATTTTTAATATCGCATAGAACTAACGTGCAGCCCCTATACGTTATGTTTAAGAAAAATATATAAAATTTTTTTTCAAAATAGCGGCTATCATAAAAATTCAAAGTGTCATAACTTTGCTAAATCAAATCCTACTGAAAAATGTCGTATGCAAAAAGTGTTTGGAATTTTATTTTGCATATAAAAGCAATTTTTAATTATTTTTTTTTTAATAAAAACCGAGTCTTACCATATATTGACCGAGACCTCGAACGAGCTTTTATGCGACTCTGCATACAGTTAACGCTCGTATGAAGCTTCTATTTAAGAAATTGACTTGAATTTTTTATACCAAATAGAGCTTTCAACTATACTTACGATACTATACAAAAAAATTAAAAATTAAAAAATAAAAGTATTTTTTTTTCAAAACACGTTTAGTGTGATGAGTCGATCGACCCACCATACATACGCTCATAAGATTTTCAATATAGTTAAGGTCAGTGTGAGCTTATTTATACATATTTGAATTTCAAAATTTTGTGACAGTATAGAATTCTTAAGCATCCTGTGTATGTTTGTTAGCAAAATCCATTTTGTCAATTTTTTGCAAAATGGCGACAAGTATTAAAATTCAATCACTTATTACTCAGTAGTGTTCAATTTTGTCAAAAAGGTCTCTTTACATGAAATGTTGAGAAACCTAAAGCTCATCTAAGTAAAATATAAAAAATATATATTTTTGCTTGAAAACAAGCGATGTATCAGTTCGATCGTACCCGCATACTAGCCATTTTGAGACTTTCGGAAGAGTTAACGCTCTTAACTGCTTGGTTTCGAAGATTAAAATTTTAATTTTTAATATCGCATAGAACTAACGTGCAGCCCCTATACGTTATGTTTAAAAAAAATATATAAAATTTTTTTTCAAAATGGCGGCTATCGTAAAAATTCAAAGTGTCATAACTTTGCTAAATCAAATCCTACTGAAAAATGTCGTATGCAAAAAGTGTTTGGAATTTTATTTTGCATATAAAAGCAATTCTTAATTATTTTTTTTTTAATAAAAACCGAGTCTTACCATATATTGACCGAGACCTCGAACGAGCTTTTATGCGACTCTGCATACAGTTAACGCTCGTATGAAGCTTCTATTTAAGAAATTGACTTGAATTTTTTATACCAAATAGAGCTTTCAACTATACTTACGATACTATACAAAAAAATTAAAAATTAAAAAATAAAAGTATTTTTTTTTCAAAACACGTTTAGTGTGATGAGTCGATCGACCCACCATACATACGCTCATAAGATTTTCAATATAGTTAAGGTCAGTGTGAGCTTATTTATACATATTTGAATTTCAAAATTTTGTGACAGTATAGAATTCTTAAGCATCCTGTGTATGTTTGTTAGCAAAATCCATTTTGTCAATTTTTTGCAAAATGGCGACAAGTATTAAAATTCAATCACTTATTACTCAGTAGTGTTCAATTTTGTCAAAAAGGTCTCTATACATGAAATGTTGAGAAGCCTAAAGCTCATCTAAGTAAAATATAAAAAATATATATTTTTGCTTGAAAACAAGCGATGTATCAGTTCGATCGTACCCCCATACTAGCCATTTTGAGACTTTCGGAAGAGTTAACGCTCTTAACTGCTTGGTTTCGAAGATTAAAATTTTAATTTTTAATATCGCATAGAACTAACGTGCAGCCCCTATACGTTATGTTTAAAAAAAATATATAAAATTTTTTTTCAAAATGGCGGCTATCGTAAAAATTCAAAGTGTCATAACTTTGCTAAATCAAATCCTACTGAAAAATGTCGTATGCAAAAAGTGTTTGGAATTTTAATTTGCATATAAAAGCAATTTTTAATTATTTTTTTTTTAATAAAAACCGAGTCTTACCATATATTGACCGAGACCTCGAACGAGCTTTTATGCGACTCTGCATACAGTTAACGCTCGTATGAAGCTTCTATTTAAGAAATTGACTTGAATTTTTTATACCAAATAGAGCTTTCAACTATACTTACGATACTATACAAAAAAATTTAAAATTAAAAAATAAAAGTATTTTTTTTTCAAAACACGTTTAGTGTGATGAGTCGATCGACCCACCATACATACGCTCATAAGATTTTCAATATAGTTAAGGTCAGTGTGAGCTTATTTATACATATTTGAATTTCAAAATTTTGTGACAGTATAGAATTCTTAAGCATCCTGTGTATGTTTGTTAGCAAAATCCATTTTGTCAATTTTTTGCAAAATGGCGACAAGTATTAAAATTCAATCACTTATTACTCAGTAGTGTTCAATTTTGTCAAAAAGGTCTCTATACATGAAATGTTGAGAAGCCTAAAGCTCATCTAAGTAAAATATAAAAAATATATATTTTTGCTTGAAAACAAGCGATGTATCAGTTCGATCGTACCCCCATACTAGCCATTTTGAGACTTTCGGAAGAGTTAACGCTCTTAACTGCTTGGTTTCGAAGATTAAAATTTTAATTTTTAATATCGCATAGAACTAACGTGCAGCCCCTATACGTTATGTTTAAAAAAAATATATAAAATTTTTTTTCAAAATGGCGGCTATCGTAAAAATTCAAAGTGTCATAACTTTGCTAAATCAAATCCTACTGAAAAATGTCGTATGCAAAAAGTGTTTGGAATTTTATTTTGCATATAAAAGCAATTTTTAATTATTTTTTTTTTAATAAAAACCGAGTCTTACCATATATTGACCGAGACCTCGAACGAGCTTTTATGCGACTCTGCATACAGTTAACGCTCGTATGAAGCTTCTATTAAAGAAATTGACTTGAATTTTTTATACCAAATAGAGCTTTCAACTATACTTACGATACTATACAAAAAAATTAAAAATTAAAAAATAAAAGTATTTTTTTTTCAAAACACGTTTAGTGTGATGAGTCGATCGACCCACCATACATACGCTCATAAGATTTTCAATATAGTTAAGGTCAGTGTGAGCTTATTTATACATATTTGAATTTCAAAATTTTGTGACAGTATAGAATTCTTAAGCATCCTGTGTATGTTTGTTAGCAAAATCCATTTTGTCAATTTTTTGCAAAATGGCGACAAGTATTAAAATTCAATCACTTATTACTCAGTAGTGTTCAATTTTGTCAAAAAGGTCTCTATACATGAAATGTTGAGAAGCCTAAAGCTCATCTAAGTAAAATATAAAAAATATATATTTTTGCTTGAAAACAAGCGATGTATCAGTTCGATCGTACCCCCATACTAGCCATTTTGAGACTTTCGGAAGAGTTAACGCTCTTAACTGCTTGGTTTCGAAGATTAAAATTTTAATTTTTAATATCGCATAGAACTAACGTGCAGCCCCTATACGTTATGTTTAAGAAAAATATATAAAATTTTTTTTCAAAATGGCGGCTATCGTAAAAATTCAAAGTGTCATAACTTTGCTAAATCAAATCCTACTGAAAAATGTCGTATGCAAAAAGTGTTTGGAATTTTATTTTGCATATAAAAGCAATTTTTAATTATTTTTTTTTTAATAAAAACCGAGTCTTACCATATATTGACCGAGACCTCGAACGAGCTTTTATGCGACTCTGCATACAGTTAACGCTCGTATGAAGCTTCTATTTAAGAAATTGACTTGAATTTTTTATACCAAATAGAGCTTTCAACTATACTTACGATACTATACAAAAAAATTAAAAATTAAAAAATAAAAGTATTTTTTTTTCAAAACACGTTTAGTGTGATGAGTCGATCGACCCACCATACATACGCTCATAAGATTTTCAATATAGTTAAGGTCAGTGTGAGCTTATTTATACATATTTGAATTTCAAAATTTTGTGACAGTATAGAATTCTTAAGCATCCTGTGTATGTTTGTTAGCAAAATCCATTTTGTTAATTTTTTGCAAAACGGCGACAAGTATTAAAATTCAATCACTTATTACTCAGTAGTGTTCAATTTTGTCAAAAAGGTCTCTATACATGAAATGTTGAGAAGCCTAAAGCTCATCTAAGTAAAATATAAAAAATATATATTTTTGCTTGAAAACAAGCGATGTATCAGTTCGATCGTACCCCCATACTAGCCATTTTGAGACTTTCGGAAGAGTTAACGCTCTTAACTGCTTGGTTTCGAAGATTAAAATTTTAATTTTTAATATCGCATAGAACTAACGTGCAGCCCCTATACGTTATGTTTAAAAAAAATATATAAAATTTTTTTTCAAAATGGCGGCTATCGTAAAAATTCAAAGTGTCATAACTTTGCTAAATCAAATCCTACTGAAAAATGTCGTATGCAAAAAGTGTTTGGAATTTTATTTTGCATATAAAAGCAATTTTTAATTATTTTTTTTTTAATAAAAACCGAGTCTTACCATATATTGACCGAGACCTCGAACGAGCTTTTATGCGACTCTGCATACAGTTAACGCTCGTATGAAGCTTCTATTTAAGAAATTGACTTGAATTTTTAATACTGAATAGAGCTTTCAACTATACTTACGATACTATACAAAAAAATTAAAAATTAAAAAATAAAAGTATTTTTTTTTCAAAACACGTTTAGTGTGATGAGTCGATCGACCCACCATACATACGCTCATAAGATTTTCAATATAGTTAAGGTCAGTGTGAGCTTATTTATACATATTTGAATTTCAAAATTTTGTGACAGTATAGAATTCTTAAGCATCCTGTGTATGTTTGTTAGCAAAATCCATTTTGTCAATTTTTTGCAAAATGGCGACAAGTATTAAAATTCAATCACTTATTACTCAGTAGTGTTCAATTTTGTCAAAAAGGTCTCTATACATGAAATGTTGAGAAGCCTAAAGCTCATCTAAGTAAAATATAAAAAATATATATTTTTGCTTGAAAACAAGCGATGTATCAGTTCGATCGTACCCCCATACTAGCCATTTTGAGACTTTCGGAAGAGTTAACGCTCTTAACTGCTTGGTTTCGAAGATTAAAATTTTAATTTTTAATATCGCATAGAACTAACGTGCAGCCCCTATACGTTATGTTTAAAAAAAATATATAAAATTTTTTTTCAAAATGGCGGCTATCGTAAAAATTCAAAGTGTCATAACTTTGCTAAATCAAATCCTACTGAAAAATGTCGTATGCAAAAAGTGTTTGGAATTTTATTTTGCATATAAAAGCAATTTTTAATTATTTTTTTTTTAATAAAAACCGAGTCTTACCATATATTGACCGAGACCTCGAACGAGCTTTTATGCGACTCTGCATACAGTTAACGCTCGTATGAAGCTTCTATTTAAGAAATTGACTTGAATTTTTAATACTGAATAGAGCTTTCAACTATACTTACGATACTATACAAAAAAATTAAAAATTAAAAAATAAAAGTATTTTTTTTTCAAAACACGTTTAGTGTGATGAGTCGATCGACCCACCATACATACGCTCATAAGATTTTCAATATAGTTAAGGTCAGTGTGAGCTTATTTATACATATTTGAATTTCAAAATTTTGTGACAGTATAGAATTCTTAAGCATCCTGTGTATGTTTGTTAGCAAAATCCATTTTGTCAATTTTTTGCAAAATGGCGACAAGTATTAAAATTCAATCACTTATTACTCAGTAGTGTTCAATTTTGTCAAAAAGGTCTCTATACATGAAATGTTGAGAAGCCTAAAGCTCATCTAAGTAAAATATAAAAAATATATATTTTTGCTTGAAAACAAGCGATGTATCAGTTCGATCGTACCCCCATACTAGCCATTTTGAGACTTTCGGAAGAGTTAACGCTCTTAACTGCTTGGTTTCGAAGATTAAAATTTTAATTTTTAATATCGCATAGAACTAACGTGCAGCCCCTATACGTTATGTTTAAAAAAAATATATAAAATTTTTTTTCAAAATGGCGGCTATCGTAAAAATTCAAAGTGTCATAACTTTGCTAAATCAAATCCTACTGAAAAATGTCGTATGCAAAAAGTGTTTGGAATTTTATTTTGCATATAAAAGCAATTTTTAATTATTTTTTTTTTAATAAAAACCGAGTCTTACCATATATTGACCGAGACCTCGAACGAGCTTTTATGCGACTCTGCATACAGTTAACGCTCGTATGAAGCTTCTATTTAAGAAATTGACTTGAATTTTTTATACCAAATAGAGCTTTCAACTATACTTACGATACTATACAAAAAAATTAAAAATTAAAAAATAAAAGTATTTTTTTTTCAAAACACGTTTAGTGTGATGAGTCGATCGACCCACCATACATACGCTCATAAGATTTTCAATATAGTTAAGGTCAGTGTGAGCTTATTTATACATATTTGAATTTCAAAATTTTGTGACAGTATAGAATTCTTAAGCATCCTGTGTATGTTTGTTAGCAAAATCCATTTTGTCAATTTTTTGCAAAATGGCGACAAGTATTAAAATTCAATCACTTATTACTCAGTAGTGTTCAATTTTGTCAAAAAGGTCTCTATACATGAAATGTTGAGAAGCCTAAAGCTCATCTAAGTAAAATATAAAAAATATATATTTTTGCTTGAAAACAAGCGATGTATCAGTTCGATCGTACCCCCATACTAGCCATTTTGAGACTTTCGGAAGAGTTAACGCTCTTAACTGCTTGGTTTCGAAGATTAAAATTTTAATTTTTAATATCGCATAGAACTAACGTGCAGCCCCTATACGTTATGTTTAAAAAAAATATATAAAATTTTTTTTCAAAATGGCGGCTATCGTAAAAATTCAAAGTGTCATAACTTTGCTAAATCAAATCCTACTGAAAAATGTCGTATGCGAAAAGTGTTTGGAATTTTATTTTGCATATAAAAGCAATTCTTAATTATTTTTTTTTTAATAAAAACCGAGTCTTACCATATATTGACCGAGACCTCGAACGAGCTTTTATGCGACTCTGCATACAGTTAACGCTCGTATGAAGCTTCTATTTAAGAAATTGACTTGAATTTTTTATACCAAATAGAGCTTTCAACTATACTTACGATACTATACAAAAAAATTAAAAATTAAAAAATAAAAGTATTTTTTTTTCAAAACACGTTTAGTGTGATGAGTCGATCGACCCACCATACATACGCTCATAAGATTTTCAATATAGTTAAGGTCAGTGTGAGCTTATTTATACATATTTGAATTTCAAAATTTTGTGACAGTATAGAATTCTTAAGCATCCTGTGTATGTTTGTTAGCAAAATCCATTTTGTCAATTTTTTGCAAAATGGCGACAAGTATTAAAATTCAATCACTTATTACTCAGTAGTGTTCAATTTTGTCAAAAAGGTCTCTATACATGAAATGTTGAGAAGCCTAAAGCTCATCTAAGTAAAATATAAAAAATATATATTTTTGCTTGAAAACAAGCGATGTATCAGTTCGATCGTACCCCCATACTAGCCATTTTGAGACTTTCGGAAGAGTTAACGCTCTTAACTGCTTGGTTTCGAAGATTAAAATTTTAATTTTTAATATCGCATAGAACTAACGTGCAGCCCCTATACGTTATGTTTAAAAAAAATATATAAAATTTTTTTTCAAAATGGCGGCTATCGTAAAAATTCAAAGTGTCATAACTTTGCTAAATCAAATCCTACTGAAAAATGTCGTATGCGAAAAGTGTTTGGAATTTTATTTTGCATATAAAAGCAATTCTTAATTATTTTTTTTTTAATAAAAACCGAGTCTTACCATATATTGACCGAGACCTCGAACGAGCTTTTATGCGACTCTGCATACAGTTAACGCTCGTATGAAGCTTCTATTTAAGAAATTGACTTGAATTTTTTATACCAAATAGAGCTTTCAACTATACTTACGATACTATACAAAAAAATTAAAAATTAAAAAATAAAAGTATTTTTTTTTCAAAACACGTTTAGTGTGATGAGTCGATCGACCCACCATACATACGCTCATAAGATTTTCAATATAGTTAAGGTCAGTGTGAGCTTATTTATACATATTTGAATTTCAAAATTTTGTGACAGTATAGAATTCTTAAGCATCCTGTGTATGTTTGTTAGCAAAATCCATTTTGTCAATTTTTTGCAAAATGGCGACAAGTATTAAAATTCAATCACTTATTACTCAGTAGTGTTCAATTTTGTCAAAAAGGTCTCTATACATGAAATGTTGAGAAGCCTAAAGCTCATCTAAGTAAAATATAAAAAATATATATTTTTGCTTGAAAACAAGCGATGTATCAGTTCGATCGTACCCCCATACTAGCCATTTTGAGACTTTCGGAAGAGTTAACGCTCTTAACTGCTTGGTTTCGAAGATTAAAATTTTAATTTTTAATATCGCATAGAACTAACGTGCAGCCCCTATACGTTATGTTTAAGAAAAATATATAAAATTTTTTTTCAAAATGGCGGCTATCGTAAAAATTCAAAGTGTCATAACTTTGCTAAATCAAATCCTACTGAAAAATGTCGTATGCGAAAAGTGTTTGGAATTTTATTTTGCATATAAAAGCAATTTTTAATTATTTTTTTTTTAATAAAAACCGAGTCTTACCATATATTGACCGAGACCTCGAACGAGCTTTTATGCGACTCTGCATACAGTTAACGCTCGTATGAAGCTTCTATTTAAGAAATTGACTTGAATTTTTTATACCAAATAGAGCTTTCAACTATACTTACGATACTATACAAAAAAATTAAAAATTAAAAAATAAAAGTATTTTTTTTTCAAAACACGTTTAGTGTGATGAGTCGATCGACCCACCATACATACGCTCATAAGATTTTCAATATAGTTAAGGTCAGTGTGAGCTTATTTATACATATTTGAATTTCAAAATTTTGTGACAGTATAGAATTCTTAAGCATCCTGTGTATGTTTGTTAGCAAAATCCATTTTGTCAATTTTTTGCAAAATGGCGACAAGTATTAAAATTCAATCACTTATTACTCAGTAGTGTTCAATTTTGTCAAAAAGGTCTCTTTACATGAAATGTTGAGAAACCTAAAGCTCATCTAAGTAAAATATAAAAAATATATATTTTTGCTTGAAAACAAGCGATGTATCAGTTCGATCGTACCCGCATACTAGCCATTTTGAGACTTTCGGAAGAGTTAACGCTCTTAACTGCTTGGTTTCGAAGATTAAAATTTTAATTTTTAATATCGCATAGAACTAACGTGCAGCCCCTATACGTTATGTTTAAAAAAAATATATAAAATTTTTTTTCAAAATGGCGGCTATCGTAAAAATTCAAAGTGTCATAACTTTGCTAAATCAAATCCTACTGAAAAATGTCGTATGCGAAAAGTGTTTGGAATTTTATTTTGCATATAAAAGCAATTCTTAATTATTTTTTTTTTAATAAAAACCGAGTCTTACCATATATTGACCGAGACCTCGAACGAGCTTTTATGCGACTCTGCATACAGTTAACGCTCGTATGAAGCTTCTATTTAAGAAATTGACTTGAATTTTTTATACCAAATAGAGCTTTCAACTATACTTACGATACTATACAAAAAAATTAAAAATTAAAAAATAAAAGTATTTTTTTTTCAAAACACGTTTAGTGTGATGAGTCGATCGACCCACCATACATACGCTCATAAGATTTTCAATAAAGTTAAGGTCAGTGTGAGCTTATTTATACATATTTGAATTTCAAAATTTTGTGACAGTATAGAATTCTTAAGCATCCTGTGTATGTTTGTTAGCAAAATCCATTTTGTCAATTTTTTGCAAAATGGCGACAAGTATTAAAATTCAATCACTTATTACTCAGTAGTGTTCAATTTTGTCAAAAAGGTCTCTATACATGAAATGTTGAGAAGCCTAAAGCTCATCTAAGTAAAATATAAAAAATATATATTTTTGCTTGAAAACAAGCGATGTATCAGTTCGATTGTACCCCCATACTAGCCATTTTGAGACTTTCGGAAGAGTTAACGCTCTTAACTGCTTGGTTTCGAAGATTAAAATTTTAATTTTTAATATCGCATAGAACTAACGTGCAGCCCCTATACGTTATGTTTAAAAAAAATATATAAAATTTTTTTTCAAAATGGCGGCTATCGTAAAAATTCAAAGTGTCATAACTTTGCTTAATCAAATCCTACTGAAAAATGTCGTATGCAAAAAGTGTTTGGAATTTTATTTTGCATATAAAAGCAATTTTTAATTATTTTTTTTTTAATAAAAACCGAGTCTTACCATATATTGACCGAGACCTCGAACGAGCTTTTATGCGACTCTGCATACAGTTAACGCTCGTATGAAGCTTCTATTAAAGAAATTGACTTGAATTTTTTATACCAAATAGAGCTTTCAACTATACTTACGATACTATACAAAAAAATTAAAAATTAAAAAATAAAAGTATTTTTTTTTCAAAACACGTTTAGTGTGATGAGTCGATCGACCCACCATACATACGCTCATAAGATTTTCAATATAGTTAAGGTCAGTGTGAGCTTATTTATACATATTTGAATTTCAAAATTTTGTGACAGTATAGAATTCTTAAGCATCCTGTGTATGTTTGTTAGCAAAATCCATTTTGTCAATTTTTTGCAAAATGGCGACAAGTATTAAAATTCAATCACTTATTACTCAGTAGTGTTCAATTTTGTCAAAAAGGTCTCTATACATGAAATGTTGAGAAGCCTAAAGCTCATCTAAGTAAAATATAAAAAATATATATTTTTGCTTGAAAACAAGCGATGTATCAGTTCGATCGTACCCCCATACTAGCCATTTTGAGACTTTCGGAAGAGTTAACGCTCTTAACTGCTTGGTTTCGAAGATTAAAATTTTAATTTTTAATATCGCATAGAACTAACGTGCAGCCCCTATACGTTATGTTTAAAAAAAATATATAAAATTTTTTTTCAAAATGGCGGCTATCGTAAAAATTCAAAGTGTCATAACTTTGCTAAATCAAATCCTACTGAAAAATGTCGTATGCAAAAAGTGTTTGGAATTTTATTTTGCATATAAAAGCAATTTTTAATTATTTTTTTTTTAATAAAAACCGAGTCTTACCATATATTGACCGAGACCTCGAACGAGCTTTTATGCGACTCTGCATACAGTTAACGCTCGTATGAAGCTTCTATTTAAGAAATTGACTTGAATTTTTTATACCAAATAGAGCTTTCAACTATACTTACGATACTATACAAAAAAATTAAAAATTAAAAAATAAAAGTATTTTTTTTTCAAAACACGTTTAGTGTGATGAGTCGATCGACCCACCATACATACGCTCATAAGATTTTCAATATAGTGTCATAAAGGAGCAAAAAATAATGTTCTAATTCACTTATTGTAAAAACTTTTTTTATTTTCATTTGTTGTCTCTAATAAATATTTGAATTAATTAATTACAGTCGAAACAACGTCTAGCGTTCGGCCTCCGTTCACAAATCCCACTCTGATTCTCCTTTTTACCAGTGGGTCGGGCCTATTTATACAGTTACATAAAAATTGAGAAATATCCTACGATAACATAAACAATAATAAAATAATATATATAAAAGGATATTTAAGTGATAACATTATCTGTATATTTATAACACCTCCCCCGTTAAGAGTAAACATACGAGTGGCGTTTTGTTTACGAAAAATATAATACATGTTAACAATTATTATCACTGGTCAATCTATGCCACAATTCGAGTTATCCATTTGTCTGTTGTAATGTACAAAATTTAGAATTGTAGGTGAATGTATGAGTTGTGTGTGTGTGATAAGTTATTTTATTGTGAAAACATATATATATATACACTGCAGCTGTCATTAGCCTACAGTTGTTTAAATATCTTGATAACGTATATTGAACGGACTACTTTTGAATGGTTCGTCTCGAGGTTTGAATACTCGGACTACTTGGAATGGTTCATCTCGAAGTTTGATAACTCGGACTACTTGGAATGGTTCATCTCGAAGTTTGATAACTCGGACTACTTGGAATGGTTCATCTCAAAGTTTGATAACTCGGACTACTTGGAATGGTTCATCTCGAAGTTTGATAACTCGGACTACTTAAAATTTATACATGAAATATATATATAGTAATAAAAAGAGAATATCATCCTTAACTTCGTAGGTTCTGAATGAATTTGAATCGTTAATGAGCTATTTTTACTCTATCCGTATGGACTTTAATTATTTTGTTTTTTATTTTAATTGTAATATTTAATGGGTTGTTTACTTTTACAACTTCGTATGGTCCATTAAAATTGGGTGATAACTTTTTTGATCTATTTAATCTTGTTGCGTTATTGGTTAGATATACTTGATCGCCTACTTTAAATGTTCGTAACCTTTTGTCAATGTTAAAATTTTCTTTCGTTTTTGCCTTTGCTTTAATTAAATTTTCTCTAGCCATTTCTCGCGATTTACATAATTTTAATTTTAAATTATCGGCGAAGGAATCATAAGTATATTTAAATTCAATTTTGGTTAAGGTTGACGGCAAGTTTGGTGAATTACCAAAGATTAATTCGAATGGTGTGAACTTCGTTGCAGTGTGTGGAGTAGTATTATAACTGAATATAGCGAAGGGAATCCAAAGATCCCAATCTGTTTGTTCTGGAGAAATATAATGCTTGAGATAGTCCTTAAGGGTACTATGACTTCTCTCTAAAGCTCCATTGGATTCTGGGTGATATGCTGAAGTTTGGATTTGCCGTATTTTAAATAATTTTGAGACTTCTTTTAGAATATTGGAAATAAATTCTTTACCTTGGTCGGTAAGAATTGAATTTGGAACGCCGTATTGGCATATGAAATTGCTAGTAAATGTCCTTGCGATTGTTTCGGCTTCATGATTTGGTATTGGATATGCTTGTGTATACTTTGTCAAATCGTCTTGTAGTGTTAGGATATATTTATTGCCATCCTCGGTTAGGGGTAATGGTCCTACTATGTCTAATGCGATTTTTTCAAATGCACATTCGCTAGTTGTGGTTATTTCAATGGGTTGCCTAATCTTTTGACGGTATACTTTGTTTGACTGACAAGATTCGCATTGTTTCACATAATTTGCGATGTCTTTGTGCATATTTTGCCATTTAAATTTAAACTTTATTTTATTTAGCATCCTATTATAACCTGCATGTCCTCCTATAATAGAGTCATGATATTCTTTTAAGATTTCATGGATTTGATCATGTTTGGGTACAATTATTTTATTTTTGTCATTGGGAATACTGATTTCTTTATCTCTGTTGGGTATCTGGTTATCTTTTGTTATATTAAGAAATACTAATTTGTTAGCTATCGGATCTATATTTATTCGTGATAATGCATCAGCATTGCAATTTTGTTTTCCTTTTTTGTATGAAATAGTATAATCAAATTCTTCAAGTTTGAGACGCCATCTTACAAGTCGTGAACTTGGATCTTTGCAGTTCATTAACCAGACTAATGGGCGATGATCGGTAATTATTTGAAAAGTTCGTCCGTATAGATATGGACGAAAATGTTGACATGCCCATACTATTGCGAGTAATTCCTTTTCAGTCGTGGAATAATTTATTTCTGCTTTGTTGAGTGTGCGAGAAGCATAAGCTATCGGAAGATCTTTGGTTAGGGTTCCTTGAGATAGGATTGCCCCTATAGCAGAATTTGAAGCGTCAGTTGTCAGGGTGAAAGGAATTGTAAAGTCAGGATATTGCAATATAGGTTCATTAATTAATGCGTTTTTAAGTGTCTCGAAAGCGTCTTCTTGTTCGTTTGTCCATTTAAATAATACGTCCTTTTTTAATAAGATAGTTAGTTTTTGTGAGACTTTAGAAAAGTTGAGAATAAATTTTCGATAGTATCCTACTAATCCTAGGAATGATTTGATATCTTTAACGTTTTGCGGTTTAGGATAATTCTTTATACAAGATATTTTAGAAGGATCAGGCTTGACGCCGTTTTGAGTAATGACGTGTCCTAAATATGCTACCTCATGGCGCATAAACTCGCATTTATCTGCTTGTAGTTTTAAATTATGTTTATCTAGTCGTTTAAAGATTTCGCGAAGTTTGTTCGTATGGTCAGTTATAGAATTTGCGAAAATCACGATATCATCCAGATACACAAAACATTTAATGCCTTGCAATCCAGTTAGTACACTGTTCATTAATCGTTGAAAAGTCGCTGGTGCGTTTTTTAATCCAAAAGGCATACGTGAAAATTGATAATGACCCGTTGGGGTTGAAAATGCCGTTTTATCTGAATCTTTGTCATTCATTGGAATTTGGTGAAATCCTGAAGCGAGATCTAGGGTTGTGAAGTATTTTGAATGTCCTAGCTGATCTAGTATTTCACTTATGTTGGGTAAGGGGAATGCGTCACCTACAGTTACGTTATTTAATTTGCGGTAGTCTATTACGATCCGCCATTTTTTAGTTCCAGAAGCATCCATTTTCTTGGGGACTACCCATAGTGGAGCTGACCATGGAGAAGATGAGGGTTTTATAATATTTTGGTCTAACATCTCTGTAATTTGTTTGTCAACTTCTTTTTTATGTACCTCGGGGTATCGGTATGACTTAGTGTAGATGGGGATTTGCGATGTTATCGGTATCTCGTGGGAAATCGTGTTTGTTTTGGATAATGGATCATCTTTTAAATGAAATACACGATTAAATTCAGAACATAGTGATATAATAGAATGGGATTCCTCTTTATTAAGATGTGCGACTCGAAGTTGTTGCACTACTCTATCGTTACGTGTTATATCTATTTTGTCACTTTTTTGAAAATAAAGGAAACTTTTAGTTTCGTCGAATGGTTCTAGAATTATGTTAGTATTTGTCAGCTTTACTTCTTTATCACTACAATTAAGTATTGTAGCATAAGCTTGGGATTTTTCATTTACAGAAGTAATGGCTCGCGACAAATAGACATCAGGGAGTAATTCTGTTTCAGGCAAGATTCCTGTTTTTATTTCCGGATTTAAGACATTTAATAAAACTATTGTTTCAGTTCTAGGGTTTAACGTAACTTGTTTATCATAATAATGGTGTAGAATATTTAGTCTCTTATCTCTAACGAGTAGGTAATTATTTTCGTAATCTATTATTGCCTTGTTTGATTTTAAGAAATCGTTTCCTAATATTCCGTCCAAGGGAATGTTTGTTTGATTAGGTGCGATAATATGAGCTTTATGACGAATTATATATTCATCGAAAGGGAAAGTCAGTTTGATAACTCCTAATGTTTTTGTTGGGTTATCAGAATTATCTATACCACGAAGGGTTACTTTTATTGATTCGTCGACTATATCTTCACTTTCTAATGAGTTTAATTTTACGATTGATATATCCGCTCCGGTATCGATAAGAAATTTAAGAGGTCTATCTGCTTGATAACAATCTAAAGTTACAAAAGCGGTTGTATTTTTCAATGTTAATATTCTGCCTTCAATGTTTTTTATATTCCGGGACACGGCAGCTGTCTCGGAATTCATGGAGTTTAAATGATCGCGACTTTGATTAGATTGATTTTTACCGTATTTTTCATTGTTATATATTCTAATTCTACATTCGTCAATCGTGTGGTTATTCCTTTTACAATAACGACAGAATTTTGATGGATTTTTACTCGCGCTAAATTGGTTTATTTTTCGTTCTTCTTTGATATTTATGTTATTGTAGTTATTTTGGTATCTTGGAAATCGGTTATTATTATTTCGACATGTAGAAGCATTATGTCCGCGTCGTTTGCAAACGTTACATATTAAGGGTGAACTGATATGCATTTCTCTGAATGCGGTTAGAAACTTTTCTTCTTCTAATGCTGTATTAGAAGCTTCTGAAAGAGTTTTAGGTTTCGTAAGTCTAACAGGAGTTGAGAGTTCCGGATTTAATCCGAATATGAAAGTATTTAAGGCACTATCTTCTATTTGTTTAATACGTCCGAATATTTCATTTTTATCTGTAACTGATAGCCTTATCGATCCTATTAAATTATTTGTACAGATTTCTACTTTTTGGATGAACTTTATGACTGGTTCTCCTGGTTTTTGTTTACAATTTCTAAGTTCGTATTCTAGTTGTGATGAATGTTTATTTTCTCCGAACGAGGAGATTAAAAACTCTTTAAATTCTTCGTAAGAATCATATTGAAAATTCGCTATGGAATATTTAGCTTTGCCTGTGACATTATGAATTATGTATTTTAGTAAAATTGGTTTTAGTTCTAAGGAACAGAGGTTTATCGCTGTGTCACAGTCGTAAATAAAAGGATAGAGATCTTTTTGATTTCCATCGTAGGTAGGTATGAATTTCATTAGTGTATCGAGAGATAAATTGATTGATCCATGATTGGAGTTGTTAGTAACTATTGGAGATGTTGGAATAGACATTTTTGATTATGTGGTTATGTATGTGTGTTATGTGTAGATTAATATGAGATCAGAATGTATCGGTATGTAAATAATTTGGACAACCCGAAAATATAGCAAAGATAGACTCACAGTACTACGACGTTCTTGAACATCTTGTCTGGTGTGATGAGATCTTGCTGGATTCAAGGGTAGAACTTCCTTCGTCGTTGCGTTCGCTCAATCAGGGAATCTTCCGTCTGCCGAGTCTGCTGCTGTCGCGGCTTTTGCTCGTGCGGAATGTAGTCTTCTGAGGGGCTGTGCTGGTATGAAGATCTTCGTTTTCTGAGTCTGCTGCTGTCGCGGCTCTTGCTCGAACGAGGTTTCTTCTGGGAAGTTGTTGATTCTCTCTACGTATTTCGTTTGAAATCGAAGGCTGCTCGTCTCGGGAGTTTCCTTCACGCAGATGTCCGTATGGCTGCTTTACTCGTCTTTGTATGGAAATCGAAGGTTTTACGTCTTCTATCAACTTGGTGGTGGACCCACAGGCGATGTTGATTTTCAGTCGTTTGATCTTCTATGAGATTTCTTAACTTGACGATTTAAGTGAATTTTTGTTCGGGTCCCGGTTGAAAGACTGGAAAGTCTAACTCCGTAGTTTCAGGAGATGCACTTCTGTTGTTCCTTCTTCAGTTGGAGTGTCGGGATCCCATCCGCTGCCACCAATTTTATTTTTGTCATAAAGGAGCAAAAAATAATGTTCTAATTCACTTATTGTAAAAACTTTTTTTATTTTCATTTGTTGTCTCTAATAAATATTTGAATTAATTAATTACAGTCGAAACAACGTCTAGCGTTCGGCCTCCGTTCACAAATCCCACTCTGATTCTCCTTTTTACCAGTGGGTCGGGCCTATTTATACAGTTACATAAAAATTGAGAAATATCCTACGATAACATAAACAATAATAAAATAATATATATAAAAGGATATTTAAGTGATAACATTATCTGTATATTTATAACAATAGTTAAGGTCAGTGTGAGCTTATTTATACATATTTGAATTTCAAAATTTTGTGACAGTATAGAATTCTTAAGCATCCTGTGTATGTTTGTTAGCAAAATCCATTTTGTCAATTTTTTGCAAAATGGCGACAAGTATTAAAATTCAATCACTTATTACTCAGTAGTGTTCAATTTTGTCAAAAAGGTCTAAATACATGAAATGTTGAGAAGCCTAAAGCTCATCTAAGTAAAATATAAAAAATATATATTTTTGCTTGAAAACAAGCGATGTATCAGTTCGATCGTACCCCCATACTAGCCATTTTGAGACTTTCGGAAGAGTTAACGCTCTTAACTGCTTGGTTTCGAAGATTAATATTTTAATTTTTAATATCGCATAGAACTAACGTGCAGCCCCTATACGTTATGTTTAAAAAAAATATATAAAATTTTTTTTCAAAATGGCGGCTATCGTAAAAATTCAAAGTGTCATAACTTTGCTAAATCAAATCCTACTGAAAAATGTCGTATGCAAAAAGTGTTTGGAATTTTATTTTGCATATAAAAGCAATTTTTGATTATTTTTTTTAATAAAAACCGAGTCTTACCATATATTGACCGAGACCTCGAACGAGCTTTTATGCGACTCTGCATACAGTTAACGCTCGTATGAAGCTTCTATTTAAGAAATTGACTTGAATTTTTTATACCAAATAGAGCTTTCAACTATACTTACGATACTATACAAAAAAATTAAAAATTAAAAAATAAAAGTATTTTTTTTTCAAAACACGTTTAGTGTGATGAGTCGATCGACCCACCATACATACGCTCATAAGATTTTCAATATAGTTAAGGTCAGTGTGAGCTTATTTATACATATTTGAATTTCAAAATTTTGTGACAGTATAGAATTCTTAAGCATCCTGTGTATGTTTGTTAGCAAAATCCATTTTGTCAATTTTTTGCAAAATGGCGACAAGTATTAAAATTCAATCACTTATTACTCAGTAGTGTTCAATTTTGTCAAAAAGGTCTCTATACATGAAATGTTGAGAAGCCTAAAGCTCATCTAAGTAAAATATAAAAAATATATATTTTTGCTTGAAAACAAGCGATGTATCAGTTCGATCGTACCCCCATACTAGCCATTTTGAGACTTTCGGAAGAGTTAACGCTCTTAACTGCTTGGTTTCGAAGATTAAAATTTTAATTTTTAATATCGCATAGAACTAACGTGCAGCCCCTATACGTTATGTTTAAAAAAAATATATAAAATTTTTTTTCAAAATGGCGGCTATCGTAAAAATTCAAAGTGTCATAACTTTGCTAAATCAAATCCTACTGAAAAATGTCGTATGCAAAAAGTGTTTGGAATTTTATTTTGCATATAAAAGCAATTTTTAATTATTTTTTTTTTAATAAAAACCGAGTCTTACCATATATTGACCGAGACCTCGAACGAGCTTTTATGCGACTCTGCATACAGTTAACGCTCGTATGAAGCTTCTATTTAAGAAATTGACTTGAATTTTTTATACCAAATAGAGCTTTCAACTATACTTACGATACTATACAAAAAAATTAAAAATTAAAAAATAAAAGTATTTTTTTTTCAAAACACGTTTAGTGTGATGAGTCGATCGACCCACCATACATACGCTCATAAGATTTTCAATATAGTTAAGGTCAGTGTGAGCTTATTTATACATATTTGAATTTCAAAATTTTGTGACAGTATAGAATTCTTAAGCATCCTGTGTATGTTTGTTAGCAAAATCCATTTTGTCAATTTTTTGCAAAATGGCGACAAGTATTAAAATTCAATCACTTATTACTCAGTAGTGTTCAATTTTGTCAAAAAGGTCTCTATACATGAAATGTTGAGAAGCCTAAAGCTCATCTAAGTAAAATATAAAAAATATATATTTTTGCTTGAAAACAAGCGATGTATCAGTTCGATCGTACCCCCATACTAGCCATTTTGAGACTTTCGGAAGAGTTAACGCTCTTAACTGCTTGGTTTCGAAGATTAAAATTTTAATTTTTAATATCGCATAGAACTAACGTGCAGCCCCTATACGTTATGTTTAAAAAAAATATATAAAATTTTTTTTCAAAATGGCGGCTATCGTAAAAATTCAAAGTGTCATAACTTTGCTAAATCAAATCCTACTGAAAAATGTCGTATGCAAAAAGTGTTTGGAATTTTATTTTGCATATAAAAGCAATTTTTAATTATTTTTTTTTTAATAAAAACCGAGTCTTACCATATATTGACCGAGACCTCGAACGAGCTTTTATGCGACTCTGCATACAGTTAACGCTCGTATGAAGCTTCTATTTAAGAAATTGACTTGAATTTTTTATACCAAATAGAGCTTTCAACTATACTTACGATACTATACAAAAAAATTAAAAATTAAAAAATAAAAGTATTTTTTTTTCAAAACACGTTTAGTGTGATGAGTCGATCGACCCACCATACATACGCTCATAAGATTTTCAATATAGTTAAGGTCAGTGTGAGCTTATTTATACATATTTGAATTTCAAAATTTTGTGACAGTATAGAATTCTTAAGCATCCTGTGTATGTTTGTTAGCAAAATCCATTTTGTCAATTTTTTGCAAAATGGCGACAAGTATTAAAATTCAATCACTTATTACTCAGTAGTGTTCAATTTTGTCAAAAAGGTCTAAATACATGAAATGTTGAGAAGCCTAAAGCTCATCTAAGTAAAATATAAAAAATATATATTTTTGCTTGAAAACAAGCGATGTATCAGTTCGATCGTACCCCCATACTAGCCATTTTGAGACTTTCGGAAGAGTTAACGCTCTTAACTGCTTGGTTTCGAAGATTAAAATTTTAATTTTTAATATCGCATAGAACTAACGTGCAGCCCCTATACGTTATGTTTAAAAAAAATATATAAAATTTTTTTTCAAAATGGCGGCTATCGTAAAAATTCAAAGTGTCATAACTTTGCTAAATCAAATCCTACTGAAAAATGTCGTATGCAAAAAGTGTTTGGAATTTTATTTTGCATATAAAAGCAATTTTTGATTATTTTTTTTAATAAAAACCGAGTCTTACCATATATTGACCGAGACCTCGAACGAGCTTTTATGCGACTCTGCATACAGTTAACGCTCGTATGAAGCTTCTATTTAAGAAATTGACTTGAATTTTTTATACCAAATAGAGCTTTCAACTATACTTACGATACTATACAAAAAAATTAAAAATTAAAAAATAAAAGTATTTTTTTTTCAAAACACGTTTAGTGTGATGAGTCGATCGACCCACCATACATACGCTCATAAGATTTTCAATATAGTTAAGGTCAGTGTGAGCTTATTTATACATATTTGAATTTCAAAATTTTGTGACAGTATAGAATTCTTAAGCATCCTGTGTATGTTTGTTAGCAAAATCCATTTTGTCAATTTTTTGCAAAATGGCGACAAGTATTAAAATTCAATCACTTATTACTCAGTAGTGTTCAATTTTGTCAAAAAGGTCTCTATACATGAAATGTTGAGAAGCCTAAAGCTCATCTAAGTAAAATATAAAAAATATATATTTTTGCTTGAAAACAAGCGATGTATCAGTTCGATCGTACCCCCATACTAGCCATTTTGAGACTTTCGGAAGAGTTAACGCTCTTAACTGCTTGGTTTCGAAGATTAAAATTTTAATTTTTAATATCGCATAGAACTAACGTGCAGCCCCTATACGTTATGTTTAAAAAAAATATATAAAATTTTTTTTCAAAATGGCGGCTATCGTGAAAATTCAAAGTGTCATAACTTTGCTAAATCAAATCCTACTGAAAAATGTCGTATGCAAAAAGTGTTTGGAATTTTATTTTGCATATAAAAGCAATTTTTAATTATTTTTTTTTTAATAAAAACCGAGTCTTACCATATATTGACCGAGACCTCGAACGAGCTTTTATGCGACTCTGCATACAGTTAACGCTCGTATGAAGCTTCTATTTAAGAAATTGACTTGAATTTTTTATACCAAATAGAGCTTTCAACTATACTTACGATACTATACAAAAAAATTAAAAATTAAAAAATAAAAGTATTTTTTTTTTTCAAAACACGTTTAGTGTGATGAGTCGATCGACCCACCATACATACGCTCATAAGATTTTCAATATAGTTAAGGTCAGTGTGAGCTTATTTATACATATTTGAATTTCAAAATTTTGTGACAGTATAGAATTCTTAAGCATCCTGTGTATGTTTGTTAGCAAAATCCATTTTGTCAATTTTTTGCAAAATGGCGACAAGTATTAAAATTCAATCACTTATTACTCAGTAGTGTTCAATTTTGTCAAAAAGGTCTCTATACATGAAATGTTGAGAAACCTAAAGCTCATCTAAGTAAAATATAAAAAATATATATTTTTGCTTGAAAACAAGCGATGTATCAGTTCGATCGTACCCCCATACTAGCCATTTTGAGACTTTCGGAAGAGTTAACGCTCTTAACTGCTTGGTTTCGAAGATTAAAATTTTAATTTTTAATATCGCATAGAAGTAACGTGCAGCCCCTATACGTTATGTTTAAAAAAAATATATAAAATTTTTTTTCAAAATGGCGGCTATCGTAAAAATTCAAAGTGTCATAACTTTGCTAAATCAAATCCTACTGAAAAATGTCGTATGCAAAAAGTGTTTGGAATTTTATTTTGCATATAAAAGCAATTTTTAATTATTTTTTTTTTAATAAAAACCGAGTCTTACCATATATTGACCGAGACCTCGAACGAGCTTTTATGCGACTCTGCATACAGTTAACGCTCGTATGAAGCTTCTATTTAAGAAATTGACTTGAATTTTTTATACCAAATAGAGCTTTCAACTATAGTTACGATACTATACAAAAAAATTAAAAATTAAAAAATAAAAGTATTTTTTTTTCAAAACACGTTTAGTGTGATGAGTCGATCGACCCACCATACATACGCTCATAAGATTTTCAATATAGTTAAGGTCAGTGTAAGCTTATTTATACATATTTGAATTTCAAAATTTTGTGACAGTATAGAATTCTTAAGCATCCTGTGTATGTTTGTTAGCAAAATCCATTTTGTCAATTTTTTGCAAAATGGCGACAAGTATTAAAATTCAATCACTTATTACTCAGTAGTGTTCAATTTTGTCAAAAAGGTCTATATACATGAAATGTTGAGAAGCCTAAAGCTCATCTAAGTAAAATATAAAAAATATATATTTTTGCTTGAAAACAAGCGATGTATCAGTTCGATCGTACCCCCATACTAGCCATTTTGAGACTTTCGGAAGAGTTAACGCTCTTAACTGCTTGGTTTCGAAGATTAAAATTTTAATTTTTAATATCGCATAGAACTAACGTGCAGCCCCTATACGTTATGTTTAAAAAAAATATATAAAATTTTTTTTTAAAATGGCGGCTATCGTAAAAATTCAAAGTGTCATAACTTTGCTAAATCAAATCCTACTGAAAAATGTCGTATGCAAAAAGTGTTTGGAATTTTATTTTGCATATAAAAGCAGTTTTTAATTATTTTTTTTTAAATAAAAACCGAGTCTTACCATATATTGACCGAGACCTCGAACGAGCTTTTATGCGACTCTGCATACAGTTAACGCTCGTATGAAGCTTCTATTTAAGAAATTGACTTGAATTTTTTATACCAAATAGAGCTTTCAACTATACTTACGATACTATACAAAAAAATTAAAAATTAAAAAATAAAAGTATTTTTTTTTCAAAACACGTTTAGTGTGATGAGTCGATCGACCCACCATACATACGCTCATAAGATTTTCAATATAGTTAAGGTCAGTGTGAGCTTATTTATACATATTTGAATTTCAAAATTTTGTGACAGTATAGAATTCTTAAGCATCCTGTGTATGTTTGTTAGCAAAATCCATTTTGTCAATTTTTTGCAAAATGGCGACAAGTATTAAAATTCAATCACTTATTACTCAGTAGTGTTCAATTTTGTCAAAAAGGTTTCTATACATGAAATGTTGAGAAGCCTAAAGCTCATCTAAGTAAAATATAAAAAATATATATTTTTGCTTGAAAACAAGCGATGTATCAGTTCGATCGTACCCCCATACTAGCCATTTTGAGACTTTCGGAAGAGTTAACGCTCTTAACTGCTTGGTTTCGAAGATTAAAATTTTAATTTTTAATATCGCATAGAACTAACGTGCAGCCCCTATACGTTATGTTTAAAAAAAATATATAAAATTTTTTTTCAAAATGGCGGCTATCGTAAAAATTCAAAGTGTCATAACTTTGCTAAATCAAATCCTACTGAAAAATGTCGTATGCAAAAAGTGTTTGGAATTTTATTTTGCATATAAAAGCAATTTTTAATTATTTTTTTTTTAATAAAAACCGAGTCTTACCATATATTGACCGAGACCTCGAACGAGCTTTTATGCGACTCTGCATACAGTTAACGCTCGTATGAAGCTTCTATTTGAGAAATTGACTTGAATTTTTTATACCAAATAGAGCTTTCAACTATACTTACGATACTATACAAAAAAATTAAAAATTAAAAAATAAAAGTATTTTTTTTTCAAAACACGTTTAGTGTGATGAGTCGATCGACCCACTATACATACGCTCATAAGATTTTCAATATAGTTAAGGTCAGTGTGAGCTTATTTATACATATTTGAATTTCAAAATTTTGTGACAGTATAGAATTCTTAAGCATCCTGTGTATGTTTGTTAGCAAAATCCATTTTGTCAATTTTTTGCAAAATGGCGACAAGTATTAAAATTCAATCACTTATTACTCAGTAGTGTTCAATTTTGTCAAAAAGGTCTCTATACATGAAATGTTGAGAAGCCTAAAGCTCATCTAAGTAAAATATAAAAAATATATATTTTTGCTTGAAAACAAGCGATGTATCAGTTCGATCGTACCCCCATACTAGCCATTTTGAGACTTTCGGAAGAGTTAACGCTCTTAACTGCTTGGTTTCGAAGATTAAAATTTTAATTTTTAATATCGCATAGAACTAACGTGCAGCCCCTATACGTTATGTTTAAAAAAAATATATAAAATTTTTTTTCAAAATGGCGGCTATCGTAAAAATTCAAAGTGTCATAACTTTGCTAAATCAAATCCTACTGAAAAATGTCGTATGCAAAAAGTGTTTGGAATTTTATTTTGCATATAAAAGCAATTTTTGATTATTTTTTTTAATAAAAACCGAGTCTTACCATATATTGACCGAGACCTCGAACGAGCTTTTATGCGACTCTGCATACAGTTAACGCTCGTATGAAGCTTCTATTTAAGAAATTGACTTGAATTTTTTATACCAAATAGAGCTTTCAACTATACTTACGATACTATACAAAAAAATTAAAAATTAAAAAATAAAAGTATTTTTTTTTCAAAACACGTTTAGTGTGATGAGTCGATCGACCCACCATACATACGCTCATAAGATTTTCAATATAGTTAAGGTCAGTGTGAGCTTATTTATACATATTTGAATTTCAAAATTTTGTGACAGTATAGAATTCTTAAGCATCCTGTGTATGTTTGTTAGCAAAATCCATTTTGTCAATTTTTTGCAAAATGGCGACAAGTATTAAAATTCAATCACTTATTACTCAGTAGTGTTCAATTTTGTCAAAAAGTTCTCTATACATGAAATGTTGAGAAGCCTAAAGCTCATCTAAGTAAAATATAAAAAATATATATTTTTGCTTGAAAACAAGCGATGTATCAGTTCGATCGTACCCCCATACTAGCCATTTTGAGACTTTCGGAAGAGTTAACGCTCTTAACTGCTTGGTTTCGAAGATTAAAATTTTAATTTTTAATATCGCATAGAACTAACGTGCAGCCCCTATACGTTATGTTTAAAAAAAATATATAAAATTTTTTTTCAAAATGGCAGCTATCGTAAAAATTCAAAGTGTCATAACTTTGCTAAATCAAATCCTACTGAATAATGTAGTATGCAAAAAGTGTTTGGAATTTTATTTTGCATATAAAAGCAATTTTTTATTATTTTTTTTTTAATAAAAACCGAGTCTTACCATATATTGACCGAGACCTCGAACGAGCTTTTATGCGACTCTGCATACAGTTAACGCTCGTATGAAGCTTCTATTTAAGAAATTGACTTGAATTTTTTATACCAAATAGAGCTTTCAACTATACTTACGATACTATACAAAAAAATTAAAAATTAAAAAATAAAAGTATTTTTTTTTCAAAACACGTTTAGTGTGATGAGTCGATCGACCCACCATACATACGCTCATAAGATTTTCAATAAAGTTAAGGTCAGTGTGAGCTTATTTATACATATTTGAATTTCAAAATTTTGTGACAGTATAGAATTCTTAAGCATCCTGTGTATGTTTGTTAGCAAAATCCATTTTGTCAATTTTTTGCAAAATGGCGACAAGTATTAAAATTCAATCACTTATTACTCAGTAGTGTTCAATTTTGTCAAAAAGGTCTCTATACATGAAATGTTGAGAAGCCTAAAGCTCATCTAAGTAAAATATAAAAAATATATATTTTTGCTTGAAAACAAGCGATGTATCAGTTCGATCGTACCCCCATACTAGCCATTTTGAGACTTTCGGAAGAGTTAACGCTCTTAACTGCTTGGTTTCGAAGATTAAAATTTTAATTTTTAATATCGCATAGAACTAACGTGCAGCCCCTATACGTTATGTTTAAAAAAAATATATAAAATTTTTTTTCAAAATGGCGGCTATCGTAAAAATTCAAAGTGTCATAACTTTGCTAAATCAAATCCTACTGAAAAATGTCGTATACAAAAAGTGTTTGGAATTTTATTTTGCATATAAAAGCAGTTTTTAATTATTTTTTTTTTAATAAAAACCGAGTCTTACCATATATTGACCGAGACCTCGAACGAGCTTTTATGCGACTCTGCATACAGTTAACGCTCGTATAAAGCTTCTATTTAAGAAATTGACTTAAATTTTTTATACCAAATAGAGCTTTCAACTATACTTACGATACTATACAAAAAAATTAAAAATTAAAAAATAAAAGTATTTTTTTTTCAAAACACGTTTAGTGTGATGAGTCGATCGACCCACCATACATACGCTCATAAGATTTTCAATATAGTTAAGGTCAGTGTGAGCTTATTTATACATATTTGAATTTCAAAATTTTGTGACAGTATAGAATTCTTAAGCATCCTGTGTATGTTTGTTAGCAAAATCCATTTTGTCAATTTTTTGCAAAATGGCGACAAGTATTAAAATTCAATCACTTATTACTCAGTAGTGTTCAATTTTGTCAAAAAGGTCTCTATACATGAAATGTTGAGAAGCCTAAAGCTCATCTAAGTAAAATATAAAAAATATATATTTTTGCTTGAAAACAAGCGATGTATCAGTTCGATCGTACCCCCATACTAGCCATTTTGAGACTTTCGGAAGAGTTAACGCTCTTAACTGCTTGGTTTCGAAGATTAAAATTTTAATTTTTAATATCGCATAGAACTAACGTGCAGCCCCTATACGTTATGTTTAAAAAAAATATATAAAATTTTTTTTCAAAATGGCGGCTATCGTAAAAATTCAAAGTGTCATAACTTTGCTAAATCAAATCCTACTGAAAAATGTCGTATGCAAAAAGTGTTTGGAATTTTATTTTGCATATAAAAGCAATTTTTAAGTATTTTTTTTTTAATAAAAACCGAGTCTTACCATATATTGACCGAGACCTCGAACGAGCTTTTATGCGACTCTGCATACAGTTAACGCTCGTATGAAGCTTCTATTTAAGAAATTGACTTGAATTTTTTATACCAAATAGAGCTTTCAACTATACTTACGATACTATACAAAAAAATTAAAAATTAAAAAATAAAAGTATTTTTTTTTCAAAACACGTTTAGTGTGATGAGTCGATCGACCCACCATACATACGCTCATAAGATTTTCAATATAGTTAAGGTCAGTGTGAGCTTATTTATACATATTTGAATTTCAAAATTTTGTGACAGTATAGAATTCTTAAGCTTCCTGTGTATGTTTGTTAGCAAAATCCATTTTGTCAATTTTTTGCAAAATGGCGACAAGTATTAAAATTCAATCACTTATTACTCAGTAGTGTTCAATTTTGTCAAAAAGGTCTCTATACATGAAATGTTGAGAAGCCTAAAGCTCATCTAAGTAAAATATAAAAAATATATATTTTTGCTTGAAAACAAGCGATGTATCAGTTCGATCGTACCCCCATACTAGCCATTTTGAGACTTTCGGAAGAGTTAACGCTCTTAACTGCTTGGTTTCAAAGATTAAAATTTTAATTTTTTATATCGCATAGAACTAACATGCAGCCCCTATACGTTATGTTTAAAAAAAATATATAAAATTTTTTTTCAAAATGGCGGCTATCGTAAAAATTCAAAGTGTCATAACTTTGCTAAATCAAATCCTACTGAAAAATGTCGTATGCAAAAAGTGTTTGGAAATTTATTTTGCATATAAAAGCAATTTTTAATTATTTTTTTTTTAATAAAAACCGAGTCTTACCATATATTGACCGAGACCTCGAACGAGCTTTTATGCGACTCTGCATACAGTTAACGCTCGTATGAAGCTTCTATTTAAGAAATTGACTTGAATTTTTTATACCAAATAGAGCTTTCAACTATACTTACGATACTATACAAAAAAATTAAAAATTAAAAAATAAAAGTATTTTTTTTTCAAAACACGTTTAGTGTGATGAGTCGATCGACCCACCATACATACGCTCATAAGATTTTCAATATAGTTAAGGTCAGTGTGAGCTTATTTATACATATTTGAATTTCAAAATTTTGTGACAGTATAGAATTCTTAAGCATCCTGTGTATGTTTGTTAGCAAAATCCATTTTGTCAATTTTTTGCAAAATGGCGACAAGTATTAAAATTCAATCACTTATTACTCAGTAGTGTTCAATTTTGTCAAAAAGGTCTCTATACATAAAATGTTGAGAAGCCTAAAGCTCATCTAAGTAAAATATAAAAAATATATATTTTTGCTTGAAAACAAGCGATGTATCAGTTCGATCGTACCCCCATACTAGCCATTTTGAGACTTTCGGAAGAGTTAACGCTCTTAACTGCTTGGTTTCGAAGATTAAAATTTTAATTTTTAATATCGCATAGAACTAACGTGCAGCCCCTATACGTTATGTTTAAAAAAAATATATAAAATTTTTTTTCAAAATGGCAGCTATCGTAAAAATTCAAAGTGTCATAACTTTGCTAAATCAAATCCTACTGAAAAATGTCGTATGCAAAAAGTGTTTGGAATTTTATTTTACATATAAAAGCAATTTTTTATTATTTTTTTTTTAATAAAAACCGAGTCTTACCATATATTGACCGAGACCTCGAACGAGCTTTTATGCGACTCTGCATACAGTTAACGCTCGTATGAAGCTTCTATTTAAGAAATTGACTTGAATTTTTTATACCAAATAGAGCTTTCAACTATACTTACGATACTATACAAAAAAATTAAAAATTAAAAAATAAAAGTATTTTTTTTTCAAAACACGTTTAGTGTGATGAGTCGATCGACCCACCATACATACGCTCATAAGATTTTCAATATAGTTAAGGTCAGTGTGAGCTTATTTATACATATTTGAATTTCAAAATTTTGTGACAGTATAGAATTCTTAAGCATCCTGTGTATGTTTGTTAGCAAAATCCATTTTGTCAATTTTTTGCAAAATGGCGACAAGTATTAAAATTCAATCACTTATTACTCAGTAGTGTTCAATTTTGTCAAAAAGGTCTCTATACATGAAATGTTGAGAAGCCTAAAGCTCATCTAAGTAAAATATAAAAAATATATATTTTTGCTTGAAAACAAGCGATGTATCAGTTCGATCGTACCCCCATACTAGCCATTTTGAGACTTTCGGAAGAGTTAACGCTCTTAACTGCTTGGTTTCGAAGATTAAAATTTGAATTTTGAATATCGCATAGAACTAACGTGCAGCCCCTATACGTTATGTTTAAAAAAAATATATAAAATTTTTTTTCAAAATGGCGGCTATCGTAAAAATTCAAAGTGTCATAACTTTGCTAAATCAAATCCTACTGAAAAATGTCGTATGCAAAAAGTGTTTGGAATTTTATTTTGCATATAAAAGCAATTTTTAATTATTTTTTTTTTAATAAAAACCGAGTCTTACCATATATTGACCGAGACCTCGAACGAGCTTTTATGCGACTCTGCATACAGTTAACGCTCGTATGAAGCTTCTATTTAAGAAATTGACTTGAATTTTTTATACCAAATAGAGCTTTCAACTATACTTACGATACTATACAAAAAAATTAAAAATTAAAAAATAAAAGTATTTTTTTTTCAAAACACGTTTAGTGTGATGAGTCGATCGACCCACCATACATACGCTCATAAGATTTTCAATATAGTTAAGGTCAGTGTGAGCTTATTTATACATATTTGAATTTCAAAATTTTGTGACAGTATAGAATTCTTAAGCATCCTGTGTATGTTTGTTAGCAAAATCCATTTTGTCAATTTTTTGCAAAATGGCGACAAGTATTAAAATTCAATCACTTATTACTCAGTAGTGTTCAATTTTGTCAAAAAGGTCTCTATACATGAAATGTTGAGAAGCCTAAAGCTCATCTAAGTAAAATATAAAAAATATATATTTTTGCTTGAAAACAAGCGATGTATCAGTTCGATCGTACCCCCATACTAGCCATTTTGAGACTTTCGGAAGAGTTAACGCTCTTAACTGCTTGGTTTCGAAGATTAAAATTTTAATTTTTAATATCGCATAGAACTAACGTGCAGCCCCTATACGTTATGTTTAAAAAAAATATATAAAATTTTTTTTCAAAATGGCGGCTATCGTAAAAATTCAAAGTGTCATAACTTTGCTAAATCAAATCCTACTGAAAAATGTCGTATGCAAAAAGTGTTTGGAATTTTATTTTGCATATAAAAGCAATTTTTAATTATTTTTTTTTTAATAAAAACCGAGTCTTACCATATATTGACCGAGACCTCGAACGAGCTTTTATGCGACTCTGCATACAGTTAACGCTCGTATGAAGCTTCTATTTAAGAAATTGACTTGAATTTTTTATACCAAATAGAGCTTTCAACTATACTTACGATACTATACAAAAAAATTAAAAATTAAAAAATAAAAGTATTTTTTTTTCAAAACACGTTTAGTGTGATGAGTCGATCGACCCACCATACATACGCTCATAAGATTTTCAATATAGTTAAGGTCAGTGTGAGCTTATTTATACATATTTGAATTTCAAAATTTTGTGACAGTATAGATATCTTAAGCATCCTGTGTATGTTTGTTAGCAAAATCCATTTTGTCAATTTTTTGCAAAATGGCGACAAGTATTAAAATTCAATCACTTATTACTCAGTAGTGTTCAATTTTGTCAAAACGGTCTCTATACATGAAATGTTGAGAAGCCTAAAGCTCATCTAAGTAAAATATAAAAAATATATATTTTTGCTTGAAAACAAGCGATGTATCAGTTCGATCGTACCCCCATACTAGCCATTTTGAGACTTTCGGAAGAGTTAACGCTCTTAACTGCTTGGTTTCGAAGATTAAAATTTTAATTTTTAATATCGCATAGAACTAACGTGCAGCCCCTATACGTTATGTTTAAAAAAAATATATAAAATTTTTTTTTAAAATGGCGGCTATCGTAAAAATTCAAAGTGTCATAACTTTGCTAAATCAAATCCTACTGAAAAATGTCGTATGCAAAAAGTGTTTGGAATTTTATTTTGCATATAAAAGCAATTTTTAATTATTTTTTTTTTAATAAAAACCGAGTCTTACCATATATTGACCGAGACCTCGAACGAGCTTTTATGCGACTCTGCATACAGTTAACGCTCGTATGAAGCTTCTATTTAAGAAATTGACTTGAATTTTTTATACCAAATAGAGCTTTCAACTATACTTACGATACTATACAAAAAAATTAAAAATTAAAAAATAAAAGTATTTTTTTTTCAAAACACGTTTAGTGTGATGAGTCGATCGACCCACCATACATACGCTCATAAGATTTTCAATATAGTTAAGGTCAGTGTGAGCTTATTTATACATATTTGAATTTCAAAATTTTGTGACAGTATAGAATTCTTAAGCATCCTGTGTATGTTTGTTAGCAAAATCCATTTTGTCAATTTTTTGCAAAATGGCGACAAGTATTAAAATTCAATCACTTATTACTCAGTAGTGTTCAATTTTGTCAAAAAGGTCTCTATACATGAAATGTTGAGAAGCCTAAAGCTCATCTAAGTAAAATATAAAAAATATATATTTTTGCTTGAAAACAAGCGATGTATCAGTTCGATCGTACCCCCATACTAGCCATTTTGAGACTTTCGGAAGAGTTAACGCTCTTAACTGCTTGGTTTCGAAGATTAAAATTTTAATTTTTAATATCGCATAGAACTAACGTGCAGCCCCTATACGTTATGTTTAAAAAAAATATATAAAATTTTTTTTCAAAATGGCGGCTATCGTAAAAATTCAAAGTGTCATAACTTTGCTAAATCAAATCCTACTGAAAAATGTCGTATGCAAAAAGTGTTTGGAATTTTATTTTGCATATAAAAGCAATTTTTTATTATTTTTTTTTTAATAAAAACCGAGTCTTACCATATATTGACCGAGACCTCGAACGAGCTTTTATGCGACTCTGCATACAGTTAACGCTCGTATGAAGCTTCTATTTAAGAAATTGACTTGAATTTGTTATACCAAAGAGAGCTTTCAACTATACTTACGATACTATACAAAAAAATTAAAAATTAAAAAATAAAAGTATTTTTTTTTCAAAACACGTTTAGTGTGATGAGTCGATCGACCCACCATACATACGCTCATAAGATTTTCAATATAGTTAAGGTCAGTGTGAGCTTATTTATACATATTTGAATTTCAAAATTTTGTGACAGTATAGAATTCTTAAGCATCTGTGTATGTTTGTTAGCAAAATCCATTTTGTCAATTTTTTGCAAAATGGCGACAAGTATTAAAATTCAATCACTTATTACTCAGTAGTGTTCAATTTTGTCAAAAAGGTCTCTATACATGAAATGTTGAGAAGCCTAAAGCTCATCTAAGTAAAATATAAAAAATATATATTTTTGCTTGAAAACAAGCGATGTATCAGTTCGATCGTACCCCCATACTAGCCATTTTGAGACTTTCGGAAGAGTTAACGCTCTTAACTGCTTGGTTTCGAAGATTAAAATTTTAATTTTTAATATCGCATAGAACTAACGTGCAGCCCCTATACGTTATGTTTAAAAAAAATATATAAAATTTTTTTTTAAAATGGCGGCTATCGTAAAAATTCAAAGTGTCATAACTTTGCTAAATCAAATCCTACTTAAAAATGTCGTATGCAAAAAGTGTTTGGAATTTTATTTTGCATATAAAAGCAGTTTTTAATTATTTTTTTTTTAATAAAAACCGAGTCTTACCATATATTGACCGAGACCTCGAACGAGCTTTTATGCGACTCTGCATACAGTTAACGCTCGTATGAAGCTTCTATTTAAGAAATTGACTTGAATTTTTTATACCAAATAGAGCTTTCAACTATACTTACGATACTATACAAAAAAATTAAAAATTAAAAAATAAAAGTATTTTTTTTTCAAAACACGTTTAGTGTGATGAGTCGATCGACCCACCATACATACGCTCATAAGATTTTCAATATAGTTAAGGTCAGTGTGAGCTTATTTATACATATTTAAATTTCAAAATTTTGTGACAGTATAGAATTCTTAAGCATCCTGTGTATGTTTGTTAGCAAAATCCATTTTGTCAATTTTTTGCAAAATGGCGACAAGTATTAAAATTCAATCACTTATTACTCAGTAGTGTTCAATTTTGTCAAAAAGGTCTCTATACATGAAATGTTGAGAAGCCTAAAGCTCATCTAAGTAAAATATAAAAAATATATATTTTTGCTTGAAAACAAGCGATGTATCAGTTCGATCGTACCCCCATACTAGCCATTTTGAGACTTTCGGAAGAGTTAACGCTCTTAACTGCTTGGTTTCGAAGATTAAAATTTTAATTTTTAATATCGCATAGAACTAACGTGCAGCCCCTATACGTTATGTTTAAAAAAAATATATAAAATTTTTTTTCAAAATGGCGGCTATCGTAAAAATTCAAAGTGTCATAACTTTGCTAAATCAAATCCTACTGAAAAATGTCGTATGCAAAAAGTGTTTGGAATTTTATTGTGCATATAAAAGCAATTTTTAATTATTTTTTTTTTAATAAAAACCGAGTCTTACCATATATTGACCGAGACCTCGAACGAGCTTTTATGCGACTCTGCATACATTTAACGCTCGTATGAAGCTTCTATTTAAGAAATTGACTTGAATTTTTTATACCAAATAGAGCTTTCAACTATACTTACGATACTATACAAAAAAATTTAAAATTAAAAAATAAAAGTATTTTTTTTTCAAAACACGTTTAGTGTGATGAGTCGATCGACCCACCATACATACGCTCATAAGATTTTCAATATAGTTAAGGTCAGTGTGAGCTTATTTATACATATTTGAATTTCAAAATTTTGTGACAGTATAGAATTCTTAAGCATCCTGTGTATGTTTGTTAGCAAAATCCATTTTGTCAATTTTTTGCAAAATGGCGACAAGTATTAAAATTCAATCACTTATTACTCAGTAGTGTTCAATTTTGTCAAAAAGGTCTCTATACATGAAATGTTGAGAAGCCTAAAGCTCATCTAAGTAAAATATAAAAAATATATATTTTTGCTTGAAAACAAGCGATGTATCAGTTCGATCGTACCCCCATACTAGCCATTTTGAGACTTTCGGAAGAGTTAACGCTCTTAACTGCTTGGTTTCGAAGATTAAAATTTTAATTTTTAATATCGCATAGAACTAACGTGCAGCCCCTATACGTTATGTTTAAAAAAAATATATAAAATTTTTTTTCAAAATGGCGGCTATCGTAAAAATTCAAAGTGTCATAACTTTGCTAAATCAAATCCTACTGAAAAATGTCGTATACAAAAAGTGTTTGGAATTTTATTTTGCATATAAAAGCAATTTTTAATTATTTTTTTTAATAAAAACCGAGTCTTACCATATATTGACCGAGACCTCGAACGAGCTTTTATGCGACTCTGCATACAGTTAACGCTCGTATGAAGCTTCTATTTAAGAAATTGACTTGAATTTTTTATACCAAATAGAGCTTTCAACTATACTTACGAAACTATACAAAAAAATTAAAAATTAAAAAATAAAAGTATTTTTTTTTCAAAACACGTTTAGTGTGATGAGTCGATCGACCCACCATACATACGCTCATAAGATTTTCAATATAGTTAAGGTCAGTGTGAGCTTATTTATACATATTTAAATTTCAAAATTTTGTGACAGTATAGAATTCTTAAGCATCCTGTGTATGTTTGTTAGCAAAATCCATTTTGTCAATTTTTTGCAAAATGGCGACAAGTATTAAAATTCAATCACTTATTACTCAGTAGTGTTCAATTTTGTCAAAAAGGTCTCTATACATGAAATGTTGAGAAGCCTAAAGCTCATCTAAGTAAAATATAAAAAATATATATTTTTGCTTGAAAACAAGCGATGTATCAGTTCGATCGTACCCCCATACTAGCCATTTTGAGACTTTCGGAAGAGTTAACGCTCTTAACTGCTTGGTTTCGAAGATTAAAATTTTAATTTTTAATATCGCATAGAACTAACGTGCAGCCCCTATACGTTATGTTTAAAAAAAATATATAAAATTTTTTTTCAAAATGGCGGCTATCGTAAAAATTCAAAGTGTCATAACTTTGCTAAATCAAATCCTACTGAAAAATGTCGTATGCAAAAAGTGTTTGGAATTTTATTTTGCATATAAAAGCAATTTTTAATTATTTTTTTTTTAATAAAAACCGAGTCTTACCATATATTGACCGAGACCTCGAACGAGCTTTTATGCGACTCTGCATACAGTTAACGCTCGTATTAAGCTTCTATTTAAGAAATTGACTTGAATTTTTTATACCAAATAGAGCTTTCAACTATACTTACGATACTATACAAAAAAATTAAAAATTAAAAAATAAAAGTATTTTTTTTTCAAAACACGTTTAGTGTGATGAGTCGATCGACCCACCATACATACGCTCATAAGATTTTCAATATAGTTAAGGTCAGTGTGAGCTTATTTATACATATTTGAATTTCAAAATTTTGTGACAGTATAGAATTCTTAAGCATCCTGTGTATGTTTGTTAGCAAAATCCATTTTGTCAATTTTTTGCAAAATGGCGACAAGTATTAAAATTCAATCACTTATTACTCAGTAGTGTTCAATTTTGTCAAAAAGGTCTCTATACATGAAATGTTGAGAAGCCTAAAGCTCATCTAAGTAAAATATAAAAAATATATATTTTTGCTTGAAAACAAGCGATGTATCAGTTCGATCGTACCCCCATACTAGCCATTTTGAGACTTTCGGAAGAGTTAACGCTCTTAACTGCTTGGTTTCGAAGATTAAAATTTTAATTTTTAATATCGCATAGAACTAACGTGCAGCCCCTATACGTTATGTTTAAAAAAAATATATAAATTTTTTTTTCAAAATGGCGGCTATCGTGAAAATTCAAAGTGTCATAACTTTGCTAAATCAAATCCTAATGAAAAATGTCGTATGCAAAAAGTGTTTGGAATTTTATTTTGCATATAAAAGCAATTTTTAATTATTTTTTTTTTAATAAAAACCGAGTCTTACCATATATTGACCGAGACCTCGAACGAGCTTTTATGCGACTCTGCATACAGTTAACGCTCGTATGAAGTTTCTATTTAAGAAATTGACTTGAATTTTTTATACCAAATAGAGCTTTCAACTATACTTACGATACTATACAAAAAAATTAAAAATTAAAAAATAAAAGTATTTTTTTTTCAAAACACGTTTAGTGTGATGAGTCGATCGACCCACCATACATACGCTCATAAGATTTTCAATATAGTTAAGGTCAGTGTGAGCTTATTTATACATATTTGAATTTAAAAATTTTGTGACAGTATAGAATTATTAAGCATCCTGTGTATGTTTGTTAGCAAAATCCATTTTGTCAATTTTTTGCAAAATGGCGACAAGTATTAAAATTCAATCACTTATTACTCAGTAGTGTTCAATTTTGTCAAAAAGGTCTCTATACATGAAATGTTGAGAAGCCTAAAGCTCATCTAAGTAAAATATAAAAAATATATATTTTTGCTTGAAAACAAGCGATGTATCAGTTCGATCGTACCCCCATACTAGCCATTTTGAGACTTTCGGAAGAGTTAACGCTCTTAACTGCTTGGTTTCGAAGATTAAAATTTTAATTTTTAATATCGCATAGAACTAACGTGCAGCCCCTATACGTTATGTTTAAAAAAAATATATAAAATTTTTTTTCAAAATGGCGGCTATCGTAAAAATTCAAAGTGTCATAACTTTGCTAAATCAAATCCTACTGAAAAATGTCGTATGCAAAAAGTGTTTGGAATTTTATTTTGCATATAAAAGCAATTTTTAATTATTTTTTTTTTAATAAAAACCGAGTCTTACAATATATTGACCGAGACCTCGAACGAGATATTATGCGACTTTGCATAGAGTTAACGCTCGTATGAAGCTTCTATTTAAGAAATTGACTTGAATTTTTTATACCAAATAGAGCTTTCAACTATACTTACGATACTATACAAAAAAATTAAAAATTAAAAAATAAAAGTATTTTTTTTTCAAAACACGTTTAGTGTGATGAGTCGATCGACCCACCATACATACGCTCATAAGATTTTCAATATAGTTAAGGTCAGTGTGAGCTTATTTATACATATTTGAATTTCAAAATTTTGTGACAGTATAGAATTCTTAAGCATCCTGTGTATGTTTGTTAGCAAAATCCATTTTGTCAATTTTTTGCAAAATGGCGACAAGTATTAAAATTCAATCACTTATTACTCAGTAGTGTTCAATTTTGTCAAAAAGGTCTCTATACATGAAATGTTGAGAAGCCTAAAGCTCATCTAAGTAAAATATAAAAAATATATATTTTTGCTTGAAAACAAGCGATGTATCAGTTCGATCGTACCCCCATACTAGCCATTTTGAGACTTTCGGAAGAGTTAACGCTCTTAACTGCTTGGTTTCGAAGATTAAAATTTTAATTTTTAATATCGCATAGAACTAACGTGCAGCCCCTATACGTTATGTTTAAAAAAAATATATAAAATTTTTTTTCAAAATAGCGGCTATCGTAAAAATTCAAAGTGTCATAACTTTGCTAAATCAAATCCTACTAAAAAATGTCGTATGCAAAAAGTGTTCGGAATTTTATTTTGCATATAAAAGCAATTTTTAATTATTTTTTTTTTAATAAAAACCGAGTCTTACCATATATTGACCGAGACCTCGAACGAGCTTTTATGCGACTCTGCATACAGTTAACGCTCGTATGAAGCTTCTATTTAAGAAATTGACTTGAATTTTTTATACCAAATAGAGCTTTCAACTATACTTACGATACTGTACAAAAAAATTAAAAATTAAAAAATAAAAGTATTTTTTATTCAAAACACGTTTAGTGTGATGAGTCGATCGACCCACCATACATACGCTCATAAGATTTTCAATATAGTTAAGGTCAGTGTGAGCTTATTTATACATATTTGAATTTCAAAATTTTGTGACAGTATAGAATTCTTAAGCATCCTGTGTATGTTTGTTAGCAAAATCCATTTTGTCAATTTTTTGCAAAATGGCGACAAGTATTAAAATTCAATCACTTATTACTCAGTAGTGTTCAATTCTGTCAAAAAGGTCTCAATACATGAAATGTTGAGAAGCCTAAAGCTCATCTAAGTAAAATATAAAAAATGTATATTTTTGCTTGAAAACAAGCGATGTATCAGTTCGATCGTACCCCCATACTAGCCATTTTGAGACTTTCGGAAGAGTTAACGCTCTTAACTGCTTGGTTTCGAAGATTAAAATTTTAATTTTTAATATCGCATAGAACTAACGTGCAGCCCCTATACGTTATGTTTAAAAAAAATATATAAAATTTTTTTTAAAATGGCGGCTATCGTAAAAATTCAAAGTGTCATAACTTTGCTAAATCAAATCCTACTGAAAAATGTCGTATGCAAAAAGTGTTTGGAATTTTATTTTGCATATAAAAGCAATTTTTAATTATTTTTTTTTTAATAAAAACCGAGTCTTACCATATATTGACCGAGACCTCGAACGAGCTTTTATGCGACTCTGCATACAGTTAACGCTCGTATGAAGCTTCTATTTAAGAAATTGACTTAAATTTTTTATACCAAATAGAGCTTTCAACTATACTTACGATACTATACAAAAAAATTAAAAATTAAAAAATAAAAGTATTTTTTTTTCAAAACACGTTTAGTGTGATGAGTCGATCGACCCACCATACATACGCTCATAAGATTTTCAATATAGTTAAGGTCAGTGTGAGCTTATTTATACATATTTGAATTTCAAAATTTTGTGACAGTATAGAATTCTTAAGCATCCTGTGTATGTTTGTTAGCAAAATCCATTTTGTCAATTTTTTGCAAAATGGCGACAAGTATTAAAATTCAATCACTTATTACTCAGTAGTGTTCAATTTTGTCAAAAAGGTCTCTATACATGAAATGTTGAGAAGCCTAAAGCTCATCTAAGTAAAATATAAAAAATATATATTTTTGCTTGAAAACAAGCGATGTATCAGTTCGATCGTACCCCCATACTAGCCATTTTGAGACTTTCGGAAGAGTTAACGCTCTTAACTGCTTGGTTTCGAAGATTAAAATTTTAATTTTTAATATCGCATAGAACTAACGTGCAGCCCCTATACGTTATGTTTAAAAAAAATATATAAATTTTTTTTTCAAAATGGCGGCTATCGTAAAAATTCAAAGTGTCATAACTTTGCTAAATCAAATCCTACTGAAAAATGTCGTATGCAAAAAGTGTTTGGAATTTTATTTTGCATATAAAAGCAATTTTTAATTATTTTTTTTTTAATAAAAACCGAGTCTTACCATATATTGACCGAGACCTCAAACGAGCTTTTATGCGACTCTGCATACAGTTAACGCTCGTATGAAGCTTCTATTTAAGAAATTGACTTCAATTTTTTATACCAAATAGAGCTTTCAACTATACTTACGATACTATACAAAAAAATTAAAAATTAAAAAATAAAAGTATTTTTTTTTCAAAACACGTTTAGTGTGATGAGTCGATCGACCCACCATACATACGCTCATAAGATTTTCAATATAGTTAAGGTCAGTGTGAGCTTATTTATACATATTTGAATTTCAAAATTTTGTGACAGTATAGAATTCTTAAGCATCCTGTGTATGTTTGTTAGCAAAATCCATTTTGTCAATTTTTTGCAAAATGGCGACAAGTATTAAAATTCAATCACTTATTACTCAGTAGTGTTCAATTTTGTCAAAAAGGTCTCTATACATGAAATGTTGAGAAGCCTAAAGCTCATCTAAGTAAAATATAAAAAATATATATTTTTGATTGAAAACAAGCGATGTATCAGTTCGATCGTACCCCCATACTAGCCATTTTGAGACTTTCGGAAGAGTTAACGCTCTTAACTGCTTGGTTTCGAAGATTAAAATTTTAATTTTTAATATCGCATAGAACTAACGTGCAGCCCCTATACGTTATGTTTAAAAAAAATATATAACATTTTTTTTCAAAATGGCGGCTATCGTAAAAATTCAAAGTGTCATAACTTTTCTAAATCAAATCCTACTGAAAAATGTCGTATGCAAAAAGTGTTTGAAATTTTATTTTGCATATAAAAGCAATTTTTAATTATTTTATTTTTTAAAAAAACCGAGTCTTACCATATATTGACCGAGACCTCGAACGAGCTTTTATGCGACTCTGCATACAGTTAACGCTCGTATGAAGCTTCTATTTAAGAAATTGACTTGAATTTTTTATACCAAATAGAGCTTTCAACTATACTTACGATACTGTACAAAAAAATTAAAAATTAAAAAATAAAAGTATTTTTTTTTCAAAACACGTTTAGTGTGATGAGTCGATCGACCCACCATACATACGCTCATAAGATTTTCAATATAGTTAAGGTCAGTGTGAGCTTATTTATACATATTTAAATTTCAAAATTTTGTGACAGTATAGAATTCTTGAGCATCCTGTGTATGTTTGTTAGCAAAATCCATTTTGTCAATTTTTTGCAAAATGGCGACAAGTATTAAAATTCAATCACTTATTACTCAGTAGTGTTCAATTTTGTCAAAAAGGTCTCTATACATGAAATGTTGAGAAGCCTAAAGCTCATCTAAGTAAAATATAAAAAATATATATTTTTGCTTGAAAACAAGCGATGTATCAGTTCGATCGTACCCCCATACTAGCCATTTTGAGACTTTCGGAAGAGTTAACGCTCTTAACTGCTTGGTTTCGAAGATTAAAATTTTAATTTTTAATATCGCATAGAACTAACGTGCAGCCCCTATACGTTATGTTTAAAAAAAATATATAAAATTTTTTTTCAAAATGGCGGCTATCGTAAAAATTCAAAGTGTCATAACTTTGCTAAATCAAATCCTACTGAAAAATGTCGTATGCAAAAAGTGTTTGGAATTTTATTTTGCATATAAAAGCAATTTTTTATTATTTTTTTTTTAATAAAAACCGAGTCTTACCATATATTGACCGAGACCTCGAACGAGCTTTTATGCGACTCTGCATACAGTTAACGCTCGTATGAAGCTTCTATTTAAGAAATTGACTTGAATTTTTTATACCAAATAGAGCTTTCAACTATACTTACGATACTATACAAAAAAATTAAAAATTAAAAAATAAAAGTATTTTTTTTTCAAAACACGTTTAGTGTGATGAGTCGATCGACCCACCATACATACGCTCATAAGATTTTCAATATAGTTAAGGTCAGTGTGAGCTTATTTATACATATTTGAATTTCAAAATTTTGTGACAGTATAGAATTCTTAAGCATCCTGTGTATGTTTGTTAGCAAAATCCATTTTGTCAATTTTTTGCAAAATGGCGACAAGTATTAAAATTCAATCACTTATTACTCAGTAGTGTTCAATTTTGTCAAAAAGGTCTCAATACATGAAATGTTGAGAAGCCTAAAGCTCATCTAAGTAAAATATAAAAAATATATATTTTTGCTTGAAAACAAGCGATGTATCAGTTCGATCGTACCCCCATACTAGCCATTTTGAGACTTTCGGAAGAGTTAACGCTCTTAACTGCTTGGTTTCGAAGATTAAAATTTTAATTTTTAATATCGCATAGAACTAACGTGCAGCCCCTATACGTTATGTTTAAAAAAAATATATAACATTTTTTTTCAAAATGGCGGCTATCGTAAAAATTCAAAGTGTCATAACTTTGCTAAATCAAATCCTACTGAAAAATGTCGTATGCAAAAAGTGTTTGAAATTTTATTTTGCATATAAAAGCAATTTTTAATTATTTTTTTTTTTAAAAAAACCGAGTCTTACCATATATTGACCGAGACCTCGAACGAGCTTTTATGCGACTCTGCATACAGTTAACGCTCGTATGAAGCTTCTATTTAAGAAATTGACTTGAATTTTTTATACCAAATAGAGCTTTCAACTATACTTACGATACTGTACAAAAAAATTAAAAATTAAAAAATAAAAGTATTTTTTTTTCAAAACACGTTTAGTGTGATGAGTCGATCGACCCACCATACATACGCTCATAAGATTTTCAATATAGTTAAGGTCAGTGTGAGCTTATTTATACATATTTGAATTTCAAAATTTTGTGACAGTATAGAATTCTTGAGCATCCTGTGTATGTTTGTTAGCAAAATCCATTTTGTCAATTTTTTGCAAAATGGCGACAAGTATTAAAATTCAATCACTTATTACTCAGTAGTGTTCAATTTTGTCAAAAAGGTCTCTATACATGAAATGTTGAGAAGCCTAAAGCTCATCTAAGTAAAATATAAAAAATATATATTTTTGCTTGAAAACAAGCGATGTATCAGTTCGATCGTACCCCCATACTAGCCATTTTGAGACTTTCGGAAGAGTTAACGCTCTTAACTGCTTGGTTTCCAAGATTAAAATTTTAATTTTTAATATCGCATAGAACTAACGTGCAGCCCCTATACGTTATGTTTAAAAAAAATATATAAAATTTTTTTTCAAAATGGCGGCTATCGTAAAAATTCAAAGTGTCATAACTTTGCTAAATCAAATCCTACTGAAAAATGTCGTATGCAAAAAGTGTTTGGAATTATATTTTGCATATAAAAGCAATTTTTAATTATTTTTTTTTTAATAAAAACCGAGTCTTACCATATATTGACCAAGACCTCGAACGAGCTTTTATGCGACTCTGCATACAGTTAACGCTCGTATGAAGCTTCTATTTAAGAAATTGACTTCAATTTTTTATACCAAATAGAGCTTTCAACTATACTTACGATACTATACAAAAAAATTAAAAATTAAAAAATAAAAGTATTTTTTTTTCAAAACACGTTTAGTGTGATGAGTCGATCGAACCACCATACATACGCTCATAAGATTTTCAATATAGTTAAGGTCAGTGTGAGCTTATTTATACATATTTGAATTTCAAAATTTTGTGACAGTATAAAATTCTTAAGCATCCTGTGTATGTTTGTTAGCAAAATCCATTTTGTCAATTTTTTGCAAAATGGCGACAAGTATTAAAATTCAATCACTTATTACTCAGTAGTGTTCAATTTTGTCAAAAAGGTCTCTATACATGAAATGTTGAGAACCCTAAAGCTCATCTAAGTAAAATATAAAAAATATATATTTTTGCTTGAAAACAAGCGATGTATCAGTTCGATCGTACCCCCATACTAGCCATTTTGAGACTTTCGGAAGAGTTAACGCTCTTAACTGCTTGGTTTCGAAGATTAAAATTTTAATTTTTAATATCGCATAGAACTATACGTTATGTTTAAAAAAAATATATAAAAATTTTTTTCAAAATGGCGGCTATCGTAAAAATTCAAAGTGTCATAACTTTGCTAAATCAAATCCTACTGAAAAATGTCGTATGCAAAAAGTGTTTGGAATTTTATTTTGCATATAAAAGCAATTTTTAATTATTTTTTTTTTAATAAAAACCGAGTCTTACAATATATTGACCGAGACCTCGAACGAGATATTATGCGACTTTGCATACAGTTAACGCTCGTATTAAGCTTCTATTTAAGAAATTGACTTGAATTTTTTATACCAAATAGAGCTTTCAACTATACTTACGATACTATACAAAAAAATTAAAAATTAAAAAATAAAAGTATTTTTTTTTCAAAACACGTTTAGTGTGATGAGTCGATCGACCCACCATACATACGCTCATAAGATTTTCAATATAGTTAAGGTCAGTGTGAGCTTATTTATACATATTTGAATTTCAAAATTTTGTGACAGTATAGAATTCTTAAGCATCCTGTGTATGTTTGTTAGCAAAATCCATTTTGTCAATTTTTTGCAAAATGGCGACAAGTATTAAAATTCAATCACTTATTACTCAGTAGTGTTCAATTTTGTCAAAAAGGTCTCTATACATGAAATGTTGAGAAGCCTAAAGCTCATCTAAGTAAAATATAAAAAATATATATTTTTGCTTGAAAACAAGCGATGTATCAGTTCGATCGTACCCCCATACTAGCCATTTTGAGACTTTCGGAAGAGTTAACGCTCTTAACTGCTTGGTTTCGAAGATTAAAATTTTAATTTTTAATATCGCATAGAACTAACGTGCAGCCCCTATACGTTATGTTTAAAAAAAATATATAAATTTTTTTTTCAAAATGGCGGCTATCGTAAAAATTCAAAGTGTCATAACTTTGCTAAATCAAATCCTACTGAAAAATGTCGTATGCAAAAAGTGTTTGGAATTTTATTTTGCATATAAAAGCAATTTTTAATTTTTTTTTTTAATAAAAACCGAGTCTTACCATATATTGACCGAGACCTCGAACGAGCTTTTATGCGACTCTGCATACAGTTAACGCTCGTATGAAGCTTCTATTTAAGAAATTGACTTGAATTTTTTATACCAAATAGAGCTTTCAACTATACTTACGATACTATACAAAAAAATTAAAAATTAAAAAATAAAAGTATTTTTTTTTCAAAACACGTTTAGTGTGATGAGTCGATCGACCCACCATACATACGCTCATAAGATTTTCAATATAGTTAAGGTCAGTGTGAGCTTATTTATACATATTTGAATTTCAAAATTTTGTGACAGTATAGAATTCTTAAGCATCCTGTGTATGTTTGTTAGCAAAATCCATTTTGTCAATTTTTTGCAAAATGGCGACAAGTATTAAAATTCAATCACTTATTACTCAGTAGTGTTCAATTTTGTCAAAAAGGTCTCTATACATGAAATGTTGAGAAGCCTAAAGCTCATCTAAGTAAAATATAAAAAATATATATTTTTGCTTGAAAACAAGCGATGTATCAGTTCGATCGTACCCCCATACTAGCCATTTTGAGACTTTCGGAAGAGTTAACGCTCTTAACTGCTTGGTTTCGAAGATTAAAATTTTAATTTTTAATATCGCATAGAACTAACGTGCAGCCCCTATACGTTATGTTTAAAAAAAATATATAAATTTTTTTTTCAAAATGGCGGCTATCGTAAAAATTCAAAGTGTCATAACTTTGCTAAATCAAATCCTACTGAAAAATGTCGTATGCAAAAAGTGTTTGGAATTTTATTTTGCATATAAAAGCAATTTTTAATTATTTTTTTTTTAATAAAAACCGAGTCTTACCATATATTGACCGAGACCTCAAACGAGCTTTTATGCGACTCTGCATACAGTTAACGCTCGTATGAAGCTTCTATTTAAGAAATTGACTTCAATTTTTTATACCAAATAGAGCTTTCAACTATACTTACGATACTATACAAAAAAATTAAAAATTAAAAAATAAAAGTATTTTTTTTTCAAAACACGTTTAGTGTGATGAGTCGATCGACCCACCATACATACGCTCATAAGATTTTCAATATAGTTAAGGTCAGTGTGAGCTTATTTATACATATTTGAATTTCAAAATTTTGTGACAGTATAGAATTCTTAAGCATCCTGTGTATGTTTGTTAGCAAAATCCATTTTGTCAATTTTTTGCAAAATGGCGACAAGTATTAAAATTCAATCACTTATTACTCAGTAGTGTTCAATTTTGTCAAAAAGGTCTCTATACATGAAATGTTGAGAAGCCTAAAGCTCATCTAAGTAAAATATAAAAAATATATATTTTTGCTTGAAAACAAGCGATGTATCAGTTCGATCGTACCCCCATACTAGCCATTTTGAGACTTTCGGAAGAGTTAACGCTCTTAACTGCTTGGTTTCGAAGATTAAAATTTTAATTTTTAATATCGCATAGAACTAACGTGCAGCCCCTATACGTTATGTTTAAAAAAAATATATAACATTTTTTTTCAAAATGGCGGCTATCGTAAAAATTCAAAGTGTCATAACTTTTCTAAATCAAATCCTACTGAAAAATGTCGTATGCAAAAAGTGTTTGAAATTTTATTTTGCATATAAAAGCAATTTTTAATTATTTTTTTTAAAAAAAACCGAGTCTTACCATATATTGACCGAGACCTCGAACGAGCTTTTATGCGACTCTGCATACAGTTAACGCTCGTATGAAGCTTCTATTTAAGAAATTGACTTGAATTTTTTATACCAAATAGAGCTTTCAACTATACTTACGATACTGTACAAAAAAATTAAAAATTAAAAAATAAAAGTATTTTTTTTTCAAAACACGTTTAGTGTGATGAGTCGATCGACCCACCATACATACGCTCATAAGATTTTCAATATAGTTAAGGTCAGTGTGAGCTTATTTATACATATTTAAATTTCAAAATTTTGTGACAGTATAGAATTCTTGAGCATCCTGTGTATGTTTGTTAGCAAAATCCATTTTGTCAATTTTTTGCAAAATGGCGACAAGTATTAAAATTCAATCACTTATTACTCAGTAGTGTTCAATTTTGTCAAAAAGGTCTCTATACATGAAATGTTGAGAAGCCTAAAGCTCATCTAAGTAAAATATAAAAAATATATATTTTTGCTTGAAAACAAGCGATGTATCAGTTCGATCGTACCCCCATACTAGCCATTTTGAGACTTTCGGAAGAGTTAACGCTCTTAACTGCTTGGTTTCGAAGATTAAAATTTTAATTTTTAATATCGCATAGAACTAACGTGCAGCCCCTATACGTTATGTTTAAAAAAAATATATAAAATTTTTTTTCAAAATGGCGGCTATCGTAAAAATTCAAAGTGTCATAACTTTGCTAAATCAAATCCTACTGAAAAATGTCGTATGCAAAAAGTGTTTGGAATTTTATTTTGCATATAAAAGCAATTTTTTATTATTTTTTTTTTAATAAAAACCGAGTCTTACCATATATTGACCGAGACCTCGAACGAGCTTTTATGCGACTCTGCATACAGTTAACGCTCGTATGAAGCTTCTATTTAAGAAATTGACTTGAATTTTTTATACCAAATAGAGCTTTCAACTATACTTACGATACTATACAAAAAAATTAAAAATTAAAAAATAAAAGTATTTTTTTTTCAAAACACGTTTAGTGTGATGAGTCGATCGACCCACCATACATACGCTCATAAGATTTTCAATATAGTTAAGGTCAGTGTGAGCTTATTTATACATATTTGAATTTCAAAATTTTGTGACAGTATAGAATTCTTAAGCATCCTGTGTATGTTTGTTAGCAAAATCCATTTTGTCAATTTTTTGCAAAATGGCGACAAGTATTAAAATTCAATCACTTATTACTCAGTAGTGTTCAATTTTGTCAAAAAGGTCTCAATACATGAAATGTTGAGAAGCCTAAAGCTCATCTAAGTAAAATATAAAAAATATATATTTTTGCTTGAAAACAAGCGATGTATCAGTTCGATCGTACCCCCATACTAGCCATTTTGAGACTTTCGGAAGAGTTAACGCTCTTAACTGCTTGGTTTCGAAGATTAAAATTTTAATTTTTAATATCGCATAGAACTAACGTGCAGCCCCTATACGTTATGTTTAAAAAAAATATATAACATTTTTTTTCAAAATGGCGGCTATCGTAAAAATTCAAAGTGTCATAACTTTGCTAAATCAAATCCTACTGAAAAATGTCGTATGCAAAAAGTGTTTGAAATTTTATTTTGCCTATAAAAGCAATTTTTAATTATTTTTTTTTTTAAAAAAACCGAGTCTTACCATATATTGACCGAGACCTCGAACGAGCTTTTATGCGACTCTGCATACAGTTAACGCTCGTATGAAGCTTCTATTTAAGAAATTGACTTGAATGTTTTATACCAAATAGAGCTTTCAACTATACTTACGATACTGTACAAAAAAATTAAAAATTAAAAAATAAAAGTATTTTTTTTTCAAAACACGTTTAGTGTGATGAGTCGATCGACCCACCATACATACGCTCATAAGATTTTCAATATAGTTAAGGTCAGTGTGAGCTTATTTATACATATTTGAATTTCAAAATTTTGTGACAGTATAGAATTCTTGAGCATCCTGTGTATGTTTGTTAGCAAAATCCATTTTGTCAATTTTTTGCAAAATGGCGACAAGTATTAAAATTCAATCACTTATTACTCAGTAGTGTTCAATTTTGTCAAAAAGGTCTCTATACATGAAATGTTGAGAAGCCTAAAGCTCATCTAAGTAAAATATAAAAAATATATATTTTTGCTTGAAAACAAGCGATGTATCAGTTCGATCGTACCCCCATACTAGCCATTTTGAGACTTTCGGAAGAGTTAACGCTCTTAACTGCTTGGTTTCCAAGATTAAAATTTTAATTTTTAATATCGCATAGAACTAACGTGCAGCCCCTATACGTTATGTTTAAAAAAAATATATAAAATTTTTTTTCAAAATGGCGGCTATCGTAAAAATTCAAAGTGTCATAACTTTGCTAAATCAAATCCTACTGAAAAATGTCGTATGCAAAAAGTGTTTGGAATTATATTTTGCATATAAAAGCAATTTTTAATTATTTTTTTTTTAATAAAAACCGAGTCTTACCATATATTGACCAAGACCTCGAACGAGCTTTTATGCGACTCTGCATACAGTTAACGCTCGTATGAAGCTTCTATTTAAGAAATTGACTTCAATTTTTTATACCAAATAGAGCTTTCAACTATACTTACGATACTATACAAAAAAATTAAAAATTAAAAAATAAAAGTATTTTTTTTTCAAAACACGTTTAGTGTGATGAGTCGATCGAACCACCATACATACGCTCATAAGATTTTCAATATAGTTAAGGTCAGTGTGAGCTTATTTATACATATTTGAATTTCAAAATTTTGTGACAGTATAAAATTCTTAAGCATCCTGTGTATGTTTGTTAGCAAAATCCATTTTGTCAATTTTTTGCAAAATGGCGACAAGTATTAAAATTCAATCACTTATTACTCAGTAGTGTTCAATTTTGTCAAAAAGGTCTCTATACATGAAATGTTGAGAACCCTAAAGCTCATCTAAGTAAAATATAAAAAATATATATTTTTGCTTGAAAACAAGCGATGTATCAGTTCGATCGTACCCCCATACTAGCCATTTTGAGACTTTCGGAAGAGTTAACGCTCTTAACTGCTTGGTTTCGAAGATTAAAATTTTAATTTTTAATATCGCATAGAACTATACGTTATGTTTAAAAAAAATATATAAAAATTTTTTTCAAAATGGCGGCTATCGTAAAAATTCAAAGTGTCATAACTTTGCTAAATCAAATCCTACTGAAAAATGTCGTATGCAAAAAGTGTTTGGAATTTTATTTTGCATATAAAAGCAATTTTTAATTATTTTTTTTTTAATAAAAACCGAGTCTTACAATATATTGACCGAGACCTCGAACGAGATATTATGCGACTTTGCATACAGTTAACGCTCGTATTAAGCTTCTATTTAAGAAATTGACTTGAATTTTTTATACCAAATAGAGCTTTCAACTATACTTACGATACTATACAAAAAAATTAAAAATTAAAAAATAAAAGTATTTTTTTTTCAAAACACGTTTAGTGTGATGAGTCGATCGACCCACCATACATACGCTCATAAGATTTTCAATATAGTTAAGGTCAGTGTGAGCTTATTTATACATATTTGAATTTCAAAATTTTGTGACAGTATAGAATTCTTAAGCATCCTGTGTATGTTTGTTAGCAAAATCCATTTTGTCAATTTTTTGCAAAATGGCGACAAGTATTAAAATTCAATCACTTATTACTCAGTAGTGTTCAATTTTGTCAAAAAGGTCTCTATACATGAAATGTTGAGAAGCCTAAAGCTCATCTAAGTAAAATATAAAAAATATATATTTTTGCTTGAAAACAAGCGATGTATCAGTTCGATCGTACCCCCATACTAGCCATTTTGAGACTTTCGGAAGAGTTAACGCTCTTAACTGCTTGGTTTCGAAGATTAAAATTTTAATTTTTAATATCGCATAGAACTAACGTGCAGCCCCTATACGTTATGTTTAAAAAAAATATATAAAATTTTTTTTCAAAATGGCGGCTATCGTAAAAATTCAAAGTGTCATAACTTTGCTAAATCAAATCCTACTGAAAAATGTCGTATGCAAAAAGTGTTTGGAATTTTATTTTGCATATAAAAGCAATTTTTTATTATTTTTTTTTTAATAAAAACCGAGTCTTACCATATATTGACCGAGACCTCGAACGAGCTTTTATGCGACTCTGCATACAGTTAACGCTCGTATGAAGCTTCTATTTAAGAAATTGACTTGAATTTTTCATACCAAATAGAGCTTTCAACTATACTTACGATACTATACAAAAAAATTAAAAATTAAAAAATAAAAGTATTTTTTTTTCAAAACACGTTTAGTGTGATGAGTCGATCGACCCACCATACATACGCTCATAAGATTTTCAATATAGTTAAGGTCAGTGTGAGCTTATTTATACATATTTGAATTTCAAAATTTTGTGACAGTATAGAATTCTTAAGCATCCTGTGTATGTTTGTTAGCAAAATCCATTTTGTCAATTTTTTGCAAAATGGCGACAAGTATTAAAATTCAATCACTTATTACTCAGTAGTGTTCAATTTTGTCAAAAAGGTCTCAATACATGAAATGTTGAGAAGCCTAAAGCTCATCTAAGTAAAATATAAAAAATATATATTTTTGCTTGAAAACAAGCGATGTATCAGTTCGATCGTACCCCCATACTAGCCATTTTGAGACTTTCGGAAGAGTTAACGCTCTTAACTGCTTGGTTTCGAAGATTAAAATTTTAATTTTTAATATCGCATAGAACTAACGTGCAGCCCCTATACGTTATGTTTAAAAAAAATATATAACATTTTTTTTCAAAATGGCGGCTATCGTAAAAATTCAAAGTGTCATAACTTTGCTAAATCAAATCCTACTGAAAAATGTCGTATGCAAAAAGTGTTTGAAATTTTATTTTGCATATAAAAGCAATTTTTAATTATTTTTTTTTTTAAAAAAACCGAGTCTTACCATATATTGACCGAGACCTCGAACGAGCTTTTATGCGACTCTGCATACAGTTAACGCTCGTATGAAGCTTCTATTTAAGAAATTGACTTGAATTTTTTATACCAAATAGAGCTTTCAACTATACTTACGATACTGTACAAAAAAATTAAAAATTAAAAAATAAAAGTATTTTTTTTTCAAAACACGTTTAGTGTGATGAGTCGATCGACCCACCATACATACGCTCATAAGATTTTCAATATAGTTAAGGTCAGTGTGAGCTTATTTATACATATTTGAATTTCAAAATTTTGTGACAGTATAGAATTCTTGAGCATCCTGTGTATGTTTGTTAGCAAAATCCATTTTGTCAATTTTTTGCAAAATGGCGACAAGTATTAAAATTCAATCACTTATTACTCAGTAGTGTTCAATTTTGTCAAAAAGGTCTCTATACATGAAATGTTGAGAAGCCTAAAGCTCATCTAAGTAAAATATAAAAAATATATATTTTTGCTTGAAAACAAGCGATGTATCAGTTCGATCGTACCCCCATACTAGCCATTTTGAGACTTTCGGAAGAGTTAACGCTCTTAACTGCTTGGTTTCGAAGATTAAAATTTTAATTTTTAATATCGCATAGAACTAACGTGCAGCCCCTATACGTTATGTTTAAAAAAAATATATAAAATTTTTTTTCAAAATGGCGGCTATCGTAAAAATTCAAAGTGTCATAACTTTGCTAAATCAAATCCTACTGAAAAATGTCGTATGCAAAAAGTGTTTGGAATTATATTTTGCATATAAAAGCAATTTTTAATTATTTTTTTTTTAATAAAAACCGAGTCTTACCATATATTGACCAAGACCTCGAACGAGCTTTTATGCGACTCTGCATACAGTTAACGCTCGTATGAAGCTTCTATTTAAGAAATTGACTTCAATTTTTTATACCAAATAGAGCTTTCAACTATACTTACGATACTATACAAAAAAATTAAAAATTAAAAAATAAAAGTATTTTTTTTTCAAAACACGTTTAGTGTGATGAGTCGATCGACCCACCATACATACGCTCATAAGATTTTCAATATAGTTAAGGTCAGTGTGAGCTTATTTATACATATTTGAATTTCAAAATTTTGTGACAGTATAAAATTCTTAAGCATCCTGTGTATGTTTGTTAGCAAAATCCATTTTGTCAATTTTTTGCAAAATAGCGACAAGTATTAAAATTCAATCACTTATTACTCAGTAGTGTTCAATTTTGTCAAAAAGGTCTCTATACATGAAATGTTGAGAACCCTAAAGCTCATCTAAGTAAAATATAAAAAATATATATTTTTGCTTGAAAACAAGCGATGTATCAGTTCGATCGTACCCCCATACTAGCCATTTTGAGACTTTCGGAAGAGTTAACGCTCTTAACTGCTTGGTTTCGAAGATTAAAATTTTAATTTTTAATATCGCATAGAACTAACGTGCAGACCCTATACGTTATGTTTAAAAAAAATATATAAAATTTTTTTTTAAAATGGCGGCTATCGTAAAAATTCAAAGTGTCATAACTTTGCTAAATCAAATCCTACTGAAAAATGTCGTATGCAAAAAGTGTTTGGAATTTTATTTTGCATATAAAAGCAATTTTTAATTATTTTTTTTTTAATAAAAACCGAGTCTTACAATATATTGACCGAGACCTCGAACGAGATATTATGCGACTTTGCATACAGTTAACGCTCGTATGAAGCTTCTATTTAAGAAATTGACTTGAATTTTTTATACCAAATAGAGCTTTCAACTATACTCACGATACTATACAAAAAAATTAAAAATTAAAAAATAAAAGTATTTTTTTTTCAAAACACGTTTAGTGTGATGAGTCGATCGACCCACCATACATACGCTCATAAGATTTTCAATATAGTTAAGGTCAGTGTGAGCTTATTTATACATATTTGAATTTCAAAATTTTGTGACAGTATAGAATTCTTAAGCATCCTGTGTATGTTTGTTAGCAAAATCCATTTTGTCAATTTTTTGCAAAATGGCGACAAGTATTAAAATTCAATCACTTATTACTCAGTAGTGTTCAATTTTGTCAAAAAGGTCTCTATACATGAAATGTTGAGAAGCCTAAAGCTCATCTAAGTAAAATATAAAAAATATATATTTTTGCTTGAAAACAAGCGATGTATCAGTTCGATCGTACCCCCATACTAGCCATTTTGAGACTTTCGGAAGAGTTAACGCTCTTAACTGCTTGGTTTCGAAGATTAAAATTTTAATTTTTAATATCGCATAGAACTAACGTGCAGCCCCTATACGTTATGTTTAAAAAAAATATATAAAATTTTTTTTCAAAATGGCGGCTATCGTAAAAATTCAAAGTGTCATAACTTTGCTAAATCAAATCCTACTGAAAAATGTCGTATGCAAAAAGTGTTTGGAATTATATTTTGCATATAAAAGCAATTTTTAATTATTTTTTTTTTAATAAAAACCGAGTCTTACCATATATTGACCGAGACCTCGAACGAGCTTTTATGCGACTCTGCATACAGTTAACGCTCGTATGAAGCTTCTATTTAAGAAATTGACTTGAATTTTTTATACCAAATAGAGCTTTCAACTATACTTACGATACTATACAAAAAAATTAAAAATTAAAAAATAAAAGTATTTTTTTTTCAAAACACGTTTAGTGTGATGAGTCGATCGACCCACCATACATACGCTCATAAGATTTTCAATATAGTTAAGGTCAGTGTGAGCTTATTTATACATATTTGAATTTCAAAATTTTGTGACAGTATAGAATTCTTAAGCATCCTGTGTATGTTTGTTAGCAAAATCCATTTTGTCAATTTATTGCAAAATGGCGACAAGTATTAAAATTCAATCACTTATTACTCAGTAGTGTTCAATTTTGTCAAAAAGGTCTCTATACATGAAATGTTGAGAAGCCTAAAGCTCATCTAAGTAAAATATAAAAAATATATATTTTTGCTTGAAAACAAGCGATGTATCAGTTCGATCGTACCCCCATACTAGCCATTTTGAGACTTTCGGAAGAGTTAACGCTCTTAACTGCTTGGTTTCGAAGATTAAAATTTTAATTTTTAATATCGCATAGAACTAACGTGCAGACCCTATACGTTATGTTTAAAAAAAATATATAAAATTTTTTTTCAAAATGGCGGCTATCGTAAAAATTCAAAGTGTCATAACTTTGCTAAATCAAATCCTACTGAAAAATGTCGTATGCAAAAAGTGTTTGGAATTTTATTTTGCATATAAAAGCAATTTTTAATTATTTTTTTTTTAATAAAAACCGAGTCTTACAATATATTGACCGAGACCTCGAACGAGATATTATGCGACTTTGCATACAGTTAACGCTCGTATGAAGCTTCTATTTAAGAAATTGACTTGAATTTTTTATACCAAATAGAGCTTTCAACTATACTCACGATACTATACAAAAAAATTAAAAATTAAAAAATAAAAGTATTTTTTTTTCAAAACACGTTTAGTGTGATGAGTCGATCGACCCACCATACATACGCTCATAAGATTTTCAATATAGTTAAGGTCAGTGTGAGCTTATTTATACATATTTGAATTTCAAAATTTTGTGACAGTATAGAATTCTTAAGCATCCTGTGTATGTTTGTTAGCAAAATCCATTTTGTCAATTTTTTGCAAAATGGCGACAAGTATTAAAATTCAATCACTTATTACTCAGTAGTGTTCAATTTTGTCAAAAAGGTCTCTATACATGAAATGTTGAGAAGCCTAAAGCTCATCTAAGTAAAATATAAAAAATATATATTTTTGCTTGAAAACAAGCGATGTATCAGTTCGATCGTACCCCCATACTAGCCATTTTGAGACTTTCGGAAGAGTTAACGCTCTTAACTGCTTGGTTTCGAAGATTAAAATTTTAATTTTTAATATCGCATAGAACTAACGTGCAGCCCCTATACGTTATGTTTAAAAAAAATATATAAAATTTTTTTTCAAAATGGCGGCTATCGTAAAAATTCAAAGTGTCATAACTTTGCTAAATCAAATCCTACTGAAAAATGTCGTATGCAAAAAGTGTTTGGAATTTTATTTTGCATATAAAAGCAATTTTTAATTATTTTTTTTTTAATAAAAACCGAGTCTTACCATATATTGACCGAGACCTCGAACGAGCTTTTATGCGACTCTGCATACAGTTAACGCTCGTATGAAGCTTCTATTTAAGAAATTGACTTGAATTTTTTATACCAAATAGAGCTTTCAACTATACTTACGATACTATACAAAAAAATTAAAAATTAAAAAATAAAAGTATTTTTTTTTCAAAACACGTTTAGTGTGATGAGTCGATCGACCCACCATACATACGCTCATAAGATTTTCAATATAGTTAAGGTCAGTGTGAGCTTATTTATACATATTTGAATTTCAAAATTTTGTGACAGTATAGAATTCTTAAGCATCCTGTGTATGTTTGTTAGCAAAATCCATTTTGTCAATTTTTTGCAAAATGGCGACAAGTATTAAAATTCAATCACTTATTACTCAGTAGTGTTCAATTTTGTCAAAAAGGTCTCTATACATGAAATGTTGAGAAGCCTAAAGCTCATCTAAGTAAAATATAAAAAATATATATTTTTGCTTGAAAACAAGCGATGTATCAGTTCGATCGTACCCCCATACTAGCCATTTTGAGACTTTCGGAAGAGTTAACGCTCTTAACTGCTTGGTTTCGAAGATTAAAATTTTAATTTTTAATATCGCATAGAACTAACGTGCAGCCCCTATACGTTATGTTTAAAAAAAATATATAACATTTTTTTTCAAAATGGCGGCTATCGTAAAAATTCAAAGTGTCATAACTTTGCTAAATCAAATCCTACTGAAAAATGTCGTATGCAAAAAGTGTTTGAAATTTTATTTTGCATATAAAAGCAATTTTTAATTATTTTTTTTTTTAAAAAAACCGAGTCTTACCATATATTGACCGAGACCTCGAACGAGCTTTTATGCGACTCTGCATACAGTTAACGCTCGTATGAAGCTTCTATTTAAGAAATTGACTTGAATTTTTTATACCAAATAGAGCTTTCAACTATACTTACGATACTGTACAAAAAAATTAAAAATTAAAAAATAAAAGTATTTTTTTTTCAAAACACGTTTAGTGTGATGAGTCGATCGACCCACCATACATACGCTCATAAGATTTTCAATATAGTTAAGGTCAGTGTGAGCTTATTTATACATATTTGAATTTCAAAATTTTGTGACAGTATAGAATTCTTAAGCATCCTGTGTATGTTTGTTAGCAAAATCCATTTTGTCAATTTTTTGCAAAATGGCGACAAGTATTAAAATTCAATCACTTATTACTCAGTAGTGTTCAATTTTGTCAAAAAGGTCTCTATACATGAAATGTTGAGAAGCCTAAAGCTCATCTAAGTAAAATATAAAAAATATATATTTTTGCTTGAAAACAAGCGATGTATCAGTTCGATCGTACCCCCATACTAGCCATTTTGAGACTTTCGGAAGAGTTAACGCTCTTAACTGCTTGGTTTCGAAGATTAAAATTTTAATTTTTAATATCGCATAGAACTAACGTGCAGCCCCTATACGTTATGTATAAAAAAATATATAAAATTTTTTTTCAAAATGGCGGCTATCGTAAAAATTCAAAGTGTCATAACTTTGCTAAATCAAATCCTACTGAAAAATGTCGTATGCAAAAAGTGTTTGGAATTTTATTTTGCATATAAAAGAAATTTTTAATTATTTTTTTTTCAATAAAAACCGAGTCTTACCATATATTGACCGAGACCTCGAACGAGCTTTTATGCGACTCTGCATACAGTTAACGCTCGTATGAAGCTTCTATTTAAGAAATTGACTTGAATTTTTTATACCAAATAGAGCTTTCAACTATACTTACGATACTATACAAAAAAATTAAAAATTAAAAAATAAAAGTATTTTTTTTTCAAAACACGTTTAGTGTGATGAGTCGATCGACCCACCATACATACGCTCATAAGATTTTCAATATAGTTAAGGTCAGTGTGAGCTTATTTATACATATTTGAATTTCAAAATTTTGTGACAGTATAGAATTCTTAAGCATCCTGTGTATGTTTGTTAGCAAAATCCATTTTGTCAATTTTTTGCAAAATGGCGACAAGTATTAAAATTCAATCTCTTATTACTCAGTAGTGTTCAATTTTGTCAAAAAGGTCTCTATACATGAAATGTTGAGAACCCTAAAGCTCATCTAAGTAAAATATAAAAAATATATATTTTTGCTTGAAAACAAGCGATGTATCAGTTCGATCGTACCCCCATACTAGCCATTTTGAGACTTTCGGAAGAGTTAACGCTCTTAACTGCTTGGTTTCGAAGATTAAAATTTTAATTTTTAATATCGCATAGAACTAACGTGCAGCCCCTATACGTTATGTTTAAAAAAAATATATAACATTTTTTTTCAAAATGGCGGCTATCGTAAAAATTCAAAGTGTCATAACTTTGCTAAATCAAATCCTACTGAAAAATGTCGTATGCAAAAAGTGTTTGAAATTTTATTTTGCATATAAAAGCAATTTTTAATTATTTTTTTTTTTAAAAAAACCGAGTCTTACCATATATTGACCGAGACCTCGAACGAGCTTTTATGCGACTCTGCATACAGTTAACGCTCGTATGAAGCTTCTATTTAAGAAATTGACTTGAATTTTTTATACCAAATAGAGCTTTCAACTATACTTACGATACTGTACAAAAAAATTAAAAATTAAAAAATAAAAGTATTTTTTTTTCAAAACACGTTTAGTGTGATGAGTCGATCGACCCACCATACATACGCTCATAAGATTTTCAATATAGTTAAGGTCAGTGTGAGCTTATTTATACATATTTGAATTTCAAAATTTTGTGACAGTATAGAATTCTTGAGCATCCTGTGTATGTTTGTTAGCAAAATCCATTTTGTCAATTTTTTGCAAAATGGCGACAAGTATTAAAATTCAATCACTTATTACTCAGTAGTGTTCAATTTTGTCAAAAAGGTCTCTATACATGAAATGTTGAGAAGCCTAAAGCTCATCTAAGTAAAATATAAAAAATATATATTTTTGCTTGAAAACAAGCGATGTATCAGTTCGATCGTACCCCCATACTAGCGATTTTGAGACTTTCGGAAGAGTTAACGCTCTTAACTGCTTGGTTTCGAAGATTAAAATTTTAATTTTTAATATCGCATAGAACTAACGTGCAGCCCCTATACGTTATGTTTAAAAAAAATATATAAAATTTTTTTTTAAAATGGCGGCTATCGTAAAAATTCAAAGTGTCATAACTTTGCTAAATCAAATCCTACTGAAAAATGTCGTATGCAAAAAGTGTTTGGAATTATATTTTGCATATAAAAGCAATTTTTAATTTTTTTTTTTTTAATAAAAACCGAGTCTTACCATATATTGACCGAGACCTCGAACGAGCTTTTATGCGACTCTGCATACAGTTAACGCTCGTATGAAGCTTCTATTTAAGAAATTGACTTCAATTTTTTATACCAAATAGAGCTTTCAACTATACTTACGATACTATACAAAAAAATTAAAAATTAAAAAATAAAAGTATTTTTTTTTCAAAACACGTTTAGTGTGATGAGTCGATCGACCCACCATACATACGCTCATAAGATTTTCAATATAGTTAAGGTCAGTGTGAGCTTATTTATACATATTTGAATTTCAAAATTTTGTGACAGTATAAAATTCTTAAGCATCCTGTGTATGTTTGTTAGCAAAATCCATTTTGTCAATTTTTTGCAAAATGGCGACAAGTATTAAAATTCAATCACTTATTACTCAGTAGTGTTTAATTTTGTCAAAAAGGTCTCTATACATGAAATGTTGAGAAGCCTAAAGCTCATCTAAGTAAAATATAAAAAATATATATTTTTGCTTGAAAACAAGCGATGTATCAGTTCGATCGTACCCCCATACTAGCCATTTTGAGACTTTCGGAAGAGTTAACGCTCTTAACTGCTTGGTTTCGAAGATTAAAATTTTAATTTTTAATATCGCATAGAACTAACGTGCAGACCCTATACGTTATGTTTAAAAAAAATATATAAAATTTTTTTTCAAAATGGCGGCTATCGTAAAAATTCAAAGTGTCATAACTTTGCTAAATCAAATCCTACTGAAAAATGTCGTATGCAAAAAGTGTTTGGAATTTTATTTTGCATATAAAAGCAATTTTTAATTATTTTTTTTTTAATAAAAACCGAGTCTTACCATATATTGACCGAGACCTCGAACGAGCTTTTATGCGACTCTGCATACAGTTAACGCTCATATGAAGCTTCTATTTAAGAAATTGACTTCAATTTTTTATACCAAATAGAGCTTTCAACTATACTTACGATACTATACAAAAAAATTAAAAATTAAAAAATAAAAGTATTTTTTTTTCAAAACACGTTTAGTGTGATGAGTCGATCGACCCACCATACATACGCTCATAAGATTTTCAATATAGTTAAGGTCAGTGTGAGCTTATTTATACATATTTGAATTTCAAAATTTTGTGACAGTATAAAATTCTTAAGCATCCTGTGTATGTTTGTTAGCAAAATCCATTTTGTCAATTTTTTGCAAAATGGCGACAAGTATTAAAATTCAATCACTTATTACTCAGTAGTGTTCAATTTTGTCAAAAAGGTCTCTATACATGAAATGTTGAGAAGCCTAAAGCTCATCTAAGTAAAATATAAAAAATATATATTTTTGCTTGAAAACAAGCGATGTATCAGTTCGATCGTACCCCCATACTAGCCATTTTGAGACTTTCGGAAGAGTTAACGCTCTTAACTGCTTGGTTTCGAAGATTAAAATTTTAATTTTTAATATCGCATAGAACTAACGTGCAGCCCCTATACGTTATGTTTAAAAAAAATATATAAAATTTTTTTTCAAAATGGCGGCTATCGTAAAAATTCAAAGTGTCATAACTTTGCTAAATCAAATCCTACTGAAAAATGTCGTATGCAAAAAGTGTTTGGAATTTTATTTTGCATATAAAAGCAATTTTTAATTATTTTTTTTTTAATAAAAACCGAGTCTTACAATATATTGACCGAGACCTCGAACGAGATATTATGCGACTTTGCATACAGTTAACGCTCGTATGAAGCTTCTATTTAAGAAATTGACTTGAATTTTTTATACCAAATAGAGCTTTCAACTATACTTACGATACTATACAAAAAAATTAAAAATTAAAAAATAAAAGTATTTTTTTTTCAAAACACGTTTAGTGTGATGAGTCGATCGACCCACCATACATACGCTCATAAGATTTTCAATATAGTTAAGGTCAGTGTGAGCTTATTTATACATATTTGAATTTCAAAATTTTGTGACAGTATAGAATTCTTAAGCATCCTGTGTATGTTTGTTAGCAAAATCCATTTTGTCAATTTTTTGCAAAATGGCGACAAGTATTAAAATTCAATCACTTATTACTCAGTAGTGTTCAATTTTGTCAAAAAGGTCTCTATACATGAAATGTTGAGAAGCCTAAAGCTCATCTAAGTAAAATATAAAAAATATATATTTTTGCTTGAAAACAAGCGATGTATCAGTTCGATCGTACCCCCATACTAGCCATTTTGAGACTTTCGGAAGAGTTAACGCTCTTAACTGCTTGGTTTCGAAGATTAAAATTTTAATTTTTAATATCGCATAGAACTAACGTGCAGCCCCTATACGTTATGTTTAAAAAAAATATATAAATTTTTTTTTCAAAATGGCGGCTATCGTAAAAATTCAAAGTGTCATAACTTTGCTAAATCAAATCCTACTGAAAAATGTCGTATGCAAAAAGTGTTTGGAATTTTATTTTGCATATAAAAGCAATTTTTAATTATTTTTTTTTTAATAAAAACCGAGTCTTACCATATATTGACCGAGACCTCGAACGAGCTTTTATGCGACTCTGCATACAGTTAACGCTCGTATGAAGCTTCTATTTAAGAAATTGACTTGAATTTTTTATACCAAATAGAGCTTTCAACTATACTTACGATACTATACAAAAAAATTAAAAATTAAAAAATAAAAGTATTTTTTTTTCAAAACACGTTTAGTGTGATGAGTCGATCGACCCACCATACATACGCTCATAAGATTTTCAATATAGTTAAGGTCAGTGTGAGCTTATTTATACATATTTGAATTTCAAAATTTTGTGACAGTATAGAATTCTTAAGCATCCTGTGTATGTTTGTTAGCAAAATCCATTTTGTCAATTTTTTGCAAAATGGCGACAAGTATTAAAATTCAATCACTTATTACTCAGTAGTGTTCAATTTTGTCAAAAAGGTCTCTATACATGAAATGTTGAGAAGCCTAAAGCTCATCTAAGTAAAATATAAAAAATATATATTTTTGCTTGAAAACAAGCGATGTATCAGTTCGATCGTACTATACTAGCCATTTTGAGACTTTCGGAAGAGTTAACGCTCTTAACTGCTTGGTTTCGAAGATTAAAATTTTAATTTTTAATATCGCATAGAACTAACGTGCAGCCCCTATACGTTATGTTTAAAAAAAATATATAACATTTTTTTTCAAAATGGCGGCTATCGTAAAAATTCAAAGTGTCATAACTTTGCTAAATCAAATCCTACTGAAAAATGTCGTATGCAAAAAGTGTTTGAAATTTTATTTTGCATATAAAAGCAATTTTTAATTATTTTTTTTTGAAAAAACCGAGTCTTACCATATATTGACCGAGACCTCGAACGAGCTTTTATGCGACTCTGCATACAGTTAACGCTCGTATGAAGCTTCTATTTAAGAAATTGACTTGAATTTTTTATACCAAATAGAGCTTTCAACTATACTTACGATACTGTACAAAAAAATTAAAAATTAAAAAATAAAAGTATTTTTTTTTCAAAACACGTTTAGTGTGATGAGTCGATCGACCCACCATACATACGCTCATAAGATTTTCAATATAGTTAAGGTCAGTGTGAGCTTATTTATACATATTTGAATTTCAAAATTTTGTGACAGTATAGAATTCTTGAGCATCCTGTGTATGTTTGTTAGCAAAATCCATTTTGTCAATTTTTTGCAAAATGGCGACAAGTATTAAAATTCAATCACTTATTACTCAGTAGTGTTCAATTTTGTCAAAAAGGTCTCTATACATGAAATGTTGAGAAGCCTAAAGCTCATCTAAGTAAAATATAAAAAATATATATTTTTGCTTGAAAACAAGCGATGTATCAGTTCGATCGTACCCCCATACTAGCGATTTTGAGACTTTCGGAAGAGTTAACGCTCTTAACTGCTTGGTTTCGAAGATTAAAATTTTAATTTTTAATATCGCATAGAACTAACGTGCAGCCCCTATACGTTATGTTTAAAAAAAATATATAAAATTTTTTTTTAAAATGGCGGCTATCGTAAAAATTCAAAGTGTCATAACTTTGCTAAATCAAATCCTACTGAAAAATGTTGTATGCAAAAAGTGTTTGGAATTATATTTTGCATATAAAAGCAATTTTTAATTATTTTTTTTTTAATAAAAACCGAGTCTTACCATATATTGACCGAGACCTCGAACGAGCTTTTATGCGACTCTGCATACAGTTAACGCTCGTATGAAGCTTCTATTTAAGAAATTGACTTCAATTTTTTATACCAAATAGAGCTTTCAACTATACTTACGATACTATACAAAAAAATTAAAAATTAAAAAATAAAAGTATTTTTTTTTCAAAACACGTTTAGTGTGATGAGTCGATCGACCCACCATACATACGCTCATAAGATTTTCAATATAGTTAAGGTCAGTGTGAGCTTATTTATACATATTTGAATTTCAAAATTTTGTGACAGTATAAAATTCTTAAGCATCCTGTGTATGTTTGTTAGCAAAATCCATTTTGTCAATTTTTTGCAAAATGGCGACAAGTATTAAAATTCAATCACTTATTACTCAGTAGTGTTCAATTTTGTCAAAAAGGTCTCTATACATGAAATGTTGAGAAGCCTAAAGCTCATCTAAGTAAAATATAAAAAATATATATTTTTGCTTGAAAACAAGCGATGTATCAGTTCGATCGTACCCCCATACTAGCCATTTTGAGACTTTCGGAAGAGTTAACGCTCTTAACTGCTTGGTTTCGAAGATTAAAATTTTAATTTTTAATATCGCATAGAACTAACGTGCAGACCCTATACGTTATGTTTAAAAAAAATATATAAAATTTTTTTTCAAAATGGCGGCTATCGTAAAAATTCAAAGTGTCATAACTTTGCTAAATCAAATCCTACTGAAAAATGTCGTATGCAAAAAGTGTTTGGAATTTTATTTTGCATATAAAAGCAATTTTTAATTATTTTTTTTTTAATAAAAACCGAGTCTTACCATATATTGACCGAGACCTCGAACGAGCTTTTATGCGACTCTGCATACAGTTAACGCTCATATGAAGCTTCTATTTAAGAAATTGACTTCAATTTTTTATACCAAATAGAGCTTTCAACTATACTTACGATACTATACAAAAAAATTAAAAATTAAAAAATAAAAGTATTTTTTTTTCAAAACACGTTTAGTGTGATGAGTCGATCGACCCACCATACATACGCTCATAAGATTTTCAATATAGTTAAGGTCAGTGTGAGCTTATTTATACATATTTGAATTTCAAAATTTTGTGACAGTATAAAATTCTTAAGCATCCTGTGTATGTTTGTTAGCAAAATCCATTTTGTCAATTTTTTGCAAAATGGCGACAAGTATTAAAATTCAATCACTTATTACTCAGTAGTGTTCAATTTTGTCAAAAAGGTCTCTATACATGAAATGTTGAGAAGCCTAAAGCTCATCTAAGTAAAATATAAAAAATATATATTTTTGCTTGAAAACAAGCGATGTATCAGTTCGATCGTACCCCCATACTAGCCATTTTGAGACTTTCGGAAGAGTTAACGCTCTTAACTGCTTGGTTTCGAAGATTAAAATTTTAATTTTTAATATCGCATAGAACTAACGTGCAGCCCCTATACGTTATGTTTAAAAAAAATATATAAATTTTTTTTTCAAAATGGCGGCTATCGTAAAAATTCAAAGTGTCATAACTTTGCTAAATCAAATCCTACTGAAAAATGTCGTATGCAAAAAGTGTTTGGAATTTTATTTTGCATATAAAAGCAATTTTTAATTATTTTTTTTTTAATAAAAACCGAGTCTTACCATATATTGACCGAGACCTCGAACGAGCTTTTATGCGACTCTGCATACAGTTAACGCTCGTATGAAGCTTCTATTTAAGAAATTGACTTGAATTTTTTATACCAAATAGAGCTTTCAACTATACTTACGATACTATACAAAAAAATTAAAAATTAAAAAATAAAAGTATTTTTTTTTCAAAACACGTTTAGTGTGATGAGTCGATCGACCCACCATACATACGCTCATAAGATTTTCAATATAGTTAAGGTCAGTGTGAGCTTATTTATACATATTTGAATTTCAAAATTTTGTGACAGTATAGAATTCTTAAGCATCCTGTGTATGTTTGTTAGCAAAATCCATTTTGTCAATTTTTTGCAAAATGGCGACAAGTATTAAAATTCAATCACTTATTACTCAGTAGTGTTCAATTTTGTCAAAAAGGTCTCTATACATGAAATGTTGAGAAGCCTAAAGCTCATCTAAGTAAAATATAAAAAATATATATTTTTGCTTGAAAACAAGCGATGTATCAGTTCGATCGTACCCCCATACTAGCCATTTTGAGACTTTCGGAAGAGTTAACGCTCTTAACTGCTTGGTTTCGAAGATTAAAATTTTAATTTTTAATATCGCATAGAACTAACGTGCAGCCCCTATACGTTATGTTTAAAAAAAATATATAACATTTTTTTTCAAAATGGCGGCTATCGTAAAAATTCAAAGTGTCATAACTTTGCTAAATCAAATCCTACTGAAAAATGTCGTATGCAAAAAGTGTTTGAAATTTTATTTTGCATATAAAAGCAATTTTTAATTATTTTTTTTTGAAAAAACCGAGTCTTACCATATATTGACCGAGACCTCGAACGAGCTTTTATGCGACTCTGCATACAGTTAACGCTCGTATGAAGCTTCTATTTAAGAAATTGACTTGAATTTTTTATACCAAATAGAGCTTTCAACTATACTTACGATACTGTACAAAAAAATTAAAAATTAAAAAATAAAAGTATTTTTTTTTCAAAACACGTTTAGTGTGATGAGTCGATCGACCCACCATACATACGCTCATAAGATTTTCAATATAGTTAAGGTCAGTGTGAGCTTATTTATACATATTTGAATTTCAAAATTTTGTGACAGTATAGAATTCTTGAGCATCCTGTGTATGTTTGTTAGCAAAATCCATTTTGTCAATTTTTTGCAAAATGGCGACAAGTATTAAAATTCAATCACTTATTACTCAGTAGTGTTCAATTTTGTCAAAAAGGTCTCTATACATGAAATGTTGAGAAGCCTAAAGCTCATCTAAGTAAAATATAAAAAATATATATTTTTGCTTGAAAACAAGCGATGTATCAGTTCGATCGTACCCCCATACTAGCCATTTTGAGACTTTCGGAAGAGTTAACGCTCTTAACTGCTTGGTTTCGAAGATTAAAATTTTAATTTTTAATATCGCATAGAACTAACGTGCAGCCCCTATACGTTATGTTTAAAAAAAATATATAAAATTTTTTTTCAAAATGGCGGCTATCGTAAAAATTCAAAGTGTCATAACTTTGCTAAATCAAATCCTACTGAAAAATGTCGTATGCAAAAAGTGTTTGGAATTATATTTTGCATATAAAAGCAATTTTTAATTATTTTTTTTTTAATAAAAACCGAGTCTTACCATATATTGACCGAGACCTCGAACGAGCTTTTATGCGACTCTGCATACAGTTAACGCTCGTATGAAGCTTCTATTTAAGAAATTGACTTGAATTTTTTATACCAAATAGAGCTTTCAACTATACTTACGATACTATACAAAAAAATTAAAAATTAAAAAATAAAAGTATTTTTTTTTCAAAACACGTTTAGTGTGATGAGTCGATCGACCCACCATACATACGCTCATAAGATTTTCAATATAGTTAAGGTCAGTGTGAGCTTATTTATACATATTTGAATTTCAAAATTTTGTGACAGTATAAAATTCTTAAGCATCCTGTGTATGTTTGTTAGCAAAATCCATTTTGTCAATTTTTTGCAAAATGGCGACAAGTATTAAAATTCAATCACTTATTACTCAGTAGTGTTCAATTTTGTCAAAAAGGTCTCTATACATGAAATGTTGAGAAGCCTAAAGCTCATCTAAGTAAAATATAAAAAATATATATTTTTGCTTGAAAACAAGCGATGTATCAGTTCGATCGTACCCCCATACTAGCCATTTTGAGACTTTCGGAAGAGTTAACGCTCTTAACTGCTTGGTTTCGAAGATTAAAATTTTAATTTTTAATATCGCATAGAACTAACGTGCAGCCCCTATACGTTATGTTTAAAAAAAATTTATAAAATTTTTTTTCAAAATGGCGGCTATCGTAAAAATTCAAAGTGTCATAACTTTGCTAAATCAAATCCTACTGAAAAATGTCGTATGCAAAAAGTGTTTGGAATTTTATTTTGCATATAAAAGCAATTTTTAATTATTTTTTTTTTAATAAAAACCGAGTCTTACAATATATTGACCGAGACCTCGAACGAGATATTATGCGACTTTGCATACAGTTAACGCTCGTATGAAGCTTCTATTTAAGAAATTGACTTGAATTTTTTATACCAAATAGAGCTTTCAACTATACTTACGATACTATACAAAAAAATTAAAAATTAAAAAATAAAAGTATTTTTTTTTCAAAACACGTTTAGTGTGATGAGTCGATCGACCCACCATACATACGCTCATAAGATTTTCAATATAGTTAAGGTCAGTGTGAGCTTATTTATACATATTTGAATTTCAAAATTTTGTGACAGTATAGAATTCTTAAGCATCCTGTGTATGTTTGTTAGCAAAATCCATTTTGTCAATTTTTTGCAAAATGGCGACAAGTATTAAAATTCAATCACTTATTACTCAGTAGTGTTCAATTTTGTCAAAAAGGTCTCTATACATGAAATGTTGAGAAGCCTAAAGCTCATCTAAGTAAAATATAAAAAATATATATTTTTGCTTGAAAACAAGCGATGTATCAGTTCGATCGTACCCCCATACTAGCCATTTTGAGACTTTCGGAAGAGTTAACGCTCTTAACTGCTTGGTTTCGAAGATTAAAATTTTAATTTTTAATATCGCATAGAACTAACGTGCAGCCCCTATACGTTATGTTTAAAAAAAATATATAAATTTTTTTTTCAAAATGGCGGCTATCGTAAAAATTCAAAGTGTCATAACTTTGCTAAATCAAATCCTACTGAAAAATGTCGTATGCAAAAAGTGTTTGGAATTTTATTTTGCATATAAAAGCAATTTTTAATTATTTTTTTTTTAATAAAAACCGAGTCTTACCATATATTGACCGAGACCTCGAACGAGCTTTTATGCGACTCTGCATACAGTTAACGCTCGTATGAAGCTTCTATTTAAGAAATTGACTTGAATTTTTTATACCAAATAGAGCTTTCAACTATACTTACGATACTGTACAAAAAAATTAAAAATTAAAAAATAAAAGTATTTTTTTTTCAAAACACGTTTAGTGTGATGAGTCGATCGACCCACCATACATACGCTCATAAGATTTTCAATATAGTTAAGGTCAGTGTGAGCTTATTTATACATATTTGAATTTCAAAATTTTGTGACAGTATAGAATTCTTGAGCATCCTGTGTATGTTTGTTAGCAAAATCCATTTTGTCAATTTTTTGCAAAATGGCGACAAGTATTAAAATTCAATCACTTATTACTCAGTAGTGTTCAATTTTGTCAAAAAGGTCTCTATACATGAAATGTTGAGAAGCCTAAAGCTCATCTAAGTAAAATATAAAAAATATATATTTTTGCTTGAAAACAAGCGATGTATCAGTTCGATCGTACCCCCATACTAGCCATTTTGAGACTTTCGGAAGAGTTAACGCTCTTTACTGCTTGGTTTCGAAGATTAAAATTTTAATTTTTAATATCGCATAGAACTAACGTGCAGCCCCTATACGTTATGTTTAAAAAAAATATATAACATTTTTTTTCAAAATGGCGGCTATCGTAAAAATTCAAAGTGTCATAACTTTGCTAAATCAAATCCTACTGAAAAATGTCGTATGCAAAAAGTGTTTGAAATTTTATTTTGCATATAAAAGCAATTTTTAATTATTTTTTTTTTTAAAAAAACCGAGTCTTACCATATATTGACCGAGACCTCGAACGAGCTTTTATGCGACTCTGCATACAGTTAACGCTCGTATGAAGCTTCTATTTAAGAAATTGACTTGAATTTTTTATACCAAATAGAGCTTTCAACTATACTTACGATACTGTACAAAAAAATTAAAAATTAAAAAATAAAAGTATTTTTTTTTCAAAACACGTTTAGTGTGATGAGTCGATCGACCCACCATACATACGCTCATAAGATTTTCAATATAGTTAAGGTCAGTGTGAGCTTATTTATACATATTTGAATTTCAAAATTTTGTGACAGTATAGAATTCTTGAGCATCCTGTGTATGTTTGTTAGCAAAATCCATTTTGTCAATTTTTTGCAAAATGGCGACAAGTATTAAAATTCAATCACTTATTACTCAGTAGTGTTCAATTTTGTCAAAAAGGTCTCTATACATGAAATGTTGAGAAGCCTAAAGCTCATCTAAGTAAAATATAAAAAATATATATTTTTGCTTGAAAACAAGCGATGTATCAGTTCGATCGTACCCCCATACTAGCCATTTTGAGACTTTCGGAAGAGTTAACGCTCTTAACTGCTTGGTTTCGAAGATTAAAATTTTAATTTTTAATATCGCATAGAACTAACGTGCAGCCCCTATACGTTATGTTTAAAAAAAATATATAAAATTTTTTTTCAAAATGGCGGCTATCGTAAAAATTCAAAGTGTCATAACTTTGCTAAATCAAATCCTACTGAAAAATGTCGTATGCAAAAAGTGTTTGAAATTTTATTTTGCATATAAAAGCAATTTTTAATTATTTTTTTTTTTAAAAAAACCGAGTCTTACCATATATTGACCGAGACCTCGAACGAGCTTTTATGCGACTCTGCATACAGTTAACGCTCGTATGAAGCTTCTATTTAAGAAATTGACTTGAATTTTTTATACCAAATAGAGCTTTCAACTATACTTACGATACTGTACAAAAAAATTAAAAATTAAAAAATAAAAGTATTTTTTTTTCAAAACACGTTTAGTGTGATGAGTCGATCGACCCACCATACATACGCTCATAAGATTTTCAATATAGTTAAGGTCAGTGTGAGCTTATTTATACATATTTGAATTTCAAAATTTTGTGACAGTATAGAATTCTTAAGCATCCTGTGTATGTTTGTTATCAAAATCCATTTTGTCAATTTTTTGCAAAATGGCGACAAGTATTAAAATTCAATCACTTATTACTCAGTAGTGTTCAATTTTGTCAAAAAGGTCTCTATACATGAAATGTTGAGAAGCCTAAAGCTCATCTAAGTAAAATATAAAAAATAAATATTTTTGCTTGAAAACAAGCGATGTATCAGTTCGATCGTACCCCCATACTAGCCATTTTGAGACTTTCGGAAGAGTTAACGCTCTTAACTGCTTGGTTTCGAAAATTAAAATTTTAATTTTTAATATCGCATAGAACTAACGTGCAGCCCCTATACGTTATGTTTAAAAAAAATATATAAAATTTTTTTTCAAAATGGCGGCTATCGTAAAAATTCAAAGTGTCATAACTTTGCTAAATCAAATCCTACTGAAAAATGTCGTATGCAAAAAGTGTTTGGAATTTTATTTTGCATATAAAAGCAATTTTTAATTATTTTTTTTTTAATAAAAACCGAGTCTTACAATATATTGACCGAGACCTCGAACGAGATATTATGCGACTTTGCATACAGTTAACGCTCGTATGAAGCTTCTATTTAAGAAATTGACTTGAATTTTTTATACCAAATAGAGCTTTCAACTATACTTACGATACTATACAAAAAAATTAAAAATTAAAAAATAAAAGTATTTTTTTTTCAAAACACGTTTAGTGTGATGAGTCGATCGACCCACCATACATACGCTCATAAGATTTTCAATATAGTTAAGGTCAGTGTGAGCTTATTTATACATATTTGAATTTCAAAATTTTGTGACAGTATAGAATTCTTAAGCATCCTGTGTATGTTTGTTAGCAAAATCCATTTTGTCAATTTTTTGCAAAATGGCGACAAGTATTAAAATTCAATCACTTATTACTCAGTAGTGTTCAATTTTGTCAAAAAGGTCTCTATACATGAAATGTTGAGAAGCCTAAAGCTCATCTAAGTAAAATATAAAAAATATATATTTTTGCTTGAAAACAAGCGATGTATCAGTTCGATCGTACCCCCATACTAGCCATTTTGAGACTTTCGGAAGAGTTAACGCTCTTAACTGCTTGGTTTCGAAGATTAAAATTTTCATTTTTAATATCGCATAGAACTAACGTGCAGCCCCTATACGTTATGTTTAAAAAAAATATATAAAATTTTTTTTCAAAATGGCGGCTATCGTAAAAATTCAAAGTGTCATAACTTTGCTAAATCAAATCCTACTGAAAAATGTCGTATGCAAAAAGTGTTTGGAATTTTATTTTGCATATAAAAGCAATTTTTAATTATTTTTTTTTTAATAAAAACCGAGTCTTACCATATATTGACCGAGACCTCGAACGAGCTTTTATGCGACTCTGCATACAGTTAACGCTCGTATGAAGCTTCTATTTAAGAAATTGACTTGAATTTTGTATACCAAATAGAGCTTTCAACTATAGTTACGATACTATACAAAAAAATTAAAAATTAAAAAATAAAAGTATTTTTTTTTCAAAACACGTTTAGTGTGATGAGTCGATCGACCCACCATACATACGCTCATAAGATTTTCAATATAGTTAAGGTCAGTGTGAGCTTATTTATACATATTTGAATTTCAAAATTTTGTGACAGTATAGAATTCTTAAGCATCCTGTGTATGTTTGTTAGCAAAATCCATTTTGTCAATTTTTTGCAAAATGGCGACAAGTATTAAAATTCAATCACTTATTACTCAGTAGTGTTCAATTTTGTCAAAAAGGTCTCTATACATGAAATGTTGAGAAGCCTAAAGCTCATCTAAGTAAAATATAAAAAATATATATTTTTGCTTGAAAACAAGCGATGTATCAGTTCGATCGTACCCCCATACTAGCCATTTTGAGACTTTCGGAAGAGTTAACGCTCTTAACTGCTTGGTTTCGAAGATTAAAATTTTAATTTTTAATATCGCATAGAACTAACGTGCAGCCCCTATACGTTATGTTTAAAAAAAATATATAAAATTTTTTTTCAAAATGGCGGCTATCGTAAAAATTCAAAGTGTCATAACTTTGCTAAATCAAATCCTACTGAAAAATGTCGTATGCTAAAAGTGTTTGGAATTTTATTTTGCATATAAAAGCAATTTTTAATTATTTTTTTTTTTAATAAAAACCGAGTCTTACCATATATTGACCGAGACCTCGAACGAGCTTTTATGCGACTCTGCATACAGTTAACGCTCGTATGAAGCTTCTATTTAAGAAATTGACTTGGATTTTTTATACCAAATAGAGCTTTCAACTATACTTACGATACTGTACAAAAAAATTAAAAATTAAAAAATAAAAGTATTTTTTTTTCAAAACACGTTTAGTGTGATGAGTCGATCGACCCACCATACATACGCTCATAAGATTTTCAATATAGTTAAGGTCAGTGTGAGCTTATTTATACATATTTGAATTTCAAAATTTTGTGACAGTATAGAATTCTTAAGCATCCTGTGTATGTTTGTTATCAAAATCCATTTTGTCAATTTTTTGCAAAATGGCGACAAGTATTAAAATTCAATCACTTATTACTCAGTAGTGTTCAATTTTGTCAAAAAGGTCTCTATACATGAAATGTTGAGAAGCCTAAAGCTCATCTAAGTAAAATATAAAAAATATATATTTTTGCTTGAAAACAAGCGATGTATCAGTTCGATCGTACCCCCATACTAGCCATTTTGAGACTTTCGGAAGAGTTAACGCTCTTAACTGCTTGGTTTCGAAGATTAAAATTTTAATTTTTAATATCGCATAGAACTAACGTGCAGCCCCTATACGTTATGTTTAAAAAAAATATATAAAATTTTTTTTTAAAATGGCGGCTATCGTAAAAATTCAAAGTGTCATAACTTTGCTAAATCAAATCCTACTAAAAAATGTCGTATGCAAAAAGTGTTTGGAATTTTATTTTGCATATAAAAGCAATTTTTAATTATTTTTTTTTTAATAAAAACCGAGTCTTACCATATATTGACCGAGACCTCGAACGAGCTTTTATGCGACTCTGCATACAGTTAACGCTCGTATGAAGCTTCTATTTAAGAAATTGACTTGGATTTTTTATACCAAATAGAGCTTTTAACTATACTTACGATACTGTACAAAAAAATTAAAAATTAAAAAATAAAAGTATTTTTTTTTCAAAACACGTTTAGTGTGATGAGTCGATCGACCCACCATACATACGCTCATAAGATTTTCAATATAGTTAAGGTCAGTGTGAGCTTATTTATACATATTTGAATTTCAAAATTTTGTGACAGTATAGAATTCTTAAGCATCCTGTGTATGTTTGTTAGCAAAATCCATTTTGTCAATTTTTTGCAAAATGGCGACAAGTATTAAAATTCAATCACTTATTACTCAGTAGTGTTCAATTTTGTCAAAAAGGTCTCTATACATGAAATGTTGAGAAGCCTAAAGCTCATCTAAGTAAAATATAAAAAATATATATTTTTGCTTGAAAACAAGCGATGTATCAGTTCGATCGTACCCCCATACTAGCCATTTTGAGACTTTCGGAAGAGTTAACGCTCTTAACTGCTTGGTTTCGAAGATTAAAATTTTAATTTTTAATATCGCATAGAACTAACGTGCAGCCCCTATACGTTATGTTTAAAAAAAATATATAAAATTTTTTTTCAAAATGGCGGCTATCGTAAAAATTCAAAGTGTCATTACTTTGCTAAATCAAATCCTACTGAAAAATGTCGTATGCAAAAAGTGTTTGGAATTTTATTTTGCATATAAAAGCAATTTTTAATTATTTTTTTTTTAATAAAAACCGAGTCTTACCATATATTGACCGAGACCTCGAACGAGCTTTTATGCGACTCTGCATACAGTTAACGCTCGTATGAAGCTTCTATTTAAGAAATTGACTTGAATTTTTTATACCAAATAGAGCTTTCAACAAAACACGTTTAGTGTGATGAGTCGATCGACCCACCATACATACGCTCATAAGATTTTCAATATAGTTAAGGTCAGTGTGAGCTTATTTATACATATTTGAATTTCAAAATTTTGTGACAGTATAGAATTCTTAAGCATCCTGTGTATGTTTGTTAGCAAAATCCATTTTGTCAATTTTGGCAAAATGGCGACAAGTATTAAAATTTAATCACTTATTACTCAGTAGTGTTCAATTTTGTCAAAAAGGTCTCTATACATGAAATGTTGAGAAGCCTAAAGCTCATCTAAGTAAAATATAAAAAATATATATTTTTGCTTGAAAACAAGCGATGTATCAGTTCGATCGTACCCCCATACTAGCCATTTTGAGACTTTCGGAAGATTTAACGCTCTTAACTGCTTGGTTTCGAAGATTAAAATTTTAATTTTTAATATCGCATAGAACTAACGTGCAGCCCCTATACGTTATGTTTAAAAAAAATATATAAAATTTTTTTTCAAAATGGCGGCTATCGTAAAAATTCAAAGTGTCATAACTTTGCTAAATCAAATCCTACTGAAAAATGTCGTATGCAAAAAGTGTTTGGAATTTTATTTTGCATATAAAAGCAATTTTTAATTATTTTTTTTTTAATAAAAACCGAGTCTTACCATATATTGACCGAGACCTCGAACGAGCTTTTATGCGACTCTGCATACAGTTAACGCTCGTATGAAGCTTCTATTTAAGAAATTGACTTGAATTTTTTATACCAAATAGAGCTTTCAACTATACTTACGATACTATACAAAAAAATTAAAAATTAAAAAATAAAAGTATTTTTTTTTCAAAACACGTTTAGTGTGATGAGTCGATCGACCCACCATACATACGCTCATAAGATTTTCAATATAGTTAAGGTCAGTGTGAGCTTATTTATACATATTTGAATTTCAAAATTTTGTGACAGTATAGAATTCTTAAGCATCCTGTGTATGTTTGTTAGCAAAATCCATTTTGTCAATTTTTTGCAAAATGGCGACAAGTATTAAAATTCAATCACTTATTACTCAGTAGTGTTCAATTTTGTCAAAAAGGTCTCTATACATGAAATGTTGAGAAGCCTAAAGCTCATCTAAGTAAAATATAAAAAATATATATTTTTGCTTGAAAACAAGCGATGTATCAGTTCGATCGTACCCCCATACTAGCCATTTTGAGACTTTCGGAAGAGTTAACGCTCTTAACTGCTTGGTTTCGAAGATTAAAAATTTAATTTTTAATATCGCATAGAACTAACGTGCAGCCCCTATACGTTATGTTTAAAAAAAATATATAAAATTTTTTTTCAAAATGGCGGCTATCGTAAAAATTCAAAGTGTCATAACTTTGCTAAATCAAATCCTACTGAAAAATGTCGTATGCAAAAAGTGTTTGGAATTTTATTTTGCATATAAAAGCAATTTTTAATTATTTTTTTTTTAATAAAAACCGAGTCTTACCATATATTGACCGAGACCTCGAACGAGCTTTTATGCGACTCTGCATACAGTTAACGCTCGTATGAAGCTTCTATTTAAGAAATTGACTTGAATTTTTTATACCAAATAGAGCTTTCAACAAAACACGTTTAGTGTGATGAGTCGATCGACCCACCATACATACGCTCATAAGATTTTCAATATAGTTAAGGTCAGTGTGAGCTTATTTATACATATTTGAATTTCAAAATTTTGTGACAGTATAGAATTCTTAAGCATCCTGTGTATGTTTGTTAGCAAAATCCATTTTGTCAATTTTTTGCAAAATGGCGACAAGTATTAAAATTCAATCACTTATTACTCAGTAGTGTTCAATTTTGTCAAAAAGGTCTCTATACATGAAATGTTGAGAAGCCTAAAGCTCATCTAAGTAAAATATAAAAAATATATATTTTTGCTTGAAAACAAGCGATGTATCAGTTCGATCGTACCCCCATACTAGCCATTTTGAGACTTTCGGAAGAGTTAACGCTCTTAACTGCTTGGTTTCGAAGATTAAAATTTTAATTTTTAATATCGCATAGAACTAACGTGCAGCCCCTATACGTTATGTTTAAAAAAAATATATAAAATTTTTTTTCAAAATGGCGGCTATCGTAAAAATTCAAAGTGTCATAACTTTGCTAAATCAAATCCTACTGAAAAATGTCGTACGCAAAAAGTGTTTGGAATTTTATTTTGCATATAAAAGCAGTTTTTAATTATTTTTTTTTTAATAAAAACTGAGTCTTACCATATATTGACCGAGACCTCGAACGAGCTTTTATGCGACTCTGCATACAGTTAACGCTCGTATGAAGCTTCTATTTAAGAAATTGACTTGAATTTTTTATACCAAATAGAGCTTTCAACTATACTTACGATACTATACAAAAAAATTAAAAATTAAAAAATAAAAGTATTTTTTTTTCAAAACACGTTTAGTGTGATGAGTCGATCGACCCACCATACATACGCTCATAAGATTTTCAATATAGTTAAGGTCAGTGTGAGCTTATTTATACATATTTGAATTTCAAAATTTTGTGACAGTATAGAATTCTTAAGCATCCTGTGTATGTTTGTTAGCAAAATCCATTTTGTCAATTTTTTGCAAAATGGCGACAAGTATTAAAATTCAATCACTTATTACTCAGTAGTGTTCAATTTTGTCAAAAAGGTCTCTATACATGAAATGTTGAGAAGCCTAAAGCTCATCTAAGTAAAATATAAAAAATATATATTTTGAGACTTTCGGAAGAATTAACGCTCTTAACTGCTTGGTTTCGAAGATTAAAATTTTAATTTTTAATATCGCATAGAACTAACGTGCAGCCCCTATACGTTATGTTTAAAAAAAATATATAAAATTTTTTTTCAAAATGGCGGCTATCGTAAAAATTCAAAGTGTCATAACTTTGCTAAATCAAATCCTACTGAAAAATGTCGTATGCAAAAAGTGTTTGGAATTTTATTTTGCATATAAAAGCAATTTTTAATTATTTTTTTTTTAATAAAAACCGAGTCTTACCATATATTGACCGAGACCTCGAACGAGCTTTTATGCGACTCTGCATACAGTTAACGCTCGTATGAAGCTTCTATTTAAGAAATTGACTTGAATTTTTTATACCAAATAGAGCTTTCAACTATACTTACGATACTATACAAAAAAATTAAAAATTAAAAAATAAAAGTATTTTTTTTTCAAAACACGTTTAGTGTGATGAGTCGATCGACCCACCATACATACGCTCATAAGATTTTCAATATAGTTAAGGTCAGTGTGAGCTTATTTATACATATTTTAATTTCAAAATTTTGTGACAGTATAGAATTCTTAAGCATCCTGTGTATGTTTGTTAGCAAAATCCATTTTGTCAATTTTTTGCAAAATGGCGACAAGTATTAAAATTCAATCACTTATTACTCAGTAGTGTTCAATTTTGTCAAAAAGGTCTCTATACATGAAATGTTGAGAAGCCTAAAGCTCATCTAAGTAAAATATAAAAAATATATATTTTTGCTTGAAAACAAGCGATGTATCAGTTCGATCGTACCCCCATACTAGCCATTTTGAGACTTTCGGAAGAGTTAACGCTCTTAACTGCTTGGTTTCGAAGATTAAAATTTTAATTTTTAATATCGCATAGAACTAACGTGCAGCCCCTATACGTTATGTTTAAAAAAAATATATAAAATTTTTTTTCAAAATGGCGGCTATCGTAAAAATTCAAAGTGTCATAACTTTGCTAAATCAAATCCTACTTAAAAATGTCGTATGCAAAAAGTGTTTGGAATTTTATTTTGCATATAAAAGCAATTTTTAATTATTTTTTTTTTAATAAAAACCGAGTCTTACCATATATTGACCGAGACCTCGAACGAGCTTTTATGCGACTCTGCATACAGTTAACGCTCGTATGAAGCTTCTATTTAAGAAATTGACTTGAATTTTTTATACCAAATAGAGCTTTCAACTATACTTACGATACTATACAAAAAAATTAAAAATTAAAAAATAAAAGTATTTTTTTTTCAAAACACGTTTAGTGTGATGAGTCGATCGACCCACCATACATACGCTCATAAGATTTTCAATATAGTTAAGGTCAGTGTGAGCTTATTTATACATATTTGAATTTCAAAATTTTGTGACAGTATAGAATTCTTAAGCATCCTGTGTATGTTTGTTAGCAAAATCCATTTTGTCAATTTTTTGCAAAATGGCGACAAGTATTAAAATTCAATCACTTATTACTCAGTAGTGTTCAATTTTGTCAAAAAGGTCTCTATACATGAAATGTTGAGAAGCCTAAAGCTCATCTAAGTAAAATATAAAAAATATATATTTTTGCTTGAAAACAAGCGATGTATCAGTTCGATCGTACCCCCATACTAGCCATTTTGAGACTTTCGGAAGAGTTAACGCTCTTAACTGCTTGGTTTCGAAGATTAAAATTTTAATTTTTAATATCGCATAGAACTAACGTGCAGCCCCTATACGTTATGTTTAAAAAAAATATATAAAAATTTTTTTCAAAATGGCGGCTATCGTAAAAATTCAAAGTGTCATAACTTTGCTAAATCAAATCCTACTAAAAAATGTCGTATGCAAAAAGTGTTTGGAATTTTATTTTGCATATAAAAGCAATTTTTAATTATTTTTTTTTTAATAAAAACCGAGTCTTACCATATATTGACCGAGACCTCGAACGAGCTTTTATGCGACTCTGCATACAGTTAACGCTCGTATGAAGCTTCTATTTAAGAAATTGACTTGAATTTTTTATACCAAATAGAGCTTTCAACAAAACACGTTTAGTGTGATGAGTCGATCGACCCACCATACATACGCTTATAAGATTTTCAATATAGTTAAGGTCAGTGTGAGCTTATTTATACATATTTGAATTTCAAAATTTTGTGACAGTATAGAATTCTTAAGCATCCTGTGTATGTTTGTTAGCAAAATCCATTTTGTCAATTTTTTGCAAAATGGCGACAAGTATTAAAATTCAATCACTTATTACTCAGTAGTGTTCAATTTTGTCAAAAAGGTCTCTATACATGAAATGTTGAGAAGCCTAAAGCTCATCTAAGTAAAATATAAAAAATATATATTTTTGCTTGAAAACAAGCGATGTATCAGTTCGATCGTACCCCCATACTAGCCATTTTGAGACTTTCGGAAGAGTTAACGCTCTTAACTGCTTGGTTTCGAAGATTAAAATTTTAATTTTTAATATCGCATAGAACTAACGTGCAGCCCCTATACGTTATGTTTAAAAAAAATATATAAAATTTTTTTTCAAAATGGCGGCTATCGTAAAAATTCAAAGTGTCATAACTTTGCTAAATCAAATCCTACTGAAAAATGTCGTATGCAAAAAGTGTTTGGAATTTTATTTTGCATATAAAAGCAGTTTTTAATTATTTTTTTTTTAATAAAAACCGAGTCTTACCATATATTGACCGAGACCTCGAACGAGCTTTTATGCGACTCTGCATACAGTTAACGCTCGTATGAAGCTTCTATTTAAGAAATTGACTTGAATTTTTTATACCAAATAGAGCTTTCAACTATACTTACGATACTATACAAAAAAATTAAAAAATAAAAAATAAAAGTATTTTTTTTTCAAAACACGTTTAGTGTGATGAGTCGATCGACCCACCATACATACGCTCATAAGATTTTCAATATAGTTAAGGTCAGTGTGAGCTTATTTATACATATTTGAATTTCAAAATTTTGTGACAGTATAGAATTCTTAAGCATCCTGTGTATGTTTGTTAGCAAAATCCATTTTGTCAATTTTTTGCAAAATGGCGACAAGTATTAAAATTCAATCACTTATTACTCAGTAGTGTTCAATTTTGTCAAAAAGGTCTCTATACATGAAATGTTGAGAAGCCTAAAGCTCATCTAAGTAAAATATACAAAATATATATTTTTGCTTGAAAACAAGCGATGTATCAGTTCGATCGTACCCCCATACTAGCCATTTTGAGACTTTCGGAAGAGTTAACGCTCTTAACTGCTTGGTTTCGAAGATTAAAATTTTAATTTTTAATATCGCATAGAACTAACGTGCAGCCCCTATACGTTATGTTTAAAAAAAATATATAAAAATTTTTTTCAAAATGGCGGCTATCGTAAAAATTCAAAGTGTCATAACTTTGCTAAATCAAATCCTACTAAAAAATGTCGTATGCAAAAAGTGTTTGGAATTTTATTTTGCATATAAAAGCAATTTTTAATTATTTTTTTTTTAATAAAAACCGAGTCTTACCATATATTGACCGAGACCTCGAACGAGCTTTTATGCGACTCTGCATACAGTTAACGCTCGTATGAAGCTTCTATTTAAGAAATTGACTTGAATTTTTTATACCAAATAGAGCTTTCAACAAAACACGTTTAGTGTGATGAGTCGATCCACCCACCATACATACGCTCATAAGATTTTCAATATAGTTAAGGTCAGTGTGAGCTTATTTATACATATTTGAATTTCAAAATTTTGTGACAGTATAGAATTCTTAAGCATCCTGTGTATGTTTGTTAGCAAAATCCATTTTGTCAATTTTTTGCAAAATGGCGACAAGTATTAAAATTCAATCACTTATTACTCAGTAGTGTTCAATTTTGTCAAAAAGGTCTCTATACATGAAATGTTGAGAAGCCTAAAGCTCATCTAAGTAAAATATAAAAAATATATATTTTTGCTTGAAAACAAGCGATGTATCAGTTCGATCGTACCCCCATACTAGCCATTTTGAGACTTTCGGAAGAGTTAACGCTCTTAACTGCTTGGTTTCGAAGATTAAAATTTTAATTTTTAATATCGCATAGAACTAACGTGCAGCCCCTATACGTTATGTTTAAAAAAAATATATAAAATTTTTTTTCAAAATGGCGGCTATCGTAAAAATTCAAAGTGTCATAACTTTGCCAAATCAAATCCTACTGAAAAATGTCGTATGCAAAAAGTGTTTGGAATTTTATTTTGCATATAAAAGCAGTTTTTAATTATTTTTTTTTTAATAAAAACCGAGTCTTACCATATATTGACCGAGACCTCGAACGAGCTTTTATGCGACTCTGCATACAGTTAACGCTCGTATGAAGCTTCTATTTAAGAAATTGACTTGAATTTTTTATACCAAATAGAGCTTTCAACTATACTTACGATACTATACAAAAAAATTAAAAATTAAAAAATAAAAGTATTTTTTTTTCAAAACACGTTTAGTGTGATGAGTCGATCGACCCACCATACATACGCTCATAAGATTTTCAATATAGTTAAGGTCAGTGTGAGCTTATTTATACATATTTGAATTTCAAAATTTTGTGACAGTATAGAATTCTTAAGCATCCTGTGTATGTTTGTTAGCAAAATCCATTTTGTCAATTTTTTGCAAAATGGCGACAAGTATTAAAATTTAATCACTTATTACTCAGTAGTGTTCAATTTTGTCAAAAAGGTCTCTATACATGAAATGTTGAGAAGCCTAAAGCTCATCTAAGTAAAATATAAAAAATATATATATTTTGAGACTTTCGGAAGAATTAACGCTCTTAACTGCTTGGTTTCGAAGATTAAAATTTTAATTTTTAATATCGCATAGAACTAACGTGCAGCCCCTATACGTTATGTTTAAAAAAAATATATAAAATTTTTTTTCAAAATGGCGGCTATCGTAAAAATTCAAAGTGTCATAACTTTGCTAAATCAAATCCTACTGAAAAATGTCGTATGCAAAAAGTGTTTGGAATTTTATTTTGCATATAAAAGCAATTTTTAATTATTTTTTTTTTAATAAAAACCGAGTCTTACCATATATTGACCGAGACCTCGAACGAGCTTTTATGCGACTCTGCATACAGTTAACGCTCGTATGAAGCTTCTATTTAAGAAATTGACTTGAATTTTTTATACCAAATAGAGCTTTCAACTATACTTACGATACTATACAAAAAAATTAAAAATTAAAAAATAAAAGTATTTTTTTTTCAAAACACGTTTAGTGTGATGAGTCGATCGACCCACCATACATACGCTCATAAGATTTTCAATATAGTTAAGGTCAGTGTGAGCTTATTTATACATATTTGAATTTCAAAATTTTGTGACAGTATAGAATTCTTAAGCATCCTGTGTATGTTTGTTAGCAAAATCCATTTTGTCAATTTTTTGCAAAATGGCGACAAGTATTAAAATTCAATCACTTATTACTCAGTAGTGTTCAATTTTGTCAAAAAGGTCTCTATACATGAAATGTTGAGAAGCCTAAAGCTCATCTAAGTAAAATATAAAAAATATATATTTTTGCTTGAAAACAAGCGATGTATCAGTTCGATCGTACCCCCATACTAGCCATTTTGAGACTTTCGGAAGAGTTAACGCTCTTAACTGCTTGGTTTCGAAGATTAAAATTTTAATTTTTAATATCGCATAGAACTAACGTGCAGCCCCTATACGTTATGTTTAAGAAAAATATATAAAATTTTTTTTCAAAATGGCGGCTATCGTAAAAATTCAAAGTGTCATAACTTTGCTAAATCAAATCCTACTGAAAAATGTCGTATGCAAAAAGTGTTTGGAATTTTATTTTGCATATAAAAGCAATTTTTAATTATTTTTTTTTTAATAAAAACCGAGTCTTACCATATATTGACCGAGACCTCGAACGAGCTTTTATGCGACTCTGCATACAGTTAACGCTCGTATGAAGCTTCTATTTAAGAAATTGACTTGAATTTTTTATACCAAATAGAGCTTTCAACTATACTTACGATACTATACAAAAAAATTAAAAATTAAAAAATAAAAGTATTTTTTTTTCAAAACACGTTTAGTGTGATGAGTCGATCGACCCACCATACATACGCTCATAAGATTTTCAATATAGTTAAGGTCAGTGTGAGCTTATTTATACATATTTGAATTTCAAAATTTTGTGACAGTATAGAATTCTTAAGCATCCTGTGTATGTTTGTTAGCAAAATCCATTTTGTCAATTTTTTGCAAAATGGCGACAAGTATTAAAATTCAATCACTTATTACTCAGTAGTGTTCAATTTTGTCAAAAAGGTCTCTTTACATGAAATGTTGAGAAACCTAAAGCTCATCTAAGTAAAATATAAAAAATATATATTTTTGCTTGAAAACAAGCGATGTATCAGTTCGATCGTACCCCCATACTAGCCATTTTGAGACTTTCGGAAGAGTTAACGCTCTTAACTGCTTGGTTTCGAAGATTAAAATTTTAATTTTTAATATCGCATAGAACTAACGTGCAGCCCCTATACGTTATGTTTAAAAAAAATATATAAAATTTTTTTTCAAAATGGCGGCTATCGTAAAAATTCAAAGTGTCATAACTTTGCTAAATCAAATCCTACTGAAAAATGTCGTATGCAAAAAGTGTTTGGAATTTTTATTTGCATATAAAAGCAATTCTTAATTATTTTTTTTTTAATAAAAACCGAGTCTTACCATATATTGACCGAGACCTCGAACGAGCTTTTATGCGACTCTGCATATAGTTAACGCTCGTATGAAGCTTCTATTTAAGAAATTGACTTGAATTTTTTATACCAAATAGAGCTTTCAACTATACTTACGATACTATACAAAAAAATTAAAAATTAAAAAATAAAAGTATTTTTTTTTCAAAACACGTTTAGTGTGATGAGTCGATCGACCCACCATACATACGCTCATAAGATTTTCAATATAGTTAAGGTCAGTGTGAGCTTATTTATACATATTTGAATTTCAAAATTTTGTGACAGTATAGAATTCTTAAGCATCCTGTGTATGTTTGTTAGCAAAATCCATTTTGTCAATTTTTTGCAAAATGGCGACAAGTATTAAAATTCAATCACTTATTACTCAGTAGTGTTCAATTTTGTCAAAAAGGTCTCTATACATAAAATGTTGAGAAGCCTAAAGCTCATCTAAGTAAAATATACAAAATATATATTTTTGCTTGAAAACAAGCGATGTATCAGTTCGATCGTACCCCCATACTAGCCATTTTGAGACTTTCGGAAGAGTTAACGCTCTTAACTGCTTGGTTTCGAAGATTAAAATTTTAATTTTTAATATCGCATAGAACTAACGTGCAGCCCCTATACGTTATGTTTAAAAAAAATATATAAAAATTTTTTTCAAAATGGCGGCTATCGTAAAAATTCAAAGTGTCATAACTTTGCTAAATCAAATCCTACTAAAAAATGTCGTATGCAAAAAGTGTTTGGAATTTTATTTTGCATATAAAAGCAATTTTTAATTATTTTTTTTTTAATAAAAACCGAGTCTTACCATATATTGACCGAGACCTCGAACGAGCTTTTATGCGACTCTGCATACAGTTAACGCTCGTATGAAGCTTCTATTTAAGAAATTGACTTGAATTTTTTATACCAAATAGAGCTTTCAACTATACTTACGATACTATACAAAAAAATTAAAAATTAAAAAATAAAAGTATTTTTTTTTCAAAACACGTTTAGTGTGATGAGTCGATCGACCCACCATACATACGCTCATAAGATTTTCAATATAGTTAAGGTCAGTGTGAGCTTATTTATACATATTTGAATTTCAAAATTTTGTGACAGTATAGAATTCTTAAGCATCCTGTGTATGTTTGTTAGCAAAATCCATTTTGTCAATTTTTTGCAAAATGGCGACAAGTATTAAAATTCAATCACTTATTACTCAGTAGTGTTCAATTTTGTCAAAAAGGTCTCTTTACATGAAATGTTGAGAAACCTAAAGCTCATCTAAGTAAAATATAAAAAATATATATTTTTGCTTGAAAACAAGCGATGTATCAGTTCGATCGTACCCCCATACTAGCCATTTTGAGACTTTCGGAAGAGTTAACGCTCTTAACTGCTTGGTTTCGAAGATTAAAATTTTAATTTTTAATATCGCATAGAACTAACGTGCAGCCCCTATACGTTATGTTTAAAAAAAATATATAAAATTTTTTTTCAAAATGGCGGCTATCGTAAAAATTCAAAGTGTCATAACTTTGCTAAATCAAATCCTACTGAAAAATGTCGTATGCAAAAAGTGTTTGGAATTTTTATTTGCATATAAAAGCAATTCTTAATTATTTTTTTTTTAATAAAAACCGAGTCTTACCATATATTGACCGAGACCTCGAACGAGCTTTTATGCGACTCTGCATATAGTTAACGCTCGTATGAAGCTTCTATTTAAGAAATTGACTTGAATTTTTTATACCAAATAGAGCTTTCAACTATACTTACGATACTATACAAAAAAATTAAAAATTAAAAAATAAAAGTATTTTTTTTTCAAAACACGTTTAGTGTGATGAGTCGATCGACCCACCATACATACGCTCATAAGATTTTCAATATAGTTAAGGTCAGTGTGAGCTTATTTATACATATTTGAATTTCAAAATTTTGTGACAGTATAGAATTCTTAAGCATCCTGTGTATGTTTGTTAGCAAAATCCATTTTGTCAATTTTTTGCAAAATGGCGACAAGTATTAAAATTCAATCACTTATTACTCAGTAGTGTTCAATTTTGTCAAAAAGGTCTCTATACATGAAATGTTGAGAAGCCTAAAGCTCATCTAAGTAAAATATACAAAATATATATTTTTGCTTGAAAACAAGCGATGTATCAGTTCGATCGTACCCCCATACTAGCCATTTTGAGACTTTCGGAAGAGTTAACGCTCTTAACTGCTTGGTTTCGAAGATTAAAATTTTAATTTTTAATATCGCATAGAACTAACGTGCAGCCCCTATACGTTATGTTTAAAAAAAATATATAAAAATTTTTTTCAAAATGGCGGCTATCGTAAAAATTCAAAGTGTCATAACTTTGCTAAATCAAATCCTACTAAAAAATGTCGTATGCAAAAAGTGTTTGGAATTTTATTTTGCATATAAAAGCAATTTTTAATTATTTTTTTTTTAATAAAAACCGAGTCTTACCATATATTGACCGAGACCTCGAACGAGCTTTTATGCGACTCTGCATACAGTTAACGCTCGTATGAAGCTTCTATTTAAGAAATTGACTTGAATTTTTTATACCAAATAGAGCTTTCAACAAAACACGTTTAGTGTGATGAGTCGATCCACCCACCATACATACGCTCATAAGATTTTCAATATAGTTAAGGTCAGTGTGAGCTTATTTATACATATTTGAATTTCAAAATTTTGTGACAGTATAGAATTCTTAAGCATCCTGTGTATGTTTGTTAGCAAAATCCATTTTGTCAATTTTTTGCAAAATGGCGACAAGTATTAAAATTCAATCACTTATTACTCAGTAGTGTTCAATTTTGTCAAAAAGGTCTCTATACATGAAATGTTGAGAAGCCTAAAGCTCATCTAAGTAAAATATAAAAAATATATATTTTTGCTTGAAAACAAGCGATGTATCAGTTCGATCGTACCCCCATACTAGCCATTTTGAGACTTTCGGAAGAGTTAACGCTCTTAACTGCTTGGTTTCGAAGATTAAAATTTTAATTTTTAATATCGCATAGAACTAACGTGCAGCCCCTATACGTTATGTTTAAAAAAAATATATAAAATTTTTTTTCAAAATGGCGGCTATCGTAAAAATTCAAAGTGTCATAACTTTGCCAAATCAAATCCTACTGAAAAATGTCGTAAGCAAAAAGTGTTTGGAATTTTATTTTGCATATAAAAGCAGTTTTTAATTATTTTTTTTTTAATAAAAACCGAGTCTTACCATATATTGACCGAGACCTCGAACGAGCTTTTATGCGACTCTGCATACATTTAACGCTCGTATGAAGCTTCTATTTAAGAAATTGACTTGAATTTTTTATACCAAATAGAGCTTTCAACTATACTTACGATACTATACAAAAAAATTAAAAATTAAAAAATAAAAGTATTTTTTTTTCAAAACACGTTTAGTGTGATGAGTCGATCGACCCACCATACATACGCTCATAAGATTTTCAATATAGTTAAGGTCAGTGTGAGCTTATTTATACATATTTGAATTTCAAAATTTTGTGACAGTATAGAATTCTTAAGCATCCTGTGTATGTTTGTTAGCAAAATCCATTTTGTCAATTTTTTGCAAAATGGCGACAAGTATTAAAATTTAATCACTTATTACTCAGTAGTGTTCAATTTTGTCAAAAAGGTCTCTATACATGAAATGTTGAGAAGCCTAAAGCTCATCTAAGTAAAATATAAAAAATATATATATTTTGAGACTTTCGGAAGAATTAACGCTCTTAACTGCTTGGTTTCGAAGATTAAAATTTTAATTTTTAATATCGCATAGAACTAACGTGCAGCCCCTATACGTTATGTTTAAAAAAAATATATAAAATTTTTTTTCAAAATGGCGGCTATCGTAAAAATTCAAAGTGTCATAACTTTGCTAAATCAAATCCTACTGAAAAATGTCGTATGCAAAAAGTGTTTGGAATTTTATTTTGCATATAAAAGCAATTTTTAATTATTTTTTTTTTAATAAAAACCGAGTCTTACCATATATTGACCGAGACCTCGAACGAGCTTTTATGCGACTCTGCATACAGTTAACGCTCGTATGAAGCTTCTATTTAAGAAATTGACTTGAATTTTTTATACCAAATAGAGCTTTCAACTATACTTACGATACTATACAAAAAAATTAAAAATTAAAAAATAAAAGTATTTTTTTTTCAAAACACGTTTAGTGTGATGAGTCGATCGACCCACCATACATACGCTCATAAGATTTTCAATATAGTTAAGGTCAGTGTGAGCTTATTTATACATATTTGAATTTCAAAATTTTGTGACAGTATAGAATTCTTAAGCATCCTGTGTATGTTTGTTAGCAAAATCCATTTTGTCAATTTTTTGCAAAATGGCGACAAGTATTAAAATTCAATCACTTATTACTCAGTAGTGTTCAATTTTGTCAAAAAGGTCTCTATACATGAAATGTTGAGAAGCCTAAAGCTCATCTAAGTAAAATATAAAAAATATATATTTTTGCTTGAAAACAAGCGATGTATCAGTTCGATCGTACCCCCATACTAGCCATTTTGAGACTTTCGGAAGAGTTAACGCTCTTAACTGCTTGGTTTCGAAGATTAAAATTTTAATTTTTAATATCGCATAGAACTAACGTGCAGCCCCTATACGTTATGTTTAAGAAAAATATATAAAATTTTTTTTCAAAATGGCGGCTATCGTAAAAATTCAAAGTGTCATAACTTTGCTAAATCAAATCCTACTGAAAAATGTCGTATGCAAAAAGTGTTTGGAATTTTATTTTGCATATAAAAGCAATTTTTAATTATTTTTTTTTTAATAAAAACCGAGTCTTACCATATATTGACCGAGACCTCGAACGAGCTTTTATGCGACTCTGCATACAGTTAACGCTCGTATGAAGCTTCTATTTAAGAAATTGACTTGAATTTTTTATACCAAATAGAGCTTTCAACTATACTTACGATACTATACAAAAAAATTAAAAATTAAAAAATAAAAGTATTTTTTTTTCAAAACACGTTTAGTGTGATGAGTCGATCGACCCACCATACATACGCTCATAAGATTTTCAATATAGTTAAGGTCAGTGTGAGCTTATTTATACATATTTGAATTTCAAAATTTTGTGACAGTATAGAATTCTTAAGCATCCTGTGTATGTTTGTTAGCAAAATCCATTTTGTCAATTTTTTGCAAAATGGCGACAAGTATTAAAATTCAATCACTTATTACTCAGTAGTGTTCAATTTTGTCAAAAAGGTCTCTTTACATGAAATGTTGAGAAACCTAAAGCTCATCTAAGTAAAATATAAAAAATATATATTTTTGCTTGAAAACAAGCGATGTATCAGTTCGATCGTACCCCCATACTAGCCATTTTGAGACTTTCGGAAGAGTTAACGCTCTTAACTGCTTGGTTTCGAAGATTAAAATTTTAATTTTTAATATCGCATAGAACTAACGTGCAGCCCCTATACGTTATGTTTAAAAAAAATATATAAAATTTTTTTTCAAAATGGCGGCTATCGTAAAAATTCAAAGTGTCATAACTTTGCTAAATCAAATCCTACTGAAAAATGTCGTATGCAAAAAGTGTTTGGAATTTTTATTTGCATATAAAAGCAATTCTTAATTATTTTTTTTTTAATAAAAACCGAGTCTTACCATATATTGACCGAGACCTCGAACGAGCTTTTATGCGACTCTGCATATAGTTAACGCTCGTATGAAGCTTCTATTTAAGAAATTGACTTGAATTTTTTATACCAAATAGAGCTTTCAACTATACTTACGATACTATACAAAAAAATTAAAAATTAAAAAATAAAAGTATTTTTTTTTCAAAACACGTTTAGTGTGATGAGTCGATCGACCCACCATACATACGCTCATAAGATTTTCAATATAGTTAAGGTCAGTGTGAGCTTATTTATACATATTTGAATTTCAAAATTTTGTGACAGTATAGAATTCTTAAGCATCCTGTGTATGTTTGTTAGCAAAATCCATTTTGTCAATTTTTTGCAAAATGGCGACAAGTATTAAAATTCAATCACTTATTACTCAGTAGTGTTCAATTTTGTCAAAAAGGTCTCTATACATGAAATGTTGAGAAGCCTAAAGCTCATCTAAGTAAAATATAAAAAATATATATTTTTGCTTGAAAACAAGCGATGTATCAGTTCGATCGTACCCCCATACTAGCCATTTTGAGACTTTCGGAAGAGTTAACGCTCTTAACTGCTTGGTTTCGAAGATTAAAATTTTCATTTTTAATATCGCATAGAACTAACGTGCAGCCCCTATACGTTATGTTTAAAAAAAATATATAAAATTTTTTTTCAAAATGGCGGCTATCGTAAAAATTCAAAGTGTCATAACTTTGCTAAATCAAATCCTACTGAAAAATGTCGTATGCAAAAAGTGTTTGGAATTTTATTTTGCATATAAAAGCAATTTTTAATTATTTTTTTTTTAATAAAAACCGAGTCTTACCATATATTGACCGAGACCTCGAACGAGCTTTTATGCGACTCTGCATACAGTTAACGCTCGTATGAAGCTTCTATTTAAGAAATTGACTTAAATTTTTTATACCAAATAGAGCTTTCAACTATACTTACGATACTATACAAAAAAATTAAAGATTAAAAAATAAAAGTATTTTTTTTTCAAAACACGTTTAGTGTGATGAGTCGATCGACCCACCATACATACGCTCATAAGATTTTCAATATAGTTAAGGTCAGTGTGAGCTTATTTATACATATTTGAATTTCAAAATTTTGTGACAGTATAGAATTCTTAAGCATCCTGTGTATGTTTGTTAGCAAAATCCATTTTGTCAATTTTTTGCAAAATGGCGACAAGTATTAAAATTCAATCACTTATTACTCAGTAGTGTTCAATTATGTCAAAAAGGTCTCTATACATGAAATGTTGAGAAGCCTAAAGCTCATCTAAGTAAAATATAAAAAATATATATTTTTGCTTGAAAACAAGCGATGTATCAGTTCGATCGTACCCCCATACTAGCCATTTTGAGACTTTCGGAAGAGTTAACGCTCTTAACTGCTTGGTTTCGAAGATTAAAATTTTAATTTTTAATATCGCATAGAACTAACGTGCAGCCCCTATACGTTATGTTTAAAAAAAATATATAAAATTTTTTTTCAAAATGGCGGCTATCGTAAAAATTCAAAGTGTCATAACTTTGCTAAATCAAATCCTACTGAAAAATGTCGTATGCAAAAAGTGTTTGGAATTTTATTTTGCATATAAAAGCAATTTTTAATTATTTTTTTTTTAATAAAAACCGAGTCTTACCATATATTGACCGAGACCTCGAACGAGCTTTTATGCGACTCTGCATACAGTTAACGCTCGTATGAAGCTTCTATTTAAGAAATTGACTTGAACTTTTTATACCAAATAGAGCTTTCAACTATACTTACGATACTATACAAAAAAATTAAAAATTAAAAAATAAAAGTATTTTTTTTTCAAAACACGTTTAGTGTGATGAGTCGATCGACCCACCATACATACGCTCATAAGATTTTCAATATAGTTAAGGTCAGTGTGAGCTTATTTATACATATTTGAATTTCAAAATTTTGTGACAGTATAGAATTCTTAAGCATCCTGTGTATGTTTGTTAGCAAAATCCATTTTGTCAATTTTTTGCAAAATGGCGACAAGTATTAAAATTCAATCACTTATTACTCAGTAGTGTTCAATTTTGTCAAAAAGGTCTCAATACATGAAATGTTGAGAAGCCTAAAGCTCATCTAAGTAAAATATAAAAAAATATATATTTTTGCTTGAAAACAAGCGATGTATCAGTTCGATCGTACCCCCATACTAGCCATTTTGAGACTTTCGGAAGAGTTAACACTCTTAACTGCTTGGTTTCGAAGATTAAAATTTTAATTTTTAATATCGCATAGAACTAACGTGCAGCCCCTATACGTTATGTTTAAAAAAAATATATAAAATTTTTTTTCAAAATGGCGGCTATCGTAAAAATTGAAAGTGTCATAACTTTGCTAAATCAAATCCTACTGAAAAATGTCGTATGCAAAAAGTGTTTGGAATTTTATTTTGCATATAAAAGCAATTTTTAATTATTTTTTTTTTAATAAAAACCGAGTCTTACCATATATTGACCGAGACCTCGAACGAGCTTTTATGCGACTCTGCATACAGTTAACGCTCGTATGAAGCTTCTATTTAAGAAATTGACTTGAATTTTTTATACCAAATAGAGCTTTCAACTATACTTACGATACTATACAAAAAAATTAAAAATTAAAAAATAAAAGTATTTTTTTTTCAAAACACGTTTAGTGTGATGAGTCGATCGACCCACCATACATACGCTCATAAGATTTTCAATATAGTTAAGGTCAGTGTGAGCTTATTTATACATATTTGAATTTCCAAATTTTGTGACAGTATAGAATTCTTAAGCATCCTGTGTATGTTTGTTAGCAAAATCCATTTTGTCAATTTTTTGCAAAATGGCGACAAGTATTAAAATTCAATCACTTATTACTCAGTAGTGTTCAATTTTGTCAAAAAGGTCTCTATACATGAAATGTTGAGAAGCCTAAAGCTCATCTAAGTAAAATATAAAAAATATATATTTTTGCTTGAAAACAAGCGATGTATCAGTTCGATCGTACCCCCATACTAGCCATTTTGAGACTTTCGGAAGAGTTAACGCTCTTAACTGCTTGGTTTCAAAGATTAAAATTTTAATTTTTAATATCGCATAGAACTAACGTGCAGCCCCTATACGTTATGTTTAAGAAAAATATATAAAATTTTTTTTCAAAATGGCGGCTATCGTAAAAATTCAAAGTGTCATAACTTTGCTAAATCAAATCCTACTGAAAAATGTCGTATGCAAAAAGTGTTTGGAATTTTATTTTGCATATAAAAGCAATTTTTAATTATTTTTTTTTTAATAAAAACCGAGTCTTACCATATATTGACCGAGACCTCGAACGAGCTTTTATGCGACTCTGCATACAGTTAACGCTCGTATGAAGCTTTTATTTAAGAAATTGACTTGAATTTTTTATACCAAATAGAGCTTTCAACTATACTTACGATACTATACAAAAAAATTAAAAATTAAAAAATAAAAGTATTTTTTTTTCAAAACACGTTTAGTGTGATGAGTCGATCGACCCACCATACATACGCTCATAAGATTTTCAATATAGTTAAGGTCAGTGTGAGCTTATTTATACATATTTGAATTTCAAAATTTTGTGACAGTATAGAATTCTTAAGCATCCTGTGTATGTTTGTTAGCAAAATCCATTTTGTCAATTTTTTGCAAAATGGCGACAAGTATTAAAATTCAATCACTTATTACTCAGTAGTGTTCAATTTTGTCAAAAAGGTCTCTTTACATGAAATGTTGAGAAACCTAAAGCTCATCTAAGTAAAATATAAAAAATATATATTTTTGCTTGAAAACAAGCGATGTATCAGTTCGATCGTACCCCCATACTAGCCATTTTGAGACTTTCGGAAGAGTTAACGCTCTTAACTGCTTGGTTTCGAAGAATAAAATTTTAATTTTTAATATCGCATAGAACTAACGTGCAGCCCCTATACGTTATGTTTAAAAAAAATATATAAAATTTTTTTTCAAAATGGCGGCTATCGTAAAAATTGAAAGTGTCATAACTTTGCTAAATCAAATCCTACTGAAAAATGTCGTATGCAAAAAGTGTTTGGAATTTTATTTTGCATATAAAAGCAATTTTTAATTATTTTTTTTTTAATAAAAACCGAGTCTTATCATATATTGACCGAGACCTCGAACGAGCTTTTATGCGACTCTGCATACAGTTAACGCTCGCATGAAGCTTCTATTTAAGAAATTGACTTGAATTTTTTATACCAAATAGAACTTTCAACTATACTTACGATACTATACAAAAAAATTTAAAATTAAAAAATAAAAGTATTTTTTTTTCAAAACACGTTTAGTGTGATGAGTCGATCGACCCACCATACATACGCTCATAAGATTTTCAATATAGTTAAGGTCAGTGTGAGCTTATTTATACATATTTGAATTTCAAAATGTTGTGACAGTATAGAATTCTTAAGCATCCTGTGTATGTTTGTTAGCAAAATCCATTTTGTCAATTTTTTGCAAAATCACGACAAGTATTAAAATTCAATCACTTATTACTCAGTAGTGTTCAATTTTGTCAAAAAGGTCTCTATACATGAAATGTTGAGAAGCCTAAAGCTCATCTAAGTAAAATATAAAAAATATATATTTTTGCTTGAAAACAAGCGATGTATCAGTTCGATCGTACCCCCATACTAGCCATTTTGAGACTTTCGGAAGAGTTAACGCTCTTAACTGCTTGGTTTCGAAGATTAAAATTTTAATTTTTAATATCGCATAGAACTAACGTGCAGCCCCTATACGTTATGTTTAAAAAAAATATATAAAATTTTTTTTCAAAATGGCGGCTATCGTAAAAATTCAAAGTGTCATAACTTTGCTAAATCAAATCCTACTGAAAAATGTCGTATGCAAAAAGTGTTTGGAATTTTATTTTGCATATAAAAGCAATTTTTAATTATTTTTTTTTTAATAAAAACCGAGTCTTACCATATATTGACCGAGACCTCGAACGAGCTTTTATGCGACTCTGCATACAGTTAACGCTCGTATGAAGCTTCTATTTAAGAAATTGACTTGAATTTTTTATACCAAATAGAGCTTTCAACTATACTTACGATACTATACAAAAAAATTAAAAATTAAAAAATAAAAGTATTTTTTTTTCAAAACACGTTTAGTGTGATGAGTCGATCGACCCACCATACATACGCTCATAAGATTTTCAATATAGTTAAGGTCAGTGTGAGCTTATTTATACATATTTGAATTTCAAAATTTTGTGACAGTATAGAATTCTTAAGCATCCTGTGTATGTTTGTTAGCAAAATCCATTTTGTCAATTTTTTGCAAAATGGCGACAAGTATTAAAATTCAATCACTTATTACTCAGTAGTGTTCAATTTTGTCAAAACGGTCTCTATACATGAAATGTTGAGAAGCCTAAAGCTCATCTAAGTAAAATATAAAAAATATATATTTTTGCTTGAAAACAAGCGATGTATCAGTTCGATCGTACCCCCATACTAGCCATTTTGAGACTTTCGGAAGAGTTAACGCTCTTAACTGCTTGGTTTCGAAGATTAAAATTTTAATTTTTAATATCGCATAGAACTAACGTGCAGCCCCTATACGTTATGTTTAAAAAAAATATATAAAATTTTTTTTCAAAATGGCGGCTATCGTAAAAATTCAAAGTGTCATAACTTTGCTAAATCAAATCCTACTGAAAAATGTCGTATGCAAAAAGTGTTTGGAATTTTATTTTGCATATAAAAGCAATTTTTAATTATTTTTTTTTTAATAAAAACCGAGTCTTACCATATATTGACCGAGACCTCGAACGAGCTTTTATGCGACTCTGCATACAGTTAACGCTCGTATGAAGCTTCTATTTAAGAAATTGACTTGAATTTTTTATACCAAATAGAGCTTTCAACTATACTTACGATACTATACAAAAAAATTAAAAATTAAAAAATAAAAGTATTTTTTTTTCAAAACACGTTTAGTGTGATGAGTCGATCGACCCACCATACATACGCTCATAAGATTTTCAATATAGTTAAGGTCAGTGTGAGCTTATTTATACATATTTGAATTTCAAAATTTTGTGACAGTATAGAATTCTTAAGCATCCTGTGTATGTTTGTTAGCAAAATCCATTTTGTCAATTTTTTGCAAAATGGCGACAAGTATTAAAATTCAATCACTTATTACTCAGTAGTGTTCAATTTTGTCAAAAAGGTCTCTATAAATGAAATGTTGAGAAGCCTAAAGCTCATCTAAGTAAAATATAAAAAATATATATTTTTGCTTGAAAACAAGCGATGTATCAGTTCGATCGTACCCCCATACTAGCCATTTTGAGACTTTCGGAAGAGTTAACGCTCTTAACTGCTTGGTTTCGAAGATTAAAATTTTAATTTTTAATATCGCATAGAACTAACGTGCAGCCCCTATACGTTATGTTTAAAAAAAATATATAAAATTTTTTTTCAAAATGGCGGCTATCGTAAAAATTCAAAGTGTCATAACTTTGCTAAATCAAATCCTACTGAAAAATGTCGTATGCAAAAAGTGTTTGGAATTTTATTTTGCATATAAAAGCAATTTTTAATTATTTTTTTTTTAATAAAAACCGAGTCTTACCATATATTGACCGAGACCTCGAACGAGCTTTTATGCGACTCTGCATACAGTTAACGCTCGTATGAAGCTTCTATTTAAGAAATTGACTTGAATTTTTTATACCAAATAGAGCTTTCAACTATACTTACGATACTATACAAAAAAATTAAAAATTAAAAAATAAAAGTATTTTTTTTTCAAAACACGTTTAGTGTGATGAGTCGATCGACCCACCATACATACGCTCATAAGATTTTCAATATAGTTAAGGTCAGTGTGAGCTTATTTATACATATTTGAATTTCAAAATTTTGTGACAGTATAGAATTCTTAAGCATCCTGTGTATGTTTGTTAGCAAAATCCATTTTGTCAATTTTTTGCAAAATGGCGACAAGTATTAAAATTCAATCACTTATTACTCAGTAGTGTTCAATTTTGTCAAAAAGGTCTCTATACATGAAATGTTGAGAAGCCTAAAGCTCATCTAAGTAAAATATAAAAAATATATATTTTTGCTTGAAAACAAGCGATGTATCAGTTCGATCGTACCCCCATACTAGCCATTTTGAGACTTTCGGAAGAGTTAACGCTCTTAACTGCTTGGTTTCGAAGATTAAAATTTTAATTTTTAATATCGCATAGAACTAACGTGCAGCCCCTATACGTTATGTTTAAAAAAAATATATAAAATTTTTTTTCAAAATGGCGGCTATCGTAAAAATTCAAAGTGTCATAACTTTGCTAAATCAAATCCTACTGAAAAATGTCGTATGCAAAAAGTGTTTGGAATTTTATTTTGCATATAAAAGCAATTTTTAATTATTTTTTTTTTAATAAAAACCGAGTCTTACCATATATTGACCGAGACCTCGAACGAGCTTTTATGCGACTCTGCATACAGTTAACGCTCGTATGAAGCTTCTATTTAAGAAATTGACTTGAATTTTTTATACCAAATAGAGCTTTCAACTATACTTACGATACTATACAAAAAAATTAAAAATTAAAAAATAAAAGTATTTTTTTTTCAAAACACGTTTAGTGTGATGAGTCGATCGACCCACCATACATACGCTCATAAGATTTTCAATATAGTTAAGGTCAGTGTGAGCTTATTTATACATATTTGAATTTCAAAATTTTGTGACAGTATAGAATTCTTAAGCATCCTGTGTATGTTTGTTAGCAAAATCCATTTTGTCAATTTTTTGCAAAATGGCGACAAGTATTAAAATTCAATCACTTATTACTCAGTAGTGTTCAATTTTGTCAAAACGGTCTCTATACATGAAATGTTGAGAAGCCTAAAGCTCATCTAAGTAAAATATAAAAAATATATATTTTTGCTTGAAAACAAGCGATGTATCAGTTCGATCGTACCCCCATACTAGCCATTTTGAGACTTTCGGAAGAGTTAACGCTCTTAACTGCTTGGTTTCGAAGATTAAAATTTTCATTTTTAATATCGCATATAACTAACGTGCAGCCCCTATACGTTATGTTTAAAAAAAATATATAAAATTTTTTTTCAAAATGGCGGCTATCGTAAAAATTCAAAGTGTCATAACTTTGCTAAATCAAATCCTACTGAAAAATGTCGTATGCAAAAAGTGTTTGGAATTTTATTTTGCATATAAAAGCAATTTTTAATTATTTTTTTTTTAATAAAAACCGAGTCTTACCATATATTGACCGAGACCTCGAACGAGCTTTTATGCGACTCTGCATACAGTTAACGCTCGTATGAAGCTTCTATTTAAGAAATTGACTTGAATTTTTTATACCAAATAGAGCTTTCAACTATACTTACGATACTATACAAAAAAATTAAAGATTAAAAAATAAAAGTATTTTTTTTTCAAAACACGTTTAGTGTGATGAGTCGATCGACCCACCATACATACGCTCATAAGATTTTCAATATAGTTAAGGTCAGTGTGAGCTTATTTATACATATTTGAATTTCAAAATTTTGTGACAGTATAGTATTCTTAAGCATCCTGTGTATGTTTGTTAGCAAAATCCATTTTGTCAATTTTTTGCAAAATGGCGACAAGTATTAAAATTCAATCACTTATTACTCAGTAGTGTTCAATTTTGTCAAAAAGGTCTCTATACATGAAATGTTGAGAAGCCTAAAGCTCATCTAAGTAAAATATAAAAAATATATATTTTTGCTTGAAAACAAGCGATGTATCAGTTCGATCGTACCCCCATACTAGCCATTTTGAGACTTTCGGAAGAGTTAACGCTCTTAACTGCTTGGTTTCGAAGATTAAAATTTTAATTTTTAATATCGCATAGAACTAACGTGCAGCCCCTATACGTTATGTTTAAAAAAAATATATAAAATTTTTTTTCAAAATGGCGGCTATCGTAAAAATTGAAAGTGTCATAACTTTGCTAAATCAAATCCTACTGAAAAATGTCGTATGCAAAAAGTGTTTGGAATTTTATTTTGCATATAAAAGCAATTTTTAATTATTTTTTTTTTATTAAAAACCGAGTCTTACCATATATTGACCGAGACCTCGAACGAGCTTTTATGCGACTCTGCATACAGTTAACGCTCGCATGAAGCTTCTATTTAAGAAATTGACTTGAATTTTTTATACCAAATAGAACTTTCAACTATACTTACGATACTATACAAAAAAATTTAAAATTAAAAAATAAAAGTATTTTTTTTTCAAAACACGTTTAGTGTGATGAGTCGATCGACCCACCATACATACGCTCATAAGATTTTCAATATAGTTAAGGTCAGTGTGAGCTTATATATACATATTTGAATTTCAAAATTTTGTGACAGTATAGAATTCTTAAGCATCCTGTGTATGTTTGTTAGCAAAATCCATTTTGTCAATTTTTTGCAAAATCACGACAAGTATTAAAATTCAATCACTTATTACTCAGTAGTGTTCAATTTTGTCAAAAAGGTCTCTATACATGAAATGTTGAGAAGCCTAAAGCTCATCTAAGTAAAATATAAAAAATATATATTTTTGCTTGAAAACAAGCGATGTATCAGTTCGATCGTACCCCCATACTAGCCATTTTGAGACTTTCGGAAGAGTTAACGCTCTTAACTGCTTGGTTTCGAAGATTAAAATTTTAATTTTTAATATCGCATAGAACTAACGTGCAGCCCCTATACGTTATGTTTAAAAAAAATATATAAAATTTTTTTTCAAAATGGCGGCTATCGTAAAAATTCAAAGTGTCATAACTTTGCTAAATCAAATCCTACTGAAAAATGTCGTATGCAAAAAGTGTTTGGAATTATATTTTGCATATAAAAGCAATTTTTAATTATTTTTTTTTTAATAAAAACCGAGTCTTACCATATATTGACCGAGACCTCGAACGAGCTTTTATGCGACTCTGCATACAGTTAACGCTCGTATGAAGCTTTTATTTAAGAAATTGACTTGAATTTTTTATACCAAATAGAGCTTTCAACTATACTTACGATACTATACAAAAAAATTAAAAATTAAAAAATAAAAGTATTTTTTTTTCAAAACACGTTTAGTGTGATGAGTCGATCGACCCACCATACATACGCTCATCTGATTTTCAATATAGTTAAGATCAGTGTGAGCTTATTTATACATATTTGAATTTCAAAATTTTGTGACAGTATAGAATTCTTAAGCATCCTGTGTATGTTTGTTAGCAAAATCCATTTTGTCAATTTTTTGCAAAATGGCGACAAGTATAAAAATTCAATCACTTAATACTCAGTAGTGTTCAATTTTGTCAAAAAGGTCTCTATACATGAAATGTTGAGAAGCCTAAAGCTCATCTAAGTAAAATATAAAAAATATATATTTTTGCTTGAAAACAAGCGATGTATCAGTTCGATCGTACCCCCATACTAGCCATTTTGAGACTTTCGGAAGAGTTAACGCTCTTAACTGCTTGGTTTCGAAGATTAAAATTTTAATTTTTAATATCGCATAGAACTAACGTGCAGCCCCTATACGTTATGTTTAAAAAAAATATATAAAATTTTTTTTCAAAATGGCGGCTATCGTAAAAATTCAAAGTGTCATAACTTTGCTAAATCAAATCCTACTGAAAAATGTCGTATGCAAAAAGTGTTTGGAATTATATTTTGCATATAAAAGCAATTTTTAATTATTTTTTTTTTAATAAAAACCGAGTCTTACCATATATTGACCGAGACCTCGAACGAGCTTTTATGCGACTCTGCATACAGTTAACGCTCGTATGAAGCTTCTATTTAAGAAATTGACTTGAATTTTTTATACCAAATAGAGCTTTCAACTATACTTACGATACTATACAAAAAAATTAAAAATTAAAAAATAAAAGTATTTTTTTTTCAAAACACGTTTAGTGTGATGAGTCGATCGACCCACCATACATACGCTCATAAGATTTTCAATATAGTTAAGGTCAGTGTGAGCTTATTTATACATATTTGAATTTCAAAATTTTGTGACAGTATAGAATTCTTAAGCACCCTGTGTATGTTTGTTAGCAAAATCCATTTTGTCAATTTTTTGCAAAATGGCGACAAGTATTAAAATTCAATCACTTATTACTCAGTAGTGTTCAATTTTGTCAAAAAGGTCTCTATACATGAAATGTTGAGAAGCCTAAAGCTCATCTAAGTAAAATATAAAAAATATATATTTTTGCTTGAAAACAAGCGATGTATCAGTTCGATCGTACCCCCATACTAGCCATTTTGAGACTTTCGGAAGAGTTAACGCTCTTAACTGCTTGGTTTCGAAGATTAAAATTTTAATTTTTAATATCGCATAGAACTAACGTGCAGCCCCTATACGTTATGTTTAAAAAAAATATATAAAATTTTTTTTCAAAATGGCGGCTATCGTAAAAATTCAAAGTGTCATAACTTTGCTAAATCAAATCCTACTGAAAAATGTCGTATGCAAAAAGTGTTTGGAATTTTATTTTGCATATAAAAGCAATTTTTAATTATTTTTTTTTTAATAAAAACCGAGTCTTACCATATATTGACCGAGACCTCGAACGAGCTTTTATGCGACTCTGCATACAGTTAACGCTCGTATGAAGCTTCTATTTAAGAAATTGACTTGAATTTTTTATACCAAATAGAGCTTTCAACTATACTTACGATACTATACAAAAAAATTAAAGATTAAAAAATAAAAGTATTTTTTTTTCAAAACACGTTTAGTGTGATGAGTCGATCGACCCACCATACATACGCTCATAAGATTTTCAATATAGTTAAGGTCAGTGTGAGCTTATTTATACATATTTGAATTTCAAAATTTTGTGACAGTATAGTATTCTTAAGCATCCTGTGTATGTTTGTTAGCAAAATCCATTTTGTCAATTTTTTGCAAAATGGCGACAAGTATTAAAATTCAATCACTTATTACTCAGTAGTGTTCAATTTTGTCAAAAAGGTCTCTATACATGAAATGTTGAGAAGCCTAAAGCTCATCTAAGTAAAATATAAAAAATATATATTTTTGCTTGAAAACAAGCGATGTATCAGTTCGATCGTACCCCCATACTAGCCATTTTGAGACTTTCGGAAGAGTTAACGCTCTTAACTGCTTGGTTTCGAAGATTAAAATTTTAATTTTTAATATCGCATAGAACTAACGTGCAGCCCCTATACGTTATGTTTAAAAAAAATATATAAAATTTTTTTTCAAAATGGCGGCTATCGTAAAAATTCAAAGTGTCATAACTTTGCTAAACAAATCCTACTGAAAAATGTCGTATGCAAAAAGTGTTTGGAATTTTATTTTGCATATAAAAGCAATTTTTAATTATTTTTTTTTTAATAAAAACCGAGTCTTACCATATATTGACCGAGACCTCGAACGAGCTTTTATGCGACTCTGCATACAGTTAACGCTCGTATGAAGCTTCTATTTAAGAAATTGACTTGAATTTTTTATACCAAATAGAGCTTTCAACTATACTTACGATACTATACAAAAAAATTAAAAATTAAAAAATAAAAGTATTTTTTTTTCAAAACACGTTTAGTGTGATGAGTCGATCGACCCACCATACATACGCTCATAAGATTTTCAATATAGTTAAGGTCAGTGTGAGCTTATTTATACATATTTGAATTTCAAAATTTTGTGACAGTATAGAATTCTTAAGCATCCTGTGTATGTTTGTTAGCAAAATCCATTTTGTCAATTTTTTGCAAAATGGCGACAAGTATTAAAATTCAATCACTTATTACTCAGTAGTGTTCAATTTTGTCAAAAAGGTCTCTATACATGAAATGTTGAGAAGCCTAAAGCTCATCTAAGTAAAATATAAAAAATATATATTTTTGCTTGAAAACAAGCGATGTATCAGTTCGATCGTACCCCCATACTAGCCATTTTGAGACTTTCGGAAGAGTTAACGCTCTTAACTGCTTGGTTTCGAAGATTAAAATTTTAATTTTTAATATCGCATAGAACTAACGTGCAGCCCCTATACGTTATGTTTAAAAAAAATATATAAAATTTTTTTTCAAAATGGCGGCTATCGTAAAAATTGAAAGTGTCATAACTTTGCTAAATCAAATCCTACTGAAAAATGTCGTATGCAAAAAGTGTTTGGAATTTTATTTTGCATATAAAAGCAATTTTTAATTATTTTTTTTTTATTAAAAACCGGGTCTTACCATATATTGACCGAGACCTCGAACGAGCTTTTATGCGACTCTGCATACAGTTAACGCTCGCATGAAGCTTCTATTTAAGAAATTGACTTGAATTTTTTATACCAAATAGAACTTTCAACTATACTTACGATACTATACAAAAAAATTTAAAATTAAAAAATAAAAGTATTTTTTTTTCAAAACACGTTTAGTGTGATGAGTCGATCGACCCACCATACATACGCTCATAAGATTTTCAATATAGTTAAGGTCAGTGTGAGCTTATATATACATATTTGAATTTCAAAATTTTGTGACAGTATAGAATTCTTAAGCATCCTGTGTATGTTTGTTAGCAAAATCCATTTTGTCAATTTTTTGCAAAATCACGACAAGTATTAAAATTCAATCACTTATTACTCAGTAGTGTTCAATTTTGTCAAAAAGGTCTCTATACATGAAATGTTGAGAAGCCTAAAGCTCATCTAAGTAAAATATAAAAAATATATATTTTTGCTTGAAAACAAGCGATGTATCAGTTCGATCGTACCCCCATACTAGCCATTTTGAGACTTTCGGAAGAGTTAACGCTCTTAACTGCTTGGTTTCGAAGATTAAAATTTTAATTTTTAATATCGCATAGAACTAACGTGCAGCCCCTATACGTTATGTTTAAAAAAAATATATAAAATTTTTTTTCAAAATGGCGGCTATCGTAAAAATTCAAAGTGTCATAACTTTGCTAAATCAAATCCTACTGAAAAATGTCGTATGCAAAAAGTGTTTGGAATTATATTTTGCATATAAAAGCAATTTTTAATTATTTTTTTTTTAATAAAAACCGAGTCTTACCATATATTGACCGAGACCTCGAACGAGCTTTTATGCGACTCTGCATACAGTTAACGCTCGTATGAAGCTTTTATTTAAGAAATTGACTTGAATTTTTTATACCAAATAGAGCTTTCAACTATACTTACGATACTATACAAAAAAATTAAAAATTAAAAAATAAAAGTATTTTTTTTTCAAAACACGTTTAGTGTGATGAGTCGATCGACCCACCATACATACGCTCATCTGATTTTCAATATAGTTAAGATCAGTGTGAGCTTATTTATACATATTTGAATTTCAAAATTTTGTGACAGTATAGAATTCTTAAGCATCCTGTGTATGTTTGTTAGCAAAATCCATTTTGTCAATTTTTTGCAAAATGGCGACAAGTATAAAAATTCAATCACTTAATACTCAGTAGTGTTCAATTTTGTCAAAAAGGTCTCTATACATGAAATGTTGAGAAGCCTAAAGCTCATCTAAGTAAAATATAAAAAATATATATTTTTGCTTGAAAACAAGCGATGTATCAGTTCGATCGTACCCCCATACTAGCCATTTTGAGACTTTCGGAAGAGTTAACGCTCTTAACTGCTTGGTTTCGAAGATTAAAATTTTAATTTTTAATATCGCATAGAACTAACGTGCAGCCCCTATACGTTATGTTTAAAAAAAATATATAAAATTTTTTTTCAAAATGGCGGCTATCGTAAAAATTCAAAGTGTCATAACTTTGCTAAATCAAATCCTACTGAAAAATGTCGTATGCAAAAAGTGTTTGGAATTATATTTTGCATATAAAAGCAATTTTTAATTATTTTTTTTTTAATAAAAACCGAGTCTTACCATATATTGACCGAGACCTCGAACGAGCTTTTATGCGACTCTGCATACAGTTAACGCTCGTATGAAGCTTTTATTTAAGAAATTGACTTGAATTTTTTATACCAAATAGAGCTTTCAACTATACTTACGATACTATACAAAAAAATTAAAAATTAAAAAATAAAAGTATTTTTTTTTCAAAACACGTTTAGTGTGATGAGTCGATCGACCCACCATACATACGCTCATAAGATTTTCAATATAGTTAAGGTCAGTGTGAGCTTATTTATACATATTTGAATTTCAAAATTTTGTGACAGTATAGAATTCTTAAGCATCCTGTGTATGTTTGTTAGCAAAATCCATTTTGTCAATTTTTTGCAAAATGGCGACAAGTATTAAAATTCAATCACTTATTACTCAGTAGTGTTCAATTTTGTCAAAAAGGTCTCTATACATGAAATGTTGAGAAGCCTAAAGCTCATCTAAGTAAAATATAAAAAATATATATTTTTGCTTGAAAACAAGCGATGTATCAGTTCGATCGTACCCCCATACTAGCCATTTTGAGACTTTCGGAAGAGTTAACGCTCTTAACTGCTTGGTTTCAAAGATTAAAATTTTAATTTTTAATATCGCATAGAACTAACGTGCAGCCCCTATACGTTATGTTTAAAAAAAATATATAAAATTTTTTTTCAAAATGGCGGCTATCGTAAAAATTCAAAGTGTCATAACTTTGCTAAATCAAATCCTACTGAAAAATGTCGTATGCAAAAAGTGTTTGGAATTTTATTTTGCATATAAAAGCAGTTTTTAATTATTTTTTTTTTAATAAAAACCGAGTCTTACCATATATTGACCGAGACCTCGAACGAGCTTTTATGCGACTCTGCATACAGTTAACGCTCGTATGAAGCTTCTATTTAAGAAATTGACTAGAATTTTTTATACCAAATAGAGCTTTCAACTATACTTACGATACTGTACAAAAAAATTAAAAATTAAAAAATAAAAGTATTTTTTTTTCAAAACACGTTTAGTGTGATGAGTCGATCGACCCACCATACATACGCTCATAAGATTTTCAATATAGTTAAGGTCAGTGTGAGCTTATTTATACATATTTGAATTTCAAAATTTTGTGACAGTATAGAATTCTTAAGCATCCTGTGTATGTTTGTTAGCAAAATCCATTTTGTCAATTTTTTGCAAAATGGCGACAAGTATTAAAATTCAATCACTTATTACTCAGTAGTGTTCAATTTTGTCAAAAAGGTCTCTATACATGAAATGTTGAGAAGCCTAAAGCTCATCTAAGTAAAATATAAAAAATATATATTTTTGCTTGAAAACAAGCGATGTATCAGTTCGATCGTACCCCCATACTAGCCATTTTGAGACTTTCGGAAGAGTTAACGCTCTTAACTGCTTGGTTTCGAAGATTAAAATTTTCATTTTTAATATCGCATAGAACTAACGTGCAGCCCCTATACGTTATGTTTAAAAAAAATATATAAAATTTTTTTTCAAAATGGCGGCTATCGTAAAAATTCAAAGTGTCATAACTTTGCTAAATCAAATCCTACTGAAAAATGTCGTATGCAAAAAGTGTTTGGAATTTTATTTTGCATATAAAAGCAATTTTTAATTATTTTTTTTTTAATAAAAACCGAGTCTTACCATATATTGACCGAGACCTCGAACGAGCTTTTATGCGACTCTGCATACAGTTAACGCTCGTATGAAGCTTCTATTTAAGAAATTGACTTGAATTTTTTATACCAAATAGAGCTTTCAACTATACTTACGATACTATACAAAAAAATTAAAGATTAAAAAATAAAAGTATTTTTTTTTCAAAACACGTTTAGTGTGATGAGTCGATCGACCCACCATACATACGCTCATAAGATTTTCAATATAGTTAAGGTCAGTGTGAGCTTATTTATACATATTTGAATTTCAAAATTTTGTGACAGTATAGAATTCTTAAGCATCCTGTGTATGTTTGTTAGCAAAATCCATTTTGTCAATTTTTTGCAAAATGGCGACAAGTATTAAAATTCAATCACTTATTACTCAGTAGTGTTCAATTTTGTCAAAAAGGTCTCTATACATGAAATGTTGAGAAGCCTAAAGCTCATCTAAGTAAAATATAAAAAATATATATTTTTGCTTGAAAACAAGCGATGTATCAGTTCGATCGTACCCCCATACTAGCCATTTTGAGACTTTCGGAAGAGTTAACGCTCTTAACTGCTTGGTTTCGAAGATTAAAATTTTAATTTTTAATATCGCATAGAACTAACGTGCAGCCCCTATACGTTATGTTTAAAAAAAATATATAAAATTTTTTTTCAAAATGGCGGCTATCGTAAAAATTCAAAGTGTCATAACTTTGCTAAATCAAATCCTACTGAAAAATGTCGTATGCAAAAAGTGTTTGGAATTATATTTTGCATATAAAAGCAATTTTTAATTATTTTTTTTTTAATAAAAACCGAGTCTTACCATATATTGACCGAGACCTCGAACGAGCTTTTATGCGACTCTGCATACAGTTAACGCTCGTATGAAGCTTCTATTTAAGAAATTGACTTGAATTTTTTATACCAAATAGAGCTTTCAACTATACTTACGATACTATACAAAAAAATTAAAAATTAAAAAATAAAAGTATTTTTTTTTCAAAACACGTTTAGTGTGATGAGTCGATCGACCCACCATACATACGCTCATAAGATTTTCAATATAGTTAAGGTCAGTGTGAGCTTATTTATACATATTTGAATTTCAAAATTTTGTGACAGTATAGAATTCTTAAGCATCCTGTGTATGTTTGTTAGCAAAATCCATTTTGTCAATTTTTTGCAAAATGGCGACAAGTATTAAAATTCAATCACTTATTACTCAGTAGTGTTCAATTTTGTCAAAAAGGTCTCTATACATGAAATGTTGAGAAGCCTAAAGCTCATCTAAGTAAAATATAAAAAATATATATTTTTGCTTGAAAACAAGCGATGTATCAGTTCGATCGTACCCCCATACTAGCCATTTTGAGACTTTCGGAAGAGTTAACGCTCTTAACTGCTTGGTTTCGAAGATTAAAATTTTAATTTTTAATATCGCATAGAACTAACGTGCAGCCCCTATACGTTATGTTTAAAAAAAATATATAAAATTTTTTTTCAAAATGGCGGCTATCGTAAAAATTCAAAGTGTCATAACTTTGCTAAATCAAATCCTACTGAAAAATGTCGTATGCAAAAAGTGTTTGGAATTTTATTTTGCATATAAAAGCAGTTTTTAATTATTTTTTTTTTAATAAAAACCGAGTCTTACCATATATTGACCGAGACCTCGAACGAGCTTTTATGCGACTCTGCATACAGTTAACGCTCGTATGAAGCTTCTATTTAAGAAATTGACTAGAATTTTTTATACCAAATAGAGCTTTCAACTATACTTACGATACTGTACAAAAAAATTAAAAATTAAAAAATAAAAGTATTTTTTTTTCAAAACACGTTTAGTGTGATGAGTCGATCGACCCACCATACATACGCTCATAAGATTTTCAATATAGTTAAGGTCAGTGTGAGCTTATTTATACATATTTGAATTTCAAAATTTTGTGACAGTATAGAATTCTTAAGCATCCTGTGTATGTTTGTTAGCAAAATCCATTTTGTCAATTTTTTGCAAAATGGCGACAAGTATTAAAATTCAATCACTTATTACTCAGTAGTGTTCAATTTTGTCAAAAAGGTCTCTATACATGAAATGTTGAGAAGCCTAAAGCTCATCTAAGTAAAATATAAAAAATATATATTTTTGCTTGAAAACAAGCGATGTATCAGTTCGATCGTACCCCCATACTAGCCATTTTGAGACTTTCGGAAGAGTTAACGCTCTTAACTGCTTGGTTATGAAGATTAAAATTTTCATTTTTAATATCGCATAGAACTAACGTGCAGCCCCTATACGTTATGTTTAAAAAAAATATATAAAATTTTTTTTCAAAATGGCGGCTATCGTAAAAATTCAAAGTGTCATAACTTTGCTAAATCAAATCCTACTGAAAAATGTCGTATGCAAAAAGTGTTTGGAATTTTATTTTGCATATAAAAGCAATTTTTAATTATTTTTTTTTTAATAAAAACCGAGTCTTACCATATATTGACCGAGACCTCGAACGAGCTTTTATGCGACTCTGCATACAGTTAACGCTCGTATGAAGCTTCTATTTAAGAAATTGACTTGAATTTTTTATACCAAATAGAGCTTTCAACTATACTTACGATACTATACAAAAAAATTAAAGATTAAAAAATAAAAGTATTTTTTTTTCAAAACACGTTTAGTGTGATGAGTCGATCGACCCACCATACATACGCTCATGAGATTTTCAATATAGTTAAGGTCAGTGTGAGCTTATTTATACATATTTGAATTTCAAAATTTTGTGACAGTATAGAATTCTTAAGCATCCTGTGTATGTTTGTTAGCAAAATCCATTTTGTCAATTTTTTGCAAAATGGCGACAAGTATTAAAATTCAATCACTTATTACTCAGTAGTGTTCAATTTTGTCAAAAAGGTCTCTATACATGAAATGTTGAGAAGCCTAAAGCTCATCTAAGTAAAATATAAAAAATATATATTTTTGCTTGAAAACAAGCGATGTATCAGTTCGATCGTACCCCCATACTAGCCATTTTGAGACTTTCGGAAGAGTTAACGCTCTTAACTGCTTGGTTTCGAAGATTTAAATTTTAATTTTTAATATCGCATAGAACTAACGTGCAGCCCCTATACGTTATGTTTAAAAAAAATATATAAAATTTTTTTTCAAAATGGCGGCTATCGTAAAAATTCAAAGTGTCATAACTTTGCTAAATCAAATCCTACTGAAAAATGTCGTATGCAAAAAGTGTTTGGAATTTTATTTTGCATATAAAAGCAATTTTTAATTATTTTTTTTTTAATAAAAACCGAGTCTTACCATATATTGACCGAGACCTCGAACGAGCTTTTATGCGACTCTGCATACAGTTAACGCTCGTATGAAGCTTCTATTTAAGAAATTGACTTGAATTTTTTATACCAAATAGAGCTTTCAACTATACTTACGATACTATACAAAAAAATTAAAAATTAAAAAATAAAAGTATTTTTTTTTCAAAACACGTTTAGTGTGATGAGTCGATCGACCCACCATACATACGCTCATAAGATTTTCAATATAGTTAAGGTCAGTGTGAGCTTATTTATACATATTTGAATTTCAAAATTTTGTGACAGTATAGAATTCTTAAGCATCCTGTGTATGTTTGTTAGCAAAATCCATTTTGTCAATTTTTTGCAAAATGGCGACAAGTATTAAAATTCAATCACTTATTACTCAGTAGTGTTCAATTTTGTCAAAAAGGTCTCTATACATGAAATGTTGAGAAGCCTAAAGCTCATCTAAGTAAAATATAAAAAAATATATATTTTTGCTTGAAAACAAGCGATGTATCAGTTCGATCGTACCCCCATACTAGCCATTTTGAGACTTTCGGAAGAGTTAACACTCTTAACTGCTTGGTTTCGAAGATTAAAATTTTAATTTTTAATATCGCATAGAACTAACGTGCAGCCCCTATACGTTATGTTTAAAAAAAATATATAAAATTTTTTTTCAAAATGGCGGCTATCGTAAAAATTGAAAGTGTCATAACTTTGCTAAATCAAATCCTACTGAAAAATGTCGTATGCAAAAAGTGTTTGGAATTTTATTTTGCATATAAAAGCAATTTTTAATTATTTTTTTTTTAATAAAAACCGAGTCTTACCATATATTGACCGAGACCTCGAACGAGCTTTTATGCGACTCTGCATACAGTTAACGCTCGCATGAAGCTTCTATTTAAGAAATTGACTTGAATTTTTTATACCAAATAGAACTTTCAACTATACTTACGATACTATACAAAAAAATTTAAAATTAAAAAATAAAAGTATTTTTTTTTCAAAACACGTTTAGTGTGATGAGTCGATCGACCCACCATACATACGCTCATAAGATTTTCAATATAGTTAAGGTCAGTGTGAGCTTATATATACATATTTGAATTTCAAAATTTTGTGACAGTATAGAATTCTTAAGCATCCTGTGTATGTTTGTTAGCAAAATCCATTTTGTCAATTTTTTGCAAAATCACGACAAGTATTAAAATTCAATCACTTATTACTCAGTAGTGTTCAATTTTGTCAAAAAGGTCTCTATACATGAAATGTTGAGAAGCCTAAAGCTCATCTAAGTAAAATATAAAAAATATATATTTTTGCTTGAAAACAAGCGATGTATCAGTTCGATCGTACCCCCATACTAGCCATTTTGAGACTTTCGGAAGAGTTAACGCTCTTAACTGCTTGGTTTCGAAGATTAAAATTTTAATTTTTAATATCGCATAGAACTAACGTGCAGCCCCTATACGTTATGTTTAAAAAAAATATATAAAATTTTTTTTCAAAATGGCGGCTATCGTAAAAATTCAAATTGTCATAACTTTGCTAAATCAAATCCTACTGAAAAATGTCGTATGCAAAAAGTGTTTGGAATTATATTTTGCATATAAAAGCAATTTTTAATTATTTTTTTTTTAATAAAAACCGAGTCTTACCATATATTGACCGAGACCTCGAACGAGCTTTTATGCGACTCTGCATACAGTTAACGCTCGTATGAAGCTTTTATTTAAGAAATTGACTTGAATTTTTTATACCAAATAGAGCTTTCAACTATACTTACGATACTATACAAAAAAATTAAAAATTAAAAAATAAAAGTATTTTTTTTTCAAAACACGTTTAGTGTGATGAGTCGATCGACCCACCATACATACGCTCATCTGATTTTCAATATAGTTAAGGTCAGTGTGAGCTTATTTATACATATTTGAATTTCAAAATTTTGTGACAGTATAGAATTCTTAAGCATCCTGTGTATGTTTGTTAGCAAAATCCATTTTGTCAATTTTTTGCAAAATGGCGACAAGTATTAAAATTCAATCACTTATTACTCAGTAGTGTTCAATTTTGTCAAAAAGGTCTCTATACATGAAATGTTGAGAAGCCTAAAGCTCATCTAAGTAAAATATAAAAAATATATATTTTTGCTTGAAAACAAGCGATGTATCAGTTCGATCGTACCCCCATACTAGCCATTTTGAGACTTTCGGAAGAGTTAACGCTCTTAACTGCTTGGTTTCGAAGATTTAAATTTTAATTTTTAATATCGCATAGAACTAACGTGCAGCCCCTATACGTTATGTTTAAAAAAAATATATAAAATTTTTTTTCAAAATGGCGGCTATCGTAAAAATTCAAAGTGTCATAACTTTGCTAAATCAAATCCTACTGAAAAATGTCGTATATAAAAAGTGTTTGGAATTTTATTTTGCATATAAAAGCAATTTTTAATTATTTTTTTTTTAATAAAAACCGAGTCTTACCATATATTGACCGAGACCTCGAACGAGCTTTTATGCGACTCTGCATACAGTTAACGCTCGTATGAAGCTTCTATTTAAGAAATTGACTTGAATTTTTTATACCAAATAGAGCTTTCAACTATACTTACGATACTATACAAAAAAATTAAAAATTAAAAAATAAAAGTATTTTTTTTTCAAAACACGTTTAGTGTGATGAGTCGATCGACCCACCATACATACGCTCATAAGATTTTCAATATAGTTAAGGTCAGTGTGAGCTTATTTATACATATTTGAATTTCAAAATTTTGTGACAGTATAGAATTCTTAAGCATCCTGTGTATGTTTGTTAGCAAAATCCATTTTGTCAATTTTTTGCAAAATGGCGACAAGTATTAAAATTCAATCACTTATTACTCAGTAGTGTTCAATTTTGTCAAAAAGGTCTCTATACATGAAATGTTGAGAAGCCTAAAGCTCATCTAAGTAAAATATAAAAAATATATATTTTTGCTTGAAAACAAGCGATGTATCAGTTCGATCGTACCCCCATACTAGCCATTTTGAGACTTTCGAAAGAGTTAACGCTCTTAACTGCTTGGTTTCGAAGATTAAAATTTTAATTTTTAATATCGCATAGAACTAACGTGCAGCCCCTATACGTTATGTTTAAAAAAAATATATAAAATTTTTTTTCAAAATGGCGGCTATCGTAAAAATTCAAAGTGTCATAACTTTGCTAAATCAAATCCTACTGAAAAATGTCGTATGCAAAAAGTGTTTGGAATTTTATTTTGCATATAAAAGCAATTTTTAATTATTTTTTTTTTAATAAAAACCGAGTCTTACCATATATTGACCGAGACCTCGAACGAGCTTTTATGCGACTCTGCATACAGTTAACGCTCGTATGAAGCTTCTATTTAAGAAATTGACTTGAATTTTTTATACCAAATAGAGCTTTCAACTATACTTACGATACTATACAAAAAAATTAAAAATTAAAAAATAAAAGTATTTTTTTTTCAAAACACGTTTAGTGTGATGAGTCGATCGACCCACCATACATACGCTCATAAGATTTTCAATATAGTTAAGGTCAGTGTGAGCTTATTTATACATATTTGAATTTCAAAATTTTGTGACAGTATAGAATTCTTAAGCATCCTGTGTATGTTTGTTAGCAAAATCCATTTTGTCAATTTTTTGCAAAATGGCGACAAGTATTAAAATTTAATCACTTATTACTCAGTAGTGTTCAATTTTGTCAAAAAGGTCTCTATACATGAAATGTTGAGAAGCCTAAAGCTCATCTAAGTAAAATATAAAAAATATATATTTTTGCTTGAAAACAAGCGATGTATCAGTTCGATCGTACCCCCATACTAGCCATTTTGAGACTTTCGGAAGAGTTAACGCTCTTAACTGCTTGGTTTCGAAGATTAAAATTTTAATTTTTAATATCGCATAGAACTAACGTGCAGCCCCTATACGTTATGTTTAAAAAAAATATATAAAATTTTTTTTCAAAATGGCGGCTATCGTAAAAATTCAAAGTGTCATAACTTTGCTAAATCAAATCCTACTGAAAAATGTCGTATGCAAAAAGTGTTTGGAATTATATTTTGCATATAAAAGCAATTTTTAATTATTTTTTTTTTAATAAAAACCGAGTCTTACCATATATTGACCGAGACCTCGAACGAGCTTTTATGCGACTCTGCATACAGTTAACGCTCGTATGAAGCTTCTATTTAAGAAATTGACTTGAATTTTTTATACCAAATAGAGCTTTCAACTATACTTACGATACTATACAAAAAAATTAAAAATTAAAAAATAAAAGTATTTTTTTTTCAAAACACGTTTAGTGTGATGAGTCGATCGACCCACCATACATACGCTCATAAGATTTTCAATATAGTTAAGGTCAGTGTGAGCTTATTTATACATATTTGAATTTCAAAATTTTGTGACAGTATAGAATTCTTAAGCATCCTTTGTATGTTTGTTAGCAAAATCCATTTTGTCAATTTTTTGCAAAATGGCGACAAGTATTAAAATTCAATCACTTATTACTCAGTAGTGTTCAATTTTGTCAAAAAGGTCTCTATACATGAAATGTTGAGAAGCCTAAAGCTCATCTAAGTAAAATATAAAAAATATATATTTTTGCTTGAAAACAAGCGATGTATCAGTTCGATCGTACCCCCATACTAGCCATTTTGAGACTTTCGGAAGAGTTAACGCTCTTAACTGCTTGGTTTCGAAGATTAAAATTTTAATTTTTAATATCGCATAGAACTAACGTGCAGCCCCTATACGTTATGTTTAAAAAAAATATATAAAATTTTTTTTCAAAATGGCGGCTATCGTAAAAATTCAAAGTGTCATAACTTTGCTAAATCAAATCCTACTGAAAAATGTCGTATGCAAAAAGTGTTTGGAATTTTATTTTGCATATAAAAGCAGTTTTTAATTATTTTTTTTTTAATAAAAACCGAGTCTTACCATATATTGACCGAGACCTCGAACGAGCTTTTATGCGACTCTGCATACAGTTAACGCTCGTATGAAGCTTCTATTTAAGAAATTGACTAGAATTTTTTATACCAAATAGAGCTTTCAACTATACTTACGATACTGTACAAAAAAATTAAAAATTAAAAAATAAAAGTATTTTTTTTTCAAAACACGTTTAGTGTGATGAGTCGATCGACCCACCATACATACGCTCATAAGATTTTCAATATAGTTAAGGTCAGTGTGAGCTTATATATACATATTTGAATTTCAAAATTTTGTGACAGTATAGAATTCTTAAGCATCCTGTGTATGTTTGTTAGCAAAATCCATTTTGTCAATTTTTTGCAAAATGGCGACAAGTATTAAAATTCAATCACTTATTACTCAGTAGTGTTCAATTTTGTCAAAAAGGTCTCTATACATGAAATGTTGAGAACCCTAAAGCTCATCTAAGTAAAATATAAAAAATATATATTTTTGCTTGAAAACAAGCGATGTATCAGTTCGATCGTACCCCCATACTAGCCATTTTGAGACTTTCGGAAGAGTTAACGCTCTTAACTGCTTGGTTTCGAAGATTAAAATTTTAATTTTTAATATCGCATAGAACTAACGTGCAGCCCCTATACGTTATGTTTAAAAAAAATATATAAAATTTTTTTTCAAAATGGCGGCTATCGTAAAAATTCAAAGTGTCATAACTTTGCTAAATCAAATCCTACTGAAAAATGTCGTATGCAAAAAGTGTTTGGAATTTTATTTTGCATATAAAAGCAATTTTTAATTATTTTTTTTTTAATAAAAACCGAGTCTTACCATATATTGACCGAGACCTCGAACGAGCTTTTATGCGACTCTGCATACAGTTAACGCTCGTATGAAGCTTCTATTTAAGAAATTGACTTGAATTTTTTATACCAAATAGAGCTTTCAACTATACTTACGATACTATACAAAAAAATTAAAAATTAAAAAATAAAAGTATTTTTTTTTCAAAACACGTTTAGTGTGATGAGTCGATCGACCCACCATACATACGCTCATAAGATTTTCAATATAGTTAAGGTCAGTGTGAGCTTATTTATACATATTTGAATTTCAAAATTTTGTGACAGTATAGAATTCTTAAGCATCCTGTGTATGTTTGTTAGCAAAATCCATTTTGTCAATTTTTTGCAAAATGGCGACAAGTATTAAAATTCAATCACTTATTACTCAGTAGTGTTCAATTTTGTCAAAAAGGTCTCTATACATGAAATGTTGAGAAGCCTAAAGCTCATCTAAGTAAAATATAAAAAATATATATTTTTGCTTGAAAACAAGCGATGTATCAGTTCGATCGTACCCCCATACTAGCCATTTTGAGACTTTCGGAAGAGTTAACGCTCTTAACTGCTTGGTTTCGAAGATTAAAATTTTAATTTTTAATATCGCATAGAACTAACGTGCAGCCCCTATACGTTATGTTTAAAAAAAATATATAAAATTTTTTTTCAAAATGGCGGCTATCGTAAAAATTCAAAGTGTCATAACTTTGCTAAATCAAATCCTACTGAAAAATGTCGTATGCAAAAAGTGTTTGGAATTTTATTTTGCATATAAAAGCAATTCTTAATTATTTTTTTTTTAATAAAAACCGAGTCTTACCATATATTGACCGAGACCTCGAACGAGCTTTTATGCGACTCTGCATACAGTTAACGCTCGTATGAAGCTTCTATTTAAGAAATTGACTTGAATTTTTTATACCAAATAGAGCTTTCAACTATACTTACGATACTATACAAAAAAATTAAAGATTAAAAAATAAAAGTATTTTTTTTTCAAAACACGTTTAGTGTGATGAGTCGATCGACCCACCATACATACGCTCATAAGATTTTCAATATAGTTAAGGTCAGTGTGAGCTTATTTATACATATTTGAATTTCAAAATTTTGTGACAGTATAGAATTCTTAAGCATCCTGTGTATGTTTGTTAGCAAAATCCATTTTGTCAATTTTTTGCAAAATGGCGACAAGTATTAAAATTCAATCACTTATTACTCAGTAGTGTTCAATTTTGTCAAAAAGGTCTCTATACATGAAATGTTGAGAAGCCTAAAGCTCATCTAAGTAAAATATAAAAAATATATATTTTTGCTTGAAAACAAGCGATGTATCAGTTCGATCGTACCCCCATACTAGCCATTTTGAGACTTTCGGAAGAGTTAACGCTCTTAACTGCTTGGTTTCGAAGATTAAAATTTTAATTTTTAATATCGCATAGAACTAACGTGCAGCCCCTATACGTTATGTTTAAAAAAAATATATAAAATTTTTTTTCAAAATGGCGGCTATCGTAAAAATTCAAAGTGTCATAACTTTGCTAAATCAAATCCTACTGAAAAATGTCGTATGCAAAAAGTGTTTGGAATTTTATTTTGCATATAAAAGCAATTTTTAATTATTTTTTTTTTAATAAAAACCGAGTCTTACCATATATTGACCGAGACCTCGAACGAGCTTTTATGCGACTCTGCATACAGTTAACGCTCGTATGAAGCTTCTATTTAAGAAATTGACTTGAATTTTTTATACCAAATAGAGCTTTCAACAAAACACGTTTAGTGTGATGAGTCGATCGACCCACCATACATACGCTCATAAGATTTTCAATATAGTTAAGGTCAGTGTGAGCTTATTTATACATATTTGAATTTCAAAATTTTGTGACAGTATAGAATTCTTAAGCATCCTGTGTATGTTTGTTAGCAAAATCCATTTTGTCAATTTTTTGCAAAATGGCGACAAGTATTAAAATTCAATCACTTATTACTCAGTAGTGTTCAATTTTGTCAAAAAGGTCTCTATACATGAAATGTTGAGAAGCCTAAAGCTCATCTAAGTAAAATATAAAAAATATATATTTTTGCTTGAAAACAAGCGATGTATCAGTTCGATCGTACCCCCATACTAGCCATTTTGAGACTTTCGGAAGAGTTAACGCTCTTAACTGCTTGGTTTCGAAGATTAAAATTTTAATTTTTAATATCGCATAGAACTAACGTGCAGCCCCTATACGTTATGTTTAAAAAAAATATATAAAATTTTTTTTCAAAATGGCGGCTATCGTAAAAATTCAAAGTGTCATAACTTTGCTAAATCAAATCCTACTGAAAAATGTCGTATGCAAAAAGTGTTTGGAATTTTATTTTGCATATAAAAGCAATTTTTAATTATTTTTTTTTTAATAAAAACCGAGTCTTACCATATATTGACCGAGACCTCGAACGAGCTTTTATGCGACTCTGCATACAGTTAACGCTCGTATGAAGCTTCTATTTAAGAAATTGACTTGAATTTTTTATACCAAATAGAGTTTTCAACTATACTTACGATACTATACAAAAAAATTAAAAATTAAAAAATAAAAGTATTTTTTTTTCAAAACACGTTTAGTGTGATGAGTCGATCGACCCACCATACATACGCTCATAAGATTTTCAATATAGTTAAGGTCAGTGTGAGCTTATTTATACATATTTGAATTTCAAAATTTTGTGACAGTATAGAATTCTTAAGCATCCTGTGTATGTTTGTTAGCAAAATCCATTTTGTCAATTTTTTGCAAAATGGCGACAAGTATTAAAATTCAATCACTTATTACTCAGTAGTGTTCAATTTTGTCAAAAAGGTCTCTATACATGAAATGTTGAGAAGCCTAAAGCTCATCTAAGTAAAATATAAAAAATATATATTTTTGCTTGAAAACAAGCGATGTATCAGTTCGATCGTACCCCCATACTAGCCATTTTGAGACTTTCGGAAGAGTTAACGCTCTTAACTGCTTGGTTTCGAAGATTAAAATTTTAATTTTTAATATCGCATAGAACTAACGTGCAGCCCCTATACGTTATGTTTAAAAAAAATATATAAAATTTTTTTTCAAAATGGCGGCTATCGTAAAAATTCAAAGTGTCATAACTTTGCTAAATCAAATCCTACTGAAAAATGTCGTATGCAAAAAGTGTTTGGAATTTTATTTTGCATATAAAAGCAATTTTTAATTATTTTTTTTTTTAATAAAAACCGAGTCTTACCATATATTGACCGAGACCTCGAACGAGCTTTTATGCGACTCTGCATACAGTTAACGCTCGTATGAAGCTTCTATTTAAGAAATTGACTTGAATTTTTTATACCAAATAGAGCTTTCAACTATACTTACGATACTATACAAAAAAATTAAAAATTAAAAAATAAAAGTATTTTTTTTTCAAAACACGTTTAGTGTGATGAGTCGATCGACCCACCATACATACGCTCATAAGATTTTCAATATAGTTAAGGTCAGTGTGAGCTTATTTATACATATTTGAATTTCAAAATTTTGTGACAGTATAGAATTCTTAAGCATCCTGTGTATGTTTGTTAGCAAAATTCATTTTGTCAATTTTTTGCAAAATGGTGACAAGTATTAAAATTCAATCACTTATTACTCAGTAGTGTTCAATTTTGTCAAAAAGGTCTCTATACATGAAATGTTGAGAAGCCTAAAGCTCATCTAAGTAAAATATTAAAAATATATATTTTTGCTTGAAAACAAGCGATGTATCAGTTCGATCGTACCCCCATACTAGCCATTTTGAGACTTTCGGAAGAGTTAACGCTATCAACTGCTTGGTTTCGAAGATTAAAATTTTAATTTTTAATATCGCATAGAACTAACGTGCAGCCCCTATACGTTATGTTTAAAAAAAATATATAAAATTTTTTTTCAAAATGGCGGCTATCGTAAAAATTCAAAGTGTCATAACTTTGCTAAATCAAATCCTACTGAAAAATGTCGTATGCAAAAAGTGTTTGGAATTTTATTTTGCATATAAAAGCAGTTTTTAATTATTTTTTTTTTAATAAAAACCGAGTCTTACCATATATTGACCGAGACCTCGAACGAGCTTTTATGCGACTCTGCATACAGTTAACGCTCGTATGAAGCTTCTATTTAAGAAATTGACTAGAATTTTTTATACCAAATAGAGCTTTCAACTATACTTACGATACTGTACAAAAAAATTAAAAATTAAAAAATAAAAGTATTTTTTTTTCAAAACACGTTTAGTGTGATGAGTCGATCGACCCACCATACATACGCTCATAAGATTTTCAATATAGTTAAGGTCAGTGTGAGCTTATATATACATATTTGAATTTCAAAATTTTGTGACAGTATAGAATTCTTAAGCATCCTGTGTATGTTTGTTAGCAAAATCCATTTTGTCAATTTTTTGCAAAATGGCGACAAGTATTAAAATTCAATCACTTATTACTCAGTAGTGTTCAATTTTGTCAAAAAGGTCTCTATACATGAAATGTTGAGAAGCCTAAAGCTCATCTAAGTAAAATATAAAAAATATATATTTTTGCTTGAAAACAAGCGATGTATCAGTTCGATCGTACCCCCATACTAGCCATTTTGAGACTTTCGGAAGAGTTAACGCTCTTAACTGCTTGGTTTCGAAGATTAAAATTTTAATTTTTAATATCGCATAGAACTAACGTGCAGCCCCTATACGTTATGTTTAAAAAAAATATATAAAATTTTTTTTCAAAATGGCGGCTATCGTAAAAATTCAAAGTGTCATAACTTTGCTAAATCAAATCCTACTGAAAAATGTCGTATGCAAAAAGTGTTTGGAATTTTATTTTGCATATAAAAGCAATTTTTAATTATTTTTTTTTTAATAAAAACCGAGTCTTACCATATATTGACCGAGACCTCGAACGAGCTTTTATGCGACTCTGCATACAGTTAACGCTCGTATGAAGCTTCTATTTAAGAAATTGACTTGAATTTTTTATACCAAATAGAGCTTTCAACTATACTTACGATACTATACAAAAAAATTAAAAATTAAAAAATAAAAGTATTTTTTTTTCAAAACACGTTTAGTGTGATGAGTCGATCGACCCACCATACATACGCTCATAAGATTTTCAATATAGTTAAGGTCAGTGTGAGCTTATTTATACATATTTGAATTTCAAAATTTTGTGACAGTATAGAATTCTTAAGCATCCTGTGTATGTTTGTTAGCAAAATCCATTTTGTCAATTTTTTGCAAAATGGCGACAAGTATTAAAATTCAATCACTTATTACTCAGTAGTGTTCAATTTTGTCAAAAAGGTCTCTATACATGAAATGTTGAGAAGCCTAAAGCTCATCTAAGTAAAATATAAAAAATATATATTTTTGCTTGAAAACAAGCGATGTATCAGTTCGATCGTACCCCCATACTAGCCATTTTGAGACTTTCGGAAGAGTTAACGCTCTTAACTGCTTGGTTTCGAAGATTAAAATTTTAATTTTTAATATCGCATAGAACTAACGTGCAGCCCCTATACGTTATGTTTAAAAAAAATATATAAAATTTTTTTTCAAAATGGCGGCTATCGTAAAAATTCAAAGTGTCATAACTTTGCTAAATCAAATCCTACTGAAAAATGTCGTATGCAAAAAGTGTTTGGAATTTTATTTTGCATATAAAAGCAATTCTTAATTATTTTTTTTTTAATAAAAACCGAGTCTTACCATATATTGACCGAGACCTCGAACGAGCTTTTATGCGACTCTGCATACAGTTAACGCTCGTATGAAGCTTCTATTTAAGAAATTGACTTGAATTTTTTATACCAAATAGAGCTTTCAACTATACTTACGATACTATACAAAAAAATTAAAGATTAAAAAATAAAAGTATTTTTTTTTCAAAACACGTTTAGTGTGATGAGTCGATCGACCCACCATACATACGCTCATAAGATTTTCAATATAGTTAAGGTCAGTGTGAGCTTATTTATACATATTTGAATTTCAAAATTTTGTGACAGTATAGAATTCTTAAGCATCCTGTGTATGTTTGTTAGCAAAATCCATTTTGTCAATTTTTTGCAAAATGGCGACAAGTATTAAAATTCAATCACTTATTACTCAGTAGTGTTCAATTTTGTCAAAAAGGTCTCTATACATGAAATGTTGAGAAGCCTAAAGCTCATCTAAGTAAAATATAAAAAATATATATTTTTGCTTGAAAACAAGCGATGTATCAGTTCGATCGTACCCCCATACTAGCCATTTTGAGACTTTCGGAAGAGTTAACGCTCTTAACTGCTTGGTTTCGAAGATTAAAATTTTAATTTTTAATATCGCATAGAACTAACGTGCAGCCCCTATACGTTATGTTTAAAAAAAATATATAAAATTTTTTTTCAAAATGGCGGCTATCGTAAAAATTCAAAGTGTCATAACTTTGCTAAATCAAATCCTACTGAAAAATGTCGTATGCAAAAAGTGTTTGGAATTTTATTTTGCATATAAAAGCAATTTTTAATTATTTTTTTTTTAATAAAAACCGAGTCTTACCATATATTGACCGAGACCTCGAACGAGCTTTTATGCGACTCTGCATACAGTTAACGCTCGTATGAAGCTTCTATTTAAGAAATTGACTTGAATTTTTTATACCAAATAGAGCTTTCAACAAAACACGTTTAGTGTGATGAGTCGATCGACCCACCATACATACGCTCATAAGATTTTCAATATAGTTAAGGTCAGTGTGAGCTTATTTATACATATTTGAATTTCAAAATTTTGTGACAGTATAGAATTCTTAAGCATCCTGTGTATGTTTGTTAGCAAAATCCATTTTGTCAATTTTTTGCAAAATGGCGACAAGTATTAAAATTCAATCACTTATTACTCAGTAGTGTTCAATTTTGTCAAAAAGGTCTCTATACATGAAATGTTGAGAAGCCTAAAGCTCATCTAAGTAAAATATAAAAAATATATATTTTTGCTTGAAAACAAGCGATGTATCAGTTCGATCGTACCCCCATACTAGCCATTTTGAGACTTTCGGAAGAGTTAACGCTCTTAACTGCTTGGTTTCGAAGATTAAAATTTTAATTTTTAATATCGCATAGAACTAACGTGCAGCCCCTATACGTTATGTTTAAAAAAAATATATAAAATTTTTTTTCAAAATGGCGGCTATCGTAAAAATTCAAAGTGTCATAACTTTGCTAAATCAAATCCTACTGAAAAATGTCGTATGCAAAAAGTGTTTGGAATTTTATTTTGCATATAAAAGCAATTTTTAATTATTTTTTTTTTAATAAAAACCGAGTCTTACCATATATTGACCGAGACCTCGAACGAGCTTTTATGCGACTCTGCATACAGTTAACGCTCGTATGAAGCTTCTATTTAAGAAATTGACTTGAATTTTTTATACCAAATAGAGTTTTCAACTATACTTACGATACTATACAAAAAAATTAAAAATTAAAAAATAAAAGTATTTTTTTTTCAAAACACGTTTAGTGTGATGAGTCGATCGACCCACCATACATACGCTCATAAGATTTTCAATATAGTTAAGGTCAGTGTGAGCTTATTTATACATATTTGAATTTCAAAATTTTGTGACAGTATAGAATTCTTAAGCATCCTGTGTATGTTTGTTAGCAAAATCCATTTTGTCAATTTTTTGCAAAATGGCGACAAGTATTAAAATTCAATCACTTATTACTCAGTAGTGTTCAATTTTGTCAAAAAGGTCTCTATACATGAAATGTTGAGAAGCCTAAAGCTCATCTAAGTAAAATATAAAAAATATATATTTTTGCTTGAAAACAAGCGATGTATCAGTTCGATCGTACCCCCATACTAGCCATTTTGAGACTTTCGGAAGAGTTAACGCTCTTAACTGCTTGGTTTCGAAGATTAAAATTTTAATTTTTAATATCGCATAGAACTAACGTGCAGCCCCTATACGTTATGTTTAAAAAAAATATATAAAATTTTTTTTCAAAATGGCGGCTATCGTAAAAATTCAAAGTGTCATAACTTTGCTAAATCAAATCCTACTGAAAAATGTCGTATGCAAAAAGTGTTTGGAATTTTATTTTGCATATAAAAGCAATTTTTAATTATTTTTTTTTTTTAATAAAAACCGAGTCTTACCATATATTGACCGAGACCTCGAACGAGCTTTTATGCGACTCTGCATACAGTTAACGCTCGTATGAAGCTTCTATTTAAGAAATTGACTTGAATTTTTTATACCAAATAGAGCTTTCAACTATACTTACGATACTATACAAAAAAATTAAAAATTAAAAAATAAAAGTATTTTTTTTTCAAAACACGTTTAGTGTGATGAGTCGATCGACCCACCATACATACGCTCATAAGATTTTCAATATAGTTAAGGTCAGTGTGAGCTTATTTATACATATTTGAATTTCAAAATTTTGTGACAGTATAGAATTCTTAAGCATCCTGTGTATGTTTGTTAGCAAAATTCATTTTGTCAATTTTTTGCAAAATGGTGACAAGTATTAAAATTCAATCACTTATTACTCAGTAGTGTTCAATTTTGTCAAAAAGGTCTCTATACATGAAATGTTGAGAAGCCTAAAGCTCATCTAAGTAAAATATTAAAAATATATATTTTTGCTTGAAAACAAGCGATGTATCAGTTCGATCGTACCCCCATACTAGCCATTTTGAGACTTTCGGAAGAGTTAACGCTATCAACTGCTTGGTTTCGAAGATTAAAATTTTAATTTTTAATATCGCATAGAACTAACGTGCAGCCCCTATACGTTATGTTTAAAAAAAATATATAAAATTTTTTTTCAAAATGGCGGCTATCGTAAAAATTCAAAGTGTCATAACTTTGCTAAATCAAATCCTACTGAAAAATGTCGTATGCAAAAAGTGTTTGGAATTTTATTTTGCATATAAAAGCAATTTTTAATTATTTTTTTTTTAATAAAAACCGAGTCTTACCATATATTGACCGAGACCTCGAACGAGCTTTTATGCGACTCTGCATACAGTTAACGCTCGTATGAAGCTTCTATTTAAGAAATTGACTTGAATTTTTTATACCAAATAGAGCTTTCAACTATACTTACGATACTATACAAAAAAATTAAAAATTAAAAAATAAAAGTATTTTTTTTTCAAAACACGTTTAGTGTGATGAGTCGATCGACCCACCATACATACGCTCATAAGATTTTTAATATAGTTAAGGTCAGTGTGAGCTTATTTATACATATTTGAATTTCAAAATTTTGTGACAGTATAGAATTCTTAAGCATCCTGTGTATGTTTGTTAGCAAAATCCATTTTGTCAATTTTTTGCAAAATGGCGACAAGTATTAAAATTCAATCACTTATTACTCAGTAGTGTTCAATTTTGTCAAAAAGGTCTCTATACATGAAATGTTGAGAAGCCTAAAGCTCATCTAAGTAAAATATAAAAAATATATATTTTTGCTTGAAAACAAGCGATGTATCAGTTCGATCGTACCCCCATACTAGCCATTTTGAGACTTTCGGAAGAGTTAACGCTCTTAACTGCTTGGTTTCGAAGATTAAAATTTTAATTTTTAATATCGCATAGAACTAACGTGCAGCCCCTATACGTTATGTTTAAAAAAAATATATAAAATTTTTTTTCAAAATGGCGGCTATCGTAAAAATTCAAAGTGTCATAACTTTGCTAAATCAAATCCTACTGAAAAATGTCGTATGCAAAAAGTGTTTGGAATTTTATTTTGCATATAAAAGCAATTTTTAATTATTTTTTTTTTAATAAAAACCGAGTCTTACCATATATTGACCGAGACCTCGAACGAGCTTTTATGCGACTCTGCATACAGTTAACGCTCGTATGAAGCTTCTATTTAAGAAATTGATTTAAATTTTTTATACCAAATAGAGCTTTCAACTATACTTACGATACTATACAAAAAAATTTAAAATTAAAAAATAAAAGTATTTTTTTTTCAAAACACGTTTAGTGTGATGAGTCGATCGACCCACCATACATACGCTCATAAGATTTTCAATATAGTTAAGGTCAGTGTGAGCTTATTTATACATATTTGAATTTCAAAATTTTGTGACAGTATAGAATTCTTAAGCATCCTGTGTATGTTTGTTAGCAAAATCCATTTTGTCAATTTTTTGCAAAATGGCGACAAGTTTTAAAATTCAATCACTTATTACTCAGTAGTGTTCAATTTTGTCAAAAAGGTCTCTATACATGAAATGTTGAGAAGCCTAAAGCTCATCTAAGTAAAATATAAAAAATATATATTTTTGCTTGAAAACAAGCGATGTATCAGTTCGATCGTACCCCCATACTAGCCATTTTGAGACTTTCGGAAGAGTTAACGCTCTTAACTGCTTGGTTTCGAAGATTTAAATTTTAATTTTTAATATCGCATAGAACTAACGTGCAGCCCCTATACGTTATGTTTAAAAAAAATATATAAAATTTTTTTTCAAAATGGCGGCTATCGTAAAAATTCAAAGTGTCATAACTTTGCTAAATCAAATCCTACTGAAAAATGTCGTATCCAAAAAGTGTTTGGAATTTTATTTTGCATATAAAAGCAATTTTTAATTATTTTTTTTTTAATAAAAACCGAGTCTTACCATATATTGACCGAGACCTCGAACGAGCTTTTATGCGACTCTGCATACAGTTAACGCTCGTATGAAGCTTCTATTTAAGAAATTGACTTGAATTTTTTATACCAAATAGAGCTTTCAACTATACTTACGATACTATACAAAAAAATTAAAAATTAAAAAATAAAAGTATTTTTTTTTCAAAACACGTTTAGTGTGATGAGTCGATCGACCCACCATACATACGCTCATAAGATTTTCAATATAGTTAAGGTCAGTGTGAGCTTATTTATACATATTTGAATTTCAATATTTTGTGACAGTATAGAATTCTTAAGCATCCTGTGTATGTTTGTTAGCAAAATCCATTTTGTCAATTTTTTGCAAAATGGCGACAAGTATTAAAATTCAATCACTTATTACTCAGTAGTGTTCAATTTTGTCAAAAAGGTCTCTATACATGAAATGTTGAGAAGCCTAAAGCTCATCTAAGTAAAATATAAAAAAATATATATTTTTGCTTGAAAACAAGCGATGTATCAGTTCGATCGTACCCCCATACTAGCCATTTTGAGACTTTCGGAAGAGTTAACACTCTTAACTGCTTGGTTTCGAAGATTAAAATTTTAATTTTTAATATCGCATAGAACTAACGTGCAGCCCCTATACGTTATGTTTAAAAAAAATATATAAAATTTTTTTTCAAAATGGCGGCTATCGTAAAAATTGAAAGTGTCATAACTTTGCTAAATCAAATCCTACTGAAAAATGTCGTATGCAAAAAGTGTTTGGAATTTTATTTTGCATATAAAAGCAATTTTTAATTATTTTTTTTTTAATAAAAACCGAGTCTTACCATATATTGACCGAGACCTCGAACGAGCTTTTATGCGACTCTGCATACAGTTAACGCTCGCATGAAGCTTCTATTTAAGAAATTGACTTGAATTTTTTATACCAAATAGAACTTTCAACTATACTTACGATACTATACAAAAAAATTTAAAATTAAAAAATAAAAGTATTTTTTTTTCAAAACACGTTTAGTGTGATGAGTCGATCGACCCACCATACATACGCTCATAAGATTTTCAATATAGTTAAGGTCAGTGTGAGCTTATATATACATATTTGAATTTCAAAATTTTGTGACAGTATAGAATTCTTAAGCATCCTGTGTATGTTTGTTAGCAAAATCCATTTTGTCAATTTTTTGCAAAATCACGACAAGTATTAAAATTCAATCACTTATTACTCAGTAGTGTTCAATTTTGTCAAAAAGGTCTCTATACATGAAATGTTGAGAAGCCTAAAGCTCATCTAAGTAAAATATAAAAAATATATATTTTTGCTTGAAAACAAGCGATGTATCAGTTCGATCGTACCCCCATACTAGCCATTTTGAGACTTTCGGAAGAGTTAACGCTCTTAACTGCTTGGTTTCGAAGATTAAAATTTTAATTTTTAATATCGCATAGAACTAACGTGCAGCCCCTATACGTTATGTTTAAAAAAAATATATAAAATTTTTTTTCAAAATGGCGGCTATCGTAAAAATTCAAAGTGTCATAACTTTGCTAAATCAAATCCTACTGAAAAATGTCGTATGCAAAAAGTGTTTGGAATTATATTTTGCATATAAAAGCAATTTTTAATTATTTTTTTTTTAATAAAAACCGAGTCTTACCATATATTGACCGAGACCTCGAACGAGCTTTTATGCGACTCTGCATACAGTTAACGCTCGTATGAAGCTTTTATTTAAGAAATTGACTTGAATTTTTTATACCAAATAGAGCTTTCAACTATACTTACGATACTATACAAAAAAATTAAAAATTAAAAAATAAAAGTATTTTTTTTTCAAAACACGTTTAGTGTGATGAGTCGATCGACCCACCATACATACGCTCATAAGATTTTCAATATAGTTAAGGTCAGTGTGAGCTTATTTATACATATTTGAATTTCAAAATTTTGTGACAGTATAGAATTCTTAAGCATCCTGTGTATGTTTGTTAGCAAAATCCATTTTGTCAATTTTTTGCAAAATGGCGACAAGTATTAAAATTCAATCACTTATTACTCAGTAGTGTTCAATTTTGTCAAAAAGGTCTCTATACATGAAATGTTGAGAAGCCTAAAGCTCATCTAAGTAAAATATAAAAAATATATATTTTTGCTTGAAAACAAGCGATGTATCAGTTCGATCGTACCCCCATACTAGCCATTTTGAGACTTTCGAAAGAGTTAACGCTCTTAACTGCTTGGTTTCGAAGATTAAAATTTTAATTTTTATTATCGCATAGAACTAACGTGCAGCCCCTATACGTTATGTTTAAAAAAAATATATAAAATTTTTTTTCAAAATGGCGGCTATCGTAAAAATTCAAAGTGTCATAACTTTGCTAAATCAAATCCTACTGAAAAATGTCGTATGCAAAAAGTGTTTGGAATTTTATTTTGCATATAAAAGCAATTTTTAATTATTTTTTTTTTAATAAAAACCGAGTCTTACCATATATTGACCGAGACCTCGAACGAGCTTTTATGCGACTCTGCATACAGTTAACGCTCGTATGAAGCTTCTATTTAAGAAATTGACTTGAATTTTTTATACCAAATAGAGCTTTCAACTATACTTACGATACTATACAAAAAAATTAAAAATTAAAAAATAAAAGTATTTTTTTTTCAAAACACGTTTAGTGTGATGAGTCGATCGACCCACCATACATACGCTCATAAGATTTTCAATATAGTTAAGGTCAGTGTGAGCTTATTTATACATATTTGAATTTCAAAATTTTGTGACAGTATAGAATTCTTAAGCATCCTGTGTATGTTTGTTAGCAAAATCCATTTTGTCAATTTTTTGCAAAATGGCGACAAGTATTAAAATTCAATCACTTATTACTCAGTAGTGTTCAATTTTGTCAAAAAGGTCTCTATACATGAAATGTTGAGAAGCCTAAAGCTCATCTAAGTAAAATATAAAAAATATATATTTTTGCTTGAAAACAAGCGATGTATCAGTTCGATCGTACCCCCATACTAGCCATTTTGAGACTTTCGGAAGAGTTAACGCTCTTAACTGCTTGGTTTCGAAGATTAAAATTTTAATTTTTAATATCGCATAGAACTAACGTGCAGCCCCTATACGTTATGTTTAAAAAAAATATATAAAATTTTTTTTCAAAATGGCGGCTATCGTAAAAATTCAAAGTGTCATAACTTTGCTAAATCAAATCCTACTGAAAAATGTCGTATGCAAAAAGTGTTTGGAATTTTATTTTGCATATAAAAGCAATTTTTAATTATTTTTTTTTTAATAAAAACCGAGTCTTACCATATATTGACCGAGACCTCGAACGAGCTTTTATGCGACTCTGCATACAGTTAACGCTCGTATGAAGCTTCTATTTAAGAAATTGACTTGAATTTTTTATACCAAATAGAGCTTTCAACTATACTTACGATACTATACAAAAAAATTAAAAATTAAAAAATAAAAGTATTTTTTTTTCAAAACACGTTTAGTGTGATGAGTCGATCGACCCACCATACATACGCTCATAAGATTTTCAATATAGTTAAGGTCAGTGTGAGCTTATTTATACATATTTGAATTTCAAAATTTTGTGACAGTATAGAATTCTTAAGCATCCTGTGTATGTTTGTTAGCAAAATCCATTTTGTCAATTTTTTGCAAAATGGCGACAAGTATTAAAATTCAATCACTTATTACTCAGTAGTGTTCAATTTTGTCAAAAAGGTCTCTATACATGAAATGTTGAGAAGCCTAAAGCTCATCTAAGTAAAATATAAAAAATATATATTTTTGCTTGAAAACAAGCGATGTATCAGTTCGATCGTACCCCCATACTAGCCATTTTGAGACTTTCGGAAGAGTTAACGCTCTTAACTGCTTGGTTTCTAAGATTAAAATTTTAATTTTTAATATCGCATAGAACTAACGTGCAGCCCCTATACGTTATGTTTAAAAAAAATATATAAAATTTTTTTTCAAAATGGCGGCTATCGTAAAAATTCAAAGTGTCATAACTTTGCTAAATCAAATCCTACTGAAAAATGTCGTATGCAAAAAGTGTTTGGAATTTTATTTTGCATATAAAAGCAATTTTTAATTATTTTTTTTTTAATAAAAACCGAGTCTTACCATATATTGACCGAGACCTCGAACGAGCTTTTATGCGACTCTGCATACAGTTAACGCTCGTATGAAGCTTCTATTTAAGAAATTGACTTGAATTTTTTATACCAAATAGAGCTTTCAACTATACTTACGATACTATACAAAAAAATTAAAAATTAAAAAATAAAAGTATTTTTTTTTCAAAACACGTTTAGTGTGATGAGTCGATCGACCCACCATACATACGCTCATAAGATTTTCAATATAGTTAAGGTCAGTGTGAGCTTATTTATACATATTTGAATTTCAAAATTTTGTGACAGTATAGAATTCTTAAGCATCCTGTATATGTTTGTTAGCAAAATCCATTTTGTCAATTTTTTGCAAAATGGCGACAAGTATTAAAATTCAATCACTTATTACTCAGTAGTGTTCAATTTTGTCAAAAAGGTCTCTATACATGAAATGTTGAGAAGCCTAAAGCTCATCTAAGTAAAATATAAAAAATATATATTTTTGCTTGAAAACAAGCGATGTATCAGTTCGATCGTACCCCCATACTAGCCATTTTGAGACTTTCGGAAGAGTTAACGCTCTTAACTGCTTGGTTTCGAAGATTAAAATTTTAATTTTTAATATCGCATAGAACTAACGTGCAGCCCCTATACGTTATGTTTAAAAAAAATATATAAAATTTTTTTTCAAAATGGCGGCTATCGTAAAAATTCAAAGTGTCATAACTTTGCTAAATCAAATCCTACTGAAAAATGTCGTATGCAAAAAGTGTTTGGAATTTTATTTTGCATATAAAAGCAATTTTTAATTATTTTTTTTTTAATAAAAACCGAGTCTTACCATATATTGACCGAGACCTCGAACGAGCTTTTATGCGACTCTGCATACAGTTAACGCTCGTATGAAGCTTCTATTTAAGAAATTGACTTGAATTTTTTATACCAAATAGAGCTTTCAACTATACTTACGATACTATACAAAAAAATTAAAAATTAAAAAATAAAAGTATTTTTTTTTCAAAACACGTTTAGTGTGATGAGTCGATCGACCCACCATACATACGCTCATAAGATTTTCAATATAGTTAAGGTCAGTGTGAGCTTATTTATACATATTTGAATTTCAAAATTTTGTGACAGTATAGAATTCTTAAGCATCCTGTGTATGTTTGTTAGCAAAATCCATTTTGTCAATTTTTTGCAAAATGGCGACAAGTATTAAAATTCAATCACTTATTACTCAGTAGTGTTCAATTTTGTCAAAAAGGTCTCTATACATGAAATGTTGAGAAGCCTAAAGCTCATCTAAGTAAAATATAAAAAATATATATTTTTGCTTGAAAACAAGCGATGTATCAGTTCGATCGTACCCCCATACTAGCCATTTTGAGACTTTCGGAAGAGTTAACGCTCTTAACTGCTTGGTTTCGAAGATTAAAATTTTAATTTTTAATATCGCATAGAACTAACGTGCAGCCCCTATACGTTATGTTTAAAAAAAATATATAAAATTTTTTTTCAAAATGGCGGCTATCGTAAAAATTCAAAGTGTCATAACTTTGCTAAATCAAATCCTACTGAAAAATGTCGTATGCAAAAAGTGTTTGGAATTTTATTTTGCATATAAAAGCAATTTTTAATTATTTTTTTTTTAATAAAAACCGAGTCTTACCATATATTGACCGAGACCTCGAACGAGCTTTTATGCGACTCTGCATACAGTTAACGCTCGTATGAAGCTTCTATTTAAGAAATTGACTTGAATTTTTTATACCAAATAGAGCTTTCAACTATACTTACGATACTATACAAAAAAATTAAAAATTAAAAAATAAAAGTATTTTTTTTTCAAAACACGTTTAGTGTGATGAGTCGATCGACCCACCATACATACGCTCATAAGATTTTCAATATAGTTAAGGTCAGTGTGAGCTTATTTATACATATTTGAATTTCAAAATTTTGTGACAGTATAGAATTCTTAAGCATCCTGTGTATGTTTGTTAGCAAAATCCATTTTGTCAATTTTTTGCAAAATGGCGACAAGTATTAAAATTCAATCACTTATTACTCAGTAGTGTTCAATTTTGTCAAAAAGGTCTCTATACATGAAATGTTGAGAAGCCTAAAGCTCATCTAAGTAAAATATAAAAAATATATATTTTTGCTTGAAAACAAGCGATGTATCAGTTCGATCGTACCCCCATACTAGCCATTTTGAGACTTTCGGAAGAGTTAACGCTCTTAACTGCTTGGTTTCTAAGATTAAAATTTTAATTTTTAATATCGCATAGAACTAACGTGCAGCCCCTATACGTTATGTTTAAAAAAAATATATAAAATTTTTTTTCAAAATGGCGGCTATCGTAAAAATTCAAAGTGTCATAACTTTGCTAAATCAAATCCTACTGAAAAATGTCGTATGCAAAAAGTGTTTGGAATTTTATTTTGCATATAAAAGCAATTTTTAATTATTTTTTTTTTAATAAAAACCGAGTCTTACCATATATTGACCGAGACCTCGAACGAGCTTTTATGCGACTCTGCATACAGTTAACGCTCGTATGAAGCTTCTATTTAAGAAATTGACTTGAATTTTTTATACCAAATAGAGCTTTCAACTATACTTACGATACTATACAAAAAAATTAAAAATTAAAAAATAAAAGTATTTTTTTTTCAAAACACGTTTAGTGTGATGAGTCGATCGACCCACCATACATACGCTCATAAGATTTTCAATATAGTTAAGGTCAGTGTGAGCTTATTTATACATATTTGAATTTCAAAATTTTGTGACAGTATAGAATTCTTAAGCATCCTGTGTATGTTTGTTAGCAAAATCCATTTTGTCAATTTTTTGCAAAATGGCGACAAGTATTAAAATTCAATCACTTATTACTCAGTAGTGTTCAATTTTGTCAAAAAGGTCTCTATACATGAAATGTTGAGAAGCCTAAAGCTCATCTAAGTAAAATATAAAAAATATATATTTTTGCTTGAAAACAAGCGATGTATCAGTTCGATCGTACCCCCATACTAGCCATTTTGAGACTTTCGGAAGAGTTAACGCTCTTAACTGCTTGGTTTCGAAGATTAAAATTTTAATTTTTAATATCGCATAGAACTAACGTGCAGCCCCTATACGTTATGTTTAAAAAAAATATATAAAATTTTTTTTCAAAATGGCGGCTATCGTAAAAATTCAAAGTGTCATAACTTTGCTAAATCAAATCCTACTGAAAAATGTCGTATGCAAAAAGTGTTTGGAATTTTATTTTGCATATAAAAGCAATTTTTAATTATTTTTTTTTTAATAAAAACCGAGTCTTACCATATATTGACCGAGACCTCGAACGAGCTTTTATGCGACTCTGCATACAGTTAACGCTCGTATGAAGCTTCTATTTAAGAAATTGACTTGAATTTTTAATACTAAATAGAGCTTTCAACTATACTTACGATACTATACAAAAAAATTAAAAATTAAAAAATAAAAGTATTTTTTTTTCAAAACACGTTTAGTGTGATGAGTCGATCGACCCACCATACATACGCTCATAAGATTTTCAATATAGTTAAGGTCAGTGTGAGCTTATTTATACATATTTGAATTTCAAAATTTTGTGACAGTATAGAATTCTTAAGCATCCTGTGTATGTTTGTTAGCAAAATCCATTTTGTCAATTTTTTGCAAAATGGCGACAAGTATTAAAATTCAATCACTTATTACTCAGTAGTGTTCAATTTTGTCAAAAAGGTCTCTATACATGAAATGTTGAGAAGCCTAAAGCTCATCTAAGTAAAATATAAAAAATATATATTTTTGCTTGAAAACAAGCGATGTATCAGTTCGATCGTACCCCCATACTAGCCATTTTGAGACTTTCGGAAGAGTTAACGCTCTTAACTGCTTGGTTTCGAAGATTAAAATTTTAATTTTTAATATCGCATAGAACTAACGTGCAGCCCCTATACGTTATGTTTAAAAAAATATATAAAAAATTTTTTCAAAATGGCGGCTATCGTAAAAATTCAAAGTGTCATAACTTTGCTAAATCAAATCCTACTGAAAAATGTCGTATGCAAAAAGTGTTTGGAATTTTATTTTGCATATAAAAGCAATTTTTAATTATTTTTTTTTTTAATAAAAACCGAGTCTTACCATATATTGACCGAGACCTCGAACGAGCTTTTATGCGACTCTGCATACAGTTAACGCTCGTATGAAGCTTCTATTTAAGAAATTGACTTGAATTTTTTATACCAAATAGAGCTTTTAACTATACTTACGATACTATACAAAAAAATTAAAAATTAAAAAATAAAAGTATTTTTTTTTCAAAACACGTTTAGTGTGATGAGTCGATCGACCCACCATACATACGCTCATAAGATTTTCAATATAGTTAAGGTCAGTGTGAGCTTATTTATACATATTTGAATTTCAAAATTTTGTGACAGTATAGAATTCTTAAGCATCCTGTGTATGTTTGTTAGCAAAATCCATTTTGTCAATTTTTTGCAAAATGGCGACAAGTATTAAAATTCAATCACTTATTACTCAGTAGTGTTCAATTTTGTCAAAAAGGTCTCTATACATGAAATGTTGAGAAGCCTAAAGCTCATCTAAGTAAAATATTAAAAATATATATTTTTGCTTGAAAACAAGCGATGTATCAGTTCGATCGTACCCCCATACTAGCCATTTTGAGACTTTCGGAAGAGTTAACGCTCTTTACTGCTTGGTTTCGAAGATTAAAATTTTAATTTTTAATATCGCATAGAACTAACGTGCAGCCCCTATACGTTATGTTTAAAAAAAATATATAAAATTTTTTTTCAAAATGGCGGCTATCGTAAAAATTCAAAGTGTCATAACTTTGCTAAATCAAATCCTACTGAAAAATGTCGTATGCAAAAAGTGTTTGGAATTTTATTTTGCATATAAAAGCAATTTTTAATTTTTTTTTTTTAATAAAAACCGAGTCTTACCATATATTGACCGAGACCTCGAACGAGCTTTTATGCGACTCTGCATACAGTTAACGCTCGTATGAAGCTTCTATTTAAGAAATTGACTTGAATTTTTTATACCAAATAGAGCTTTCAACTATACTTACGATACTATACAAAAAAATTATAAATTAAAAAATAAAAGTATTTTTTTTTCAAAACACGTTTAGTGTGATGAGTCGATCGACCCACCATACATACGCTCATAAGATTTTCAATATAGTTAAGGTCAGTGTGAGCTTATTTATACATATTTGAATTTCAAAATTTTGTGACAGTATAGAATTCTTAAGCATCCTGTGTATGTTTGTTAGCAAAATCCATTTTGTCAATTTTTTGCAAAATGGCGACAAGTATTAAAATTCAATCACTTATTACTCAGTAGTGTTCAATTTTGTCAAAAAGGTCTCTATACATGAAATGTTGAGAAGCCTAAAGCTCATCTAAGTAAAATATTAAAAATATATATTTTTGCTTGAAAACAAGCGATGTATCAGTTCGATCGTACCCCCATACTAGCCATTTTGAGACTTTCGGAAGAGTTAACGCTCTTTACTGCTTGGTTTCAAAGATTAAAATTTTAATTTTTAATATCGCATAGAACTAACGTGCAGCCCCTATACGTTATGTTTAAAAAAAATATATAAAATTTTTTTTCAAAATGGCGGCTATCGTAAAAATTCAAAGTGTCATAACTTTGCTAAATCAAATCCTACTGAAAAATGTCGTATGCAAAAAGTGTTTGGAATTTTATTTTGCATATAAAAGCAATTTTTAATTTTTTTTTTTTTAATAAAAACCGAGTCTTACCATATATTGACCGAGACCTCGAACGAGCTTTTATGCGACTCTGCATACAGTTAACGCTCGTATGAAGCTTCTATTTAAGAAATTGACTTGAATTTTTTATACCAAATAGAGCTTTCAACTATACTTACGATACTATACAAAAAAATTAAAAAATTAAAAAATAAAAGCATTTTTTTTTCAAAACACGTTTAGTGTGATGAGTCGATCGACCCACCATACATACGCTCATAAGATTTTCAATATAGTTAAGGTCAGTGTGAGCTTATTTATACATATTTGAATTTCAAAATTTTGTGACAGTATAGAATTCTTAAGCATCCTGTGTATGTTTGTTAGCAAAATCCATTTTGTCAATTTTTTGCAAAATGGCGACAAGTATTAAAATTCAATCACTTATTACTCAGTAGTGTTCAATTTTGTCAAAAAGGTCTCTATACATGAAATGTTGAGAAGCCTAAAGCTCATCTAAGTAAAATATAAAAAATATATATTTTTGCTTGAAAACAAGCGATGTATCAGTTCGATCGTACCCCCATACTAGCCATTTTGAGACTTTCGGAAGAGTTAACGCTCTTAACTGCTTGGTTTCGAAGATTAAAATTTTAATTTTTAATATCGCATAGAACTAACGTGCAGCCCCTATACGTTATGTTTAAAAAAAATATATAAAATTTTTTTTCAAAATGGCGGCTATCGTAAAAATTCAAAGTGTCATAACTTTGCTAAATCAAATCCTACTTAAAAATGTCGTATGCAAAAAGTGTTTGGAATTTTATTTTGCATATAAAAGCAATTTTTAATTATTTTTTTTTTAATAAAAACCGAGTCTTACCATATATTGACCGAGACCTCGAACGAGCTTTTATGCGACTCTGCATACAGTTAACGCTCGTATGAAGCTTCTATTTAAGAAATTGACTTGAATTTTTTATACCAAATAGAGCTTTCAACTATACTTACGATACTATACAAAAAAATTAAAAATTAAAAAATAAAAGTATTTTTTTTTCAAAACACGTTTAGTGTGATGAGTCGATCGACCCACCATACATACGCTCATAAGATTTTCAATATAGTTAAGGTCAGTGTGAGCTTATTTATACATATTTGAATTTCAAAATTTTGTGACAGTATAGAATTCTTAAGCATCCTGTGTATGTTTGTTAGCAAAATCCATTTTGTCAATTTTTTGCAAAATGGCGACAAGTATTAAAATTCAATCACTTATTACTCAGTAGTGTTCAATTTTGTCAAAAAGGTCTCTATACATGAAATGTTGAGAAGCCTAAAGCTCATCTAAGTAAAATATAAAAAATATATATTTTTGCTTGAAAACAAGCGATGTATCAGTTCGATCGTACCCCCATACTAGCCATTTTGAGACTTTCGGAAGAGTTAACGCTCTTAACTGCTTGGTTTCGAAGATTAAAATTTTAATTTTTAATATCGCATAGAACTAACGTGCAGCCCCTATACGTTATGTTTAAAAAAAATATATAAAATTTTTTTTCAAAATGGCGGCTATCGTAAAAATTCAAAGTGTCATAACTTTGCTAAATCAAATCCTACTGAAAAATGTCGTATGCAAAAAGTGTTTGGAATTTTATTTTGCATATAAAAGCAATTTTTAACTATTTTTTTTTTTAATAAAAACCGAGTCTTACCATATATTGACCGAGACCTCGAACGAGCTTTTATGCGACTCTGCATACAGTTAACGCTCGTATGAAGCTTCTATTTAAGAAATTGACTTGAATTTTTTATACCAAATAGAGCTTTCAACTATACTTACGATACTATACAAAAAAATTAAAAATTAAAAAATAAAAGTATTTTTTTTTCAAAACACGTTTAGTGTGATGAGTCGATCGACCCACCATACATACGCTCATAAGATTTTCAATATAGTTAAGGTCAGTGTGAGCTTATTTATACATATTTGAATTTCAAAATTTTGTGACAGTATAGAATTCTTAAGCATCCTGTGTATGTTTGTTAGCAAAATTCATTTTGTCAATTTTTTGCAAAATGGCGACAAGTATTAAAATTCAATCACTTATTACTCAGTAGTGTTCAATTTTGTCAAAAAGGTCTCTATACATGAAATGTTGAGAAGCCTAAAGCTCATCTAAGTAAAATATTAAAAATATATATTTTTGCTTGAAAACAAGCGATGTATCAGTTCGATCGTACCCCCATACTAGCCATTTTGAGACTTTCGGAAGAGTTAACGCTCTCAACTGCTTGGTTTCAAAGATTAAAATTTTAATTTTTAATATCGCATAGAACTAACGTGCAGCCCCTATACGTTATGTTTAAAAAAAATATATAAAATTTTTTTTCAAAATGGCGGCTATCGTAAAAATTCAAAGTGTCATAACTTTGCTAAATCAAATCCTACTGAAAAATGTCGTATGCAAAAAGTGTTTGGAATTTTATTTTGCATATAAAAGCAATTTTTAATTATTTTTTTTTTAATAAAAACCGAGTCTTACCATATATTGACCGAGACCTCGAACGAGCTTTTATGCGACTCTGCATACAGTTAACGCTCGTATGAAGCTTTTATTTAAGAAATTGACTTGAATTTTTTATACCAAATAGAGCTTTCAACTATACTTACGATACTATACAAAAAAATTAAAAATTAAAAAATAAAAGTATTTTTTTTTCAAAACACGTTTAGTATGATGAGTCGATCGACCCACCATACATACGCTCATAAGATTTTCAATATAGTTAAGGTCAGTGTGAGCTTATTTATACATATTTGAATTTCAAAATTTTGTGACAGTATAGAATTCTTAAGCATCCTGTGTATGTTTGTTAGCAAAATCCATTTTGTCAATTTTTTGCAAAATGGCGACAAGTATTAAAATTCAATCACTTATTACTCAGTAGTGTTCAATTTTGTCAAAAAGGTCTCTATACATGAAATGTTGAGAAGCCTAAAGCTCATCTAAGTAAAATATAAAAAATATATATTTTTGCTTGAAAACAAGCGATGTATCAGTTCGATCGTACCCCCATACTAGCCATTTTGAGACTTTCGGAAGAGTTAACGCTCTTAACTGCTTGGTTTCGAAGATTAAAATTTTAATTTTTAATATCGCATAGAACTAACGTGCAGCCCCTATACGTTATGTTTAAAAAAAATATATAAAATTTTTTTTCAAAATGGCGGCTATCGTAAAAATTCAAAGTGTCATAACTTTGCTAAATCAAATCCTACTGAAAAATGTCGTATGCAAAAAGTGTTTGGAATTTTATTTTGCATATAAAAGCAATTTTTAATTATTTTTTTTTTAATAAAAACCGAGTCTTACCATATATTGACCGAGACCTCGAACGAGCTTTTATGCGACTCTGCATACAGTTAACGCTCGTATGAAGCTTCTATTTAAGAAATTGACTTGAATTTTTTATACCAAATAGAGCTTTCAACTATACTTACGATACTATACAAAAAAATTAAAAATTAAAAATTAAAAGTATTTTTTTTTCAAAACACGTTTAGTGTGATGAGTCGATCGACCCACCATACATACGCTCATAAGATTTTCAATATAGTTAAGGTCAGTGTGAGCTTATTTATACATATTTGAATTTCAAAATTTTGTGACAGTATAGAATTCTTAAGCATCCTGTGTATGTTTGTTAGCAAAATCCATTTTGTCAATTTTTTGCAAAATGGCGACAAGTATTAAAATTCAATCACTTATTACTCAGTAGTGTTCAATTTTGTCAAAAAGGTCTCTATACATGAAATGTTGAGAAGCCTAAAGCTCATCTAAGTAAAATATAAAAAATATATATTTTTGCTTGAAAACAAGCGATGTATCAGTTCGATCGTACCCCCATACTAGCCATTTTGAGACTTTCGGAAGAGTTAACGCTCTTAACTGCTTGGTTTCGAAGATTAAAATTTTAATTTTTAATATCGCATAGAACTAACGTGCAGCCCCTATACGTTATGTTTAAAAAATATATAAAATTTTTTTTCAAAATGGCGGCTATCGTAAAAATTCAAAGTGTCATAACTTTGCTAAATCAAATCCTACTGAAAAATGTCTTATGCAAAAAGTGTTTGGAATTTTATTTTGCATATAAAAGCAATTTTTAATTATTTTTTTTTTAATAAAAACCGAGTCTTACCATATATTGACCGAGACCTCGAACGAGCTTTTATGCGACTCTGCATACAGTTAACGCTCGTATGAAGCTTCTATTTAAGAAATTGACTTGAATTTTTTATACCAAATAGAGCTTTCAACTATACTTACGATACTATACAAAAAAATTAAAAATTAAAAAATAAAAGTATTTTTTTTTCAAAACACGTTTAGTGTGATGAGTCGATCGACCCACCATACATACGCTCATAAGATTTTCAATATAGTTAAGGTCAGTGTGAGCTTATTTATACATATTTGAATTTCAAAATTTTGTGACAGTATAGAATTCTTAAGCATCCTGTGTATGTTTGTTAGCAAAATCCATTTTGTCAATTTTTTGCAAAATGGCGACAAGTATTAAAATTCAATCACTTATTACTCAGTAGTGTTCAATTTTGTCAAAAAGGTCTCTATACATGAAATGTTGAGAAGCCTAAAGCTCATCTAAGTAAAATATAAAAAATATATATTTTTGCTTGAAAACAAGCGATGTATCAGTTCGATCGTACCCCCATACTAGCCATTTTGAGACTTTCGGAAGAGTTAACGCTCTTAACTGCTTGGTTTCGAAGATTAAAATTTTAATTTTTAATATCGCATAGAACTAACGTGCAGCCCCTATACGTTATGTTTAAAAAAATATATAAAATTTTTTTTCAAAATGGCGGCTATCGTAAAAATTCAAAGTGTCATAACTTTGCTAAATCAAATCCTACTGAAAAATGTCGTATGCAAAAAGTGTTTGGAATTTTATTTTGCATATAAAAGCAATTTTTAATTATTTTTTTTTTTAATAAAAACCGAGTCTTACCATATATTGACCGAGACCTCGAACGAGCTTTTATGCGACTCTGCATACAGTTAACGCTCGTATGAAGCTTCTATTTAAGAAATTGACTTGAATTTTTTATACCAAATAGAGCTTTCAACTATACTTACGATACTATACAAAAAAATTAAAAATTAAAAAATAAAAGTATTTTTTTTTCAAAACACGTTTAGTGTGATGAGTCGATCGACCCACCATACATACGCTCATAAGATTTTCAATATAGTTAAGGTCAGTGTGAGCTTATTTATACATATTTGAATTTCAAAATTTTGTGACAGTATAGAATTCTTAAGCATCCTGTGTATGTTTGTTAGCAAAATCCATTTTGTCAATTTTTTGCAAAATGGCGACAAGTATTAAAATTCAATCACTTATTACTCAGTAGTGTTCAATTTTGTCAAAAAGGTCTCTATACATGAAATGTTGAGAAGCCTAAAGCTCATCTAAGTAAAATATAAAAAATATATATTTTTGCTTGAAAACAAGCGATGTATCAGTTCGATCGTACCCCCATACTAGCCATTTTGAGACTTTCGGAAGATTTAACGCTCTTAACTGCTTGGTTTCGAAGATTAAAATTTTAATTTTTAATATCGCATAGAACTAACGTGCAGCCTATACGTTATGTTTAAAAAAAATATATAAAATTTTTTTTCAAAATGGCGGCTATCGTAAAAATTCAAAGTGTCATAACTTTGCTAAATCAAATCCTACTGAAAAATGTCGTATGCAAAAAGTGTTTGGAATTTTATTTTGCATATAAAAGCAATTTTTAATTATTTTTTTTTTAATAAAAACCAAGTCTTACCATATATTGACCGAGACCTCGAACGAGCTTTTATGCGACTCTGCATACAGTTAACGCTCGTATGAAGCTTCTATTTAAGAAATTGACTTGAATTTTTTATACCAAATAGAGCTTTCAACTATACTTACGTTACTATACAAAAAAATTAAAAATTAAAAAATAAAAGTATTTTTTTTTCAAAACACGTTTAGTATGATGAGTCGATCGACCCACCATACATACGCTCATAAGATTTTCAATATAGTTAAGGTCAGTGTGAGCTTATTTATACATATTTGAATTTCAAAATTTTGTGACAGTATAGAATTCTTAAGCATCCTGTGTATGTTTGTTAGCAAAATCCATTTTGTCAATTTTTTGCAAAATGGCGACAAGTATTAAAATTCAATCACTTATTACTCAGTAGTGTTCAATTTTGTCAAAAAGGTCTCTATACATGAAATGTTGAGAAGCCTAAAGCTCATCTAAGTAAAATATAAAAAATATATATTTTTGCTTGAAAACAAGCGATGTATCAGTTCGATCGTACCCCCATACTAGCCATTTTGAGACTTTCGGAAGAGTTAACGCTCTTAACTGCTTGGTTTCGAAGATTAAAATTTTAATTTTTAATATCGCATAGAACTAACGTGCAGCCCCTATACGTTATGTTTAAAAAAATATATAAAAATTTTTTTTTTAAAAATGGCGGCTATCGTAAAAATTCAAAGTGTCATAACTTTGCTAAATCAAATCCTACTGAAAAATGTCGTATGCAAAAAGTGTTTGGAATTTTATTTTGCATATAAAAGCAATTTTTAATTATTTTTTTTTTTAATAAAAACCGAGTCTTACCATATATTGACCGAGACCTCGAACGAGCTTTTATGCGACTCTGCATACAGTTAACGCTCGTATGAAGCTTCTATTTAAAAAATTGACTTGAATTTTTTATACCAAATAGAGCTTTCAACTATACTTACGATACTATACAAAAAAATTAAAAATTAAAAAATAAAAGTATTTTTTTTTCAAAACACGTTTAGTGTGATGAGTCGATCGACCCACCATACATACGCTCATAAGATTTTCAATATAGTTAAGGTCAGTGTGAGCTTATTTATACATATTTGAATTTCAAAATTTTGTGACAGTATAGAATTCTTAAGCATCCTGTGTATGTTTGTTAGCAAAATCCATTTTGTCAATTTTTTGCAAAATGGCGACAAGTATTAAAATTCAATCACTTATTACTCAGTAGTGTTCAATTTTGTCAAAAAGGTCTCTATACATGAAATGTTGAGAAGCCTAAAGCTCATCTAAGTAAAATATTAAAAATATATATTTTTGCTTGAAAACAAGCGATGTATCAGTTCGATCGTACCCCCATACTAGCCATTTTGAGACTTTCGGAAGAGTTAACGCTCTTAACTGCTTGGTTTCGAAGATTAAAATTTTAATTTTTAATATCGCATAGAACTAACGTGCAGCCCCTATACGTTATGTTTAAAAAAAATATATAAAATTTTTTTTCAAAATGGCGGCTATCGTAAAAATTCAAAGTGTCATAACTTTGCTAAATCAAATCCTACTGAAAAATGTCGTATGCAAAAAGTGTTTGGAATTTTATTTTGCATATAAAAGCAATTTTTAATTATTTTTTTTTTAATAAAAACCGAGTCTTACCATATATTGACCGAGACCTCGAACGAGCTTTTATGCGACTCTGCATACAGTTAACGCTCGTATGAAGCTTCTATTTAAGAAATTGACTTGAATTTTTTATACCAAATAGAGCTTTCAACTATACTTACGATACTATACAAAAAAATTAAAAATTAAAAATTAAAAGTATTTTTTTTTCAAAACACGTTTAGTGTGATGAGTCGATCGACCCACCATACATACGCTCATAAGATTTTCAATATAGTTAAGGTCAGTGTGAGCTTATTTATACATATTTGAATTTCAAAATTTTGTGACAGTATAGAATTCTTAAGCATCCTGTGTATGTTTGTTAGCAAAATCCATTTTGTCAATTTTTTGCAAAATGGCGACAAGTATTAAAATTCAATCACTTATTACTCAGTAGTGTTCAATTTTGTCAAAAAGGTCTCTATACATGAAATGTTGAGAAGCCTAAAGCTCATCTAAGTAAAATATAAAAAATATATATTTTTGCTTGAAAACAAGCGATGTATCAGTTCGATCGTACCCCCATACTAGCCATTTTGAGACTTTCGGAAGAGTTAACGCTCTTAACTGCTTGGTTTCGAAGATTAAAATTTTAATTTTTAATATCGCATAGAACTAACGTGCAGCCCCTATACGTTATGTTTAAAAAATATATAAAATTTTTTTTCAAAATGGCGGCTATCGTAAAAATTCAAAGTGTCATAACTTTGCTAAATCAAATCCTACTGAAAAATGTCTTATGCAAAAAGTGTTTGGAATTTTATTTTGCATATAAAAGCAATTTTTAATTATTTTTTTTTTAATAAAAACCGAGTCTTACCATATATTGACCGAGACCTCGAACGAGCTTTTATGCGACTCTGCATACAGTTAACGCTCGTATGAAGCTTCTATTTAAGAAATTGACTTGAATTTTTTATACCAAATAGAGCTTTCAACTATACTTACGATACTATACAAAAAAATTAAAAATTAAAAAATAAAAGTATTTTTTTTTCAAAACACGTTTAGTGTGATGAGTCGATCGACCCACCATACATACGCTCATAAGATTTTCAATATAGTTAAGGTCAGTGTGAGCTTATTTATACATATTTGAATTTCAAAATTTTGTGACAGTATAGAATTCTTAAGCATCCTGTGTATGTTTGTTAGCAAAATCCATTTTGTCAATTTTTTGCAAAATGGCGACAAGTATTAAAATTCAATCACTTATTACTCAGTAGTGTTCAATTTTGTCAAAAAGGTCTCTATACATGAAATGTTGAGAAGCCTAAAGCTCATCTAAGTAAAATATAAAAAATATATATTTTTGCTTGAAAACAAGCGATGTATCAGTTCGATCGTACCCCCATACTAGCCATTTTGAGACTTTCGGAAGAGTTAACGCTCTTAACTGCTTGGTTTCGAAGATTAAAATTTTAATTTTTAATATCGCATAGAACTAACGTGCAGCCCCTATACGTTATGTTTAAAAAAATATATAAAATTTTTTTTCAAAATGGCGGCTATCGTAAAAATTCAAAGTGTCATAACTTTGCTAAATCAAATCCTACTGAAAAATGTCGTATGCAAAAAGTGTTTGGAATTTTATTTTGCATATAAAAGCAATTTTTAATTATTTTTTTTTTTAATAAAAACCGAGTCTTACCATATATTGACCGAGACCTCGAACGAGCTTTTATGCGACTCTGCATACAGTTAACGCTCGTATGAAGCTTCTATTTAAGAAATTGACTTGAATTTTTTATACCAAATAGAGCTTTCAACTATACTTACGATACTATACAAAAAAATTAAAAATTAAAAAATAAAAGTATTTTTTTTTCAAAACACGTTTAGTGTGATGAGTCGATCGACCCACCATACATACGCTCATAAGATTTTCAATATAGTTAAGGTCAGTGTGAGCTTATTTATACATATTTGAATTTCAAAATTTTGTGACAGTATAGAATTCTTAAGCATCCTGTGTATGTTTGTTAGCAAAATCCATTTTGTCAATTTTTTGCAAAATGGCGACAAGTATTAAAATTCAATCACTTATTACTCAGTAGTGTTCAATTTTGTCAAAAAGGTCTCTATACATGAAATGTTGAGAAGCCTAAAGCTCATCTAAGTAAAATATAAAAAATATATATTTTTGCTTGAAAACAAGCGATGTATCAGTTCGATCGTACCCCCATACTAGCCATTTTGAGACTTTCGGAAGATTTAACGCTCTTAACTGCTTGGTTTCGAAGATTAAAATTTTAATTTTTAATATCGCATAGAACTAACGTGCAGCCTATACGTTATGTTTAAAAAAAATATATAAAATTTTTTTTCAAAATGGCGGCTATCGTAAAAATTCAAAGTGTCATAACTTTGCTAAATCAAATCCTACTGAAAAATGTCGTATGCAAAAAGTGTTTGGAATTTTATTTTGCATATAAAAGCAATTTTTAATTATTTTTTTTTTAATAAAAACCAAGTCTTACCATATATTGACCGAGACCTCGAACGAGCTTTTATGCGACTCTGCATACAGTTAACGCTCGTATGAAGCTTCTATTTAAGAAATTGACTTGAATTTTTTATACCAAATAGAGCTTTCAACTATACTTACGTTACTATACAAAAAAATTAAAAATTAAAAAATAAAAGTATTTTTTTTTCAAAACACGTTTAGTATGATGAGTCGATCGACCCACCATACATACGCTCATAAGATTTTCAATATAGTTAAGGTCAGTGTGAGCTTATTTATACATATTTGAATTTCAAAATTTTGTGACAGTATAGAATTCTTAAGCATCCTGTGTATGTTTGTTAGCAAAATCCATTTTGTCAATTTTTTGCAAAATGGCGACAAGTATTAAAATTCAATCACTTATTACTCAGTAGTGTTCAATTTTGTCAAAAAGGTCTCTATACATGAAATGTTGAGAAGCCTAAAGCTCATCTAAGTAAAATATAAAAAATATATATTTTTGCTTGAAAACAAGCGATGTATCAGTTCGATCGTACCCCCATACTAGCCATTTTGAGACTTTCGGAAGAGTTAACGCTCTTAACTGCTTGGTTTCGAAGATTAAAATTTTAATTTTTAATATCGCATAGAACTAACGTGCAGCCCCTATACGTTATGTTTAAAAAAATATATAAAAATTTTTTTTTTAAAAATGGCGGCTATCGTAAAAATTCAAAGTGTCATAACTTTGCTAAATCAAATCCTACTGAAAAATGTCGTATGCAAAAAGTGTTTGGAATTTTATTTTGCATATAAAAGCAATTTTTAATTATTTTTTTTTTTAATAAAAACCGAGTCTTACCATATATTGACCGAGACCTCGAACGAGCTTTTATGCGACTCTGCATACAGTTAACGCTCGTATGAAGCTTCTATTTAAAAAATTGACTTGAATTTTTTATACCAAATAGAGCTTTCAACTATACTTACGATACTATACAAAAAAATTAAAAATTAAAAAATAAAAGTATTTTTTTTTCAAAACACGTTTAGTGTGATGAGTCGATCGACCCACCATACATACGCTCATAAGATTTTCAATATAGTTAAGGTCAGTGTGAGCTTATTTATACATATTTGAATTTCAAAATTTTGTGACAGTATAGAATTCTTAAGCATCCTGTGTATGTTTGTTAGCAAAATCCATTTTGTCAATTTTTTGCAAAATGGCGACAAGTATTAAAATTCAATCACTTATTACTCAGTAGTGTTCAATTTTGTCAAAAAGGTCTCTATACATGAAATGTTGAGAAGCCTAAAGCTCATCTAAGTAAAATATTAAAAATATATATTTTTGCTTGAAAACAAGCGATGTATCAGTTCGATCGTACCCCCATACTAGCCATTTTGAGACTTTCGGAAGAGTTAACGCTCTTAACTGCTTGGTTTCGAAGATTAAAATTTTAATTTTTAATATCGCATAGAACTAACGTGCAGCCCCTATACGTTATGTTTAAAAAAAATATATAAAATTTTATTTTCAAAATGGCGGCTATCGTAAAAATTCAAAGTGTCATAACTTTGCTAAATCAAATCCTACTGAAAAATGTCGTATGCAAAAAGTGTTTGGAATTTTATTTTGCATATAAAAGCAATTTTTGATTATTTTTTTTTTAATAAAAACCGAGTCTTACCATATATTGACCGAGACCTCGAACGAGCTTTTATGCGACTCTGCATACAGTTAACGCTCGTATGAAGCTTCTATTTAAGAAATTGACTTGAATTTTTTATACCAAATAGAGCTTTCAACTATACTTACGATACTATACAAAAAAATTAAAAATTAAAAAATAAAAGTATTTTTTTTTCAAAACACGTTTAGTGTGATGAGTCGATCGACCCACCATACATACGCTCATAAGATTTTCAATATAGTTAAGGTCAGTGTAAGCTTATTTATACATATTTGAATTTCAAAATTTTGTGACAGTATAGAATTCTTAAGCATCCTGTGTATGTTTGTTAGCAAAATCCATTTTGTCAATTTTTTGCAAAATGGCGACAAGTATTAAAATTCAATCACTTATTACTCAGTAGTGTTCAATTTTGTCAAAAAGGTCTCTATACATGAAATGTTGAGAAGCCTAAAGCTCATCTAAGTAAAATATAAAAAATATATATTTTTGCTTGAAAACAAGCGATGTATCAGTTCGATCGTACCCCCATACTAGCCATTTTGAGACTTTCGGAAGAGTTAACGCTCTTAACTGCTTGGTTTCGAAGATTAAAATTTTAATTTTTAATATCGCATAGAACTAACGTGCAGCCCCTATACGTTATGTTTAAAAAAATATATAAAAATTTTTTTCAAAATGGCGGCTATCGTAAAAATTCAAAGTGTCATAACTTTGCTAAATCAAATCCTACTGAAAAATGTCGTATGCAAAAAGTGTTTGGAATTTTATTTTGCATATAAAAGCAATTTTTAATTATTTTTTTTTTTTAATAAAAACCGAGTCTTACCATATATTGACCGAGACCTCGAACGAGCTTTTATGCGACTCTGCATACAGTTAACGCTCGTATGAAGCTTCTATTTAAGAAATTGACTTGAATTTTTTATACCAAATAGAGCTTTCAACTATACTTACGATACTATACAAAAAAATTAAAAATTAAAAAATAAAAGTATTTTTTTTTCAAAACACGTTTAGTGTGATGAGTCGATCGACCCACCATACATACGCTCATAAGATTTTCAATATAGTTAAGGTCAGTGTGAGCTTATTTATACATATTTGAATTTCAAAATTTTGTGACAGTATAGAATTCTTAAGCATCCTGTGTATGTTTGTTAGCAAAATCCATTTTGTCAATTTTTTGCAAAATGGCGACAAGTATTAAAATTCAATCACTTATTACTCAGTAGTGTTCAATTTTGTCAAAAAGGTCTCTATACATGAAATGTTGAGAAGCCTAAAGCTCATCTAAGTAAAATATTAAAAATATATATTTTTGCTTGAAAACAAGCGATGTATCAGTTCGATCGTACCCCCATACTAGCCATTTTGAGACTTTCGGAAGAGTTAACGCTCTTAACTGCTTGGTTTCGAAGATTAAAATTTTAATTTTTAATATCGCATAGAACTAACGTGCAGCCCCTATACGTTATGTTTAAAAAAAATATATAAAATTTTTTTTCAAAATGGCGGCTATCGTAAAAATTCAAAGTGTCATAACTTTGCTAAATCAAATCCTACTGAAAAATGTCGTATGCAAAAAGTGTTTGGAATTTTATTTTGCATATAAAAGCAATTTTTAATTATTTTTTTTTTAATAAAAACCGAGTCTTACCATATATTGACCGAGACCTCGAACGAGCTTTTATGCGACTCTGCATACAGTTAACGCTCGTATGAAGCTTCTATTTAAGAAATTGACTTGAATTTTTTATACCAAATAGAGCTTTCAACTATACTTACGATACTATACAAAAAAATTAAAAATTAAAAAATAAAAGTATTTTTTTTTCAAAACACGTTTAGTGTGATGAGTCGATCGACCCACCATACATACGCTCATAAAATTTTCAATATAGTAAAGGTCAGTGTGAGCTTATTTATACATATTTGAATTTCAAAATTTTGTGACAGTATAGAATTCTTAAGCATCCTGTGTATGTTTGTTAGCAAAATCCATTTTGTCAATTTTTTGCAAAATGGCGACAAGTATTAAAATTCAATCACTTATTACTCAGTAGTGTTCAATTTTGTCAAAAAGGTCTCTATACATGAAATGTTGAGAAGCCTAAAGCTCATCTAAGTAAAATATAAAAAATATATATTTTTGCTTGAAAACAAGCGATGTATCAGTTCGATCGTACCCCCATACTAGCCATTTTGAGACTTTCGGAAGAGTTAACGCTCTTAACTGCTTGGTTTCGAAGATTAAAATTTTAATTTTTAATATCGCATAGAACTAACGTGCAGCCCCTATACGTTATGTTTAAAAAAAATATATAAAAATTTTTTTCAAAATGGCGGCTATCGTAAAAATTCAAAGTGTCATAACTTTGCTAAATCAAATCCTACTGAAAAATGTCGTATGCAAAAAGTGTTTGGAATTTTATTTTGCATATAAAAGCAATTTTTAATTATTTTTTTTTTAATAAAAACCGAGTCTTACCATATATTGACCGAGACCTCGAACGAGCTTTTATGCGACTCTGCATACAGTTAACGCTCGTATGAAGCTTCTATTTAAGAAATTGACTTGAATTTTTTATACCAAATAGAGCTTTCAACTATACTTACGATACTATACAAAAAAATTAAAAATTAAAAAATAAAAGTATTTTTTTTTCAAAACACGTTTAGTGTGATGAGTCGATCGACCCACCATACATACGCTCATAAGATTTTCAATATAGTTAAGGTCAGTGTGAGCTTATTTATACATATTTGAATTTCAAAATTTTGTGACAGTATAGAATTCTTAAGCATCCTGTGTATGTTTGTTAGCAAAATCCATTTTGTCAATTTTTTGCAAAATGGCGACAAGTATTAAAATTCAATCACTTATTACTCAGTAGTGTTCAATTTTGTCAAAAAGGTCTCTATACATGAAATGTTGAGAAGCCTAAAGCTCATCTAAGTAAAATATAAAAAATATATATTTTTGCTTGAAAACAAGCGATGTATCAGTTCGATCGTACCCCCATACTAGCCATTTTAAGACTTTCGGAAGAGTTAACGCTCTTAACTGCTTGGTTTTGAAGATTAAAATTTTAATTTTTAATATCGCATAGAACTAACGTGCAGCCCCTATACGTTATGTTTAAAAAAAATATATAAAATTTTTTTTCAAAATGGCGGCTATCGTAAAAATTCAAAGTGTCATAACTTTGCTAAATAAAATCCTACTAAAAAATGTCGTATGCAAAAAGTGTTTGGAATTTTAATTTGCATATAAAAGCAATTTTTAATTTTTTTTTTTTTAATAAAAACCGAGTCTTACCATATATTGACCGAGACCTCGAACGAGCTTTTATGCGACTCTGCATACAGTTAACGCTCGTATGAAGCTTCTATTTAAGAAATTGACTTGAATTTTTTATACCAAATAGAGCTTTCAACTATACTTACGATACTATACAAAAAAATTAAAAATTAAAAAAAAAAAGTATTTTATTTTCAAAACACGTTTAGTGTGATGAGTCGATCGACCCACCATACATACGCTCATAAGATTTTCAATATAGTTAAGGTCAGTGTGAGCTTATTTATACATATTTGAATTTCAAAATTTTGTGACAGTATAGAATTCTTAAGCATCCTGTGTATGTTTGTTAGCAAAATCCATTTTGTCAATTTTTTGCAAAATGGCGACAAGTATTAAAATTCAATCACTTATTACTCAGTAGTGTTCAATTTTGTCAAAAAGGTCTCTTTACATAAAATGTTGAGAAGCCTAAAGCTCATCTAAGTAAAATATAAAAAATATATATTTTTGCTTGAAAACAAGCGATGTATCAGTTCGATCGTACCCCCATACTAGCCATTTTGAGACTTTCGAAAGAGTTAACGCTCTTAACTGCTTGGTTTCGAAGATTTAAATTTTAATTTTTAATATCGCATAGAACTAACGTGCAGCCCCTATACGTTATGTTTAAAAAAAATATATAAAATTTTTTTTCAAAATGGCGGCTATCGTAAAAATTCAAAGTGTCATAACTTTGCTAAATAAAATCCTACTAAAAAATGTCGTATGCGAAAAGTGTTTGGAATTTTAATTTGCATATAAGAGCAATTTTTAATTTTTTTTTTTTTAATAAAAACCGAGTCTTACCATATATTGACCGAGACCTCGAACGAGCTTTTATGCGACTCTGCATACAGTTAACGCTCGTATGAAGCTTCTATTGAAGAAATTGACTTGAATTTTTTATACCAAATAGAGCTTTCAACTATACTTACGATACTATACAAAAAAATTAAAAATTAAAAAATAAAAGTATTTTTTTTTCAAAACACGTTTAGTGTGATGAGTCGATCGACCCACCATACATACGCTCATAAGATTTTCAATATAGTTAAGGTCAGTGTGAGCTTATTTATACATATTTGAATTTCAAAATTTTGTGACAGTATAGAATTCTTAAGCATCCTGTGTATGTTTGTTAGCAAAATCCATTTTGTCAATTTTTTGCAAAATGGCGACAAGTATTAAAATTCAATCACTTATTACTCAGTAGTGTTCAATTTTGTCAAAAAGGTCTCTATACATGAAATGTTGAGAAGCCTAAAGCTCATCTAAGTAAAATATAAAAAATATATATTTTTGCTTGAAAACAAGCGATGTATCAGTTCGATCGTACCCCCATACTAGCCATTTTGAGACTTTCGGAAGAGTTAACGCTCTTAACTGCTTGGTTTCGAAGATTAAAATTTAAATTTTTAATATCGCATAGAACTAACGTGCAGCCCCTATACGTTATGTTTAAAAAAAATATATAAAATTTTTTTTCAAAATGGCGGCTATCGTAAAAATTCAAAGTGTCATAACTTTGCTAAATCAAATCCTACTGAAAAATGTCGTATGCAAAAAGTGTTTGGAATTATATTTTGCATATAAAAGCAATTTTTAATAATTTTTTTTTTAATAAAAACCGAGTCTTACCATATATTGACCGAGACCTCGAACGAGCTTTTATGCGACTCTGCATACAGTTAACGCTCGTATGAAGCTTCTATTTAAGAAATTGACTTGAATTTTTTATACCAAATAGAGCTTTCAACTATACTTACGATACTATACAAAAAAATTAAAAATTAAAAAATAAAAGTATTTTTTTTTCAAAACACGTTTATTGTGATGAGTCGATCGACCCACCATACATACGCTCATCAGATTTTCAATATAGTTTAGGTCAGTGTGAGCTTATTTATACATATTTGAATTTCAATTTTTGTGACAGTATAGAATTCTTAAGCATCCTGTGTATGTTTGTTAGCAAAATCCATTTTGTCAATTTTTTGCAAAATGGCGACAAGTATTAAAATTCAATCACTTATAACTCAGTAGTGTTGAATTTTGTCAAAAAGGTCTCTATAGATGAAATGTTGAGAAGCCTAAAGTTAATCTAAGTAAAATATAAAAAATATATATTTTTGCTTGAAAACAAGCGATGTATCAGTTCGATCGTACCCCCATACTAGCCATTTTGAGACTTTCGGAAGAGTTAACGCTCTTAACTGCTTGATTTTGAAGATTAAAATTAAAATTTTGAGTATCGCATAGAACTAACGTGCAGCCCCTATACGTTATGTTTAAAAAAAATATATAAAATTTTTTTTCAAAATGGCGGCTATCGTAAAAATTCAAAGTGTCATAACTTTGCTAAATGAAATCCTACTGAAAAATGTCGTATGCAAAAAGTGTTTGGAATTTTAATTTGCATATAAAAACAATTTTAATTATTTTTTTTTTAATAAAAACCGAGTCTTACCATATATTGACCGAGACCTCGAACGAGCTTTTATGCGACTTTGCATATAGTTAAGGCTCGTATGAGGCTTCTATTTACTAATTTGACTTGAATTTTTTATACAAAATAGAGCTTTCGACTATACTTACGATACTATAAAAAAAAATTAAAAGCTAAAAAATAAAAGTATTTTTTTTTCAAAACACGTTTAGTGTGATGAGTCGATCGACCCACCATACATACGCTCATAAGATTTTCAATATAGTTAAGGTCAGTGTGAGCTTATTTATACATATTTGAATTTCAAAATTTTGTGACAGTATAGAATTCTTAAGCATCCTGTGTATGTTTGTTAGCAAAATCCATTTTGTCAATTTTTTGCAAAATGGCGACAAGTATTAAAATTCAATCACTTATTACTCAGTAGTGTTCAATTTTGTCAAAAAGGTCTCTATACATGAAATGTTGAGAAGCCTAAAGCTCATCTAAGTAAAATATAAAAAATATATATTTTTGCTTGAAAACAAGCGATGTATCAGTTCGATCGTACCCCCATACTAGCCATTTTGAGACTTTCGGAAGAGTTAACGCTCTTAACTGCTTGGTTTCGAAGATTAAAATTTTAATTTTTAATATCGCATAGAACTAACGTGCAGCCCCTATACGTTATGTTTAAAAAAAATATATAAAATTTTTTTTCAAAATGGCGGCTATCGTAAAAATTCAAAGTGTCATCACTTTGCTAAATCAAATCCTACTGAAAAATGTCGTATGCAAAAAGTGTTTGGAATTTTATTTTGCATATAAAAGCAATTTTTAATTATTTTTTTTTTAATAAAAACCGAGTCTTACCATATATTGACCGAGACCTCGAACGAGCTTTTATGCGACTCTGCATACAGTTAACGCTCGTATGAAGCTTCTTTTTAAGAAATTGACTTGAATTTTTTATACCAAATAGAGCTTTTAACTATACTTACGATACTATACAAAAAAATTTAAAATTAAAAAATAAAAGTATTTTTTTTTCAAAACACGTTTAGTGTGATGAGTCGATCGACCCACCATACATACGCTCATAAGATTTTCAATATAGTTAAGGTCAGTGTGAGCTTATTTATACATATTTGAATTTCAAAATTTTGTGACAGTATAGAATTCTTAAGCATCCTGTGTATGTTTGTTAGCAAAATCCATTTTGTCAATTTTTTGCAAAATGGCGACAAGTATTAAAATTCAATCACTTATTACTCAGTAGTGTTCAATTTTGTCAAAAAGGTCTCTATACATGAAATGTTGAGAAGCCTAAAGCTCATCTAAGTAAAATATAAAAAATATATATTTTTGCTTGAAAACAAGCGATGTATCAGTTCGATCGTACCCCCATACTAGCCATTTTGAGACTTTCGGAAGAGTTAACGCTCTTAACTGCTTGGTTTCGAAGATTAAAATTTTAATTTTTAATATCGCATAGAACTAACGTGCAGCCCCTATACGTTATGTTTAAAAAAATATATAAAATTTTTTTTCAAAATGGCGGCTATCGTAAAAATTCAAAGTGTCATAACTTTGCTAAATCAAATCCTACTGAAAAATGTCGTATGCAAAAAGTGTTTGGAATTTTATTTTGCATATAAAAGCAATTTTTAATTATTTTTTTTTTAATAAAAACCAAGTCTTACCATATATTGACCGAGACCTCGAACGAGCTTTTATGCGACTCTGCATACAGTTAACGCTCGTATGAAGCTTCTATTTAAGAAATTGACTTGAATTTTTTATACCAAATAGAGCTTTCAACTATACTTACGATACTATACAAAAAAATTAAAAATTAAAAAATAAAAGTATTTTTTTTTCAAAACACGTTTAGTATGATGAGTCGATCGACCCACCATACATACGCTCATAAGATTTTCAATATAGTTAAGGTCAGTGTGAGCTTATTTATACATATTTGAATTTCAAAATTTTGTGACAGTATAGAATTCTTAAGCATCCTGTGTATGTTTGTTAGCAAAATCCATTTAGTCAATTTTTTGCAAAATGGCGACAAGTATTAAAATTCAATCACTTATTACTCAGTAGTGTTCAATTTTGTCAAAAAGGTCTCTATACATGAAATGTTGAGAAGCCTAAAGCTCATCTAAGTAAAATATAAAAAATATATATTTTTGCTTGAAAACAAGCGATGTATCAGTTCGATCGTACCCCCATACTAGCCATTTTGAGACTTTCGGAAGAGTTAACGCTCTTAACTGCTTGGTTTCGAAGATTAAAATTTTAATTTTTAATATCGCATAGAACTAACGTGCAGCCCCTATACGTTATGTTTAAAAAAAATATATAAAATTTTTTTTCAAAATGGCGGCTATCGTAAAAATTCAAAGTGTCATAACTTTGCTAAATCAAATCCTACTGAAATATGTCGTATGCAAAAAGTGTTTGGAATTTTATTTTGCATATAAAAGCAATTTTTAATTATTTTTTTTTTAATAAAAACCGAGTCTTACCATATATTGACCGAGACCTCGAACGAGCTTTTATGCGACTCTGCATACAGTTAACGCTCGTATGAAGCTTCTATTTAAGAAATTGACTTGAATTTTTTATACCAAATAGAGCTTTCAACTATACTTACGATACTATACAAAAAAATTAAAAATTAAAAAATAAAAGTATTTTTTTTTCAAAACACGTTTAGTGTGATGAGTCGATCGACCCACCATACATACGCTCATAAGATTTTCAATATAGTTAAGGTCAGTGTGAGCTTATTCATACATATTTGAATTTCAAAATTTTGTGACAGTATAGAATTCTTAAGCATCCTGTGTATGTTTGTTAGCAAAATCCATTTTGTCAATTTTTTGCAAAATGGCGACAAGTATTAAAATTCAATCACTTATTACTCAGTAGTGTTCAATTTTGTCAAAAAGGTCTCTATACATGAAATGTTGAGAAGCCTAAAGCTCATCTAAGTAAAATATAAAAAATATATATTTTTGCTTGAAAACAAGCGATGTATCAGTTCGATCGTACCCCCATACTAGCCATTTTGAGACTTTCGGAAGAGTTAACGCTCTTAACTGCTTGGTTTCGAAGATTAAAATTTTAATTTTTAATATCGCATAGAACTAACGTGCAGCCCCTATACGTTATGTTTAAAAAAAATATATAAAATTTTTTTTCAAAATGGCGGCTATCGTAAAAATTCAAAGTGTCATAACTTTGCTAAATCAAATCCTACTGAAATATGTCGTATGCAAAAAGTGTTTGGAATTTTATTTTGCATATAAAAGCAATTTTTAATTATTTTTTTTTTAATAAAAACCGAGTCTTACCATATATTGACCGAGACCTCGAACGAGCTTTTATGCGACTTTGCATACAGTTTACGCTCGTATGAAGCTTCTATTTAAGAAATTGACTTGAATTTTTTATACCAAATAGAGCTTTCAACTATACTTACGATACTATACAAAAAAATTTAAAATTAAAAAATAAAAGTATTTTTTTTTCAAAACACGTTTAGTGTGATGAGTCGATCGACCCACCATACATACGCTCATAAGATTTTCAATATAGTTAAGGTCAGTGTGAGCTTATTTATACATATTTAAATTTCAAAATTTTGTGACAGTATAGAATTCTTAAGCATCCTGTGTATGTTTGTTAGCAAAATCCATTTTGTCAATTTTTTGCAAAATGGCGACAAGTATTAAAATTCAATCACTTATTACTCAGTAGTGTTCAATTTTGTCAAAAAGGTCTCTATACATGAAATGTTGAGAAGCCTAAAGCTCATCTAAGTAAAATATAAAAAATATATATTTTTGCTTGAAAACAAGCGATGTATCAGTTCGATCGTACCCCCATACTAGCCATTTTGAGACTTTCGGAAGAGTTAACGCTCTTAACTGCTTGGTTTCGAAGATTAAAATTTTAATTTTTAATATCGCATAGAACTAACGTGCAGCCCCTATACGTTATGTTTAAAAAAAATATATAAATTTTTTTTTCAAAATGGCGGCTATCGTAAAAATTCAAAGTGTCATAACTTTGCTAAATCAAATCCTACTGAAAAATGTTGTATGCAAAAAGTGTTTGGAATATAATTTTGCATATAAAAGCAATTTTTATTTATTTTTTTTTAATAAAAACCGAGTCTTACCATATATTGACCGAGACCTCGAACGAGCTTTTATGCGACTCTGCATACAGTTAACGCTCGTATGAAGCTTCTATTTAAGAAATTGATTTAAATTTTTTATACCAAATAGAGCTTTCAACTATACTTACGATACTATACAAAAAAATTTAAAATTAAAAAATAAAAGTATTTTTTTTTCAAAACACGTTTAGTGTGATGAGTCGATCGACCCACCATACATACGCTCATAAGATTTTCAATATAGTTAAGGTCAGTGTGAGCTTATTTATACATATTTGAATTTCAAAATTTTGTGACAGTATAGAATTCTTAAGCATCCTGTGTATGTTTGTTAGCAAAATCCATTTTGTCAATTTTTTGCAAAATGGCGACAAGTATTAAAATTCAATCACTTATTACTCAGTAGTGTTCAATTTTGTCAAAAAGGTCTCTATACATGAAATGTTGAGAAGCCTAAAGCTCATCTAAGTAAAATATAAAAAATATATATTTTTGCTTGAAAACAAGCGATGTATCAGTTCGATCGTACCCCCATACTAGCCATTTTGAGACTTTCGGAAGAGTTAACGCTCTTAACTGCTTGGTTTCGAAGATTAAAATTTTAATTTTTAATATCGCATAGAACTAACGTGCAGCCCCTATACGTTATGTTTAAAAAAAATATATAAAATTTTTTTTCAAAATGGCGGCTATCGTAAAAATTCAAAGTGTCATAACTTTGCTAAATCAAATCCTACTGAAAAATGTCGTATGCAAAAAGTGTTTGGAATTTTATTTTGCATATAAAAGCAATTTTTAATTATTTTTTTTTTAATAAAAACCGAGTCTTACCATATATTGACCGAGACCTCGAACGAGCTTTTATGCGACTCTGCATACAGTTAACGCTCGTATGAAGCTTCTATTTGAGAAATTGACTTGAATTTTTTATACCAAATAGAGCTTTCAACTATACTTACGATACTATACAAAAAAATTAAAAATTAAAAAATAAAAGTATTTTTTTTTCAAAACACGTTTAGTGTGATGAGTCGATCGACCCAACATACATACGCTCATAAGATTTTCAATATAGTTAAGGTCAGTGTGAGCTTATTTATACATATTTGAATTTCAAAATTTTGTGACAGTATAGAATTCTTAAGCATCCTGTGTATGTTTGTTAGCAAAATCCATTTTGTCAATTTTTTGCAAAATGGCGACAAGTATTAAAATTCAATCACTTATTACTCAGTAGTGTTCAATTTTGTCAAAAAGGTCTCTATACATGAAATGTTGAGAAGCCTAAAGCTCATCTAAGTAAAATATAAAAAATATATATTTTTGCTTGAAAACAAGCGATGTATCAGTTCGATCGTACCCCCATACTAGCCATTTTGAGACTTTCGGAAGAGTTAACGCTCTTAACTGCTTGGTTTCGAAGATTAAAATTTTAATTTTTAATATCGCATAGAACTAACGTGCAGCCCCTATACGTTATGTTTAAAAAAAATATATAAAATTTTTTTTCAAAATGGCGGCTATCGTAAAAATTCAAAGTGTCATAACTTTGCTAAATCAAATCCTACTGAAAAATGTCGTATGCAAAAAGTGTTTGGAATTTTATTTTGCATATAAAAGCAATTTTTAATTATTTTTTTTTTAATAAAAACCGAGTCTTACCATATATTGACCGAGACCTCGAACGAGCTTTTATGCGACTCTGCATACAGTTAACGCTCGTATGAAGCTTCTATTTAAGAAATTGACTTGAATTTTTTATACCAAATAGAGCTTTTAACTATACTTACGAAACTATACAAAAAAATTAAAAATTAAAAAATAAAAGTATTTTTTTTTCAAAACACGTTTAGTGTGATGAGTCGATCGACCCACCATACATACGCTCATAAGATTTTCAATATAGTTAAGGTCAGTGTGAGCTTATTTATACATATTTGAATTTCAAAATTTTGTGACAGTATAGAATTCTTAAGCATCCTGTGTATGTTTGTTAGCAAAATCCATTTTGTCAATTTTTTGCAAAATGGCGACAAGTATTAAAATTCAATCACTTATTACTCAGTAGTGTTTAATTTTGTCAAAAAGGTCTCTATACATGAAATGTTGAGAAGCCTAAAGCTCATCTAAGTAAAATATAAAAAATATATATTTTTGCTTGAAAACAAGCGATGTATCAGTTCGATCGTACCCCCATACTAGCCATTTTGAGACTTTCGGAAGAGTTAACGCTCTTAACTGCTTGGTTTCGAAGATTAAAATTTTAATTTTTAATATCGCATAGAACTAACGTGCAGCCCCTATACGTTATGTTTAAAAAAAATATATAAAATTTTTTTTCAAAATGGCGGCTATCGTAAAAATTCAAAGTGTCATAACTTTGCTAAATCAAATCCTACTGAAAAATGTCGTATGCAAAAAGTGTTTGGAATTTTATTTTGCATATAAAAGCAATTTTTAATTATTTTTTTTTTAATAAAAACCGAGTCTTACCATATATTGACCGAGACCTCGAACGAGCTTTTATGCGACTCTGCATACTGTTAACGCTCGTATGAAGCTTCTATTTAAGAAATTGACTTGAATTTTTTATACCAAATAGAGCTTTCAACTATACTTACGATACTATACAAAAAAATTAAAAATTAAAAAATAAAAGTATTTTTTTTTCAAAACACGTTTAGTGTGATGAGTCGATCGACCCACCATACATACGCTCATAAGATTTTCAATATAGTTAAGGTCAGTGTGAGCTTATTTATACATATTTGAATTTCAAAATTTTGTGACAGTATAGAATTCTTAAGCATCCTGTGTATGTTTGTTAGCAAAATCCATTTTGTCAATTTTTTGCAAAATGGCGACAAGTATTAAAATTCAATCACTTATTACTCAGTAGTGTTCAATTTTGTCAAAAAGGTCTCTATACATGAAATGTTGAGAAGCCTAAAGCTCATCTAAGTAAAATATAAAAAATATATATTTTTGCTTGAAAACAAGCGATGTATCAGTTCGATCGTACCCCCATACTAGCCATTTTGAGACTTTCGGAAGAGTTAACGCTCTTAACTGCTTGGTTTCGAAGATTAAAATTTTAATTTTTAATATCGCATAGAACTAACGTGCAGCCCCTATACGTTATGTTTAAAAAAAATATATAAAATTTTTTTTCAAAATGGCGGCTATCGTAAAAATTCAAAGTGTCATAACTTTGCTAAATCAAATCCTACTGAAAAATGTCGTATGCAAAAAGTGTTTGGAATTTTATTTTGCATATAAAAGCAATTTTTAATTATTTTTTTTTTAATAAAAACCGAGTCTTACCATATATTGACCGAGACCTCGAACGAGCTTTTATGCGACTCTGCATACAGTTAACGCTCGTATGAAGCTTCTATTTAAGAAATTGACTTGAATTTTTAATACTAAATAGAGCTTTCAACTATACTTACGATACTATACAAAAAAATTAAAAATTAAAAAATAAAAGTATTTTTCTTTCAAAACACGTTTAGTGTGATGAGTCGATCGACCCACCATACATACGCTCATAAGATTTTCAATATAGTTAAGGTCAGTGTGAGCTTATTTATACATATTTGAATTTCAAAATTTTGTGACAGTATAGAATTCTTAAGCATCCTGTGTATGTTTGTTAGCAAAATCCATTTTGTCAATTTTTTGCAAAATGGCGACAAGTATTAAAATTCAATCACTTATTACTCAGTAGTGTTCAATTTTGTCAAAAAGGTCTCTATACATGAAATGTTGAGAAGCCTAAAGCTCATCTAAGTAAAATATAAAAAATATATATTTTTGCTTGAAAACAAGCGATGTATCAGTTCGATCGTACCCCCATACTAGCCATTTTGAGACTTTCGGAAGAGTTAACGCTCTTAACTGCTTGGTTTCGAAGATTAAAATTTTAATTTTTAATATCGCATAGAACTAACGTGCAGCCCCTATACGTTATGTTTAAAAAAAATATATAAATTTTTTTTTCAAAATGGCGGCTATCGTAAAAATTCAAAGTGTCATAACTTTGCTAAATCAAATCCTACTGAAAAATGTTGTATGCAAAAAGTGTTTGGAATATAATTTTGCATATAAAAGCAATTTTTAATTATTTTTTTTTAATAAAAACCGAGTCTTACCATATATTGACCGAGACCTCGAACGAGCTTTTATGCGACTCTGCATACAGTTAACGCTCGTATGAAGCTTCTATTTAAGAAATTGATTTAAATTTTTTATACCAAATAGAGCTTTCAACTATACTTACGATACTATACAAAAAAATTTAAAATTAAAAAATAAAAGTATTTTTTTTTCAAAACACGTTTAGTGTGATGAGTCGATCGACCCACCATACATACGCTCATAAGATTTTCAATATAGTTAAGGTCAGTGTGAGCTTATTTATACATATTTGAATTTCAAAATTTTGTGACAGTATAGAATTCTTAAGCATCCTGTGTATGTTTGTTAGCAAAATCCATTTTGTCAATTTTTTGCAAAATGGCGACAAGTATTAAAATTCAATCACTTATTACTCAGTAGTGTTCAATTTTGTCAAAAAGGTCTCTATACATGAAATGTTGAGAAGCCTAAAGCTCATCTAAGTAAAATATAAAAAATATATATTTTTGCTTGAAAACAAGCGATGTATCAGTTCGATCGTACCCCCATACTAGCCATTTTGAGACTTTCGGAAGAGTTAACGCTCTTAACTGCTTGGTTTCGAAGATTAAAATTTTAATTTTTAATATCGCATAGAACTAACGTGCAGCCCCTATACGTTATGTTTAAAAAAAATATATAAAATTTTTTTTCAAAATGGCGGCTATCGTAAAAATTCAAAGTGTCATAACTTTGCTAAATCAAATCCTACTGAAAAATGTCGTATGCAAAAAGTGTTTGGAATTTTATTTTGCATATAAAAGCAATTTTTAATTATTTTTTTTTTAATAAAAACCGAGTCTTACCATATATTGACCGAGACCTCGAACGAGCTTTTATGCGACTCTGCATACAGTTAACGCTCGTATGAAGCTTCTATTTGAGAAATTGACTTGAATTTTTTATACCAAATAGAGCTTTCAACTATACTTACGATACTATACAAAAAAATTAAAAATTAAAAAATAAAAGTATTTTTTTTTCAAAACACGTTTAGTGTGATGAGTCGATCGACCCAACATACATACGCTCATAAGATTTTCAATATAGTTAAGGTCAGTGTGAGCTTATTTATACATATTTGAATTTCAAAATTTTGTGACAGTATAGAATTCTTAAGCATCCTGTGTATGTTTGTTAGCAAAATCCATTTTGTCAATTTTTTGCAAAATGGCGACAAGTATTAAAATTCAATCACTTATTACTCAGTAGTGTTCAATTTTGTCAAAAAGGTCTCTATACATGAAATGTTGAGAAGCCTAAAGCTCATCTAAGTAAAATATAAAAAATATATATTTTTGCTTGAAAACAAGCGATGTATCAGTTCGATCGTACCCCCATACTAGCCATTTTGAGACTTTCGGAAGAGTTAACGCTCTTAACTGCTTGGTTTCGAAGATTAAAATTTTAATTTTTAATATCGCATAGAACTAACGTGCAGCCCCTATACGTTATGTTTAAAAAAAATATATAAATTTTTTTTTCAAAATGGCGGCTATCGTAAAAATTCAAAGTGTCATAACTTTGCTAAATCAAATCCTACTAAAAAATGTTGTATGCAAAAAGTGTTTGGAATATAATTTTGCATATAAAAGCAATTTTTAATTATTTTTTTTTAATAAAAACCGAGTCTTACCATATATTGACCGAGACCTCGAACGAGCTTTTATGCGACTCTGCATACAGTTAACGCTCGTATGAAGCTTCTATTTAAGAAATTGATTTAAATTTTTTATACCAAATAGAGCTTTCAACTATACTTACGATACTATACAAAAAAATTTAAAATTAAAAAATAAAAGTATTTTTTTTTCAAAACACGTTTAGTGTGATGAGTCGATCGACCCACCATACATACGCTCATAAGATTTTCAATATAGTTAAGGTCAGTGTGAGCTTATTTATACATATTTGAATTTCAAAATTTTGTGACAGTATAGAATTCTTAAGCATCCTGTGTATGTTTGTTAGCAAAATCCATTTTGTCAATTTTTTGCAAAATGGCGACAAGTATTAAAATTCAATCACTTATTACTCAGTAGTGTTCAATTTTGTCAAAAAGGTCTCTATACATGAAATGTTGAGAAGCCTAAAGCTCATCTAAGTAAAATATAAAAAATATATATTTTTGCTTGAAAACAAGCGATGTATCAGTTCGATCGTACCCCCATACTAGCCATTTTGAGACTTTCGGAAGAGTTAACGCTCTTAACTGCTTGGTTTCGAAGATTAAAATTTTAATTTTTAATATCGCATAGAACTAACGTGCAGCCCCTATACGTTATGTTTAAAAAAAATATATAAAATTTTTTTTCAAAATGGCGGCTATCGTAAAAATTCAAAGTGTCATAACTTTGCTAAATCAAATCCTACTGAAAAATGTCGTATGCAAAAAGTGTTTGGAATTTTATTTTGCATATAAAAGCAATTTTTAATTATTTTTTTTTTAATAAAAACCGAGTCTTACCATATATTGACCGAGACCTCGAACGAGCTTTTATGCGACTCTGCATACAGTTAACGCTCGTATGAAGCTTCTATTTAAGAAATTGACTTGAATTTTTTATACCAAATAGAGCTTTCAACTATACTTACGATACTATACAAAAAAATTAAAAATTAAAAAATAAAAGTATTTTTTTTTCAAAACACGTTTAGTGTGATGAGTCGATCGACCCACCATACATACGCTCATAAGATTTTCAATATAGTTAAGGTCAGTGTGAGCTTATTTATACATATTTGAATTTCAAAATTTTGTGACAGTATAGAATTCTTAAGCATCCTGTGTATGTTTGTTAGCAAAATCCATTTTGTCAATTTTTTGCAAAATGGCGACAAGTATTAAAATTCAATCACTTATTACTCAGTAGTGTTCAATTTTGTCAAAAAGGTCTCTATACATGAAATGTTGAGAAGCCTAAAGCTCATCTAAGTAAAATATAAAAAATATATATTTTTGCTTGAAAACAAGCGATGTATCAGTTCGATCGTACCCCCATACTAGCCATTTTGAGACTTTCGGAAGAGTTAACGCTCTTAACTGCTTGGTTTCGAAGATTAAAATTTTAATTTTTAATATCGCATAGAACTAACGTGCAGCCCCTATACGTTATGTTTAAAAAAAATATATAAAATTTTTTTTCAAAATGGCGGCTATCGTAAAAATTCAAAGTATCATAACTTTGCTAAATCAAATCCTACTGAAAAATGTCGTATGCAAAAAGTGTTTGGAATTTTATTTTGCATATAAAAGCAATTTTTAATTATTTTTTTTTTAATAAAAACCGAGTCTTACCATATATTGACCGAGACCTCGAACGAGCTTTTATGCGACTCTGCATACAGTTAACGCTCGTATGAAGCTTCTATTTAAGAAATTGACTTGAATTTTTTATACCAAATAGAGCTTTCAACTATACTTACGATACTATACAAAAAAATTAAAAATTAAAAAATAAAAGTATTTTTTTTTCAAAACACGTTTAGTGTGATGAGTCGATCGACCCACCATACATACGCTCATAAGATTTTCAATATAGTTAAGGTCAGTGTGAGCTTATTTATACATATTTGAATTTCAAAATTTTGTGACAGTATAGAATTCTTAAGCATCCTGTGTATGTTTGTTAGCAAAATTCATTTTGTCAATTTTTTGCAAAATGGCGACAAGTATTAAAATTCAATCACTTATTACTCAGTAGTGTTCAATTTTGTCAAAAAGGTCTCTATACATGAAATGTTGAGAAGCCTAAAGCTCATCTAAGTAAAATATAAAAAATATATATTTTTGCTTGAAAACAAGCGATGTATCAGTTCGATCGTACCCCCATACTAGCCATTTTGAGACTTTCGGAAGAGTTAACGCTCTTAACTGCTTGGTTTCGAAGATTAAAATTTTAATTTTTAATATCGCATAGAACTAACGTGCAGCCCCTATACGTTATGTTTAAAAAAAATATATAAAATTTTTTTTCAAAATGGCGGCTATCGTAAAAATTCAAAGTGTCATAACTTTGCTAAATCAAATCCTACTGAAAAATGTCGTATGCAAAAAGTGTTTGGAATTTTATTTTGCATATAAAAGCAATTTTTAATTATTTTTTTTTTAATAAAAACCGAGTCTTACCATATATTGACCGAGACCTCGAACGAGCTTTTATGCGACTCTGCATACAGTTAACGCTCGTATGAAGCTTCTATTTAAGAAATTGACTTGAATTTTTTATACCAAATAGAGCTTTCAACTATACTTACGATACTATACAAAAAAATTAAAAATTAAAAAATAAAAGTATTTTTTTTTCAAAACACGTTTAGTGTGATGAGTCGATCGACCCACCATACATACGCTCATAAGATTTTCAATATAGTTAAGGTCAGTGTGAGCTTATTTATACATATTTGAATTTCAAAATTTTGTGACAGTATAGAATTCTTAAGCATCCTGTGTATGTTTGTTAGCAAAATCCATTTTGTCAATTTTTTGCAAAATGGCGACAAGTATTAAAATTCAATCACTTATTACTCAGTAGTGTTCAATTTTGTCAAAAAGGTCTCTATACATGAAATGTTGAGAAGCCTAAAGCTCATCTAAGTAAAATATAAAAAATATATATTTTTGCTTGAAAACAAGCGATGTATCAGTTCGATCGTACCCCCATACTAGCCATTTTGAGACTTTCGGAAGAGTTAACGCTCTTAACTGCTTGGTTTCGAAGATTAAAATTTTAATTTTTAATATCGCATAGAACTAACGTGCAGCCCCTATACGTTATGTTTAAAAAAAATATATAAAATTTTTTTTCAAAATGGCGGCTATCGTAAAAATTCAAAGTATCATAACTTTGCTAAATCAAATCCTACTGAAAAATGTCGTATGCAAAAAGTGTTTGGAATTTTATTTTGCATATAAAAGCAATTTTTAATTATTTTTTTTTTAATAAAAACCGAGTCTTACCATATATTGACCGAGACCTCGAACGAGCTTTTATGCGACTCTGCATACAGTTAACGCTCGTATGAAGCTTCTATTTAAGAAATTGACTTGAATTTTTTATACCAAATAGAGCTTTCAACTATACTTACGATACTATACAAAAAAATTAAAAATTAAAAAATAAAAGTATTTTTTTTTCAAAACACGTTTAGTGTGATGAGTCGATCGACCCACCATACATACGCTCATAAGATTTTCAATATAGTTAAGGTCAGTGTGAGCTTATTTATACATATTTGAATTTCAAAATTTTGTGACAGTATAGAATTCTTAAGCATCCTGTGTATGTTTGTTAGCAAAATCCATTTTGTCAATTTTTTGCAAAATGGCGACAAGTATTAAAATTCAATCACTTATTACTCAGTAGTGTTCAATTTTGTCAAAAAGGTCTCTATACATGAAATGTTGAGAAGCCTAAAGCTCATCTAAGTAAAATATAAAAAATATATATTTTTGCTTGAAAACAAGCGATGTATCAGTTCGATCGTACCCCCATACTAGCCATTTTAAGACTTTCGGAAGAGTTAACGCTCTTAACTGCTTGGTTTCGAAGATTTAAATTTTAATTTTTAATATCGCATAGAACTAACGTGCAGCCCCTATACGTTATGTTTAAAAAAAATATATAAAATTTTTTTTCAAAATGGCGGCTATCGTAAAAATTCAAAGTGTCATAACTTTGCTAAATAAAATCCTACTAAAAAATGTCGTATGCAAAAAGTGTTTGGAATTTTAATTTGCATATAAAAGCAATTTTTAATTTTTTTTTTTTTAATAAAAACCGAGTCTTACCATATATTGACCGAGACCTCGAACGAGCTTTTATGCGACTCTGCATACAGTTAACGCTCGTATGAAGCTTCTATTTAAGAAATTGACTTGAATTTTTTATACCAAATAGAGCTTTCAACTATACTTACGATACTATACAAAAAAATTAAAAATTAAAAAAAAAAAGTATTTTATTTTCAAAACACGTTTAGTGTGATGAGTCGATCGACCCACCATACATACGCTCATAAGATTTTCAATATAGTTAAGGTCAGTGTAAGCTTATTTATACATATTTGAATTTCAAAATTTTGTGACAGTATAGAATTCTTAAGCATCCTGTGTATGTTTGTTAGCAAAATCCATTTTGTCAATTTTTTGCAAAATGGCGACAAGTATTAAAATTCAATCACTTATTACTCAGTAGTGTTCAATTTTGTCAAAAAGGTCTCTTTACATAAAATGTTGAGAAGCCTAAAGCTCATCTAAGTAAAATATAAAAAATATATATTTTTGCTTGAAAACAAGCGATGTATCAGTTCGATCGTACCCCCATACTAGCCATTTTGAGACTTTCGAAAGAGTTAACGCTCTTAACTGCTTGGTTTCGAAGATTTAAATTTTAATTTTTAATATCGCATAGAACTAACGTGCAGCCCCTATACGTTATGTTTAAAAAAAATATATAAAATTTTTTTTCAAAATGGCGGCTATCGTAAAAATTCAAAGTGTCATAACTTTGCTAAATAAAATCCTACTAAAAAATGTCGTATGCGAAAAGTGTTTGGAATTTTAATTTGCATATAAAAGCAATTTTTAATTTTTTTTTTTTTAATAAAAACCGAGTCTTACCATATATTGACCGAGACCTCGAACGAGCTTTTATGCGACTCTGCATACAGTTAACGCTCGTATGAAGCTTCTATTTAAGAAATTGACTTGAATTTTTTATACCAAATAGAGCTTTCAACTATACTTACGATACTATACAAAAAAATTAAAAATTAAAAAATAAAAGTATTTTTTTTTCAAAACACGTTTAGTGTGATGAGTCGATCGACCCACCATACATACGCTCATAAGATTTTCATTATAGTTAAGGTCAGTGTGAGCTTATTTATACATATTTGAATTTCAAAATTTTGTGACAGTATAGAATTCTTAAGCATCCTGTGTATGTTTGTTAGCAAAATCCATTTTGTCAATTTTTTGCAAAATGGCGACAAGTATTAAAATTCAATCACTTATTACTCAGTAGTGTTCAATTTTGTCAAAAAGGTCTCTATACATGAAATGTTGAGAAGCCTAAAGCTCATCTAAGTAAAATATAAAAAATATATATTTTTGCTTGAAAACAAGCGATGTATCAGTTCGATCGTACCCCCATACTAGCCATTTTGAGACTTTCGGAAGAGTTAACGCTCTTAACTGCTTGGTTTCGAAGATTAAAATTTTAATTTTTAATATCGCATAGAACTAACGTGCAGCCCCTATACGTTATGTTTAAAAAAAATATATAAAATTTTTTTTCAAAATGGCGGCTATCGTAAAAATTCAAAGTGTCATAACTTTGCTAAATCAAATCCTACTGAAAAATGTCGTATGCAAAAAGTGTTTGGAATTTTATTTTGCATATAAAAGCAATTTTTAATTATTTTTTTTTTAATAAAAACCGAGTCTTACCATATATTGACCGAGACCTCGAACGAGCTTTTATGCGACTCTGCATACAGTTAACGCTCGTATGAAGCTTCTATTTAAGAAATTGACTTGAATTTTTTATACCAAATAGAGCTTTTAACTATACTTACGAAACTATACAAAAAAATTAAAAATTAAAAAATAAAAGTATTTTTTTTTCAAAACACGTTTAGTGTGATGAGTCGATCGACCCACCATACATACGCTCATAAGATTTTCAATATAGTTAAGGTCAGTGTGAGCTTATTTATACATATTTGAATTTCAAAATTTTGTGACAGTATAGAATTCTTAAGCATCCTGTGTATGTTTGTTAGCAAAATCCATTTTGTCAATTTTTTGCAAAATGGCGACAAGTATTAAAATTCAATCACTTATTACTCAGTAGTGTTCAATTTTGTCAAAAAGGTCTCTATACATGAAATGTTGAGAAGCCTAAAGCTCATCTAAGTAAAATATAAAAAATATATATTTTTGCTTGAAAACAAGCGATGTATCAGTTCGATCGTACCCCCATACTAGCCATTTTGAGACTTTCGGAAGAGTTAACGCTCTTAACTGCTTGGTTTCGAAGATTAAAATTTTAATTTTTAATATCGCATAGAACTAACGTGCAGCCCCTATACGTTATGTTTAAAAAAAATATATAAAATTTTTTTTCAAAATGGCGGCTATCGTAAAAATTCAAAGTGTCATAACTTTGCTAAATCAAATCCTACTGAAAAATGTCGTATGCAAAAAGTGTTTGGAATTTTATTTTGCATATAAAAGCAATTTTTAATTATTTTTTTTTTAATAAAAACCGAGTCTTACCATATATTGACCGAGACCTCGAACGAGCTTTTATGCGACTCTGCATACAGTTAACGCTCGTATGAAGCTTCTATTTAAGAAATTGACTTGAATTTTTTATACCAAATAGAGCTTTCAACTATACTTACGATACTATACAAAAAAATTAAAAATTAAAAAATAAAAGTATTTTTTTTTCAAAACACGTTTAGTGTGATGAGTCGATCGACCCACCATACATACGCTCATAAGATTTTCAATATAGTTAAGGTCAGTGTGAGCTTATTTATACATATTTGAATTTCAAAATTTTGTGACAGTATAGAATTCTTAAGCATCCTGTGTATGTTTGTTAGCAAAATCCATTTTGTCAATTTTTTGCAAAATGGCGACAAGTATTAAAATTCAATCACTTATTACTCAGTAGTGTTCAATTTTGTCAAAAAGGTCTCTATACATGAAATGTTGAGAAGCCTAAAGCTCATCTAAGTAAAATATAAAAAATATATATTTTTGCTTGAAAACAAGCGATGTATCAGTTCGATCGTACCCCCATACTAGCCATTTTGAGACTTTCGGAAGAGTTAACGCTCTTAACTGCTTGGTTTCGAAGATTAAAATTTTAATTTTTAATATCGCATAGAACTAACGTGCAGCCCCTATACGTTATGTTTAAAAAAAATATATAAAATTTTTTTTCAAAATGGCGGCTATCGTAAAAATTCAAAGTGTCATAACTTTGCTAAATCAAATCCTACTGAAAAATGTCGTATGCAAAAAGTGTTTGGAATTTTATTTTGCATATAAAAGCAATTTTTAATTATTTTTTTTTTAATAAAAACCGAGTCTTACCATATATTGACCGAGACCTCGAACGAGCTTTTATGCGACTCTGCATACAGTTAACGCTCGTATGAAGCTTCTATTTAAGAAATTGACTTGAATTTTTAATACTAAATAGAGCTTTCAACTATACTTACGATACTATACAAAAAAATTAAAAATTAAAAAATAAAAGTATTTTTTTTTCAAAACACGTTTAGTGTGATGAGTCGATCGACCCACCATACATACGCTCATAAGATTTTCAATATAGTTAAGGTCAGTGTGAGCTTATTTATACATATTTGAATTTCAAAATTTTGTGACAGTATAGAATTCTTAAGCATCCTGTGTATGTTTGTTAGCAAAATCCATTTTGTCAATTTTTTGCAAAATGGCGACAAGTATTAAAATTCAATCACTTATTACTCAGTAGTGTTCAATTTTGTCAAAAAGGTCTCTATACATGAAATGTTGAGAAGCCTAAAGCTCATCTAAGTAAAATATAAAAAATATATATTTTTGCTTGAAAACAAGCGATGTATCAGTTCGATCGTACCCCCATACTAGCCATTTTGAGACTTTCGGAAGAGTTAACGCTCTTAACTGCTTGGTTTCGAAGATTAAAATTTTAATTTTTAATATCGCATAGAACTAACGTGCAGCCCCTATACGTTATGTTTAAAAAAAATATATAAATTTTTTTTTCAAAATGGCGGCTATCGTAAAAATTCAAAGTGTCATAACTTTGCTAAATCAAATCCTACTGAAAAATGTTGTATGCAAAAAGTGTTTGGAATATAATTTTGCATATAAAAGCAATTTTTAATTATTTTTTTTTAATAAAAACCGAGTCTTACCATATATTGACCGAGACCTCGAACGAGCTTTTATGCGACTCTGCATACAGTTAACGCTCGTATGAAGCTTCTATTTAAGAAATTGATTTAAATTTTTTATACCAAATAGAGCTTTCAACTATACTTACGATACTATACAAAAAAATTTAAAATTAAAAAATAAAAGTATTTTTTTTTCAAAACACGTTTAGTGTGATGAGTCGATCGACCCACCATACATACGCTCATAAGATTTTCAATATAGTTAAGGTCAGTGTGAGCTTATTTATACATATTTGAATTTCAAAATTTTGTGACAGTATAGAATTCTTAAGCATCCTGTGTATGTTTGTTAGCAAAATCCATTTTGTCAATTTTTTGCAAAATGGCGACAAGTATTAAAATTCAATCACTTATTACTCAGTAGTGTTCAATTTTGTCAAAAAGGTCTCTATACATGAAATGTTGAGAAGCCTAAAGCTCATCTAAGTAAAATATAAAAAATATATATTTTTGCTTGAAAACAAGCGATGTATCAGTTCGATCGTACCCCCATACTAGCCATTTTGAGACTTTCGGAAGAGTTAACGCTCTTAACTGCTTGGTTTCGAAGATTAAAATTTTAATTTTTAATATCGCATAGAACTAACGTGCAGCCCCTATACGTTATGTTTAAAAAAAATATATAAAATTTTTTTTCAAAATGGCGGCTATCGTAAAAATTCAAAGTGTCATAACTTTGCTAAATCAAATCCTACTGAAAAATGTCGTATGCAAAAAGTGTTTGGAATTTTATTTTGCATATAAAAGCAATTTTTAATTATTTTTTTTTTAATAAAAACCGAGTCTTACCATATATTGACCGAGACCTCGAACGAGCTTTTATGCGACTCTGCATACAGTTAACGCTCGTATGAAGCTTCTATTTGAGAAATTGACTTGAATTTTTTATACCAAATAGAGCTTTCAACTATACTTACGATACTATACAAAAAAATTAAAAATTAAAAAATAAAAGTATTTTTTTTTCAAAACACGTTTAGTGTGATGAGTCGATCGACCCAACATACATACGCTCATAAGATTTTCAATATAGTTAAGGTCAGTGTGAGCTTATTTATACATATTTGAATTTCAAAATTTTGTGACAGTATAGAATTCTTAAGCATCCTGTGTATGTTTGTTAGCAAAATCCATTTTGTCAATTTTTTGCAAAATGGCGACAAGTATTAAAATTCAATCACTTATTACTCAGTAGTGTTCAATTTTGTCAAAAAGGTCTCTATACATGAAATGTTGAGAAGCCTAAAGCTCATCTAAGTAAAATATAAAAAATATATATTTTTGCTTGAAAACAAGCGATGTATCAGTTCGATCGTACCCCCATACTAGCCATTTTGAGACTTTCGGAAGAGTTAACGCTCTTAACTGCTTGGTTTCGAAGATTAAAATTTTAATTTTTAATATCGCATAGAACTAACGTGCAGCCCCTATACGTTATGTTTAAAAAAAATATATAAATTTTTTTTTCAAAATGGCGGCTATCGTAAAAATTCAAAGTGTCATAACTTTGCTAAATCAAATCCTACTAAAAAATGTTGTATGCAAAAAGTGTTTGGAATATAATTTTGCATATAAAAGCAATTTTTAATTATTTTTTTTTAATAAAAACCGAGTCTTACCATATATTGACCGAGACCTCGAACGAGCTTTTATGCGACTCTGCATACAGTTAACGCTCGTATGAAGCTTCTATTTAAGAAATTGACTTGAATTTTTTATACCAAATAGAGCTTTCAACTATACTTACGATACTATACAAAAAAATTAAAAATTAAAAAATAAAAGTATTTTTTTTTCAAAACACGTTTAGTGTGATGAGTCGATCGACCCACCATACATACGCTCATAAGATTTTCAATATAGTTAAGGTCAGTGTGAGCTTATTTATACATATTTGAATTTCAAAATTTTGTGACAGTATAGAATTCTTAAGCATCCTGTGTATGTTTGTTAGCAAAATCCATTTTGTCAATTTTTTGCAAAATGGCGACAAGTATTAAAATTCAATCACTTATTACTCAGTAGTGTTCAATTTTGTCAAAAAGGTCTCTATACATGAAATGTTGAGAAGCCTAAAGCTCATCTAAGTAAAATATAAAAAATATATATTTTTGCTTGAAAACAAGCGATGTATCAGTTCGATCGTACCCCCATACTAGCCATTTTGAGACTTTCGGAAGAGTTAACGCTCTTAACTGCTTGGTTTCGAAGATTAAAATTTTAATTTTTAATATCGCATAGAACTAACGTGCAGCCCCTATACGTTATGTTTAAAAAAAATATATAAAATTTTTTTTCAAAATGGCGGCTATCGTAAAAATTCAAAGTGTCATAACTTTGCTAAATCAAATCCTACTGAAAAATGTCGTATGCAAAAAGTGTTTGGAATTTTATTTTGCATATAAAAGCAATTTTTAATTATTTTTTTTTTAATAAAAACCGAGTCTTACCATATATTGACCGAGACCTCGAACGAGCTTTTATGCGACTCTGCATACAGTTAACGCTCGTATGAAGCTTCTATTTAAGAAATTGACTTGAATTTTTATACCAAATAGAGCTTTCAACTATACTTACGATACTATACAAAAAATTAAAAATTAAAAAATAAAAGTATTTTTTTTTCAAAACACGTTTAGTGTGATGAGTCGATCGACCCAACATACATACGCTCATAAGATTTTCAATATAGTTAAGGTCAGTGTGAGCTTATTTATACATATTTGAATTTCAAAATTTTGTGACAGTATAGAATTCTTAAGCATCCTGTGTATGTTTGTTAGCAAAATCCATTTTGTAAATTTTTTGCAAAATGGCGACAAGTATTAAAATTCAATCACTTATTACTCAGTAGTGTTCAATTTTGTCAAAAAGGTCTCTATACATGAAATGTTGAGAAGCCTAAAGCTCATCTAAGTAAAATATAAAAAATATATATTTTTGCTTGAAAACAAGCGATGTATCAGTTCGATCGTACCCCCATACTAGCCATTTTGAGACTTTCGGAAGAGTTAACGCTCTTAACTGCTTGGTTTCGAAGATTAAAATTTTAATTTTTAATATCGCATAGAACTAACGTGCAGCCCCTATACGTTATGTTTAAAAAAAATATATAAAATTTTTTTTCAAAATGGCGGCTATCGTAAAAATTCAAAGTGTCATAACTTTGCTAAATCAAATCCTACTGAAAAATGTCGTATGCAAAAAGTGTTTGGAATTTTATTTTGCATATAAAAGCAATTTTTAATTATTTTTTTTTTAATAAAAACCGAGTCTTACCATATATTGACCGAGACCTCGAACGAGCTTTTATGCGACTCTGCATACAGTTAACGCTCGTATGAAGCTTCTATTTAAGAAATTGACTTGAATTTTTTATACCAAATAGAGCTTTCAACTATACTTACGATACTATACAAAAAAATTAAAAATTAAAAAATAAAAGTATTTTTTTTTCAAAACACGTTTAGTGTGATGAGTCGATCGACCCACCATACATACGCTCATAAGATTTTCAATATAGTTAAGGTCAGTGTGAGCTTATTTATACATATTTGAATTTCAAAATTTTGTGACAGTATAGAATTCTTAAGCATCCTGTGTATGTTTGTTAGCAAAATCCATTTTGTCAATTTTTTGCAAAATGGCGACAAGTATTAAAATTCAATCACTTATTACTCAGTAGTGTTCAATTTTGTCAAAAAGGTCTCTATACATGAAATGTTGAGAAGCCTAAAGCTCATCTAAGTAAAATATAAAAAATATATATTTTTGCTTGAAAACAAGCGATGTATCAGTTCGATCGTACCCCCATACTAGCCATTTTGAGACTTTCGGAAGAGTTAACGCTCTTAACTGCTTGGTTTCGAAGAATAAAATTTTAATTTTTAATATCGCATAAAACTAACGTGCAGCCCCTATACGTTATGCTTAAAAAAAATATATAAAATTTTTTTTCAAAATGGCGGCTATCGTAAAAATTCAAAGTGTCATAACTTTGCTAAATCAAATCCTACTGAAAAATGTCGTATGCAAAAAGTGTTTGGAATTTTATTTTGCATATAAAAGCAATTTTTAATTATTTTTTTTTTAATAAAAACCGAGTCTTACCATATATTGACCGAGACCTCGAACGAGCTTTTATGCGACTCTGCATACAGGTAACGCTCGTATGAAGCTTCTATTTAAGAAATTGACTTGAATTTTTTATACCAAATAGAGCTTTCAACTATACTTACGATACTATACAAAAAAATTAAAAATTAAAAAATAAAAGTATTTTTTTTTCAAAACACGTTTAGTGTGATGAGTCGATCGACCCACCATACATACGCTCATAAGATTTTCAATATAGTTAAGGTCAGTGTGAGCTTATTTATACATATTTGAATTTCAAAATTTTGTGACAGTATAGAATTCTTAAGCATCCTGTGTATGTTTGTTAGCAAAATTCATTTTGTCAATTTTTTGCAAAATGGCGACAAGTATTAAAATTCAATCACTTATTACTCAGTAGTGTTCAATTTTGTCAAAAAGGTCTCTATACATGAAATGTTGAGAAGCCTAAAGCTCATCTAAGTAAAATATAAAAAATATATATTTTTGCTTGAAAACAAGCGATGTATCAGTTCGATCGTACCCCCATACTAGCCATTTTGAGACTTTCGGAAGAGTTAACGCTCTTAACTGCTTGGTTTCGAAGATTAAAATTTTAATTTTTAATATCGCATAGAACTAACGTGCAGCCCCTATACGTTATGTTTAAAAAAAATATATAAAATTTTTTTTCAAAATGGCGGCTATCGTAAAAATTCAAAGTGTCATAACTTTGCTAAATCAAATCCTACTGAAAAATGTCGTATGCAAAAAGTGTTTGGAATTTTATTTTGCATATAAAAGCAATTTTTAATTATTTTTTTTTTAATAAAAACCGAGTCTTACCATATATTGACCGAGACCTCGAACGAGCTTTTATGCGACTCTGCATACAGTTAACGCTCGTATGAAGCTTCTATTTAAGAAATTGACTTGAATTTTTTATACCAAATAGAGCTTTCAACTATACTTACGATACTATACAAAAAAATTAAAAATTAAAAAATAAAAGTATTTTTTTTTCAAAACACGTTTAGTGTGATGAGTCGATCGACCCACCATACATACGCTCATAAGATTTTCAATATAGTTAAGGTCAGTGTGAGCTTATTTATACATATTTGAATTTCAAAATTTTGTGACAGTATAGAATTCTTAAGCATCCTGTGTATGTTTGTTAGCAAAATCCATTTTGTCAATTTTTTGCAAAATGGCGACAAGTATTAAAATTCAATCACTTATTACTCAGTAGTGTTCAATTTTGTCAAAAAGGTCTCTATACATGAAATGTTGAGAAGCCTAAAGCTCATCTAAGTAAAATATAAAAAATATATATTTTTGCTTGAAAACAAGCGATGTATCAGTTCGATCGTACCCCCATACTAGCCATTTTGAGACTTTCGGAAGAGTTAACGCTCTTAACTGCTTGGTTTCGAAGATTAAAATTTTAATTTTTAATATCGCATAGAACTAACGTGCAGCCCCTATACGTTATGTTTAAAAAAAATATATAAAATTTTTTTTCAAAATGGCGGCTATCGTAAAAATTCAAAGTATCATAACTTTGCTAAATCAAATCCTACTGAAAAATGTCGTATGCAAAAAGTGTTTGGAATTTTATTTTGCATATAAAAGCAATTTTTAATTATTTTTTTTTTAATAAAAACCGAGTCTTACCATATATTGACCGAGACCTCGAACGAGCTTTTATGCGACTCTGCATACAGTTAACGCTCGTATGAAGCTTCTATTTAAGAAATTGACTTGAATTTTTTATACCAAATAGAGCTTTCAACTATACTTACGATACTATACAAAAAAATTAAAAATTAAAAAATAAAAGTATTTTTTTTTCAAAACACGTTTAGTGTGATGAGTCGATCGACCCACCATACATACGCTCATAAGATTTTCAATATAGTTAAGGTCAGTGTGAGCTTATTTATACATATTTGAATTTCAAAATTTTGTGACAGTATAGAATTCTTAAGCATCCTGTGTATGTTTGTTAGCAAAATCCATTTTGTCAATTTTTTGCAAAATGGCGACAAGTATTAAAATTCAATCACTTATTACTCAGTAGTGTTCAATTTTGTCAAAAAGGTCTCTATACATGAAATGTTGAGAAGCCTAAAGCTCATCTAAGTAAAATATAAAAAATATATATTTTTGCTTGAAAACAAGCGATGTATCAGTTCGATCGTACCCCCATACTAGCCATTTTGAGACTTTCGGAAGAGTTAACGCTCTTAACTGCTTGGTTTCGAAGATTAAAATTTTAATTTTTAATATCGCATAGAACTAACGTGCAGCCCCTATACGTTATGTTTAAAAAAATATATAAAATTTTTTTTCAAAATGGCGGCTATCGTAAAAATTCAAAGTGTCATAACTTTGCTAAATCAAATCCTACTGAAAAATGTCGTATGCAAAAAGTGTTTGGAATTTTATTTTGCATATAAAAGCAATTTTTAATTATTTTTTTTTTAATAAAAACCAAGTCTTACCATATATTGACCGAGACCTCGAACGAGCTTTTATGCGACTCTGCATACAGTTAACGCTCGTATGAAGCTTCTATTTAAGAAATTGACTTGAATTTTTTATACCAAATAGAGCTTTCAACTATACTTACGATACTATACAAAAAAATTAAAAATTAAAAAATAAAAGTATTTTTTTTTCAAAACACGTTTAGTATGATGAGTCGATCGACCCACCATACATACGCTCATAAGATTTTCAATATAGTTAAGGTCAGTGTGAGCTTATTTATACATATTTGAATTTCAAAATTTTGTGACAGTATAGAATTCTTAAGCATCCTGTGTATGTTTGTTAGCAAAATCCATTTAGTCAATTTTTTGCAAAATGGCGACAAGTATTAAAATTCAATCACTTATTACTCAGTAGTGTTCAATTTTGTCAAAAAGGTCTCTATACATGAAATGTTGAGAAGCCTAAAGCTCATCTAAGTAAAATATAAAAAATATATATTTTTGCTTGAAAACAAGCAATGTATCAGTTCGATCGTACCCCCATACTAGCCATTTTGAGACTTTCGGAAGAGTTAACGCTCTGAACTGCTTGGTTTCGAAGATTAAAATTTTAATTTTTAATATCGCATAGAACTAACGTGCAGCCCCTATACGTTATGTTTAAAAAAAATATATAAAATTTTTTTTCAAAATGGCGGCTATCGTAAAAATTCAAAGTGTCATAACTTTGCTAAATCAAATCCTACTGAAAAATGTCGTATGCAAAAAGTGTTTGGAATTTTATTTTGCATATAAAAGCAATTTTTAATTATTTTTTTTTTAATAAAAACCGAGTCTTACCATATATTGACCGAGACCTCGAACGAGCTTTTATGCGACTCTGCATACAGTTAACGCTCGTATGAAGCTTCTATTTAAGAAATTGACTTGAATTTTTTATACCAAATAGAGCTTTCAACTATACTTACGATACTATACAAAAAAATTAAAAATTAAAAAATAAAAGTATTTTTTTTTCAAAACACGTTTAGTGTGATGAGTCGATCGACCCACCATACATACGCTCATAAGATTTTCAATATAGTTAAGGTCAGTGTGAGCTTATTTATACATATTTGAATTTCAAAATTTTGTGACAGTATAGAATTCTTAAGCATCCTGTGTATGTTTGTTAGCAAAATCCATTTTGTCAATTTTTTGCAAAATGGCGACAAGTATTAAAATTCAATCACTTATTACTCAGTAGTGTTCAATTTTGTCAAAAAGGTCTCTATACATGAAATGTTGAGAAGCCTAAAGCTCATCTAAGTAAAATATAAAAAATATATATTTTTGCTTGAAAACAAGCGATGTATCAGTTCGATCGTACCCCCATACTAGCCATTTTGAGACTTTCGGAAGAGTTAACGCTTTTAACTGCTTGGTTTTGAAGATTAAAATTTTAATTTTTAATATCGCATAGAACTAACGTGCAGCCCCTATACGTTATGTTTAAAAAAAATATATAAAATTTTTTTTTAAAATGGCGGCTATCGTAAAAATTCAAAGTGTCATAACTTTGCTAAATCAAATCCTACTGAAAAATGTCGTATGCAAAAAGTGTTTGGAATTTTATTTTGCATATAAAAGCAATTTTTAATTATTTTTTTTTTAATAAAAACCGAGTCTTACCATATATTGACCGAGACCTCGAACGAGCTTTTATGCGACTCTGCATACAGTTAACGCTCGTATGAAGCTTCTATTTAAGAAATTGACTTGAATTTTTTATACCAAATAGAGCTTTCAACTATACTTACGATACTATACAAAAAAATTAAAAATTAAAAAATAAAAGTATTTTTTTTTCAAAACACGTTTAGTATGATGAGTCGATCGACCCACCATACATACGCTCATAAGATTTTCAATATAGTTAAGGTCAGTGTGAGCTTATTTATACATATTTGAATTTCAAAATTTTGTGACAGTATAGAATTCTTAAGCATCCTGTGTATGTTTGTTAGCAAAATCCATTTAGTCAATTTTTTGCAAAATGGCGACAAGTATTAAAATTCAATCACTTATTACTCAGTAGTGTTCAATTTTGTCAAAAAGGTCTCTATACATGAAATGTTGAGAAGCCTAAAGCTCATCTAAGTAAAATATAAAAAATATATATTTTTGCTTGAAAACAAGCGATGTATCAGTTCGATCGTACCCCCATACTAGCCATTTTGAGACTTTCGGAAGAGTTAACGCTCTGAACTGCTTGGTTTCGAAGATTAAAATTTTAATTTTTAATATCGCATAGAACTAACGTGCAGCCCCTATACGTTATGTTTAAAAAAAATATATAAAATTTTTTTTCAAAATGGCGGCTATCGTAAAAATTCAAAGTGTCATAACTTTGCTAAATCAAATCCTACTGAAAAATGTCGTATGCAAAAAGTGTTTGGAATTTTATTTTGCATATAAAAGCAATTTTTAATTATTTTTTTTTTAATAAAAACCGAGTCTTACCATATATTGACCGAGACCTCGAACGAGCTTTTATGCGACTCTGCATACAGTTAACGCTCGTATGAAGCTTCTATTTAAGAAATTGACTTGAATTTTTTATACCAAATAGAGCTTTCAACTATACTTACGATACTATACAAAAAAATTAAAAATTAAAAAATAAAAGTATTTTTTTTTCAAAACACGTTTAGTGTGATGAGTCGATCGACCCACCATACATACGCTCATAAGATTTTCAATATAGTTAAGGTCAGTGTGAGCTTATTTATACATATTTGAATTTCAAAATTTTGTGACAGTATAGAATTCTTAAGCATCCTGTGTATGTTTGTTAGCAAAATCCATTTTGTCAATTTTTTGCAAAATGGCGACAAGTATTAAAATTCAATCACTTATTACTCAGTAGTGTTCAATTTTGTCAAAAAGGTCTCTATACATGAAATGTTGAGAAGCCTAAAGCTCATCTAAGTAAAATATAAAAAATATATATTTTTGCTTGAAAACAAGCGATGTATCAGTTCGATCGTACCCCCATACTAGCCATTTTGAGACTTTCGGAAGAGTTAACGCTCTTAACTGCTTGGTTTCGAAGATTAAAATTTTAATTTTTAATATCGCATAGAACTAACGTGCAGCCCCTATACGTTATGTTTAAAAAAAATATATAAATTTTTTTTTCAAAATGGCGGCTATCGTAAAAATTCAAAGTGTCATAACTTTGCTAAATCAAATCCTACTGAAAAATGTCGTATGCAAAAAGTGTTTGGAATTTTATTTTGCATATAAAAGCAATTTTTAATTATTTTTTTTTTAATAAAAACCGAGTCTTACCATATATTGACCGAGACCTCGAACGAGCTTTTATGCGACTCTGCATACAGTTAACGCTCGTATGAAGCTTCTATTTAAGAAATTGACTTGAATTTTTTATACCAAATAGAGCTTTCAACTATACTTACGATACTATACAAAAAAATTAAAAATTAAAAAATAAAAGTATTTTTTTTTCAAAACACGTTTAGTGTGATGAGTCGATCGACCCACCATACATACGCTCATAAGATTTTCAATATAGTTAAGGTCAGTGTGAGCTTATTTATACATATTTGAATTTCAAAATTTTGTGACAGTATAGAATTCTTAAGCATCCTGTGTATGTTTGTTAGCAAAATTCATTTTGTCAATTTTTTGCAAAATGGCGACAAGTATTAAAATTCAATCACTTATTACTCAGTAGTGTTCAATTTTGTCAAAAAGGTCTCTATACATGAAATGTTGAGAAGCCTAAAGCTCATCTAAGTAAAATATAAAAAATATATATTTTTGCTTGAAAACAAGCGATGTATCAGTTCGATCGTACCCCCATACTAGCCATTTTGAGACTTTCGGAAGAGTTAACGCTCTTAACTGCTTGGTTTCGAAGATTAAAATTTTAATTTTTAATATCGCATAGAACTAACGTGCAGCCCCTATACGTTATGTTTAAAAAAAATATATAAATTTTTTTTTCAAAATGGCGGCTATCGTAAAAATTCAAAGTGTCATAACTTTGCTAAATCAAATCCTACTGAAAAATGTCGTATGCAAAAAGTGTTTGGAATTTTATTTTGCATATAAAAGCAATTTTTAATTATTTTTTTTTTAATAAAAACCGAGTCTTACCATATATTGACCGAGACCTCGAACGAGCTTTTATGCGACTCTGCATACAGTTTACGCTCGTATGAAGCTTCTATTTAAGAAATTGACTTGAATTTTTTATACCAAATAGAGCTTTCAACTATACTTACGATACTATACAAAAAAATTTAAAATTAAAAAATAAAAGTATTTTTTTTTCAAAACACGTTTAGTGTGATGAGTCGATCGACCCACCATACATACGCTCATAAGATTTTCAATATAGTTAAGGTCAGTGTGAGCTTATTTATACATATTTGAATTTCAAAATTTTGTGACAGTATAGAATTCTTAAGCATCCTGTGTATGTTTGTTAGCAAAATCCATTTTGTCAATTTTTTGCAAAATGGCGACAAGTATTAAAATTCAATCACTTATTACTCAGTAGTGTTCAATTTTGTCAAAAAGGTCTCTATACATGAAATGTTGAGAAGCCTAAAGCTCATCTAAGTAAAATATAAAAAATATATATTTTTGCTTGAAAACAAGCGATGTATCAGTTCGATCGTACCCCCATACTAGCCATTTTGAGACTTTCGGAAGAGTTAACGCTCTTAACTGCTTGGTTTCGAAGATTAAAATTTTAATTTTTAATATCGCATAGAACTAACGTGCAGCCCCTATACGTTATGTTTAAAAAAAATATATAAAATTTTTTTTCAAAATGGCGGCTATCGTAAAAATTCAAAGTGTCATAACTTTGCTAAATCAAATCCTACTGAAAAATGTCGTATGCAAAAAGTGTTTGGAATTTTATTTTGCATATAAAAGCAATTCTTAATTATTTTTTTTTTAATAAAAACCGAGTCTTACCATATATTGACCGAGACCTCGAACGAGCTTTTATGCGACTCTGCATACAGTTAACGCTCGTATGAAGCTTCTATTTAAGAAATTGACTTGAATTTTTTATACCAAATAGAGCTTTCAACTATACTTACGATACTATACAAAAAAATTAAAAATTAAAAAATAAAAGTATTTTTTTTTCAAAACACGTTTAGTGTGATGAGTCGATCGACCCACCATACATACGCTCATAAGATTTTCAATATAGTTAAGGTCAGTGTGAGCTTATTTATACATATTTGAATTTCAAAATTTTGTGACAGTATAGAATTCTTAAGCATCCTGTGTATGTTTGTTAGCAAAATCCATTTTGTCAATTTTTTGCAAAATGGCGACAAGTATTAAAATTCAATCACTTATTACTCAGTAGTGTTCAATTTTGTCAAAAAGGTCTCTATACATGAAATGTTGAGAAGCCTAAAGCTCATCTAAGTAAAATATAAAAAATATATATTTTTGCTTGAAAACAAGCGATGTATCAGTTCGATCGTACCCCCATACTAGCCATTTTGAGACTTTCGGAAGAGTTAACGCTCTTAACTGCTTGGTTTCGAAGATTAAAATTTTAATTTTTAATATCGCATAGAACTAACGTGCAGCCCCTATACGTTATGTTTAAAAAAAATATATAAATTTTTTTTTCAAAATGGCGGCTATCGTAAAAATTCAAAGTGTCATAACTTTGCTAAATCAAATCCTACTGAAAAATGTTGTATGCAAAAAGTGTTTGGAATATAATTTTGCATATAAAAGCAATTTTTAATTATTTTTTTTTAATAAAAACCGAGTCTTACCATATATTGACCGAGACCTCGAACGAGCTTTTATGCGACTCTGCATACAGTTAACGCTCGTATGAAGCTTCTATTTAAGAAATTGATTTGAATTTTTTATACCAAATAGAGCTTTCAACTATACTTACGATACTATACAAAAAAATTTAAAATTAAAAAATAAAAGTATTTTTTTTTCAAAACACGTTTAGTGTGATGAGTCGATCGACCCACCATACATACGCTCATAAGATTTTCAATATAGTTAAGGTCAGTGTGAGCTTATTTATACATATTTGAATTTCAAAATTTTGTGACAGTATAGAATTCTTAAGCATCCTGTGTATGTTTGTTAGCAAAATTCATTTTGTCAATTTTTTGCAAAATGGCGACAAGTATTAAAATTCAATCACTTATTACTCAGTAGTGTTCAATTTTGTCAAAAAGGTCTCTATACATGAAATGTTGAGAAGCCTAAAGCTCATCTAAGTAAAATATAAAAAATATATATTTTTGCTTGAAAACAAGCGATGTATCAGTTCGATCGTACCCCCATACTAGCCATTTTGAGACTTTCGGAAGAGTTAACGCTCTTAACTGCTTGGTTTCAAAGATTAAAATTTTAATTTTTAATATCGCATAGAACTAACGTGCAGCCCCTATACGTTATGTTTAAAAAAAATATATAAAATTTTTTTTCAAAATGGCGGCTATCGTAAAAATTCAAAGTGTCATAACTTTGCTAAATCAAATCCTACTGAAAAATGTCGTATGCAAAAAATGTTTGGAATTTTATTTTGCATATAAAAGCAATTTTTAATTATTTTTTTTTTAATAAAAACCGAGTCTTACCATATATTGACCGAGACCTCGAACGAGCTTTTATGCGACTCTGCATACAGTTAACGCTCGTATGAAGCTTCTATTTAAGAAATTGACTTGAATTTTTTATACCAAATAGAGCTTTCAACTATACTTACGATACTATACAAAAAAATTAAAAATTAAAAAATAAAAGTATTTTTTTTTCAAAACACGTTTAGTGTGATGAGTCGATCGACCCACCATACATACGCTCATAAGATTTTCAATATAGTTAAGGTCAGTGTGAGCTTATTTATACATATTTGAATTTCAAAATTTTGTGACAGTATAGAATTCTTAAGCATCCTGTGTATGTTTGTTAGCAAAATCCATTTTGTCAATTTTTTGCAAAATGGCGACAAGTATTAAAATTCAATCACTTATTACTCAGTAGTGTTCAATTTTGTCAAAAAGGTCTCTATACATGAAATGTTGAGAAGCCTAAAGCTCATCTAAGTAAAATATAAAAAATATATATTTTTGCTTGAAAACAAGCGATGTATCAGTTCGATCGTACCCCCATACTAGCCATTTTGAGACTTTCGGAAGAGTTAACGCTTTTAACTGCTTGGTTTTGAAGATTAAAATTTTAATTTTTAATATCGCATAGAACTAACGTGCAGCCCCTATACGTTATGTTTAAAAAAAATATATAAAATTTTTTTTTAAAATGGCGGCTATCGTAAAAATTCAAAGTGTCATAACTTTGCTAAATCAAATCCTACTGAAAAATGTCGTATGCAAAAAGTGTTTGGAATTTTATTTTGCATATAAAAGCAATTTTTAATTATTTTTTTTTTAATAAAAACCGAGTCTTACCATATATTGACCGAGACCTCGAACGAGCTTTTATGCGACTCTGCATACAGTTAACGCTCGTATGAAGCTTCTATTTAAGAAATTGACTTGAATTTTTTATACCAAATAGAGCTTTTAACTATACTTACGAAACTATACAAAAAAATTAAAAATTAAAAAATAAAAGTATTTTTTTTTCAAAACACGTTTAGTGTGATGAGTCGATCGACCCACCATACATACGCTCATAAGATTTTCAATATAGTTAAGGTCAGTGTGAGCTTATTTATACATATTTGAATTTCAAAATTTTGTGACAGTATAGAATTCTTAAGCATCCTGTGTATGTTTGTTAGCAAAATCCATTTTGTCAATTTTTTGCAAAATGGCGACAAGTATTAAAATTCAATCACTTATTACTCAGTAGTGTTCAATTTTGTCAAAAAGGTCTCTATACATGAAATGTTGAGAAGCCTAAAGCTCATCTAAGTAAAATATAAAAAATATATATTTTTGCTTGAAAACAAGCGATGTATCAGTTCGATCGTACCCCCATACTAGCCATTTTGAGACTTTCGGAAGAGTTAACGCTCTTAACTGCTTGGTTTAGAAGATTAAAATTTTAATTTTTAATATCGCATAGAACTAACGTGCAGCCCCTATACGTTATGTTTAAAAAAAATATATAAAATTTTTTTTCAAAATGGCAGCTATCGTAAAAATTCAAAGTGTCATAACTTTGCTAAATCAAATCCTACTGAAAAATGTCGTATGCAAAAAGTGTTTGGAATTATATTTTGCATATAAAAGCAATTTTTAATTATTTTTTTTTTAATAAAAACCGAGTCTTACCATATATTGACCGAGACCTCGAACGAGCTTTTATGCGACTCTGCATACAGTTAACGCTCGTATGAAGCTTCTATTTAAGAAATTGACTTGAATTTTTTATACCAAATAGAGCTTTCAACTATACTTACGATACTATACAAAAAAATTAAAAATTAAAAAATAAAAGTATTTTTTTTTCAAAACACGTTTAGTGTGATGAGTCGATCGACCCACCATACATACGCTCATAAGATTTTCAATATAGTTAAGGTCAGTGTGAGCTTATTTATACATATTTGAATTTCAAAATTTTGTGACAGTATAGAATTCTTAAGCATCCTGTGTATGTTTGTTAGCAAAATCCATTTTGTCAATTTTTTGCAAAATGGCGACAAGTATTAAAATTCAATCACTTATTACTCAGTAGTGTTCAATTTTGTCAAAAAGGTCTCTATACATGAAATGTTGAGAAGCCTAAAGCTCATCTAAGTAAAATATAAAAAATATATATTTTTGCTTGAAAACAAGCGATGTATCAGTTCGATCGTACCCCCATACTAGCCATTTTGAGACTTTCGGAAGAGTTAACGCTCTTAACTGCTTGGTTTCGAAGATTAAAATTTTAATTTTTAATATCGCATAGAACTAACGTGCAGCCCCTATACGTTATGTTTAAAAAAAATATATAAAATTTTTTTTCAAAATGGCGGCTATCGTAAAAATTCAAAGTGTCATAACTTTGCTAAATCAAATCCTACTGAAAAATGTCGTATGCAAAAAGTGTTTGGAATTTTATTTTGCATATAAAAGCAATTTTTTATTATTTTTTTTTTAATAAAAACCGAGTCTTACTATATATTGACCGAGACCTCGAACGAGCTTTTATGCGACTCTGCATACAGTTAACGCTCGTATGAAGCTTCTATTTAAGAAATTGACTTGAATTTTTTATACCAAATAGAGCTTTCAACTATACTTACGATACTATACAAAAAAATTAAAAATTAAAAAATAAAAGTATTTTTTTTTCAAAACACGTTTAGTGTGATGAGTCGATCGACCCACCATACATACGCTCATAAGATTTTCAATATAGTTAAGGTCAGTGTGAGCTTATTTATACATATTTGAATTTCAAAATTTTGTGACAGTATAGAATTCTTAAGCATCCTGTGTATGTTTGTTAGCAAAATCCATTTTGTCAATTTTTTGCAAAATGGCGACAAGTATTAAAATTCAATCACTTATTACTCGGTAGTGTTCAATTTTGTCAAAAAGGTCTCTATACATGAAATGTTGAGAAGCCTAAAGCTCATCTAAGTAAAATATAAAAAATATATATTTTTGCTTGAAAACAAGCGATGTATCAGTTCGATCGTACCCCCATACTAGCCATTTTGAGACTTTCGGAAGAGTTAACGCTCTTAACTGCTTGGTTTCGAAGATTAAAATTTTAATTTTTAATATCGCATAGAAATAACGTGCAGCCCCTATACGTTATGTTTAAAAAAAATATATAAAATTTTTTTTCAAAATGGCGGCTATCGTAAAAATTCAAAGTGTCATAACTTTGCTAAATCAAATCCTACTGAAAAATGTCGTATGCAAAAAGTGTTTGGAATTTTATTTTGCATATAAAAGCAATTTTTAATTATTTTTTTTTTAATAAAAACCGAGTCTTACCATATATTGACCGAGACCTCGAACGAGCTTTTATGCGACTCTGCATACAGTTAACGCTCGTATGAAGCTTCTATTTAAGAAATTGACTTGAATTTTTTATACCAAATAGAGCTTTCAACTATACTTACGATACTATACAAAAAAATTATAAATTAAAAAATAAAAGTATTTTTTTTTCAAAACACGTTTAGTGTGATGAGTCGATCGACCCACCATACATACGCTCATAAGATTTTCAATATAGTTAAGGTCAGTGTGAGCTTATTTATACATATTTGAATTTCAAAATTTTGTGACAGTATAGAATTCTTAAGCATCCTGTGTATGTTTGTTAGCAAAATCCATTTTGTCAATTTTTTGCAAAATGGCGACAAGTATTAAAATTCAATCACTTATTACTCAGTAGTGTTCAATTTTGTCAAAAAGGTCTCTATACATGAAATGTTGAGAAGCCTAAAGCTCATCTAAGTAAAATATAAAAAATATATATTTTTGCTTGAAAACAAGCGATGTATCAGTTCGATCGTACCCCCATACTAGCCATTTTGAGACTTTCGGAAGAGTTAACGCTCTTAACTGCTTGGTTTCGAAGATTAAAATTTTAATTTTTAATATCGCATAGAACTAACGTGCAGCCCCTATACGTTATGTTTAAAAAAAATATATAAAATTTTTTTTCAAAATGGCGGCTATCGTAAAAATTCAAAGTGTCATAACTTTGCTAAATCAAATCCTACTGAAAAATGTCGTATGCAAAAAGTGTTTGGAATTTTATTTTGCATATAAAAGCAATTTTTAATTATTTTTTTTTTAATAAAAACCGAGTCTTACCATATATTGACCGAGACCTCGAACGAGCTTTTATGCGACTCTGCATACAGTTAACGCTCGTATGAAGCTTCTATTTAAGAAATTGACTTGAATTTTTTATACCAAATAGAGCTTTCAACTATACTTACGATACTATACAAAAAAATTAAAAATTAAAAAATAAAAGTATTTTTTTTTCAAAACACGTTTAGTGTGATGAGTCGATCGACCCACCATACATACGCTCATAAGATTTTCAATATAGTTAAGGTCAGTGTGAGCTTATTTATACATATTTGAATTTCAAAATTTTGTGACAGTATAGAATTCTTAAGCATCCTGTGTATGTTTGTTAGCAAAATCCATTTTGTCAATTTTTTGCAAAATGGCGACAAGTATTAAAATTCAATCACTTATTACTCAGTAGTGTTCAATTTTGTCAAAAAGGTCTCTATACATGAAATGTTGAAAAGCCTAAAGCTCATCTAAGTAAAATATAAAAAATATATATTTTTGCTTGAAAACAAGCGATGTATCAGTTCGATCGTACCCCCATACTAGCCATTTTGAGACTTTCGGAAGAGTTAACGCTCTTAACTGCTTGGTTTCGAAGATTAAAATTTTAATTTTTAATATCGCATAGAACTAACGTGCAGCCCCTATACGTTATGTTTAAAAAAAATATATAAAATTTTTTTTCAAAATGGCGGCTATCGTAAAAATTCAAAGTGTCATAACTTTGCTAAATCAAATCCTACTGAAAAATGTCGTATGCAAAAAGTGTTTGGAATTTTATTTTGCATATAAAAGCAATTTTTAATTATTTTTTTTTTAATAAAAACCGAGTCTTACCATATATTGACCGAGACCTCGAACGAGCTTTTATGCGACTCTGCATACAGTTAACGCTCGTATGAAGCTTCTATTTAAGAAATTGACTTGAATTTTTTATACCAAATAGAGCTTTCAACTATACTTACGATACTATACAAAAAAATTAAAAATTAAAAAATAAAAGTATTTTTTTTTCAAAACACGTTTAGTGTGATGAGTCGATCGACCCACCATACATACGCTCATAAGATTTTCAATATAGTTAAGGTCAGTGTGAGCTTATTTATACATATTTGAATTTCAAAATTTTGTGACAGTATAGAATTCTTAAGCATCCTGTGTATGTTTGTTAGCAAAATCCATTTTGTCAATTTTTTGCAAAATGGCGACAAGTATTAAAATTCAATCACTTATTACTCAGTAGTGTTCAATTTTGTCAAAAAGGTCTCTATACATGAAATGTTGAGAAGCCTAAAGCTCATCTAAGTAAAATATAAAAAATATATATTTTTGCTTGAAAACAAGCGATGTATCAGTTCGATCGTACCCCCATACTAGCCATTTTGAGACTTTCGGAAGAGTTAACGCTTTTAACTGCTTGGTTTTGAAGATTAAAATTTTAATTTTTAATATCGCATAGAACTAACGTGCAGCCCCTATACGTTATGTTTAAAAAAAATATATAAAATTTTTTTTTAAAATGGCGGCTATCGTAAAAATTCAAAGTGTCATAACTTTGCTAAATCAAATCCTACTGAAAAATGTCGTATGCAAAAAGTGTTTGGAATTTTATTTTGCATATAAAAGCAATTTTTAATTATTTTTTTTTTAATAAAAACCGAGTCTTACCATATATTGACCGAGACCTCGAACGAGCTTTTATGCGACTCTGCATACAGTTAACGCTCGTATGAAGCTTCTATTTAAGAAATTGACTTGAATTTTTTATACCAAATAGAGCTTTTAACTATACTTACGAAACTATACAAAAAAATTAAAAATTAAAAAATAAAAGTATTTTTTTTTCAAAACACGTTTAGTGTGATGAGTCGATCGACCCACCATACATACGCTCATAAGATTTTCAATATAGTTAAGGTCAGTGTGAGCTTATTTATACATATTTGAATTTCAAAATTTTGTGACAGTATAGAATTCTTAAGCATCCTGTGTATGTTTGTTAGCAAAATCCATTTTGTCAATTTTTTGCAAAATGGCGACAAGTATTAAAATTCAATCACTTATTACTCAGTAGTGTTCAATTTTGTCAAAAAGGTCTCTATACATGAAATGTTGAGAAGCCTAAAGCTCATCTAAGTAAAATATAAAAAATATATATTTTTGCTTGAAAACAAGCGATGTATCAGTTCGATCGTACCCCCATACTAGCCATTTTGAGACTTTCGGAAGAGTTAACGCTCTTAACTGCTTGGTTTCGAAGATTAAAATTTTAATTTTTAATATCGCATAGAACTAACGTGCAGCCCCTATACGTTATGTTTAAAAAAAATATATAAAATTTTTTTTCAAAATGGCAGCTATCGTAAAAATTCAAAGTGTCATAACTTTGCTAAATCAAATCCTACTGAAAAATGTCGTATGCAAAAAGTGTTTGGAATTATATTTTGCATATAAAAGCAATTTTTAATTATTTTTTTTTTAATAAAAACCGAGTCTTACCATATATTGACCGAGACCTCGAACGAGCTTTTATGCGACTCTGCATACAGTTAACGCTCGTATGAAGCTTCTATTTAAGAAATTGACTTGAATTTTTTATACCAAATAGAGCTTTCAACTATACTTACGATACTATACAAAAAAATTAAAAATTAAAAAATAAAAGTATTTTTTTTTCAAAACACGTTTAGTGTGATGAGTCGATCGACCCACCATACATACGCTCATAAGATTTTCAATATAGTTAAGGTCAGTGTGAGCTTATTTATACATATTTGAATTTCAAAATTTTGTGACAGTATAGAATTCTTAAGCATCCTGTGTATGTTTGTTAGCAAAATCCATTTTGTCAATTTTTTGCAAAATGGCGACAAGTATTAAAATTCAATCACTTATTACTCAGTAGTGTTCAATTTTGTCAAAAAGGTCTCTATACATGAAATGTTGAGAAGCCTAAAGCTCATCTAAGTAAAATATAAAAAATATATATTTTTGCTTGAAAACAAGCGATGTATCAGTTCGATCGTACCCCCATACTAGCCATTTTGAGACTTTCGGAAGAGTTAACGCTCTTAACTGCTTGGTTTCGAAGATTAAAATTTTAATTTTTAATATCGCATAGAACTAACGTGCAGCCCCTATACGTTATGTTTAAAAAAAATATATAAAATTTTTTTTCAAAATGGCGGCTATCGTAAAAATTCAAAGTGTCATAACTTTGCTAAATCAAATCCTACTGAAAAATGTCGTATGCAAAAAGTGTTTGGAATTTTATTTTGCATATAAAAGCAATTTTTAATTATTTTTTTTTTAATAAAAACCGAGTCTTACCATATATTGACCGAGACCTCGAACGAGCTTTTATGCGACTCTGCATACAGTTAACGCTCGTATGAAGCTTCTATTTAAGAAATTGACTTGAATTTTTTATACCAAATAGAGCTTTCAACTATACTTACGATACTATACAAAAAAATTATAAATTAAAAAATAAAAGTATTTTTTTTTCAAAACACGTTTAGTGTGATGAGTCGATCGACCCACCATACATACGCTCATAAGATTTTCAATATAGTTAAGGTCAGTGTGAGCTTATTTATACATATTTGAATTTCAAAATTTTGTGACAGTATAGAATTCTTAAGCATCCTGTGTATGTTTGTTAGCAAAATCCATTTTGTCAATTTTTTGCAAAATGGCGACAAGTATTAAAATTCAATCACTTATTACTCAGTAGTGTTCAATTTTGTCAAAAAGGTCTCTATACATGAAATGTTGAGAAGCCTAAAGCTCATCTAAGTAAAATATAAAAAATATATATTTTTGCTTGAAAACAAGCGATGTATCAGTTCGATCGTACCCCCATACTAGCCATTTTGAGACTTTCGGAAGAGTTAACGCTCTTAACTGCTTGGTTTCGAAGATTAAAATTTTAATTTTTAATATCGCATAGAACTAACGTGCAGCCCCTATACGTTATGTTTAAAAAAAATATATAAATTTTTTTTTCAAAATGGCGGCTATCGTAAAAATTCAAAGTGTCATAACTTTGCTAAATCAAATCCTACTGAAAAATGTCGTATGCAAAAAGTGTTTGGAATTTTATTTTGCATATAAAAGCAATTTTTAATTATTTTTTTTTTAATAAAAACCGAGTCTTACCATATATTGACCGAGACCTCGAACGAGCTTTTATGCGACTCTGCATACAGTTAACGCTCGTATGAAGCTTCTATTTAAGAAATTGACTTGAATTTTTTATACCAAATAGAGCTTTCAACTATACTTACGATACTATACAAAAAAATTAAAAATTAAAAAATAAAAGTATTTTTTTTTCAAAACACGTTTAGTGTGATGAGTCGATCGACCCACCATACATACGCTCATAAGATTTTCAATATAGTTAAGGTCAGTGTGAGCTTATTTATACATATTTGAATTTCAAAATTTTGTGACAGTATAGAATTCTTAAGCATCCTGTGTATGTTTGTTAGCAAAATCCATTTTGTCAATTTTTTGCAAAATGGCGACAAGTATTAAAATTCAATCACTTATTACTCAGTAGTGTTCAATTTTGTCAAAAAGGTCTCTATACATGAAATGTTGAAAAGCCTAAAGCTCATCTAAGTAAAATATAAAAAATATATATTTTTGCTTGAAAACAAGCGATGTATCAGTTCGATCGTACCCCCATACTAGCCATTTTGAGACTTTCGGAAGAGTTAACGCTCTTAACTGCTTGGTTTCGAAGATTAAAATTTTAATTTTTAATATCGCATAGAACTAACGTGCAGCCCCTATACGTTATGTTTAAAAAAAATATATAAAATTTTTTTTCAAAATGGCGGCTATCGTAAAAATTCAAAGTGTCATAACTTTGCTAAATCAAATCCTACTGAAAAATGTCGTATGCAAAAAGTGTTTGGAATTTTATTTTGCATATAAAAGCAATTTTTAATTATTTTTTTTTTAATAAAAACCGAGTCTTACCATATATTGACCGAGACCTCGAACGAGCTTTTATGCGACTCTGCATACAGTTAACGCTCGTATGAAGCTTCTATTTAAGAAATTGACTTGAATTTTTTATACCAAATAGAGCTTTCAACTATACTTACGATACTATACAAAAAAATTAAAAATTAAAAAATAAAAGTATTTTTTTTTCAAAACACGTTTAGTGTGATGAGTCGATCGACCCACCATACATACGCTCATAAGATTTTCAATATAGTTAAGGTCAGTGTGAGCTTATTTATACATATTTGAATTTCAAAATTTTGTGACAGTATAGAATTCTTAAGCATCCTGTGTATGTTTGTTAGCAAAATCCATTTTGTCAATTTTTTGCAAAATGGCGACAAGTATTAAAATTCAATCACTTATTACTCAGTAGTGTTCAATTTTGTCAAAAAGGTCTCTATACATGAAATGTTGAGAAGCCTAAAGCTCATCTAAGTAAAATATAAAAAATATATATTTTTGCTTGAAAACAAGCGATGTATCAGTTCGATCGTACCCCCATACTAGCCATTTTGAGACTTTCGGAAGAGTTAACGCTCTTAACTGCTTGGTTTCGAAGATTAAAATTTTAATTTTTAATATCGCATAAAACTAACGTGCAGCCCCTATACGTTATGCTTAAAAAAAATATATAAATTTTTTTTTCAAAATGGCGGCTATCGTAAAAATTCAAAGTGTCATAACTTTGCTAAATCAAATCCTACTGAAAAATGTCGTATGCAAAAAGTGTTTGGAATTTTATTTTGCATATAAAAGCAATTTTTAATTATTTTTTTTTTAATAAAAACCGAGTCTTACCATATATTGACCGAGACCTCGAACGAGCTTTTATGCGACTCTGCATACAGTTAACGCTCGTATGAAGCTTCTATTTAAGAAATTGACTTGAATTTTTTATACCAAATAGAGCTTTCAACTATACTTACGATACTATACAAAAAAATTAAAAATTAAAAAATAAAAGTATTTTTTTTTCAAAACACGTTTAGTGTGATGAGTCGATCGACCCACCATACATACGCTCATAAGATTTTCAATATAGTTAAGGTCAGTGTGAGCTTATTTATACATATTTGAATTTCAAAATTTTGTGACAGTATAGAATTCTTAAGCATCCTGTGTATGTTTGTTAGCAAAATCCATTTTGTCAATTTTTTGCAAAATGGCGACAAGTATTAAAATTCAATCACTTATTACTCAGTAGTGTTAAATTTTGTCAAAAAGGTCTCTATACATGAAATGTTGAGAAGCCTAAAGCTCATCTAAGTAAAATATAAAAAATATATATTTTTGCTTGAAAACAAGCGATGTATCAGTTCGATCGTACCCCCATACTAGCCATTTTGAGACTTTCGGAAGAGTTAACGCTCTTAACTGCTTGGTTTCGAAGATTAAAATTTTAATTTTTAATATCGCATAGAACTAACGTGCAGCCCCTATACGTTATGTTTAAAAAAAATATATAAAATTTTTTTTCAAAATGGCGGCTATCGTAAAAATTCAAAGTGTCATAACTTTGCTAAATCAAATCCTACTGAAAAATGTCGTATGCAAAAAGTGTTTGGAATTTTATTTTGCATATAAAAGCAATTTTTAATTATTTTTTTTTTAATAAAAACCGAGTCTTACCATATATTGACCGAGACCTCGAACGAGCTTTTATGCGACTCTGCATACAGTTAACGCTCGTATGAAGCTTCTATTTAAGAAATTGACTTGAATTTTTTATACCAAATAGAGCTTTCAACTATACTTACGATACTATACAAAAAAATTAAAAATTAAAAAATAAAAGTATTTTTTTTTCAAAACACGTTTAGTGTGATGAGTCGATCGACCCACCATACATACGCTCATAAGATTTTCAATATAGTTAAGGTCAGTGTGAGCTTATTTATACATATTTGAATTTCAAAATTTTGTGACAGTATAGAATTCTTAAGCATCCTGTGTATGTTTGTTAGCAAAATCCATTTTGTCAATTTTTTGCAAAATGGCGACAAGTATTAAAATTCAATCACTTATTACTCAGTAGTGTTCAATTTTGTCAAAAAGGTCTCTATACATGAAATGTTGAGAAGCCTAAAGCTCATCTAAGTAAAATATAAAAAATATATATTTTTGCTTGAAAACAAGCGATGTATCAGTTCGATCGTACCCCCATACTAGCCATTTTGAGACTTTCGGAAGAGTTAACGCTCTTAACTGCTTGGTTTCGAAGATTAAAATTTTAATTTTTAATATCGCATAAAACTAACGTGCAGCCCCTATACGTTATGCTTAAAAAAAATATATAAAATTTTTTTTCAAAATGGCGGCTATCGTAAAAATTCAAAGTGTCATAACTTTGCTAAATCAAATCCTACTGAAAAATGTTGTATGCAAAAAGTGTTTGGAATTTTATTTTGCATATAAAAGCAATTTTTAATTATTTTTTTTTTAATAAAAACCGAGTCTTACCATATATTGACCGAGACCTCGAACGAGCTTTTATGCGACTCTGCATACAGTTAACGCTCGTATGAAGCTTCTATTTAAGAAATTGACTTGAATTTTTTATACCAAATAGAGCTTTCAACTATACTTACGATACTATACAAAAAAATTAAAAATTAAAAAATAAAAGTATTTTTTTTTCAAAACACGTTTAGTGTGATGAGTCGATCGACCCACCATACATACGCTCATAAGATTTTCAATATAGTTAAGGTCAGTGTGAGCTTATTTATACATATTTGAATTTCAAAATTTTGTGACAGTATAGAATTCTTAAGCATCCTGTGTATGTTTGTTAGCAAAATTCATTTTGTCAATTTTTTGCAAAATGGCGACAAGTATTAAAATTCAATCACTTATTACTCAGTAGTGTTCAATTTTGTCAAAAAGGTCTCTATACATGAAATGTTGAGAAGCCTAAAGCTCATCTAAGTAAAATATAAAAAATATATATTTTTGCTTGAAAACAAGCGATGTATCAGTTCGATCGTACCCCCATACTAGCCATTTTGAGACTTTCGGAAGAGTTAACGCTCTTAACTGCTTGGTTTCGAAGATTAAAATTTTAATTTTTAATATCGCATAGAACTAACGTGCAGCCCCTATACGTTATGTTTAAAAAAAATATATAAAATTTTTTTTCAAAATGGCGGCTATCGTAAAAATTCAAAGTGTCATAACTTTGCTAAATCAAATCCTACTGAAAAATGTCGTATGCAAAAAGTGTTTGGAATTTTATTTTGCATATAAAAGCAATTTTTAATTATTTTTTTTTTAATAAAAACCGAGTCTTACCATATATTGACCGAGACCTCGAACGAGCTTTTATGCGACTCTGCATACAGTTAACGCTCGTATGAAGCTTCTATTTAAGAAATTGACTTGAATTTTTTATACCAAATAGAGCTTTCAACTATACTTACGATACTATACAAAAAAATTAAAAATTAAAAAATAAAAGTATTTTTTTTTCAAAACACGTTTAGTGTGATGAGTCGATCGACCCACCATACATACGCTCATAAGATTTTCAATATAGTTAAGGTCAGTGTGAGCTTATTTATACATATTTGAATTTCAAAATTTTGTGACAGTATAGAATTCTTAAGCATCCTGTGTATGTTTGTTAGCAAAATCCATTTTGTCAATTTTTTGCAAAATGGCGACAAGTATTAAAATTCAATCACTTATTACTCAGTAGTGTTCAATTTTGTCAAAAAGGTCTCTATACATGAAATGTTGAGAAGCCTAAAGCTCATCTAAGTAAAATATAAAAAATATATATTTTTGCTTGAAAACAAGCGATGTATCAGTTCGATCGTACCCCCATACTAGCCATTTTGAGACTTTCGGAAGAGTTAACGCTCTTAACTGCTTGGTTTCGAAGATTAAAATTTTAATTTTTAATATCGCATAGAACTAACGTGCAGCCCCTATACGTTATGTTTAAAAAAAATATATAAAATTTTTTTTCAAAATGGCGGCTATCGTAAAAATTCAAAGTGTCATAACTTTGCTAAATCAAATCCTACTAAAAAATGTCGTATGCAAAAAGTGTTTGGAATTTTATTTTGCATATAAAAGCAATTTTTAATTATTTTTTTTTTAATAAAAACCGAGTCTTACCATATATTGACCGAGACCTCGAACGAGCTTTTATGCGACTCTGCATACAGTTAACGCTCGTATGAAGCTTCTATTTAAGAAATTGACTTGAATTTTTTATACCAAATAGAGCTTTCAACTATACTTACGATACTATACAAAAAAATTAAAAATTAAAAAATAAAAGTATTTTTTTTTCAAAACACGTTTAGTGTGATGAGTCGATCGACCCACCATACATACGCTCATAAGATTTTCAATATAGTTAAGGTCAGTGTGAGCTTATTTATACATATTTGAATTTCAAAATTTTGTGACAGTATAGAATTCTTAAGCATCCTGTGTATGTTTGTTAGCAAAATCCATTTTGTCAATTTTTTGCAAAATGGCGACAAGTATTAAAATTCAATCACTTATTACTCAGTAGTGTTCAATTTTGTCAAAAAGGTCTCTATACATGAAATGTTGAGAAGCCTAAAGCTCATCTAAGTAAAATATAAAAAATATATATTTTTGCTTGAAAACAAGCGATGTATCAGTTCGATCGTACCCCCATACTAGCCATTTTGAGACTTTCGGAAGAGTTAACGCTCTTAACTGCTTGGTTTCGAAGATTAAAATTTTAATTTTTAATATCGCATAGAACTAACGTGCAGCCCCTATACGTTATGTTTAAAAAAAATATATAAAATTTTTTTTCAAAATGGCGGCTATCGTAAAAATTCAAAGTGTCATAACTTTGCTAAATCAAATCCTACTGAAAAATGTCGTATGCAAAAAGTGTTTGGAATTTTATTTTGCATATAAAAGCAATTTTTAATTATTTTTTTTTTAATAAAAACCGAGTCTTACCATATATTGACCGAGACCTCGAACGAGCTTTTATGCGACTCTGCATACAGTTAACGCTCGTATGAAGCTTCTATTTAAGAAATTGACTTGAATTTTTTATACCAAATAGAGCTTTCAACTATACTTACGATACTATACAAAAAAATTAAAAATTAAAAAATAAAAGTATTTTTTTTTCAAAACACGTTTAGTGTGATGAGTCGATCGACCCACCATACATACGCTCATAAGATTTTCAATATAGTTAAGGTCAGTGTGAGCTTATTTATACATATTTGAATTTTAAAATTTTGTGACAGTATAGAATTCTTAAGCATCCTGTGTATGTTTGTTAGCAAAATCCATTTTGTCAATTTTTTGCAAAATGGCGACAAGTATTAAAATTCAATCACTTATTACTCAGTAGTGTTCAATTTTGTCAAAAAGGTCTCTATACATGAAATGTTGAGAAGCCTAAAGCTCATCTAAGTAAAATATAAAAAATATATATTTTTGCTTGAAAACAAGCGATGTATCAGTTCGATCGTACCCCCATACTAGCCATTTTGAGACTTTCGGAAGAGTTAACGCTCTTAACTGCTTGGTTTCGAAGATTAAAATTTTAATTTTTAATATCGCATAGAACTAACGTGCAGCCCCTATACGTTATGTTTAAAAAAAATATATAAAATTTTTTTTCAAAATGGCGGCTATCGTAAAAATTCAAAGTGTCATAACTTTGCTAAATCAAATCCTACTAAAAAATGTCGTATGCAAAAAGTGTTTGGAATTTTATTTTGCATATAAAAGCAATTTTTAATTATTTTTTTTTTAATAAAAACCGAGTCTTACCATATATTGACCGAGACCTCGAACGAGCTTTTATGCGACTCTGCATACAGTTAACGCTCGTATGAAGCTTCTATTTAAGAAATTGACTTGAATTTTTTATACCAAATAGAGCTTTCAACTATACTTACGATACTATACAAAAAAATTAAAAATTAAAAAATAAAAGTATTTTTTTTTCAAAACACGTTTAGTGTGATGAGTCGATCGACCCACCATACATACGCTCATAAGATTTTCAATATAGTTAAGGTCAGTGTGAGCTTATTTATACATATTTGAATTTCAAAATTTTGTGACAGTATAGAATTCTTAAGCATCCTGTGTATGTTTGTTAGCAAAATCCATTTTGTCAATTTTTTGCAAAATGGCGACAAGTATTAAAATTCAATCACTTATTACTCAGTAGTGTTCAATTTTGTCAAAAAGGTCTCTATACATGAAATGTTGAGAAGCCTAAAGCTCATCTAAGTAAAATATAAAAAATATATATTTTTGCTTGAAAACAAGCGATGTATCAGTTCGATCGTACCCCCATACTAGCCATTTTGAGACTTTCGGAAGAGTTAACGCTCTTAACTGCTTGGTTTCGAAGATTAAAATTTTAATTTTTAATATCGCATAAAACTAACGTGCAGCCCCTATACGTTATGCTTAAAAAAAATATATAAATTTTTTTTTCAAAATGGCGGCTATCGTAAAAATTCAAAGTGTCATAACTTTGCTAAATCAAATCCTACTGAAAAATGTCGTATGCAAAAAGTGTTTGGAATTTTATTTTGCATATAAAAGCAATTTTTAATTATTTTTTTTTTAATAAAAACCGAGTCTTACCATATATTGACCGAGACCTCGAACGAGCTTTTATGCGACTCTGCATACAGTTAACGCTCGTATGAAGCTTCTATTTAAGAAATTGACTTGAATTTTTTATACCAAATAGAGCTTTCAACTATACTTACGATACTATACAAAAAAATTAAAAATTAAAAAATAAAAGTATTTTTTTTTCAAAACACGTTTAGTGTGATGAGTCGATCGACCCACCATACATACGCTCATAAGATTTTCAATATAGTTAAGGTCAGTGTGAGCTTATTTATACATATTTGAATTTCAAAATTTTGTGACAGTATAGAATTCTTAAGCATCCTGTGTATGTTTGTTAGCAAAATCCATTTTGTCAATTTTTTGCAAAATGGCGACAAGTATTAAAATTCAATCACTTATTACTCAGTAGTGTTAAATTTTGTCAAAAAGGTCTCTATACATGAAATGTTGAGAAGCCTAAAGCTCATCTAAGTAAAATATAAAAAATATATATTTTTGCTTGAAAACAAGCGATGTATCAGTTCGATCGTACCCCCATACTAGCCATTTTGAGACTTTCGGAAGAGTTAACGCTCTTAACTGCTTGGTTTCGAAGATTAAAATTTTAATTTTTAATATCGCATAGAACTAACGTGCAGCCCCTATACGTTATGTTTAAAAAAAATATATAAAATTTTTTTTCAAAATGGCGGCTATCGTAAAAATTCAAAGTGTCATAACTTTGCTAAATCAAATCCTACTGAAAAATGTCGTATGCAAAAAGTGTTTGGAATTTTATTTTGCATATAAAAGCAATTTTTAATTATTTTTTTTTTAATAAAAACCGAGTCTTACCATATATTGACCGAGACCTCGAACGAGCTTTTATGCGACTCTGCATACAGTTAACGCTCGTATGAAGCTTCTATTTAAGAAATTGACTTGAATTTTTTATACCAAATAGAGCTTTCAACTATACTTACGATACTATACAAAAAAATTAAAAATTAAAAAATAAAAGTATTTTTTTTTCAAAACACGTTTAGTGTGATGAGTCGATCGACCCACCATACATACGCTCATAAGATTTTCAATATAGTTAAGGTCAGTGTGAGCTTATTTATACATATTTGAATTTCAAAATTTTGTGACAGTATAGAATTCTTAAGCATCCTGTGTATGTTTGTTAGCAAAATCCATTTTGTCAATTTTTTGCAAAATGGCGACAAGTATTAAAATTCAATCACTTATTACTCAGTAGTGTTCAATTTTGTCAAAAAGGTCTCTATACATGAAATGTTGAGAAGCCTAAAGCTCATCTAAGTAAAATATAAAAAATATATATTTTTGCTTGAAAACAAGCGATGTATCAGTTCGATCGTACCCCCATACTAGCCATTTTGAGACTTTCGGAAGAGTTAACGCTCTTAACTGCTTGGTTTCGAAGATTAAAATTTTAATTTTTAATATCGCATAAAACTAACGTGCAGCCCCTATACGTTATGCTTAAAAAAAATATATAAAATTTTTTTTCAAAATGGCGGCTATCGTAAAAATTCAAAGTGTCATAACTTTGCTAAATCAAATCCTACTGAAAAATGTGATATGCAAAAAGTGTTTGGAATTTTATTTTGCATATAAAAGCAATTTTTAATTATTTTTTTTTTAATAAAAACCGAGTCTTACCATATATTGACCGAGACCTCGAACGAGCTTTTATGCGACTCTGCATACAGTTAACGCTCGTATGAAGCTTCTATTTAAGAAATTGACTTGAATTTTTTATACCAAATAGAGCTTTCAACTATACTTACGATACTATACAAAAAAATTAAAAATTAAAAAATAAAAGTATTTTTTTTTCAAAACACGTTTAGTGTGATGAGTCGATCGACCCACCATACATACGCTCATAAGATTTTCAATATAGTTAAGGTCAGTGTGAGCTTATTTATACATATTTGAATTTCAAAATTTTGTGACAGTATAGAATTCTTAAGCATCCTGTGTATGTTTGTTAGCAAAATTCATTTTGTCAATTTTTTGCAAAATGGCGACAAGTATTAAAATTCAATCACTTATTACTCAGTAGTGTTCAATTTTGTCAAAAAGGTCTCTATACATGAAATGTTGAGAAGCCTAAAGCTCATCTAAGTAAAATATAAAAAATATATATTTTTGCTTGAAAACAAGCGATGTATCAGTTCGATCGTACCCCCATACTAGCCATTTTGAGACTTTCGGAAGAGTTAACGCTCTTAACTGCTTGGTTTCTAAGATTAAAATTTTAATTTTTAATATCGCATAGAACTAACGTGCAGCCCCTATACGTTATGTTTAAAAAAAATATATAAAATTTTTTTTCAAAATGGCGGCTATCGTAAAAATTCAAAGTGTCATAACTTTGCTAAATCAAATCCTACTGAAAAATGTCGTATGCAAAAAGTGTTTGGAATTTTATTTTGCATATAAAAGCAATTTTTAATTATTTTTTTTTTAATAAAAACCGAGTCTTACCATATATTGACCGAGACCTCGAACGAGCTTTTATGCGACTCTGCATACAGTTAACGCTCGTATGAAGCTTCTATTTAAGAAATTGACTTGAATTTTTTATACCAAATAGAGCTTTCAACTATACTTACGATACTATACAAAAAAATTAAAAATTAAAAAATAAAAGTATTTTTTTTTCAAAACACGTTTAGTGTGATGAGTCGATCGACCCACCATACATACGCTCATAAGATTTTCAATATAGTTAAGGTCAGTGTGAGCTTATTTATACATATTTGAATTTCAAAATTTTGTGACAGTATAGAATTCTTAAGCATCCTGTGTATGTTTGTTAGCAAAATCCATTTTGTCAATTTTTTGCAAAATGGCGACAAGTATTAAAATTCAATCACTTATTACTCAGTAGTGTTCAATTTTGTCAAAAAGGTCTCTATACATGAAATGTTGAGAAGCCTAAAGCTCATCTAAGTAAAATATAAAAAATATATATTTTTGCTTGAAAACAAGCGATGTATCAGTTCGATCGTACCCCCATACTAGCCATTTTGAGACTTTCGGAAGAGTTAACGCTCTTAACTGCTTGGTTTCTTAGATTAAAATTTTAATTTTTAATATCGCATAGAACTAACGTGCAGCCCCTATACGTTATGTTTAAAAAAAATATATAAAATTTTTTTTCAAAATGGCGGCTATCGTAAAAATTCAAAGTGTCATAACTTTGCTAAATCAAATCCTACTGAAAAATGTCGTATGCAAAAAGTGTTTGGAATTTTATTTTGCATATAAAAGCAATTTTTAATTATTTTTTTTTTAATAAAAACCGAGTCTTACCATATATTGACCGAGACCTCGAACGAGCTTTTATGCGACTCTGCATACAGTTAACGCTCGTATGAAGCTTTTATTTAAGAAATTGACTTGAATTTTTTATACCAAATAGAGCTTTCAACTATACTTACGATACTGTACAAAAAAATTAAAAATTAAAAAATAAAAGTATTTTTTTTTCAAAACACGTTTAGTGTGATGAGTCGATCGACCCACCATACATACGCTCATAAGATTTTCAATATAGTTAAGGTCAGTGTGAGCTTATTTATACATATTTGAATTTCAAAATTTTGTGACAGTATAGAATTCTTAAGCATCCTGTGTATGTTTGTTAGCAAAATCCATTTTGTCAATTTTTTGCAAAATGGCGACAAGTATTAAAATTCAATCACTTATTACTCAGTAGTGTTCAATTTTGTCAAAAAGGTCTCTATACATGAAATGTTGAGAAGCCTAAAGCTCATCTAAGTAAAATATAAAAAATATATATTTTTGCTTGAAAACAAGCGATGTATCAGTTCGATCGTACCCCCATACTAGCCATTTTGAGACTTTCGGAAGAGTTAACGCTCTTAACTGCTTGGTTTCGAAGATTAAAATTTTAATTTTTAATATCGCATAGAACTAACGTGCAGCCCCTATACGTTATGTTTAAAAAAAATATATAAAATTTTTTTTCAAAATGGCGGCTATCGTAAAAATTCAAAGTGTCATAACTTTGCTAAATCAAATCCTACTGAAAAATGTCGTATGCAAAAAGTGTTTGGAATTTTATTTTGCATATAAAAGCAATTTTTAATTATTTTTTTTTTAATAAAAACCGAGTCTTACCATATATTGACCGAGACCTCGAACGAGCTTTTATGCGACTCTGCATACAGTTAACGCTCGTATGAAGCTTCTATTTAAGAAATTGACTTGAATTTTTTATACCAAATAGAGCTTTCAACTATACTTACGATACTATACAAAAAAATTAAAAATTAAAAAATAAAAGTATTTTTTTTTCAAAACACGTTTAGTGTGATGAGTCGATCGACCCACCATACATACGCTCATAAGATTTTCAATATAGTTAAGGTCAGTGTGAGCTTATTTATACATATTTGAATTTCAAAATTTTGTGACAGTATAGAATTCTTAAGCATCCTGTGTATGTTTGTTAGCAAAATCCATTTTGTCAATTTTTTGCAAAATGGCGACAAGTATTAAAATTCAATCACTTATTACTCAGTAGTGTTCAATTTTGTCAAAAAGGTCTCTATACATGAAATGTTGAGAAGCCTAAAGCTCATCTAAGTAAAATATAAAAAATATATATTTTTGCTTGAAAACAAGCGATGTATCAGTTCGATCGTACCCCCATACTAGCCATTTTGAGACTTTCGGAAGAGTTAACGCTCTTAACTGCTTGGTTTCTAAGATTAAAATTTTAATTTTTAATATCGCATAGAACTAACGTGCAGCCCCTATACGTTATGTTTAAAAAAAATATATAAAATTTTTTTTCAAAATGGCGGCAATCGTAAAAATTCAAAGTGTCATAACTTTGCTAAATCAAATCCTACTGAAAAATGTCGTATGCAAAAAGTGTTTGGAATTTTATTTTGCATATAAAAGCAATTTTTAATTATTTTTTTTTTAATAAAAACCGAGTCTTACCATATATTGACCGAGACCTCGAACGAGCTTTTATGCGACTCTGCATACAGTTAACGCTCGTATGAAGCTTCTATTTAAGAAATTGACTTGAATTTTTTATACCAAATAGAGCTTTCAACTATACTTACGATACTATACAAAAAAATTAAAAATTAAAAAATAAAAGTATTTTTTTTTCAAAACACGTTTAGTGTGATGAGTCGATCGACCCACCATACATACGCTCATAAGATTTTCAATATAGTTAAGGTCAGTGTGAGCTTATTTATACATATTTAAATTTCAAAATTTTGTGACAGTATAGAATTCTTAAGCATCCTGTGTATGTTTGTTAGCAAAATCCATTTTGTCAATTTTTTGCAAAATGGCGACAAGTATTAAAATTCAATCACTTATTACTCAGTAGTGTTCAATTTTGTCAAAAAGGTCTCTATACATGAAATGTTGAGAAGCCTAAAGCTCATCTAAGTAAAATATAAAAAATATATATTTTTGCTTGAAAACAAGCGATGTATCAGTTCGATCGTACCCCCATACTAGCCATTTTGAGACTTTCGGAAGAGTTAACGCTCTTAACTGCTTGGTTTCGAAGATTAAAATTTTAATTTTTAATATCGCATAGAACTAACGTGCAGCCCCTATACGTTATGTTTAAAAATAATATATAAAATTTGTTTTCAAAATGGCGGCTATCGTAAAAATTCAAAGTGTCATAACTTTGCTAAATCAAATCCTACTGAAAAATGTCGTATGCAAAAAGTGTTTGGAATTTTATTTTGCATATAAAAGCAATTTTTAATTATTTTTTTTTTAATAAAAACCGAGTCTTACCATATATTGACCGAGACCTCGAACGAGCTTTTATGCGACTCTGCATACAGTTAACGCTCGTATGAAGCTTCTATTTAAGAAATTGACTTGAATTTTTTATACCAAATAGAGCTTTCAACTATACTTACGATACTATACAAAAAAATTAAAAATTAAAAAATAAAAGTATTTTTTTTTCAAAACACGTTTAGTGTGATGAGTCGATCGACCCACCATACATACGCTCATAAGATTTTCAATATAGTTAAGGTCAGTGTGAGCTTATTTATACATATTTGAATTTCAAAATTTTGTGACAGTATAGAATTCTTAAGCATCCTGTGTATGTTTGTTAGCAAAATCCATTTTGTCAATTTTTTGCAAAATGGCGACAAGTATTAAAATTCAATCACTTATTACTCAGTAGTGTTCAATTTTGTCAAAAAGGTCTCTATACATGAAATGTTGAGAAGCCTAAAGCTCATCTAAGTAAAATATAAAAAATATATATTTTTGCTTGAAAACAAGCGATGTATCAGTTCGATCGTACCCCCATACTAGCCATTTTGAGACTTTCGGAAGAGTTAACGCTCTTAACTGCTTGGTTTCTAAGATTAAAATTTTAATTTTTAATATCGCATAGAACTAACGTGCAGCCCCTATACGTTATGTTTAAAAAAAATATATAAAATTTTTTTTTAAAATGGCGGCTATCGTAAAAATTCAAAGTGTCATAACTTTGCTAAATCAAATCCTACTGAAAAATGTCGTATGCAAAAAGTGTTTGGAATTTTATTTTGCATATAAAAGCAATTTTTAATTATTTTTTTTTTAATAAAAACCGAGTCTTACCATATATTGACCGAGACCTCGAACGAGCTTTTATGCGACTCTGCATACAGTTAACGCTCGTATGAAGCTTCTATTTAAGAAATTGACTTGAATTTTTTATACCAAATAGAGCTTTCAACTATACTTACGATACTATACAAAAAAATTAAAAATTAAAAAATAAAAGTATTTTTTTTTCAAAACACGTTTAGTGTGATGAGTCGATCGACCCACCATACATACGCTCATAAGATTTTCAATATAGTTAAGGTCAGTGTGAGCTTATTTATACATATTTGAATTTCAAAATTTTGTGACAGTATAGAATTCTTAAGCATCCTGTGTATGTTTGTTAGCAAAATCCATTTTGTCAATTTTTTGCAAAATGGCGACAAGTATTAAAATTCAATCACTTATTACTCAGTAGTGTTCAATTTTGTCAAAAAGGTCTCTATACATGAAATGTTGAGAAGCCTAAAGCTCATCTAAGTAAAATATAAAAAATATATATTTTTGCTTGAAAACAAGCGATGTATCAGTTCGATCGTACCCCCATACTAGCCATTTTGAGACTTTCGGAAGAGTTAACGCTCTTAACTGCTTGGTTTCGAAGATTAAAATTTTAATTTTTAATATCGCATAGAACTAACGTGCAGCCCCTATACGTTATGTTTAAAAAAAATATATAAAATTTTTTTTCAAAATGGCGGCTATCGTAAAAATTCAAAGTGTCATAACTTTGCTAAATCAAATCCTACTGAAAAATGTCGTATGCAAAAAGTGTTTGGAATTTTATTTTGCATATAAAAGCAATTTTTAATTATTTTTTTTTTAATAAAAACCGAGTCTTACCATATATTGACCGAGACCTCGAACGAGCTTTTATGCGACTCTGCATACAGTTAACGCTCGTATGAAGCTTCTATTTAAGAAATTGACTTGAATTTTTTATACCAAATAGAGCTTTCAACTATACTTACGATACTATACAAAAAAATTAAAAATTAAAAAATAAAAGTATTTTTTTTTCAAAACACGTTTAGTGTGATGAGTCGATCGACCCACCATACATACGCTCATAAGATTTTCAATATAGTTAAGGTCAGTGTGAGCTTATTTATACATATTTGAATTTCAAAATTTTGTGACAGTATAGAATTCTTAAGCATCCTGTGTATGTTTGTTAGCAAAATCCATTTTGTCAATTTTTTGCAAAATGGCGACAAGTATTAAAATTCAATCACTTATTACTCAGTAGTGTTCAATTTTGTCAAAAAGGTCTCTATACATGAAATGTTGAGAAGCCTAAAGCTCATCTAAGTAAAATATAAAAAATATATATTTTTGCTTGAAAACAAGCGATGTATCAGTTCGATCGTACCCCCATACTAGCCATTTTGAGACTTTCGGAAGAGTTAACGCTCTTAACTGCTTGGTTTCTAAGATTAAAATTTTAATTTTTAATATCGCATAGAACTAACGTGCAGCCCCTATACGTTATGTTTAAAAAAAATATATAAAATTTTTTTTCAAAATGGCGGCTATCGTAAAAATTCAAAGTGTCATAACTTTGCTAAATCAAATCCTACTGAAAAATGTCGTATGCAAAAAGTGTTTGGAATTTTATTTTGCATATAAAAGCAATTTTTAATTATTTTTTTTTTAATAAAAACCGAGTCTTACCATATATTGACCGAGACCTCGAACGAGCTTTTATGCGACTCTGCATACAGGTAACGCTCGTATGAAGCTTCTATAAGAGAAATTGACTTGAATTTTTTATACCAAATAGAGCTTTCAACTATACTTACGATACTGTACAAAAAAATTAAAAATTAAAAAATAAAAGTATTTTTTTTTCAAAACACGTTTAGTGTCATGAGTCGATCGACCCACCATACATACGCTCATAAGATTTTCAATATAGTTAAGGTCAGTGTGAGCTTATTTATACATATTTGAATTTCAAAATTTTGTGACAGTATAGAATTCTTAAGCATCCTGTGTATGTTTGTTAGCAAAATCCATTTTGTCAATTTTTTGCAAAATGGCGACAAGTATTAAAATTCAATCACTTATTACTCAGTAGTGTTCAATTTTGTCAAAAAGGTCTCTATACATGAAATGTTGAGAAGCCTAAAGCTCATCTAAGTAAAATATAAAAAATATATATTTTTGCTTGAAAACAAGCGATGTATCAGTTCGATCGTACCCCCATACTAGCCATTTTGAGACTTTCGGAAGAGTTAACGCTCTTAACTGCTTGGTTTCGAAGATTAAAATTTTAATTTTTAATATCGCATAGAACTAACGTGCAGCCCCTATACGTTATGTTTAAAAAAAATATATAAAATTTTTTTTCAAAATGGCGGCTATCGTAAAAATTCAAAGTGTCATAACTTTGCTAAATCAAATCCTACTGAAAAATGTCGTATGCAAAAAGTGTTTGGAATTTTATTTTGCATATAAAAGCAATTTTTAATTATTTTTTTTTTAATAAAAACCGAGTCTTACCATATATTGACCGAGACCTCGAACGAGCTTTTATGCGACTCTGCATACAGTTAACGCTCGTATGAAGCTTCTATTAAAGAAATTGACTTGAATTTTTTATACCAAATAGAGCTTTCAACTATACTTACGATACTATACAAAAAAATTTAAAATTAAAAAATAAAAGTATTTTTTTTTCAAAACACGTTTAGTGTGATGAGTCGATCGACCCACCATACATACGCTCATAAGATTTTCAATATAGTTAAGGTCAGTGTGAGCTTATTTATACATATTTGAATTTCAAAATTTTGTGACAGTATAGAATTCTTAAGCATCCTGTGTATGTTTGTTAGCAAAATCCATTTTGTCAATTTTTTGCAAAATGGCGACAAGTATTAAAATTCAATCACTTATTACTCAGTAGTGTTCAATTTTGTCAAAAAGGTCTCTATACATGAAATGTTGAGAAGCCTAAAGCTCATCTAAGTAAAATATAAAAAATATATATTTTTGCTTGAAAACAAGCGATGTATCAGTTCGATCGTACCCCCATACTAGCCATTTTGAGACTTTCGGAAGAGTTAACGCTCTTAACTGCTTGGTTTCGAAGATTAAAATTTTAATTTTTAATATCGCATAGAACTAACGTGCAGCCCCTATACGTTATGTTTAAAAAAAATATATAAAATTTTTTTTCAAAATGGCGGCTATCGTAAAAATTCAAAGTGTCATAACTTTGCTAAATCAAATCCTACTGAAAAATGTCGTATGCAAAAAGTGTTTGGAATTTTATTTTGCATATAAAAGCAATTTTTAATTATTTTTTTTTTAATAAAAACCGAGTCTTACCATATATTGACCGAGACCTCGAACGAGCTTTTATGCGACTCTGCATACAGTTAACGCTCGTATGAAGCTTCTATTTAAGAAATTGACTTGAATTTTTTATACCAAATAGAGCTTTCAACTATACTTACGATACTATACAAAAAAATTAAAAATTAAAAAATAAAAGTATTTTTTTTTCAAAACACGTTTAGTGTGATGAGTCGATCGACCCACCATACATACGCTCATAAGATTTTCAATATAGTTAAGGTCAGTGTGAGCTTATTTATACATATTTGAATTTCAAAATTTTGTGACAGTATAGAATTCTTAAGCATCCTGTGTATGTTTGTTAGCAAAATCCATTTTGTCAATTTTTTGCAAAATGGCGACAAGTATTAAAATTCAATCACTTATTACTCAGTAGTGTTCAATTTTGTCAAAAAGGTCTCTATACATGAAATGTTGAGAAGCCTAAAGCTCATCTAAGTAAAATATAAAAAATATATATTTTTGCTTGAAAACAAGCGATGTATCAGTTCGATCGTACCCCCATACTAGCCATTTTGAGACTTTCGGAAGAGTTAACGCTCTTAACTGCTTGGTTTCGAAGATTAAAATTTTAATTTTTAATATCGCATAGAACTAACGTGCAGCCCCTATACGTTATGTTTAAAAAAAATATATAAAATTTTTTTTCAAAATGGCGGCTATCGTAAAAATTCAAAGTAACATAACTTTGCTAAATCAAATCCTACTGAAAAATGTCGTATGCAAAAAGTGTTTGGAATTTTATTTTGCATATAAAAGCAATTTTTAATTATTTTTTTTTTAATAAAAACCGAGTCTTACCATATATTGACCGAGACCTCGAACGAGCTTTTATGCGACTCTGCATACAGTTAACGCTCGTATGAAGCTTCTATTTAAGAAATTGACTTGAATTTTTAATACTAAATAGAGCTTTCAACTATACTTACGATACTATACAAAAAAATTAAAAATTAAAAAATAAAAGTATTTTTTTTTCAAAACACGTTTAGTGTGATGAGTCGATCGACCCACCATACATACGCTCATAAGATTTTCAATATAGTTAAGGTCAGTGTGAGCTTATTTATACATATTTGAATTTCAAAATTTTGTGACAGTATAGAATTCTTAAGCATCCTGTGTATGTTTGTTAGCAAAATCCATTTTGTCAATTTTTTGCAAAATGGCGACAAGTATTAAAATTCAATCACTTATTACTCAGTAGTGTTCAATTTTGTCAAAAAGGTCTCTATACATGAAATGTTGAGAAGCCTAAAGCTCATCTAAGTAAAATATAAAAAATATATATTTTTGCTTGAAAACAAGCGATGTATCAGTTCGATCGTACCCCCATACTAGCCATTTTGAGACTTTCGGAAGAGTTAACGCTCTTAACTGCTTGGTTTCGAAGATTAAAATTTTAATTTTTAATATCGCATAGAACTAACGTGCAGCCCCTATACGTTATGTTTAAAAAAAATATATAAAATTTTTTTTCAAAATGGCGGCTATCGTAAAAATTCAAAGTGTCATAACTTTGCTAAATCAAATCCTACTGAAAAATGTCGTATGCAAAAAGTGTTTGGAATTTTATTTTGCATATAAAAGCAATTTTTAATTATTTTTTTTTTAATAAAAACCGAGTCTTACCATATATTGACCGAGACCTCGAACGAGCTTTTATGCGACTCTGCATACAGTTAACGCTCGTATGAAGCTTCTATTTAAGAAATTGACTTGAATTTTTTATACCAAATAGAGCTTTCAACTATACTTACGATACTATACAAAAAAATTAAAAATTAAAAAATAAAAGTATTTTTTTTTCAAAACACGTTTAGTGTGATGAGTCGATCGACCCACCATACATACGCTCATAAGATTTTCAATATAGTTAAGGTCAGTGTGAGCTTATTTATACATATTTGAATTTCAAAATTTTGTGACAGTATAGAATTCTTAAGCATCCTGTGTATGTTTGTTAGCAAAATCCATTTTGTCAATTTTTTGCAAAATGGCGACAAGTATTAAAATTCAATCACTTATTACTCAGTAGTGTTCAATTTTGTCAAAAAGGTCTCTATACATGAAATGTTGAGAAGCCTAAAGCTCATCTAAGTAAAATATAAAAAATATATATTTTTGCTTGAAAACAAGCGATGTATCAGTTCGATCGTACCCCCATACTAGCCATTTTGAGACTTTCGGAAGAGTTAACGCTCTTAACTGCTTGGTTTCGAAGATTAAAATTTTAATTTTTAATATCGCATAGAACTAACGTGCAGCCCCTATACGTTATGTTTAAAAAAAATATATAAAATTTTTTTTCAAAATGGCGGCTATCGTAAAAATTCAAAGTGTCATAACTTTGCTAAATCAAATCCTACTGAAAAATGTCGTATGCAAAAAGTGTTTGGAATTTTATTTTGCATATAAAAGCAATTTTTAATTTTTTTTTTTTTAATAAAAACCGAGTCTTACCATATATTGACCGAGACCTCGAACGAGCTTTTATGCGACTCTGCATACAGTTAACGCTCGTATGAAGCTTCTATTTAAGAAATTGACTTGAATTTTTTATACCAAATAGAGCTTTCAACTATACTTACGATACTATACAAAAAAATTAAAAATTAAAAAATAAAAGTATTTTTTTTTCAAAACACGTTTAGTGTGATGAGTCGATCGACCCACCATACATACGCTCATAAGATTTTCAATATAGTTAAGGTCAGTGTGAGCTTATTTATACATATTTGAATTTCAAAATTTTGTGACAGTATAGAATTCTTAAGCATCCTGTGTATGTTTGTTAGCAAAATCCATTTTGTCAATTTTTTGCAAAATGGCGACAAGTATTAAAATTCAATCACTTATTACTCAGTAGTGTTCAATTTTGTCAAAAAGGTCTCTATACATGAAATGTTGAGAAGCCTAAAGCTCATCTAAGTAAAATATAAAAAATATATATTTTTGCTTGAAAACAAGCGATGTATCAGTTCGATCGTACCCCCATACTAGCCATTTTGAGACTTTCGGAAGAGTTAACGCTCTTAACTGCTTGGTTTCGAAGATTAAAATTTTAATTTTTAATATCGCATAGAACTAACGTGCAGCCCCTATACGTTATGTTTAAAAAAAATATATAAAATTTTTTTTCAAAATGGCGGCTATCGTAAAAATTCAAAGTGTCATAACTTTGCTAAATTAAATCCTACTGAAAAATGTCGTATGCAAAAAGTGTTTGGAATTTTATTTTGCATATAAAAGCAATTTTTAATTATTTTTTTTTTAATAAAAACCGAGTCTTACCATATATTGACCGAGACCTCGAACGAGCTTTTATGCGACTCTGCATACAGTTAACGCTCGTATGAAGCTTCTATTTAAGAAATTGACTTGAATTTTTTATACCAAATAGAGCTTTCAACTATACTTACGATACTATACAAAAAAATTAAAAATTAAAAAATAAAAGTATTTTTTTTTCAAAACACGTTTAGTGTGATGAGTCGATCGACCCACCATACATACGCTCATAAGATTTTCAATATAGTTAAGGTCAGTGTGAGCTTATTTATACATATTTGAATTTCAAAATTTTGTGACAGTATAGAATTCTTAAGCATCCTGTATATGTTTGTTAGCAAAATCCATTTTGTCAATTTTTTGCAAAATGGCGACAAGTATTAAAATTCAATCACTTATTACTCAGTAGTGTTCAATTTTGTCAAAAAGGTCTCTATACATGAAATGTTGAGAAGCCTAAAGCTCATCTAAGTAAAATATAAAAAATATATATTTTTGCTTGAAAACAAGCGATGTATCAGTTCGATCGTACCCCCATACTAGCCATTTTGAGACTTTCGGAAGAGTTAACGCTCTTAACTGCTTGGTTTCGAAGATTAAAATTTTAATTTTTAATATCGCATAGAACTAACGTGCAGCCCCTATACGTTATGTTTAAAAAAAATATATAAAATTTTTTTTCAAAATGGCGGCTATCGTAAAAATTCAAAGTGTCATAACTTTGCTAAATCAAATCCTACTGAAAAATGTCGTATGCAAAAAGTGTTTGGAATTTTATTTTGCATATAAAAGCAATTTTTAATTATTTTTTTTTTAATAAAAACCGAGTCTTACCATATATTGACCGAGACCTCGAACGAGCTTTTATGCGACTCTGCATACAGTTAACGCTCGTATGAAGCTTCTATTTAAGAAATTGACTTGAATTTTTTATACCAAATAGAGCTTTCAACTATACTTACGATACTATACAAAAAAATTTAAAATTAAAAAATAAAAGTATTTTTTTTTCAAAACACGTTTAGTGTGATGAGTCGATCGACCCACCATACATACGCTCATAAGATTTTCAATATAGTTAAGGTCAGTGTGAGCTTATTTATACATATTTGAATTTCAAAATTTTGTGACAGTATAGAATTCTTAAGCATCCTGTGTATGTTTGTTAGCAAAATCCATTTTGTCAATTTTTTGCAAAATGGCGACAAGTATTAAAATTCAATCACTTATTACTCAGTAGTGTTCAATTTTGTCAAAAAGGTCTCTATACATGAAATGTTGAGAAGCCTAAAGCTCATCTAAGTAAAATATAAAAAATATATATTTTTGCTTGAAAACAAGCGATGTATCAGTTCGATCGTACCCCCATACTAGCCATTTTGAGACTTTCGGAAGAGTTAACGCTCTTAACTGCTTGGTTTCGAAGATTAAAATTTTAATTTTTAATATCGCATAGAACTAACGTGCAGCCCCTATACGTTATGTTTAAAAATAATATATAAAATTTGTTTTCAAAATGGCGGCTATCGTAAAAATTCAAAGTGTCATAACTTTGCTAAATCAAATCCTACTGAAAAATGTCGTATGCAAAAAGTGTTTGGAATTTTATTTTGCATATAAAAGCAATTTTTAATTATTTTTTTTTTAATAAAAACCGAGTCTTACCATATATTGACCGAGACCTCGAACGAGCTTTTATGCGACTCTGCATACAGTTAACGCTCGTATGAAGCTTCTATTTAAGAAATTGACTTGAATTTTTTATACCAAATAGAGCTTTCAACTATACTTACGATACTGTACAAAAAAATTAAAAATTAAAAAATAAAAGTATTTTTTTTTCAAAACACGTTTAGTGTGATGAGTCGATCGACCCACCATACATACGCTCATAAGATTTTCAATATAGTTAAGGTCAGTGTGAGCTTATTTATACATATTTGAATTTCAAAATTTTGTGACAGTATAGAATTCTTAAGCATCCTGTGTATGTTTGTTAGCAAAATCCATTTTGTCAATTTTTTGCAAAATGGCGACAAGTATTAAAATTCAATCACTTATTACTCAGTAGTGTTCAATTTTGTCAAAAAGGTCTCTATACATGAAATGTTGAGAAGCCTAAAGCTCATCTAAGTAAAATATAAAAAATATATATTTTTGCTTGAAAACAAGCGATGTATCAGTTCGATCGTACCCCCATACTAGCCATTTTGAGACTTTCGGAAGAGTTAACGCTCTTAACTGCTTGGTTTCGAAGATTAAAATTTTAATTTTTAATATCGCATAGAACTAACGTGCAGCCCCTATACGTTATGTTTAAAAAAAATATATAAAATTTTTTTTCAAAATGGCGGCTATCGTAAAAATTCAAAGTGTCATAACTTTGCTAAATCAAATCCTACTGAAAAATGTCGTATGCAAAAAGTGTTTGGAATTTTATTTTGCATATAAAAGCAATTTTTAATTATTTTTTTTTTAATAAAAACCGAGTCTTACCATATATTGACCGAGACCTCGAACGAGCTTTTATGCGACTCTGCATACAGTTAACGCTCGTATGAAGCTTCTATTTAAGAAATTGACTTGAATTTTTTATACCAAATAGAGCTTTTAACTATACTTACGAAACTATACAAAAAAATTAAAAATTAAAAAATAAAAGTATTTTTTTTTCAAAACACGTTTAGTGTGATGAGTCGATCGACCCACCATACATACGCTCATAAGATTTTCAATATAGTTAAGGTCAGTGTGAGCTTATTTATACATATTTGAATTTCAAAATTTTGTGACAGTATAGAATTCTTAAGCATCCTGTGTATGTTTGTTAGCAAAATCCATTTTGTCAATTTTTTGCAAAATGGCGACAAGTATTAAAATTCAATCACTTATTACTCAGTAGTGTTCAATTTTGTCAAAAAGGTCTCTATACATGAAATGTTGAGAAGCCTAAAGCTCATCTAAGTAAAATATAAAAAATATATATTTTTGCTTGAAAACAAGCGATGTATCAGTTCGATCGTACCCCCATACTAGCCATTTTGAGACTTTCGGAAGAGTTAACGCTCTTAACTGCTTGGTTTCGAAGATTAAAATTTTAATTTTTAATATCGCATAGAACTAACGTGCAGCCCCTATACGTTATGTTTAAAAAAAATATATAAAATTTTTTTTCAAAATGGCGGCTATCGTAAAAATTCAAAGTGTCATAACTTTGCTAAATCAAATCCTACTGAAAAATGTCGTATGCAAAAAGTGTTTGGAATTTTATTTTGCATATAAAAGCAATTTTTAATTATTTTTTTTTTAATAAAAACCGAGTCTTACCATATATTGACCGAGACCTCGAACGAGCTTTTATGCGACTCTGCATACAGTTAACGCTCGTATGAAGCTTCTATTTAAGAAATTGACTTGAATTTTTTATACCAAATAGAGCTTTCAACTATACTTACGATACTATACAAAAAAATTAAAAATTAAAAAATAAAAGTATTTTTTTTTCAAAACACGTTTAGTGTGATGAGTCGATCGACCCACCATACATACGCTCATAAGATTTTCAATATAGTTAAGGTCAGTGTGAGCTTATTTATACATATTTGAATTTCAAAATTTTGTGACAGTATAGAATTCTTAAGCATCCTGTGTATGTTTGTTAGCAAAATCCATTTTGTCAATTTTTTGCAAAATGGCGACAAGTATTAAAATTCAATCACTTATTACTCAGTAGTGTTCAATTTTGTCAAAAAGGTCTCTATACATGAAATGTTGAGAAGCCTAAAGCTCATCTAAGTAAAATATAAAAAATATATATTTTTGCTTGAAAACAAGCGATGTATCAGTTCGATCGTACCCCCATACTAGCCATTTTGAGACTTTCGGAAGAGTTAACGCTCTTAACTGCTTGGTTTCGAAGATTAAAATTTTAATTTTTAATATCGCATAGAACTAACGTGCAGCCCCTATACGTTATGTTTAAAAAAAATATATAAAATTTTTTTTCAAAATGGCGGCTATCGTAAAAATTCAAAGTGTCATAACTTTGCTAAATCAAATCCTACTGAAAAATGTCGTATGCAAAAAGTGTTTGGAATTTTATTTTGCATATAAAAGCAATTTTTAATTATTTTTTTTTTAATAAAAACCGAGTCTTACCATATATTGACCGAGACCTCGAACGAGCTTTTATGCGACTCTGCATACAGTTAACGCTCGTATGAAGCTTCTATTTAAGAAATTGACTTGAATTTTTTATATCAAATAGAGCTTTCAACTATACTTACGATACTGTACAAAAAAATTAAAAATTAAAAAATAAAAGTATTTTTTTTTCAAAACACGTTTAGTGTGATGAGTCGATCGACCCACCATACATACGCTCATAAGATTTTCAATATAGTTAAGGTCAGTGTGAGCTTATTTATACATATTTGAATTTCAAAATTTTGTGACAGTATAGAATTCTTAAGCATCCTGTGTATGTTTGTTAGCAAAATCCATTTTGTCAATTTTTTGCAAAATGGCGACAAGTATTAAAATTCAATCACTTATTACTCAGTAGTGTTCAATTTTGTCAAAAAGGTCTCTATACATGAAATGTTGAGAAGCCTAAAGCTCATCTAAGTAAAATATAAAAAATATATATTTTTGCTTGAAAACAAGCGATGTATCAGTTCGATCGTACCCCCATACTAGCCATTTTGAGACTTTCGGAAGAGTTAACGCTCTTAACTGCTTGGTTTCTAAGATTAAAATTTTAATGTTTAATATCGCATAGAACTAACGTGCAGCCCCTATACGTTATGTTTAAAAAAAATATATAAAATTTTTTTTCAAAATGGCGGCTATCGTAAAAATTCAAAGTGTCATAACTTTGCTAAATCAAATCCTACTGAAAAATGTCGTATGCAAAAAGTGTTTGGAATTTTATTTTGCATATAAAAGCAATTTTTAATTATTTTTTTTTTAATAAAAACCGAGTCTTACCATATATTGACCGAGACCTCGAACGAGCTTTTATGCGACTCTGCATACAGTTAACGCTCGTATGAAGCTTCTATTTAAGAAATTGACTTGAATTTTTTATACCAAATAGAGCTTTTAACTATACTTACGAAACTATACAAAAAAATTAAAAATTAAAAAATAAAAGTATTTTTTTTTCAAAACACGTTTAGTGTGATGAGTCGATCGACCCACCATACATACGCTCATAAGATTTTCAATATAGTTAAGGTCAGTGTGAGCTTATTTATACATATTTGAATTTCAAAATTTTGTGACAGTATAGAATTCTTAAGCATCCTGTGTATGTTTGTTAGCAAAATCCATTTTGTCAATTTTTTGCAAAATGGCGACAAGTATTAAAATTCAATCACTTATTACTCAGTAGTGTTCAATTTTGTCAAAAAGGTCTCTATACATGAAATGTTGAGAAGCCTAAAGCTCATCTAAGTAAAATATAAAAAATATATATTTTTGCTTGAAAACAAGCGATGTATCAGTTCGATCGTACCCCCATACTAGCCATTTTGAGACTTTCGGAAGAGTTAACGCTCTTAACTGCTTGGTTTCGAAGATTAAAATTTTAATTTTTAATATCGCATAGAACTAACGTGCAGCCCCTATACGTTATGTTTAAAAAAAATATATAAAAATTTTTTTCAAAATGGCGGCTATCGTAAAAATTCAAAGTGTCATAACTTTGCTAAATCAAATCCTACTGAAAAATGTCGTATGCAAAAAGTGTTTGGAATTTTATTTTGCATATAAAAGCAATTTTTAATTATTTTTTTTTTAATAAAAACCGAGTCTTACCATATATTGACCGAGACCTCGAACGAGCTTTTATGCGACTCTGCATACAGTTAAAGCTCGTATGAAGCTTCTATTTAAGAAATTGACTTGAATTTTTTATACCAAATAGAGCTTTCAACTATACTTACGATACTATACAAAAAAATTAAAAATTAAAAAATAAAAGTATTTTTTTTTCAAAACACGTTTAGTGTGATGAGTCGATCGACCCACCATACATACGCTCATAAGATTTTCAATATAGTTAAGGTCAGTGTGAGCTTATTTATACATATTTGAATTTCAAAATTTTGTGACAGTATAGAATTCTTAAGCATCCTGTGTATGTTTGTTAGCAAAATCCATTTTGTCAATTTTTTGCAAAATGGCGACAAGTATTAAAATTCAATCACTTATTACTCAGTAGTGTTCAATTTTGTCAAAAAGGTCTCTATACATGAAATGTTGAGAAGCCTAAAGCTCATCTAAGTAAAATATAAAAAATATATATTTTTGCTTGAAAACAAGCGATGTATCAGTTCGATCGTACCCCCATACTAGCCATTTTGAGACTTTCGGAAGAGTTAACGCTCTTAACTGCTTGGTTTCGAAGATTAAAATTTTAATTTTTAATATCGCATAGAACTAACGTGCAGCCCCTATACGTTATGTTTAAAAAAAATATATAAAATTTTTTTTCAAAATGGCGGCTATCGTAAAAATTCAAAGTGTCATAACTTTGCTAAATCAAATCCTACTGAAAAATGTCGTATGCAAAAAGTGTTTGGAATTTTATTTTGCATATAAAAGCAATTTTTAATTATTTTTTTTTTAATAAAAACCGAGTCTTACCATATATTGACCGAGACCTCGAACGAGCTTTTATGCGACTCTGCATACAGTTAACGCTCGTATGAAGCTTCTATTTAAGAAATTGACTTGAATTTTTTATATCAAATAGAGCTTTCAACTATACTTACGATACTGTACAAAAAAATTAAAAATTAAAAAATAAAAGTATTTTTTTTTCAAAACACGTTTAGTGTGATGAGTCGATCGACCCACCATACATACGCTCATAAGATTTTCAATATAGTTAAGGTCAGTGTGAGCTTATTTATACATATTTGAATTTCAAAATTTTGTGACAGTATAGAATTCTTAAGCATCCTGTGTATGTTTGTTAGCAAAATCCATTTTGTCAATTTTTTGCAAAATGGCGACAAGTATTAAAATTCAATCACTTATTACTCAGTAGTGTTCAATTTTGTCAAAAAGGTCTCTATACATGAAATGTTGAGAAGCCTAAAGCTCATCTAAGTAAAATATAAAAAATATATATTTTTGCTTGAAAACAAGCGATGTATCAGTTCGATCGTACCCCCATACTAGCTATTTTGAGACTTTCAGAAGAGTTAACGCTCTTAACTGCTTGGTTTCGAAGATTAAAATTTTAATTTTAAATATCGCATAGAACTAACGTGCAGCCCCTATACGTTATGTTTAAAAAAAATATATAAATTTTTTTTTCAAAATGGCGGCTATCGTAAAAATTCAAAGTGTCATAACTTTGCTAAATCAAATCCTACTGAAAAATGTCGTATGCAAAAAGTGTTTGGAATTTTATTTTGCATATAAAAGCAATTTTTAATTATTTTTTTTTTAATAAAAACCGAGTCTTACCATATATTGACCGAGACCTCGAACGAGCTTTTATGCGACTCTGCATACAGTTTACGCTCGTATGAAGCTTCTATTTAAGAAATTGACTTGAATTTTTTATACCAAATAGAGCTTTCAACTATACTTACGATACTATACAAAAAAATTAAAAATTAAAAAATAAAAGTATTTTTTTTTCAAAACACGTTTAGTGTGATGAGTCGATCGACCCACCATACATACGCTCATAAGATTTTTAATATAGTTAAGGTCAGTGTGAGCTTATTTATACATATTTGAATTTCAAAATTTTGTGACAGTATAGAATTCTTAAGCATCCTGTGTATGTTTGTTAGCAAAATCCATTTTGTCAATTTTTTGCAAAATGGCGACAAGTATTAAAATTCAATCACTTATTACTCAGTAGTGTTCAATTTTGTCAAAAAGGTCTCTATACATGAAATGTTGAGAAGCCTAAAGCTCATCTAAGTAAAATATAAAAAATATATATTTTTGCTTGAAAACAAGCGATGTATCAGTTCGATCGTACCCCCATACTAGCCATTTTGAGACTTTCGGAAGAGTTAACGCTCTTAACTGCTTGGTTTCGAAGATTAAAATTTTAATTTTTAATATCGCATAGAACTAACGTGCAGCCCCTATACGTTATGTTTAAAAAAAATATATAAATTTTTTTTTCAAAATGGCGGCTATCGTAAAAATTCAAAGTGTCATAACTTTGCTAAATCAAATCCTACTGAAAAATGTCGTATGCAAAAAGTGTTTGGAATTTTATTTTGCATATAAAAGCAATTTTTAATTATTTTTTTTTTAATAAAAACCGAGTCTTACCATATATTGACCGAGACCTCGAACGAGCTTTTATGCGACTCTGCATACAGTTAACGCTCGTATGAAGCTTCTATTTAAGAAATTGACTTGAATTTTTAATACTAAATAGAGCTTTCAACTATACTTACGATACTATACAAAAAAATTAAAAATTAAAAAATAAAAGTATTTTTTTTTCAAAACACGTTTAGTGTGATGAGTCGATCGACCCACCATACATACGCTCATAAGATTTTCAATATAGTTAAGGTCAGTGTGAGCTTATTTATACATATTTGAATTTCAAAATTTTGTGACAGTATAGAATTCTTAAGCATCCTGTGTATGTTTGTTAGCAAAATCCATTTTGTCAATTTTTTGCAAAATGGCGACAAGTATTAAAATTCAATCACTTATTACTCAGTAGTGTTCAATTTTGTCAAAAAGGTCTCTATACATGAAATGTTGAGAAGCCTAAAGCTCATCTAAGTAAAATATAAAAAATATATATTTTTGCTTGAAAACAAGCGATGTATCAGTTCGATCGTACCCCCATACTAGCCATTTTGAGACTTTCGGAAGAGTTAACGCTCTTAACTGCTTGGTTTCTAAGATTAAAATTTTAATGTTTAATATCGCATAGAACTAACGTGCAGCCCCTATACGTTATGTTTAAAAAAAATATATAAAATTTTTTTTCAAAATGGCGGCTATCGTAAAAATTCAAAGTGTCATAACTTTGCTAAATCAAATCCTACTGAAAAATGTCGTATGCAAAAAGTGTTTGGAATTATATTTTGCATATAAAAGCAATTTTTAATTATTTTTTTTTTAATAAAAACCGAGTCTTACCATATATTGACCGAGACCTCGAACGAGCTTTTATGCGACTCTGCATACAGTTAACGCTCGTATGAAGCTTCTATTTAAGAAATTGACTTGAATTTTTTATACCAAATAGAGCTTTCAACTATACTTACGATACTGTACAAAAAAATTAAAAATTAAAAAATAAAAGTATTTTTTTTTCAAAACACGTTTAGTGTGATGAGTCGATCGACCCACCATACATACGCTCATAAGATTTTCAATATAGTTAAGGTCAGTGTGAGCTTATTTATACATATTTGAATTTCAAAATTTTGTGACAGTATAGAATTCTTAAGCATCCTGTGTATGTTTGTTAGCAAAATCCATTTTGTCAATTTTTTGCAAAATGGCGACAAGTATTAAAATTCAATCACTTATTACTCAGTAGTGTTCAATTTTGTCAAAAAGGTCTCTATACATGAAATGTTGAGAAGCCTAAAGCTCATCTAAGTAAAATATAAAAAATATATATTTTTGCTTGAAAACAAGCGATGTATCAGTTCGATCGTACCCCCATACTAGCTATTTTGAGACTTTCGGAAGAGTTAACGCTCTTAACTGCTTGGTTTCGAAGATTCAAATTTTAATTTTTAATATCGCATAGAACTAACGTGCAGCCCCTATACGTTATGTTTAAAAAAAATATATAAATTTTTTTTTCAAAATGGCGGCTATCGTAAAAATTCAAAGTGTCATAACTTTGCTAAATCAAATCTTACTGAAAAATGTCGTATGCAAAAAGTGTTTGGAATTTTATTTTGCATATAAAAGCAATTTTTAATTATTTTTTTTTAATAAAAACCGAGTCTTACTATATATTGACCGAGACCTCGAACGAGCTTTTATGCGACTCTGCATACAGTTTACGCTCGTATGAAGCTTCTATTTAAGAAATTGACTTGAATTTTTTATACCAAATAGAGCTTTCAACTATACTTACGATACTATACAAAAAAATTAAAAATTAAAAAATAAAAGTATTTTTTTTTCAAAACACGTTTAGTGTGATGAGTCGATCGACCCACCATACATACGCTCATAAGATTTTCAATATAGTTAAGGTCAGTGTGAGCTTATTTATACATATTTGAATTTCAAAATTTTGTGACAGTATAGAATTCTTAAGCATCCTGTGTATGTTTGTTAGCAAAATCCATTTTGTCAATTTTTTGCAAAATGGCGACAAGTATTAAAATTCAATCACTTATTACTCAGTAGTGTTCAATTTTGTTAAAAAGGTCTCTATACATGAAATGTTGAGAAGCCTAAAGCTCATCTAAGTAAAATATAAAAAATATATATTTTTGCTTGAAAACAAGCGATGTATCAGTTCGATCGTACCCCCATACTAGCCATTTTGAGACTTTCGGAAGAGTTAACGCTCTTAACTGCTTGGTTTCGAAGATTAAAATTTTAATTTTTAATATCGCATAGAACTAACGTGCAGCCCCTATACGTTATGTTTAAAAAAAATATATAAAATTTTTTTTCAAAATGGCGGCTATCGTAAAAATTCAAAGTGTCATAACTTTGCTAAATCAAATCCTACTGAAAAATGTCGTATGCAAAAAGTGTTTGGAATTTTATTTTGCATATAAAAGCAATTTTTAATTATTTTTTTTTTAATAAAAACCGAGTCTTACCATATATTGACCGAGACCTCGAACGAGCTTTTATGCGACTCTGCATACAGTTAACGCTCGTATGAAGCTTCTATTTAAGAAATTGACTTGAATTTTTTATACCAAATAGAGCTTTCAACTATACTTACGATACTATACAAAAAAATTAAAAATTAAAAAATAAAAGTATTTTTTTTTCAAAACACGTTTAGTGTGATGAGTCGATCGACCCACCATACATACGCTCATAAGATTTTCAATATAGTTAAGGTCAGTGTGAGCTTATTTATACATATTTGAATTTCAAAATTTTGTGACAGTATAGAATTCTTAAGCATCCTGTGTATGTTTGTTAGCAAAATCCATTTTGTCAATTTTTTGCAAAATGGCGACAAGTATTAAAATTCAATCACTTATTACTCAGTAGTGTTCAATTTTGTCAAAAAGGTCTCTATACATGAAATGTTGAGAAGCCTAAAGCTCATCTAAGTAAAATATAAAAAATATATATTTTTGCTTGAAAACAAGCGATGTATCAGTTCGATCGTACCCCCATACTAGCCATTTTGAGACTTTCGGAAGAGTTAACGCTCTTAACTGCTTGGTTTCGAAGATTAAAATTTTAATTTTCAATATCGCATAAAACTAACGTGCAGCCCCTATACGTTATGCTTAAAAAAAATATATAAAATTTTTTTTCAAAATGGCGGCTATCGTAAAAATTCAAAGTGTCATAACTTTGCTAAATCAAATCCTACTGAAAAATGTCGTATGCAAAAAGTGTTTGGAATTTTATTTTGCATATAAAAGCAATTTTTAATTATTTTTTTTTTAATAAAAACCGAGTCTTACCATATATTGACCGAGACCTCGAACGAGCTTTTATGCGACTCTGCATACAGTTAACGCTCGTATGAAGCTTCTATTTAAGAAATTGACTTGAATTTTTTATACCAAATAGAGCTTTCAACTATACTTACGATACTATACAAAAAAATTAAAAATTAAAAAATAAAAGTATTTTTTTTTCAAAACACGTTTAGTGTGATGAGTCGATCGACCCACCATACATACGCTCATAAGATTTTCAATATAGTTAAGGTCAGTGTGAGCTTATTTATACATATTTGAATTTCAAAATTTTGTGACAGTATAGAATTCTTAAGCATCCTGTGTATGTTTGTTAGCAAAATTCATTTTGTCAATTTTTTGCAAAATGGCGACAAGTATTAAAATTCAATCACTTATTACTCAGTAGTGTTCAATTTTGTCAAAAAGGTCTCTATACATGAAATGTTGAGAAGCCTAAAGCTCATCTAAGTAAAATATAAAAAATATATATTTTTGCTTGAAAACAAGCGATGTATCAGTTCGATCGTACCCCCATACTAGCCATTTTGAGACTTTCGGAAGAGTTAACGCTCTTAACTGCTTGGTTTCGAAGATTAAAATTTTAATTTTTAATATCGCATAGAACTAACGTGCAGCCCCTATACGTTATGTTTAAAAAAAATATATAAAATTTTTTTTCAAAATGGCGGCTATCGTAAAAATTCAAAGTGTCATAACTTTGCTAAATCAAATCCTACTGAAAAATGTCGTATGCAAAAAGTGTTTGGAATTTTATTTTGCATATAAAAGCAATTTTTAATTATTTTTTTTTTAATAAAAACCGAGTCTTACCATATATTGACCGAGACCTCGAACGAGCTTTTATGCGACTCTGCATACAGTTAACGCTCGTATGAAGCTTCTATTTAAGAAATTGACTTGAATTTTTTATACCAAATAGAGCTTTCAACTATACTTACGATACTATACAAAAAAATTTAAAATTAAAAAATAAAAGTATTTTTTTTTCAAAACACGTTTAGTGTGATGAGTCGATCGACCCACCATACATACGCTCATAAGATTTTCAATATAGTTAAGGTCAGTGTGAGCTTATTTATACATATTTGAATTTCAAAATTTTGTGACAGTATAGAATTCTTAAGCATCCTGTGTATGTTTGTTAGCAAAATCCATTTTGTCAATTTTTTGCAAAATGGCGACAAGTATTAAAATTCAATCACTTATTACTCAGTAGTGTTCAATTTTGTCAAAAAGGTCTCTATACATGAAATGTTGAGAAGCCTAAAGCTCATCTAAGTAAAATATAAAAAATATATATTTTTGCTGGAAAACAAGCGATGTATCAGTTCGATCGTACCCCCATACTAGCCATTTTGAGACTTTCGGAAGAGTTAACGCTCTTAACTGCTTGGTTTCGAAGATTAAAATTTTAATTTTTATTATCGCATAGAACTAACGTGCAGCCCCTATACGTTATGTTTAAAAATAATATATAAAATTTTTTTTCAAAATGGCGGCTATCGTAAAAATTCAAAGTGTCATAACTTTGCTAAATCAAATCCTACTGAAAAATGTCGTATGCAAAAAGTGTTTGGAATTTTATTTTGCATATAAAAGCAATTTTTAATTATTTTTTTTTTAATAAAAACCGAGTCTTACCATATATTGACCGAGACCTCGAACGAGCTTTTATGCGACTCTGCATACAGTTAACGCTCGTATGAAGCTTCTATTTAAGAAATTGACTTGAATTTTTTATACCAAATAGAGCTTTCAACTATACTTACGATACTATACAAAAAAATTAAAAATTAAAAAATAAAAGTATTTTTTTTTCAAAACACGTTTAGTGTGATGAGTCGATCGACCCACCATACATACGCTCATAAGATTTTCAATATAGTTAAGGTCAGTGTGAGCTTATTTATACATATTTGAATTTCAAAATTTTGTGACAGTATAGAATTCTTAAGCATCCTGTGTATGTTTGTTAGCAAAATCCATTTTGTCAATTTTTTGCAAAATGGCGACAAGTATTAAAATTCAATCACTTATTACTCAGTAGTGTTCAATTTTGTCAAAAAGGTCTCTATACATGAAATGTTGAGAAGCCTAAAGCTCATCTAAGTAAAATATAAAAAATATATATTTTTGCTTGAAAACAAGCGATGTATCAGTTCGATCGTACCCCCATACTAGCCATTTTGAGACTTTCGGAAGAGTTAACGCTCTTAACTGCTTGGTTTCGAAGATTTAAATTTTAATTTTTAATATCGCATAAAACTAACGTGCAGCCCCTATACGTTATGCTTAAAAAAAATATATAAAATTTTTTTTCAAAATGGCGGCTATCGTAAAAATTCAAAGTGTCATAACTTTGCTAAATCAAATCCTACTGAAAAATGTCGTATGCAAAAAGTGTTTGGAATTTTATTTTGCATATAAAAGCAATTTTTAATTATTTTTTTTTTAATAAAAACCGAGTCTTACCATATATTGACCGAGACCTCGAACGAGCTTTTATGCGACTCTGCATACAGTTAACGCTCGTATGAAGCTTCTATTTAAGAAATTGACTTGAATTTTTTATACCAAATAGAGCTTTCAACTATACTTACGATACTATACAAAAAAATTAAAAATTAAAAAATAAAAGTATTTTTTTTTCAAAACACGTTTAGTGTGATGAGTCGATCGACCCACCATACATACGCTCATAAGATTTTCAATATAGTTAAGGTCAGTGTGAGCTTATTTATACATATTTGAATTTCAAAATTTTGTGACAGTATAGAATTCTTAAGCATCCTGTGTATGTTTGTTAGCAAAATCCATTTTGTCAATTTTTTGCAAAATGGCGACAAGTATTAAAATTCAATCACTTATTACTCAGTAGTGTTCAATTTTGTCAAAAAGGTCTCTATACATGAAATGTTGAGAAGCCTAAAGCTCATCTAAGTAAAATATAAAAAATATATATTTTTGCTTGAAAACAAGCGATGTATCAGTTCGATCGTACCCCCATACTAGCCATTTTGAGACTTTCGGAAGAGTTAACGCTCTTAACTGCTTGGTTTCTAAGATTAAAATTTTAATTTTTATTATCGCATAGAACTAACGTGCAGCCCCTATACGTTATGTTTAAAAAAAATATATAAAATTTTTTTTCAAAATGGCGGCTATCGTAAAAATTCAAAGTGTCATAACTTTGCTAAATCAAATCCTACTGAAAAATGTCGTATGCAAAAAGTGTTTGGAATTTTATTTTGCATATAAAAGCAATTTTTAATTATTTTTTTTTTAATAAAAACCGAGTCTTACCATATATTGACCGAGACCTCGAACGAGCTTTTATGCGACTCTGCATACAGTTAACGCTCGTATGAAGCTTCGAAGATTAAAATTTTAATTTTTAATATCGCATAGAACTAACGTGCAGCCCCTATACGTTATGTTTAAAAAAAATATATAAAATTTTTTTTCAAAATGGCGGCTATCGTAAAATCTCAAAGTGTCATAACTTTGCTAAATCAAATCCTACTGAAAAATGTCGTAAGCAAAAAGTGTTTGGAATTTTATTTTGCATATAAAAGCAATTCTTAATTATTTTTTTTTTAATAAAAACCGAGTCTTACCATATATTGACCGAGACCTCGAACGAGCTTTTATGCGACTCTGCATACAGTTAACGCTCGTATGAAGCTTCTATTTAAGAAATTGACTTGAATTTTTTATACCAAATAGAGCTTTCAACTATACTTACGATACTATACAAAAAAATTAAAAATTAAAAAATAAAAGTATTTTTTTTTCAAAACACGTTTAGTGTGATGAGTCGATCGACCCACCATACATACGCTCATAAGATTTTCAATATAGTTAAGGTCAGTGTGAGCTTATTTATACATATTTGAATTTCAAAATTTTGTGACAGTATAGAATTCTTAAGCATCCTGTGTATGTTTGTTAGCAAAATCCATTTTGTCAATTTTTTGCAAAATGGCGACAAGTATTAAAATTCAATCACTTATTACTCAGTAGTGTTCAATTTTGTCAAAAAGGTCTCTATACATGAAATGTTGAGAAGCCTAAAGCTCATCTAAGTAAAATATAAAAAATATATATTTTTGCTTGAAAACAAGCGATGTATCAGTTCGATCGTACCCCCATACTAGCCATTTTGAGACTTTCGGAAGAGTTAACGCTCTTAACTGCTTGGTTTCGAAGATTAAAATTTTAATTTTTAATATCGCATAGAACTAACGTGCAGCCCCTATACGTTATGTTTAAAAAAAATATATAAATTTTTTTTTCAAAATGGCGGCTATCGTAAAAATTCAAAGTGTCATAACTTTGCTAAATCAAATCCTACTGAAAAATGTCGTATGCAAAAAGTGTTTGGAATTTTATTTTGCATATAAAAGCAATTTTTAATTATTTTTTTTTTAATAAAAACCGAGTCTTACCATATATTGACCGAGACCTCGAACGAGCTTTTATGCGACTCTGCATACAGTTAACGCTCGTATGAAGCTTCTATTTAAGAAATTGACTTGAATTTTTTATACCAAATAGAGCTTTCAACTATACTTACGATACTATACAAAAAAATTAAAAATTAAAAAATAAAAGTATTTTTTTTTCAAAACACGTTTAGTGTGATGAGTCGATCGACCCACCATACATACGCTCATAAGATTTTCAATATAGTTAAGGTCAGTGTGAGCTTATTTATACATATTTGAATTTCAAAATTTTGTGACAGTATAGAATTCTTAAGCATCCTGTGTATGTTTGTTAGCAAAATCCATTTTGTCAATTTTTTGCAAAATGGCGACAAGTATTAAAATTCAATCACTTATTACTCAGTAGTGTTCAATTTTGTCAAAAAGGTCTCTATACATGAAATGTTGAGAAGCCTAAAGCTCATCTAAGTAAAATATAAAAAATATATATTTTTGCTTGAAAACAAGCGATGTATCAGTTCGATCGTACCCCCATACTAGCCATTTTGAGACTTTCGGAAGAGTTAACGCTCTTAACTGCTTGGTTTCGAAGATTAAAATTTTAATTTTTAATATCGCATAGAACTAACGTGCAGCCCCTATACGTTATGTTTAAAAAAAATATATAAAATTTTTTTTCAAAATAGCGGCTATCGTAAAAATTCAAAGTGTCATAACTTTGCTAAATCAAATCCTACTGAAAAATGTCGTATGCAAAAAGTGTTTGGAATTTTATTTTGCATATAAAAGCAATTTTTAATTATTTTTTTTTTAATAAAAACCGAGTGTTACCATATATTGACCGAGACCTCGAACGAGCTTTTATGCGACTCTGCATACAGTTAACGCTCGTATGAAGCTTCTATTTAAGAAATTGACTTGAATTTTTTATACCAAATAGAGCTTTCAACTATACTTACGATACTATACAAAAAAATTAAAAATTAAAAAATAAAAGTATTTTTTTTTCAAAACACGTTTAGTGTGATGAGTCGATCGACCCACCATACATACGCTCATAAGATTTTCAATATAGTTAAGGTCAGTGTGAGCTTATTTATACATATTTGAATTTCAAAATTTTGTGACAGTATAGAATTCTTAAGCATCCTGTGTATGTTTGTTAGCAAAATCCATTTTGTCAATTTTTTGCAAAATAGCGACAAGTATTAAAATTCAATTACTTATTACTCAGTAGTGTTCAATTTTGTCAAAAAGGTCTCTATACATGAAATGTTGAGAAGCCTAAAGCTCATCTAAGTAAAATATAAAAAATATATATTTTTGCTTGAAAACAAGCGATGTATCAGTTCGATCGTACCCCCATACTAGCCATTTTGAGACTTTCGGAAGAGTTAACGCTCTTAACTGCTTGGTTTCGAAGATTCAAATTTTAATTTTTAATATCGCATAAAACTAACGTGCAGCCCCTATACGTTATGCTTAAAAAAAATATATAAAATTTTTTTTCAAAATGGCGGCTATCGTAAAAATTCAAAGTGTCATAACTTTGCTAAATCAAATCCTACTGAAAAATGTCGTATGCAAAAAGTGTTTGGAATTTTATTTTGCATATAAAAGCAATTTTTAATTATTTTTTTTTTAATAAAAACCGAGTCTTACCATATATTGACCGAGACCTCGAACGAGCTTTTATGCGACTCTGCATACAGTTAACGCTCGTATGAAGCTTCTATTTAAGAAATTGACTTGAATTTTTTATACCAAATAGAGCTTTCAACTATACTTACGATACTATACAAAAAAATTAAAAATTAAAAAATAAAAGTATTTTTTTTTCAAAACACGTTTAGTGTGATGAGTCGATCGACCCACCATACATACGCTCATAAGATTTTCAATATAGTTAAGGTCAGTGTGAGCTTATTTATACATATTTGAATTTCAAAATTTTGTGACAGTATAGAATTCTTAAGCATCCTGTGTATGTTTGTTAGCAAAATCCATTTTGTCAATTTTTTGCAAAATGGCGACAAGTATTAAAATTCAATCACTTATTACTCAGTAGTGTTCAATTTTGTCAAAAAGGTCTCTATACATGAAATGTTGAGAAGCCTAAAGCTCATCTAAGTAAAATATAAAAAATATATATTTTTGCTTGAAAACAAGCGATGTATCAGTTCGATCGTACCCCCATACTAGCCATTTTGAGACTTTCGGAAGAGTTAACGCTCTTAACTGCTTGGTTTCGAAGATTAAAATTTTAATTTTTAATATCGCATAGAACTAACGTGCAGCCCCTATACGTTATGTTTAAAAAAAATATATAAAATTTTTTTTCAAAATGGCGGCTATCGTAAAAATTCAAAGTGTCATAACTTTGCTAAATCAAATCCTACTGAAAAATGTCGTATGCAAAAAGTGTTTGGAATTTTATTTTGCATATAAAAGCAATTTTTAATTATTTTTTTTTTAATAAAAACCGAGTCTTACCATATATTGACCGAGACCTCGAACGAGCTTTTATGCGACTCTGCATACAGTTAACGCTCGTATGAAGCTTCTATTTAAGAAATTGACTTGAATTTTTTATACCAAATAGAACTTTCAACTATACTTACGATACTATACAAAAAAATTAAAAATTAAAAAATAAAAGTATTTTTTTTTCAAAACACGTTTAGTGTGATGAGTCGATCGACCCACCATACATACGCTCATAAGATTTTCAATATAGTTAAGGTCAGTGTGAGCTTATTTATACATATTTGAATTTCAAAATTTTGTGACAGTATAGAATTCTTAAGCATCCTGTGTATGTTTGTTAGCAAAATCCATTTTGTCAATTTTTTGCAAAATGGCGACAAGTATTAAAATTCAATCACTTATTACTCAGTAGTGTTCAATTTTGTCAAAAAGGTCTCTATACATGAAATGTTGAGAAGCCTAAAGCTCATCTAAGTAAAATATAAAAAATATATATTTTTGCTTGAAAACAAGCGATGTATCAGTTCGATCGTACCCCCATACTAGCCATTTTGAGACTTTCGGAAGAGTTAACGCTCTTAACTGCTTGGTTTCGAAGATTAAAATTTTAATTTTTAATATCGCATAGAACTAACGTGCAGCCCCTATACGTTATGTTTAAAAAAAATATATAAAATTTTTTTTCAAAATGGCGGCTATCGTAAAATCTCAAAGTGTCATAACTTTGCTAAATCAAATCCTACTGAAAAATGTCGTAAGCAAAAAGTGTTTGGAATTTTATTTTGCATATAAAAGCAATTCTTAATTATTTTTTTTTTAATAAAAACCGAGTCTTACCATATATTGACCGAGACCTCGAACGAGCTTTTATGCGACTCTGCATACAGTTAACGCTCGTATGAAGCTTCTATTTAAGAAATTGACTTGAATTTTTTATACCAAATAGAGCTTTCAACTATACTTACGATACTATACAAAAAAATTAAAAATTAAAAAATAAAAGTATTTTTTTTTCAAAACACGTTTAGTGTGATGAGTCGATCGACCCACCATACATACGCTCATAAGATTTTCAATATAGTTAAGGTCAGTGTGAGCTTATTTATACATATTTGAATTTCAAAATTTTGTGACAGTATAGAATTCTTAAGCATCCTGTGTATGTTTGTTAGCAAAATCCATTTTGTCAATTTTTTGCAAAATGGCGACAAGTATTAAAATTCAATCACTTATTACTCAGTAGTGTTCAATTTTGTCAAAAAGGTCTCTATACATGAAATGTTGAGAAGCCTAAAGCTCATCTAAGTAAAATATAAAAAATATATATTTTTGCTTGAAAACAAGCGATGTATCAGTTCGATCGTACCCCCATACTAGCCATTTTGAGACTTTCGGAAGAGTTAATGCTCTTAACTGCTTGGTTTCGAAGATTAAAATTTTAATTTTCAATATCGCATAGAACTAACGTGCAGCCCCTATACGTTATGTTTAAAAAAAATATATAAATTTTTTTTTCAAAATGGCGGCTATCGTAAAAATTCAAAGTGTCATAACTTTGCTAAATCAAATCCTACTGAAAAATGTCGTATGCAAAAAGTGTTTGGAATTTTATTTTGCATATAAAAGCAATTTTTAATTATTTTTTTTTTAATAAAAACCGAGTCTTACCATATATTGACCGAGACCTCGAACGAGCTTTTATGCGACTCTGCATACAGTTTACGCTCGTATGAAGCTTCTATTTAAGAAATTGACTTGAATTTTTTATACCAAATAGAGCTTTCAACTATACTTACGATACTATACAAAAAAATTAAAAATTAAAAAATAAAAGTATTTTTTTTTCAAAACACGTTTAGTGTGATGAGTCGATCGACCCACCATACATACGCTCATAAGATTTTCAATATAGTTAAGGTCAGTGTGAGCTTATTTATACATATTTGAATTTCAAAATTTTGTGACAGTATAGAATTCTTAAGCATCCTGTGTATGTTTGTTAGCAAAATCCATTTTGTCAATTTTTTGCAAAATGGCGACAAGTATTAAAATTCAATCACTTATTACTCAGTAGTGTTCAATTTTGTCAAAAAGGTCTCTATACATGAAATGTTGAGAAGCCTAAAGCTCATCTAAGTAAAATATAAAAAATATATATTTTTGCTTGAAAACAAGCGATGTATCAGTTCGATCGTACCCCCATACTAGCCATTTTGAGACTTTCGGAAGAGTTAACGCTCTTAACTGCTTTTTTTCAAAGATTTAAATTTTAATTTTTAATATCGCATAGAACTAACGTGCAGCCCCTATACGTTATGTTTAAAAAAAATATATAAAATTTTTTTTCAAAATGGCGGCTATCGTAAAAATTCAAAGTGTCATAACTTTGCTAAATCAAATCCTACTGAAAAATGTCGTATGCAAAAAGTGTTTGGAATTTTATTTTGCATATAAAAGCAATTTTTAATTATTTTTTTTTTAATAAAAACCGAGTCTTACCATATATTGACCGAGACCTCGAACGAGCTTTTATGCGACTCTGCATACAGTTAACGCTCGTATGAAGCTTCTATTTAAGAAATTGACTTGAATTTTTTATACCAAATAGAGCTTTCAACTATACTTACGATACTATACAAAAAAATTAAAAATTAAAAAATAAAAGTATTTTTTTTTCAAAACACGTTTAGTGTGATGAGTCGATCGACCCACCATACATACGCTCATAAGATTTTCAATATAGTTAAGGTCTGTGTGAGCTTATTTATACATATTTGAATTTCAAAATTTTGTGACAGTATAGAATTCTTAAGCATCCTGTGTATGTTTGTTAGCAAAATCCATTTTGTCAATTTTTTGCAAAATGGCGACAAGTATTAAAATTCAATCACTTATTACTCAGTAGTGTTCAATTTTGTCAAAAAGGTCTCTATACATGAAATGTTGAGAAGCCTAAAGCTCATCTAAGTAAAATATAAAAAATATATATTTTTGCTTGAAAACAAGCGATGTATCAGTTCGATCGTACCCCCATACTAGCCATTTTGAGACTTTCGGAAGAGTTAACGCTCTTAACTGCTTGGTTTCGAAGATTAAAATTTTAATTTTTAATATCGCATAGAACTAACGTGCAGCCCCTATACGTTATGTTTAAAAAAAATATATAAAATTTTTTTTCAAAATGGCGGCTATCGTAAAAATTCAAAGTATCATAACTTTGCTAAATCAAATCCTACTGAAAAATGTCGTATGCAAAAAGTGTTTGGAATTTTATTTTGCATATAAAAGCAATTTTTAATTATTTTTTTTTTAATAAAAACCGAGTCTTACCATATATTGACCGAGACCTCGAACGAGCTTTTATGCGACTCTGCATACAGTTAACGCTCGTATGAAGCTTCTATTTAAGAAATTGACTTGAATTTTTTATACCAAATAGAGCTTTCAACTATACTTACGATACTATACAAAAAAATTAAAAATTAAAAAATAAAAGTATTTTTTTTTCAAAACACGTTTAGTGTGATGAGTCGATCGACCCACCATACATACGCTCATAAGATTTTCAATATAGTTAAGGTCAGTGTGAGCTTATTTATACATATTTGAATTTCAAAATTTTGTGACAGTATAGAATTCTTAAGCATCCTGTGTATGTTTGTTAGCAAAATCCATTTTGTCAATTTTTTGCAAAATGGCGACAAGTATTAAAATTCAATCACTTATTACTCAGTAGTGTTCAATTTTGTCAAAAAGGTCTCTATACATGAAATGTTGAGAAGCCTAAAGCTCATCTAAGTAAAATATAAAAAATATATATTTTTGCTTGAAAACAAGCGATGTATCAGTTCGATCGTACCCCCATACTAGCCATTTTGAGACTTTCGGAAGAGTTAACGCTCTTAACTGCTTGGTTTCGAAGATTAAAATTTTAATTTTTAATATCGCATAGAACTAACGTGCAGCCCCTATACGTTATGTTTAAAAAAAATATATAAAATTTTTTTTCAAAATGGCGGCTATCGTAAAAATTCAAAGTGTCATAACTTTGCTAAATCAAATCCTACTGAAAAATGTCGTATGCAAAAAGTGTTTGGAATTTTATTTTGCAAATAAAAGCAATTTTTAATTATTTTTTTTTTAATAAAAACCGAGTCTTACCATATATTGACCGAGACCTCGAACGAGCTTTTATGCGACTCTGCATACAGTTAACGCTCGTATGAAGCTTCTATTTAAGAAATTGACTTGAATTTTTTATACCAAATAGAGCTTTCAACTATACTTACGATACTATACAAAAAAATTAAAAATTAAAAAATAAAAGTATTTTTTTTTCAAAACACGTTTAGTGTGATGAGTCGATCGACCCACCATACATACGCTCATAAGATTTTCAATATAGTTAAGGTCAGTGTGAGCTTATTTATACATATTTGAATTTCAAAATTTTGTGACAGTATAGAATTCTTAAGCATCCTGTGTATGTTTGTTAGCAAAATCCATTTTGTCAATTTTTTGCAAAATGGCGACAAGTATTAAAATTCAATCACTTATTACTCAGTAGTGTTCAATTTTGTCAAAAAGGTCTCTATACATGAAATGTTGAGAAGCCTAAAGCTCATCTAAGTAAAATATAAAAAATATATATTTTTGCTTGAAAACAAGCGATGTATCAGTTCGATCGTACCCCCATACTAGCCATTTTGAGACTTTCGGAAGAGTTAACGCTCTTAACTGCTTGGTTTCGAAGATTCAAATTTTAATTTTTAATATCGCATAGAACTAACGTGCAGCCCCTATACGTTATGTTTAAAAAAAATATATAAAATTTTTTTTCAAAATGGCGGCTATCGTAAAAATTCAAAGTGTCATAACTTTGCTAAATCAAATCCTACTGAAAAATGTCGTATGCAAAAAGTGTTTGGAATTTTATTTTGCATATAAAAGCAATTTTTAATTATTTTTTTTTTAATAAAAACCGAGTCTTACCATATATTGACCGAGACCTCGAACGAGCTTTTATGCGACTCTGCATACAGTTAACGCTCGTATGAAGCTTCTATTTAAGAAATTGACTTGAATTTTTTATACCAAATAGAGCTTTCAACTATACTTACGATACTATACAAAAAAATTAAAAATTAAAAAATAAAAGTATTTTTTTTTCAAAACACGTTTAGTGTGATGAGTCGATCGACCCACCATACATACGCTCATAAGATTTTCAATATAGTTAAGGTCTGTGTGAGCTTATTTATACATATTTGAATTTCAAAATTTTGTGACAGTATAGAATTCTTAAGCATCCTGTGTATGTTTGTTAGCAAAATCCATTTTGTCAATTTTTTGCAAAATGGCGACAAGTATTAAAATTCAATCACTTATTACTCAGTAGTGTTCAATTTTGTCAAAAAGGTCTCTATACATGAAATGTTGAGAAGCCTAAAGCTCATCTAAGTAAAATATAAAAAATATATATTTTTGCTTGAAAACAAGCGATGTATCAGTTCGATCGTACCCCCATACTAGCCATTTTGAGACTTTCGGAAGAGTTAACGCTCTTAACTGCTTGGTTTCGAAGATTAAAATTTTAATTTTTAATATCGCATAGAACTAACGTGCAGCCCCTATACGTTATGTTTAAAAAAAATATATAAAATTTTTTTTCAAAATGGCGGCTATCGTAAAAATTCAAAGTATCATAACTTTGCTAAATCAAATCCTACTGAAAAATGTCGTATGCAAAAAGTGTTTGGAATTTTATTTTGCATATAAAAGCAATTTTTAATTATTTTTTTTTTAATAAAAACCGAGTCTTACCATATATTGACCGAGACCTCGAACGAGCTTTTATGCGACTCTGCATACAGTTAACGCTCGTATGAAGCTTCTATTTAAGAAATTGACTTGAATTTTTTATACCAAATAGAGCTTTCAACTATACTTACGATACTATACAAAAAAATTAAAAATTAAAAAATAAAAGTATTTTTTTTTCAAAACACGTTTAGTGTGATGAGTCGATCGACCCACCATACATACGCTCATAAGATTTTCAATATAGTTAAGGTCAGTGTGAGCTTATTTATACATATTTGAATTTCAAAATTTTGTGACAGTATAGAATTCTTAAGCATCCTGTGTATGTTTGTTAGCAAAATCCATTTTGTCAATTTTTTGCAAAATGGCGACAAGTATTAAAATTCAATCACTTATTACTCAGTAGTGTTCAATTTTGTCAAAAAGGTCTCTATACATGAAATGTTGAGAAGCCTAAAGCTCATCTAAGTAAAATATAAAAAATATATATTTTTGCTTGAAAACAAGCGATGTATCAGTTCGATCGTACCCCCATACTAGCCATTTTGAGACTTTCGGAAGAGTTAACGCTCTTAACTGCTTGGTTTCGAAGATTAAAATTTTAATTTTTAATATCGCATAGAACTAACGTGCAGCCCCTATACGTTATGTTTAAAAAAAATATATAAAATTTTTTTTCAAAATGGCGGCTATCGTAAAAATTCAAAGTGTCATAACTTTGCTAAATCAAATCCTACTGAAAAATGTCGTATGCAAAAAGTGTTTGGAATTTTATTTTGCAAATAAAAGCAATTTTTAATTATTTTTTTTTTAATAAAAACCGAGTCTTACCATATATTGACCGAGACCTCGAACGAGCTTTTATGCGACTCTGCATACAGTTAACGCTCGTATGAAGCTTCTATTTAAGAAATTGACTTGAATTTTTTATACCAAATAGAGCTTTCAACTATACTTACGATACTATACAAAAAAATTAAAAATTAAAAAATAAAAGTATTTTTTTTTCAAAACACGTTTAGTGTGATGAGTCGATCGACCCACCATACATACGCTCATAAGATTTTCAATATAGTTAAGGTCAGTGTGAGCTTATTTATACATATTTGAATTTCAAAATTTTGTGACAGTATAGAATTCTTAAGCATCCTGTGTATGTTTGTTAGCAAAATCCATTTTGTCAATTTTTTGCAAAATGGCGACAAGTATTAAAATTCAATCACTTATTACTCAGTAGTGTTCAATTTTGTCAAAAAGGTCTCTATACATGAAATGTTGAGAAGCCTAAAGCTCATCTAAGTAAAATATAAAAAATATATATTTTTGCTTGAAAACAAGCGATGTATCAGTTCGATCGTACCCCCATACTAGCCATTTTGAGACTTTCGGAAGAGTTAACGCTCTTAACTGCTTGGTTTCGAAGATTCAAATTTTAATTTTTAATATCGCATAGAACTAACGTGCAGCCCCTATACGTTATGTTTAAAAAAAATATATAAAATTTTTTTTCAAAATGGCGGCTATCGTAAAAATTCAAAGTGTCATAACTTTGCTAAATCAAATCCTACTGAAAAATGTCGTATGCAAAAAGTGTTTGGAATTTTATTTTGCATATAAAAGCAATTTTTAATTATTTTTTTTTTAATAAAAACCGAGTCTTACCATATATTGACCGAGACCTCGAACGAGCTTTTATGCGACTCTGCATACAGTTAACGCTCGTATGAAGCTTCTATTTAAGAAATTGACTTGAATTTTTTATACCAAATAGAGCTTTCAACTATACTTACGATACTATACAAAAAAATTAAAAATTAAAAAATAAAAGTATTTTTTTTTCAAAACACGTTTAGTGTGATGAGTCGATCGACCCACCATACATACGCTCATAAGATTTTCAATATAGTTAAGGTCAGTGTGAGCTTATTTATACATATTTGAATTTCAAAATTTTGTGACAGTATAGAATTCTTAAGCATCCTGTGTATGTTTGTTAGCAAAATCCATTTTGTCAATTTTTTGCAAAATGGCGACAAGTATTAAAATTCAATCACTTATTACTCAGTAGTGTTCAATTTTGTCAAAAAGGTCTCTATACATGAAATGTTGAGAAGCCTAAAGCTCATCTAAGTAAAATATAAAAAATATATATTTTTGCTTGAAAACAAGCGATGTATCAGTTCGATCGTACCCCCATACTAGCCATTTTGAGACTTTCGGAAGAGTTAACGCTCTTAACTGCTTGGTTTCGAAGATTAAAATTTTAATTTTTAATATCGCATAGAACTAACGTGCAGCCCCTATACGTTATGTTTAAAAAAAATATATAAATTTTTTTTTCAAAATGGCGGCTATCGTAAAAATTCAAAGTGTCATATTTTTGCTAAATTAAATCCTACTGAAAAATGTCGTAAGCAAAAAGTGTTTGGAATTTTATTTTGCATATAAAAGCAATTCTTATTTATTTTTTTTTTAATAAAAACCGAGTCTTACCATATATTGACCGAGACCTCGAACGAGCTTTTATGCGACTCTGCATACAGTTAACGCTCGTATGAAGCTTCTATTTAAGAAATTGACTTGAATTTTTTATACCAAATAGAGCTTTCAACTATACTTACGATACTATACAAAAAAATTAAAAATTAAAAAATAAAAGTATTTTTTTTTCAAAACACGTTTAGTGTGATGAGTCGATCGACCCACCATACATACGCTCATAAGATTTTCAATATAGTTAAGGTCAGTGTGAGCTTATTTATACATATTTAAATTTCAAAATTTTGTGACAGTATAGAATTCTTAAGCATCCTGTGTATGTTTGTTAGCAAAATCCATTTTGTCAATTTTTTGCAAAATGGCGACAAGTATTGAAATTCAATCACTTATTACTCAGTAGTGTTCAATTTTGTCAAAAAGGTCTCTATACATGAAATGTTGAGAAGCCTTAAGCTCATCTAAGTAAAATATAAAAAATATATATTTTTGCTTGAAAACAAGCGATGTATCAGTTCGATCGTACCCCCATACTAGCCATTTTGAGACTTTCGGAAGAGTTAACGCTCTTAACTGCTTGGTTTCGAAGATTAAAATTTTAATTTTTAATATCGCATAGAACTAACGTGCAGCCCCTATACGTTATGTTTAAAAAAAATATATAAAATTTTTTTTCAAAATGGCGGCTATCGTAAAAATTCAAAGTGTCATAACTTTGCTAAATCAAATCCTACTGAAAAATGTCGTATGCAAAAAGTGTTTGGAATTTTATTTTGCATATAAAAGCAATTTTTAATTATTTTTTTTTTAATAAAAACCGAGTCTTACCATATATTGACCGAGACCTCGAACGAGCTTTTATGCGACTCTGCATACAGTTAACGCTCGTATGAAGCTTCTATTTAAGAAATTGACTTGAATTTTTTATACCAAATAGAGCTTTCAACTATACTTACGATACTATACAAAAAAATTAAAAATTAAAAAATAAAAGTATTTTTTTTTCAAAACACGTTTAGTGTGATGAGTCGATCGACCCACCATACATACGCTCATAAGATTTTCAATATAGTTAAGGTCAGTGTGAGCTTATTTATACATATTTGAATTTCAAAATTTTGTGACAGTATAGAATTCTTAAGCATCCTGTGTATGTTTGTTAGCAAAATCCATTTTGTCAATTTTTTGCAAAATGGCGACAAGTATTAAAATTCAATCACTTATTACTCAGTAGTGTTCAATTTTGTCAAAAAGGTCTCTATACATGAAATGTTGAGAAGCCTAAAGCTCATCTAAGTAAAATATAAAAAATATATATTTTTGCTTGAAAACAAGCGATGTATCAGTTCGATCGTACCCCCATACTAGCCATTTTGAGACTTTCGGAAGAGTTAACGCTCTTAACTGCTTGGTTTCGAAGATTAAAATTTTAATTTTTAATATCGCATAGAACTAACGTGCAGCCCCTATACGTTATGTTTAAAAAAAATATATAAAATTTTTTTTCAAAATGGCGGCTATCGTAAAAATTCAAAGTGTCATAACTTTGCTAAATCAAATCCTACTGAAAAATGTCGTATGCAAAAAGTGTTTGGAATTTTATTTTGCATATAAAAGCAATTTTTAATTATTTTTTTCTTAATAAAAACTAAGTCTTACCATATATTGACCGAGACCTCGAACGAGCTTTTATGCGACTCTGCATACAGTTAACGCTCGTATGAAGCTTCTATTTAAGAAATTGACTTGAATTTTTTATACCAAATAGAGCTTTCAACTATACTTACGATACTATACAAAAAAATTAAAAATTAAAAAATAAAAGTATTTTTTTTTCAAAACACGTTTAGTGTGATGAGTCGATCGACCCACCATACATACGCTCATAAGATTTTCAATATAGTTAAGGTCAGTGTGAGCTTATTTATACATATTTGAATTTCAAAATTTTGTGACAGTATAGAATTCTTAAGCATCCTGTGTATGTTTGTTAGCAAAATCCATTTTGTCAATTTTTTGCAAAATGGCGACAAGTATTAAAATTCAATCATTTATTACTCAGTAGTGTTCCATTTTGTCAAAAAGGTCTCTATACATGAAATGTTGAGAAGCCTAAAGCTCATCTAAGTAAAATATAAAAAATATATATTTTTGCTTGAAAACAAGCGATGTATCAGTTCGATCGTACCCCCATACTAGCCATTTTGAGACTTTCGGAAGAGTTAACGCTCTTAACTGCTTGGTTTCGAAGATTAAAATTTTAATTTTTAATATCGCATAGAACTAACGTGCAGCCCCTATACGTTATGTTTAAAAAAAATATATAAAATTTTTTTTCAAAATGGCGGCTATCGTAAAAATTCAAAGTGTCATAACTTTGCTAAATCAAATCCTACTGAAAAATGTCGTATGCAAAAAGTGTTTGGAATTTTATTTTGCATATAAAAGCAATTTTTAATTATTTTTTTTTTAATAAAAACCGAGTCTTACCATATATTGACCGAGACCTCGAACGAGCTTTTATGCGACTCTGCATACAGTTAACGCTCGTATGGTGCTTCTATTTAAGAAATTGACTTGAATTTTTTATACCAAATAGAGCTTTCAACTATACTTACGATACTATACAAAAAAATTAAAAATTAAAAAATAAAAGTATTTTTTTTTCAAAACACGTTTAGTGTGATGAGTCGATCGACCCACCATACATACGCTCATAAGATTTTCAATATAGTTAAGGTCAGTGTGAGCTTATTTATACATATTTGAATTTCAAAATTTTGTGACAGTATAGAATTCTTAAGCATCCTGTGTATGTTTGTTAGCAAAATCCATTTTGTCAATTTTTTGCAAAATGGCGACAAGTATTAAAATTCAATCACTTATTACTCAGTAGTGTTCAATTTTGTCAAAAAGGTCTCTATTCATGAAATGTTGAGAAGCCTAAAGCTCATCTAAGTAAAATATAAAAAATATATATTTTTGCTTGAAAACAAGCGATGTATCAGTTCGATCGTACCCCCATACTAGCCATTTTGAGACTTTCGGAAGAGTTAACGCTCTTAACTGCTTGGTTTCGAAGATTTAAATTTTAATTTTTGATATCGCATAGAACTAACGTGCAGCCCCTATACGTTATGTTTAAAAAAAATATATAAAATTTTATTTCATAATGGCGGCTATCGTAAAAATTCAAAGTGTCATAACTTTGCTAAATCAAATCCTACTGAAAAATGTCGTATGCAAAAAGTGTTAGGAATTTTATTTTGCATATAAAAGCAATGTTTAATTATTATTTTTTTAATAAAAACCGAGTCTTACCATATATTGACCGAGACCTCGAACGAGCTTTTATGCGACTCTGCATACAGTTAACGCTCGTATGAAGCTTCTATTTAAGAAATTGACTTGAATTTTTTATACCAAATAGAGCTTTCAACTATACTTACGATACTATACAAAAAAATTAAAAATTAAAAAATAAAAGTATTTTTTTTTCAAAACACGTTTAGTGTGATGAGTCGATCGACCCACCATACATACGCTCATAAGATTTTCAATATAGTTAAGGTCAGTGTGAGCTTATTTATACATATTTGAATTTCAAAATTTTGTGACAGTATAGAATTCTTAAGCATCCTGTGTATGTTTGTTAGCAAAATCCATTTTGTCAATTTTTTGCAAAATGGCGACAAGTATTAAAATTCAATCACTTATTACTCAGTAGTGTTCAATTTTGTCAAAAAGGTCTCTATACATGAAATGTTGAGAAGCCTAAAGCTCATCTAAGTAAAATATAAAAAATATATATTTTTGCTTGAAAACAAGCGATGTATCAGTTCGATCGTACCCCCATACTAGCCATTTTGAGACTTTCGGAAGAGTTAACGCTCTTAACTGCTTGGTTTCGAAGATTCAAATTTTAATTTTTAATATCGCATAGAACTAACGTGCAGCCCCTATACGTTATGTTTAAAAAAAATATATAAAATTTTTTTTTAAAATGGCGGCTATCGTAAAAATTCAAAGTGTCATAACTTTGCTAAATCAAATCCTACTGAAAAATGTCGTATGCAAAAAGTGTTTGGAATTTTATTTTGCATATAAAAGCAATTTTTAATTATTGTTTTTTTAATAAAAACCGAGTCTTACCATATATTGACCGAGACCTCGAACGAGCTTTTATGCGACTCTGCATACAGTTAACGCTCGTATGAAGCTTCTATTTAAGAAATTGACTTGAATTTTTTATACCAAATAGAGCTTTCAACTATACTTACGATACTATACAAAAAAATTAAAAATTAAAAAATAAAAGTATTTTTTTTTCAAAACACGTTTAGTGTGATGAGTCGATCGACCCACCATACATACGCTCATAAGATTTTCAATATAGTTAAGGTCAGTGTGAGCTTATTTATACATATTTGAATTTCAAAATTTTGTGACAGTATAGAATTCTTAAGCATCCTGTGTATGTTTGTTAGCAAAATCCATTTTGTCAATTTTTTGCAAAATGGCGACAAGTATTAAAATTCAATCACTTATTACTCAGTAGTGTTCAATTTTGTCAAAAAGGTCTCTATACATGAAATGTTGAGAAGCCTAAAGCTCATCTAAGTAAAATATAAAAAATATATATTTTTGCTTGAAAACAAGCGATGTATCAGTTCGATCGTACCCCCATACTAGCCATTTTGAGACTTTCGGAAGAGTTAACGCTCTTAACTGCTTGGTTTCAAAGATTTAAATTTTAATTTTTAATATCGCATAGAACTAACGTGCAGCCCCTATACGTTATGTTTAAAAAAAATATATAAAATTTTTTTTCAAAATGGCGGCTATCGTAAAAATTCAAAGTGTCATAACTTTGCTAAATCAAATCCTACTAAAAAATGTCGTATGCAAAAAGTGTTTGGAATTTTATTTTGCATATAAAAGCAATTTTTAATTATTTTTTTTTTAATAAAAACCGAGTCTTACCATATATTGACCGAGACCTCGAACGAGCTTTTATGCGACTCTGCATACAGTTAACGCTCGTATGAAGCTTCTATTTAAGAAATTGACTTGAATTTTTTATACCAAATAGAGCTTTCAACTATACTTACGATACTATACAAAAAAATTAAAAATTAAAAAATAAAAGTATTTTTTTTTCAAAACACGTTTAGTGTGATGAGTCGATCGACCCACCATACATACGCTCATAAGATTTTCAATATAGTTAAGGTCAGTGTGAGCTTATTTATACATATTTGAATTTCAAAATTTTGTGACAGTATAGAATTCTTAAGCATCCTGTGTATGTTTGTTAGCAAAATCCATTTTGTCAATTTTTTGCAAAATGGCGACAAGTATTAAAATTCAATCACTTATTACTCAGTAGTGTTCAATTTTGTCAAAAAGGTCTCTATACATGAAATGTTGAGAAGCCTAAAGCTCATCTAAGTAAAATATAAAAAATATATATTTTTGCTTGAAAACAAGCGATGTATCAGTTCGATCGTACCCCCATACTAGCCATTTTGAGACTTTCGGAAGAGTTAACGCTCTTAACTGCTTGGTTTCGAAGATTAAAATTTTAATTTTTAATATCGCATAGAACTAACGTGCAGCCCCTATACGTTATGTTTAAAAAAAATATATAAAATTTTTTTTCAAAATGGCGGCTATCGTAAAAATTCAAAGTGTCATAACTTTGCTAAATCAAATCCTACTGAAAAATGTCGTATGCAAAAAGTGTTTGGAATTTTATTTTGCAAATAAAAGCAATTTTTAATTATTTTTTTTTTAATAAAAACCGAGTCTTACCATATATTGACCGAGACCTCGAACGAGCTTTTATGCGACTCTGCATACAGTTAACGCTCGTATGAAGCTTCTATTTAAGAAATTGACTTGAATTTTTTATACCAAATAGAGCTTTCAACTATACTTACGATACTATACAAAAAAATTAAAAATTAAAAAATAAAAGTATTTTTTTTTCAAAACACGTTTAGTGTGATGAGTCGATCGACCCACCATACATACGCTCATAAGATTTTCAATATAGTTAAGGTCAGTGTGAGCTTATTTATACATATTTGAATTTCAAAATTTTGTGACAGTATAGAATTCTTAAGCATCCTGTGTATGTTTGTTAGCAAAATCCATTTTGTCAATTTTTTGCAAAATGGCGACAAGTATTAAAATTCAATCACTTATTACTCAGTAGTGTTCAATTTTGTCAAAAAGGTCTCTATACATGAAATGTTGAGAAGCCTAAAGCTCATCTAAGTAAAATATAAAAAATATATATTTTTGCTTGAAAACAAGCGATGTATCAGTTCGATCGTACCCCCATACTAGCCATTTTGAGACTTTCGGAAGAGTTAACGCTCTTAACTGCTTGGTTTCGAAGATTCAAATTTTAATTTTTAATATCGCATAGAACTAACGTGCAGCCCCTATACGTTATGTTTAAAAAAAATATATAAAATTTTTTTTCAAAATGGCGGCTATCGTAAAAATTCAAAGTGTCATAACTTTGCTAAATCAAATCCTACTGAAAAATGTCGTATGCAAAAAGTGTTTGGAATTTTATTTTGCATATAAAAGCAATTTTTAATTATTTTTTTTTTAATAAAAACCGAGTCTTACCATATATTGACCGAGACCTCGAACGAGCTTTTATGCGACTCTGCATACAGTTAACGCTCGTATGAAGCTTCTATTTAAGAAATTGACTTGAATTTTTTATACCAAATAGAGCTTTCAACTATACTTACGATACTATACAAAAAAATTAAAAATTAAAAAATAAAAGTATTTTTTTTTCAAAACACGTTTAGTGTGATGAGTCGATCGACCCACCATACATACGCTCATAAGATTTTCAATATAGTTAAGGTCAGTGTGAGCTTATTTATACATATTTGAATTTCAAAATTTTGTGACAGTATAGAATTCTTAAGCATCCTGTGTATGTTTGTTAGCAAAATCCATTTTGTCAATTTTTTGCAAAATGGCGACAAGTATTAAAATTCAATCACTTATTACTCAGTAGTGTTCAATTTTGTCAAAAAGGTCTCTATACATGAAATGTTGAGAAGCCTAAAGCTCATCTAAGTAAAATATAAAAAATATATATTTTTGCTTGAAAACAAGCGATGTATCAGTTCGATCGTACCCCCATACTAGCCATTTTGAGACTTTCGGAAGAGTTAACGCTCTTAACTGCTTGGTTTCGAAGATTAAAATTTTAATTTTTAATATCGCATAGAACTAACGTGCAGCCCCTATACGTTATGTTTAAAAAAAATATATAAATTTTTTTTTCAAAATGGCGGCTATCGTAAAAATTCAAAGTGTCATATTTTTGCTAAATTAAATCCTACTGAAAAATGTCGTAAGCAAAAAGTGTTTGGAATTTTATTTTGCATATAAAAGCAATTCTTATTTATTTTTTTTTTAATAAAAACCGAGTCTTACCATATATTGACCGAGACCTCGAACGAGCTTTTATGCGACTCTGCATACAGTTAACGCTCGTATGAAGCTTCTATTTAAGAAATTGACTTGAATTTTTTATACCAAATAGAGCTTTCAACTATACTTACGATACTATACAAAAAAATTAAAAATTAAAAAATAAAAGTATTTTTTTTTCAAAACACGTTTAGTGTGATGAGTCGATCGACCCACCATACATACGCTCATAAGATTTTCAATATAGTTAAGGTCAGTGTGAGCTTATTTATACATATTTGAATTTCAAAATTTTGTGACAGTATAGAATTCTTAAGCATCCTGTGTATGTTTGTTAGCAAAATCCATTTTGTCAATTTTTTGCAAAATGGCGACAAGTATTGAAATTCAATCACTTATTACTCAGTAGTGTTCAATTTTGTCAAAAAGGTCTCTATACATGAAATGTTGAGAAGCCTTAAGCTCATCTAAGTAAAATATAAAAAATATATATTTTTGCTTGAAAACAAGCGATGTATCAGTTCGATCGTACCCCCATACTAGCCATTTTGAGACTTTCGGAAGAGTTAACGCTCTTAACTGCTTGGTTTCGAAGATTAAAATTTTAATTTTTAATATCGCATAGAACTAACGTGCAGCCCCTATACGTTATGTTTAAAAAAAATATATAAATTTTTTTTTCAAAATGGCGGCTATCGTAAAAATTCAAAGTGTCATAACTTTGCTAAATCAAATCCTACTGAAAAATGTCGTATGCAAAAAGTGTTTGGAATTTTATTTTGCATATAAAAGCAATTTTTAATTATTTTTTTTTTAATAAAAACCGAGTCTTACCATATATTGACCGAGACCTCGAACGAGCTTTTATGCGACTCTGCATACAGTTAACGCTCGTATGAAGCTTCTATTTAAGAAATTGACTTGAATTTTTTATACCAAATAGAGCTTTCAACTATACTTACGATACTATACAAAAAAATTAAAAATTAAAAAATAAAAGTATTTTTTTTTCAAAACACGTTTAGTGTGATGAGTCGATCGACCCACCATACATACGCTCATAAGATTTTCAATATAGTTAAGGTCAGTGTGAGCTTATTTATACATATTTGAATTTCAAAATTTTGTGACAGTATAGAATTCTTAAGCATCCTGTGTATGTTTGTTAGCAAAATCCATTTTGTCAATTTTTTGCAAAATGGCGACAAGTATTAAAATTCAATCACTTATTACTCAGTAGTGTTCAATTTTGTCAAAAAGGTCTCTATACATGAAATGTTGAGAAGCCTAAAGCTCATCTAAGTAAAATATAAAAAATATATATTTTTGCTTGAAAACAAGCGATGTATCAGTTCGATCGTACCCCCATACTAGCCATTTTGAGACTTTCGGAAGAGTTAACGCTCTTAACTGCTTGGTTTCGAAGATTCAAATTTTAATTTTTAATATCGCATAGAACTAACGTGCAGCCCCTATACGTTATGTTTAAAAAAAATATATAAAATTTTTTTTCAAAATGGCGGCTATCGTAAAAATTCAAAGTGTCATAACTTTGCTAAATCAAATCCTACTGAAAAATGTCGTATGCAAAAAGTGTTTGGAATTTTATTTTGCATATAAAAGCAATTTTTAATTATTTTTTTCTTAATAAAAACTAAGTCTTACCATATATTGACCGAGACCTCGAACGAGCTTTTATGCGACTCTGCATACAGTTAACGCTCGTATGAAGCTTCTATTTAAGAAATTGACTTGAATTTTTTATACCAAATAGAGCTTTCAACTATACTTACGATACTATACAAAAAAATTAAAAATTAAAAAATAAAAGTATTTTTTTTTCAAAACACGTTTAGTGTGATGAGTCGATCGACCCACCATACATACGCTCATAAGATTTTCAATATAGTTAAGGTCAGTGTGAGCTTATTTATACATATTTGAATTTCAAAATTTTGTGACAGTATAGAATTCTTAAGCATCCTGTGTATGTTTGTTAGCAAAATCCATTTTGTCAATTTTTTGCAAAATGGCGACAAGTATTAAAATTCAATCATTTATTACTCAGTAGTGTTCCATTTTGTCAAAAAGGTCTCTATACATGAAATGTTGAGAAGCCTAAAGCTCATCTAAGTAAAATATAAAAAATATATATTTTTGCTTGAAAACAAGCGATGTATCAGTTCGATCGTACCCCCATACTAGCCATTTTGAGACTTTCGGAAGAGTTAACGCTCTTAACTGCTTGGTTTCGAAGATTAAAATTTTAATTTTTAATATCGCATAGAACTAACGTGCAGCCCCTATACGTTATGTTTAAAAAAAATATATAAAATTTTTTTTTAAAATGGCGGCTATCGTAAAAATTCAAAGTGTCATAACTTTGCTAAATCAAATCCTACTGAAAAATGTCGTATGCAAAAAGTGTTTGGAATTTTATTTTGCATATAAAAGCAATTTTTAATTATTTTTTTTTTAATAAAAACCGAGTCTTACCATATATTGACCGAGACCTCGAACGAGCTTTTATGCGACTCTGCATACAGTTAACGCTCGTATGGTGCTTCTATTTAAGAAATTGACTTGAATTTTTTATACCAAATAGAGCTTTTAACTATACTTACGATACTATACAAAAAAATTAAAAATTAAAAAATAAAAGTATTTTTTTTTCAAAACACGTTTAGTGTGATGAGTCGATCGACCCACCATACATACGCTCATAAGATTTTCAATATAGTTAAGGTCAGTGTGAGCTTATTTATACATATTTGAATTTCAAAATTTTGTGACAGTATAGAATTCTTAAGCATCCTGTGTATGTTTGTTAGCAAAATCCATTTTGTCAATTTTTTGCAAAATGGCGACAAGTATTAAAATTCAATCACTTATTACTCAGTAGTGTTCAATTTTGTCAAAAAGGTCTCTATACATGAAATGTTGAGAAGCCTAAAGCTCATCTAAGTAAAATATAAAAAATATATATTTTTGCTTGAAAACAAGCGATGTATCAGTTCGATCGTACCCCCATACTAGCCATTTTGAGACTTTCGGAAGAGTTAACGCTCTTAACTGCTTGGTTTCGAAGATTAAAATTTTAATTTTTAATATCGCATAGAACTAACGTGCAGCCCCTATACGTTATGTTTAAAAAAAATATATAAATTTTTTTTTAAAAATGGCGGCTATCGTAAAAATTCAAAGTGTCATAACTTTGCTAAATCAAATCCTACTGAAAAATGTCGTATGCAAAAAGTGTTTGGAATTTTATTTTGCATATAAAAGCAATTTTTAATTATTTTTTTTTTAATAAAAACCGAGTCTTACCATATATTGACCGAGACCTCGAACGAGCTTTTATGCGACTCTGCATACAGTTAACGCTCGTATGAAGCTTCTATTTAAGAAATTGACTTGAATTTTTTATACCAAATAGAGCTTTCAACTATACTTACGATACTATACAAAAAAATTAAAAATTAAAAAATAAAAGTATTTTTTTTTCAAAACACGTTTAGTGTGATGAGTCGATCGACCCACCATACATACGCTCATAAGATTTTCAATATAGTTAAGGTCAGTGTGAGCTTATTTATACATATTTGAATTTCAAAATTTTGTGACAGTATAGAATTCTTAAGCATCCTGTGTATGTTTGTTAGCAAAATCCATTTTGTCAATTTTTTGCAAAATGGCGACAAGTATTAAAATTCAATCACTTATTACTCAGTAGTGTTTAATTTTGTCAAAAAGGTCTCTATACATGAAATGTTGAGAAGCCTAAAGCTCATCTAAGTAAAATATAAAAAATATATATTTTTGCTTGAAAACAAGCGATGTATCAGTTCGATCGTACCCCCATACTAGCCATTTTGAGACTTTCGGAAGAGTTAACGCTCTTAACTGCTTGGTTTCGAAGATTAAAATTTTAATTTTTAATATCGCATAGAACTACCGTGCAGCCCCTATACGTTATGTTAAAAAAAAATATATAAAATTTTTTTTCAAAATGGCGGCTATCGTAAAAATTCAAAGTGTAATAACTTTGCTAAATCAAATCCTACTGAAAAATGTCGTATGCAAAAAGTGTTTGGAATTTTATTTTGCATATAAAAGCAATTTTTAATTATTTTTTTTAATAAAAACCGAGTCTTACCATATATTGACCGAGACCTCGAACGAGCTTTTATGCGACTCTGCATACAGTTAACGCTCGTATGAAGCTTCTATTTAAGAAATTGACTTGAATTTTTTATACCAAATAGAGCTTTCAACTATACTTACGATACTATACAAAAAAATTAAAAATTAAAAAATAAAAGTATTTTTTTTTCAAAACACGTTTAGTGTGATGAGTCGATCGACCCACCATACATACGCTCATAAGATTTTCAATATAGTTAAGGTCAGTGTGAGCTTATTTATACATATTTGAATTTCAAAATTTTGTGACAGTATAGAATTCTTAAGCATCCTGTGTATGTTTGTTAGCAAAATCCATTTTGTCAATTTTTTGCAAAATGGCGACAAGTATTAAAATTCAATCACTTATTACTCAGTAGTGTTCAATTTTGTCAAAAAGGTCTCTACATGAAATGTTGAGAAGCCTAAAGCTCATCTAAGTAAAATATAAAAAATATATATTTTTGCTTGAAAACAAGCGATGTATAAGTTCGATCGTACCCCCATACTAGCCATTTTGAGACTTTCGGAAGAGTTAACGCTCTTAACTGCTTGGTTTCGAAGATTAAAATTTTAATTTTTAATATCGCATAGAACTAACGTGCAGCCCCTATACGTTATGTTTAAAAAAAATATATAAAATTTTTTTTCAAAATGGCGGCTATCGTAAAAATTCAAAGTGTCATAACTTTGCTAAATCAAATCCTACTGAAAAATGTCGTATGCAAAAAGTGTTTGGAAATATATTTTGCATATAAAAGCAATTTTTAATTATTTTTTTTTTAATAAAAACCGAGTCTTACCATATATTGACCGAGACCTCGAACGAGCTTTTATGCGACTCTGCATACAGTTAACGCTCGTATGAAGCTTCTATTTAAGAAATTGACTTGAATTTTTTATACCAAATAGAGCTTTCAACTATACTTACGATACTATACAAAAAAATTAAAAATTAAAAAATAAAAGTATTTTTTTTTCAAAACACGTTTAGTGTGATGAGTCGATCGACCCACCATACATACGCTCATAAGATTTTCAATATAGTTAAGGTCAGTGTGAGCTTATTTATACATATTTGAATTTCAAAATTTTGTGACAGTATAGAATTCTTAAGCATCCTGTGTATGTTTGTTAGCAAAATCCATTTTGTCAATTTTTTGCAAAATGGCGACAAGTATTAAAATTCAATCACTTATTACTCAGTAGTGTTCAATTTTGTCAAAAAGGTCTCTATACATGAAATGTTGAGAAGCCTAAAGCTCATCTAAGTAAAATATAAAAAATATATATTTTTGCTTGAAAACAAGCGATGTATCAGTTCGATCGTACCCCCATACTAGCCATTTTGAGACTTTCGGAAGAGTTAACGCTCTTAACTGCTTGGTTTCGAAGATTAAAATTTTAATTTTTAATATCGCATAGAACTAACGTGCAGCCCCTATACGTTATGTTTAAAAAAAATATATAAAATTTTTTTTCAAAATGGCGGCTATCGTAAAAATTCAAAGTGTCATAACTTTGCTAAATCAAATCTTACTGAAAAATGTCGTATGCAAAAAGTGTTTGGAATTTTATTTTGCATATAAAAGCAATTTTTAATTATTTTTTTTTTAATAAAAACCGAGTCTTACCATATATTGACCGAGACCTCGAACGAGCTTTTATGCGACTCTGCATACAGTTAACGCTCGTATGGTGCTTCTATTTAAGAAATTGACTTGAATTTTTTGTACCAAATAGAGCTTTCAACTATACTTACGATACTATACAAAAAAATTAAAAATTAAAAAATAAAAGTATTTTTTTTTCAAAACACGTTTAGTGTAATGAGTCGATCGACCCACCATACATACGCTCATAAGATTTTCAATATAGTTAAGGTCAGTGTGAGCTTATTTATACATATTTGAATTTCAAAATTTTGTGACAGTATAGAATTCTTAAGCATCCTGTGTATGTTTGTTAGCAAAATCCATTTTGTCAATTTTTTGCAAAATGGCGACAAGTATTAAAATTCAATCACTTATTACTCAGTAGTGTTCAATTTTGTCAAAAAGGTCTCTATACATGAAATGTTGAGAAGCCTAAAGCTCATCTAAGTAAAATATAAAAAATATATATTTTTGCTTGAAAACAAGCGATGTATCAGTTCGATCGTACCCCCATACTAGCCATTTTGAGACTTTCGGAAGAGTTAACGCTCTTAACTGCTTGGTTTCGAAGATTTAAATTTTAATTTTTGATATCGCATAGAACTAACGTGCAGCCCCTATACGTTATGTTTAAATAAAATATATAAAATTTTATTTCATAATGGCGGCTATCGTAAAAATTCAAAGTGTCATAACTTTGCTAAATCAAATCCTACTGAAAAATGTCGTATGCAAAAAGTGTTAGAAATTTTATTTTGCATATAAAGGCAATGTTTAATTATTATTTTTTTAATAAAAACCGAGTCTTACCATATATTGACCGAGACCTCGAACGAGCTTTTATGCGACTCTGCATACAGTTAACGCTCGTATGAAGCTTCTATTTAAGAAATTGACTTGAATTTTTTGTACCAAATAGAGCTTTCAACTATACTTACGATACTATACAAAAAAATTAAAAATTAAAAAATAAAAGTATTTTTTTTTCAAAACACGTTTAGTGTAATGAGTCGATCGACCCACCATACATACGCTCATAAGATTTTCAATATAGTTAAGGTCAGTGTGAGCTTATTTATACATATTTGAATTTCAAAATTTTGTGACAGTATAGAATTCTTAAGCATCCTGTGTATGTTTGTTAGCAAAATCCATTTTGTCAATTTTTTGCAAAATGGCGACAAGTATTAAAATTCAATCACTTATTACTCAGTAGTGTTCAATTTTGTCAAAAAGGTCTCTATACATGAAATGTTGAGAAGCCTAAGGCTCATCTAAGTAAAATATAAAAAATATATATTTTTGCTTGAAAACAAGCGATGTATCAGTTCGATCGTACCCCCATACTAGCCATTTTGAGACTTTCGGAAGAGTTAACGCTCTTAACTGCTTGGTTTCGAAGATTAAAATTTTAATTTTTAATATCGCATAGAACTAACGTGCAGCCCCTATACGTTATGTTTAAAAAAAATATATAAAATTTTTTTTCAAAATGGCGGCTATCGTAAAAATTCAAAGTGTCATAACTTTGCTAAATCAAATCCTACTAAAAAATGTCGTATGCAAAAAGTGTTTGGAATTTTATTTTGCATATAAAATCAATTTTTAATTATTTTTTTTTTAATAAAAACCGAGTCTCACCATATATTGACCGAGACCTCGAACGAGCTTTTATGCGACTCTGCATACAGTTAACGCTCGTATGAAGCTTCTATTTAAGAAATTGACTTGAATTTTTTATACCAAATAGAGCTTTCAACTATACTTACGATACTATACAAAAAAATTAAAAATTAAAAAATAAAAGTATTTTTTTTTCAAAACACGTTTAGTGTGATGAGTCGATCGACCCACCATACATACGCTCATAAGATTTTCAATATAGTTAAGGTCAGTGTGAGCTTATTTATACATATTTGAATTTCAAAATTTTGTGACAGTATAGAATTCTTAAGCATCCTGTGTATGTTTGTTAGCAAAATCCATTTTGTCAATTTTTTGCAAAATGGCGACAAGTATTAAAATTCAATCACTTATTACTCAGTAGTGTTCAATTTTGTCAAAAAGGTCTCTATACATGAAATGTTGAGAAGCCTAAAGCTCATTTAAGTAAAATATAAAAAATATATATTTTTGCTTGAAAACAAGCGATGTATCAGTTCGATCGTACCCCCATACTAGCCATTTTGAGACTTTCGGAAGAGTTAACGCTCTTAACTGCTTGGTTTCGAAGATTAAAATTTTAATTTTTAATATCGCATAGAACTAACGTGCAGCCCCTATACGTTATGTTTAAAAAAAATATATAAAATTTTTTTTCAAAATGGCGGCTATCGTAAAAATTCAAAGTGTCATAACTTTGCTAAATCAAATCCTACTGAAAAATGTCGTATGCAAAAAGTGTTTGGAATTTTATTTTGCATATAAAAGCAATTTTTAATTATTTTTTTTTTAATAAAAACCGAGTCTTACCATATATTGACCGAGACCTCGAACGAGCTTTTATGCGACTCTGCATACAGTTAACGCTCGTATGGTGCTTCTATTTAAGAAATTGACTTGAATTTTTTATACCAAATAGAGCTTTCAACTATACTTACGATACTATACAAAAAAATTAAAAATTAAAAAATAAAAGTATTTTTTTTTCAAAACACGTTTAGTGTGATGAGTCGATCGACCCACCATACATACGCTCATAAGATTTTCAATATAGTTAAGGTCAGTGTGAGCTTATTTATACATATTTGAATTTCAAAATTTTGTGACAGTATAGAATTCTTAAGCATCCTGTGTATGTTTGTTAGCAAAATCCATTTTGTCAATTTTTTGCAAAATGGCGACAAGTATTAAAATTCAATCACTTATTACTCAGTAGTGTTCAATTTTGTCAAAAAGGTCTCTATACATGAAATGTTGAGAAGCCTAAAGCTCATCTAAGTAAAATATAAAAAATATATATTTTTGCTTGAAAACAAGCGATGTATCAGTTCGATCGTACCCCCATACTAGCCATTTTGAGACTTTCGGAAGAGTTAACGCTCTTAACTGCTTGGTTTCGAAGATTTAAATTTTAATTTTTGATATCGCATAGAACTAACGTGCAGCCCCTATACGTTATGTTTAAATAAAATATATAAAATTTTATTTCATAATGGCGGCTATCGTAAAAATTCAAAGTGTCATAACTTTGCTAAATCAAATCCTACTGAAAAATGTCGTATGCAAAAAGTGTTAGAAATTTTATTTTGCATATAAAGGCAATGTTTAATTATTATTTTTTTAATAAAAACCGAGTCTTACCATATATTGACCGAGACCTCGAACGAGCTTTTATGCGACTCTGCATACAGTTAACGCTCGTATGAAGCTTCTATTTAAGAAATTGACTTGAATTTTTTGTACCAAATAGAGCTTTCAACTATACTTACGATACTATACAAAAAAATTAAAAATTAAAAAATAAAAGTATTTTTTTTTCAAAACACGTTTAGTGTGATGAGTCGATCGACCCACCATACATACGCTCATAAGATTTTCAATATAGTTAAGGTCAGTGTGAGCTTATTTATACATATTTGAATTTCAAAATTTTGTGACAGTATAGAATTCTTAAGCATCCTGTGTATGTTTGTTAGCAAAATCCATTTTGTCAATTTTTTGCAAAATGGCGACAAGTATTAAAATTCAATCACTTATTACTCAGTAGTGTTCAATTTTGTCAAAAAGGTCTCTATACATAAAATGTTGAGAAGCCTAAAGCTCATCTAAGTAAAATATAAAAAATATATATTTTTGCTTGAAAACAAGCGATGTATCAGTTCGATCGTACCCCCATACTAGCCATTTTGAGACTTTCGGAAGAGTTAACGCTCTTAACTGCTTGGTTTCGAAGATTAAAATTTTAATTTTTAATATCGCATAGAACTAACGTGCAGCCCCTATACGTTATGTTTAAAAAAAATATATAAAATTTTTTTTCAAAATGGCGGCTATCGTAAAAATTCAAAGTGTCATAACTTTGCTAAATCAAATCCTACTGAAAAATGTCGTATGCAAAAAGTGTTTGGAATTTTATTTTGCATATAAAATCAATTTTTAATTATTTTTTTTTTAATAAAAACCGAGTCTTACCATATATTGACCGAGACCTCGAACGAGCTTTTATGCGACTCTGCATACAGTTAACGCTCGTATGAAGCTTCTATTTCAGAAATTGACTTGAATTTTTTATACCAAATAGAGCTTTCAACTATACTTACGATACTATACAAAAAAATTAAAAATTAAAAAATAAAAGTATTTTTTTTTCAAAACACGTTTAGTGTGATGAGTCGATCGACCCACCATACATACGCTCATAAGATTTTCAATATAGTTAAGGTCAGTGTGAGCTTATTTATACATATTTGAATTTCAAAATTTTGTGACAGTATAGAATTCTTAAGCATCCTGTGTATGTTTGTTAGCAAAATCCATTTTGTCAATTTTTTGCAAAATGGCGACAAGTATTAAAATTCAATCACTTATTACTCAGTAGTGTTCAATTTTGTCAAAAAGGTCTCTATACATGAAATGTTGAGAAGCCTAAAGCTCATCTAAGTAAAATATAAAAAATATATATTTTTGCTTGAAAACAAGCGATGTATCAGTTCGATCGTACCCCCATACTAGCCATTTTGAGACTTTCGGAAGAGTTAACGCTCTTAACTGCTTGGTTTCGAAGATTAAAATTTTAATTTTTAATATCGCATAGAACTAACGTGCAGCCCCTATACGTTATGTTTAAAAAAAATATATAAAATTTTTTTTCAAAATGGCGGCTATCGTAAAAATTCAAAGTGTCATAACTTTGCTAAATCAAATCCTACTGAAAAATGTCGTATGCAAAAAGTGTTTGGAAATATATTTTGCATATAAAAGCAATTTTTAATTATTTTTTTTTTAATAAAAACCGAGTCTTACCATATATTGACCGAGACCTCGAACGAGCTTTTATGCGACTCTGCATACAGTTAACGCTCGTATGAAGCTTCTATTTAAGAAATTGACTTGAATTTTTTATACCAAATAGAGCTTTCAACTATACTTACGATACTATACAAAAAAATTAAAAATTAAAAAATAAAAGTATTTTTTTTTCAAAACACGTTTAGTGTGATGAGTCGATCGACCCACCATACATACGCTCATAAGATTTTCAATATAGTTAAGGTCAGTGTGAGCTTATTTATACATATTTGAATTTCAAAATTTTGTGACAGTATAGAATTCTTAAGCATCCTGTGTATGTTTGTTAGCAAAATCCATTTTGTCAATTTTTTGCAAAATGGCGACAAGTATTAAAATTCAATCACTTATTACTCAGTAGTGTTCAATTTTGTCAAAAAGGTCTCTATACATGAAATGTTGAGAAGCCTAAAGCTCATCTAAGTAAAATATAAAAAATATATATTTTTGCTTGAAAACAAGCGATGTATCAGTTCGATCGTACCCCCATACTAGCCATTTTGAGACTTTCGGAAGAGTTAACGCTCTTAACTGCTTGGTTTCGAAGATTAAAATTTTAATTTTTAATATCGCATAGAACCAACGTGCAGCCCCTATACGTTATGTTTAAAAAAAATATATAAAATTTTTTTTCAAAATGGCGGCTATCGTAAAAATTCAAAGTGTCATAACTTTGCTAAATCAAATCCTACTGAAAAATGTCGTATGCAAAAAGTGTTTGGAATTTTATTTTGCATATAAAAGCAATTTTTAATTATTTTTTTTAATAAAAACCGAGTCTTACCATATATTGACCGAGACCTCGAACGAGCTTTTATGCGACTCTGCATACAGTTAACGCTCGTATGAAGCTTCTATTTAAGAAATTGACTTGAATTTTTTATACCAAATAGAGCTTTCAACTATACTTACGATACTATACAAAAAAATTAAAAATTAAAAAATAAAAGTATTTTTTTTTCAAAACACGTTTAGTGTGATGAGTCGATCGACCCACCATACATACGCTCATAAGATTTTCAATATAGTTAAGGTCAGTGTGAGCTTATTTATACATATTTGAATTTCAAAATTTTGTGACAGTATAGAATTCTTAAGCATCCTGTGTATGTTTGTTAGCAAAATCCATTTTGTCAATTTTTTGCAAAATGGCGACAAGTATTAAAATTCAATCACTTATTACTCAGTAGTGTTCAATTTTGTCAAAAAGGTCTCTATACATGAAATGTTGAGAAGCCTAAAGCTCATCTAAGTAAAATATAAAAAATATATATTTTTGCTTGAAAACAAGCGATGTATCAGTTCGATCGTACCCCCATACTAGCCATTTTGAGACTTTCGGAAGAGTTAACGCTCTTAACTGCTTGGTTTCGAAGATTAAAATTTTAATTTTTAATATCGCATAGAACTAACGTGCAGCCCCTATACGTTATGTTTAAAAAAAATATATAAAATTTTTTTTCAAAATGGCGGCTATCGTAAAAATTCAAAGTGTCATAACTTTGCTAAATCAAATCTTACTGAAAAATGTCGTATGCAAAAAGTGTTTGGAATTTTATTTTGCATATAAAAGCAATTTTTAATTATTTTTTTTTTAATAAAAACCGAGTCTTACCATATATTGACCGAGACCTCGAACGAGCTTTTATGCGACTCTGCATACAGTTAACGCTCGTATGGTGCTTCTATTTAAGAAATTGAATTGAATTTTTTGTACCAAATAGAGCTTTCAACTATACTTACGATACTATACAAAAAAATTAAAAATTAAAAAATAAAAGTATTTTTTTTTCAAAACACGTTTAGTGTAATGAGTCGATCGACCCACCATACATACGCTCATAAGATTTTCAATATAGTTAAGGTCAGTGTGAGCTTATTTATACATATTTGAATTTCAAAATTTTGTGACAGTATAGAATTCTTAAGCATCCTGTGTATGTTTGTTAGCAAAATCCATTTTGTCAATTTTTTGCAAAATGGCGACAAGTATTAAAATTCAATCACTTATTACTCAGTAGTGTTCAATTTGGTCAAAAAGGTCTCTATACATGAAATGTTGAGAAGCCTAAAGCTCATCTAAGTAAAATATAAAAAATATATATTTTTGCTTGAAAACAAGCGATGTATCAGTTCGATCGTACCCCCATACTAGCCATTTTGAGACTTTCGGAAGAGTTAACGCTCTTAACTGCTTGGTTTCGAAGATTTAAATTTTAATTTTTGATATCGCATAGAACTAACGTGCAGCCCCTATACGTTATGTTTAAATAAAATATATAAAATTTTATTTCATAATGGCGGCTATCGTAAAAATTCAAAGTGTCATAACTTTGCTAAATCAAATCCTACTGAAAAATGTCGTATGCAAAAAGTGTTAGAAATTTTATTTTGCATATAAAGGCAATGTTTAATTATTATTTTTTTAATAAAAACCGAGTCTTACCATATATTGACCGAGACCTCGAACGAGCTTTTATGCGACTCTGCATACAGTTAACGCTCGTATGAAGCTTCTATTTAAGAAATTGACTTGAATTTTTTGTACCAAATAGAGCTTTCAACTATACTTACGATACTATACAAAAAAATTAAAAATTAAAAAATAAAAGTATTTTTTTTTCAAAACACGTTTAGTGTAATGAGTCGATCGACCCACCATACATACGCTCATAAGATTTTCAATATAGTTAAGGTCAGTGTGAGCTTATTTATACATATTTGAATTTCAAAATTTTGTGACAGTATAGAATTCTTAAGCATCCTGTGTATGTTTGTTAGCAAAATCCATTTTGTCAATTTTTTGCAAAATGGCGACAAGTATTAAAATTCAATCACTTATTACTCAGTAGTGTTCAATTTTGTCAAAAAGGTCTCTATACATGAAATGTTGAGAAGCCTAAGGCTCATCTAAGTAAAATATAAAAAATATATATTTTTGCTTGAAAACAAGCGATGTATCAGTTCGATCGTACCCCCATACTAGCCATTTTGAGACTTTCGGAAGAGTTAACGCTCTTAACTGCTTGGTTTCGAAGATTTAAATTTTAATTTTTGATATCGCATAGAACTAACGTGCAGCCCCTATACGTTATGTTTAAATAAAATATATAAAATTTTATTTCATAATGGCGGCTATCGTAAAAATTCAAAGTGTCATAACTTTGCTAAATCAAATCCTACTGAAAAATGTCGTATGCAAAAAGTGTTAGAAATTTTATTTTGCATATAAAGGCAATGTTTAATTATTATTTTTTTAATAAAAACCGAGTCTTACCATATATTGACCGAGACCTCGAACGAGCTTTTATGCGACTCTGCATACAGTTAACGCTCGTATGGTGCTTCTATTTAAGAAATTGAATTGAATTTTTTGTACCAAATAGAGCTTTCAACTATACTTACGATACTATACAAAAAAATTAAAAATTAAAAAATAAAAGTATTTTTTTTTCAAAACACGTTTAGTGTAATGAGTCGATCGACCCACCATACATACGCTCATAAGATTTTCAATATAGTTAAGGTCAGTGTGAGCTTATTTATACATATTTGAATTTCAAAATTTTGTGACAGTATAGAATTCTTAAGCATCCTGTGTATGTTTGTTAGCAAAATCCATTTTGTCAATTTTTTGCAAAATGGCGACAAGTATTAAAATTCAATCACTTATTACTCAGTAGTGTTCAATTTTGTCAAAAAGGTCTCTATACATAAAATGTTGAGAAGCCTAAAGCTCATCTAAGTAAAATATAAAAAATATATATTTTTGCTTGAAAACAAGCGATGTATCAGTTCGATCGTACCCCCATACTAGCCATTTTGAGACTTTCGGAAGAGTTAACGCTCTTAACTGCTTGGTTTCGAAGATTAAAATTTTAATTTTTAATATCGCATAGAACTAACGTGCAGCCCCTATACGTTATGTTTAAAAAAAATATATAAAATTTTTTTTCAAAATGGCGGCTATCGTAAAAATTCAAAGTGTCATAACTTTGCTAAATCAAATCCTACTGAAAAATGTCGTATGCAAAAAGTGTTTGGAATTTTATTTTGCATATAAAATCAATTTTTAATTATTTTTTTTTTAATAAAAACCGAGTCTTACCATATATTGACCGAGACCTCGAACGAGCTTTTATGCGACTCTGCATACAGTTAACGCTCGTATGAAGCTTCTATTTCAGAAATTGACTTGAATTTTTTATACCAAATAGAGCTTTCAACTATACTTACGATACTATACAAAAAAATTAAAAATTAAAAAATAAAAGTATTTTTTTTTCAAAACACGTTTAGTGTGATGAGTCGATCGACCCACCATACATACGCTCATAAGATTTTCAATATAGTTAAGGTCAGTGTGAGCTTATTTATACATATTTGAATTTCAAAATTTTGTGACAGTATAGAATTCTTAAGCATCCTGTGTATGTTTGTTAGCAAAATCCATTTTGTCAATTTTTTGCAAAATGGCGACAAGTATTAAAATTCAATCACTTATTACTCAGTAGTGTTCAATTTTGTCAAAAAGGTCTCTATACATGAAATGTTGAGAAGCCTAAAGCTCATCTAAGTAAAATATAAAAAATATATATTTTTGCTTGAAAACAAGCGATGTATCAGTTCGATCGTACCCCCATACTAGCCATTTTGAGACTTTCGGAAGAGTTAACGCTCTTAACTGCTTGGTTTCGAAGATTAAAATTTTAATTTTTTAAATCGCATAGAACTAACGTGCAGCCCCTATACGTTATGTTTAAAAAAAATATATAAAATTTTTTTTCAAAATGGCGGCTATCGTAAAAATTCAAAGTGTCATAACTTTGCTAAATCAAATCCTACTGAAAAATGTCGTACGCAAAAAGTGTTTGGAATTTTATTTTGCATATAAAAGCAATTTTTAATTATTTTTTTTTTAATAAAAACCGAGTCTTACCATATATTGACCGAGACCTCGAACGAGCTTTTATGCGACTCTGCATACAGTTAACGCTCGTATGAAGCTTCTATTTCAGAAATTGACTTGAATTTTTTATACCAAATAGAGCTTTCAACTATACTTACGATACTGTACAAAAAAATTAAAAATTAAAAAATAAAAGTATTTTTTTTTCAAAACACGTTTAGTGTGATGAGTCGATCGACCCACCATACATACGCTCATAAGATTTTCAATATAGTTAAGGTCAGTGTGAGCTTATTTATACATATTTGAATTTCAAAATTTTGTGACAGTATAGAATTCTTAAGCATCCTGTGTATGTTTGTTAGCAAAATCCATTTTGTCAATTTTTTGCAAAATGGCGACAAGTATTAAAATTCAATCACTTATTACTCAGTAGTGTTCAATTTTGTCAAAAAGGTCTCTATACATAATATGTTGAGAAGCCTAAAGCTCATCATAAGTAAAATATAAAAAATATATATTTTTGCTTGAAAACAAGCGATGTATCAGTTCGATCGTACCCCCATACTAGCCATTTTGAGACTTTCGGAAGAGTTAACGCTCTTAACTGCTTGGTTTCGAAGATTAAAATTTTAATTTTTAATATCGCATAGAACTAACGTGCAGCCCCTATACGTTATGTTTAAAAAAAATATATAAAATTTTTTTTCAAAATGGCGGCTATCGTAAAAATTCAAAGTGTCATAACTTTGCTAAATCAAATCCTACTGAAAAATGTCGTATGCAAAAAGTGTTTGGAATTTTATTTTGCATATAAAAGCAATTTTTTATTATTTTTTTTTTAATAAAAACCGAGTCTTACCATATATTGACCGAGACCTCGAACGAGCTTTTATGCGACTCTGCATACAGTTAACGCTCGTATGGTGCTTCTATTTAAGAAATTGACTTGAATTTTTTATACCAAATAGAGCTTTCAACTATACTTACGATACTATACAAAAAAATTAAAAATTAAAAAATAAAAGTATTTTTTTTTCAAAACACGTTTAGTGTGATGAGTCGATCGACCCACCATACATACGCTCATAAGATTTTCAATATAGTTAAGGTCAGTGTGAGCTTATTTATACATATTTGAATTTCAAAATTTTGTGACAGTATAGAATTCTTAAGCATCCTGTGTATGTTTGTTAGCAAAATCCATTTTGTCAATTTTTTGCAAAATGGCGACAAGTATTAAAATTCAATCACTTATTACTCAGTAGTGTTCAATTTTGTCAAAAAGGTCTCTATACATGAAATGTTGAGAAGCCTAAAGCTCATCTAAGTAAAATATAAAAAATATATATTTTTGCTTGAAAACAAGCGATGTATCAGTTCGATCGTACCCCCATACTAGCCATTTTGAGACTTTCGGAAGAGTTAACGCTCTTAACTGCTTGGTTTCGAAGATTTAAATTTTAATTTTTGATATCGCATAGAACTAACGTGCAGCCCCTATACGTTATGTTTAAAAAAAATATATAAAATTTTATTTCATAATGGCGGCTATCGTAAAAACTCAAAGTGTCATAACTTTGCTAAATCAAATCCTACTGAAAAATGTCGTATGCAAAAAGTGTTAGGAATTTTATTTTGCATATAAAAGCAATGTTTAATTATTATTTTTTTAATAAAAACCGAGTCTTACCATATATTGACCGAGACCTCGAACGAGCTTTTATGCGACTCTGCATACAGTTAACGCTCGTATGAAGCTTCTATTTAAAAAATTGACTTGAATTTTTTATACCAAATAGAGCTTTCAACTATACTTACGATACTATACAAAAAAATTAAAAATTAAAAAATAAAAGTATTTTTTTTTCAAAACACGTTTAGTGTGATGAGTCGATCGACCCACCATACATACGCTCATAAGATTTTCAATATAGTTAAGGTCAGTGTGAGCTTATTTATACATATTTGAATTTTAAAATTTTGTGACAGTATAGAATTCTTAAGCATCCTGTGTATGTTTGTTAGCAAAATCCATTTTGTCAATTTTTTGCAAAATGGCGACAAGTATTAAAATTCAATCACTTATTACTCAGTAGTGTTCAATTTTGTCAAAAAGGTCTCTATACATGAAATGTTGAGAAGCCTAAAGCTCATCTAAGTAAAATATAAAAAATATATATTTTTGCTTGAAAACAAGCGATGTATCAGTTCGATCGTACCCCCATACTAGCCATTTTGAGACTTTCGGAAGAGTTAACGCTCTTAACTGCTTGGTTTCGAAGATTAAAATTTTAATTTTTAATATCGCATAGAACTAACGTGCAGCCCCTATACGTTATGTTTAAAAAAAATATATAAAATTTTTTTTCAAAATGGCGGCTATCGTAAAAATTCAAAGTGTCATAACTTTGCTAAATCAAATCCTACTGAAAAATGTCGTATGCAAAAAGTGTTTGGAATTTTATTTTGCATATAAAAGCAATTTTTTATTATTTTTTTTTAATAAAAACCGAGTCTTACCATATATTGACCGAGACCTCGAACGAGCTTTTATGCGACTCTGCATACAGTTAACGCTCGTATGGTGCTTCTATTTAAGAAATTGACTTGAATTTTTTATACCAAATAGAGCTTTCAACTATACTTACGATACTATACAAAAAAATTAAAAATTAAAAAATAAAAGTATTTTTTTTTCAAAACACGTTTAGTGTGATGAGTCGATCGACCCACCATACATACGCTCATAAGATTTTCAATATAGTTAAGGTCAGTGTGAGCTTATTTATACATATTTGAATTTCAAAATTTTGTGACAGTATAGAATTCTTAAGCATCCTGTGTATGTTTGTTAGCAAAATCCATTTTGTCAATTTTTTGCAAAATGGCGACAAGTATTAAAATTCAATCACTTATTACTCAGTAGTGTTCAATTTTGTCAAAAAGGTCTCTATACATGAAATTTTGAGAAGCCTAAAGCTCATCTAAGTAAAATATAAAAAATATATATTTTTGCTTGAAAACAAGCGATGTATCAGTTCGATCGTACCCCCATACTAGCCATTTTGAGACTTTCGGAAGAGTTAACGCTCTTAACTGCTTGGTTTCTAATATTTAAATTTAAATTTTTGATATCGCATAGAACTAACGTGCAGCCCCTATACGTTATGTTTAAAAAAAATATATAAAATTTTATTTCATAATGGCGGCTATCGTAAAAACTCAAAGTGTCATAACTTTGCTAAATCAAATCTTACTGAAAAATGTCGTATGCAAAAAGTGTTAGGAATTTTATTTTGCATATAAAAGCAATGTTTAATTATTATTTTTTTAATAAAAACCGAGTCTTACCATATATTGACCGAGACCTCGAACGAGCTTTTATGCGACTCTGCATACAGTTAACGCTCGTATGAAGCTTCTATTTAAAAAATTGACTTGAATTTTTTATACCAAATAGAGCTTTCAACTATACTTACGATACTATACAAAAAAATTAAAAATTAAAAAATAAAAGTATTTTTTTTTCAAAACACGTTTAGTGTGATGAGTCGATCGACCCACCATACATACGCTCATAAGATTTTCAATATAGTTAAGGTCAGTGTGAGCTTATTTATACATATTTGAATTTCAAAATTTTGTGACAGTATAGAATTCTTAAGCATCCTGTGTATGTTTGTTAGCAAAATCCATTTTGTCAATTTTTTGCAAAATGGCGACAAGTATTAAAATTCAATCACTTATTACTCAGTAGTGTTCAATTTTGTCAAAAAGGTCTCTATACATGAAATGTTGAGAAGCCTAAAGCTCATCTAAGTAAAATATAAAAAATATATATTTTTGCTTGAAAACAAGCGATGTATCAGTTCGATCGTACCCCCATACTAGCCATTTTGAGACTTTCGGAAGAGTTAACGCTCTTAACTGCTTGGTTTCGAAGATTAAAATTTTAATTTTTAATATCGCATAGAACTAACGTGCAGCCCCTATACGTTATGTTTAAAAAAAATATATAAAATTTTTTTTCAAAATGGCGGCTATCGTAAAAATTCAAAGTGTCATAACTTTGCTAAATCAAATCCTACTGAAAAATGTCGTATGCAAAAAGTGTTTGGAATTTTATTTTGCATATAAAAGCAATTTTTTATTATTTTTTTTTTAATAAAAACCGAGTCTTACCATATATTGACCGAGACCTCGAACGAGCTTTTATGCGACTCTGCATACAGTTAACGCTCGTATGGTGCTTCTATTTAAGAAATTGACTTGAATTTTTTATACCAAATAGAGCTTTCAACTATACTTACGATACTATACAAAAAAATTAAAAATTAAAAAATAAAAGTATTTTTTTTTCAAAACACGTTTAGTGTGATGAGTCGATCGACCCACCATACATACGCTCATAAGATTTTCAATATAGTTAAGGTCAGTGTGAGCTTATTTATACATATTTGAATTTCAAAATTTTGTGACAGTATAGAATTCTTAAGCATCCTGTGTATGTTTGTTAGCAAAATCCATTTTGTCAATTTTTTGCAAAATGGCGACAAGTATTAAAATTCAATCACTTATTACTCAGTAGTGTTCAATTTTGTCAAAAAGGTCTCTATACATGAAATGTTGAGAAGCCTAAAGCTCATCTAAGTAAAATATAAAAAATATATATTTTTGCTTGAAAACAAGCGATGTATCAGTTCGATCGTACCCCCATACTAGCCATTTTGAGACTTTCGGAAGAGTTAACGCTCTTAACTGCTTGGTTTCGAAGATTTAAATTTTAATTTTTGATATCGCATAGAACTAACGTGCAGCCCCTATACGTTATGTTTAAAAAAAATATATAAAATTTTATTTCATAATGGCGGCTATCGTAAAAACTCAAAGTGTCATAACTTTGTTAATCAAATCCTACTGAAAAATGTCGTATGCAAAAAGTGTTAGGAATTTTATTTTGCATATAAAAGCAATGTTTAATTATTATTTTTTTAATAAAAACCGAGTCTTACCATATATTGACCGAGACCTCGAACGAGCTTTTATGCGACTCTGCATACAGTTAACGCTCGTATGAAGCTTCTATTTAAAAAATTGACTTGAATTTTTTATACCAAATAGAGCTTTCAACTATACTTACGATACTATACAAAAAAATTAAAAATTAAAAAATAAAAGTATTTTTTTTTCAAAACACGTTTAGTGTGATGAGTCGATCGACCCACCATACATACGCTCATAAGATTTTCAATATAGTTAAGGTCAGTGTGAGCTTATTTATACATATTTGAATTTCAAAATTTTGTGACAGTATAGAATTCTTAAGCATCCTGTGTATGTTTGTTAGCAAAATCCATTTTGTCAATTTTTTGCAAAATGGCGACAAGTATTAAAATTCAATCACTTATTACTCAGTAGTGTTTAATTTTGTCAAAAAGGTCTCTATACATGAAATGTTGAGAAGCCTAAAGCTCATCTAAGTAAAATATAAAAAATATATATTTTTGCTTGAAAACAAGCGATGTATCAGTTCGATCGTACCCCCATACTAGCCATTTTGAGACTTTCGGAAGAGTTAACGCTCTTAACTGCTTGGTTTCGAAGATTAAAATTTTAATTTTTAATATCGCATAGAACTAACGTGCAGCCCCTATACGTTATGTTTAAAAAAAATATATAAAATTTTTTTTCAAAATGGCGGCTATCGTAAAAATTCAAAGTGTCATAACTTTGCTAAATCAAATCCTACTGAAAAATGTCGTATGCAAAAAGTGTTTGGAATTTTATTTTGCATATAAAAGCAATTTTTTATTATTTTTTTTTTAATAAAAACCGAGTCTTACCATATATTGACCGAGACCTCGAACGAGCTTTTATGCGACTCTGCATACAGTTAACGCTCGTATGGTGCTTCTATTTAAGAAATTGACTTGAATTTTTTATACCAAATAGAGCTTTCAACTATACTTACGATACTATACAAAAAAATTAAAAATTAAAAAATAAAAGTATTTTTTTTTCAAAACACGTTTAGTGTGATGAGTCGATCGACCCACCATACATACGCTCATAAGATTTTCAATATAGTTAAGGTCAGTGTGAGCTTATTTATACATATTTGAATTTCAAAATTTTGTGACAGTATAGAATTCTTAAGCATCCTGTGTATGTTTGTTAGCAAAATCCATTTTGTCAATTTTTTGCAAAATGGCGACAAGTATTAAAATTCAATCACTTATTACTCAGTAGTGTTCAATTTTGTCAAAAAGGTCTCTATACATGAAATGTTGAGAAGCCTAAAGCTCATCTAAGTAAAATATAAAAAATATATATTTTTGCTTGAAAACAAGCGATGTATCAGTTCGATCGTACCCCCATACTAGCCATTTTGAGACTTTCGGAAGAGTTAACGCTCTTAACTGCTTGGTTTCGAAGATTTAAATTTTAATTTTTGATATCGCATAGAACTAACGTGCAGCCCCTATACGTTATGTTTAAAAAAAATATATAAAATTTTATTTCATAATGGCGGCTATCGTAAAAACTCAAAGTGTCATAACTTTGCTAAATCAAATCCTACTGAAAAATGTCGTATGCAAAAAGTGTTAGGAATTTTATTTTGCATATAAAAGCAATGTTTAATTATTATTTTTTTAATAAAAACCGAGTCTTACCATATATTGACCGAGACCTCGAACGAGCTTTTATGCGACTCTGCATACAGTTAACGCTCGTATGAAGCTTCTATTTAAAAAATTGACTTGAATTTTTTATACCAAATAGAGCTTTCAACTATACTTACGATACTATACAAAAAAATTAAAAATTAAAAAATAAAAGTATTTTTTTTTCAAAACACGTTTAGTGTGATGAGTCGATCGACCCACCATACATACGCTCATAAGATTTTCAATATAGTTAAGGTCAGTGTGAGCTTATTTATACATATTTGAATTTCAAAATTTTGTGACAGTATAGAATTCTTAAGCATCCTGTGTATGTTTGTTAGCAAAATCCATTTTGTCAATTTTTTGCAAAATGGCGACAAGTATTAAAATTCAATCACTTATTACTCAGTAGTGTTCAATTTTGTCAAAAAGGTCTCTATACATGAAATGTTGAGAAGCCTAAAGCTCATCTAAGTAAAATATAAAAAATATATATTTTTGCTTGAAAACAAGCGATGTATCAGTTCGATCGTACCCCCATACTAGCCATTTTGAGACTTTCGGAAGAGTTAACGCTCTTAACTGCTTGGTTTCGAAGATTAAAATTTTAATTTTTAATATCGCATAGAACTAACGTGCAGCCCCTATACGTTATGTTTAAAAAAAATATATAAAATTTTTTTTCAAAATGGTGGCTATCGTAAAAATTCAAAGTGTCATAACTTTGCTAAATCAAATCCTACTGAAAAATGTCGTATGCAAAAAGTGTTTGGAATTTTATTTTGCATATAAAAGCAATTTTTTATTATTTTTTTTTTAATAAAAACCGAGTCTTACCATATATTGACCGAGACCTCGAACGAGCTTTTATGCGACTCTGCATACAGTTAACGCTCGTATGGTGCTTCTATTTAAGAAATTGACTTGAATTTTTTATACCAAATAGAGCTTTCAACTATACTTACGATACTATACAAAAAAATTAAAAATTAAAAAATAAAAGTATTTTTTTTTCAAAACACGTTTAGTGTGATGAGTCGATCGACCCACCATACATACGCTCATAAGATTTTCAATATAGTTAAGGTCAGTGTGAGCTTATTTATACATATTTGAATTTCAAAATTTTGTGACAGTATAGAATTCTTAAGCATCCTGTGTATGTTTGTTAGCAAAATCCATTTTGTCAATTTTTTGCAAAATGGCGACAAGTATTAAAATTCAATCACTTATTACTCAGTAGTGTTCAATTTTGTCAAAAAGGTCTCTATACATGAAATGTTGAGAAGCCTAAAGCTCATCTAAGTAAAATATAAAAAATATATATTTTTGCTTGAAAACAAGCGATGTATCAGTTCGATCGTACCCCCATACTAGCCATTTTGAGACTTTCGGAAGAGTTAACGCTCTTAACTGCTTGGTTTCGAAGATTTAAATTTTAATTTTTGATATCGCATAGAACTAACGTGCAGCCCCTATACGTTATGTTTAAAAAAAATATATAAAATTTTATTTCATAATGGCGGCTATCGTAAAAACTCAAAGTGTCATAACTTTGCTAAATCAAATCCTACTGAAAAATGTCGTATGCAAAAAGTGTTAGGAATTTTATTTTGCATATAAAAGCAATGTTTAATTATTATTTTTTTAATAAAAACCGAGTCTTACCATATATTGACCGAGACCTCGAACGAGCTTTTATGCGACTCTGCATACAGTTAACGCTCGTATGAAGCTTCTATTTAAGAAATTGACTTGAATTTTTTATACCAAATAGAGCTTTCAACTATACTTACGATACTATACAAAAAAATTAAAAATTAAAAAATAAAAGTATTTTTTTTTCAAAACACGTTTAGTGTGATGAGTCGATCGACCCACCATACATACGCTCATAAGATTTTCAATATAGTTAAGGTCAGTGTGAGCTTATTTATACATATTTGAATTTCAAAATTTTGTGACAGTATAGAATTCTTAAGCATCCTGTGTATGTTTGTTAGCAAAATCCATTTTGTCAATTTTTTGCAAAATGGCGACAAGTATTAAAATTCAATCACTTATTACTCAGTAGTGTTCAATTTTGTCAAAAAGGTCTCTATACATGAAATGTTGAGAAGCCTAAAGCTCATCTAAGTAAAATATAAAAAATATATATTTTTGCTTGAAAACAAGCGATGTATCAGTTCGATCGTACCCCCATACTAGCCATTTTGAGACTTTCGGAAGAGTTAACGCTCTTAACTGCTTGGTTTCGAAGATTAAAATTTTAATTTTTAATATCGCATAGAACTAACGTGCAGCCCCTATACGTTATGTTTAAAAAAAATATATAAAATTTTTTTTCAAAATGGCGGCTATCGTAAAAATTCAAAGTGTCATAACTTTGCTAAATCAAATCCTACTGAAAAATGTCGTATGCAAAAAGTGTTTGGAATTTTATTTTGCATATAAAAGCAATTTTTAATTATTTTTTTTTTAATAAAAACCGAGTCTTACCATATATTGACCGAGACCTCGAACGAGCTTTTATGCGACTCTGCATACAGTTAACGCTCGTATGAAGCTTCTATTTAAGAAATTGACTTGAATTTTTTATACCAAATAGAGCTTTCAACTATACTTACGATACTATACAAAAAAATTAAAAATTAAAAAATAAAAGTATTTTTTTTTCAAAACACGTTTAGTGTGATGAGTCGATCGACCCACCATACATACGCTCATAAGATTTTCAATATAGTTAAGGTCAGTGTGAGCTTATTTATACATATTTGAATTTCAAAATTTTGTGACAGTATAGAATTCTTAAGCATCCTGTGTATGTTTGTTAGCAAAATCCATTTTGTCAATTTTTTGCAAAATGGCGACAAGTATTAAAATTCAATCACTTATTACTCAGTAGTGTTCAATTTTGTCAAAAAGGTCTCTATACATGAAATGTTGAGAAGCCTAAAGCTCATCTAAGTAAAATATAAAAAATATATATTTTTGCTTGAAAACAAGCGATGTATCAGTTCGATCGTACCCCCATACTAGCCATTTTGAGACTTTCGGAAGAGTTAACGCTCTTAACTGCTTGGTTTCGAAGATTAAAATTTTAATTTTTAATATCGCATAGAACTAACGTGCAGCCCCTATACGTTATGTTTAAAAAAAATATATAAAATTTTTTTTCAAAATGGCGGCTATCGTAAAAATTCAAAGTGTCATAACTTTGCTTAATCAAATCCTACTGAAAAATGTCGTATGCAAAAAGTGTTTGGAATTATATTTTGCATATAAAAGCAATTTTTAATTATTTTTTTTTTAATAAAAACCGAGTCTTACCATATATTGACCGAGACCTCGAACGAGCTTTTATGCGACTCTGCATACAGTTAACGCTCGTATGAAGCTTCTATTTAAGAAATTGACTTGAATTTTTTATACCAAATAGAGCTTTCAACTATACTTACGATACTATACAAAAAAATTAAAAATTAAAAAATAAAAGTATTTTTTTTTCAAAACACGTTTAGTGTGATGAGTCGATCGACCCACCATACATACGCTCATAAGATTTTCAATATAGTTAAGGTCAGTGTGAGCTTATTTATACATATTTGAATTTCAAAATTTTGTGACAGTATAGAATTCTTAAGCATCCTGTGTATGTTTGTTAGCAAAATCCATTTTGTCAATTTTTTGCAAAATGGCGACAAGTATTAAAATTCAATCACTTATTACTCAGTAGTGTTCAATTTTGTCAAAAAGGTCTCTATACATGAAATGTTGAGAAGCCTAAAGCTCATCTAAGTAAAATATAAAAAATATATATTTTTGCTTGAAAACAAGCGATGTATCAGTTCGATCGTACCCCCATACTAGCCATTTTGAGACTTTCGGAAGAGTTAACGCTCTTAACTGCTTGGTTTCGAAGATTAAAATTTTAATTTTTAATATCGCATAGAACTAACGTGCAGCCCCTATACGTTATGTTTAAAAAAAATATATAAAATTTTTTTTCAAAATGGCAGCTATCGTAAAAATTCAAAGTGTCATAACTTTGCTTAATCAAATCCTACTGAAAAATGTCGTATGCAAAAAGTGTTTGGAATTATATTTTGCATATAAAAGCAATTTTTAATTATTTTTTTTTTAATAAAAACCGAGTCTTACCATATATTGACCGAGACCTCGAACGAGCTTTTATGCGACTCTGCATACAGTTAACGCTCGTATGAAGCTTCTATTTAAGAAATTGACTTGAATTTTTTATACCAAATAGAGCTTTCAACTATACTTACGATACTATACAAAAAAATTAAAAATTAAAAAATAAAAGTATTTTTTTTTCAAAACACGTTTAGTGTGATGAGTCGATCGACCCACCATACATACGCTCATAAGATTTTCAATATAGTTAAGGTCAGTGTGAGCTTATTTATACATATTTGAATTTCAAAATTTTGTGACAGTATAGAATTCTTAAGCATCCTGTGTATGTTTGTTAGCAAAATCCATTTTGTCAATTTTTTGCAAAATGGCGACAAGTATTAAAATTCAATCACTTATTACTCAGTCGTGTTCAATTTTGTCAAAAAGGTCTCTATACATGAAATGTTGAGAAGCCTAAAGCTCATCTAAGTAAAATATAAAAAATATATATTTTTGCTTGAAAACAAGCGATGTATCAGTTCGATCGTACCCCCATACTAGCCATTTTGAGACTTTCGGAAGAGTTAACGCTCTTAACTGCTTGGTTTCGAAGATTAAAATTTTAATTTTTAATATCGCATAGAACTAACGTGCAGCCCCTATACGTTATGTTTAAAAAAAATATATAAAATTTTTTTTCAAAATGGCGGCTATCGTAAAAATTCAAAGTGTCATAACTTTGCTAAATCAAATCCTACTGAAAAATGTCGTATGCAAAAAGTGTTTGGAATTTTATTTTGCATATAAAATCATATTTTAATTATTTTTTTTAAATAAAAACCGAGTCTTACCATATATTGACCGAGACCTCGAACGAGCTTTTATGCGACTCTGCATACAGTTAACGCTCGTATGAAGCTTTTATTTAAGAAATTGACTTGAATTTTTTATACCAAATAGAGCTTTCAACTATACTTACGATACTATACAAAAAAATTAAAAATTAAAAAATAAAAGTATTTTTTTTTCAAAACACGTTTAGTGTGATGAGTCGATCGACCCACCATACATACGCTCATAAGATTTTCAATATAGTTAAGGTCAGTGTGAGCTTATTTATACATATTTGAATTTCAAAATTTTGTGACAGTATAGAATTCTTAAGCATCCTGTGTATGTTTGTTAGCAAAATCCATTTTGTCAATTTTTTGCAAAATGGCGACAAGTATTAAAATTCAATCACTTATTACTCAGTAGTGTTCAATTTTGTCAAAAAGGTCTCTATACATGAAATGTTGAGAAGCCTAAAGCTCATCTAAGTAAAATATAAAAAATATATATTTTTGCTTGAAAACAAGCGATGTATCAGTTCGATCGTACCCCCATACTAGCCATTTTGAGACTTTCGGAAGAGTTAACGCTCTTAACTGCTTGGTTTCGAAGATTAAAATTTTAATTTTTAATATCGCATAGAACTAACGTGCAGCCCCTATACGTTATGTTTAAAAAAAATATATAAAATTTTTTTTCAAAATGGCGGCTATCGTAAAAATTCAAAGTGTCATAACTTTGCTAAATCAAATCCTACTGAAAAATGTCGTATGCAAAAAGTGTTTGGAATTTTATTTTGCATATAAAAGCAATTTTTAATTATTTTTTTTTTAATAAAAACCGAGTCTTACCATATATTGACCGAGACCTCGAACGAGCTTTTATGCGACTCTGCATACAGTTAACGCTCGTATGGTGCTTCTATTTAAGAAATTGACTTGAATTTTTTATACCAAATAGAGCTTTCAACTATACTTACGATACTATACAAAAAAATTAAAAATTAAAAAATAAAAGTATTTTTTTTTCAAAACACGTTTAGTGTGATGAGTCGATCGACCCACCATACATACGCTCATAAGATTTTCAATATAGTTAAGGTCAGTGTGAGCTTATTTATACATATTTGAATTTCAAAATTTTGTGACAGTATAGAATTCTTAAGCATCCTGTGTATGTTTGTTAGCAAAATCCATTTTGTCAATTTTTTGCAAAATGGCGACAAGTATTAAAATTCAATCACTTATTACTCAGTAGTGTTCAATTTTGTCAAAAAGGTCTCTATACATGAAATGTTGAGAAGCCTAAAGCTCATCTAAGTAAAATATAAAAAATATATATTTTTGCTTGAAAACAAGCGATGTATCAGTTCGATCGTACCCCCATACTAGCCATTTTGAGACTTTCGGAAGAGTTAACGCTCTTAACTGCTTGGTTTCGAAGATTAAAATTTTAATTTTTAATATCGCATAGAACTAACGTGCAGCCCCTATACGTTATGTTTAAAAAAAATATATAAAATTTTTTTTCAAAATGGCGGCTATCGTAAAAATTCAAAGTGTCATAACTTTGCTAAATCAAATCCTACTGAAAAATGTCGTATGCAAAAAGTGTTTGGAATTTTATTTTGCATATAAAAGCAATTTTTAATTATTTTTTTTTAATAAAAACCGAGTCTTACCATATATTGACCGAGACCTCGAACGAGCTTTTATGCGACTCTGCATACAGTTAACGCTCGTATGAAGCTTCTATTTAAGAAATTGACTTGAATTTTTTATACCAAATAGAGCTTTCAACTATACTTACGATACTATACAAAAAAATTAAAAATTAAAAAATAAAAGTATTTTTTTTTCAAAACACGTTTAGTGTGATGAGTCGATCGACCCACCATACATACGCTCATAAGATTTTCAATATAGTTAAGGTCAGTGTGAGCTTATTTATACATATTTGAATTTCAAAATTTTGTGACAGTATAGAATTCTTAAGCAACCTGTGTATGTTTGTTAGCAAAATCCATTTTGTCAATTTTTTGCAAAACGGCGACAAGTATTAAAATTCAATCACTTATTACTCAGTAGTGTTCAATTTTGTCAAAAAGGTCTCTATACATGAAATGTTGAGAAGCCTAAAGCTCATCTAAGTAAAATATAAAAAATATATATTTTTGCTTGAAAACAAGCGATGTATCAGTTCGATCGTACCCCCATACTAGCCATTTTGAGACTTTCGGAAGAGTTAACGCTCTTAACTGCTTGGTTTCGAAGATTAAAATTTTAATTTTTAATATCGCATAGAACTAACGTGCAGCCCCTATACGTTATGTTTAAAAAAAATATATAAAATTTTTTTTCAAAATGGCGGCTATCGTAAAAATTCAAAGTGTCATAACTTTGCTAAATCAAATCCTACTGAAAAATGTCGTATGCAAAAAGTGTTTGGAATTTTATTTTGCATATAAAAGCAATTTTTAATTATTTTTTTTTTAATAAAAACCGAGTCTTACCATATATTGACCGAGACCTCGAACGAGCTTTTATGCGACTCTGCATACAGTTAACGCTCGTATGAAGCTTCTATTTAAGAAATTGACTTGAATTTTTTATACCAAATAGAGCTTTCAACTATACTTACGATACTATACAAAAAAATTAAAAATTAAAAAATAAAAGTATTTTTTTTTCAAAACACGTTTAGTGTGATGAGTCGATCGACCCACCATACATACGCTCATAAGATTTTCAATATAGTTAAGGTCAGTGTGAGCTTATTTATACATATTTGAATTTCAAAATTTTGTGACAGTATAGAATTCTTAAGCATCCTGTGTATGTTTGTTAGCAAAATCCATTTTGTCAATTTTTTGCAAAATGGCGACAAGTATTAAAATTCAATCACTTATTACTCAGTAGTGTTCAATTTTGTCAAAAAGGTCTCTATACATGAAATGTTGAGAAGCCTAAAGCTCATCTAAGTAAAATATAAAAAATATATATTTTTGCTTGAAAACAAGCGATGTATCAGTTCGATCGTACCCCCATACTAGCCATTTTGAGACTTTCGGAAGAGTTAACGCTCTTAACTGCTTGGTTTCGAAGATTAAAATTTTAATTTTTAATATCGCATAGAACTAACGTGCAGCCCCTATACGTTATGTTTAAAAAAAATATATAAAATTTTTTTTCAAAATGGCGGCTATCGTAAAAATTCAAAGTGTCATAACTTTGCTAAATCAAATCCTACTGAAAAATGTCGTATGCAAAAAGTGTTTGGAATTTTATTTTGCATATAAAAGCAATTTTTAATTATTTTTTTTTTAATAAAAACCGAGTCTTACCATATATTGACCGAGACCTCGAACGAGCTTTTATGCGACTCTGCATACAGTTAACGCTCGTATGAAGCTTCTATTTAAGAAATTGACTTGAATTTTTTATACCAAATAGAGCTTTCAACTATACTTACGATACTATACAAAAAAATTAAAAATTAAAAAATAAAAGTATTTTTTTTTCAAAACACGTAATGAGTCGATCGACCCACCATACATACGCTCATAAGATTTTCAATATAGTTAAGGTCAGTGTGAGCTTATTTATACATATTTGAATTTCAAAATTTTGTGACAGTATAGAATTCTTAAGCATCCTGTGTATGTTTGTTAGCAAAATCCATTTTGTCAATTTTTTGCAAAATGGCGACAAGTATTAAAATTCAATCACTTATTACTCAGTAGTGTTCAATTTTGTCAAAAAAGTCTCTATACATGAAATGTTGAGAAGCCTAAAGCTCATCTAAGTAAAATATAAAAAATATATATTTTTGCTTGAAAACAAGCGATGTATCAGTTCGATCGTACCCCCATACTAGCCATTTTGAGACTTTCGGAAGAGTTAACGCTCTTAACTGCTTGGTTTCGAAGATTAAAATTTTAATTTTTAATATCGCATAGAACTAACGTGCAGCCCCTATACGTTATGTTTAAAAAAAATATATAAAATTTTTTTTCAAAATGGCGGCTATCGTAAAAATTCAAAGTGTCATAACTTTGCTAAATCAAATCCTACTGAAAAATGTCGTATGCAAAAAGTGTTTGGAATTTTATTTTGCATATAAAAGCAATTTTTAATTATTTTTTTTTTAATAAAAACCGAGTCTTACCATATATTGACCGAGACCTCGAACGAGCTTTTATGCGACTCTGCATACAGTTAACGCTCGTATGGTGCTTCTATTTAAGAAATTGACTTGAATTTTTTATACCAAATAGAGCTTTCAACTATACTTACGATACTATACAAAAAAATTAAAAATTAAAAAATAAAAGTATTTTTTTTTCAAAACACGTTTAGTGTGATGAGTCGATCGACCCACCATACATACGCTCATAAGATTTTCAATATAGTTAAGGTCAGTGTGAGCTTATTTATACATATTTGAATTTCAAAATTTTGTGACAGTATAGAATTCTTAAGCATCCTGTGTATGTTTGTTAGCAAAATCCATTTTGTCAATTTTTTGCAAAATGGCGACAAGTATTAAAATTCAATCACTTATTACTCAGTAGTGTTCAATTTTGTCAAAAAGGTCTCTATACATGAAATGTTGAGAAGCCTAAAGCTCATCTAAGTAAAATATAAAAAATATATATTTTTGCTTGAAAACAAGCGATGTATCAGTTCGATCGTACCCCCATACTAGCCATTTTGAGACTTTCGGAAGAGTTAACGCTCTTAACTGCTTGGTTTCGAAGATTAAAATTTTAATTTTTAATATCGCATAGAACTAACGTGCAGCCCCTATACGTTATGTTTAAAAAAAATATATAAAATTTTTTTTCAAAATGGCGGCTATCGTAAAAATTCAAAGTGTCATAACTTTGCTAAATCAAATCCTACTGAAAAATGTCGTATGCAAAAAGTGTTTGGAATTTTATTTTGCATATAAAAGCAATTTTTAATTATTTTTTTTTAATAAAAACCGAGTCTTACCATATATTGACCGAGACCTCGAACGAGCTTTTATGCGACTCTGCATACAGTTAACGCTCGTATGAAGCTTCTATTTAAGAAATTGACTTGAATTTTTTATACCAAATAGAGCTTTCAACTATACTTACGATACTATACAAAAAAATTAAAAATTAAAAAATAAAAGTATTTTTTTTTCAAAACACGTTTAGTGTGATGAGTCGATCGACCCACCATACATACGCTCATAAGATTTTCAATATAGTTAAGGTCAGTGTGAGCTTATTTATACATATTTGAATTTCAAAATTTTGTGACAGTATAGAATTCTTAAGCATCCTGTGTATGTTTGTTAGCAAAATCCATTTTGTCAATTTTTTGCAAAACGGCGACAAGTATTAAAATTCAATCACTTATTACTCAGTAGTGTTCAATTTTGTCAAAAAGGTCTCTATACATGAAATGTTGAGAAGCCTAAAGCTCATCTAAGTAAAATATAAAAAATATATATTTTTGCTTGAAAACAAGCGATGTATCAGTTCGATCGTACCCCCATACTAGCCATTTTGAGACTTTCGGAAGAGTTAACGCTCTTAACTGCTTGGTTTCGAAGATTAAAATTTTAATTTTTAATATCGCATAGAACTAACGTGCAGCCCCTATACGTTATGTTTAAAAAAAATATATAAAATTTTTTTTCAAAATGGCGGCTATCGTAAAAATTCAAAGTGTCATAACTTTGCTAAATCAAATCCTACTGAAAAATGTCGTATGCAAAAAGTGTTTGGAATTTTATTTTGCATATAAAAGCAATTTTTAATTATTTTTTTTTTAATAAAAACCGAGTCTTACCATATATTGACCGAGACCTCGAACGAGCTTTTATGCGACTCTGCATACAGTTAACGCTCGTATGAAGCTTCTATTTAAGAAATTGACTTGAATTTTTTATACCAAATAGAGCTTTCAACTATACTTACGATACTATACAAAAAAATTAAAAATTAAAAAATAAAAGTATTTTTTTTTCAAAACACGTTTAGTGTGATGAGTCGATCGACCCACCATACATACGCTCATAAGATTTTCAATATAGTTAAGGTCAGTGTGAGCTTATTTATACATATTTGAATTTCAAAATTTTGTGACAGTATAGAATTCTTAAGCATCCTGTGTATGTTTGTTAGCAAAATCCATTTTGTCAATTTTTTGCAAAATGGCGACAAGTATTAAAATTCAATCACTTATTACTCAGTAGTGTTCAATTTTGTCAAAAAGGTCTCTATACATGAAATGTTGAGAAGCCTAAAGCTCATCTAAGTAAAATATAAAAAATATATATTTTTGCTTGAAAACAAGCGATGTATCAGTTCGATCGTACCCCCATACTAGCCATTTTGAGACTTTCGGAAGAGTTAACGCTCTTAACTGCTTGGTTTCGAAGATTAAAATTTTAATTTTTAATATCGCATAGAACTAACGTGCAGCCCCTATACGTTATGTTTAAAAAAAATATATAAAATTTTTTTTCAAAATGGCGGCTATCGTAAAAATTCAAAGTGTCATAACTTTGCTAAATCAAATCCTACTGAAAAATGTCGTATGCAAAAAGTGTTTGGAATTTTATTTTGCATATAAAAGCAATTTTTAATTATTTTTTTTTTAATAAAAACCGAGTCTTACCATATATTGACCGAGACCTCGAACGAGCTTTTATGCGACTCTGCATACAGTTAACGCTCGTATGAAGCTTCTATTTAAGAAATTGACTTGAATTTTTTATACCAAATAGAGCTTTCAACTATACTTACGATACTATACAAAAAAATTAAAAATTAAAAAATAAAAGTATTTTTTTTTCAAAACACGTTTAGTGTGATGAGTCGATCGACCCACCATACATACGCTCATAAGATTTTCAATATAGTTAAGGTCAGTGTGAGCTTATTTATACATATTTGAATTTCAAAATTTTGTGACAGTATAGAATTCTTAAGCATCCTGTGTATGTTTGTTAGCAAAATCCATTTTGTCAATTTTTTGCAAAATGGCGACAAGTATTAAAATTCAATCACTTATTACTCAGTAGTGTTCAATTTTGTCAAAAAGGTCTCTATACATGAAATGTTGAGAAGCCTAAAGCTCATCTAAGTAAAATATAAAAAATATATATTTTTGCTTGAAAACAAGCGATGTATCAGTTCGATCGTACCCCCATACTAGCCATTTTGAGACTTTCGGAAGAGTTAACGCTCTTAACTGCTTGGTTTCGAAGATTAAAATTTTAATTTTTAATATCGCATAGAACTAACGTGCAGCCCCTATACGTTATGTTTAAAAAAAATATATAAAATTTTTTTTCAAAATGGCGGCTATCGTAAAAATTCAAAGTGTCATAACTTTGCTAAATCAAATCCTACTGAAAAATTTCGTATGCAAAAAGTGTTTGGAATTTTATTTTGCATATAAAAGCAATTTTTAATTATTTTTTTTTTAATAAAAACCGAGTCTTACCATATATTGACCGAGACCTCGAACGAGCTTTTATGCGACTCTGCATACAGTTAACGCTCGTATGAAGCTTCTATTTAAGAAATTGACTTGAATTTTTTATACCAAATAGAGCTTTCAACTATACTTACGATACTATACAAAAAAATTAAAAATTAAAAAATAAAAGTATTTTTTTTTCAAAACACGTTTAGTGTGATGAGTCGATCGACCCACCATACATACGCTCATAAGATTTTCAATATAGTTAAGGTCAGTGTGAGCTTATTTATACATATTTGAATTTCAAAATTTTGTGACAGTATAGAATTCTTAAGCATCCTGTGTATGTTTGTTAGCAAAATCCATTTTGTCAATTTTTTGCAAAATGGCGACAAGTATTAAAATTCAATCACTTATTACTCAGTAGTGTTCAATTTTGTCAAAAAGGTCTCTATACATGAAATGTTGAGAAGCCTAAAGCTCATCTAAGTAAAATATAAAAAATATATATTTTTGCTTGAAAACAAGCGATGTATCAGTTCGATCGTACCCCCATACTAGCCATTTTGAGACTTTCGGAAGAGTTAACGCTCTTAACTGCTTGGTTTCGAAGATTAAAATTTTAATTTTTAATATCGCATAGAACTAACGTGCAGCCCCTATACGTTATGTTTAAAAAAAATATATAAAATTTTTTTTCAAAATGGCGGCTATCGTAAAAATTCAAAGTGTCATAACTTTGCTAAATCAAATCCTACTGAAAAATGTCGTATGCAAAAAGTGTTTGGAATTTTATTTTGCATATAAAAGCAATTTTTAATTATTTTTTTTTTAATAAAAACCGAGTCTTACCATATATTGACCGAGACCTCGAACGAGCTTTTATGCGACTCTGCATACAGTTAACGCTCGTATGAAGCTTCTATTTAAGAAATTGACTTGAATTTTTTATACCAAATAGAGCTTTCAACTATACTTACGATACTATACAAAAAAATTAAAAATTAAAAAATAAAAGTATTTTTTTTTCAAAACACGTTTAGTGTGATGAGTCGATCGACCCACCATACATACGCTCATAAGATTTTCAATATAGTTAAGGTCAGTGTGAGCTTATTTATACATATTTGAATTTCAAAATTTTGTGACAGTATAGAATTCTTAAGCATCCTGTGTATGTTTGTTAGCAAAATCCATTTTGTCAATTTTTTGCAAAACGGCGACAAGTATTAAAATTCAATCACTTATTACTCAGTAGTGTTCAATTTTGTCAAAAAGGTCTCTATACATGAAATGTTGAGAAGCCTAAAGCTCATCTAAGTAAAATATAAAAAATATATATTTTTGCTTGAAAACAAGCGATGTATCAGTTCGATCGTACCCCCATACTAGCCATTTTGAGACTTTCGGAAGAGTTAACGCTCTTAACTGCTTGGTTTCGAAGATTAAAATTTTAATTTTTAATATCGCATAGAACTAACGTGCAGCCCCTATACGTTATGTTTAAAAAAAATATATAAAATTTTTTTTCAAAATGGCGGCTATCGTAAAAATTCAAAGTGTCATAACTTTGCTAAATCAAATCCTACTGAAAAATGTCGTATGCAAAAAGTGTTTGGAATTTTATTTTGCATATAAAAGCAATTTTTAATTATTTTTTTTTTAATAAAAACCGAGTCTTACCATATATTGACCGAGACCTCGAACGAGCTTTTATGCGACTCTGCATACAGTTAACGCTCGTATGAAGCTTCTATTTAAGAAATTGACTTGAATTTTTTATACCAAATAGAGCTTTCAACTATACTTACGATACTATACAAAAAAATTAAAAATTAAAAAATAAAAGTATTTTTTTTTCAAAACACGTTTAGTGTGATGAGTCGATCGACCCACCATACATACGCTCATAAGATTTTGAATATAGTTAAGGTCAGTGTGAGCTTATTTATACATATTTGAATTTCAAAATTTTGTGACAGTATAGAATTCTTAAGCATCCTGTGTATGTTTGTTAGCAAAATTCATTTTGTCAATTTTTTGCAAAATGGCGACAAGTATTAAAATTCAATCACTTATTACTCAGTAGTGTTCAATTTTGTCAAAAAGGTCTCTATACATGAAATGTTGAGAAGCCTAAAGCTCATCTAAGTAAAATATAAAAAATATATATTTTTGCTTGAAAACAAGCGATGTATCAGTTCGATCGTACCCCCATACTAGCCATTTTGAGACTTTCGGAAGAGTTAACGCTCTTAACTGCTTGGTTTCGAAGATTAAAATTTTAATTTTTAATATCGCATAGAACTAACGTGCAGCCCCTATACGTTATGTTTAAAAAAAATATATAAAATTTTTTTTCAAAATGGCGGCTATCGTAAAAATTCAAAGTGTCATAACTTTGCTAAATCAAATCCTACTGAAAAATGTCGTATGCAAAAAGTGTTTGGAATTTTATTTTGCATATAAAAGCAATTTTTAATTATTTTTTTTTTAATAAAAACCGAGTCTTACCATATATTGACCGAGACCTCGAACGAGCTTTTATGCGACTCTGCATACAGTTAACGCTCGTATGAAGCTTCTATTTAAGAAATTGACTTGAATTTTTTATACCAAATAGAGCTTTCAACTATACTTACGATACTATACAAAAAAATTAAAAATTAAAAAATAAAAGTATTTTTTTTTCAAAACACGTTTAGTGTGATGAGTCGATCGACCCACCATACATACGCTCATAAGATTTTCAATATAGTTAAGGTCAGTGTGAGCTTATTTATACATATTTGAATTTCAAAATTTTGTGACAGTATAGAATTCTTAAGCATCCTGTGTATGTTTGTTAGCAAAATCCATTTTGTCAATTTTTTGCAAAATGGCGACAAGTATTAAAATTCAATCACTTATTACTCAGTAGTGTTCAATTTTGTCAAAAAGGTCTCTATACATGAAATGTTGAGAAGCCTAAAGCTCATCTAAGTAAAATATAAAAAATATATATTTTTGCTTGAAAACAAGCGATGTATCAGTTCGATCGTACCCCCATACTAGCCATTTTGAGACTTTCGGAAGAGTTAACGCTCTTAACTGCTTGGTTTCGAAGATTAAAATTTTAATTTTTAATATCGCATAGAACTAACGTGCAGCCCCTATACGTTATGTTTAAAAAAAATATATAAAATTTTTTTTCAAAATGGCGGCTATCGTAAAAATTCAAAGTGTCATAACTTTGCTAAATCAAATCCTACTGAAAAATGTCGTATGCAAAAAGTGTTTGGAATTTTATTTTGCATATAAAAGCAATTTTTAATTATTTTTTTTTTAATAAAAACCGAGTCTTACCATATATTGACCGAGACCTCGAACGAGCTTTTATGCGACTCTGCATACAGTTAACGCTCGTATGAAGCTTCTATTTAAGAAATTGACTTGAATTTTTTATACCAAATAGAGCTTTCAACTATACTTACGATACTATACAAAAAAATTAAAAATTAAAAAATAAAAGTATTTTTTTTTCAAAACACGTTTAGTGTGATGAGTCGATCGACCCACCATACATACGCTCATAAGATTTTCAATATAGTTAAGGTCAGTGTGAGCTTATTTATACATATTTGAATTTCAAAATTTTGTGACAGTATAGAATTCTTAAGCATCCTGTGTATGTTTGTTAGCAAAATCCATTTTGTCAATTTTTTGCAAAATGGCGACAAGTATTAAAATTCAATCACTTATTACTCAGTAGTGTTCAATTTTGTCAAAAAGGTCTCTATACATGAAATGTTGAGAAGCCTAAAGCTCATCTAAGTAAAATATAAAAAATATATATTTTTGCTTGAAAACAAGCGATGTATCAGTTCGATCGTACCCCCATACTAGCCATTTTGAGACTTTCGGAAGAGTTAACGCTCTTAACTGCTTGGTTTCGAAGATTAAAATTTTAATTTTTAATATCGCATAGAACTAACGTGCAGCCCCTATACGTTATGTTTAAAAAAAATATATAAAATTTTTTTTCAAAATGGCGGCTATCGTAAAAATTCAAAGTGTCATAACTTTGCTAAATCAAATCCTACTGAAAAATGTCGTATGCAAAAAGTGTTTGGAATTTTATTTTGCATATAAAAGCAATTTTTAATTATTTTTTTTTTAATAAAAACCGAGTCTTACCATATATTGACCGAGACCTCGAACGAGCTTTTATGCGACTCTGCATACAGTTAACGCTCGTATGAAGCTTCTATTTAAGAAATTGACTTGAATTTTTTATACCAAATAGAGCTTTCAACTATACTTACGATACTATACAAAAAAATTAAAAATTAAAAAATAAAAGTATTTTTTTTTCAAAACACGTTTAGTGTGATGAGTCGATCGACCCACCATACATACGCTCATAAGATTTTCAATATAGTTAAGGTCAGTGTGAGCTTATTTATACATATTTGAATTTCAAAATTTTGTGACAGTATAGAATTCTTAAGCATCCTGTGTATGTTTGTTAGCAAAATCCATTTTGTCAATTTTTTGCAAAATGGCGACAAGTATTAAAATTCAATCACTTATTACTCAGTAGTGTTCAATTTTGTCAAAAAGGTCTCTATACATGAAATGTTGAGAAGCCTAAAGCTCATCTAAGTAAAATATAAAAAATATATATTTTTGCTTGAAAACAAGCGATGTATCAGTTCGATCGTACCCCCATACTAGCCATTTTGAGACTTTCGGAAGAGTTAACGCTCTTAACTGCTTGGTTTCGAAGATTAAAATTTTAATTTTTAATATCGCATAGAACTAACGTGCAGCCCCTATACGTTATGTTTAAAAAAAATATATAAAATTTTTTTTCAAAATGGCGGCTATCGTAAAAATTCAAAGTGTCATAACTTTGCTAAATCAAATCCTACTGAAAAATGTCGTATGCAAAAAGTGTTTGGAATTTTATTTTGCATATAAAAGCAATTTTTAATTATTTTTTTTTTAATAAAAACCGAGTCTTACCATATATTGACCGAGACCTCGAACGAGCTTTTATGCGACTCTGCATACAGTTAACGCTCGTATGAAGCTTCTATTAAAGAAATTGACTTGAATTTTTTATACCAAATAGAGCTTTCAACTATACTTACGATACTATACAAAAAAATTAAAAATTAAAAAATAAAAGTATTTTTTTTTCAAAACACGTTTAGTGTGATGAGTCGATCGACCCACCATACATACGCTCATAAGATTTTCAATATAGTTAAGGTCAGTGTGAGCTTATTTATACATATTTGAATTTCAAAATTTTGTGACAGTATAGAATTCTTAAGCATCCTGTGTATGTTTGTTAGCAAAATCCATTTTGTCAATTTTTTGCAAAATGGCGACAAGTATTAAAATTCAATCACTTATTACTCAGTAGTGTTCAATTTTGTCAAAAAGGTCTCTATACATGAAATGTTGAGAAGCCTAAAGCTCATCTAAGTAAAATATAAAAAATATATATTTTTGCTTGAAAACAAGCGATGTATCAGTTCGATCGTACCCCCATACTAGCCATTTTGAGACTTTCGGAAGAGTTAACGCTCTTAACTGCTTGGTTTCGAAGATTAAAATTTTAATTTTTAATATCGCATAGAACTAACGTGCAGCCCCTATACGTTATGTTTAAGAAAAATATATAAAATTTTTTTTCAAAATGGCGGCTATCGTAAAAATTCAAAGTGTCATAACTTTGCTAAATCAAATCCTACTGAAAAATGTCGTATGCAAAAAGTGTTTGGAATTTTATTTTGCATATAAAAGCAATTTTTAATTATTTTTTTTTTAATAAAAACCGAGTCTTACCATATATTGACCGAGACCTCGAACGAGCTTTTATGCGACTCTGCATACAGTTAACGCTCGTATGAAGCTTCTATTTAAGAAATTGACTTGAATTTTTTATACCAAATAGAGCTTTCAACTATACTTACGATACTATACAAAAAAATTAAAAATTAAAAAATAAAAGTATTTTTTTTTCAAAACACGTTTAGTGTGATGAGTCGATCGACCCACCATACATACGCTCATAAGATTTTCAATATAGTTAAGGTCAGTGTGAGCTTATTTATACATATTTGAATTTCAAAATTTTGTGACAGTATAGAATTCTTAAGCATCCTGTGTATGTTTGTTAGCAAAATCCATTTTGTCAATTTTTTGCAAAATGGCGACAAGTATTAAAATTCAATCACTTATTACTCAGTAGTGTTCAATTTTGTCAAAAAGGTCTCTTTACATGAAATGTTGAGAAACCTAAAGCTCATCTAAGTAAAATATAAAAAATATATATTTTTGCTTGAAAACAAGCCATGTATCAGTTCGATCGTACCCCCATACTAGCCATTTTGAGACTTTCGGAAGAGTTAACGCTCTTAACTGCTTGGTTTCGAAGATTAAAATTTTAATTTTTAATATCGCATAGAACTAACGTGCAGCCCCTATACGTTATGTTTAAAAAAAATATATAAAATTTTTTTTCAAAATGGCGGCTATCGTAAAAATTCAAAGTGTCATAACTTTGCTAAATCAAATCCTACTGAAAAATGTCGTATGCAAAAAGTGTTTGGAATTTTATTTTGCATATAAAAGCAATTCTTAATTATTTTTTTTTTAATAAAAACCCAGTCTTACCATATATTGACCGAGACCTCGAACGAGCTTTTATGCGACTCTGCATACAGTTAACGCTCGTATGAAGCTTCTATTTAAGAAATTGACTTGAATTTTTTATACCAAATAGAGCTTTCAACTATACTTACGATACTATACAAAAAAATTAAAAATTAAAAAATAAAAGTATTTTTTTTTCAAAACACGTTTAGTGTGATGAGTCGATCGACCCACCATACATACGCTCATAAGATTTTCAATATAGTTAAGGTCAGTGTGAGCTTATTTATACATATTTGAATTTCAAAATTTTGTGACAGTATAGAATTCTTAAGCATCCTGTGTATGTTTGTTAGCAAAATCCATTTTGTCAATTTTTTGCAAAATGGCGACAAGTATTAAAATTCAATCACTTATTACTCAGTAGTGTTCAATTTTGTCAAAAAGGTCTCTTTACATGAAATGTTGAGAAACCTAAAGCTCATCTAAGTAAAATATAAAAAATATATATTTTTGCTTGAAAACAAGCGATGTATCAGTTCGATCGTACCCGCATACTAGCCATTTTGAGACTTTCGGAAGAGTTAACGCTCTTAACTGCTTGGTTTCGAAGATTAAAATTTTAATTTTTAATATCGCATAGAACTAACGTGCAGCCCCTATACGTTATGTTTAAAAAAAATATATAAAATTTTTTTTCAAAATGGCGGCTATCGTAAAAATTCAAAGTGTCATAACTTTGCTAAATCAAATCCTACTGAAAAATGTCGTATGCGAAAAGTGTTTGGAATTTTATTTTGCATATAAAAGCAATTCTTAATTATTTTTTTTTTAATAAAAACCGAGTCTTACCATATATTGACCGAGACCTCGAACGAGCTTTTATGCGACTCTGCATACAGTTAACGCTCGTATGAAGCTTCTATTTAAGAAATTGACTTGAATTTTTTATACCAAATAGAGCTTTCAACTATACTTACGATACTATACAAAAAAATTAAAAATTAAAAAATAAAAGTATTTTTTTTTCAAAACACGTTTAGTGTGATGAGTCGATCGACCCACCATACATACGCTCATAAGATTTTCAATATAGTTAAGGTCAGTGTGAGCTTATTTATACATATTTGAATTTCAAAATTTTGTGACAGTATAGAATTCTTAAGCATCCTGTGTATGTTTGTTAGCAAAATCCATTTTGTCAATTTTTTGCAAAATGGCGACAAGTATTAAAATTCAATCACTTATTACTCAGTAGTGTTCAATTTTGTCAAAAAGGTCTCTATACATGAAATGTTGAGAAGCCTAAAGCTCATCTAAGTAAAATATAAAAAATATATATTTTTGCTTGAAAACAAGCGATGTATCAGTTCGATCGTACCCCCATACTAGCCATTTTGAGACTTTCGGAAGAGTTAACGCTCTTAACTGCTTGGTTTCGAAGATTAAAATTTTAATTTTTAATATCGCATAGAACTAACGTGCAGCCCCTATACGTTATGTTTAAGAAAAATATATAAAATTTTTTTTCAAAATGGCGGCTATCGTAAAAATTCAAAGTGTCATAACTTTGCTAAATCAAATCCTACTGAAAAATGTCGTATGCAAAAAGTGTTTGGAATTTTATTTTGCATATAAAAGCAATTTTTAATTATTTTTTTTTTAATAAAAACCGAGTCTTACCATATATTGACCGAGACCTCGAACGAGCTTTTATGCGACTCTGCATACAGTTAACGCTCGTATGAAGCTTCTATTTAAGAAATTGACTTGAATTTTTTATACCAAATAGAGCTTTCAACTATACTTACGATACTATACAAAAAAATTAAAAATTAAAAAATAAAAGTATTTTTTTTTCAAAACACGTTTAGTGTGATGAGTCGATCGACCCACCATACATACGCTCATAAGATTTTCAATATAGTTAAGGTCAGTGTGAGCTTATTTATACATATTTGAATTTCAAAATTTTGTGACAGTATAGAATTCTTAAGCATCCTGTGTATGTTTGTTAGCAAAATCCATTTTGTCAATTTTTTGCAAAATGGCGACAAGTATTAAAATTCAATCACTTATTACTCAGTAGTGTTCAATTTTGTCAAAAAGGTCTCTTTACATGAAATGTTGAGAAACCTAAAGCTCATCTAAGTAAAATATAAAAAATATATATTTTTGCTTGAAAACAAGCCATGTATCAGTTCGATCGTACCCCCATACTAGCCATTTTGAGACTTTCGGAAGAGTTAACGCTCTTAACTGCTTGGTTTCGAAGATTAAAATTTTAATTTTTAATATCGCATAGAACTAACGTGCAGCCCCTATACGTTATGTTTAAAAAAAATATATAAAATTTTTTTTCAAAATGGCGGCTATCGTAAAAATTCAAAGTGTCATAACTTTGCTAAATCAAATCCTACTGAAAAATGTCGTATGCATAAAGTGTTTGGAATTTTATTTTGCATATAAAAGCAATTCTTAATTATTTTTTTTTTAATAAAAACCGAGTCTTACCATATATTGACCGAGACCTCGAACGAGCTTTTATGCGACTCTGCATACAGTTAACGCTCGTATGAAGCTTCTATTTAAGAAATTGACTTGAATTTTTTATACCAAATAGAGCTTTCAACTATACTTACGATACTATACAAAAAAATTAAAAATTAAAAAATAAAAGTATTTTTTTTTCAAAACACGTTTAGTGTGATGAGTCGATCGACCCACCATACATACGCTCATAAGATTTTCAATATAGTTAAGGTCAGTGTGAGCTTATTTATACATATTTGAATTTCAAAATTTTGTGACAGTATAGAATTCTTAAGCATCCTGTGTATGTTAGTTAGCAAAATCCATTTTGTCAATTTTTTGCAAAATGGCGACAAGTATTAAAATTCAATCACTTATTACTCAGTAGTGTTCAATTTTGTCAAAAAGGTCTCTTTACATGAAATGTTGAGAAACCTAAAGCTCATCTAAGTAAAATATAAAAAATATATATTTTTGCTTGAAAACAAGCGATGTATCAGTTCGATCGTACCCGCATACTAGCCATTTTGAGACTTTCGGAAGAGTTAACGCTCTTAACTGCTTGGTTTCGAAGATTAAAATTTTAATTTTTAATATCGCATAGAACTAACGTGCAGCCCCTATACGTTATGTTTAAAAAAAATATATAAAATTTTTTTTCAAAATGGCGGCTATCGTAAAAATTCAAAGTGTCATAACTTTGCTAAATCAAATCCTACTGAAAAATGTCGTATGCGAAAAGTGTTTGGAATTTTATTTTGCATATAAAAGCAATTCTTAATTATTTTTTTTTTAATAAAAACCGAGTCTTACCATATATTGACCGAGACCTCGAACGAGCTTTTATGCGACTCTGCATACAGTTAACGCTCGTATGAAGCTTCTATTTAAGAAATTGACTTGAATTTTTTATACCAAATAGAGCTTTCAACTATACTTACGATACTATACAAAAAAATTAAAAATTAAAAAATAAAAGTATTTTTTTTTCAAAACACGTTTAGTGTGATGAGTCGATCGACCCACCATACATACGCTCATAAGATTTTCAATATAGTTAAGGTCAGTGTGAGCTTATTTATACATATTTGAATTTCAAAATTTTGTGACAGTATAGAATTCTTAAGCATCCTGTGTATGTTTGTTAGCAAAATCCATTTTGTCAATTTTTTGCAAAATGGCGACAAGTATTAAAATTCAATCACTTATTACTCAGTAGTGTTCAATTTTGTCAAAAAGGTCTCTATACATGAAATGTTGAGAAGCCTAAAGCTCATCTAAGTAAAATATAAAAAATATATATTTTTGCTTGAAAACAAGCGATGTATCAGTTCGATCGTACCCCCATACTAGCCATTTTGAGACTTTCGGAAGAGTTAACGCTCTTAACTGCTTGGTTTCGAAGATTAAAATTTTAATTTTTAATATCGCATAGAACTAACGTGCAGCCCCTATACGTTATGTTTAAGAAAAATATATAAAATTTTTTTTTAAAATGGCGGCTATCGTAAAAATTCAAAGTGTCATAACTTTGCTAAATCAAATCCTACTGAAAAATGTCGTATGCAAAAAGTGTTTGGAATTTTATTTTGCATATAAAAGCAATTTTTAATTATTTTTTTTTTAATAAAAACCGAGTCTTACCATATATTGACCGAGACCTCGAACGAGCTTTTATGCGACTCTGCATACAGTTAACGCTCGTATGAAGCTTCTATTTAAGAAATTGACTTGAATTTTTTATACCAAATAGAGCTTTCAACTATACTTACGATACTATACAAAAAAATTAAAAATTAAAAAATAAAAGTATTTTTTTTTCAAAACACGTTTAGTGTGATGAGTCGATCGACCCACCATACATACGCTCATAAGATTTTCAATATAGTTAAGGTCAGTGTGAGCTTATTTATACATATTTGAATTTCAAAATTTTGTGACAGTATAGAATTCTTAAGCATCCTGTGTATGTTTGTTAGCAAAATCCATTTTGTCAATTTTTTGCAAAATGGCGACAAGTATTAAAATTCAATCACTTATTACTCAGTAGTGTTCAATTTTGTCAAAAAGGTCTCTATACATGAAATGTTGAGAAGCCTAAAGCTCATCTAAGTAAAATATAAAAAATATATATTTTTGCTTGAAAACAAGCGATGTATCAGTTCGATCGTACCCCCATACTAGCCATTTTGAGACTTTCGGAAGAGTTAACGCTCTTAACTGCTTGGTTTCGAAGATTAAAATTTTAATTTTTAATATCGCATAGAACTAACGTGCAGCCCCTATACGTTATGTTTAAAAAAAATATATAAAATTTTTTTTCAAAATGGCGGCTATCGTAAAAATTCAAAGTGTCATAACTTTGCTAAATCAAATCCTACTGAAAAATGTCGTATGCAAAAAGTGTTTGGAATTTTATTTTGCATATAAAAGCAATTTTTAATTATTTTTTTTTTAATAAAAACCGAGTCTTACCATATATTGACCGAGACCTCGAACGAGCTTTTATGCGACTCTGCATACAGTTAACGCTCGTATGAAGCTTCTATTTAAGAAATTGACTTGAATTTTTTATACCAAATAGAGCTTTCAACTATACTTACGATACTATACAAAAAAATTAAAAATTAAAAAATAAAAGTATTTTTTTTTCAAAACACGTTTAGTGTGATGAGTCGATCGACCCACCATACATACGCTCATAAGATTTTCAATATAGTTAAGGTCAGTGTGAGCTTATTTATACATATTTGAATTTCAAAATTTTGTGACAGTATAGAATTCTTAAGCATCCTGTGTATGTTTGTTAGCAAAATCCATTTTGTCAATTTTTTGCAAAATGGCGACAAGTATTAAAATTCAATCACTTATTACTCAGTAGTGTTCAATTTTGTCAAAAAGGTCTCTATACATGAAATGTTGAGAAGCCTAAAGCTCATCTAAGTAAAATATAAAAAATATATATTTTTGCTTGAAAACAAGCGATGTATCAGTTCGATCGTACCCCCATACTAGCCATTTTGAGACTTTCGGAAGAGTTAACGCTCTTAACTGCTTGGTTTCGAAGATTAAAATTTTAATTTTTAATATCGCATAGAACTAACGTGCAGCCCCTATACGTTATGTTTAAAAAAAATATATAAAATTTTTTTTCAAAATGGCGGCTATCGTAAAAATTCAAAGTGTCATAACTTTGCTAAATCAAATCCTACTGAAAAATGTCGTATGCGAAAAGTGTTTGGAATTTTATTTTGCATATAAAAGCAATTCTTAATTATTTTTTTTTTAATAAAAACCGAGTCTTACCATATATTGACCGAGACCTCGAACGAGCTTTTATGCGACTCTGCATACAGTTAACGCTCGTATGAAGCTTCTATTTAAGAAATTGACTTGAATTTTTTATACCAAATAGAGCTTTCAACTATACTTACGATACTATACAAAAAAATTAAAAATTAAAAAATAAAAGTATTTTTTTTTCAAAACACGTTTAGTGTGATGAGTCGATCGACCCACCATACATACGCTCATAAGATTTTCAATATAGTTAAGGTCAGTGTGAGCTTATTTATACATATTTGAATTTCAAAATTTTGTGACAGTATAGAATTCTTAAGCATCCTGTGTATGTTTGTTAGCAAAATCCATTTTGTCAATTTTTTGCAAAATGGCGACAAGTATTAAAATTCAATCACTTATTACTCAGTAGTGTTCAATTTTGTCAAAAAGGTCTCTATACATGAAATGTTGAGAAGCCTAAAGCTCATCTAAGTAAAATATAAAAAATATATATTTTTGCTTGAAAACAAGCGATGTATCAGTTCGATCGTACCCCCATACTAGCCATTTTGAGACTTTCGGAAGAGTTAACGCTCTTAACTGCTTGGTTTCGAAGATTAAAATTTTAATTTTTAATATCGCATAGAACTAACGTGCAGCCCCTATACGTTATGTTTAAGAAAAATATATAAAATTTTTTTTCAAAATGGCGGCTATCGTAAAAATTCAAAGTGTCATAACTTTGCTAAATCAAATCCTACTGAAAAATGTCGTATGCAAAAAGTGTTTGGAATTTTATTTTGCATATAAAAGCAATTTTTAATTATTTTTTTTTTAATAAAAACCGAGTCTTACCATATATTGACCGAGACCTCGAACGAGCTTTTATGCGACTCTGCATACAGTTAACGCTCGTATGAAGCTTCTATTTAAGAAATTGACTTGAATTTTTTATACCAAATAGAGCTTTCAACTATACTTACGATACTATACAAAAAAATTAAAAATTAAAAAATAAAAGTATTTTTTTTTCAAAACACGTTTAGTGTGATGAGTCGATCGACCCACCATACATACGCTCATAAGATTTTCAATATAGTTAAGGTCAGTGTGAGCTTATTTATACATATTTGAATTTCAAAATTTTGTGACAGTATAGAATTCTTAAGCATCCTGTGTATGTTTGTTAGCAAAATCCATTTTGTCAATTTTTTGCAAAATGGCGACAAGTATTAAAATTCAATCACTTATTACTCAGTAGTGTTCAATTTTGTCAAAAAGGTCTCTATACATGAAATGTTGAAAAGCCTAAAGCTCATCTAAGTAAAATATAAAAAATATATATTTTTGCTTGAAAACAAGCGATGTATCAGTTCGATCGTACCCCCATACTAGCCATTTTGAGACTTTCGGAAGAGTTAACGCTCTTAACTGCTTGGTTTCGAAGATTAAAATTTTAATTTTTAATATCGCATAGAACTAACGTGCAGCCCCTATACGTTATGTTTAAAAAAAATATATAAAATTTTTTTTCAAAATGGCGGCTATCGTAAAAATTCAAAGTATCATAACTTTGCTAAATCAAATCCTACTGAAAAATGTCGTATGCAAAAAGTGTTTGGAATTTTATTTTGCATATAAAAGCAATTTTTAATTATTTTTTTTTTAATAAAAACCGAGTCTTACCATATATTGACCGAGACCTCGAACGAGCTTTTATGCGACTCTGCATACAGTTAACGCTCGTATGAAGCTTCTATTTAAGAAATTGACTTGAATTTTTTATACCAAATAGAGCTTTCAACTATACTTACGATACTATACAAAAAAATTAAAAATTAAAAAATAAAAGTATTTTTTTTTCAAAACACGTTTAGTGTGATGAGTCGATCGACCCACCATACATACGCTCATAAGATTTTCAATATAGTTAAGGTCAGTGTGAGCTTATTTATACATATTTGAATTTCAAAATTTTGTGACAGTATAGAATTCTTAAGCATCCTGTGTATGTTTGTTAGCAAAATCCATTTTGTCAATTTTTTGCAAAATGGCGACAAGTATTAAATTTCAATCACTTATTACTCAGTAGTGTTCAATTTTGTCAAAAAGGTCTCTATACATGAAATGTTGAGAAGCCTAAAGCTCATCTAAGTAAAATATAAAAAATATATATTTTTGCTTGAAAACAAGCGATGTATCAGTTCGATCGTACCCCCATACTAGCCATTTTGAGACTTTCGGAAGAGTTAACGCTCTTAACTGCTTGGTTTCGAAGATTAAAATTTTAATTTTTAATATCGCATAGAACTAACGTGCAGCCCCTATACGTTATGTTTAAAAAAAATATATAAAATTTTTTTTCAAAATGGCGGCTATCGTAAAAATTCAAAGTGTCATAACTTTGCTAAATCAAATCCTACTGAAAAATGTCGTATGCAAAAAGTGTTTGGAATTTTATTTTGCATATAAAAGCAATTTTTAATTATTTTTTTTTTAATAAAAACCGAGTCTTACCATATATTGACCGAGACCTCGAACGAGCTTTTATGCGACTCTGCATACAGTTAACGCTCGTATGAAGCTTCTATTTAAGAAATTGACTTGAATTTTTAATACTGAATAGAGCTTTCAACTATACTTACGATACTATACAAAAAAATTAAAAATTAAAAAATAAAAGTATTTTTTTTTCAAAACACGTTTAGTGTGATGAGTCGATCGACCCACCATACATACGCTCATAAGATTTTCAATATAGTTAAGGTCAGTGTGAGCTTATTTATACATATTTGAATTTCAAAATTTTGTGACAGTATAGAATTCTTAAGCATCTGTGTATGTTTGTTAGCAAAATCCATTTTGTCAATTTTTTGCAAAATGGCGACAAGTATTAAAATTCAATCACTTATTACTCAGTAGTGTTCAATTTTGTCAAAAAGGTCTCTATACATGAAATGTTGAGAAGCCTAAAGCTCATCTAAGTAAAATATAAAAAATATATATTTTTGCTTGAAAACAAGCGATGTATCAGTTCGATCGTACCCCCATACTAGCCATTTTGAGACTTTCGGAAGAGTTAACGCTCTTAACTGCTTGGTTTCGAAGATTAAAATTTTAATTTTTAATATCGCATAGAACTAACGTGCAGCCCCTATACGTTATGTTTAAAAAAAATATATAAAATTTTTTTTCAAAATGGCGGCTATCGTAAAAATTCAAAGTGTCATAACTTTGCTAAATCAAATCCTACTGAAAAATGTCGTATGCAAAAAGTGTTTGGAATTTTATTTTGCATATAAAAGCAATTTTTAATTATTTTTTTTTTAATAAAAACCGAGTCTTACCATATATTGACCGAGACCTCGAACGAGCTTTTATGCGACTCTGCATACAGTTAACGCTCGTATGAAGCTTCTATTTAAGAAATTGACTTGAATTTTTTATACCAAATAGAGCTTTCAACTATACTTACGATACTATACAAAAAAATTAAAAATTAAAAAATAAAAGTATTTTTTTTTCAAAACACGTTTAGTGTGATGAGTCGATCGACCCACCATACATACGCTCATAAGATTTTCAATATAGTTAAGGTCAGTGTGAGCTTATTTATACATATTTAAATTTCAAAATTTTGTGACAGTATAGAATTCTTAAGCATCCTGTGTATGTTTGTTAGCAAAATCCATTTTGTCAATTTTTTGCAAAATGGCGACAAGTATTAAAATTCAATCACTTATTACTCAGTAGTGTTCAATTTTGTCAAAAAGGTCTCTATACATGAAATGTTGAGAAGCCTAAAGCTCATCTAAGTAAAATATAAAAAATATATATTTTTGCTTGAAAACAAGCGATGTATCAGTTCGATCGTACCCCCATACTAGCCATTTTGAGACTTTCGGAAGAGTTAACGCTCTTAACTGCTTGGTTTCGAAGATTAAAATTTTAATTTTTAATATCGCATAGAACTAACGTGCAGCCCCTATACGTTATGTTTAAAAAAAATATATAAAATTTTTTTTCAAAATGGCGGCTATCGTAAAAATTCAAAGTGTCATAACTTTGCTAAATCAAATCCTACTGAAAAATGTCGTATGCAAAAAGTGTTTGGAATTTTATTTTGCATATAAAAGCAATTTTTAATTATTTTTTTTTTAATAAAAACCGAGTCTTACCATATATTGACCGAGACCTCGAACGAGCTTTTATGCGACTCTGCATACAGTTAACGCTCGTATGAAGCTTCTATTTAAGAAATTGACTTGAATTTTTTATACCAAATAGAGCTTTCAACTATACTTACGATACTATACAAAAAAATTTAAAATTAAAAAATAAAAGTATTTTTTTTTCAAAACACGTTTAGTGTGATGAGTCGATCGACCCACCATACATACGCTCATAAGATTTTCAATATAGTTAAGGTCAGTGTGAGCTTATTTATACATATTTGAATTTCAAAATTTTGTGACAGTATAGAATTCTTAAGCATCCTGTGTATGTTTGTTAGCAAAATCCATTTTGTCAATTTTTTGCAAAATGGCGACAAGTATTAAAATTCAATCACTTATTACTCAGTAGTGTTCAATTTTGTCAAAAAGGTCTCTATACATGAAATGTTAAGAAGCCTAAAGCTCATCTAAGTAAAATATAAAAAATATATATTTTTGCTTGAAAACAAGCGATGTATCAGTTCGATCGTACCCCCATACTAGCCATTTTGAGACTTTCGGAAGAGTTAACGCTCTTAACTGCTTGGTTTCGAAGATTAAAATTTTAATTTTTAATATCGCATAGAACTAACGTGCAGCCCCTATACGTTATGTTTAAAAAAAATATATAAAATTTTTTTTCAAAATGGCGGCTATCGTAAAAATTCAAAGTGTCATAACTTTGCTAAATCAAATCCTACTGAAAAATGTCGTATACAACAAGTGTTTGGAATTTTATTTTGCATATAAAAGCAATTTTTAATTATTTTTTTTAATAAAAACCGAGTCTTACCATATATTGACCGAGACCTCGAACGAGCTTTTATGCGACTCTGCATACAGTTAACGCTCGTATGAAGCTTCTATTTAAGAAATTGACTTGAATTTTTTATACCAAATAGAGCTTTCAACTATACTTACGAAACTATACAAAAAAATTAAAAATTAAAAAATAAAAGTATTTTTTTTTCAAAACACGTTTAGTGTGATGAGTCGATCGACCCACCATACATACGCTCATAAGATTTTCAATATAGTTAAGGTCAGTGTGAGCTTATTTATACATATTTTGATTTCAAAATTTTGTGACAGTATAGAATTCTTAAGCATCCTGTGTATGTTTGTTAGCAAAATCCATTTTGTCAATTTTTTGCAAAATGGCGACAAGTATTAAAATTCAATCACTTATTACTCAGTAGTGTTCAATTTTGTCAAAAAGGTCTCTATACATGAAATGTTGAGAAGCCTAAAGCTCATCTAAGTAAAATATAAAAAATATATATTTTTGCTTGAAAACAAGCGATGTATCAGTTCGATCGTACCCCCATACTAGCCATTTTGAGACTTTCGGAAGAGTTAACGCTCTTAACTGCTTGGTTTCGAAGATTAAAATTTTAATTTTTAATATCGCATAGAACTAACGTGCAGCCCCTATACGTTATGTTTAAAAAAAATATATAAAATTTTTTTTCAAAATGGCGGCTATCGTAAAAATTCAAAGTGTCATAACTTTGCTAAATCAAATCCTACTGAAAAATGTCGTATGCAAAAAGTGTTTGGAATTTTATTTTGCATATAAAAGCAATTTTTAATTATTTTTTTTTTAATAAAAACCGAGTCTTACCATATATTGACCGAGACCTCGAACGAGCTTTTATGCGACTCTGCATACAGTTAACGCTCGTATGAAGCTTCTATTTAAGAAATTGACTTGAATTTTTTATACCAAATAGAGCTTTCAACTATACTTACGATACTATACAAAAAAATTAAAAATTAAAAAATAAAAGTATTTTTTTTTCAAAACACGTTTAGTGTGATGAGTCGATCGACCCACCATACATACGCTCATAAGATTTTCAATATAGTTAAGGTCAGTGTGAGCTTATTTATACATATTTGAATTTCAAAATTTTGTGACAGTATAGAATTCTTAAGCATCCTGTGTATGTTTGTTAGCAAAATCCATTTTGTCAATTTTTTGCAAAATGGCGACAAGTATTAAAATTCAATCACTTATTACTCAGTAGTGTTCAATTTTGTCAAAAAGGTCTCTATACATGAAATGTTGAAAAGCCTAAAGCTCATCTAAGTAAAATATAAAAAATATATATTTTTGCTTGAAAACAAGCGATGTATCAGTTCGATCGTACCCGCATACTAGCCATTTTGAGACTTTCGGAAGAGTTAACGCTCTTAACTGCTTGGTTTCGAAGATTAAAATTTTAATTTTTAATATCGCATAGAACTAACGTGCAGCCCCTATACGTTATGTTTAAAAAAAATATATAAAATTTTTTTTCAAAATGGCGGCTATCGTAAAAATTCAAAGTGTCATAACTTTGCTAAATCAAATCCTACTGAAAAATGTCGTATGCGAAAAGTGTTTGGAATTTTATTTTGCATATAAAAGCAATTCTTAATTATTTTTTTTTTAATAAAAACCGAGTCTTACCATATATTGACCGAGACCTCGAACGAGCTTTTATGCGACTCTGCATACAGTTAACGCTCGTATGAAGCTTCTATTTAAGAAATTGACTTGAATTTTTTATACCAAATAGAGCTTTCAACTATACTTACGATACTATACAAAAAAATTAAAAATTAAAAAATAAAAGTATTTTTTTTTCAAAACACGTTTAGTGTGATGAGTCGATCGACCCACCATACATACGCTCATAAGATTTTCAATATAGTTAAGGTCAGTGTGAGCTTATTTATACATATTTGAATTTCAAAATTTTGTGACAGTATAGAATTCTTAAGCATCCTGTGTATGTTTGTTAGCAAAATCCATTTTGTCAATTTTTTGCAAAATGGCGACAAGTATTAAAATTCAATCACTTATTACTCAGTAGTGTTCAATTTTGTCAAAAAGGTCTCTATACATGAAATGTTGAGAAGCCTAAAGCTCATCTAAGTAAAATATAAAAAATATATATTTTTGCTTGAAAACAAGCGATGTATCAGTTCGATCGTACCCCCATACTAGCCATTTTGAGACTTTCGGAAGAGTTAACGCTCTTAACTGCTTGGTTTCGAAGATTAAAATTTTAATTTTTAATATCGCATAGAACTAACGTGCAGCCCCTATACGTTATGTTTAAGAAAAATATATAAAATTTTTTTTCAAAATGGCGGCTATCGTAAAAATTCAAAGTGTCATAACTTTGCTAAATCAAATCCTACTGAAAAATGTCGTATGCAAAAAGTGTTTGGAATTTTATTTTGCATATAAAAGCAATTCTTAATTATTTTTTTTTTAATAAAAACCGAGTCTTACCATATATTGACCGAGACCTCGAACGAGCTTTTATGCGACTCTGCATACAGTTAACGCTCGTATGAAGCTTCTATTTAAGAAATTGACTTGAATTTTTTATACCAAATAGAGCTTTCAACTATACTTACGATACTATACAAAAAAATTAAAAATTAAAAAATAAAAGTATTTTTTTTTCAAAACACGTTTAGTGTGATGAGTCGATCGACCCACCATACATACGCTCATAAGATTTTCAATATAGTTAAGGTCAGTGTGAGCTTATTTATACATATTTGAATTTCAAAATTTTGTGACAGTATAGAATTCTTAAGCATCCTGTGTATGTTTGTTAGCAAAATCCATTTTGTCAATTTTTTGCAAAATGGCGACAAGTATTAAAATTCAATCACTTATTACTCAGTAGTGTTCAATTTTGTCAAAAAGGTCTCTTTACATGAAATGTTGAGAAACCTAAAGCTCATCTAAGTAAAATATAAAAAATATATATTTTTGCTTGAAAACAAGCGATGTATCAGTTCGATCGTACCCGCATACTAGCCATTTTGAGACTTTCGGAAGAGTTAACGCTCTTAACTGCTTGGTTTCGAAGATTAAAATTTTAATTTTTAATATCGCATAGAACTAACGTGCAGCCCCTATACGTTATGTTTAAAAAAAATATATAAAATTTTTTTTCAAAATGGCGGCTATCGTAAAAATTCAAAGTGTCATAACTTTGCTAAATCAAATCCTACTGAAAAATGTCGTATGCGAAAAGTGTTTGGAATTTTATTTTGCATATAAAAGCAATTCTTAATTATTTTTTTTTTAATAAAAACCGAGTCTTACCATATATTGACCGAGACCTCGAACGAGCTTTTATGCGACTCTGCATACAGTTAACGCTCGTATGAAGCTTCTATTTAAGAAATTGACTTGAATTTTTTATACCAAATAGAGCTTTCAACTATACTTACGATACTATACAAAAAAATTAAAAATTAAAAAATAAAAGTATTTTTTTTTCAAAACACGTTTAGTGTGATGAGTCGATCGACCCACCATACATACGCTCATAAGATTTTCAATATAGTTAAGGTCAGTGTGAGCTTATTTATACATATTTGAATTTCAAAATTTTGTGACAGTATAGAATTCTTAAGCATCCTGTGTATGTTTGTTAGCAAAATCCATTTTGTCAATTTTTTGCAAAATGGCGACAAGTATTAAAATTCAATCACTTATTACTCAGTAGTGTTCAATTTTGTCAAAAAGGTCTCTATACATGAAATGTTGAGAAGCCTAAAGCTCATCTAAGTAAAATATAAAAAATATATATTTTTGCTTGAAAACAAGCGATGTATCAGTTCGATCGTACCCCCATACTAGCCATTTTGAGACTTTCGGAAGAGTTAACGCTCTTAACTGCTTGGTTTCGAAGATTAAAATTTTAATTTTTAATATCGCATAGAACTAACGTGCAGCCCCTATACGTTATGTTTAAAAAAAATATATAAAATTTTTTTTCAAAATGGCGGCTATCGTAAAAATTCAAAGTGTCATAACTTTGCTAAATCAAATCCTACTGAAAAATGTCGTATGCAAAAAGTGTTTGGAATTTTATTTTGCATATAAAAGCAATTTTTAATTATTTTTTTTTTAATAAAAACCGAGTCTTACCATATATTGACCGAGACCTCGAACGAGCTTTTATGCGACTCTGCATACAGGTAACGCTCGTATGAAGCTTCTATAAGAGAAATTGACTTGAATTTTTTATACCAAATAGAGCTTTCAACTATACTTACGATACTGTACAAAAAAATTAAAAATTAAAAAATAAAAGTATTTTTTTTTCAAAACACGTTTAGTGTCATGAGTCGATCGACCCACCATACATACGCTCATAAGATTTTCAATATAGTTAAGGTCAGTGTGAGCTTATTTATACATATTTGAATTTCAAAATTTTGTGACAGTATAGAATTCTTAAGCATCCTGTGTATGTTTGTTAGCAAAATCCATTTTGTCAATTTTTTGCAAAATGGCGACAAGTATTAAAATTCAATCACTTATTACTCAGTAGTGTTCAATTTTGTCAAAAAGGTCTCTATACATGAAATGTTGAGAAGCCTAAAGCTCATCTAAGTAAAATATAAAAAATATATATTTTTGCTTGAAAACAAGCGATGTATCAGTTCGATCGTACCCCCATACTAGCCATTTTGAGACTTTCGGAAGAGTTAACGCTCTTAACTGCTTGGTTTCGAAGATTAAAATTTTAATTTTTAATATCGCATAGAACTAACGTGCAGCCCCTATACGTTATGTTTAAAAAAAATATATAAAATTTTTTTTCAAAATGGCGGCTATCGTAAAAATTCAAAGTGTCATAACTTTGCTAAATCAAATCCTACTGAAAAATGTCGTATGCAAAAAGTGTTTGGAATTTTATTTTGCATATAAAAGCAATTTTTAATTATTTTTTTTTTAATAAAAACCGAGTCTTACCATATATTGACCGAGACCTCGAACGAGCTTTTATGCGACTCTGCATACAGTTAACGCTCGTATGAAGCTTCTATTAAAGAAATTGACTTGAATTTTTTATACCAAATAGAGCTTTCAACTATACTTACGATACTATACAAAAAAATTTAAAATTAAAAAATAAAAGTATTTTTTTTTCAAAACACGTTTAGTGTGATGAGTCGATCGACCCACCATACATACGCTCATAAGATTTTCAATATAGTTAAGGTCAGTGTGAGCTTATTTATACATATTTGAATTTCAAAATTTTGTGACAGTATAGAATTCTTAAGCATCCTGTGTATGTTTGTTAGCAAAATCCATTTTGTCAATTTTTTGCAAAATGGCGACAAGTATTAAAATTCAATCACTTATTACTCAGTAGTGTTCAATTTTGTCAAAAAGGTCTCTATACATGAAATGTTGAGAAGCCTAAAGCTCATCTAAGTAAAATATAAAAAATATATATTTTTGCTTGAAAACAAGCGATGTATCAGTTCGATCGTACCCCCATACTAGCCATTTTGAGACTTTCGGAAGAGTTAACGCTCTTAACTGCTTGGTTTCGAAGATTAAAATTTTAATTTTTAATATCGCATAGAACTAACGTGCAGCCCCTATACGTTATGTTTAAAAAAAATATATAAAATTTTTTTTCAAAATGGCGGCTATCGTAAAAATTCAAAGTGTCATAACTTTGCTAAATCAAATCCTACTGAAAAATGTCGTATGCAAAAAGTGTTTGGAATTTTATTTTGCATATAAAAGCAATTTTTAATTATTTTTTTTTTAATAAAAACCGAGTCTTACCATATATTGACCGAGACCTCGAACGAGCTTTTATGCGACTCTGCATACAGTTAACGCTCGTATGAAGCTTCTATTTAAGAAATTGACTTGAATTTTTTATACCAAATAGAGCTTTCAACTATACTTACGATACTATACAAAAAAATTAAAAATTAAAAAATAAAAGTATTTTTTTTTCAAAACACGTTTAGTGTGATGAGTCGATCGACCCACCATACATACGCTCATAAGATTTTCAATATAGTTAAGGTCAGTGTGAGCTTATTTATACATATTTGAATTTCAAAATTTTGTGACAGTATAGAATTCTTAAGCATCCTGTGTATGTTTGTTAGCAAAATCCATTTTGTCAATTTTTTGCAAAATGGCGACAAGTATTAAAATTCAATCACTTATTACTCAGTAGTGTTCAATTTTGTCAAAAAGGTCTCTATACATGAAATGTTGAGAAGCCTAAAGCTCATCTAAGTAAAATATAAAAAATATATATTTTTGCTTGAAAACAAGCGATGTATCAGTTCGATCGTACCCCCATACTAGCCATTTTGAGACTTTCGGAAGAGTTAACGCTCTTAACTGCTTGGTTTCGAAGATTAAAATTTTAATTTTTAATATCGCATAGAACTAACGTGCAGCCCCTATACGTTATGTTTAAAAAAAATATATAAATTTTTTTTTCAAAATGGCGGCTATCGTAAAAATTCAAAGTGTCATAACTTTGCTAAATCAAATCCTACTGAAAAATGTCGTATGCAAAAAGTGTTTGGAATTTTATTTTGCATATAAAAGCAATTTTTAATTATTTTTTTTTTAATAAAAACCGAGTCTTACCATATATTGACCGAGACCTCGAACGAGCTTTTATGCGACTCTGCATACAGTTAACGCTCGTATGAAGCTTCTATTTAAGAAATTGACTTGAATTTTTTATACCAAATAGAGCTTTCAACTATACTTACGATACTATACAAAAAAATTAAAAATTAAAAAATAAAAGTATTTTTTTTTCAAAACACGTTTAGTGTGATGAGTCGATCGACCCACCATACATACGCTCATAAGATTTTCAATATAGTTAAGGTCAGTGTGAGCTTATTTATACATATTTGAATTTCAAAATTTTGTGACAGTATAGAATTCTTAAGCATCCTGTGTATGTTTGTTAGCAAAATCCATTTTGTCAATTTTTTGCAAAATGGCGACAAGTATTAAAATTCAATCACTTATTACTCAGTAGTGTTCAATTTTGTCAAAAAGGTCTCTATACATGAAATGTTGAGAAGCCTAAAGCTCATCTAAGTAAAATATAAAAAATATATATTTTTGCTTGAAAACAAGCGATGTATCAGTTCGATCGTACCCCCATACTAGCCATTTTGAGACTTTCGGAAGAGTTAACGCTCTTAACTGCTTGGTTTCGAAGATTAAAATTTTAATTTTTAATATCGCATAGAACTAACGTGCAGCCCCTATACGTTATGTTTAAAAAAAATATATAAAATTTTTTTTCAAAATGGCGGCTATCGTAAAAATTCAAAGTGTCATAACTTTGCTAAATCAAATCCTACTGAAAAATGTCGTATGCAAAAAGTGTTTGGAATTTTATTTTGCATATAAAAGCAATTTTTAATTATTTTTTTTTTAATAAAAACCGAGTCTTACCATATATTGACCGAGACCTCGAACGAGCTTTTATGCGACTCTGCATACAGTTAACGCTCGTATGAAGCTTCTATTTAAGAAATTGACTTGAATTTTTTATACCAAATAGAGCTTTCAACTATACTTACGATACTATACAAAAAAATTAAAAATTAAAAAATAAAAGTATTTTTTTTTCAAAACACGTTTAGTGTGATGAGTCGATCGACCCACCATACATACGCTCATAAGATTTTCAATATAGTTAAGGTCAGTGTGAGCTTATTTATACATATTTGAATTTCAAAATTTTGTGACAGTATAGAATTCTTAAGCATCCTGTGTATGTTTGTTAGCAAAATCCATTTTGTCAATTTTTTGCAAAATGGCGACAAGTATTAAAATTCAATCACTTATTACTCAGTAGTGTTCAATTTTGTCAAAAAGGTCTCTATACATGAAATGTTGAGAAGCCTAAAGCTCATCTAAGTAAAATATAAAAAATATATATTTTTGCTTGAAAACAAGCGATGTATCAGTTCGATCGTACCCCCATACTAGCCATTTTGAGACTTTCGGAAGAGTTAACGCTCTTAACTGCTTGGTTTCGAAGATTAAAATTTTAATTTTTAATATCGCATAGAACTAACGTGCAGCCCCTATACGTTATGTTTAAAAAAAATATATAAAATTTTTTTTTAAAATGGCGGCTATCGTAAAAATTCAAAGTGTCATAACTTTGCTAAATCAAATCCTACTGAAAAATGTCGTATGCAAAAAGTGTTTGGAATTTTATTTTGCATATAAAAGCAATTTTTAATTATTTTTTTTTTAATAAAAACCGAGTCTTACCATATATTGACCGAGACCTCGAACGAGCTTTTATGCGACTCTGCATACAGTTAACGCTCGTATGAAGCTTCTATTTAAGAAATTGACTTGAATTTTTTATACCAAATAGAGCTTTCAACTATACTTACGATACTATACAAAAAAATTAAAAATTAAAAAATAAAAGTATTTTTTTTTCAAAACACGTTTAGTGTGATGAGTCGATCGACCCACCATACATACGCTCATAAGATTTTCAATATAGTTAAGGTCAGTGTGAGCTTATTTATACATATTTGAATTTCAAAATTTTGTGACAGTATAGAATTCTTAAGCATCCTGTGTATGTTTGTTAGCAAAATCCATTTTGTCAATTTTTTGCAAAATGGCGACAAGTATTAAAATTCAATCACTTATTACTCAGTAGTGTTCAATTTTGTCAAAAAGGTCTCTATACATGAAATGTTGAAAAGCCTAAAGCTCATCTAAGTAAAATATAAAAAATATATATTTTTGCTTGAAAACAAGCGATGTATCAGTTCGATCGTACCCCCATACTAGCCATTTTGAGACTTTCGGAAGAGTTAACGCTCTTAACTGCTTGGTTTCGAAGATTAAAATTTTAATTTTTAATATCGCATAGAACTAACGTGCAGCCCCTATACGTTATGTTTAAAAAAAATATATAAAATTTTTTTTCAAAATGGCGGCTATCGTAAAAATTCAAAGTATCATAACTTTGCTAAATCAAATCCTACTGAAAAATGTCGTATGCAAAAAGTGTTTGGAATTTTATTTTGCATATAAAAGCAATTTTTAATTATTTTTTTTTTAATAAAAACCGAGTCTTACCATATATTGACCGAGACCTCGAACGAGCTTTTATGCGACTCTGCATACAGTTAACGCTCGTATGAAGCTTCTATTTAAGAAATTGACTTGAATTTTTTATACCAAATAGAGCTTTCAACTATACTTACGATACTATACAAAAAAATTAAAAATTAAAAAATAAAAGTATTTTTTTTTCAAAACACGTTTAGTGTGATGAGTCGATCGACCCACCATACATACGCTCATAAGATTTTCAATATAGTTAAGGTCAGTGTGAGCTTATTTATACATATTTGAATTTCAAAATTTTGTGACAGTATAGAATTCTTAAGCATCCTGTGTATGTTTGTTAGCAAAATCCATTTTGTCAATTTTTTGCAAAATGGCGACAAGTATTAAATTTCAATCACTTATTACTCAGTAGTGTTCAATTTTGTCAAAAAGGTCTCTATACATGAAATGTTGAGAAGCCTAAAGCTCATCTAAGTAAAATATAAAAAATATATATTTTTGCTTGAAAACAAGCGATGTATCAGTTCGATCGTACCCCCATACTAGCCATTTTGAGACTTTCGGAAGAGTTAACGCTCTTAACTGCTTGGTTTCGAAGATTAAAATTTTAATTTTTAATATCGCATAGAACTAACGTGCAGCCCCTATACGTTATGTTTAAAAAAAATATATAAAATTTTTTTTCAAAATGGCGGCTATCGTAAAAATTCAAAGTGTCATAACTTTGCTAAATCAAATCCTACTGAAAAATGTCGTATGCAAAAAGTGTTTGGAATTTTATTTTGCATATAAAAGCAATTTTTAATTATTTTTTTTTTAATAAAAACCGAGTCTTACCATATATTGACCGAGACCTCGAACGAGCTTTTATGCGACTCTGCATACAGTTAACGCTCGTATGAAGCTTCTATTTAAGAAATTGACTTGAATTTTTAATACTGAATAGAGCTTTCAACTATACTTACGATACTATACAAAAAAATTAAAAATTAAAAAATAAAAGTATTTTTTTTTCAAAACACGTTTAGTGTGATGAGTCGATCGACCCACCATACATACGCTCATAAGATTTTCAATATAGTTAAGGTCAGTGTGAGCTTATTTATACATATTTGAATTTCAAAATTTTGTGACAGTATAGAATTCTTAAGCATCTGTGTATGTTTGTTAGCAAAATCCATTTTGTCAATTTTTTGCAAAATGGCGACAAGTATTAAAATTCAATCACTTATTACTCAGTAGTGTTCAATTTTGTCAAAAAGGTCTCTATACATGAAATGTTGAGAAGCCTAAAGCTCATCTAAGTAAAATATAAAAAATATATATTTTTGCTTGAAAACAAGCGATGTATCAGTTCGATCGTACCCCCATACTAGCCATTTTGAGACTTTCGGAAGAGTTAACGCTCTTAACTGCTTGGTTTCGAAGATTAAAATTTTAATTTTTAATATCGCATAGAACTAACGTGCAGCCCCTATACGTTATGTTTAAAAAAAATATATAAAATTTTTTTTCAAAATGGCGGCTATCGTAAAAATTCAAAGTGTCATAACTTTGCTAAATCAAATCCTACTGAAAAATGTCGTATGCAAAAAGTGTTTGGAATTTTATTTTGCATATAAAAGCAATTTTTAATTATTTTTTTTTTAATAAAAACCGAGTCTTACCATATATTGACCGAGACCTCGAACGAGCTTTTATGCGACTCTGCATACAGTTAACGCTCGTATGAAGCTTCTATTTAAGAAATTGACTTGAATTTTTTATACCAAATAGAGCTTTCAACTATACTTACGATACTATACAAAAAAATTAAAAATTAAAAAATAAAAGTATTTTTTTTTCAAAACACGTTTAGTGTGATGAGTCGATCGACCCACCATACATACGCTCATAAGATTTTCAATATAGTTAAGGTCAGTGTGAGCTTATTTATACATATTTAAATTTCAAAATTTTGTGACAGTATAGAATTCTTAAGCATCCTGTGTATGTTTGTTAGCAAAATCCATTTTGTCAATTTTTTGCAAAATGGCGACAAGTATTAAAATTCAATCACTTATTACTCAGTAGTGTTCAATTTTGTCAAAAAGGTCTCTATACATGAAATGTTGAGAAGCCTAAAGCTCATCTAAGTAAAATATAAAAAATATATATTTTTGCTTGAAAACAAGCGATGTATCAGTTCGATCGTACCCCCATACTAGCCATTTTGAGACTTTCGGAAGAGTTAACGCTCTTAACTGCTTGGTTTCGAAGATTAAAATTTTAATTTTTAATATCGCATAGAACTAACGTGCAGCCCCTATACGTTATGTTTAAAAAAAATATATAAAATTTTTTTTCAAAATGGCGGCTATCGTAAAAATTCAAAGTGTCATAACTTTGCTAAATCAAATCCTACTGAAAAATGTCGTATGCAAAAAGTGTTTGGAATTTTATTTTGCATATAAAAGCAATTTTTAATTATTTTTTTTTTAATAAAAACCGAGTCTTACCATATATTGACCGAGACCTCGAACGAGCTTTTATGCGACTCTGCATACAGTTAACGCTCGTATGAAGCTTCTATTTAAGAAATTGACTTGAATTTTTTATACCAAATAGAGCTTTCAACTATACTTACGATACTATACAAAAAAATTTAAAATTAAAAAATAAAAGTATTTTTTTTTCAAAACACGTTTAGTGTGATGAGTCGATCGACCCACCATACATACGCTCATAAGATTTTCAATATAGTTAAGGTCAGTGTGAGCTTATTTATACATATTTGAATTTCAAAATTTTGTGACAGTATAGAATTCTTAAGCATCCTGTGTATGTTTGTTAGCAAAATCCATTTTGTCAATTTTTTGCAAAATGGCGACAAGTATTAAAATTCAATCACTTATTACTCAGTAGTGTTCAATTTTGTCAAAAAGGTCTCTATACATGAAATGTTAAGAAGCCTAAAGCTCATCTAAGTAAAATATAAAAAATATATATTTTTGCTTGAAAACAAGCGATGTATCAGTTCGATCGTACCCCCATACTAGCCATTTTGAGACTTTCGGAAGAGTTAACGCTCTTAACTGCTTGGTTTCGAAGATTAAAATTTTAATTTTTAATATCGCATAGAACTAACGTGCAGCCCCTATACGTTATGTTTAAAAAAAATATATAAAATTTTTTTTCAAAATGGCGGCTATCGTAAAAATTCAAAGTGTCATAACTTTGCTAAATCAAATCCTACTGAAAAATGTCGTATACAAAAAGTGTTTGGAATTTTATTTTGCATATAAAAGCAATTTTTAATTATTTTTTTTAATAAAAACCGAGTCTTACCATATATTGACCGAGACCTCGAACGAGCTTTTATGCGACTCTGCATACAGTTAACGCTCGTATGAAGCTTCTATTTAAGAAATTGACTTGAATTTTTTATACCAAATAGAGCTTTCAACTATACTTACGAAACTATACAAAAAAATTAAAAATTAAAAAATAAAAGTATTTTTTTTTCAAAACACGTTTAGTGTGATGAGTCGATCGACCCACCATACATACGCTCATAAGATTTTCAATATAGTTAAGGTCAGTGTGAGCTTATTTATACATATTTGAATTTCAAAATTTTGTGACAGTATAGAATTCTTAAGCATCCTGTGTATGTTTGTTAGCAAAATCCATTTTGTCAATTTTTTGCAAAATGGCGACAAGTATTAAAATTCAATCACTTATTACTCAGTAGTGTTCAATTTTGTCAAAAAGGTCTCTATACATGAAATGTTGAGAAGCCTAAAGCTCATCTAAGTAAAATATAAAAAATATATATTTTTGCTTGAAAACAAGCGATGTATCAGTTCGATCGTACCCCCATACTAGCCATTTTGAGACTTTCGGAAGAGTTAACGCTCTTAACTGCTTGGTTTCGAAGATTAAAATTTTAATTTTTAATATCGCATAGAACTAACGTGCAGCCCCTATACGTTATGTTTAAAAAAAATATATAAAATTTTTTTTCAAAATGGCGGCTATCGTAAAAATTCAAAGTGTCATAACTTTGCTAAATCAAATCCTACTGAAAAATGTCGTATGCAAAAAGTGTTTGGAATTTTATTTTGCATATAAAAGCAATTTTTAATTATTTTTTTTTTAATAAAAACCGAGTCTTACCATATATTGACCGAGACCTCGAACGAGCTTTTATGCGACTCTGCATACAGTTAACGCTCGTATGAAGCTTCTATTTAAGAAATTGACTTGAATTTTTTATACCAAATAGAGCTTTCAACTATACTTACGATACTATACAAAAAAATTAAAAATTAAAAAATAAAAGTATTTTTTTTTCAAAACACGTTTAGTGTGATGAGTCGATCGACCCACCATACATACGCTCATAAGATTTTCAATATAGTTAAGGTCAGTGTGAGCTTATTTATACATATTTGAATTTCAAAATTTTGTGACAGTATAGAATTCTTAAGCATCCTGTGTATGTTTGTTAGCAAAATCCATTTTGTCAATTTTTTGCAAAATGGCGACAAGTATTAAAATTCAATCACTTATTACTCAGTAGTGTTCAATTTTGTCAAAAAGGTCTCTATACATGAAATGTTGAAAAGCCTAAAGCTCATCTAAGTAAAATATAAAAAATATATATTTTTGCTTGAAAACAAGCGATGTATCAGTTCGATCGTACCCCCATACTAGCCATTTTGAGACTTTCGGAAGAGTTAACGCTCTTAACTGCTTGGTTTCGAAGATTAAAATTTTAATTTTTAATATCGCATAGAACTAACGTGCAGCCCCTATACGTTATGTTTAAAAAAAATATATAAAATTTTTTTTCAAAATGGCGGCTATCGTAAAAATTCAAAGTATCATAACTTTGCTAAATCAAATCCTACTGAAAAATGTCGTATGCAAAAAGTGTTTGGAATTTTATTTTGCATATAAAAGCAATTTTTAATTATTTTTTTTTTAATAAAAACCGAGTCTTACCATATATTGACCGAGACCTCGAACGAGCTTTTATGCGACTCTGCATACAGTTAACGCTCGTATGAAGCTTCTATTTAAGAAATTGACTTGAATTTTTTATACCAAATAGAGCTTTCAACTATACTTACGATACTATACAAAAAAATTAAAAATTAAAAAATAAAAGTATTTTTTTTTCAAAACACGTTTAGTGTGATGAGTCGATCGACCCACCATACATACGCTCATAAGATTTTCAATATAGTTAAGGTCAGTGTGAGCTTATTTATACATATTTGAATTTCAAAATTTTGTGACAGTATAGAATTCTTAAGCATCCTGTGTATGTTTGTTAGCAAAATCCATTTTGTCAATTTTTTGCAAAATGGCGACAAGTATTAAATTTCAATCACTTATTACTCAGTAGTGTTCAATTTTGTCAAAAAGGTCTCTATACATGAAATGTTGAGAAGCCTAAAGCTCATCTAAGTAAAATATAAAAAATATATATTTTTGCTTGAAAACAAGCGATGTATCAGTTCGATCGTACCCCCATACTAGCCATTTTGAGACTTTCGGAAGAGTTAACGCTCTTAACTGCTTGGTTTCGAAGATTAAAATTTTAATTTTTAATATCGCATAGAACTAACGTGCAGCCCCTATACGTTATGTTTAAAAAAAATATATAAAATTTTTTTTCAAAATGGCGGCTATCGTAAAAATTCAAAGTGTCATAACTTTGCTAAATCAAATCCTACTGAAAAATGTCGTATGCAAAAAGTGTTTGGAATTTTATTTTGCATATAAAAGCAATTTTTAATTATTTTTTTTTTAATAAAAACCGAGTCTTACCATATATTGACCGAGACCTCGAACGAGCTTTTATGCGACTCTGCATACAGTTAACGCTCGTATGAAGCTTCTATTTAAGAAATTGACTTGAATTTTTAATACTGAATAGAGCTTTCAACTATACTTACGATACTATACAAAAAAATTAAAAATTAAAAAATAAAAGTATTTTTTTTTCAAAACACGTTTAGTGTGATGAGTCGATCGACCCACCATACATACGCTCATAAGATTTTCAATATAGTTAAGGTCAGTGTGAGCTTATTTATACATATTTGAATTTCAAAATTTTGTGACAGTATAGAATTCTTAAGCATCTGTGTATGTTTGTTAGCAAAATCCATTTTGTCAATTTTTTGCAAAATGGCGACAAGTATTAAAATTCAATCACTTATTACTCAGTAGTGTTCAATTTTGTCAAAAAGGTCTCTATACATGAAATGTTGAGAAGCCTAAAGCTCATCTAAGTAAAATATAAAAAATATATATTTTTGCTTGAAAACAAGCGATGTATCAGTTCGATCGTACCCCCATACTAGCCATTTTGAGACTTTCGGAAGAGTTAACGCTCTTAACTGCTTGGTTTCGAAGATTAAAATTTTAATTTTTAATATCGCATAGAACTAACGTGCAGCCCCTATACGTTATGTTTAAAAAAAATATATAAAATTTTTTTTCAAAATGGCGGCTATCGTAAAAATTCAAAGTGTCATAACTTTGCTAAATCAAATCCTACTGAAAAATGTCGTATGCAAAAAGTGTTTGGAATTTTATTTTGCATATAAAAGCAATTTTTAATTATTTTTTTTTTAATAAAAACCGAGTCTTACCATATATTGACCGAGACCTCGAACGAGCTTTTATGCGACTCTGCATACAGTTAACGCTCGTATGAAGCTTCTATTTAAGAAATTGACTTGAATTTTTTATACCAAATAGAGCTTTCAACTATACTTACGATACTATACAAAAAAATTAAAAATTAAAAAATAAAAGTATTTTTTTTTCAAAACACGTTTAGTGTGATGAGTCGATCGACCCACCATACATACGCTCATAAGATTTTCAATATAGTTAAGGTCAGTGTGAGCTTATTTATACATATTTAAATTTCAAAATTTTGTGACAGTATAGAATTCTTAAGCATCCTGTGTATGTTTGTTAGCAAAATCCATTTTGTCAATTTTTTGCAAAATGGCGACAAGTATTAAAATTCAATCACTTATTACTCAGTAGTGTTCAATTTTGTCAAAAAGGTCTCTATACATGAAATGTTGAGAAGCCTAAAGCTCATCTAAGTAAAATATAAAAAATATATATTTTTGCTTGAAAACAAGCGATGTATCAGTTCGATCGTACCCCCATACTAGCCATTTTGAGACTTTCGGAAGAGTTAACGCTCTTAACTGCTTGGTTTCGAAGATTAAAATTTTAATTTTTAATATCGCATAGAACTAACGTGCAGCCCCTATACGTTATGTTTAAAAAAAATATATAAAATTTTTTTTCAAAATGGCGGCTATCGTAAAAATTCAAAGTGTCATAACTTTGCTAAATCAAATCCTACTGAAAAATGTCGTATGCAAAAAGTGTTTGGAATTTTATTTTGCATATAAAAGCAATTTTTAATTATTTTTTTTTTAATAAAAACCGAGTCTTACCATATATTGACCGAGACCTCGAACGAGCTTTTATGCGACTCTGCATACAGTTAACGCTCGTATGAAGCTTCTATTTAAGAAATTGACTTGAATTTTTTATACCAAATAGAGCTTTCAACTATACTTACGATACTATACAAAAAAATTTAAAATTAAAAAATAAAAGTATTTTTTTTTCAAAACACGTTTAGTGTGATGAGTCGATCGACCCACCATACATACGCTCATAAGATTTTCAATATAGTTAAGGTCAGTGTGAGCTTATTTATACATATTTGAATTTCAAAATTTTGTGACAGTATAGAATTCTTAAGCATCCTGTGTATGTTTGTTAGCAAAATCCATTTTGTCAATATTTTGCAAAATGGCGACAAGTATTAAAATTCAATCACTTATTACTCAGTAGTGTTCAATTTTGTCAAAAAGGTCTCTATACATGAAATGTTGAGAAGCCTAAAGCTCATCTAAGTAAAATATAAAAAATATATATTTTTGCTTGAAAACAAGCGATGTATCAGTTCGATCGTACCCCCATACTAGCCATTTTGAGACTTTCGGAAGAGTTAACGCTCTTAACTGCTTGGTTTCGAAGATTAAAATTTTAATTTTTAATATCGCATAGAACTAACGTGCAGCCCCTATACGTTATGTTTAAAAAAAATATATAACATTTTTTTTCAAAATGGCGGCTATCGTAAAAATTCAAAGTGTCATAACTTTGCTAAATCAAATCCTACTGAAAAATGTCGTATGCAAAAAGTGTTTGAAATTTTATTTTGCATATAAAAGCAATTTTTAATTATTTTTTTTTTTAAAAAAACCGAGTCTTACCATATATTGACCGAGACCTCGAACGAGCTTTTATGCGACTCTGCATACAGTTAACGCTCGTATGAAGCTTCTATTTAAGAAATTGACTTGAATTTTTTATACCAAATAGAGCTTTCAACTATACTTACGATACTGTACAAAAAAATTAAAAATTAAAAAATAAAAGTATTTTTTTTTCAAAACACGTTTAGTGTGATGAGTCGATCGACCCACCATACATACGCTCATAAGATTTTCAATATAGTTAAGGTCAGTGTGAGCTTATTTATACATATTTAAATTTCAAAATTTTGTGACAGTATAGAATTCTTGAGCATCCTGTGTATGTTTGTTAGCAAAATCCATTTTGTCAATTTTTTGCAAAATGGCGACAAGTATTAAAATTCAATCACTTATTACTCAGTAGTGTTCAATTTTGTCAAAAAGGTCTCTATACATGAAATGTTGAGAAGCCTAAAGCTCATCTAAGTAAAATATAAAAAATATATATTTTTGCTTGAAAACAAGCGATGTATCAGTTCGATCGTACCCCCATACTAGCCATTTTGAGACTTTCGGAAGAGTTAACGCTCTTAACTGCTTGGTTTCGAAGATTAAAATTTTAATTTTTAATATCGCATAGAACTAACGTGCAGCCCCTATACGTTATGTTTAAAAAAAATATATAAAATTTTTTTTCAAAATGGCGGCTATCGTAAAAATTCAAAGTGTCATAACTTTGCTAAATCAAATCCTACTGAAAAATGTCGTATGCAAAAAGTGTTTGGAATTTTATTTTGCATATAAAAGCAATTTTTTATTATTTTTTTTTTAATAAAAACCGAGTCTTACCATATATTGACCGAGACCTCGAACGAGCTTTTATGCGACTCTGCATACAGTTAACGCTCGTATGAAGCTTCTATTTAAGAAATTGACTTGAATTTTTTATACCAAATAGAGCTTTCAACTATACTTACGATACTGTACAAAAAAATTAAAAATTAAAAAATAAAAGTATTTTTTTTTCAAAACACGTTTAGTGTGATGAGTCGATCGACCCACCATACATACGCTCATAAGATTTTCAATATAGTTAAGGTCAGTGTGAGCTTATTTATACATATTTGAATTTCAAAATTTTGTGACAGTATAGAATTCTTAAGCATCCTGTGTATGTTTGTTAGCAAAATCCATTTTGTCAATTTTTTGCAAAATGGCGACAAGTATTAAAATTCAATCACTTATTACTCAGTAGTGTTCAATTTTGTCAAAAAGGTCTCTATACATGAAATGTTGAGAAGCCTAAAGCTCATCTAAGTAAAATATAAAAAATATATATTTTTGCTTGAAAACAAGCGATGTATCAGTTCGATCGTACCCCCATACTAGCCATTTTGAGACTTTCGGAAGAGTTAACGCTCTTAACTGCTTGGTTTCGAAGATTAAAATTTTAATTTTTAATATCGCATAGAACTAACGTGCAGCCCCTATACGTTATGTTTAAAAAAAATATATAAAATTTTTTTTCAAAATGGCGGCTATCGTAAAAATTCAAAGTGTCATAACTTTGCTAAATCAAATCCTACTGAAAAATGTCGTATACAAAAAGTGTTTGGAATTTTATTTTGCATATAAAAGCAATTTTTAATTATTTTTTTTAATAAAAACCGAGTCTTACCATATATTGACCGAGACCTCGAACGAGCTTTTATGCGACTCTGCATACAGTTAACGCTCGTATGAAGCTTCTATTTAAGAAATTGACTTGAATTTTTTATACCAAATAGAGCTTTCAACTATACTTACGAAACTATACAAAAAAATTAAAAATTAAAAAATAAAAGTATTTTTTTTTCAAAACACGTTTAGTGTGATGAGTCGATCGACCCACCATACATACGCTCATAAGATTTTCAATATAGTTAAGGTCAGTGTGAGCTTATTTATACATATTTAAATTTCAAAATTTTGTGACAGTATAGAATTATTAAGCATCCTGTGTATGTTTGTTAGCAAAATCCATTTTGTCAATTTTTTGCAAAATGGCGACAAGTATTAAAATTCAATCACTTATTACTCAGTAGTGTTCAATTTTGTCAAAAAGGTCTCTATACATGAAATGTTGAGAAGCCTAAAGCTCATCTAAGTAAAATATAAAAAATATATATTTTTGCTTGAAAACAAGCGATGTATCAGTTCGATCGTACCCCCATACTAGCCATTTTGAGACTTTCGGAAGAGTTAACGCTCTTAACTGCTTGGTTTCGAAGATTAAAATTTTAATTTTTAATATCGCATAGAACTAACGTGCAGCCCCTATACGTTATGTTTAAAAAAAATATATAAAATTTTTTTTCAAAATGGCGGCTATCGTAAAAATTCAAAGTGTTATAACTTTGCTAAATCAAATCCTACTGAAAAATGTCGTATGCAAAAAGTGTTTGGAATTTTATTTTGCATATAAAAGCAATTTTTAATTATTTTTTTTTTAATAAAAACCGAGTCTTACCATATATTGACCGAGACCTCGAACGAGCTTTTATGCGACTCTGCATACAGTTAACGCTCGTATTAAGCTTCTATTTAAGAAATTGACTTGAATTTTTTATACCAAATAGAGCTTTCAACTATACTTACGATACTATACAAAAAAATTAAAAATTAAAAAATAAAAGTATTTTTTTTTCAAAACACGTTTAGTGTGATGAGTCGATCGACCCACCATACATACGCTCATAAGATTTTCAATATAGTTAAGGTCAGTGTGAGCTTATTTATACATATTTGAATTTCAAAATTTTGTGACAGTATAGAATTCTTAAGCATCCTGTGTATGTTTGTTAGCAAAATCCATTTTGTCAATATTTTGCAAAATGGCGACAAGTATTAAAATTCAATCACTTATTACTCAGTAGTGTTCAATTTTGTCAAAAAGGTCTCTATACATGAAATGTTGAGAAGCCTAAAGCTCATCTAAGTAAAATATAAAAAATATATATTTTTGCTTGAAAACAAGCGATGTATCAGTTCGATCGTACCCCCATACTAGCCATTTTGAGACTTTCGGAAGAGTTAACGCTCTTAACTGCTTGGTTTCGAAGATTAAAATTTTAATTTTTAATATCGCATAGAACTAACGTGCAGCCCCTATACGTTATGTTTAAAAAAAATATATAACATTTTTTTTCAAAATGGCGGCTATCGTAAAAATTCAAAGTGTCATAACTTTGCTAAATCAAATCCTACTGAAAAATGTCGTATGCAAAAAGTGTTTGAAATTTTATTTTGCATATAAAAGCAATTTTTAATTATTTTTTTTTTTAAAAAAACCGAGTCTTACCATATATTGACCGAGACCTCGAACGAGCTTTTATGCGACTCTGCATACAGTTAACGCTCGTATGAAGCTTCTATTTAAGAAATTGACTTGAATTTTTTATACCAAATAGAGCTTTCAACTATACTTACGATACTGTACAAAAAAATTAAAAATTAAAAAATAAAAGTATTTTTTTTTCAAAACACGTTTAGTGTGATGAGTCGATCGACCCACCATACATACGCTCATAAGATTTTCAATATAGTTAAGGTCAGTGTGAGCTTATTTATACATATTTAAATTTCAAAATTTTGTGACAGTATAGAATTCTTGAGCATCCTGTGTATGTTTGTTAGCAAAATCCATTTTGTCAATTTTTTGCAAAATGGCGACAAGTATTAAAATTCAATCACTTATTACTCAGTAGTGTTCAATTTTGTCAAAAAGGTCTCTATACATGAAATGTTGAGAAGCCTAAAGCTCATCTAAGTAAAATATAAAAAATATATATTTTTGCTTGAAAACAAGCGATGTATCAGTTCGATCGTACCCCCATACTAGCCATTTTGAGACTTTCGGAAGAGTTAACGCTCTTAACTGCTTGGTTTCGAAGATTAAAATTTTAATTTTTAATATCGCATAGAACTAACGTGCAGCCCCTATACGTTATGTTTAAAAAAAATATATAAAATTTTTTTTCAAAATGGCGGCTATCGTAAAAATTCAAAGTGTCATAACTTTGCTAAATCAAATCCTACTGAAAAATGTCGTATGCAAAAAGTGTTTGGAATTTTATTTTGCATATAAAAGCAATTTTTTATTATTTTTTTTTTAATAAAAACCGAGTCTTACCATATATTGACCGAGACCTCGAACGAGCTTTTATGCGACTCTGCATACAGTTAACGCTCGTATGAAGCTTCTATTTAAGAAATTGACTTGAATTTTTTATACCAAATAGAGCTTTCAACTATACTTACGATACTATACAAAAAAATTAAAAATTAAAAAATAAAAGTATTTTTTTTTCAAAACACGTTTAGTGTGATGAGTCGATCGACCCACCATACATACGCTCATAAGATTTTCAATATAGTTAAGGTCAGTGTGAGCTTATTTATACATATTTGAATTTCAAAATTTTGTGACAGTATAGAATTCTTAAGCATCCTGTGTATGTTTGTTAGCAAAATCCATTTTGTCAATTTTTTGCAAAATGGCGACAAGTATTAAAATTCAATCACTTATTACTCAGTAGTGTTCAATTTTGTCAAAAAGGTCTCAATACATGAAATGTTGAGAAGCCTAAAGCTCATCTAAGTAAAATATAAAAAATATATATTTTTGCTTGAAAACAAGCGATGTATCAGTTCGATCGTACCCCCATACTAGCCATTTTGAGACTTTCGGAAGAGTTAACGCTCTTAACTGCTTGGTTTCGAAGATTAAAATTTTAATTTTTAATATCGCATAGAACTAACGTGCAGCCCCTATACGTTATGTTTAAAAAAAATATATAACATTTTTTTTCAAAATGGCGGCTATCGTAAAAATTCAAAGTGTCATAACTTTGCTAAATCAAATCCTACTGAAAAATGTCGTATGCAAAAAGTGTTTGAAATTTTATTTTGCATATAAAAGCAATTTTTAATTATTTTTTTTTTTAAAAAAACCGAGTCTTACCATATATTGACCGAGACCTCGAACGAGCTTTTATGCGACTCTGCATACAGTTAACGCTCGTATGAAGCTTCTATTTAAGAAATTGACTTGAATTTTTTATACCAAATAGAGCTTTCAACTATACTTACGATACTGTACAAAAAAATTAAAAATTAAAAAATAAAAGTATTTTTTTTTCAAAACACGTTTAGTGTGATGAGTCGATCGACCCACCATACATACGCTCATAAGATTTTCAATATAGTTAAGGTCAGTGTGAGCTTATTTATACATATTTGAATTTCAAAATTTTGTGACAGTATAAAATTCTTAAGCATCCTGTGTATGTTTGTTAGCAAAATCCATTTTGTCAATTTTTTGCAAAATGGCGACAAGTATTAAAATTCAATCACTTATTACTCAGTAGTGTTCAATTTTGTCAAAAAGGTCTCTATACATGAAATGTTGAGAACCCTAAAGCTCATCTAAGTAAAATATAAAAAATATATATTTTTGCTTGAAAACAAGCGATGTATCAGTTCGATCGTACCCCCATACTAGCCATTTTGAGACTTTCGGAAGAGTTAACGCTCTTAACTGCTTGGTTTCGAAGATTAAAATTTTAATTTTTAATATCGCATAGAACTATACGTTATGTTTAAAAAAAATATATAAAATTTTTTTTCAAAATGGCGGCTATCGTAAAAATTCAAAGTGTCATAACTTTGCTAAATCAAATCCTACTGAAAAATGTCGTATGCAAAAAGTGTTTGGAATTTTATTTTGCATATAAAAGCAATTTTTAATTATTTTTTTTTTAATAAAAACCGAGTCTTACCATATATTGACCGAGACCTCGAACGAGCTTTTATGCGACTCTGCATACAGTTAACGCTCGTATGAAGCTTCTATTTAAGAAATTGACTTGAATTTTTTATACCAAATAGAGCTTTCAACTATACTTACGATACTATACAAAAAAATTAAAAATTAAAAAATAAAAGTATTTTTTTTTCAAAACACGTTTAGTGTGATGAGTCGATCGACCCACCATACATACGCTCATAAGATTTTCAATATAGTTAAGGTCAGTGTGAGCTTATTTATACATATTTGAATTTCAAAATTTTGTGACAGTATAGAATTCTTAAGCATCCTGTGTATGTTTGTTAGCAAAATCCATTTTGTCAATTTTTTGCAAAATGGCGACAAGTATTAAAATTCAATCACTTATTACTCAGTAGTGTTCAATTTTGTCAAAAAGGTCTCTATACATGAAATGTTGAGAAGCCTAAAGCTCATCTAAGTAAAATATAAAAAATATATATTTTTGCTTGAAAACAAGCGATGTATCAGTTCGATCGTACCCCCATACTAGCCATTTTGAGACTTTCGGAAGAGTTAACGCTCTTAACTGCTTGGTTTCGAAGATTAAAATTTTAATTTTTAATATCGCATAGAACTAACGTGCAGCCCCTATACGTTATGTTTAAAAAAAATATATAAATTTTTTTTTCAAAATGGCGGCTATCGTAAAAATTCAAAGTGTCATAACTTTGCTAAATCAAATCCTACTGAAAAATGTCGTATGCAAAAAGTGTTTGGAATTTTATTTTGCATATAAAAGCAATTTTTAATTATTTTTTTTTTAATAAAAACCGAGTCTTACCATATATTGACCGAGACCTCGAACGAGCTTTTATGCGACTCTGCATACAGTTAACGCTCGTATGAAGCTTCTATTTAAGAAATTGACTTGAATTTTTTATACCAAATAGAGCTTTCAACTATACTTACGATACTATACAAAAAAATTAAAAATTAAAAAATAAAAGTATTTTTTTTTCAAAACACGTTTAGTGTGATGAGTCGATCGACCCACCATACATACGCTCATAAGATTTTCAATATAGTTAAGGTCAGTGTGAGCTTATTTATACATATTTGAATTTCAAAATTTTGTGACAGTATAGAATTCTTAAGCATCCTGTGTATGTTTGTTAGCAAAATCCATTTTGTCAATTTTTTGCAAAATGGCGACAAGTATTAAAATTCAATCACTTATTACTCAGTAGTGTTCAATTTTGTCAAAAAGGTCTCTATACATGAAATGTTGAGAAGCCTAAAGCTCATCTAAGTAAAATATAAAAAATATATATTTTTGCTTGAAAACAAGCGATGTATCAGTTCGATCGTACCCCCATACTAGCCATTTTGAGACTTTCGGAAGAGTTAACGCTCTTAACTGCTTGGTTTCGAAGATTAAAATTTTAATTTTTAATATCGCATAGAACTAACGTGCAGCCCCTATACGTTATGTTTAAAAAAAATATATAACATTTTTTTTCAAAATGGCGGCTATCGTAAAAATTCAAAGTGTTATAACTTTGCTAAATCAAATCCTACTGAAAAATGTCGTATGCAAAAAGTGTTTGAAATTTTATTTTGCATATAAAAGCAATTTTTAATTATTTTTTTTTTTAAAAAAACCGAGTCTTACCATATATTGACCGAGACCTCGAACGAGCTTTTATGCGACTCTGCATACAGTTAACGCTCGTATGAAGCTTCTATTTAAGAAATTGACTTGAATTTTTTATACCAAATAGAGCTTTCAACTATACTTACGATACTGTACAAAAAAATTAAAAATTAAAAAATAAAAGTATTTTTTTTTCAAAACACGTTTAGTGTGATGAGTCGATCGACCCACCATACATACGCTCATAAGATTTTCAATATAGTTAAGGTCAGTGTGAGCTTATTTATACATATTTGAATTTCAAAATTTTGTGACAGTATAGAATTCTTGAGCATCCTGTGTATGTTTGTTAGCAAAATCCATTTTGTCAATTTTTTGCAAAATGGCGACAAGTATTAAAATTCAATCACTTATTACTCAGTAGTGTTCAATTTTGTCAAAAAGGTCTCTATACATGAAATGTTGAGAAGCCTAAAGCTCATCTAAGTAAAATATAAAAAATATATATTTTTGCTTGAAAACAAGCGATGTATCAGTTCGATCGTACCCCCATACTAGCCATTTTGAGACTTTCGGAAGAGTTAACGCTCTTAACTGCTTGGTTTCGAAGATTAAAATTTTAATTTTTAATATCGCATAGAACTAACGTGCAGCCCCTATACGTTATGTTTAAAAAAAATATATAAAATTTTTTTTCAAAATGGCGGCTATCGTAAAAATTCAAAGTGTCATAACTTTGCTAAATCAAATCCTACTGAAAAATGTCGTATACAAAAAGTGTTTGGAATTTTATTTTGCATATAAAAGCAATTTTTAATTATTTTTTTTTTAATAAAAACCGAGTCTTACCATATATTGACCGAGACCTCGAACGAGCTTTTATGCGACTCTGCATACAGTTAACGCTCGTATGAAGCTTCTATTTAAGAAATTGACTTGAATTTTTTATACCAAATAGAGCTTTCAACTATACTTACGATACTATACAAAAAAATTAAAAATTAAAAAATAAAAGTATTTTTTTTTCAAAACACGTTTAGTGTGATGAGTCGATCGACCCACCATACATACGCTCATAAGATTTTCAATATAGTTAAGGTCAGTGTGAGCTTATTTATACATATTTGAATTTCAAAATTTTGTGACAGTATAGAATTCTTAAGCATCCAGTGTATGTTTGTTAGCAAAATCCATTTTGTCAATTTTTTGCAAAATGGCGACAAGTATTAAAATTCAATCACTTATTACTCAGTAGTGTTCAATTTTGTCAAAAAGGTCTCTATACATGAAATGTTGAGAAACCTAAAGCTCATCTAAGTAAAATATAAAAAATATATATTTTTGCTTGAAAACAAGCGATGTATCAGTTCGATCGTACCCCCATACTAGCCATTTTGAGACTTTCGGAAGAGTTAACGCTCTTAACTGCTTGGTTTCGAAGATTAAAATTTTAATTTTTAATATCGCATAGAACTAACGTGCAGCCCCTATACGTTATGTTTAAAAAAAATATATAACATTTTTTTTCAAAATGGCGGCTATCGTAAAAATTCAAAGTGTCATAACTTTGCTAAATCAAATCCTACTGAAAAATGTCGTATGCAAAAAGTGTTTGAAATTTTATTTTGCATATAAAAGCAATTTTTAATTATTTTTTTTTTTAAAAAAACCGAGTCTTACCATATATTGACCGAGACCTCGAACGAGCTTTTATGCGACTCTGCATACAGTTAACGCTCGTATGAAGCTTCTATTTAAGAAATTGACTTGAATTTTTTATACCAAATAGAGCTTTCAACTATACTTACGATACTGTACAAAAAAATTAAAAATGAAAAAATAAAAGTATTTTTTTTTCAAAACACGTTTAGTGTGATGAGTCGATCGACCCACCATACATACGCTCATAAGATTTTCAATATAGTTAAGGTCAGTGTGAGCTTATTTATACATATTTGAATTTCAAAATTTTGTGACAGTATAGAATTCTTAAGCATCCTGTGTATGTTTGTTAGCAAAATCCATTTTGTCAATTTTTTGCAAAATGGCGACAAGTATTAAAATTCAATCACTTATTACTCAGTAGTGTTCAATTTTGTCAAAAAGGTCTCTTTACATGAAATGTTGAGAAACCTAAAGCTCATCTAAGTAAAATATAAAAAATATATATTTTTGCTTGAAAACAAGCGATGTATCAGTTCGATCGTACCCCCATACTAGCCATTTTGAGACTTTCGGAAGAGTTAACGCTCTTAACTGCTTGGTTTCGAAGATTAAAATTTTAATTTTTAATATCGCATAGAACTAACGTGCAGCCCCTATACGTTATGTTTAAAAAAAATATATAAAATTTTTTTTCAAAATGGCGGCTATCGTAAAAATTCAAAGTGTCATAACTTTGCTAAATCAAATCCTACTGAAAAATGTCGTATGCAAAAAGTGTTTGGAATTATATTTTGCATATAAAAGCAATTTTTAATTATTTTTTTTTTAATAAAAACCGAGTCTTACCATATATTGACCGAGACCTCGAACGAGCTTTTATGCGACTCTGCATACAGTTAACGCTCGTATGAAGCTTCTATTTAAGAAATTGACTTCAATTTTTTATACCAAATAGAGCTTTCAACTATACTTACGATACTATACAAAAAAATTAAAAATTAAAAAATAAAAGTATTTTTTTTTCAAAACACGTTTAGTGTGATGAGTCGATCGACCCACCATACATACGCTCATAAGATTTTCAATATAGTTAAGGTCAGTGTGAGCTTATTTATACATATTTGAATTTCAAAATTTTGTGACAGTATAGAATTCTTAAGCATCCTGTGTATGTTTGTTAGCAAAATCCATTTTGTCAATTTTTTGCAAAATGGCGACAAGTATTAAAATTCAATCACTTATTACTCAGTAGTGTTTAATTTTGTCAAAAAGGTCTCTATACATGAAATGTTGAGAAGCCTAAAGCTCATCTAAGTAAAATATAAAAAATATATATTTTTGCTTGCAAACAAGCGATGTATCAGTTCGATCGTACCCCCATACTAGCCATTTTGAGACTTTCGGAAGAGTTAACGCTCTTAACTGCTTGGTTTCGAAGATTAAAATTTTAATTTTTAATATCGCATAGAACTAACGTGCAGACCCTATACGTTATGTTTAAAAAAAATATATAAAATTTTTTTTCAAAATGGCGGCTATCGTAAAAATTCAAAGTGTCATAACTTTGCTAAATCAAATCCTACTGAAAAATGTCGTATGCAAAAAGTGTTTGGAATTTTATTTTGCATATAAAAGCAATTTTTAATTATTTTTTTTTTAATAAAAACCGAGTCTTACAATATATTGACCGAGACCTCGAACGAGATATTATGCGACTTTGCATACAGTTAACGCTCGTATGAAGCTTCTATTTAGGAAATTGACTTGAATTTTTTATACCAAATAGAGCTTTCAACTATACTCACGATACTATACAAAAAAATTAAAAATTAAAAAATAAAAGTATTTTTTTTTCAAAACACGTTTAGTGTGATGAGTCGATCGACCCACCATACATACGCTCATAAGATTTTCAATATAGTTAAGGTCAGTGTGAGCTTATTTATACATATTTGAATTTCAAAATTTTGTGACAGTATAGAATTCTTAAGCATCCTGTGTATGTTTGTTAGCAAAATCCATTTTGTCAATTTTTTGCAAAATGGCGACAAGTATTAAAATTCAATCACTTATTACTCAGTAGTGTTCAATTTTGTCAAAAAGGTCTCTATACATGAAATGTTGAGAAGCCTAAAGCTCATCTAAGTAAAATATAAAAAATATATATTTTTGCTTGAAAACAAGCGATGTATCAGTTCGATCGTACCCCCATACTAGCCATTTTGAGACTTTCGGAAGAGTTAACGCTCTTAACTGCTTGGTTTCGAAGATTAAAATTTTAATTTTTAATATCGCATAGAACTAACGTGCAGCCCCTATACGTTATGTTTAAAAAAAATATATAAAATTTTTTTTCAAAATGGCGGCTATCGTAAAAATTCAAAGTGTCATAACTTTGCTAAATCAAATCCTACTGAAAAATGTCGTATGCAAAAAGTGTTTGGAATTTTATTTTGCATATAAAAGCAATTTTTTATTATTTTTTTTTTAATAAAAACCGAGTCTTACCATATATTGACCGAGACCTCGAACGAGCTTTTATGCGACTCTGCATACAGTTAACGCTCGTATGAAGCTTCTATTTAAGAAATTGACTTGAATTTGTTATACCAAAGAGAGCTTTCAACTATACTTACGATACTATACAAAAAAATTAAAAATTAAAAAATAAAAGTATTTTTTTTTCAAAACACGTTTAGTGTGATGAGTCGATCGACCCACCATACATACGCTCATAAGATTTTCAATATAGTTAAGGTCAGTGTGAGCTTATTTATACATATTTGAATTTCAAAATTTTGTGACAGTATAGAATTCTTAAGCATCTGTGTATGTTTGTTAGCAAAATCCATTTTGTCAATTTTTTGCAAAATGGCGACAAGTATTAAAATTCAATCACTTATTACTCAGTAGTGTTCAATTTTGTCAAAAAGGTCTCTATACATGAAATGTTGAGAAGCCTAAAGCTCATCTAAGTAAAATATAAAAAATATATATTTTTGCTTGAAAACAAGCGATGTATCAGTTCGATCGTACCCCCATACTAGCCATTTTGAGACTTTCGGAAGAGTTAACGCTCTTAACTGCTTGGTTTCGAAGATTAAAATTTTAATTTTTAATATCGCATAGAACTAACGTGCAGCCCCTATACGTTATGTTTAAAAAAAATATATAAATTTTTTTTTCAAAATGGCGGCTATCGTAAAAATTCAAAGTGTCATAACTTTGCTAAATCAAATCCTACTGAAAAATGTCGTATGCAAAAAGTGTTTGGAATTTTATTTTGCATATAAAAGCAATTTTTAATTATTTTTTTTTTAATAAAAACCGAGTCTTACCATATATTGACCGAGACCTCGAACGAGCTTTTATGCGACTCTGCATACAGTTAACGCTCGTATGAAGCTTCTATTTAAGAAATTGACTTGAATTTTTTATACCAAATAGAGCTTTCAACTATACTTACGATACTATACAAAAAAATTAAAAATTAAAAAATAAAAGTATTTTTTTTTCAAAACACGTTTAGTGTGATGAGTCGATCGACCCACCATACATACGCTCATAAGATTTTCAATATAGTTAAGGTCAGTGTGAGCTTATTTATACATATTTAAATTTCAAAATTTTGTGACAGTATAGAATTCTTAAGCATCCTGTGTATGTTTGTTAGCAAAATCCATTTTGTCAATTTTTTGCAAAATGGCGACAAGTATTAAAATTCAATCACTTATTACTCAGTAGTGTTCAATTTTGTCAAAAAGGTCTCTATACATGAAATGTTGAGAAGCCTAAAGCTCATCTAAGTAAAATATAAAAAATATATATTTTTGCTTGAAAACAAGCGATGTATCAGTTCGATCGTACCCCCATACTAGCCATTTTGAGACTTTCGGAAGAGTTAACGCTCTTAACTGCTTGGTTTCGAAGATTAAAATTTTAATTTTTAATATCGCATAGAACTAACGTGCAGCCCCTATACGTTATGTTTAAAAAAAATATATAAAATTTTTTTTCAAAATGGCGGCTATCGTAAAAATTCAAAGTGTCATAACTTTGCTAAATCAAATCCTACTGAAAAATGTCGTATGCAAAAAGTGTTTGGAATTTTATTTTGCATATAAAAGCAATTTTTAATTATTTTTTTTTTAATAAAAACCGAGTCTTACCATATATTGACCGAGACCTCGAACGAGCTTTTATGCGACTCTGCATACAGTTAACGCTCGTATGAAGCTTCTATTTAAGAAATTGACTTGAATTTTTTATACCAAATAGAGCTTTCAACTATACTTACGATACTATACAAAAAAATTTAAAATTAAAAAATAAAAGTATTTTTTTTTCAAAACACGTTTAGTGTGATGAGTCGATCGACCCACCATACATACGCTCATAAGATTTTCAATATAGTTAAGGTCAGTGTGAGCTTATTTATACATATTTGAATTTCAAAATTTTGTGACAGTATAGAATTCTTAAGCATCCTGTGTATGTTTGTTAGCAAAATCCATTTTGTCAATTTTTTGCAAAATGGCGACAAGTATTAAAATTCAATCACTTATTACTCAGTAGTGTTCAATTTTGTCAAAAAGGTCTCTATACATGAAATGTTGAGAAGCCTAAAGCTCATCTAAGTAAAATATAAAAAATATATATTTTTGCTTGAAAACAAGCGATGTATCAGTTCGATCGTACCCCCATACTAGCCATTTTGAGACTTTCGGAAGAGTTAACGCTCTTAACTGCTTGGTTTCGAAGATTAAAATTTTAATTTTTAATATCGCATAGAACTAACGTGCAGCCCCTATACGTTATGTTTAAAAAAAATATATAAAATTTTTTTTCAAAATGGCGGCTATCGTAAAAATTCAAAGTGTCATAACTTTGCTAAATCAAATCCTACTGAAAAATGTCGTATACAAAAAGTGTTTGGAATTTTATTTTGCATATAAAAGCAATTTTTAATTATTTTTTTTAATAAAAACCGAGTCTTACCATATATTGACCGAGACCTCGAACGAGCTTTTATGCGACTCTGCATACAGTTAACGCTCGTATGAAGCTTCTATTTAAGAAATTGACTTGAATTTTTTATACCAAATAGAGCTTTCAACTATACTTACGAAACTATACAAAAAAATTAAAAATTAAAAAATAAAAGTATTTTTTTTTCAAAACACGTTTAGTGTGATGAGTCGATCGACCCACCATACATACGCTCATAAGATTTTCAATATAGTTAAGGTCAGTGTGAGCTTATTTATACATATTTAAATTTCAAAATTTTGTGACAGTATAGAATTCTTAAGCATCCTGTGTATGTTTGTTAGCAAAATCCATTTTGTCAATTTTTTGCAAAATGGCGACAAGTATTAAAATTCAATCACTTATTACTCAGTAGTGTTCAATTTTGTCAAAAAGGTCTCTATACATGAAATGTTGAGAAGCCTAAAGCTCATCTAAGTAAAATATAAAAAATATATATTTTTGCTTGAAAACAAGCGATGTATCAGTTCGATCGTACCCCCATACTAGCCATTTTGAGACTTTCGGAAGAGTTAACGCTCTTAACTGCTTGGTTTCGAAGATTAAAATTTTAATTTTTAATATCGCATAGAACTAACGTGCAGCCCCTATACGTTATGTTTAAAAAAAATATATAACATTTTTTTTCAAAATGGCGGCTATCGTAAAAATTCAAAGTGTCATAACTTTGCTAAATCAAATCCTACTGAAAAATGTCGTATGCAAAAAGTGTTTGAAATTTTATTTTGCATATAAAAGCAATTTTTAATTATTTTTTTTTTTAAAAAAACCGAGTCTTACCATATATTGACCGAGACCTCGAACGAGCTTTTATGCGACTCTGCATACAGTTAACGCTCGTATGAAGCTTCTATTTAAGAAATTGACTTGAATTTTTTATACCAAATAGAGCTTTCAACTATACTTACGATACTGTACAAAAAAATTAAAAATTAAAAAATAAAAGTATTTTTTTTTCAAAACACGTTTAGTGTGATGAGTCGATCGACCCACCATACATACGCTCATAAGATTTTCAATATAGTTAAGGTCAGTGTGAGCTTATTTATACATATTTAAATTTCAAAATTTTGTGACAGTATAGAATTCTTGAGCATCCTGTGTATGTTTGTTAGCAAAATCCATTTTGTCAATTTTTTGCAAAATGGCGACAAGTATTAAAATTCAATCACTTATTACTCAGTAGTGTTCAATTTTGTCAAAAAGGTCTCTATACATGAAATGTTGAGAAGCCTAAAGCTCATCTAAGTAAAATATAAAAAATATATATTTTTGCTTGAAAACAAGCGATGTATCAGTTCGATCGTACCCCCATACTAGCCATTTTGAGACTTTCGGAAGAGTTAACGCTCTTAACTGCTTGGTTTCGAAGATTAAAATTTTAATTTTTAATATCGCATAGAACTAACGTGCAGCCCCTATACGTTATGTTTAAAAAAAATATATAAAATTTTTTTTCAAAATGGCGGCTATCGTAAAAATTCAAAGTGTCATAACTTTGCTAAATCAAATCCTACTGAAAAATGTCGTATGCAAAAAGTGTTTGGAATTTTATTTTGCATATAAAAGCAATTTTTTATTATTTTTTTTTTAATAAAAACCGAGTCTTACCATATATTGACCGAGACCTCGAACGAGCTTTTATGCGACTCTGCATACAGTTAACGCTCGTATGAAGCTTCTATTTAAGAAATTGACTTGAATTTTTTATACCAAATAGAGCTTTCAACTATACTTACGATACTATACAAAAAAATTAAAAATTAAAAAATAAAAGTATTTTTTTTTCAAAACACGTTTAGTGTGATGAGTCGATCGACCCACCATACATACGCTCATAAGATTTTCAATATAGTTAAGGTCAGTGTGAGCTTATTTATACATATTTGAATTTTAAAATTTTGTGACAGTATAGAATTCTTAAGCATCCTGTGTATGTTTGTTAGCAAAATCCATTTTGTCAATTTTTTGCAAAATGGCGACAAGTATTAAAATTCAATCACTTATTACTCAGTAGTGTTCAATTTTGTCAAAAAGGTCTCAATACATGAAATGTTGAGAAGCCTAAAGCTCATCTAAGTAAAATATAAAAAATATATATTTTTGCTTGAAAACAAGCGATGTATCAGTTCGATCGTACCCCCATACTAGCCATTTTGAGACTTTCGGAAGAGTTAACGCTCTTAACTGCTTGGTTTCGAAGATTAAAATTTTAATTTTTAATATCGCATAGAACTAACGTGCAGCCCCTATACGTTATGTTTAAAAAAAATATATAACATTTTTTTTCAAAATGGCGGCTATCGTAAAAATTCAAAGTGTCATAACTTTGCTAAATCAAATCCTACTGAAAAATGTCGTATGCAAAAAGTGTTTGAAATTTTATTTTGCATATAAAAGCAATTTTTAATTATTTTTTTTTTTAAAAAAACCGAGTCTTACCATATATTGACCGAGACCTCGAACGAGCTTTTATGCGACTCTGCATACAGTTAACGCTCGTATGAAGCTTCTATTTAAGAAATTGACTTGAATTTTTTATACCAAATAGAGCTTTCAACTATACTTACGATACTGTACAAAAAAATTAAAAATTAAAAAATAAAAGTATTTTTTTTTCAAAACACGTTTAGTGTGATGAGTCGATCGACCCACCATACATACGCTCATAAGATTTTCAATATAGTTAAGGTCAGTGTGAGCTTATTTATACATATTTGAATTTCAAAATTTTGTGACAGTATAGAATTCTTGAGCATCCTGTGTATGTTTGTTAGCAAAATCCATTTTGTCAATTTTTTGCAAAATGGCGACAAGTATTAAAATTCAATCACTTATTACTCAGTAGTGTTCAATTTTGTCAAAAAGGTCTCTATACATGAAATGTTGAGAAGCCTAAAGCTCATCTAAGTAAAATATAAAAAATATATATTTTTGCTTGAAAACAAGCGATGTATCAGTTCGATCGTACCCCCATACTAGCCATTTTGAGACTTTCGGAAGAGTTAACGCTCTTAACTGCTTGGTTTCGAAGATTAAAATTTTAATTTTTAATATCGCATAGAACTAACGTGCAGCCCCTATACGTTATGTTTAAAAAAAATATATAAAATTTTTTTTCAAAATGGCGGCTATCGTAAAAATTCAAAGTGTCATAACTTTGCTAAATCAAATCCTACTGAAAAATGTCGTATGCAAAAAGTGTTTGGAATTATATTTTGCATATAAAAGCAATTTTTAATTCTTTTTTTTTTAATAAAAACCGAGTCTTACCATATATTGACCAAGACCTCGAACGAGCTTTTATGCGACTCTGCATACAGTTAACGCTCGTATGAAGCTTCTATTTAAGAAATTGACTTCAATTTTTTATACCAAATAGAGCTTTCAACTATACTTACGATACTATACAAAAAAATTAAAAATTAAAAAATAAAAGTATTTTTTTTTCAAAACACGTTTAGTGTGATGAGTCGATCGACCCACCATACATACGCTCATAAGATTTTCAATATAGTTAAGGTCAGTGTGAGCTTATTTATACATATTTGAATTTCAAAATTTTGTGACAGTATAAAATTCTTAAGCATCCTGTGTATGTTTGTTAGCAAAATCCATTTTGTCAATTTTTTGCAAAATGGCGACAAGTATTAAAATTCAATCACTTATTACTCAGTAGTGTTCAATTTTGTCAAAAAGGTCTCTATACATGAAATGTTGAGAACCCTAAAGCTCATCTAAGTAAAATATAAAAAATATATATTTTTGCTTGAAAACAAGCGATGTATCAGTTCGATCGTACCCCCATACTAGCCATTTTGAGACTTTCGGAAGAGTTAACGCTCTTAACTGCTTGGTTTCGAAGATTAAAATTTTAATTTTTAATATCGCATAGAACTATACGTTATGTTTAAAAAAAATATATAAAAATTTTTTTCAAAATGGCGGCTATCGTAAAAATTCAAAGTGTCATAACTTTGCTAAATCAAATCCTACTGAAAAATGTCGTATGCAAAAAGTGTTTGGAATTTTATTTTGCATATAAAAGCAATTTTTAATTTTTTTTTTTTTAATAAAAACCGAGTCTTACCATATATTGACCGAGACCTCGAACGAGCTTTTATGCGACTCTGCATACAGTTAACGCTCGTATGAAGCTTCTATTTAAGAAATTGACTTGAATTTTTTATACCAAATAGAGCTTTCAACTATACTTACGATACTATACAAAAAAATTAAAAATTAAAAAATAAAAGTATTTTTTTTTCAAAACACGTTTAGTGTGATGAGTCGATCGACCCACCATACATACGCTCATAAGATTTTCAATATAGTTAAGGTCAGTGTGAGCTTATTTATACATATTTGAATTTCAAAATTTTGTGACAGTATAGAATTCTTAAGCATCCTGTGTATGTTTGTTAGCAAAATCCATTTTGTCAATTTTTTGCAAAATGGCGACAAGTATTAAAATTCAATCACTTATTACTCAGTAGTGTTCAATTTTGTCAAAAAGGTCTCTATACATGAAATGTTGAGAAGCCTAAAGCTCATCTAAGTAAAATATAAAAAATATATATTTTTGCTTGAAAACAAGCGATGTATCAGTTCGATCGTACCCCCATACTAGCCATTTTGAGACTTTCGGAAGAGTTAACGCTCTTAACTGCTTGGTTTCGAAGATTAAAATTTTAATTTTTAATATCGCATAGAACTAACGTGCAGCCCCTATACGTTATGTTTAAAAAAAATATATAACATTTTTTTTCAAAATGGCGGCTATCGTAAAAATTCAAAGTGTTATAACTTTGCTAAATCAAATCCTACTGAAAAATGTCGTATGCAAAAAGTGTTTGAAATTTTATTTTGCATATAAAAGCAATTTTTAATTATTTTTTTTTTTAAAAAAACCGAGTCTTACCATATATTGACCGAGACCTCGAACGAGCTTTTATGCGACTCTGCATACAGTTAACGCTCGTATGAAGCTTCTATTTAAGAAATTGACTTGAATTTTTTATACCAAATAGAGCTTTCAACTATACTTACGATACTGTACAAAAAAATTAAAAATTAAAAAATAAAAGTATTTTTTTTTCAAAACACGTTTAGTGTGATGAGTCGATCGACCCACCATACATACGCTCATAAGATTTTCAATATAGTTAAGGTCAGTGTGAGCTTATTTATACATATTTGAATTTCAAAATTTTGTGACAGTATAGAATTCTTAAGCATCCTGTGTATGTTTGTTAGCAAAATCCATTTTGTCAATTTTTTGCAAAATCACGACAAGTATTAAAATTCAATCACTTATTACTCAGTAGTGTTCAATTTTGTCAAAAAGATCTCTATACATGAAATGTTGAGAAGCCTAAAGCTCATCTAAGTAAAATATAAAAAATATATATTTTTGCTTGAAAACAAGCGATGTATCAGTTCGATCGTACCCCCATACTAGCCATTTTGAGACTTTCGGAAGAGTTAACGCTCTTAACTGCTTGGTTTCGAAGATTAAAATTTTAATTTTTAATATCGCATAGAACTAACGTGCAGCCCCTATACGTTATGTTTAAAAAAAATATATAAAATTTTTTTTCAAAATGGCGGCTATCGTAAAAATTCAAAGTGTCATAACTTTGCTAAATCAAATCCTACTGAAAAATGTCGTATGCAAAAAGTGTTTGGAATTTTATTTTGCATATAAAAGTAATTTTTAATTATTTTTTTTTTAATAAAAACCGAGTCTTACCATATATTGACCGAGACCTCGAACGAGCTTTTATGCGACTCTGCATACAGTTAACGCTCGTATGAAGCTTCTATTTAAGAAATTGACTTGAATTTTTTATACCAAATAGAGCTTTCAACTATACTTACGATACTATACAAAAAAATTAAAAATTAAAAAATAAAAGTATTTTTTTTTCAAAACACGTTTAGTGTGATGAGTCGATCGACCCACCATACATACGCTCATAAGATTTTCAATATAGTTAAGGTCAGTGTGAGCTTATTTATACATATTTGAATTTCAAAATTTTGTGACAGTATAGAATTCTTAAGCATCCTGTGTATGTTTGTTAGCAAAATCCATTTTGTCAATTTTTTGCAAAATGGCGACAAGTATTAAAATTCAATCACTTATTACTCAGTAGTGTTCAATTTTGTCAAAAAGGTCTCTATACATGAAATGTTGAGAAGCCTAAAGCTCATCTAAGTAAAATATAAAAAATATATATTTTTGCTTGAAAACAAGCGATGTATCAGTTCGATCGTACCCCCATACTAGCCATTTTGAGACTTTCGGAAGAGTTAACGCTCTTAACTGCTTGGTTTCGAAGATTAAAATTTTAATTTTTAATATCGCATAGAACTAACGTGCAGCCCCTATACGTTATGTTTAAAAAAAATATATAAAATTTTTTTTCAAAATGGCGGCTATCGTAAAAATTCAAAGTGTCATAACTTTGCTAAATCAAATCCTACTGAAAAATGTCGTATGCAAAAAGTGTTTGGAATTTTATTTTGCATATAAAAGCAATTTTTAATTATTTTTTTTTTAATAAAAACCGAGTCTTACCATATATTGACCGAGACCTCGAACGAGCTTTTATGCGACTCTGCATACAGTTAACGCTCGTATGAAGCTTCTATTTAAGAAATTGACTTGAATTTTTAATACTAAATAGAGCTTTCAACTATACTTACGATACTATACAAAAAAATTAAAAAATAAAAGTATTTTTTTTTCAAAACACGTTTAGTGTGATGAGTCGATCGACCCACCATACATACGCTCATAAGATTTTCAATATAGTTAAGGTCAGTGTGAGCTTATTTATACATATTTGAATTTCAAAATTTTGTGACAGTATAGAATTCTTAAGCATCCTGTGTATGTTTGTTAGCAAAATCCATTTTGTCAATTTTTTGCAAAATGGCGACAAGTATTAAAATTCAATCACTTATTACTCAGTAGTGTTCAATTTTGTCAAAAAGGTCTCTATACATGAAATGTTGAGAAGCCTAAAGCTCATCTAAGTAAAATATAAAAAATATATATTTTTGCTTGAAAACAAGCGATGTATCAGTTCGATCGTACCCCCATACTAGCCATTTTGAGACTTTCGGAAGAGTTAACGCTCTTAACTGCTTGGTTTCGAAGATTAAAATTTTAATTTTTAATATCGCATAGAACTAACGTGCAGCCCCTATACGTTATGTTTAAAAAAAATATATAAAATTTTTTTTCAAAATGGCGGCTATCGTAAAAATTCAAAGTGTCATAACTTTGCTAAATCAAATCCTACTGAAAAATGTCGTATGCAAAAAGTGTTTGGAATTTTATTTTGCATATAAAAGCAATTTTTAATTATTTTTTTTTTAATAAAAACCGAGTCTTACCATATATTGACCGAGACCTCGAACGAGCTTTTATGCGACTCTGCATACAGTTAACGCTCGTATGAAGCTTCTATTTAAGAAATTGACTTGAATTTTTTATACCAAATAGAGCTTTCAACTATACTTACGATACTATACAAAAAAATTAAAAATTAAAAAATAAAAGTATTTTTTTTTCAAAACACGTTTAGTGTGATGAGTCGATCGACCCACCATACATACGCTCATAAGATTTTCAATATAGTTAAGGTCAGTGTGAGCTTATTTATACATATTTGAATTTCAAAATTTTGTGACAGTATAGAATTCTTAAGCATCCTGTGTATGTTTGTTAGCAAAATCCATTTTGTCAATTTTTTGCAAAATGGCGACAAGTATTAAAATTCAATCACTTATTACTCAGTAGTGTTCAATTTTGTCAAAAAGGTCTCTATACATGAAATGTTGAGAAACCTAAAGCTCATCTAAGTAAAATATAAAAAATATATATTTTTGCTTGAAAACAAGCGATGTATCAGTTCGATCGTACCCCCATACTAGCCATTTTGAGACTTTCGGAAGAGTTAACGCTCTTAACTGCTTGGTTTCGAAGATTAAAATTTTAATTTTTAATATCGCATAGAACTAACGTGCAGCCCCTATACGTTATGTTTAAAAAAAATATATAACATTTTTTTTCAAAATGGCGGCTATCGTAAAAATTCAAAGTGTCATAACTTTGCTAAATCAAATCCTACTGAAAAATGTCGTATGCAAAAAGTGTTTGAAATTTTATTTTGCATATAAAAGCAATTTTTAATTATTTTTTTTTTTAAAAAAACCGAGTCTTACCATATATTGACCGAGACCTCGAACGAGCTTTTATGCGACTCTGCATACAGTTAACGCTCGTATGAAGCTTCTATTTAAGAAATTGACTTGAATTTTTTATACCAAATAGAGCTTTCAACTATACTTACGATACTGTACAAAAAAATTAAAAATTAAAAAATAAAAGTATTTTTTTTTCAAAACACGTTTAGTGTGATGAGTCGATCGACCCACCATACATACGCTCATAAGATTTTCAATATAGTTAAGGTCAGTGTGAGCTTATTTATACATATTTGAATTTCAAAATTTTGTGACAGTATAGAATTCTTAAGCATCCTGTGTATGTTTGTTAGCAAAATCCATTTTGTCAATTTTTTGCAAAATGGCGACAAGTATTAAAATTCAATCACTTATTACTCAGTAGTGTTCAATTTTGTCAAAAAGGTCTCTTTACATGAAATGTTGAGAAACCTAAAGCTCATCTAAGTAAAATATAAAAAATATATATTTTTGCTTGAAAACAAGCGATGTATCAGTTCGATCGTACCCCCATACTAGCCATTTTGAGACTTTCGGAAGAGTTAACGCTCTTAACTGCTTGGTTTCGAAGATTAAAATTTTAATTTTTAATATCGCATAGAACTAACGTGCAGCCCCTATACGTTATGTTTAAAAAAAATATATAAAATTTTTTTTCAAAATGGCGGCTATCGTAAAAATTCAAAGTGTCATAACTTTGCTAAATCAAATCCTACTGAAAAATGTCGTATGCAAAAAGTGTTTGGAATTATATTTTGCATATAAAAGCAATTTTTAATTATTTTTTTTTTAATAAAAACCGAGTCTTACCATATATTGACCGAGACCTCGAACGAGCTTTTATGCGACTCTGCATACAGTTAACGCTCGTATGAAGCTTCTATTTAAGAAATTGACTTCAATTTTTTATACCAAATAGAGCTTTCAACTATACTTACGATACTATACAAAAAAATTAAAAATTAAAAAATAAAAGTATTTTTTTTTCAAAACACGTTTAGTGTGATGAGTCGATCGACCCACCATACATACGCTCATAAGATTTTCAATATAGTTAAGGTCAGTGTGAGCTTATTTATACATATTTGAATTTCAAAATTTTGTGACAGTATAGAATTCTTAAGCATCCTGTGTATGTTTGTTAGCAAAATCCATTTTGTCAATTTTTTGCAAAATGGCGACAAGTATTAAAATTCAATCACTTATTACTCAGTAGTGTTCAATTTTGTCAAAAAGGTCTCTATACATGAAATGTTGAGAAGCCTAAAGCTCATCTAAGTAAAATATAAAAAATATATATTTTTGCTTGAAAACAAGCGATGTATCAGTTCGATCGTACCCCCATACTAGCGATTTTGAGACTTTCGGAAGAGTTAACGCTCTTAACTGCTTGGTTTCGAAGATTAAAATTTTAATTTTTAATATCGCATAGAACTAACGTGCAGACCCTATACGTTATGTTTAAAAAAAATATATAAAATTTTTTTTCAAAATGGCGGCTATCGTAAAAATTCAAAGTGTCATAACTTTGCTAAATCAAATCCTACTGAAAAATGTCGTATGCAAAAAGTGTTTGGAATTTTATTTTGCATATAAAAGCAATTTTTAATTATTTTTTTTTTAATAAAAACCGAGTCTTACAATATATTGACCGAGACCTCGAACGAGATATTATGCGACTTTGCATACAGTTAACGCTCGTATGAAGCTTCTATTTAAGAAATTGACTTGAATTTTTTATACCAAATAGAGCTTTCAACTATACTCACGATACTATACAAAAAAATTAAAAATTAAAAAATAAAAGTATTTTTTTTTCAAAACACGTTTAGTGTGATGAGTCGATCGACCCACCATACATACGCTCATAAGATTTTCAATATAGTTAAGGTCAGTGTGAGCTTATTTATACATATTTGAATTTCAAAATTTTGTGACAGTATAGAATTCTTAAGCATCCTGTGTATGTTTGTTAGCAAAATCCATTTTGTCAATTTTTTGCAAAATGGCGACAAGTATTAAAATTCAATCACTTATTACTCAGTAGTGTTCAATTTTGTCAAAAAGGTCTCTATACATGAAATGTTGAGAAGCCTAAAGCTCATCTAAGTAAAATATAAAAAATATATATTTTTGCTTGAAAACAAGCGATGTATCAGTTCGATCGTACCCCCATACTAGCCATTTTGAGACTTTCGGAAGAGTTAACGCTCTTAACTGCTTGGTTTCGAAGATTAAAATTTTAATTTTTAATATCGCATAGAACTAACGTGCAGCCCCTATACGTTATGTTTAAAAAAAATATATAAAATTTTTTTTCAAAATGGCGGCTATCGTAAAAATTCAAAGTGTCATAACTTTGCTAAATCAAATCCTACTGAAAAATGTCGTATGCAAAAAGTGTTTGGAATTTTATTTTGCATATAAAAGCAATTTTTTATTATTTTTTTTTTAATAAAAACCGAGTCTTACCATATATTGACCGAGACCTCGAACGAGCTTTTATGCGACTCTGCATACAGTTAACGCTCGTATGAAGCTTCTATTTAAGAAATTGACTTGAATTTTTTATACCAAATAGAGCTTTCAACTATACTTACGATACTATACAAAAAAATTAAAAATTAAAAAATAAAAGTATTTTTTTTTCAAAACACGTTTAGTGTGATGAGTCGATCGACCCACCATACATACGCTCATAAGATTTTCAATATAGTTAAGGTCAGTGTGAGCTTATTTATACATATTTGAATTTCAAAATTTTGTGACAGTATAGAATTCTTAAGCATCCTGTGTATGTTTGTTAGCAAAATCCATTTTGTCAATTTTTTGCAAAATGGCGACAAGTATTAAAATTCAATCACTTATTACTCAGTAGTGTTCAATTTTGTCAAAAAGGTCTCAATACATGAAATGTTGAGAAGCCTAAAGCTCATCTAAGTAAAATATAAAAAATATATATTTTTGCTTGAAAACAAGCGATGTATCAGTTCGATCGTACCCCCATACTAGCCATTTTGAGACTTTCGGAAGAGTTAACGCTCTTAACTGCTTGGTTTCGAAGATTAAAATTTTAATTTTTAATATCGCATAGAACTAACGTGCAGCCCCTATACGTTATGTTTAAAAAAAATATATAACATTTTTTTTCAAAATGGCGGCTATCGTAAAAATTCAAAGTGTCATAACTTTGCTAAATCAAATCCTACTAAAAAATGTCGTATGCAAAAAGTGTTTGAAATTTTATTTTGCATATAAAAGCAATTTTTAATTATTTTTTTTTTTAAAAAAACCGAGTCTTACCATATATTGACCGAGACCTCGAACGAGCTTTTATGCGACTCTGCATACAGTTAACGCTCGTATGAAGCTTCTATTTAAGAAATTGACTTGAATTTTTTATACCAAATAGAGCTTTCAACTATACTTACGATACTGTACAAAAAAATTAAAAATTAAAAAATAAAAGTATTTTTTTTTCAAAACACGTTTAGTGTGATGAGTCGATCGACCCACCATACATACGCTCATAAGATTTTCAATATAGTTAAGGTCAGTGTGAGCTTATTTATACATATTTGAATTTCAAAATTTTGTGACAGTATAGAATTCTTGAGCATCCTGTGTATGTTTGTTAGCAAAATCCATTTTGTCAATTTTTTGCAAAATGGCGACAAGTATTAAAATTCAATCACTTATTACTCAGTAGTGTTCAATTTTGTCAAAAAGGTCTCTATACATGAAATGTTGAGAACCCTAAAGCTCATCTAAGTAAAATATAAAAAATATATATTTTTGCTTGAAAACAAGCGATGTATCAGTTCGATCGTACCCCCATACTAGCCATTTTGAGACTTTCGGAAGAGTTAACGCTCTTAACTGCTTGGTTTCGAAGATTAAAATTTTAATTTTTAATATCGCATAGAACTATACGTTATGTTTAAAAAAAATATATAAAAATTTTTTTCAAAATGGCGGCTATCGTAAAAATTCAAAGTGTCATAACTTTGCTAAATCAAATCCTACTGAAAAATGTCGTATGCAAAAAGTGTTTGGAATTTTATTTTGCATATAAAAGCAATTTTTAATTATTTTTTTTTTAATAAAAACCGAGTCTTACAATATATTGACCGAGACCTCGAACGAGATATTATGCGACTTTGCATACAGTTAACGCTCGTATGAAGCTTCTATTTAAGAAATTGACTTGAATTTTTTATACCAAATAGAGCTTTCAACTATACTTACGATACTATACAAAAAAATTAAAAATTAAAAAATAAAAGTATTTTTTTTTCAAAACACGTTTAGTGTGATGAGTCGATCGACCCACCATACATACGCTCATAAGATTTTCAATATAGTTAAGGTCAGTGTGAGCTTATTTATACATATTTGAATTTCAAAATTTTGTGACAGTATAGAATTCCTAAGCATCCTGTGTATGTTTGTTAGCAAAATCCATTTTGTCAATTTTTTGCAAAATGGCGACAAGTATTAAAATTCAATCACTTATTACTCAGTAGTGTTCAATTTTGTCAAAAAGGTCTCTATACATGAAATGTTGAGAAACCTAAAGCTCATCTAAGTAAAATATAAAAAATATATATTTTTGCTTGAAAACAAGCGATGTATCAGTTCGATCGTACCCCCATACTAGCCATTTTGAGACTTTCGGAAGAGTTAACGCTCTTAACTGCTTGGTTTCGAAGATTAAAATTTTAATTTTTAATATCGCATAGAACTAACGTGCAGCCCCTATACGTTATGTTTAAAAAAAATATATAACATTTTTTTTTAAAATGGCGGCTATCGTAAAAATTCAAAGTGTCATAACTTTGCTAAATCAAATCCTACTGAAAAATGTCGTATGCAAAAAGTGTTTGAAATTTTATTTTGCATATAAAAGCAATTTTTAATTATTTTTTTTTTTAAAAAAACCGAGTCTTACCATATATTGACCGAGACCTCGAACGAGCTTTTATGCGACTCTGCATACAGTTAACGCTCGTATGAAGCTTCTATTTAAGAAATTGACTTGAATTTTTTATACCAAATAGAGCTTTCAACTATACTTACGATACTGTACAAAAAAATTAAAAATTAAAAAATAAAAGTATTTTTTTTTCAAAACACGTTTAGTGTGATGAGTCGATCGACCCACCATACATACGCTCATAAGATTTTCAATATAGTTAAGGTCAGTGTGAGCTTATTTATACATATTTGAATTTCAAAATTTTGTGACAGTATAGAATTCTTGAGCATCCTGTGTATGTTTGTTAGCAAAATCCATTTTGTCAATTTTTTGCAAAATGGCGACAAGTATTAAAATTCAATCACTTATTACTCAGTAGTGTTCAATTTTGTCAAAAAGGTCTCTATACATGAAATGTTGAGAAGCCTAAAGCTCATCTAAGTAAAATATAAAAAATATATATTTTTGCTTGAAAACAAGCGATGTATCAGTTCGATCGTACCCCCATACTAGCCATTTTGAGACTTTCGGAAGAGTTAACGCTCTTAACTGCTTGGTTTCGAAGATTAAAATTTTAATTTTTAATATCGCATAGAACTAACGTGCAGCCCCTATACGTTATGTTTAAAAAAAATATATAAAATTTTTTTTCAAAATGGCGGCTATCGTAAAAATTCAAAGTGTCATAACTTTGCTAAATCAAATCCTACTGAAAAATGTCGTATGCAAAAAGTGTTTGGAATTATATTTTGCATATAAAAGCAATTTTTAATTATTTTTTTTTTAATAAAAACCGAGTCTTACCATATATTGACCGAGACCTCGAACGAGCTTTTATGCGACTCTGCATACAGTTAACGCTCGTATGAAGCTTCTATTTAAGAAATTGACTTCAATTTTTTATACCAAATAGAGCTTTCAACTATACTTACGATACTATACAAAAAAATTAAAAATTAAAAAATAAAAGTATTTTTTTTTCAAAACACGTTTAGTGTGATGAGTCGATCGACCCACCATACATACGCTCATAAGATTTTCAATATAGTTAAGGTCAGTGTGAGCTTATTTATACATATTTGAATTTCAAAATTTTGTGACAGTATAGAATTCTTAAGCATCCTGTGTATGTTTGTTAGCAAAATCCATTTTGTCAATTTTTTGCAAAATGGCGACAAGTATTAAAATTCAATCACTTATTACTCAGTAGTGTTCAATTTTGTCAAAAAGGTCTCTATACATGAAATGTTGAGAAGCCTAAAGCTCATCTAAGTAAAATATAAAAAATATATATTTTTGCTTGAAAACAAGCGATGTATCAGTTCGATCGTACCCCCATACTAGCCATTTTGAGACTTTCGGAAGAGTTAACGCTCTTAACTGCTTGGTTTCGAAGATTAAAATTTTAATTTTTAATATCGCATAGAACTAACGTGCAGACCCTATACGTTATGTTTAAAAAAAATATATAAAATTTTTTTTCAAAATGGCGGCTATCGTAAAAATTCAAAGTGTCATAACTTTGCTAAATCAAATCCTACTGAAAAATGTCGTATGCAAAAAGTGTTTGGAATTTTATTTTGCATATAAAAGCAATTTTTAATTATTTTTTTTTTAATAAAAACCGAGTCTTACAATATATTGACCGAGACCTCGAACGAGATATTATGCGACTTTGCATACAGTTAACGCTCGTATGAAGCTTCTATTTAAGAAATTGACTTGAATTTTTTATACCAAATAGAGCTTTCAACTATACTCACGATACTATACAAAAAAATTAAAAATTAAAAAATAAAAGTATTTTTTTTTCAAAACACGTTTAGTGTGATGAGTCGATCGACCCACCATACATACGCTCATAAGATTTTCAATATAGTTAAGGTCAGTGTGAGCTTATTTATACATATTTGAATTTCAAAATTTTGTGACAGTATAGAATTCTTAAGCATCCTGTGTATGTTTGTTAGCAAAATCCATTTTGTCAATTTTTTGCAAAATGGCGACAAGTATTAAAATTCAATCACTTATTACTCAGTAGTGTTCAATTTTGTCAAAAAGGTCTCTATACATGAAATGTTGAGAAGCCTAAAGCTCATCTAAGTAAAATATAAAAAATATATATTTTTGCTTGAAAACAAGCGATGTATCAGTTCGATCGTACCCCCATACTAGCCATTTTGAGACTTTCGGAAGAGTTAACGCTCTTAACTGCTTGGTTTCGAAGATTAAAATTTTAATTTTTAATATCGCATAGAACTAACGTGCAGCCCCTATACGTTATGTTTAAAAAAAATATATAAAATTTTTTTTCAAAATGGCGGCTATCGTAAAAATTCAAAGTGTCATAACTTTGCTAAATCAAATCCTACTGAAAAATGTCGTATGCAAAAAGTGTTTGGAATTTTATTTTGCATATAAAAGCAATTTTTAATTATTTTTTTTTTAATAAAAACCGAGTCTTACCATATATTGACCGAGACCTCGAACGAGCTTTTATGCGACTCTGCATACAGTTAACGCTCGTATGAAGCTTCTATTTAAGAAATTGACTTGAATTTTTTATACCAAATAGAGCTTTCAACTATACTTACGATACTATACAAAAAAATTAAAAATTAAAAAATAAAAGTATTTTTTTTTCAAAACACGTTTAGTGTGATGAGTCGATCGACCCACCATACATACGCTCATAAGATTTTCAATATAGTTAAGGTCAGTGTGAGCTTATTTATACATATTTGAATTTCAAAATTTTGTGACAGTATAGAATTCTTAAGCATCCTGTGTATGTTTGTTAGCAAAATCCATTTTGTCAATTTTTTGCAAAATGGCGACAAGTATTAAAATTCAATCACTTATTACTCAGTAGTGTTCAATTTTGTCAAAAAGGTCTCTATACATGAAATGTTGAGAAGCCTAAAGCTCATCTAAGTAAAATATAAAAAATATATATTTTTGCTTGAAAACAAGCGATGTATCAGTTCGATCGTACCCCCATACTAGCCATTTTGAGACTTTCGGAAGAGTTAACGCTCTTAACTGCTTGGTTTCGAAGATTAAAATTTTAATTTTTAATATCGCATAGAACTAACGTGCAGCCCCTATACGTTATGTTTAAAAAAAATATATAAAATTTTTTTTCAAAATGGCGGCTATCGTAAAAATTCAAAGTGTCATAACTTTGCTAAATCAAATCCTACTGAAAAATGTCGTATGCAAAAAGTGTTTGGAATTTTATTTTGCATATAAAAGCAATTTTTAATTATTTTTTTTTTTAAAAAAACCGAGTCTTACCATATATTGACCGAGACCTCGAACGAGCTTTTATGCGACTCTGCATACAGTTAACGCTCGTATGAAGCTTCTATTTAAGAAATTGACTTGAATTTTTTATACCAAATAGAGCTTTCAACTATACTTACGATACTGTACAAAAAAATTAAAAATTAAAAAATAAAAGTATTTTTTTTTCAAAACACGTTTAGTGTGATGAGTCGATCGACCCACCATACATACGCTCATAAGATTTTCAATATAGTTAAGGTCAGTGTGAGCTTATTTATACATATTTGAATTTCAAAATTTTGTGACAGTATAGAATTCTTGAGCATCCTGTGTATGTTTGTTAGCAAAATCCATTTTGTCAATTTTTTGCAAAATGGCGACAAGTATTAAAATTCAATCACTTATTACTCAGTAGTGTTCAATTTTGTCAAAAAGGTCTCTATACATGAAATGTTGAGAAGCCTAAAGCTCATCTAAGTAAAATATAAAAAATATATATTTTTGCTTGAAAACAAGCGATGTATCAGTTCGATCGTACCCCCATACTAGCCATTTTGAGACTTTCGGAAGAGTTAACGCTCTTAACTGCTTGGTTTCGAAGATTAAAATTTTAATTTTTAATATCGCATAGAACTAACGTGCAGCCCCTATACGTTATGTTTAAAAAAAATATATAAAATTTTTTTTCAAAATGGCGGCTATCGTAAAAATTCAAAGTGTCATAACTTTGCTAAATCAAATCCTACTGAAAAATGTCGTATGCAAAAAGTGTTTGGAATTTTATTTTGCATATAAAAGAAATTTTTAATTATTTTTTTTTCAATAAAAACCGAGTCTTACCATATATTGACCGAGACCTCGAACGAGCTTTTATGCGACTCTGCATACAGTTAACGCTCGTATGAAGCTTCTATTTAAGAAATTGACTTGAATTTTTTATACCAAATAGAGCTTTCAACTATACTTACGATACTATACAAAAAAATTAAAAATTAAAAAATAAAAGTATTTTTTTTTCAAAACACGTTTAGTGTGATGAGTCGATCGACCCACCATACATACGCTCATAAGATTTTCAATATAGTTAAGGTCAGTGTGAGCTTATTTATACATATTTGAATTTCAAAATTTTGTGACAGTATAGAATTCTTAAGCATCCTGTGTATGTTTGTTAGCAAAATCCATTTTGTCAATTTTTTGCAAAATGGCGACAAGTATTAAAATTCAATCACTTATTACTCAGTAGTGTTCAATTTTGTCAAAAAGGTCTCTATACATGAAATGTTGAGAACCCTAAAGCTCATCTAAGTAAAATATAAAAAATATATATTTTTGCTTGAAAACAAGCGATGTATCAGTTCGATCGTACCCCCATACTAGCCATTTTGAGACTTTCGGAAGAGTTAACGCTCTTAACTGCTTGGTTTCGAAGATTAAAATTTTAATTTTTAATATCGCATAGAACTAACGTGCAGCCCCTATACGTTATGTTTAAAAAAAATATATAACATTTTTTTTCAAAATGGCGGCTATCGTAAAAATTCAAAGTGTCATAACTTTGCTAAATCAAATCCTACTGAAAAATGTCGTATGCAAAAAGTGTTTGAAATTTTATTTTGCATATAAAAGCAATTTTTAATTATTTTTTTTTTTAAAAAAACCGAGTCTTACCATATATTGACCGAGACCTCGAACGAGCTTTTATGCGACTCTGCATACAGTTAACGCTCGTATGAAGCTTCTATTTAAGAAATTGACTTGAATTTTTTATACCAAATAGAGCTTTCAACTATACTTACGATACTGTACAAAAAAATTAAAAATTAAAAAATAAAAGTATTTTTTTTTCAAAACACGTTTAGTGTGATGAGTCGATCGACCCACCATACATACGCTCATAAGATTTTCAATATAGTTAAGGTCAGTGTGAGCTTATTTATACATATTTGAATTTCAAAATTTTGTGACAGTATAGAATTCTTGAGCATCCTGTGTATGTTTGTTAGCAAAATCCATTTTGTCAATTTTTTGCAAAATGGCGACAAGTATTAAAATTCAATCACTTATTACTCAGTAGTGTTCAATTTTGTCAAAAAGGTCTCTATACATGAAATGTTGAGAAGCCTAAAGCTCATCTAAGTAAAATATAAAAAATATATATTTTTGCTTGAAAACAAGCGATGTATCAGTTCGATCGTACCCCCATACTAGCCATTTTGAGACTTTCGGAAGAGTTAACGCTCTTAACTGCTTGGTTTCGAAGATTAAAATTTTAATTTTTAATATCGCATAGAACTAACGTGCAGCCCCTATACGTTATGTTTAAAAAAAATATATAAAATTTTTTTTCAAAATGGCGGCTATCGTAAAAATTCAAAGTGTCATAACTTTGCTAAATCAAATCCTACTGAAAAATGTCGTATGCAAAAAGTGTTTGGAATTATATTTTGCATATAAAAGCAATTTTTAATTATTTTTTTTTTAATAAAAACCGAGTCTTACCATATATTGACCGAGACCTCGAACGAGCTTTTATGCGACTCTGCATACAGTTAACGCTCGTATGAAGCTTCTATTTAAGAAATTGACTTCAATTTTTTATACCAAATAGAGCTTTCAACTATACTTACGATACTATACAAAAAAATTTAAAATTAAAAAATAAAAGTATTTTTTTTTCAAAACACGTTTAGTGTGATGAGTCGATCGACCCACCATACATACGCTCATAAGATTTTCAATATAGTTAAGGTCAGTGTGAGCTTATTTATACATATTTGAATTTCAAAATTTTGTGACAGTATAAAATTCTTAAGCATCCTGTGTATGTTTGTTAGCAAAATCCATTTTGTCAATTTTTTGCAAAATGGCGACAAGTATTAAAATTCAATCACTTATTACTCAGTAGTGTTCAATTTTGTCAAAAAGGTCTCTATACATGAAATGTTGAGAAGCCTAAAGCTCATCTAAGTAAAATATAAAAAATATATATTTTTGCTTGAAAACAAGCGATGTATCAGTTCGATCGTACCCCCATACTAGCCATTTTGAGACTTTCGGAAGAGTTAACGCTCTTAACTGCTTGGTTTCGAAGATTAAAATTTTAATTTTTAATATCGCATAGAACTAACGTGCAGCCCCTATACGTTATGTTTAAAAAAAATATATAAAATTTTTTTTCAAAATGGCGGCTATCGTAAAAATTCAAAGTGTCATAACTTTGCTAAATCAAATCCTACTGAAAAATGTCGTATGCAAAAAGTGTTTGGAATTTTATTTTGCATATAAAAGCAATTTTTAATTATTTTTTTTTTAATAAAAACCGAGTCTTACCATATATTGACCGAGACCTCGAACGAGCTTTTATGCGACTCTGCATACAGTTAACGCTCATATGAAGCTTCTATTTAAGAAATTGACTTCAATTTTTTATACCAAATAGAGCTTTCAACTATACTTACGATACTATACAAAAAAATTAAAAATTAAAAAATAAAAGTATTTTTTTTTCAAAACACGTTTAGTGTGATGAGTCGATCGACCCACCATACATACGCTCATAAGATTTTCAATATAGTTAAGGTCAGTGTGAGCTTATTTATACATATTTGAATTTCAAAATTTTGTGACAGTATAAAATTCTTAAGCATCCTGTGTATGTTTGTTAGCAAAATCCATTTTGTCAATTTTTTGCAAAATGGCGACAAGTATTAAAATTCAATCACTTATTACTCAGTAGTGTTCAATTTTGTCAAAAAGGTCTCTATACATGAAATGTTGAGAAGCCTAAAGCTCATCTAAGTAAAATATAAAAAATATATATTTTTGCTTGAAAACAAGCGATGTATCAGTTCGATCGTACCCCCATACTAGCCATTTTGAGACTTTCGGAAGAGTTAACGCTCTTAACTGCTTGGTTTCGAAGATTAAAATTTTAATTTTTAATATCGCATAGAACTAACGTGCAGCCCCTATACGTTATGTTTAAAAAAAATATATAAAATTTTTTTTCAAAATGGCGGCTATCGTAAAAATTCAAAGTGTCATTACTTTGCTAAATCAAATCCTACTGAAAAATGTCGTATGCAAAAAGTGTTTGGAATTTTATTTTGCATATAAAAGCAATTTTTAATTATTTTTTTTTTAATAAAAACCGAGTCTTACAATATATTGACCGAGACCTCGAACGAGATATTATGCGACTTTGCATACAGTTAACGCTCGTATGAAGCTTCTATTTAAGAAATTGACTTGAATTTTTTATACCAAATAGAGCTTTCAACTATACTTACGATACTATACAAAAAAATTAAAAATTAAAAAATAAAAGTATTTTTTTTTCAAAACACGTTTAGTGTGATGAGTCGATCGACCCACCATACATACGCTCATAAGATTTTCAATATAGTTAAGGTCAGTGTGAGCTTATTTATACATATTTGAATTTCAAAATTTTGTGACAGTATAGAATTCTTAAGCATCCTGTGTATGTTTGTTAGCAAAATCCATTTTGTCAATTTTTTGCAAAATGGCGACAAGTATTAAAATTCAATCACTTATTACTCAGTAGTGTTCAATTTTGTCAAAAAGGTCTCTATACATGAAATGTTGAGAAGCCTAAAGCTCATCTAAGTAAAATATAAAAAATATATATTTTTGCTTGAAAACAAGCGATGTATCAGTTCGATCGTACCCCCATACTAGCCATTTTGAGACTTTCGGAAGAGTTAACGCTCTTAACTGCTTGGTTTCGAAGATTAAAATTTTAATTTTTAATATCGCATAGAACTAACGTGCAGCCCCTATACGTTATGTTTAAAAAAAATATATAACATTTTTTTTCAAAATGGCGGCTATCGTAAAAATTCAAAGTGTCATAACTTTGCTAAATCAAATCCTACTGAAAAATGTCGTATGCAAAAAGTGTTTGAAATTTTATTTTGCATATAAAAGCAATTTTTAATTATTTTTTTTTTAAAAAAACCGAGTCTTACCATATATTGACCGAGACCTCGAACGAGCTTTTATGCGACTCTGCATACAGTTAACGCTCGTATGAAGCTTCTATTTAAGAAATTGACTTGAATTTTTTATACCAAATAGAGCTTTCAACTATACTTACGATACTGTACAAAAAAATTAAAAATTAAAAAATAAAAGTATTTTTTTTTCAAAACACGTTTAGTGTGATGAGTCGATCGACCCACCATACATACGCTCATAAGATTTTCAATATAGTTAAGGTCAGTGTGAGCTTATTTATACATATTTGAATTTCAAAATTTTGTGACAGTATAGAATTCTTGAGCATCCTGTGTATGTTTGTTAGCAAAATCCATTTTGTCAATTTTTTGCAAAATGGCGACAAGTATTAAAATTCAATCACTTATTACTCAGTAGTGTTCAATTTTGTCAAAAAGGTCTCTATACATGAAATGTTGAGAAGCCTAAAGCTCATCTAAGTAAAATATAAAAAATATATATTTTTGCTTGAAAACAAGCGATGTATCAGTTCGATCGTACCCCCATACTAGCCATTTTGAGACTTTCGGAAGAGTTAACGCTCTTAACTGCTTGGTTTCGAAGATTAAAATTTTAATTTTTAAAATCGCATAGAACTAACGTGCAGCCCCTATACGTTATGTTTAAAAAAAATATATAAAATTTTTTTTCAAAATGGCGGCTATCGTAAAAATTCAAAGTGTCATAACTTTGCTAAATCAAATCCTACTGAAAAATGTCGTATGCAAAAAGTGTTTGGAATTATATTTTGCATATAAAAGCAATTTTTAATTATTTTTTTTTTAATAAAAACCGAGTCTTACCATATATTGACCGAGACCTCGAACGAGCTTTTATGCGACTCTGCATACAGTTAACGCTCGTATGAAGCTTCTATTTAAGAAATTGACTTCAATTTTTTATACCAAATAGAGCTTTCAACTATACTTACGATACTATACAAAAAAATTAAAAATTAAAAAATAAAAGTATTTTTTTTTCAAAACACGTTTAGTGTGATGAGTCGATCGACCCACCATACATACGCTCATAAGATTTTCAATATAGTTAAGGTCAGTGTGAGCTTATTTATACATATTTGAATTTCAAAATTTTGTGACAGTATAAAATTCTTAAGCATCCTGTGTATGTTTGTTAGCAAAATCCATTTTGTCAATTTTTTGCAAAATGGCGACAAGTATTAAAATTCAATCACTTATTACTCAGTAGTGTTCAATTTTGTCAAAAAGGTCTCTATACATGAAATGTTGAGAAGCCTAAAGCTCATCTAAGTAAAATATAAAAAATATATATTTTTGCTTGAAAACAAGCGATGTATCAGTTCGATCGTACCCCCATACTAGCCATTTTGAGACTTTCGGAAGAGTTAACGCTCTTAACTGCTTGGTTTCGAAGATTAAAATTTTAATTTTTAATATCGCATAGAACTAACGTGCAGCCCCTATACGTTATGTTTAAAAAAAATATATAAAATTTTTTTTCAAAATGGCGGCTATCGTTAAAATTCAAAGTGTCATAACTTTGCTAAATCAAATCCTACTATAAAATGTCGTATGCAAAAAGTGTTTGGAATTTTATTTTGCATATAAAAGCAATTTTTAATTATTTTTTTTTTAATAAAAACCGAGTCTTACAATATATTGACCGAGACCTCGAACGAGATATTATGCGACTTTGCATACAGTTAACGCTCGTATGAAGCTTCTATTTAAGAAATTGACTTGAATTTTTTATACCAAATAGAGCTTTCAACTATACTTACGATACTATACAAAAAAATTAAAAATTAAAAAATAAAAGTATTTTTTTTTCAAAACACGTTTAGTGTGATGAGTCGATCGACCCACCATACATACGCTCATAAGATTTTCAATATAGTTAAGGTCAGTGTGAGCTTATTTATACATATTTGAATTTCAAAATTTTGTGACAGTATAGAATTCTTAAGCATCCTGTGTATGTTTGTTAGCAAAATCCATTTTGTCAATTTTTTGCAAAATGGCGACAAGTATTAAAATTCAATCACTTATTACTCAGTAGTGTTCAATTTTGTCAAAAAGGTCTCTATACATGAAATGTTGAGAAGCCTAAAGCTCATCTAAGTAAAATATAAAAAATATATATTTTTGCTTGAAAACAAGCGATGTATCAGTTCGATCGTACCCCCATACTAGCCATTTTGAGACTTTCGGAAGAGTTAACGCTCTTAACTGCTTGGTTTCGAAGATTAAAATTTTAATTTTTAATATCGCATAGAACTAACGTGCAGCCCCTATACGTTATGTTTAAAAAAAATATATAAATTTTTTTTTTAAAATGGCGGCTATCGTAAAAATTCAAAGTGTCATAACTTTGCTAAATCAAATCCTACTGAAAAATGTCGTATGCAAAAAGTGTTTGGAATTTTATTTTGCATATAAAAGCAATTTTTAATTATTTTTTTTTTAATAAAAACCGAGTCTTACCATATATTGACCGAGACCTCGAACGAGCTTTTATGCGACTCTGCATACAGTTAACGCTCGTATGAAGCTTCTATTTAAGAAATTGACTTGAATTTTTTATACCAAATAGAGCTTTCAACTATACTTACGATACTATACAAAAAAATTAAAAATTAAAAAATAAAAGTATTTTTTTTTCAAAACACGTTTAGTGTGATGAGTCGATCGACCCACCATACATACGCTCATAAGATTTTCAATATAGTTAAGGTCAGTGTGAGCTTATTTATACATATTTGAATTTCAAAATTTTGTGACAGTATAGAATTCTTAAGCATCCTGTGTATGTTTGTTAGCAAAATCCATTTTGTCAATTTTTTGCAAAATGGCGACAAGTATTAAAATTCAATCACTTATTACTCAGTAGTGTTCAATTTTGTCAAAAAGGTCTCTATACATGAAATGTTGAGAAGCCTAAAGCTCATCTAAGTAAAATATAAAAAATATATATTTTTGCTTGAAAACAAGCGATGTATCAGTTCGATCGTACCCCCATACTAGCCATTTTGAGACTTTCGGAAGAGTTAACGCTCTTAACTGCTTGGTTTCGAAGATTAAAATTTTAATTTTTAATATCGCATAGAACTAACGTGCAGCCCCTATACGTTATGTTTAAAAAAAATATATAACATTTTTTTTCAAAATGGCGGCTATCGTAAAAATTCAAAGTGTCATAACTTTGCTAAATCAAATCCTACTGAAAAATGTCGTATGCAAAAAGTGTTTGAAATTTTATTTTGCATATAAAAGCAATTTTTAATTATTTTTTTTTTTAAAAAAACCGAGTCTTACCATATATTGACCGAGACCTCGAACGAGCTTTTATGCGACTCTGCATACAGTTAACGCTCGTATGAAGCTTCTATTTAAGAAATTGACTTGAATTTTTTATACCAAATAGAGCTTTCAACTATACTTACGATACTGTACAAAAAAATTAAAAATTAAAAAATAAAAGTATTTTTTTTTCAAAACACGTTTAGTGTGATGAGTCGATCGACCCACCATACATACGCTCATAAGATTTTCAATATAGTTAAGGTCAGTGTGAGCTTATTTATACATATTTGAATTTCAAAATTTTGTGACAGTATAGAATTCTTGAGCATCCTGTGTATGTTTGTTAGCAAAATCCATTTTGTCAATTTTTTGCAAAATGGCGACAAGTATTAAAATTCAATCACTTATTACTCAGTAGTGTTCAATTTTGTCAAAAAGGTCTCTATACATGAAATGTTGAGAAGCCTAAAGCTCATCTAAGTAAAATATAAAAAATATATATTTTTGCTTGAAAACAAGCGATGTATCAGTTCGATCGTACCCCCATACTAGCCATTTTGAGACTTTCGGAAGAGTTAACGCTCTTAACTGCTTGGTTTCGAAGATTAAAATTTTAATTTTTAATATCGCATAGAACTAACGTGCAGCCCCTATACGTTATGTTTAAAAAAAATATATAAAATTTTTTTTCAAAATGGCGGCTATCGTAAAAATTCAAAGTGTCATAACTTTGCTAAATCAAATCCTACTGAAAAATGTCGTATGCAAAAAGTGTTTGGAATTATATTTTGCATATAAAAGCAATTTTTAATTATTTTTTTTTTAATAAAAACCGAGTCTTACCATATATTGACCGAGACCTCGAACGAGCTTTTATGCGACTCTGCATACAGTTAACGCTCGTATGAAGCTTCTATTTAAGAAATTGACTTCAATTTTTTATACCAAATAGAGCTTTCAACTATACTTACGATACTATACAAAAAAATTAAAAATTAAAAAATAAAAGTATTTTTTTTTCAAAACACGTTTAGTGTGATGAGTCGATCGACCCACCATACATACGCTCATAAGATTTTCAATATAGTTAAGGTCAGTGTGAGCTTATTTATACATATTTGAATTTCAAAATTTTGTGACAGTATAAAATTCTTAAGCATCCTGTGTATGTTTGTTAGCAAAATCCATTTTGTCAATTTTTTGCAAAATGGCGACAAGTATTAAAATTCAATCACTTATTACTCAGTAGTGTTCAATTTTGTCAAAAAGGTCTCTATACATGAAATATTGAGAAGCCTAAAGCTCATCTAAGTAAAATATAAAAAATATATATTTTTGCTTGAAAACAAGCGATGTATCAGTTCGATCGTACCCCCATACTAGCCATTTTGAGACTTTCGGAAGAGTTAACGCTCTTAACTGCTTGGTTTCGAAGATTAAAATTTTAATTTTTAATATCGCATAGAACTAACGTGCAGCCCCTATACGTTATGTTTAAAAAAAATTTATAAAATTTTTTTTCAAAATGGCGGCTATCGTAAAAATTCAAAGTGTCATAACTTTGCTAAATCAAATCCTACTGAAAAATGTCGTATGCAAAAAGTGTTTGGAATTTTATTTTGCATATAAAAGCAATTTTTAATTATTTTTTTTTTAATAAAAACCGAGTCTTACAATATATTGACCGAGACCTCGAACGAGATATTATGCGACTTTGCATACAGTTAACGCTCGTATGAAGCTTCTATTTAAGAAATTGACTTGAATTTTTTATACCAAATAGAGCTTTCAACTATACTTACGATACTATACAAAAAAATTAAAAATTAAAAAATAAAAGTATTTTTTTTTCAAAACACGTTTAGTGTGATGAGTCGATCGACCCACCATACATACGCTCATAAGATTTTCAATATAGTTAAGGTCAGTGTGAGCTTATTTATACATATTTGAATTTCAAAATTTTGTGACAGTATAGAATTCTTAAGCATCCTGTGTATGTTTGTTAGCAAAATCCATTTTGTCAATTTTTTGCAAAATGGCGACAAGTATTAAAATTCAATCACTTATTACTCAGTAGTGTTCAATTTTGTCAAAAAGGTCTCTATACATGAAATGTTGAGAAGCCTAAAGCTCATCTAAGTAAAATATAAAAAATATATATTTTTGCTTGAAAACAAGCGATGTATCAGTTCGATCGTACCCCCATACTAGCCATTTTGAGACTTTCGGAAGAGTTAACGCTCTTAACTGCTTGGTTTCGAAGATTAAAATTTTAATTTTTAATATCGCATAGAACTAACGTGCAGCCCCTATACGTTATGTTTAAAAAAAATATATAAATTTTTTTTTCAAAATGGCGGCTATCGTAAAAATTCAAAGTGTCATAACTTTGCTAAATCAAATCCTACTGAAAAATGTCGTATGCAAAAAGTGTTTGGAATTTTATTTTGCATATAAAAGCAATTTTTAATTATTTTTTTTTTAATAAAAACCGAGTCTTACCATATATTGACCGAGACCTCGAACGAGCTTTTATGCGACTCTGCATACAGTTAACGCTCGTATGAAGCTTCTATTTAAGAAATTGACTTGAATTTTTTATACCAAATAGAGCTTTCAACTATACTTACGATACTATACAAAAAAATTAAAAATTAAAAAATAAAAGTATTTTTTTTTCAAAACACGTTTAGTGTGATGAGTCGATCGACCCACCATACATACGCTCATAAGATTTTCAATATAGTTAAGGTCAGTGTGAGCTTATTTATACATATTTGAATTTCAAAATTTTGTGACAGTATAGAATTCTTAAGCATCCTGTGTATGTTTGTTAGCAAAATCCATTTTGTCAATTTTTTGCAAAATGGCGACAAGTATTAAAATTCAATCACTTATTACTCAGTAGTGTTCAATTTTGTCAAAAAGGTCTCTATACATGAAATGTTGAGAAGCCTAAAGCTCATCTAAGTAAAATATAAAAAATATATATTTTTGCTTGAAAACAAGCGATGTATCAGTTCGATCGTACCCCCATACTAGCCATTTTGAGACTTTCGGAAGAGTTAACGCTCTTAACTGCTTGGTTTCGAAGATTAAAATTTTAATTTTTAATATCGCATAGAACTAACGTGCAGCCCCTATACGTTATGTTTAAAAAAAATATATAACATTTTTTTTCAAAATGGCGGCTATCGTAAAAATTCAAAGTGTCATAACTTTGCTAAATCAAATCCTACTGAAAAATGTCGTATGCAAAAAGTGTTTGAAATTTTATTTTGCATATAAAAGCAATTTTTAATTATTTTTTTTAAAAAAAACCGAGTCTTACCATATATTGACCGAGACCTCGAACGAGCTTTTATGCGACTCTGCATACAGTTAACGCTCGTATGAAGCTTCTATTTAAGAAATTGACTTGAATTTTTTATACCAAATAGAGCTTTCAACTATACTTACGATACTGTACAAAAAAATTAAAAATTAAAAAATAAAAGTATTTTTTTTTCAAAACACGTTTAGTGTGATGAGTCGATCGACCCACCATACATACGCTCATAAGATTTTCAATATAGTTAAGGTCAGTGTGAGCTTATTTATACATATTTGAATTTCAAAATTTTGTGACAGTATAGAATTCTTGAGCATCCTGTGTATGTTTGTTAGCAAAATCCATTTTGTCAATTTTTTGCAAAATGGCGACAAGTATTAAAATTCAATCACTTATTACTCAGTAGTGTTCAATTTTGTCAAAAAGGTCTCTATACATGAAATGTTGAGAAGCCTAAAGCTCATCTAAGTAAAATATAAAAAATATATATTTTTGCTTGAAAACAAGCGATGTATCAGTTCGATCGTACCCCCATACTAGCCATTTTGAGACTTTCGGAAGAGTTAACGCTCTTAACTGCTTGGTTTCGAAGATTAAAATTTTAATTTTTAATATCGCATAGAACTAACGTGCAGCCCCTATACGTTATGTTTAAAAAAAATATATAAAATTTTTTTTCAAAATGGCGGCTATCGTAAAAATTCAAAGTGTCATAACTTTGCTAAATCAAATCCTACTGAAAAATGTCGTATGCAAAAAGTGTTTGGAATTATATTTTGCATATAAAAGCAATTTTTAATTATTTTTTTTTTAATAAAAACCGAGTCTTACCATATATTGACCGAGACCTCGAACGAGCTTTTATGCGACTCTGCATACAGTTAACGCTCGTATGAAGCTTCTATTTAAGAAATTGACTTCAATTTTTTATACCAAATAGAGCTTTCAACTATACTTACGATACTATACAAAAAAATTAAAAATTAAAAAATAAAAGTATTTTTTTTTCAAAACACGTTTAGTGTGATGAGTCGATCGACCCACCATACATACGCTCATAAGATTTTCAATATAGTTAAGGTCAGTGTGAGCTTATTTATACATATTTGAATTTCAAAATTTTGTGACAGTATAGAATTCTTAAGCATCCTGTGTATGTTTGTTATCAAAATCCATTTTGTCAATTTTTTGCAAAATGGCGACAAGTATTAAAATTCAATCACTTATTACTCAGTAGTGTTCAATTTTGTCAAAAAGGTCTCTATACATGAAATGTTGAGAAGCCTAAAGCTCATCTAAGTAAAATATAAAAAATAAATATTTTTGCTTGAAAACAAGCGATGTATCAGTTCGATCGTACCCCCATACTAGCCATTTTGAGACTTTCGGAAGAGTTAACGCTCTTAACTGCTTGGTTTCGAAAATTAAAATTTTAATTTTTAATATCGCATAGAACTAACGTGCAGCCCCTATACGTTATGTTTAAAAAAAATATATAAAATTTTTTTTCAAAATGGCGGCTATCGTAAAAATTCAAAGTGTCATAACTTTGCTAAATCAAATCCTACTGAAAAATGTCGTATGCAAAAAGTGTTTGGAATTTTATTTTGCATATAAAAGCAATTTTTAAATATTTTTTTTTTAATAAAAACCGAGTCTTACAATATATTGACCGAGACCTCGAACGAGATATTATGCGACTTTGCATACAGTTAACGCTCGTATGAAGCTTCTATTTAAGAAATTGACTTGAATTTTTTATACCAAATAGAGCTTTCAACTATACTTACGATACTATACAAAAAAATTAAAAATTAAAAAATAAAAGTATTTTTTTTTCAAAACACGTTTAGTGTGATGAGTCGATCGACCCACCATACATACGCTCATAAGATTTTCAATATAGTTAAGGTCAGTGTGAGCTTATTTATACATATTTGAATTTCAAAATTTTGTGACAGTATAGAATTCTTAAGCATCCTGTGTATGTTTGTTAGCAAAATCCATTTTGTCAATTTTTTGCAAAATCACGACAAGTATTAAAATTCAATCACTTATTACTCAGTAGTGTTCAATTTTGTCAAAAAGGTCTCTATACATGAAATGTTGAGAAGCCTAAAGCTCATCTAAGTAAAATATAAAAAATATATATTTTTGCTTGAAAACAAGCGATGTATCAGTTCGATCGTACCCCCATACTAGCCATTTTGAGACTTTCGGAAGAGTTAACGCTCTTAACTGCTTGGTTTCGAAGATTAAAATTTTAATTTTTAATATCGCATAGAACTAACGTGCAGCCCCTATACGTTATGTTTAAAAAAAATATATAAAATTTTTTTTCAAAATGGCGGCTATCGTAAAAATTCAAAGTGTCATAACTTTGCTAAATCAAATCCTACTGAAAAATGTCGTATGCAAAAAGTGTTTGGAATTTTATTTTGCATATAAAAGTAATTTTTAATTATTTTTTTTTTAATAAAAACCGAGTCTTACCATATATTGACCGAGACCTCGAACGAGCTTTTATGCGACTCTGCATACAGTTAACGCTCGTATGAAGCTTCTATTTAAGAAATTGACTTGAATTTTTTATACCAAATAGAGCTTTCAACTATACTTACGATACTATACAAAAAAATTAAAAATTAAAAAATAAAAGTATTTTTTTTTCAAAACACGTTTAGTGTGATGAGTCGATCGACCCACCATACATACGCTCATAAGATTTTCAATATAGTTAAGGTCAGTGTGAGCTTATTTATACATATTTGAATTTCAAAATTTTGTGACAGTATAGAATTCTTAAGCATCCTGTGTATGTTTGTTAGCAAAATCCATTTTGTCAATTTTTTGCAAAATGGCGACAAGTATTAAAATTCAATCACTTATTACTCAGTAGTGTTCAATTTTGTCAAAAAGGTCTCTATACATGAAATGTTGAGAAGCCTAAAGCTCATCTAAGTAAAATATAAAAAATATATATTTTTGCTTGAAAACAAGCGATGTATCAGTTCGATCGTACCCCCATACTAGCCATTTTGAGACTTTCGGAAGAGTTAACGCTCTTAACTGCTTGGTTTCGAAGATTAAAATTTTAATTTTTAATATCGCATAGAACTAACGTGCAGCCCCTATACGTTATGTTTAAAAAAAATATATAAAATTTTTTTTCAAAATGGCGGCTATCGTAAAAATTCAAAGTGTCATAACTTTGCTAAATCAAATCCTACTGAAAAATGTCGTATGCAAAAAGTGTTTGGAATTTTATTTTGCATATAAAAGCAATTTTTAATTATTTTTTTTTTAATAAAAACCGAGTCTTACCATATATTGACCGAGACCTCGAACGAGCTTTTATGCGACTCTGCATACAGTTAACGCTCGTATGAAGCTTCTATTTAAGAAATTGACTTGAATTTTTAATACTAAATAGAGCTTTCAACTATACTTACGATACTATACAAAAAAATTAAAAAATAAAAGTATTTTTTTTTCAAAACACGTTTAGTGTGATGAGTCGATCGACCCACCATACATACGCTCATAAGATTTTCAATATAGTTAAGGTCAGTGTGAGCTTATTTATACATATTTGAATTTCAAAATTTTGTGACAGTATAGAATTCTTAAGCATCCTGTGTATGTTTGTTAGCAAAATCCATTTTGTCAATTTTTTGCAAAATGGCGACAAGTATTAAAATTCAATCACTTATTACTCAGTAGTGTTCAATTTTGTCAAAAAGGTCTCTATACATGAAATGTTGAGAAGCCTAAAGCTCATCTAAGTAAAATATAAAAAATATATATTTTTGCTTGAAAACAAGCGATGTATCAGTTCGATCGTACCCCCATACTAGCCATTTTGAGACTTTCGGAAGAGTTAACGCTCTTAACTGCTTGGTTTCGAAGATTAAAATTTTAATTTTTAATATCGCATAGAACTAACGTGCAGCCCCTATACGTTATGTTTAAAAAAAATATATAAAATTTTTTTTCAAAATGGCGGCTATCGTAAAAATTCAAAGTGTCATAACTTTGCTAAATCAAATCCTACTGAAAAATGTCGTATGCAAAAAGTGTTTGGAATTTTATTTTGCATATAAAAGCAATTTTTAATTATTTTTTTTTTAATAAAAACCGAGTCTTACCATATATTGACCGAGACCTCGAACGAGCTTTTATGCGACTCTGCATACAGTTAACGCTCGTATGAAGCTTCTATTTAAGAAATTGACTTGGATTTTTTATACCAAATAGAGCTTTCAACTATACTTACGATACTGTACAAAAAAATTAAAAATTAAAAAATAAAAGTATTTTTTTTTCAAAACACGTTTAGTGTGATGAGTCGATCGACCCACCATACATACGCTCATAAGATTTTCAATATAGTTAAGGTCAGTGTGAGCTTATTTATACATATTTGAATTTCAAAATTTTGTGACAGTATAGAATTCTTAAGCATCCTGTGTATGTTTGTTAGCAAAATCCATTTTGTCAATTTTTTGCAAAATGGCGACAAGTATTAAAATTCAATCACTTATTACTCAGTAGTGTTCAATTTTGTCAAAAAGGTCTCTATACATGAAATGTTGAGAAGCCTAAAGCTCATCTAAGTAAAATATAAAAAATATATATTTTTGCTTGAAAACAAGCGATGTATCAGTTCGATCGTACCCCCATACTAGCCATTTTGAGACTTTCGGAAGAGTTAACGCTCTTAACTGCTTGGTTTCGAAGATTAAAATTTTAATTTTTAATATCGCATAGAACTAACGTGCAGCCCCTATACGTTATGTTTAAAAAAAATATATAAAATTTTTTTTCAAAATGGCGGCTATCGTAAAAATTCAAAGTGTCATAACTTTGCTAAATCAAATCCTACTGAAAAATGTCGTATGCAAAAAGTGTTTGGAATTTTATTTTGCATATAAAAGCAATTTTTAATTATTTTTTTTTTAATAAAAACCGAGTCTTACCATATATTGACCGAGACCTCGAACGAGCTTTTATGCGACTCTGCATACAGTTAACGCTCGTATGAAGCTTCTATTTAAGAAATTGACTTGAATTTTTTATACCAAATAGAGCTTTCAACAAAACACGTTTAGTGTGATGAGTCGATCGACCCACCATACATACGCTCATAAGATTTTCAATATAGTTAAGGTCAGTGTGAGCTTATTTATACATATTTGAATTTCAAAATTTTGTGACAGTATAGAATTCTTAAGCATCCTGTGTATGTTTGTTAGCAAAATCCATTTTGTCAATTTTTTGCAAAATGGCGACAAGTATTAAAATTCAATCACTTATTACTCAGTAGTGTTCAATTTTGTCAAAAAGGTCTCTATACATGAAATGTTGAGAAGCCTAAAGCTCATCTAAGTAAAATATAAAAAATATATATTTTTGCTTGAAAACAAGCGATGTATCAGTTCGATCGTACCCCCATACTAGCCATTTTGAGACTTTCGGAAGAGTTAACGCTCTTAACTGCTTGGTTTCGAAGATTAAAATTTTAATTTTTAATATCGCATAGAACTAACGTGCAGCCCCTATACGTTATGTTTAAAAAAAATATATAAAATTTTTTTTCAAAATGGCGGCTATCGTAAAAATTCAAAGTGTCATAACTTTGCTAAATCAAATCCTACTGAAAAATGTCGTATGCAAAAAGTGTTTGGAATTTTATTTTGCATATAAAAGCAGTTTTTAATTATTTTTTTTTTAATAAAAACCGAGTCTTACCATATATTGACCGAGACCTCGAACGAGCTTTTATGCGACTCTGCATACAGTTAACGCTCGTATGAAGCTTCTATTTAAGAAATTGACTTGAATTTTTTATACCAAATAGAGCTTTTAACTATACTTACGATACTATACAAAAAAATTAAAAAATAAAAAATAAAAGTATTTTTTTTTCAAAACACGTTTAGTGTGATGAGTCGATCGACCCACCATACATACGCTCATAAGATTTTCAATATAGTTAAGGTCAGTGTGAGCTTATTTATACATATTTGAATTTCAAAATTTTGTGACAGTATAGAATTCTTAAGCATCCTGTGTATGTTTGTTAGCAAAATCCATTTTGTCAATTTTTTGCAAAATGGCGACAAGTATTAAAATTCAATCACTTATTACTCAGTAGTGTTCAATTTTGTCAAAAAGGTCTCTATACATGAAATGTTGAGAAGCCTAAAGCCCATCTAAGTAAAATATACAAAATATATATTTTTGCTTGAAAACAAGCGATGTATCAGTTCGATCGTACCCCCATACTAGCCATTTTGAGACTTTCGGAAGAGTTAACGCTCTTAACTGCTTGGTTTCGAAGATTAAAATTTTAATTTTTAATATCGCATAGAACTAACGTGCAGCCCCTATACGTTATGTTTAAAAAAAATATATAAAATTTTTTTTCAAAATGGCGGCTATCGTAAAAATTCAAAGTGTCATAACTTTGCTAAATCAAATCCTACTAAAAAATGTCGTATGCAAAAAGTGTTTGGAATTTTATTTTGCATATAAAAGCAATTTTTAATTATTTTTTTTTTAATAAAAACCGAGTCTTACCATATATTGACCGAGACCTCGAACGAGCTTTTATGCGACTCTGCATACAGTTAACGCTCGTATGAAGCTTCTATTTAAGAAATTGACTTGAATTTTTTATACCAAATAGAGCTTTCAACTATACTTACGATACTATACAAAAAAATTAAAAATTAAAAAATAAAAGTATTTTTTTTTCAAAACACGTTTAGTGTGATGAGTCGATCGACCCACCATACATACGCTCATAAGATTTTCAATATAGTTAAGGTCAGTGTGAGCTTATTTATACATATTTGAATTTCAAAATTTTGTGACAGTATAGAATTCTTAAGCATCCTGTGTATGTTTGTTAGCAAAATCCATTTTGTCAATTTTTTGCAAAATGGCGACAAGTATTAAAATTCAATCACTTATTACTCAGTAGTGTTCAATTTTGTCAAAAAGGTCTCTATACATGAAATGTTGAGAAGCCTAAAGCTCATCTAAGTAAAATATAAAAAATATATATTTTTGCTTGAAAACAAGCGATGTATCAGTTCGATCGTACCCCCATACTAGCCATTTTGAGACTTTCGGAAGAGTTAACGCTCTTAACTGCTTGGTTTCGAAGATTAAAATTTTAATTTTTAATATCGCATAGAACTAACGTGCAGCCCCTATACGTTATGTTTAAAAAAAATATATAAAATTTTTTTTCAAAATGGCGGCTATCGTAAAAATTCAAAGTGTCATAACTTTGCTAAATCAAATCCTACTGAAAAATGTCGTATGCAAAAAGTGTTTGGAATTTTATTTTGCATATAAAAGCAATTTTTAATTTTTTTTTTTTTAATAAAAACCGAGTCTTACCATATATTGACCGAGACCTCGAACGAGCTTTTATGCGACTCTGCATACAGTTAACGCTCGTATGAAGCTTCTATTTAAGAAATTGACTTGAATTTTTAATACTAAATAGAGCTTTCAACTATACTTACGATACTATACAAAAAAATTAAAAATTAAAAAATAAAAGTATTTTTTTTTCAAAACACGTTTAGTGTGATGAGTCGATCGACCCACCATACATACGCTCATAAGATTTTCAATATAGTTAAGGTCAGTGTGAGCTTATTTATACATATTTGAATTTCAAAATTTTGTGACAGTATAGAATTCTTAAGCATCCTGTGTATGTTTGTTAGCAAAATCCATTTTGTCAATTTTTTGCAAAATGGCGACAAGTATTAAAATTCAATCACTTATTACTCAGTAGTGTTCAATTTTGTCAAAAAGGTCTCTATACATGAAATGTTGAGAAGCCTAAAGCTCATCTAAGTAAAATATAAAAAATATATATTTTTGCTTGAAAACAAGCGATGTATCAGTTCGATCGTACCCCCATACTAGCCATTTTGAGACTTTCGGAAGAGTTAACGCTCTTAACTGCTTGGTTTCGAAGATTAAAATTTTAATTTTTAATATCGCATAGAACTAACGTGCAGCCCCTATACGTTATGTTTAAAAAAAATATATAATTTTTTTTTTCAAAATGGCGGCTATCGTAAAAATTCAAAGTGTCATAACTTTGCTAAATCAAATCCTACTGAAAAATGTCGTATGCAAAAAGTGTTTGGAATTTTATTTTGCATATAAAAGTAATTTTTAATTATTTTTTTTTTAATAAAAACCGAGTCTTACCATATATTGACCGAGACCTCGAACGAGCTTTTATGCGACTCTGCATACAGTTAACGCTCGTATGAAGCTTCTATTTAAGAAATTGACTTGAATTTTTTATACCAAATAGAGCTTTCAACTATACTTACGATACTATACAAAAAAATTAAAAATTAAAAAATAAAAGTATTTTTTTTTCAAAACACGTTTAGTGTGATGAGTCGATCGACCCACCATACATACGCTCATAAGATTTTCAATATAGTTAAGGTCAGTGTGAGCTTATTTATACATATTTGAATTTCAAAATTTTGTGACAGTATAGAATTCTTAAGCATCCTGTGTATGTTTGTTAGCAAAATCCATTTTGTCAATTTTTTGCAAAATGGCGACAAGTATTAAAATTCAATCACTTATTACTCAGTAGTGTTCAATTTTGTCATAAAGGTCTCTATACATGAAATGTTGAGAAGCCTAAAGCTCATCTAAGTAAAATATAAAAAATATATATTTTTGCTTGAAAACAAGCGATGTATCAGTTCGATCGTACCCCCATACTAGCCATTTTGAGACTTTCGGAAGAGTTAACGCTCTTAACTGCTTGGTTTCGAAGATTAAAATTTTAATTTTTAATATCGCATAGAACTAACGTGCAGCCCCTATACGTTATGTTTAAAAAAAATATATAAATTTTGTTTTCAAAATGGCGGCTATCGTAAAAATTCAAAGTGTCATAACTTTGCTAAATCAAATCCTACTGAAAAATGTCGTATGCAAAAAGTGTTTGGAATTTTATTTTGCATATAAAAGTAATTTTTAATTATTTTTTTTTTAATAAAAACCGAGTCTTACCATATATTGACCGAGACCTCGAACGAGCTTTTATGCGACTCTGCATACAGTTAACGCTCGTATGAAGCTTCTATTTAAGAAATTGACTTGAATTTTTTATACCAAATAGAGCTTTTAACTATAGTTACGATACTATACAAAAAAATTAAAAATTAAAAAATAAAAGTATTTTTTTTTCAAAACACGTTTAGTGTGATGAGTCGATCGACCCACCATACATACGCTCATAAGATTTTCAATATAGTTAAGGTCAGTGTGAGCTTATTTATACATATTTGAATTTCAAAATTTTGTGACAGTATAGAATTCTTAAGCATCCTGTGTATGTTTGTTAGCAAAATCCATTTTGTCAATTTTTTGCAAAATGGCGACAAGTATTAAAATTCAATCACTTATTACTCAGTAGTGTTCAATTTTGTCAAAAAGGTCTCTATACATGAAATGTTGAGAAGCCTAAAGCTCATCTAAGTAAAATATAAAAAATATATATTTTTGCTTGAAAACAAGCGATGTATCAGTTCGATCGTACCCCCATACTAGCCATTTTGAGACTTTCGGAAGAGTTAACGCTCTTAACTGCTTGGTTTCGAAGATTAAAATTTTAATTTTTAATATCGCATAGAACTAACGTGCAGCCCCTATACGTTATGTTTAAAAAAAATATATAAAATTTTTTTTCAAAATGGCGGCTATCGTAAAAATTCAAAGTGTCATAACTTTGCTAAATCAAATCCTACTGAAAAATGTCGTATGCTAAAAGTGTTTGGAATTTTATTTTGCATATAAAAGCAATTTTTAATTATTTTTTTTTTTAATAAAAACCGAGTCTTACCATATATTGACCGAGACCTCGAACGAGCTTTTATGCGACTCTGCATACAGTTAACGCTCGTATGAAGCTTCTATTTAAGAAATTGACTTGGATTTTTTATACCAAATAGAGCTTTCAACTATACTTACGATACTGTACAAAAAAATTAAAAATTAAAAAATAAAAGTATTTTTTTTTCAAAACACGTTTAGTGTGATGAGTCGATCGACCCACCATACATACGCTCATAAGATTTTCAATATAGTTAAGGTCAGTGTGAGCTTATTTATACATATTTGAATTTCAAAATTTTGTGACAGTATAGAATTCTTAAGCATCCTGTGTATGTTTGTTAGCAAAATCCATTTTGTCAATTTTTTGCAAAATGGCGACAAGTATTAAAATTCAATCACTTATTACTCAGTAGTGTTCAATTTTGTCAAAAAGGTCTCTATACATGAAATGTTGAGAAGCCTAAAGCTCATCTAAGTAAAATATAAAAAATATATATTTTTGCTTGAAAACAAGCGATGTATCAGTTCGATCGTACCCCCATACTAGCCATTTTGAGACTTTCGGAAGAGTTAACGCTCTTAACTGCTTGGTTTCGAAGATTAAAATTTTAATTTTTAATATCGCATAGAACTAACGTGCAGCCCCTATACGTTATGTTTAAAAAAAATATATAAAATTTTTTTTCAAAATGGCGGCTATCGTAAAAATTCAAAGTGTCATAACTTTGCTAAATCAAATCCTACTGAAAAATGTCGTATGCAAAAAGTGTTTGGAATTTTATTTTGCATATAAAAGCAATTTTTAATTATTTTTTTTTTAATAAAAACCGAGTCTTACCATATATTGACCGAGACCTCGAACGAGCTTTTATGCGACTCTGCATACAGTTAACGCTCGTATGAAGCTTCTATTTAAGAAATTGACTTGAATTTTTTATACCAAATAGAGCTTTCAACAAAACACGTTTAGTGTGATGAGTCGATCGACCCACCATACATACGCTCATAAGATTTTCAATATAGTTAAGGTCAGTGTGAGCTTATTTATACATATTTGAATTTCAAAATTTTGTGACAGTATAGAATTCTTAAGCATCCTGTGTATGTTTGTTAGCAAAATCCATTTTGTCAATTTTTTGCAAAATGGCGACAAGTATTAAAATTCAATCACTTATTACTCAGTAGTGTTCAATTTTGTCAAAAAGGTCTCTATACATGAAATGTTGAGAAGCCTAAAGCTCATCTAAGTAAAATATAAAAAATATATATTTTTGCTTGAAAACAAGCGATGTATCAGTTCGATCGTACCCCCATACTAGCCATTTTGAGACTTTCGGAAGAGTTAACGCTCTTAACTGCTTGGTTTCGAAGATTAAAATTTTAATTTTTAATATCGCATAGAACTAACGTGCAGCCCCTATACGTTATGTTTAAAAAAAATATATAAAATTTTTTTTCAAAATGGCGGCTATCGTAAAAATTCAAAGTGTCATAACTTTGCTAAATCAAATCCTACTGAAAAATGTCGTATGCAAAAAGTGTTTGGAATTTTATTTTGCATATAAAAGCAGTTTTTAATTATTTTTTTTTTAATAAAAACCGAGTCTTACCATATATTGACCGAGACCTCGAACGAGCTTTTATGCGACTCTGCATACAGTTAACGCTCGTATGAAGCTTCTATTTAAGAAATTGACTTGAATTTTTTATACCAAATAGAGCTTTTAACTATACTTACGATACTATACAAAAAAATTAAAAAATAAAAAATAAAAGTATTTTTTTTTCAAAACACGTTTAGTGTGATGAGTCGATCGACCCACCATACATACGCTCATAAGATTTTCAATATAGTTAAGGTCAGTGTGAGCTTATTTATACATATTTGAATTTCAAAATTTTGTGACAGTATAGAATTCTTAAGCATCCTGTGTATGTTTGTTAGCAAAATCCATTTTGTCAATTTTTTGCAAAATTGCGACAAGTATTAAAATTCAATCACTTATTACTCAGTAGTGTTCAATTTTGTCAAAAAGGTCTCTATACATGAAATGTTGAGAAGCCTAAAGCTCATCTAAGTAAAATATACAAAATATATATTTTTGCTTGAAAACAAGCGATGTATCAGTTCGATCGTACCCCCATACTAGCCATTTTGAGACTTTCGGAAGAGTTAACGCTCTTAACTGCTTGGTTTCGAAGATTAAAATTTTAATTTTTAATATCGCATAGAACTAACGTGCAGCCCCTATACGTTATGTTTAAAAAAAATATATAAAATTTTTTTTCAAAATGGCGGCTATCGTAAAAATTCAAAGTGTCATAACTTTGCTAAATCAAATCCTACTAAAAAATGTCGTATGCAAAAAGTGTTTGGAATTTTATTTTGCATATAAAAGCAATTTTTAATTATTTTTTTTTTAATAAAAACCGAGTCTTACCATATATTGACCGAGACCTCGAACGAGCTTTTATGCGACTCTGCATACAGTTAACGCTCGTATGAAGCTTCTATTTAAGAAATTGACTTGAATTTTTTATACCAAATAGAGCTTTCAACTATACTTACGATACTATACAAAAAAATTAAAAATTAAAAAATAAAAGTATTTTTTTTTCAAAACACGTTTAGTGTGATGAGTCGATCGACCCACCATACATACGCTCATAAGATTTTCAATATAGTTAAGGTCAGTGTGAGCTTATTTATACATATTTGAATTTCAAAATTTTGTGACAGTATAGAATTCTTAAGCATCCTGTGTATGTTTGTTAGCAAAATCCATTTTGTCAATTTTTTGCAAAATGGCGACAAGTATTAAAATTCAATCACTTATTACTCAGTAGTGTTCAATTTTGTCAAAAAGGTCTCTATACATGAAATGTTGAGAAGCCTAAAGCTCATCTAAGTAAAATATAAAAAATATATATTTTTGCTTGAAAACAAGCGATGTATCAGTTCGATCGTACCCCCATACTAGCCATTTTGAGACTTTCGGAAGAGTTAACGCTCTTAACTGCTTGGTTTCGAAGATTAAAATTTTAATTTTTAATATCGCATAGAACTAACGTGCAGCCCCTATACGTTATGTTTAAAAAAAATATATAACATTTTTTTTCAAAATGGCGGCTATCGTAAAAATTCAAAGTGTCATAACTTTGCTAAATCAAATCCTACTGAAAAATGTCGTATGCAAAAAGTGTTTGAAATTTTATTTTGCATATAAAAGCAATTTTTAATTATTTTTTTTAAAAAAAACCGAGTCTTACCATATATTGACCGAGACCTCGAACGAGCTTTTATGCGACTCTGCATACAGTTAACGCTCGTATGAAGCTTCTATTTAAGAAATTGACTTGAATTTTTTATACCAAATAGAGCTTTCAACTATACTTACGATACTGTACAAAAAAATTAAAAATTAAAAAATAAAAGTATTTTTTTTTCAAAACACGTTTAGTGTGATGAGTCGATCGACCCACCATACATACGCTCATAAGATTTTCAATATAGTTAAGGTCAGTGTGAGCTTATTTATACATATTTGAATTTCAAAATTTTGTGACAGTATAGAATTCTTGAGCATCCTGTGTATGTTTGTTAGCAAAATCCATTTTGTCAATTTTTTGCAAAATGGCGACAAGTATTAAAATTCAATCACTTATTACTCAGTAGTGTTCAATTTTGTCAAAAAGGTCTCTATACATGAAATGTTGAGAAGCCTAAAGCTCATCTAAGTAAAATATAAAAAATATATATTTTTGCTTGAAAACAAGCGATGTATCAGTTCGATCGTACCCCCATACTAGCCATTTTGAGACTTTCGGAAGAGTTAACGCTCTTAACTGCTTGGTTTCGAAGATTAAAATTTTAATTTTTAATATCGCATAGAACTAACGTGCAGCCCCTATACGTTATGTTTAAAAAAAATATATAAAATTTTTTTTCAAAATGGCGGCTATCGTAAAAATTCAAAGTGTCATAACTTTGCTAAATCAAATCCTACTGAAAAATGTCGTATGCAAAAAGTGTTTGGAATTATATTTTGCATATAAAAGCAATTTTTAATTATTTTTTTTTTAATAAAAACCGAGTCTTACCATATATTGACCGAGACCTCGAACGAGCTTTTATGCGACTCTGCATACAGTTAACGCTCGTATGAAGCTTCTATTTAAGAAATTGACTTCAATTTTTTATACCAAATAGAGCTTTCAACTATACTTACGATACTATACAAAAAAATTAAAAATTAAAAAATAAAAGTATTTTTTTTTCAAAACACGTTTAGTGTGATGAGTCGATCGACCCACCATACATACGCTCATAAGATTTTCAATATAGTTAAGGTCAGTGTGAGCTTATTTATACATATTTGAATTTCAAAATTTTGTGACAGTATAGAATTCTTAAGCATCCTGTGTATGTTTGTTATCAAAATCCATTTTGTCAATTTTTTGCAAAATGGCGACAAGTATTAAAATTCAATCACTTATTACTCAGTAGTGTTCAATTTTGTCAAAAAGGTCTCTATACATGAAATGTTGAGAAGCCTAAAGCTCATCTAAGTAAAATATAAAAAATAAATATTTTTGCTTGAAAACAAGCGATGTATCAGTTCGATCGTACCCCCATACTAGCCATTTTGAGACTTTCGGAAGAGTTAACGCTCTTAACTGCTTGGTTTCGAAAATTAAAATTTTAATTTTTAATATCGCATAGAACTAACGTGCAGCCCCTATACGTTATGTTTAAAAAAAATATATAAAATTTTTTTTCAAAATGGCGGCTATCGTAAAAATTCAAAGTGTCATAACTTTGCTAAATCAAATCCTACTGAAAAATGTCGTATGCAAAAAGTGTTTGGAATTTTATTTTGCATATAAAAGCAATTTTTAAATATTTTTTTTTTAATAAAAACCGAGTCTTACAATATATTGACCGAGACCTCGAACGAGATATTATGCGACTTTGCATACAGTTAACGCTCGTATGAAGCTTCTATTTAAGAAATTGACTTGAATTTTTTATACCAAATAGAGCTTTCAACTATACTTACGATACTATACAAAAAAATTAAAAATTAAAAAATAAAAGTATTTTTTTTTCAAAACACGTTTAGTGTGATGAGTCGATCGACCCACCATACATACGCTCATAAGATTTTCAATATAGTTAAGGTCAGTGTGAGCTTATTTATACATATTTGAATTTCAAAATTTTGTGACAGTATAGAATTCTTAAGCATCCTGTGTATGTTTGTTAGCAAAATCCATTTTGTCAATTTTTTGCAAAATGGCGACAAGTATTAAAATTCAATCACTTATTACTCAGTAGTGTTCAATTTTGTCAAAAAGGTCTCTATACATGAAATGTTGAGAAGCCTAAAGCTCATCTAAGTAAAATATAAAAAATATATATTTTTGCTTGAAAACAAGCGATGTATCAGTTCGATCGTACCCCCATACTAGCCATTTTGAGACTTTCGGAAGAGTTAACGCTCTTAACTGCTTGGTTTCGAAGATTAAAATTTTAATTTTTAATATCGCATAGAACTAACGTGCAGCCCCTATACGTTATGTTTAAAAAAAATATATAAAATTTTTTTTCAAAATGGCGGCTATCGTAAAAATTCAAAGTGTCATAACTTTGCTAAATCAAATCCTACTGAAAAATGTCGTATGCAAAAAGTGTTTGGAATTTTATTTTGCATATAAAAGTAATTTTTAATTATTTTTTTTTTAATAAAAACCGAGTCTTACCATATATTGACCGAGACCTCGAACGAGCTTTTATGCGACTCTGCATACAGTTAACGCTCGTATGAAGCTTCTATTTAAGAAATTGACTTGAATTTTTTATACCAAATAGAGCTTTCAACTATACTTACGATACTATACAAAAAAATTAAAAATTAAAAAATAAAAGTATTTTTTTTTCAAAACACGTTTAGTGTGATGAGTCGATCGACCCACCATACATACGCTCATAAGATTTTCAATATAGTTAAGGTCAGTGTGAGCTTATTTATACATATTTGAATTTCAAAATTTTGTGACAGTATAGAATTCTTAAGCATCCTGTGTATGTTTGTTAGCAAAATCCATTTTGTCAATTTTTTGCAAAATGGCGACAAGTATTAAAATTCAATCACTTATTACTCAGTAGTGTTCAATTTTGTCAAAAAGGTCTCTATACATGAAATGTTGAGAAGCCTAAAGCTCATCTAAGTAAAATATAAAAAATATATATTTTTGCTTGAAAACAAGCGATGTATCAGTTCGATCGTACCCCCATACTAGCCATTTTGAGACTTTCGGAAGAGTTAACGCTCTTAACTGCTTGGTTTCGAAGATTAAAATTTTAATTTTTAATATCGCATAGAACTAACGTGCAGCCCCTATACGTTATGTTTAAAAAAAATATATAAAATTTTTTTTCAAAATGGCGGCTATCGTAAAAATTCAAAGTGTCATAACTTTGCTAAATCAAATCCTACTGAAAAATGTCGTATGCAAAAAGTGTTTGGAATTTTATTTTGCATATAAAAGCAATTTTTAATTATTTTTTTTTTAATAAAAACCGAGTCTTACCATATATTGACCGAGACCTCGAACGAGCTTTTATGCGACTCTGCATACAGTTAACGCTCGTATGAAGCTTCTATTTAAGAAATTGACTTGAATTTTTAATACTAAATAGAGCTTTCAACTATACTTACGATACTATACAAAAAAATTAAAAAATAAAAGTATTTTTTTTTCAAAACACGTTTAGTGTGATGAGTCGATCGACCCACCATACATACGCTCATAAGATTTTCAATATAGTTAAGGTCAGTGTGAGCTTATTTATACATATTTGAATTTCAAAATTTTGTGACAGTATAGAATTCTTAAGCATCCTGTGTATGTTTGTTAGCAAAATCCATTTTGTCAATTTTTTGCAAAATGGCGACAAGTATTAAAATTCAATCACTTATTACTCAGTAGTGTTCAATTTTGTCAAAAAGGTCTCTATACATGAAATGTTGAGAAGCCTAAAGCTCATCTAAGTAAAATATAAAAAATATATATTTTTGCTTGAAAACAAGCGATGTATCAGTTCGATCGTACCCCCATACTAGCCATTTTGAGACTTTCGGAAGAGTTAACGCTCTTAACTGCTTGGTTTCGAAGATTAAAATTTTAATTTTTAATATCGCATAGAACTAACGTGCAGCCCCTATACGTTATGTTTAAAAAAAATATATAAAATTTTTTTTCAAAATGGCGGCTATCGTAAAAATTCAAAGTGTCATAACTTTGCTAAATCAAATCCTACTGAAAAATGTCGTATGCAAAAAGTGTTTGGAATTTTATTTTGCATATAAAAGCAATTTTTAATTATTTTTTTTTTAATAAAAACCGAGTCTTACCATATATTGACCGAGACCTCGAACGAGCTTTTATGCGACTCTGCATACAGTTAACGCTCGTATGAAGCTTCTATTTAAGAAATTGACTTGGATTTTTTATACCAAATAGAGCTTTCAACTATACTTACGATACTGTACAAAAAAATTAAAAATTAAAAAATAAAAGTATTTTTTTTTCAAAACACGTTTAGTGTGATGAGTCGATCGACCCACCATACATACGCTCATAAGATTTTCAATATAGTTAAGGTCAGTGTGAGCTTATTTATACATATTTGAATTTCAAAATTTTGTGACAGTATAGAATTCTTAAGCATCCTGTGTATGTTTGTTAGCAAAATCCATTTTGTCAATTTTTTGCAAAATGGCGACAAGTATTAAAATTCAATCACTTATTACTCAGTAGTGTTCAATTTTGTCAAAAAGGTCTCTATACATGAAATGTTGAGAAGCCTAAAGCTCATCTAAGTAAAATATAAAAAATATATATTTTTGCTTGAAAACAAGCGATGTATCAGTTCGATCGTACCCCCATACTAGCCATTTTGAGACTTTCGGAAGAGTTAACGCTCTTAACTGCTTGGTTTCGAAGATTAAAATTTTAATTTTTAATATCGCATAGAACTAACGTGCAGCCCCTATACGTTATGTTTAAAAAAAATATATAAAATTTTTTTTCAAAATGGCGGCTATCGTAAAAATTCAAAGTGTCATAACTTTGCTAAATCAAATCCTACTGAAAAATGTCGTATGCAAAAAGTGTTTGGAATTTTATTTTGCATATAAAAGCAATTTTTAATTATTTTTTTTTTAATAAAAACCGAGTCTTACCATATATTGACCGAGACCTCGAACGAGCTTTTATGCGACTCTGCATACAGTTAACGCTCGTATGAAGCTTCTATTTAAGAAATTGACTTGAATTTTTAATACTAAATAGAGCTTTCAACTATACTTACGATACTATACAAAAAAATTAAAAAATAAAAGTATTTTTTTTTCAAAACACGTTTAGTGTGATGAGTCGATCGACCCACCATACATACGCTCATAAGATTTTCAATATAGTTAAGGTCAGTGTGAGCTTATTTATACATATTTGAATTTCAAAATTTTGTGACAGTATAGAATTCTTAAGCATCCTGTGTATGTTTGTTAGCAAAATCCATTTTGTCAATTTTTTGCAAAATGGCGACAAGTATTAAAATTCAATCACTTATTACTCAGTAGTGTTCAATTTTGTCAAAAAGGTCTCTATACATGAAATGTTGAGAAGCCTAAAGCTCATCTAAGTAAAATATAAAAAATATATATTTTTGCTTGAAAACAAGCGATGTATCAGTTCGATCGTACCCCCATACTAGCCATTTTGAGACTTTCGGAAGAGTTAACGCTCTTAACTGCTTGGTTTCGAAGATTAAAATTTTAATTTTTAATATCGCATAGAACTAACGTGCAGCCCCTATACGTTATGTTTAAAAAAAATATATAAAATTTTTTTTCAAAATGGCGGCTATCGTAAAAATTCAAAGTGTCATAACTTTGCTAAATCAAATCCTACTGAAAAATGTCGTATGCAAAAAGTGTTTGGAATTTTATTTTGCATATAAAAGCAATTTTTAATTATTTTTTTTTTAATAAAAACCGAGTCTTACCATATATTGACCGAGACCTCGAACGAGCTTTTATGCGACTCTGCATACAGTTAACGCTCGTATGAAGCTTCTATTTAAGAAATTGACTTGGATTTTTTATACCAAATAGAGCTTTCAACTATACTTACGATACTGTACAAAAAAATTAAAAATTAAAAAATAAAAGTATTTTTTTTTCAAAACACGTTTAGTGTGATGAGTCGATCGACCCACCATACATACGCTCATAAGATTTTCAATATAGTTAAGGTCAGTGTGAGCTTATTTATACATATTTGAATTTCAAAATTTTGTGACAGTATAGAATTCTTAAGCATCCTGTGTATGTTTGTTAGCAAAATCCATTTTGTCAATTTTTTGCAAAATGGCGACAAGTATTAAAATTCAATCACTTATTACTCAGTAGTGTTCAATTTTGTCAAAAAGGTCTCTATACATGAAATGTTGAGAAGCCTAAAGCTCATCTAAGTAAAATATAAAAAATATATATTTTTGCTTGAAAACAAGCGATGTATCAGTTCGATCGTACCCCCATACTAGCCATTTTGAGACTTTCGGAAGAGTTAACGCTCTTAACTGCTTGGTTTCGAAGATTAAAATTTTAATTTTTAATATCGCATAGAACTAACGTGCAGCCCCTATACGTTATGTTTAAAAAAAATATATAAAATTTTTTTTCAAAATGGCGGCTATCGTAAAAATTCAAAGTGTCATAACTTTGCTAAATCAAATCCTACTGAAAAATGTCGTATGCAAAAAGTGTTTGGAATTTTATTTTGCATATAAAAGCAATTTTTAATTATTTTTTTTTTAATAAAAACCGAGTCTTACCATATATTGACCGAGACCTCGAACGAGCTTTTATGCGACTCTGCATACAGTTAACGCTCGTATGAAGCTTCTATTTAAGAAATTGACTTGAATTTTTTATACCAAATAGAGCTTTCAACAAAACACGTTTAGTGTGATGAGTCGATCGACCCACCATACATACGCTCATAAGATTTTCAATATAGTTAAGGTCAGTGTGAGCTTATTTATACATATTTGAATTTCAAAATTTTGTGACAGTATAGAATTCTTAAGCATCCTGTGTATGTTTGTTAGCAAAATCCATTTTGTCAATTTTTTGCAAAATGGCGACAAGTATTAAAATTCAATCACTTATTACTCAGTAGTGTTCAATTTTGTCAAAAAGGTCTCTATACATGAAATGTTGAGAAGCCTAAAGCTCATCTAAGTAAAATATAAAAAATATATATTTTTGCTTGAAAACAAGCGATGTATCAGTTCGATCGTACCCCCATACTAGCCATTTTGAGACTTTCGGAAGAGTTAACGCTCTTAACTGCTTGGTTTCGAAGATTAAAATTTTAATTTTTAATATCGCATAGAACTAACGTGCAGCCCCTATACGTTATGTTTAAAAAAAATATATAAAATTTTTTTTCAAAATGGCGGCTATCGTAAAAATTCAAAGTGTCATAACTTTGCTAAATCAAATCCTACTGAAAAATGTCGTATGCAAAAAGTGTTTGGAATTTTATTTTGCATATAAAAGCAGTTTTTAATTATTTTTTTTTTAATAAAAACCGAGTCTTACCATATATTGACCGAGACCTCGAACGAGCTTTTATGCGACTCTGCATACAGTTAACGCTCGTATGAAGCTTCTATTTAAGAAATTGACTTGAATTTTTTATACCAAATAGAGCTTTTCACTATACTTACGATACTATACAAAAAAATAAAAAAATAAAAAATAAAAGTATTTTTTTTTCAAAACACGTTTAGTGTGATGAGTCGATCGACCCACCATACATACGCTCATAAGATTTTCAATATAGTTAAGGTCAGTGTGAGCTTATTTATACATATTTGAATTTCAAAATTTTGTGACAGTATAGAATTCTTAAGCATCCTGTGTATGTTTGTTAGCAAAATCCATTTTGTCAATTTTTTGCAAAATGGCGACAAGTATTAAAATTCAATCACTTATTACTCAGTAGTGTTCAATTTTGTCAAAAAGGTCTCTATACATGAAATGTTGAGAAGCCTAAAGCTCATCTAAGTAAAATATACAAAATATATATTTTTGCTTGAAAACAAGCGATGTATCAGTTCGATCGTACCCCCATACTAGCCATTTTGAGACTTTCGGAAGAGTTAACGCTCTTAACTGCTTGGTTTCGAAAATTAAAATTTTAATTTTTAATATCGCATAGAACTAACGTGCAGCCCCTATACGTTATGTTTAAAAAAAATATATAAAATTTTTTTTCAAAATGGCGGCTATCGTAAAAATTCAAAGTGTCATAACTTTGCTAAATCAAATCCTACTAAAAAATGTCGTATGCAAAAAGTGTTTGGAATTTTATTTTGCATATAAAAGCAATTTTTAATTATTTTTTTTTTAATAAAAACCGAGTCTTACCATATATTGACCGAGACCTCGAACGAGCTTTTATGCGACTCTGCATACAGTTAACGCTCGTATGAAGCTTCTATTTAAGAAATTGACTTGAATTTTTTATACCAAATAGAGCTTTCAACTATACTTACGATACTATACAAAAAAATTAAAAATTAAAAAATAAAAGTATTTTTTTTTCAAAACACGTTTAGTGTGATGAGTCGATCGACCCACCATACATACGCTCATAAGATTTTCAATATAGTTAAGGTCAGTGTGAGCTTATTTATACATATTTGAATTTCAAAATTTTGTGACAGTATAGAATTCTTAAGCATCCTGTGTATGTTTGTTAGCAAAATCCATTTTGTCAATTTTTTGCAAAATGGCGACAAGTATTAAAATTCAATCACTTATTACTCAGTAGTGTTCAATTTTGTCAAAAAGGTCTCTATACATGAAATGTTGAGAAGCCTAAAGCTCATCTAAGTAAAATATAAAAAATATATATTTTTGCTTGAAAACAAGCGATGTATCAGTTCGATCGTACCCCCATACTAGCCATTTTGAGACTTTCGGAAGAGTTAACGCTCTTAACTGCTTGGTTTCGAAGATTAAAATTTTAATTTTTAATATCGCATAGAACTAACGTGCAGCCCCTATACGTTATGTTTAAAAAAAATATATAAAATTTTTTTTCAAAATGGCGGCTATCGTAAAAATTCAAAGTGTCATAACTTTGCTAAATCAAATCCTACTGAAAAATGTCGTATGCAAAAAGTGTTTGGAATTTTATTTTGCATATAAAAGCAATTTTTAATTTTTTTTTTTTTAATAAAAACCGAGTCTTACCATATATTGACCGAGACCTCGAACGAGCTTTTATGCGACTCTGCATACAGTTAACGCTCGTATGAAGCTTCTATTTAAGAAATTGACTTGAATTTTTAATACTAAATAGAGCTTTCAACTATACTTACGATACTATACAAAAAAATTAAAAATTAAAAAATAAAAGTATTTTTTTTTTCAAAACACGTTTAGTGTGATGAGTCGATCGACCCACCATACATACGCTCATAAGATTTTCAATATAGTTAAGGTCAGTGTGAGCTTATTTATACATATTTGAATTTCAAAATTTTGTGACAGTATAGAATTCTTAAGCATCCTGTGTATGTTTGTTAGCAAAATCCATTTTGTCAATTTTTTGCAAAATGGCGACAAGTATTAAAATTCAATCACTTATTACTCAGTAGTGTTCAATTTTGTCAAAAAGGTCTCTATACATGAAATGTTGAGAAGCCTAAAGCTCATCTAAGTAAAATATAAAAAATATATATTTTTGCTTGAAAACAAGCGATGTATCAGTTCGATCGTACCCCCATACTAGCCATTTTGAGACTTTCGGAAGAGTTAACGCTCTTAACTGCTTGGTTTCGAAGATTAAAATTTTAATTTTTAATATCGCATAGAACTAACGTGCAGCCCCTATACGTTATGTTTAAAAAAAATATATAATTTTTTTTTTCAAAATGGCGGCTATCGTAAAAATTCAAAGTGTCATAACTTTGCTAAATCAAATCCTACTGAAAAATGTCGTATGCAAAAAGTGTTTGGAATTTTATTTTGCATATAAAAGTAATTTTTAATTATTTTTTTTTTAATAAAAACCGAGTCTTACCATATATTGACCGAGACCTCGAACGAGCTTTTATGCGACTCTGCATACAGTTAACGCTCGTATGAAGCTTCTATTAAAGAAATTGACTTGAATTTTTTAAACCAAATAGAGCTTTCAACTATACTTACGATACTATACAAAAAAATTAAAAATTAAAAAATAAAAGTATTTTTTTTTCAAAACACGTTTAGTGTGATGAGTCGATCGACCCACCATACATACGCTCATAAGATTTTCAATATAGTTAAGGTCAGTGTGAGCTTATTTATACATATTTGAATTTCAAAATTTTGTGACAGTATAGAATTCTTAAGCATCCTGTGTATGTTTGTTAGCAAAATCCATTTTGTCAATTTTTTGCAAAATGGCGACAAGTATTAAAATTCAATCACTTATTACTCAGTAGTGTTCAATTTTGTCATAAAGGTCTCTATACATGAAATGTTGAGAAGCCTAAAGCTCATCTAAGTAAAATATAAAAAATATATATTTTTGCTTGAAAACAAGCGATGTATCAGTTCGATCGTACCCCCATACTAGCCATTTTGAGACTTTCGGAAGAGTTAACGCTCTTAACTGCTTGGTTTCGAAGATTAAAATTTTAATTTTTAATATCGCATAGAACTAACGTGCAGCCCCTATACGTTATGTTTAAAAAAAATATATAAATTTTGTTTTCAAAATGGCGGCTATCGTAAAAATTCAAAGTGTCATAACTTTGCTAAATCAAATCCTACTGAAAAATGTCGTATGCAAAAAGTGTTTGGAATTTTATTTTGCATATAAAAGTAATTTTTAATTATTTTTTTTTTAATAAAAACCGAGTCTTACCATATATTGACCGAGACCTCGAACGAGCTTTTATGCGACTCTGCATACAGTTAACGCTCGTATGAAGCTTCTATTTAAGAAATTGACTTAAATTTTTTATACCAAATAGAGCTTTCAACTATAGTTACGATACTATACAAAAAAATTAAAAATTAAAAAATAAAAGTATTTTTTTTTCAAAACACGTTTAGTGTGATGAGTCGATCGACCCACCATACATACGCTCATAAGATTTTCAATATAGTTAAGGTCAGTGTGAGCTTATTTATACATATTTGAATTTCAAAATTTTGTGACAGTATAGAATTCTTAAGCATCCTGTGTATGTTTGTTAGCAAAATCCATTTTGTCAATTTTTTGCAAAATGGCGACAAGTATTAAAATTCAATCACTTATTACTCAGTAGTGTTCAATTTTGTCAAAAAGGTCTCTATACATGAAATGTTGAGAAGCCTAAAGCTCATCTAAGTAAAATATAAAAAATATATATTTTTGCTTGAAAACAAGCGATGTATCAGTTCGATCGTACCCCCATACTAGCCATTTTGAGACTTTCGGAAGAGTTAACGCTCTTAACTGCTTGGTTTCGAAGATTAAAATTTTAATTTTTAATATCGCATAGAACTAACGTGCAGCCCCTATACGTTATGTTTAAAAAAAATATATAAAATTTTTTTTCAAAATGGCGGCTATCGTAAAAATTCAAAGTGTCATAACTTTGCTAAATCAAATCCTACTGAAAAATGTCGTATGCTAAAAGTGTTTGGAATTTTATTTTGCATATAAAAGCAATTTTTAATTATTTTTTTTTTTAATAAAAACCGAGTCTTACCATATATTGACCGAGACCTCGAACGAGCTTTTATGCGACTCTGCATACAGTTAACGCTCGTATGAAGCTTCTATTTAAGAAATTGACTTGGATTTTTTATACCAAATAGAGCTTTCAACTATACTTACGATACTGTACAAAAAAATTAAAAATTAAAAAATAAAAGTATTTTTTTTTCAAAACACGTTTAGTGTGATGAGTCGATCGACCCACCATACATACGCTCATAAGATTTTCAATATAGTTAAGGTCAGTGTGAGCTTATTTATACATATTTGAATTTCAAAATTTTGTGACAGTATAGAATTCTTAAGCATCCTGTGTATGTTTGTTATCAAAATCCATTTTGTCAATTTTTTGCAAAATGGCGACAAGTATTAAAATTCAATCACTTATTACTCAGTAGTGTTCAATTTTGTCAAAAAGGTCTCTATACATGAAATGTTGAGAAGCCTAAAGCTCATCTAAGTAAAATATAAAAAATATATATTTTTGCTTGAAAACAAGCGATGTATCAGTTCGATCGTACCCCCATACTAGCCATTTTGAGACTTTCGGAAGAGTTAACGCTCTTAACTGCTTGGTTTCGAAGATTAAAATTTTAATTTTTAATATCGCATAGAACTAACGTGCAGCCCCTATACGTTATGTTTAAAAAAAATATATAAAATTTTTTTTTAAAATGGCGGCTATCGTAAAAATTCAAAGTGTCATAACTTTGCTAAATCAAATCCTACTAAAAAATGTCGTATGCAAAAAGTGTTTGGAATTTTATTTTGCATATAAAAGCAATTTTTAATTATTTTTTTTTTAATAAAAACCGAGTCTTACCATATATTGACCGAGACCTCGAACGAGCTTTTATGCGACTCTGCATACAGTTAACGCTCGTATGAAGCTTCTATTTAAGAAATTGACTTGGATTTTTTATACCAAATAGAGCTTTCAACTATACTTACGATACTGTACAAAAAAATTAAAAATTAAAAAATAAAAGTATTTTTTTTTCAAAACACGTTTAGTGTGATGAGTCGATCGACCCACCATACATACGCTCATAAGATTTTCAATATAGTTAAGGTCAGTGTGAGCTTATTTATACATATTTGAATTTCAAAATTTTGTGACAGTATAGAATTCTTAAGCATCCTGTGTATGTTTGTTAGCAAAATCCATTTTGTCAATTTTTTGCAAAATGGCGACAAGTATTAAAATTCAATCACTTATTACTCAGTAGTGTTCAATTTTGTCAAAAAGGTCTCTATACATGAAATGTTGAGAAGCCTAAAGCTCATCTAAGTAAAATATAAAAAATATATATTTTTGCTTGAAAACAAGCGATGTATCAGTTCGATCGTACCCCCATACTAGCCATTTTGAGACTTTCGGAAGAGTTAACGCTCTTAACTGCTTGGTTTCGAAGATTAAAATTTTAATTTTTAATATCGCATAGAACTAACGTGCAGCCCCTATACGTTATGTTTAAAAAAAATATATAATTTTTTTTTTCAAAATGGCGGCTATCGTAAAAATTCAAAGTGTCATAACTTTGCTAAATCAAATCCTACTGAAAAATGTCGTATGCAAAAAGTGTTTGGAATTTTATTTTGCATATAAAAGTAATTTTTAATTATTTTTTTTTTAATAAAAACCGAGTCTTACCATATATTGACCGAGACCTCGAACGAGCTTTTATGCGACTCTGCATACAGTTAACGCTCGTATGAAGCTTCTATTAAAGAAATTGACTTGAATTTTTTATACCAAATAGAGCTTTCAACTATACTTACGATACTATACAAAAAAATTAAAAATTAAAAAATAAAAGTATTTTTTTTTCAAAACACGTTTAGTGTGATGAGTCGATCGACCCACCATACATACGCTCATAAGATTTTCAATATAGTTAAGGTCAGTGTGAGCTTATTTATACATATTTGAATTTCAAAATTTTGTGACAGTATAGAATTCTTAAGCATCCTGTGTATGTTTGTTAGCAAAATCCATTTTGTCAATTTTTTGCAAAATGGCGACAAGTATTAAAATTCAATCACTTATTACTCAGTAGTGTTCAATTTTGTCATAAAGGTCTCTATACATGAAATGTTGAGAAGCCTAAAGCTCATCTAAGTAAAATATAAAAAATATATATTTTTGCTTGAAAACAAGCGATGTATCAGTTCGATCGTACCCCCATACTAGCCATTTTGAGACTTTCGGAAGAGTTAACGCTCTTAACTGCTTGGTTTCGAAGATTAAAATTTTAATTTTTAATATCGCATAGAACTAACGTGCAGCCCCTATACGTTATGTTTAAAAAAAATATATAAATTTTGTTTTCAAAATGGCGGCTATCGTAAAAATTCAAAGTGTCATAACTTTGCTAAATCAAATCCTACTGAAAAATGTCGTATGCAAAAAGTGTTTGGAATTTTATTTTGCATATAAAAGTAATTTTTAATTATTTTTTTTTTAATAAAAACCGAGTCTTACCATATATTGACCGAGACCTCGAACGAGCTTTTATGCGACTCTGCATACAGTTAACGCTCGTATGAAGCTTCTATTTAAGAAATTGACTTAAATTTTTTATACCAAATAGAGCTTTCAACTATAGTTACGATACTATACAAAAAAATTAAAAATTAAAAAATAAAAGTATTTTTTTTTCAAAACACGTTTAGTGTGATGAGTCGATCGACCCACCATACATACGCTCATAAGATTTTCAATATAGTTAAGGTCAGTGTGAGCTTATTTATACATATTTGAATTTCAAAATTTTGTGACAGTATAGAATTCTTAAGCATCCTGTGTATGTTTGTTAGCAAAATCCATTTTGTCAATTTTTTGCAAAATGGCGACAAGTATTAAAATTCAATCACTTATTACTCAGTAGTGTTCAATTTTGTCAAAAAGGTCTCTATACATGAAATGTTGAGAAGCCTAAAGCTCATCTAAGTAAAATATAAAAAATATATATTTTTGCTTGAAAACAAGCGATGTATCAGTTCGATCGTACCCCCATACTAGCCATTTTGAGACTTTCGGAAGAGTTAACGCTCTTAACTGCTTGGTTTCGAAGATTAAAATTTTAATTTTTAATATCGCATAGAACTAACGTGCAGCCCCTATACGTTATGTTTAAAAAAAATATATAAAATTTTTTTTCAAAATGGCGGCTATCGTAAAAATTCAAAGTGTCATAACTTTGCTAAATCAAATCCTACTGAAAAATGTCGTATGCTAAAAGTGTTTGGAATTTTATTTTGCATATAAAAGCAATTTTTAATTATTTTTTTTTTTAATAAAAACCGAGTCTTACCATATATTGACCGAGACCTCGAACGAGCTTTTATGCGACTCTGCATACAGTTAACGCTCGTATGAAGCTTCTATTTAAGAAATTGACTTGGATTTTTTATACCAAATAGAGCTTTCAACTATACTTACGATACTGTACAAAAAAATTAAAAATTAAAAAATAAAAGTATTTTTTTTTCAAAACACGTTTAGTGTGATGAGTCGATCGACCCACCATACATACGCTCATAAGATTTTCAATATAGTTAAGGTCAGTGTGAGCTTATTTATACATATTTGAATTTCAAAATTTTGTGACAGTATAGAATTCTTAAGCATCCTGTGTATGTTTGTTATCAAAATCCATTTTGTCAATTTTTTGCAAAATGGCGACAAGTATTAAAATTCAATCACTTATTACTCAGTAGTGTTCAATTTTGTCAAAAAGGTCTCTATACATGAAATGTTGAGAAGCCTAAAGCTCATCTAAGTAAAATATAAAAAATATATATTTTTGCTTGAAAACAAGCGATGTATCAGTTCGATCGTACCCCCATACTAGCCATTTTGAGACTTTCGGAAGAGTTAACGCTCTTAACTGCTTGGTTTCGAAGATTAAAATTTTAATTTTTAATATCGCATAGAACTAACGTGCAGCCCCTATACGTTATGTTTAAAAAAAATATATAAAATTTTTTTTTAAAATGGCGGCTATCGTAAAAATTCAAAGTGTCATAACTTTGCTAAATCAAATCCTACTAAAAAATGTCGTATGCAAAAAGTGTTTGGAATTTTATTTTGCATATAAAAGCAATTTTTAATTATTTTTTTTTTAATAAAAACCGAGTCTTACCATATATTGACCGAGACCTCGAACGAGCTTTTATGCGACTCTGCATACAGTTAACGCTCGTATGAAGCTTCTATTTAAGAAATTGACTTGGATTTTTTATACCAAATAGAGCTTTCAACTATACTTACGATACTGTACAAAAAAATTAAAAATTAAAAAATAAAAGTATTTTTTTTTCAAAACACGTTTAGTGTGATGAGTCGATCGACCCACCATACATACGCTCATAAGATTTTCAATATAGTTAAGGTCAGTGTGAGCTTATTTATACATATTTGAATTTCAAAATTTTGTGACAGTATAGAATTCTTAAGCATCCTGTGTATGTTTGTTAGCAAAATCCATTTTGTCAATTTTTTGCAAAATGGCGACAAGTATTAAAATTCAATCACTTATTACTCAGTAGTGTTCAATTTTGTCAAAAAGGTCTCTATACATGAAATGTTGAGAAGCCTAAAGCTCATCTAAGTAAAATATAAAAAATATATATTTTTGCTTGAAAACAAGCGATGTATCAGTTCGATCGTACCCCCATACTAGCCATTTTGAGACTTTCGGAAGAGTTAACGCTCTTAACTGCTTGGTTTCGAAGATTAAAATTTTAATTTTTAATATCGCATAGAACTAACGTGCAGCCCCTATACGTTATGTTTAAAAAAAATATATAAAATTTTTTTTCAAAATGGCGGCTATCGTAAAAATTCAAAGTGTCATAACTTTGCTAAATCAAATCCTACTGAAAAATGTCGTATGCAAAAAGTGTTTGGAATTTTATTTTGCATATAAAAGCAATTTTTAATTATTTTTTTTTTAATAAAAACCGAGTCTTACCATATATTGACCGAGACCTCGAACGAGCTTTTATGCGACTCTGCATACAGTTAACGCTCGTATGAAGCTTCTATTTAAGAAATTGACTTGAATTTTTTATACCAAATAGAGCTTTCAACAAAACACGTTTAGTGTGATGAGTCGATCGACCCACCATACATACGCTCATAAGATTTTCAATATAGTTAAGGTCAGTGTGAGCTTATTTATACATATTTGAATTTCAAAATTTTGTGACAGTATAGAATTCTTAAGCATCCTGTGTATGTTTGTTAGCAAAATCCATTTTGTCAATTTTTTGCAAAATGGCGACAAGTATTAAAATTCAATCACTTATTACTCAGTAGTGTTCAATTTTGTCAAAAAGGTCTCTATACATGAAATGTTGAGAAGCCTAAAGCTCATCTAAGTAAAATATAAAAAATATATATTTTTGCTTGAAAACAAGCGATGTATCAGTTCGATCGTACCCCCATACTAGCCATTTTGAGACTTTCGGAAGAGTTAACGCTCTTAACTGCTTGGTTTCGAAGATTAAAATTTTAATTTTTAATATCGCATAGAACTAACGTGCAGCCCCTATACGTTATGTTTAAAAAAAATATATAAAATTTTTTTAAAATGGCGGCTATCGTAAAAATTCAAAGTGTCATAACTTTGCTAAATCAAATCCTACTGAAAAATGTCGTATGCAAAAAGTGTTTGGAATTTTATTTTGCATATAAAAGCAATTTTTAATTTTTTTTTTTTTAATAAAAACCGAGTCTTACCATATATTGACCGAGACCTCGAACGAGCTTTTATGCGACTCTGCATACAGTTAACGCTCGTATGAAGCTTCTATTTAAGAAATTGACTTGAATTTTTTATACCAAATAGAGCTTTCAACTATACTTACGATACTATACAAAAAAATTAAAAATTAAAAAATAAAAGTATTTTTTTTTCAAAACACGTTTAGTGTGATGAGTCGATCGACCCACCATACATACGCTCATAAGATTTTCAATATAGTTAAGGTCAGTGTGAGCTTATTTATACATATTTGAATTTCAAAATTTTGTGACAGTATAGAATTCTTAAGCATCCTGTGTATGTTTGTTAGCAAAATCCATTTTGTCAATTTTTTGCAAAATGGCGACAAGTATTAAAATTCAATCACTTATTACTCAGTAGTGTTCAATTTTGTCAAAAAGGTCTCTATACATGAAATGTTGAGAAGCCTAAAGCTCATCTAAGTAAAATATAAAAAATATATATTTTTGCTTGAAAACAAGCGATGTATCAGTTCGATCGTACCCCCATACTAGCCATTTTGAGACTTTCGGAAGAGTTAACGCTCTTAACTGCTTGGTTTCGAAGATTAAAAATTTAATTTTTAATATCGCATAGAACTAACGTGCAGCCCCTATACGTTATGTTTAAAAAAAATATATAAAATTTTTTTTCAAAATGGCGGCTATCGTAAAAATTCAAAGTGTCATAACTTTGCTAAATCAAATCCTACTGAAAAATGTCGTATGCAAAAAGTGTTTGGAATTTTATTTTGCATATAAAAGCAATTTTTAATTATTTTTTTTTTAATAAAAACCGAGTCTTACCATATATTGACCGAGACCTCGAACGAGCTTTTATGCGACTCTGCATACAGTTAACGCTCGTATGAAGCTTCTATTTAAGAAATTGACTTGAATTTTTTATACCAAATAGAGCTTTCAACAAAACACGTTTAGTGTGATGAGTCGATCGACCCACCATACATACGCTCATAAGATTTTCAATATAGTTAAGGTCAGTGTGAGCTTATTTATACATATTTGAATTTCAAAATTTTGTGACAGTATAGAATTCTTAAGCATCCTGTGTATGTTTGTTAGCAAAATCCATTTTGTCAATTTTTTGCAAAATGGCGACAAGTATTAAAATTCAATCACTTATTACTCAGTAGTGTTCAATTTTGTCAAAAAGGTCTCTATACATGAAATGTTGAGAAGCCTAAAGCTCATCTAAGTAAAATATAAAAAATATATATTTTTGCTTGAAAACAAGCGATGTATCAGTTCGATCGTACCCCCATACTAGCCATTTTGAGACTTTCGGAAGAGTTAACGCTCTTAACTGCTTGGTTTCGAAGATTAAAATTTTAATTTTTAATATCGCATAGAACTAACGTGCAGCCCCTATACGTTATGTTTAAAAAAAATATATAAAATTTTTTTTCAAAATGGCGGCTATCGTAAAAATTCAAAGTGTCATAACTTTGCTAAATCAAATCCTACTGAAAAATGTCGTACGCAAAAAGTGTTTGGAATTTTATTTTGCATATAAAAGCAGTTTTTAATTATTTTTTTTTTAATAAAAACTGAGTCTTACCATATATTGACCGAGACCTCGAACGAGCTTTTATGCGACTCTGCATACAGTTAACGCTCGTATGAAGCTTCTATTTAAGAAATTGACTTGAATTTTTTATACCAAATAGAGCTTTCAACTATACTTACGATACTATACAAAAAAATTAAAAATTAAAAAATAAAAGTATTTTTTTTTCAAAACACGTTTAGTGTGATGAGTCGATCGACCCACCATACATACGCTCATAAGATTTTCAATATAGTTAAGGTCAGTGTGAGCTTATTTATACATATTTGAATTTCAAAATTTTGTGACAGTATAGAATTCTTAAGCATCCTGTGTATGTTTGTTAGCAAAATCCATTTTGTCAATTTTTTGCAAAATGGCGACAGGTATTAAAATTCAATCACTTATTACTCAGTAGTGTTCAATTTTGTCAAAAAGGTCTCTATACATGAAATGTTGAGAAGCCTAAAGCTCATCTAAGTAAAATATAAAAAATATATATTTTGAGACTTTCGGAAGAATTAACGCTCTTAACTGCTTGGTTTCGAAGATTAAAATTTTAATTTTTAATATCGCATAGAACTAACGTGCAGCCCCTATACGTTATGTTTAAAAAAAATATATAAAATTTTTTTTCAAAATGGCGGCTATCGTAAAAATTCAAAGTGTCATAACTTTGCTAAATCAAATCCTACTGAAAAATGTCGTATGCAAAAAGGGTTTGGAATTTTATTTTGCATATAAAAGCAATTTTTAATTATTTTTTTTTTAATAAAAACCGAGTCTTACCATATATTGACCGAGACCTCGAACGAGCTTTTATGCGACTCTGCATACAGTTAACGCTCGTATGAAGCTTCTATTTAAGAAATTGACTTGAATTTTTTATACCAAATAGAGCTTTCAACTATACTTACGATACTATACAAAAAAATTAAAAATTAAAAAATAAAAGTATTTTTTTTTCAAAACACGTTTAGTGTGATGAGTCGATCGACCCACCATACATACGCTCATAAGATTTTCAATATAGTTAAGGTCAGTGTGAGCTTATTTATACATATTTGAATTTCAAAATTTTGTGACAGTATAGAATTCTTAAGCATCCTGTGTATGTTTGTTAGCAAAATCCATTTTGTCAATTTTTTGCAAAATGGCGACAAGTATTAAAATTCAATCACTTATTACTCAGTAGTGTTCAATTTTGTCAAAAAGGTCTCTATACATGAAATGTTGAGAAGCCTAAAGCTCATCTAAGTAAAATATAAAAAATATATATTTTTGCTTGAAAACAAGCGATGTATCAGTTCGATCGTACCCCCATACTAGCCATTTTGAGACTTTCGGAAGAGTTAACGCTCTTAACTGCTTGGTTTCGAAGATTAAAATTTTAATTTTTAATATCGCATAGAACTAACGTGCAGCCCCTATACGTTATGTTTAAAAAAAATATATAAAATTTTTTTTCAAAATGGCGGCTATCGTAAAAATTCAAAGTGTCATAACTTTGCTAAATCAAATCCTACTTAAAAATGTCGTATGCAAAAAGTGTTTGGAATTTTATTTTGCATATAAAAGCAATTTTTAATTATTTTTTTTTTAATAAAAACCGAGTCTTACCATATATTGACCGAGACCTCGAACGAGCTTTTATGCGACTCTGCATACAGTTAACGCTCGTATGAAGCTTCTATTTAAGAAATTGACTTGAATTTTTTATACCAAATAGAGCTTTCAACTATACTTACGATACTATACAAAAAAATTAAAAATTAAAAAATAAAAGTATTTTTTTTTCAAAACACGTTTAGTGTGATGAGTCGATCGACCCACCATACATACGCTCATAAGATTTTCAATATAGTTAAGGTCAGTGTGAGCTTATTTATACATATTTGAATTTCAAAATTTTGTGACAGTATAGAATTCTTAAGCATCCTGTGTATGTTTGTTAGCAAAATCCATTTTGTCAATTTTTTGCAAAATGGCGACAAGTATTAAAATTCAATCACTTATTACTCAGTAGTGTTCAATTTTGTCAAAAAGGTCTCTATACATGAAATGTTGAGAAGCCTAAAGCTCATCTAAGTAAAATATAAAAAATATATATTTTTGCTTGAAAACAAGCGATGTATCAGTTCGATCGTACCCCCATACTAGCCATTTTGAGACTTTCGGAAGAGTTAACGCTCTTAACTGCTTGGTTTCGAAGATTAAAATTTTAATTTTTAATATCGCATAGAACTAACGTGCAGCCCCTATACGTTATGTTTAAAAAAAATATATAAAAATTTTTTTCAAAATGGCGGCTATCGTAAAAATTCAAAGATTCATAACTTTGCTAAATCAAATCCTACTAAAAAATGTCGTATGCAAAAAGTGTTTGGAATTTTATTTTGCATATAAAAGCAATTTTTAATTATTTTTTTTTTAATAAAAACCGAGTCTTACCATATATTGACCGAGACCTCGAACGAGCTTTTATGCGACTCTGCATACAGTTAACGCTCGTATGAAGCTTCTATTTAAGAAATTGACTTGAATTTTTTATACCAAATAGAGCTTTCAACAAAACACGTTTAGTGTGATGAGTCGATCGACCCACCATACATACGCTTATAAGATTTTCAATATAGTTAAGGTCAGTGTGAGCTTATTTATACATATTTGAATTTCAAAATTTTGTGACAGTATAGAATTCTTAAGCATCCTGTGTATGTTTGTTAGCAAAATCCATTTTGTCAATTTTTTGCAAAATGGCGACAAGTATTAAAATTCAATCACCTATTACTCAGTAGTGTTCAATTTTGTCAAAAAGGTCTCTATACATGAAATGTTGAGAAGCCTAAAGCTCATCTAAGTAAAATATAAAAAATATATATTTTTGCTTGAAAACAAGCGATGTATCAGTTCGATCGTACCCCCATACTAGCCATTTTGAGACTTTCGGAAGAGTTAACGCTCTTAACTGCTTGGTTTCGAAGATTAAAATTTTAATTTTTAATATCGCATAGAACTAACGTGCAGCCCCTATACGTTATGTTTAAAAAAAATATATAAAATTTTTTTTCAAAATGGCGGCTATCGTAAAAATTCAAAGTGTCATAACTTTGCTAAATCAAATCCTACTGAAAAATGTCGTATGCAAAAAGTGTTTGGAATTTTATTTTGCATATAAAAGCAGTTTTTAATTATTTTTTTTTTAATAAAAACCGAGTCTTACCATATATTGACCGAGACCTCGAACGAGCTTTTATGCGACTCTGCATACAGTTAACGCTCGTATGAAGCTTCTATTTAAGAAATTGACTTGAATTTTTTATACCAAATAGAGCTTTCAACTATACTTACGATACTATACAAAAAAATTAAAAATTAAAAAATAAAAGTATTTTTTTTTCAAAACACGTTTAGTGTGATGAGTCGATCGACCCACCATACATACGCTCATAAGATTTTCAATATAGTTAAGGTCAGTGTGAGCTTATTTATACATATTTGAATTTCAAAATTTTGTGACAGTATAGAATTCTTAAGCATCCTGTGTATGTTTGTTAGCAAAATCCATTTTGTCAATTTTTTGCAAAATGGCGACAAGTATTAAAATTCAATCACTTATTACTCAGTAGTGTTCAATTTTGTCAAAAAGGTCTCTATACATGAAATGTTGAGAAGCCTAAAGCTCATCTAAGTAAAATATACAAAATATATATTTTTGCTTGAAAACAAGCGATGTATCAGTTCGATCGTACCCCCATACTAGCCATTTTGAGACTTTCGGAAGAGTTAACGCTCTTAACTGCTTGGTTTCGAAGATTAAAATTTTAATTTTTAATATCGCATAGAACTAACGTGCAGCCCCTATACGTTATGTTTAAAAAAAATATATAAAATTTTTTTTCAAAATGGCGGCTATCGTAAAAATTCAAAGTGTCATAACTTTGCTAAATCAAATCCTACTAAAAAATGTCGTATGCAAAAAGTGTTTGGAATTTTATTTTGCATATAAAAGCAATTTTTAATTATTTTATTTTTTAATAAAAACCGAGTCTTACCATATATTGACCGAGACCTCGAACGAGCTTTTATGCGACTCTGCATACAGTTAACGCTCGTATGAAGCTTCTATTTAAGAAATTGACTTGAATTTTTTATACCAAATAGAGCTTTCAACTATACTTACGATACTATACAAAAAAATTAAAAATTAAAAAATAAAAGTATTTTTTTTTCAAAACACGTTTAGTGTGATGAGTCGATCGACCCACCATACATACGCTCATAAGATTTTCAATATAGTTAAGGTCAGTGTGAGCTTATTTATACATATTTGAATTTCAAAATTTTGTGACAGTATAGAATTCTTAAGCATCCTGTGTATGTTTGTTAGCAAAATCCATTTTGTCAATTTTTTGCAAAATGGCGACAAGTATTAAAATTCAATCACTTATTACTCAGTAGTGTTCAATTTTGTCAAAAAGGTCTCTATACATGAAATGTTGAGAAGCCTAAAGCTCATCTAAGTAAAATATAAAAAATATATATTTTTGCTTGAAAACAAGCGATGTATCAGTTCGATCGTACCCCCATACTAGCCATTTTGAGACTTTCGGAAGAGTTAACGCTCTTAACTGCTTGGTTTCGAAGATTAAAATTTTAATTTTTAATATCGCATAGAACTAACGTGCAGCCCCTATACGTTATGTTTAAAAAAAATATATAAAAATTTTTTTCAAAATGGCGGCTATCGTAAAAATTCAAAGTGTCATAACTTTGCTAAATCAAATCCTACTAAAAAATGTCGTATGCAAAAAGTGTTTGGAATTTTATTTTGCATATAAAAGCAATTTTTAATTATTTTTTTTTTAATAAAAACCGAGTCTTACCATATATTGACCGAGACCTCGAACGAGCTTTTATGCGACTCTGCATACAGTTAACGCTCGTATGAAGCTTCTATTTAAGAAATTGACTTGAATTTTTTATACCAAATAGAGCTTTCAACAAAACACGTTTAGTGTGATGAGTCGATCGACCCACCATACATACGCTCATAAGATTTTCAATATAGTTAAGGTCAGTGTGAGCTTATTTATACATATTTGAATTTCAAAATTTTGTGACAGTATAGAATTCTTAAGCATCCTGTGTATGTTTGTTAGCAAAATCCATTTTGTCAATTTTTTGCAAAATGGCGACAAGTATTAAAATTCAATCACTTATTACTCAGTAGTGTTCAATTTTGTCAAAAAGGTCTCTATACATGAAATGTTGAGAAGCCTAAAGCTCATCTAAGTAAAATATAAAAAATATATATTTTTGCTTGAAAACAAGCGATGTATCAGTTCGATCGTACCCCCATACTAGCCATTTTGAGACTTTCGGAAGAGTTAACGCTCTTAACTGCTTGGTTTCGAAGATTAAAATTTTAATTTTTAATATCGCATAGAACTAACGTGCAGCCCCTATACGTTATGTTTAAAAAAAATATATAAAATTTTTTTTCAAAATGGCGGCTATCGTAAAAATTCAAAGTGTCATAACTTTGCTAAATCAAATCCTACTGAAAAATGTCGTATGCAAAAAGTGTTTGGAATTTTATTTTGCATATAAAAGCAGTTTTTAATTATTTTTTTTTTAATAAAAACCGAGTCTTACCATATATTGACCGAGACCTCGAACGAGCTTTTATGCGACTCTGCATACAGTTAACGCTCGTATGAAGCTTCTATTTAAGAAATTGACTTGAATTTTTTATACCAAATAGAGCTTTCAACTATACTTACGATACTATACAAAAAAATTAAAAATTAAAAAATAAAAGTATTTTTTTTTCAAAACACGTTTAGTGTGATGAGTCGATCGACCCACCATACATACGCTCATAAGATTTTCAATATAGTTAAGGTCAGTGTGAGCTTATTTATACATATTTGAATTTCAAAATTTTGTGACAGTATAGAATTCTTAAGCATCCTGTGTATGTTTGTTAGCAAAATCCATTTTGTCAATTTTTTGCAAAATGGCGACAAGTATTAAAATTCAATCACTTATTACTCAGTAGTGTTCAATTTTGTCAAAAAGGTCTCTATACATGAAATGTTGAGAAGCCTAAAGCTCATCTAAGTAAAATATACAAAATATATATTTTTGCTTGAAAACAAGCGATGTATCAGTTCGATCGTACCCCCATACTAGCCATTTTGAGACTTTCGGAAGAGTTAACGCTCTTAACTGCTTGGTTTCGAAGATTAAAATTTTAATTTTTAATATCGCATAGAACTAACGTGCAGCCCCTATACGTTATGTTTAAAAAAAATATATAAAATTTTTTTTCAAAATGGCGGCTATCGTAAAAATTCAAAGTGTCATAACTTTGCTAAATCAAATCCTACTAAAAAATGTCGTATGCAAAAAGTGTTTGGAATTTTATTTTGCATATAAAAGCAATTTTTAATTATTTTATTTTTTAATAAAAACCGAGTCTTACCATATATTGACCGAGACCTCGAACGAGCTTTTATGCGACTCTGCATACAGTTAACGCTCGTATGAAGCTTCTATTTAAGAAATTGACTTGAATTTTTTATACCAAATAGAGCTTTCAACTATACTTACGATACTATACAAAAAAATTAAAAATTAAAAAATAAAAGTATTTTTTTTTCAAAACACGTTTAGTGTGATGAGTCGATCGACCCACCATACATACGCTCATAAGATTTTCAATATAGTTAAGGTCAGTGTGAGCTTATTTATACATATTTGAATTTCAAAATTTTGTGACAGTATAGAATTCTTAAGCATCCTGTGTATGTTTGTTAGCAAAATCCATTTTGTCAATTTTTTGCAAAATGGCGACAAGTATTAAAATTCAATCACTTATTACTCAGTAGTGTTCAATTTTGTCAAAAAGGTCTCTATACATGAAATGTTGAGAAGCCTAAAGCTCATCTAAGTAAAATATAAAAAATATATATTTTTGCTTGAAAACAAGCGATGTATCAGTTCGATCGTACCCCCATACTAGCCATTTTGAGACTTTCGGAAGAGTTAACGCTCTTAACTGCTTGGTTTCGAAGATTAAAATTTTAATTTTTAATATCGCATAGAACTAACGTGCAGCCCCTATACGTTATGTTTAAAAAAAATATATAAAAATTTTTTTCAAAATGGCGGCTATCGTAAAAATTCAAAGTGTCATAACTTTGCTAAATCAAATCCTACTGAAAAATGTCGTATGCAAAAAGTGTTTGGAATTATATTTTGCATATAAAAGCAATTTTTAATTATTTTTTTTTTAATAAAAACCGAGTCTTACCATATATTGACCGAGACCTCGAACGAGCTTTTATGCGACTCTGCATACAGTTAACGCTCGTATGAAGCTTCTATTTAAGAAATTGACTTGAATTTTTTATACCAAATAGAGCTTTCAACAAAACACGTTTAGTGTGATGAGTCGATCGACCCACCATACATACGCTCATAAGATTTTCAATATAGTTAAGGTCAGTGTGAGCTTATTTATACATATTTGAATTTCAAAATTTTGTGACAGTATAGAATTCTTAAGCATCCTGTGTATGTTTGTTAGCAAAATCCATTTTGTCAATTTTTTGCAAAATGGCGACAAGTATTAAAATTCAATCACTTATTACTCAGTAGTGTTCAATTTTGTCAAAAAGGTCTCTATACATGAAATGTTGAGAAGCCTAAAGCTCATCTAAGTAAAATATAAAAAATATATATTTTTGCTTGAAAACAAGCGATGTATCAGTTCGATCGTACCCCCATACTAGCCATTTTGAGACTTTCGGAAGAGTTAACGCTCTTAACTGCTTGGTTTCGAAGATTAAAATTTTAATTTTTAATATCGCATAGAACTAACGTGCAGCCCCTATACGTTATGTTTAAGAAAAATATATAAAATTTTTTTTCAAAATGGCGGCTATCGTAAAAATTCAAAGTGTCATAACTTTGCTAAATCAAATCCTACTGAAAAATGTCGTATGCAAAAAGTGTTTGGAATTTTATTTTGCATATAAAAGCAATTTTTAATTATTTTTTTTTAATAAAAACCGAGTCTTACCATATATTGACCGAGACCTCGAACGAGCTTTTATGCGACTCTGCATACAGTTAACGCTCGTATGAAGCTTCTATTTAAGAAATTGACTTGAATTTTTTATACCAAATAGAGCTTTCAACTATACTTACGATACTATACAAAAAAATTAAAAATTAAAAAATAAAAGTATTTTTTTTTCAAAACACGTTTAGTGTGATGAGTCGATCGACCCACCATACATACGCTCATAAGATTTTCAATATAGTTAAGGTCAGTGTGAGCTTATTTATACATATTTGAATTTCAAAATTTTGTGACAGTATAGAATTCTTAAGCATCCTGTGTATGTTTGTTAGCAAAATCCATTTTGTCAATTTTTTGCAAAATGGCGACAAGTATTAAAATTCAATCACTTATTACTCAGTAGTGTTCAATTTTGTCAAAAAGGTCTCTATAAATGAAATGTTGAGAAGCCTAAAGCTCATCTAAGTAAAATATAAAAAATATATATTTTTGCTTGAAAACAAGCGATGTATCAGTTCGATCGTACCCCCATACTAGCCATTTTGAGACTTTCGGAAGAGTTAACGCTCTTAACTGCTTGGTTTCGAAGATTAAAATTTTCATTTTTAATATCGCATAGAACTAACGTGCAGCCCCTATACGTTATGTTTAAAAAAAATATATAAAATTTTTTTTCAAAATGGCGGCTATCGTAAAAATTCAAAGTGTCATAACTTTGCTAAATCAAATCCTACTGAAAAATGTCGTATGCAAAAAGTGTTTGGAATTTTATTTTGCATATAAAAGCAATTTTTAATTATTTTTTTTTTAATAAAAACCGAGTCTTACCATATATTGACCGAGACCTCGAACGAGCTTTTATGCGACTCTGCATACAGTTAACGCTCGTATGAAGCTTCTATTTAAGAAATTGACTTGAATTTTTTATACCAAATAGAGCTTTCAACTATACTTACGATACTATACAAAAAAATTAAAGATTAAAAAATAAAAGTATTTTTTTTTCAAAACACGTTTAGTGTGATGAGTCGATCGACCCACCATACATACGCTCATAAGATTTTCAATATAGTTAAGGTCAGTGTGAGCTTATTTATACATATTTGAATTTCAAAATTTTGTGACAGTATAGTATTCTTAAGCATCCTGTGTATGTTTGTTAGCAAAATCCATTTTGTCAATTTTTTGCAAAATGGCGACAAGTATTAAAATTCAATCACTTATTACTCAGTAGTGTTCAATTTTGTCAAAAAGGTCTCTATACATGAAATGTTGAGAAGCCTAAAGCTCATCTAAGTAAAATATAAAAAATATATATTTTTGCTTGAAAACAAGCGATGTATCAGTTCGATCGTACCCCCATACTAGCCATTTTGAGACTTTCGGAAGAGTTAACGCTCTTAACTGCTTGGTTTCGAAGATTAAAATTTTAATTTTTAATATCGCATAGAACTAACGTGCAGCCCCTATACGTTATGTTTAAAAAAATATATAAAATTTTTTTTCAAAATGGCGGCTATCGTAAAAATTCAAAGTGTCATAACTTTGCTAAATCAAATCCTACTGAAAAATGTCGTATGCAAAAAGTGTTTGGAATTTTATTTTGCATATAAAAGCAATTTTTAATTATTTTTTTTTTAATAAAAACCGAGTCTTACCATATATTGACCGAGACCTCGAACGAGCTTTTATGCGACTCTGCATACAGTTAACGCTCGTATGAAGCTTCTATTTAAGAAATTGACTTGAATTTTTTATACCAAATAGAGCTTTCAACTATACTTACGATACTATACAAAAAAATTAAAAATTAAAAAATAAAAGTATTTTTTTTTCAAAACACGTTTAGTGTGATGAGTCGATCGACCCACCATACATACGCTCATAAGATTTTCAATATAGTTAAGGTCAGTGTGAGCTTATTTATACATATTTGAATTTCAAAATTTTGTGACAGTATAGAATTCTTAAGCATCCTGTGTATGTTTGTTAGCAAAATCCATTTTGTCAATTTTTTGCAAAATGGCGACAAGTATTAAAATTCAATCACTTATTACTCAGTAGTGTTCAATTTTGTCAAAAAGGTCTCTATACATGAAATGTTGAGAAGCCTAAAGCTCATCTAAGTAAAATATAAAAAATATATATTTTTGCTTGAAAACAAGCGATGTATCAGTTCGATCGTACCCCCATACTAGCCATTTTGAGACTTTCGGAAGAGTTAACGCTCTTAACTGCTTGGTTTCGAAGATTAAAATTTTAATTTTTAATATCGCATAGAACTAACGTGCAGCCCCTATACGTTATGTTTAAAAAAAATATATAAAATTTTTTTTCAAAATGGCGGCTATCGTAAAAATTGAAAGTGTCATAACTTTGCTAAATCAAATCCTACTGAAAAATGTCGTATGCAAAAAGTGTTTGGAATTTTATTTTGCATATAAAAGCAATTTTTAATTATTTTTTTTTTATTAAAAACCGAGTCTTACCATATATTGACCGAGACCTCGAACGAGCTTTTATGCGACTCTGCATACAGTTAACGCTCGCATGAAGCTTCTATTTAAGAAATTGACTTGAATTTTTTATACCAAATAGAACTTTCAACTATACTTACGATACTATACAAAAAAATTTAAAATTAAAAAATAAAAGTATTTTTTTTTCAAAACACGTTTAGTGTGATGAGTCGATCGACCCACCATACATACGCTCATAAGATTTTCAATATAGTTAAGGTCAGTGTGAGCTTATATATACATATTTGAATTTCAAAATTTTGTGACAGTATAGAATTCTTAAGCATCCTGTGTATGTTTGTTAGCAAAATCCATTTTGTCAATTTTTTGCAAAATCACGACAAGTATTAAAATTCAATCACTTATTACTCAGTAGTGTTCAATTTTGTCAAAAAGGTCTCTATACATGAAATGTTGAGAAGCCTAAAGCTCATCTAAGTAAAATATAAAAAATATATATTTTTGCTTGAAAACAAGCGATGTATCAGTTCGATCGTACCCCCATACTAGCCATTTTGAGACTTTCGGAAGAGTTAACGCTCTTAACTGCTTGGTTTCGAAGATTAAAATTTTAATTTTTAATATCGCATAGAACTAACGTGCAGCCCCTATACGTTATGTTTAAAAAAAATATATAAAATTTTTTTTCAAAATGGCGGCTATCGTAAAAATTCAAAGTGTCATAACTTTGCTAAATCAAATCCTACTGAAAAATGTCGTATGCAAAAAGTGTTTGGAATTATATTTTGCATATAAAAGCAATTTTTAATTATTTTTTTTTTAATAAAAACCGAGTCTTACCATATATTGACCGAGACCTCGAACGAGCTTTTATGCGACTCTGCATACAGTTAACGCTCGTATGAAGCTTTTATTTAAGAAATTGACTTGAATTTTTTATACCAAATAGAGCTTTCAACTATACTTACGATACTATACAAAAAAATTAAAAATTAAAAAATAAAAGTATTTTTTTTTCAAAACACGTTTAGTGTGATGAGTCGATCGACCCACCATACATACGCTCATAAGATTTTCAATATAGTTAAGGTCAGTGTGAGCTTATTTATACATATTTGAATTTCAAAATTTTGTGACAGTATAGAATTCTTAAGCATCCTGTGTATGTTTGTTAGCAAAATCCATTTTGTCAATTTTTTGCAAAATGGCGACAAGTATTAAAATTCAATCACTTATTACTCAGTAGTGTTCAATTTTGTCAAAAAGGTCTCTATACATGAAATGTTGAGAAGCCTAAAGCTCATCTAAGTAAAATATAAAAAATATATATTTTTGCTTGAAAACAAGCGATGTATCAGTTCGATCGTACCCCCATACTAGCCATTTTGAGACTTTCGGAAGAGTTAACGCTCTTAACTGCTTGGTTTCGAAGATTAAAATTTTAATTTTTAATATCGCATAGAACTAACGTGCAGCCCCTATACGTTATGTTTAAAAAAAATATATAAAATTTTTTTTCAAAATGGCGGCTATCGTAAAAATTCAAAGTGTCATAACTTTGCTAAATCAAATCCTACTGAAAAATGTCGTATGCAAAAAGTGTTTGGAATTTTATTTTGCATATAAAAGCAGTTTTTAATTATTTTTTTTTTAATAAAAACCGAGTCTTACCATATATTGACCGAGACCTCGAACGAGCTTTTATGCGACTCTGCATACAGTTAACGCTCGTATGAAGCTTCTATTTAAGAAATTGACTAGAATTTTTTATACCAAATAGAGCTTTCAACTATACTTACGATACTGTACAAAAAAATTAAAAATTAAAAAATAAAAGTATTTTTTTTTCAAAACACGTTTAGTGTGATGAGTCGATCGACCCACCATACATACGCTCATAAGATTTTCAATATAGTTAAGGTCAGTGTGAGCTTATTTATACATATTTGAATTTCAAAATTTTGTGACAGTATAGAATTCTTAAGCATCCTGTGTATGTTTGTTAGCAAAATCCATTTTGTCAATTTTTTGCAAAATGGCGACAAGTATTAAAATTCAATCACTTATTACTCAGTAGTGTTCAATTTTGTCAAAAAGGTCTCTATACATGAAATGTTGAGAAGCCTAAAGCTCATCTAAGTAAAATATAAAAAATATATATTTTTGCTTGAAAACAAGCGATGTATCAGTTCGATCGTACCCCCATACTAGCCATTTTGAGACTTTCGGAAGAGTTAACGCTCTTAGCTGCTTGGTTTCAAAGATTAAAATTTTCATTTTTAATATCGCATAGAACTAACGTGCAGCCCCTATACGTTATGTTTAAAAAAAATATATAAAATTTTTTTTCAAAATGGCGGCTATCGTAAAAATTCAAAGTGTCATAACTTTGCTAAATCAAATCCTACTGAAAAATGTCGTATGCAAAAAGTGTTTGGAATTTTATTTTGCATATAAAAGCAATTTTTAATTATTTTTTTTTTAATAAAAACCGAGTCTTACCATATATTGACCGAGACCTCGAACGAGCTTTTATGCGACTCTGCATACAGTTAACGCTCGTATGAAGCTTCTATTTAAGAAATTGACTTGAATTTTTTATACCAAATAGAGCTTTCAACTATACTTACGATACTATACAAAAAAATTAAAGATTAAAAAATAAAAGTATTTTTTTTTCAAAACACGTTTAGTGTGATGAGTCGATCGACCCACCATACATACGCTCATAAGATTTTCAATATAGTTAAGGTCAGTGTGAGCTTATTTATACATATTTAAATTTCAAAATTTTGTGACAGTATAGAATTCTTAAGCATCCTGTGTATGTTTGTTAGCAAAATCCATTTTGTCAATTTTTTGCAAAATGGCGACAAGTATTAAAATTCAATCACTTATTACTCAGTAGTGTTCAATTTTGTCAAAAAGGTCTCTATACATGAAATGTTGAGAAGCCTAAAGCTCATCTAAGTAAAATATAAAAAATATATATTTTTGCTTGAAAACAAGCGATGTATCAGTTCGATCGTACCCCCATACTAGCCATTTTGAGACTTTCGGAAGAGTTAACGCTCTTAACTGCTTGGTTTCGAAGATTAAAATTTTAATTTTTAATATCGCATAGAACTAACGTGCAGCCCCTATACGTTATGTTTAAAAAAAATATATAAAATTTTTTTTCAAAATGGCGGCTATCGTAAAAATTCAAAGTGTCATAACTTTGCTAAATCAAATCCTACTGAAAAATGTCGTATGCAAAAAGTGTTTGGAATTTTATTTTGCATATAAAAGCAATTTTTAATTATTTTTTTTTTAATAAAAACCGAGTCTTACCATATATTGACCGAGACCTCGAACGAGCTTTTATGCGACTCTGCATACAGTTAACGCTCGCATGAAGCTTCTATTTAAGAAATTGACTTGAATTTTTTATACCAAATAGAACTTTCAACTATACTTACGATACTATACAAAAAAATTTAAAATTAAAAAATAAAAGTATTTTTTTTTCAAAACACGTTTAGTGTGATGAGTCGATCGACCCACCATACATACGCTCATAAGATTTTCAATATAGTTAAGGTCAGTGTGAGCTTATATATACATATTTGAATTTCAAAATTTTGTGACAGTATTTAATTCTTAAGCATCCTGTGTATGTTTGTTAGCAAAATCCATTTTGTCAATTTTTTGCAAAATCACGACAAGTATTAAAATTCAATCACTTATTACTCAGTAGTGTTCAATTTTGTCAAAAAGGTCTCTATACATGAAATGTTGAGAAGCCTAAAGCTCATCTAAGTAAAATATAAAAAATATATATTTTTGCTTGAAAACAAGCGATGTATCAGTTCGATCGTACCCCCATACTAGCCATTTTGAGACTTTCGGAAGAGTTAACGCTCTTAACTGCTTGGTTTCGAAGATTAAAATTTTAATTTTTAATATCGCATAGAACTAACGTGCAGCCCCTATACGTTATGTTTAAAAAAAATATATAAAATTTTTTTTCAAAATGGCGGCTATCGTAAAAATTCAAAGTGTCATAACTTTGCTAAATCAAATCCTACTGAAAAATGTCGTATGCAAAAAGTGTTTGGAATTTTATTTTGCATATAAAAGCAATTTTTAATTATTTTTTTTTTAATAAAAACCGAGTCTTACCACATATTGACCGAGACCTCGAACGAGCTTTTATGCGACTCTGCATACAGTTAACGCTCGTATGAAGCTTCTATTTAAGAAATTGACTTGAATTTTTTATACCAAATAGAGCTTTCAACTATACTTACGATACTATACAAAAAAATTAAAAATTAAAAAATAAAAGTATTTTTTTTTCAAAACACGTTTAGTGTGATGAGTCGATCGACCCACCATACATACGCTCATCTGATTTTCAATATAGTTAAGGTCAGTGTGAGCTTATTTATACATATTTGAATTTCAAAATTTTGTGACAGTATAGAATTCTTAAGCATCCTGTGTATGTTTGTTAGCAAAATCCATTTTGTCAATTTTTTGCAAAATGGCGACAAGTATTAAAATTCAATCACTTATTACTCAGTAGTGTTCAATTTTGTCAAAAAGGTCTCTATACATGAAATGTTGAGAAGCCTAAAGCTCATCTAAGTAAAATATAAAAAATATATATTTTTGCTTGAAAACAAGCGATGTATCAGTTCGATCGTACCCCCATACTAGCCATTTTGAGACTTTCGGAAGAGTTAACGCTCTTAACTGCTTGGTTTCGAAGATTAAAATTTTAATTTTTAATATCGCATAGAACTAACGTGCAGCCCCTATACGTTATGTTTAAAAAAAATATATAAAATTTTTTTTCAAAATGGCGGCTATCGTAAAAATTCAAAGTGTCATAACTTTGCTAAATCAAATCCTACTGAAAAATGTCGTATGCAAAAAGTGTTTGGAATTATATTTTGCATATAAAAGCAATTTTTAATTATTTTTTTTTTAATAAAAACCGAGTCTTACCATATATTGACCGAGACCTCGAACGAGCTTTTATGCGACTCTGCATACAGTTAACGCTCGTATGAAGCTTCTATTTAAGAAATTGACTTGAATTTTTTATACCAAATAGAGCTTTCAACTATACTTACGATACTATACAAAAAATTTAAAAATAAAAAATAAAAGTATTTTTTTTTCAAAACACGTTTAGTGTGATGAGTCGATCGACCCACCATACATACGCTCATAAGATTTTCAATATAGTTAAGGTCAGTGTGAGCTTATTTATACATATTTGAATTTCAAAATTTTGTGACAGTATAGAATTCTTAAGCATCCTGTGTATGTTTGTTAGCAAAATCCATTTTGTCAATTTTTTGCAAAATGGCGACAAGTATTAAAATTCAATCACTTATTACTCAGTAGTGTTCAATTTTGTCAAAAAGGTCTCTATACATGAAATGTTGAGAAGCCTAAAGCTCATCTAAGTAAAATATAAAAAATATATATTTTTGCTTGAAAACAAGCGATGTATCAGTTCGATCGTACCCCCATACTAGCCATTTTGAGACTTTCGGAAGAGTTAACGCTCTTAACTGCTTGGTTTCGAAAATTAAAATTTTAATTTTTAATATCGCATAGAACTAACGTGCAGCCCCTATACGTTATGTTTAAAAAAAATATATAAATTTTTTTTTCAAAATGGCGGCTATCGTAAAAATTCAAAGTGTCATAACTTTGCTAAATCAAATCCTACTGAAAAATGTCGTATGCAAAAAGTGTTTGGAATTTTATTTTGCATATAAAAGCAGTTTTTAATTATTTTTTTTTTAATAAAAACCGAGTCTTACCATATATTGACCGAGACCTCGAACGAGCTTTTATGCGACTCTGCATACAGTTAACGCTCGTATGAAGCTTCTATTAAAGAAATTGACTAGAATTTTTTATACCAAATAGAGCTTTCAACTATACTTACGATACTGTACAAAAAAATTAAAAATTAAAAAATAAAAGTATTTTTTTTTCAAAACACGTTTAGTGTGATGAGTCGATCGACCCACCATACATACGCTCATAAGATTTTCAATATAGTTAAGGTCAGTGTGAGCTTATTTATACATATTTGAATTTCAAAATTTTGTGACAGTATAGAATTCTTAAGCATCCTGTGTATGTTTGTTAGCAAAATCCATTTTGTCAATTTTTTGCAAAATGGCGACAAGTATTAAAATTCAATCACTTATTACTCAGTAGTGTTCAATTTTGTCAAAAAGGTCTCTATACATGAAATGTTGAGAAGCCTAAAGCTCATCTAAGTAAAATATAAAAAATATATATTTTTGCTTGAAAACAAGCGATGTATCAGTTCGATCGTACCCCCATACTAGCCATTTTGAGACTTTCGGAAGAGTTAACGCTCTTAACTGCTTGGTTTCGAAGATTAAAATTTTCATTTTTAATATCGCATAGAACTAACGTGCAGCCCCTATACGTTATGTTTAAAAAAAATATATAAAATTTTTTTTCAAAATGGCGGCTATCGTAAAAATTCAAAGTGTCATAACTTTGCTAAATCAAATCCTACTGAAAAATGTCGTATGCAAAAAGTGTTTGGAATTATATTTTGCATATAAAAGCAATTTTTAATTATTTTTTTTTTTAATAAAAACCGAGTCTTACCATATATTGACCGAGACCTCGAACGAGCTTTTATGCGACTCTGCATACAGTTAACGCTCGTATGAAGCTTCTATTTAAGAAATTGACTTGAATTTTTAAACCAAATAGAGCTTTCAACTATACTTACGATACTATACAAAAAAATTAAAAATTAAAAAATAAAAGTATTTTTTTTTCAAAACACGTTTAGTGTGATGAGTCGATCGACCCACCATACATACGCTCATAAGATTTTCAATATAGTTAGGGTCAGTGTGAGCTTATTTATACATATTTGAATTTCAAAATTTTGTGACAGTATAGAATTCTTAAGCATCCTGTGTATGTTTGTTAGCAAAATCCATTTTGTCAATTTTTTGCAAAATGGCGACAAGTATTAAAATTCAATCACTTATTACTCAGTAGTGTTCAATTTTGTCAAAAAGGTCTCTATACATGAAATGTTGAGAAGCCTAAAGCTCATCTAAGTAAAATATAAAAAATATATATTTTTGCTTGAAAACAAGCGATGTATCAGTTCGATCGTACCCCCATACTAGCCATTTTGAGACTTTCGGAAGAGTTAACGCTCTTAACTGCTTGGTTTCGAAGATTAAAATTTTAATTTTTAATATCGCATAGAACTAACGTGCAGCCCCTATACGTTATGTTTAAAAAAAATATATAAAATTTTTTTTCAAAATGGCGGCTATCGTAAAAATTCAAAGTGTCATAACTTTGCTAAATCAAATCCTACTGAAAAATGTCGTATGCAAAAAGTGTTTGGAATTTTATTTTGCATATAAAAGCAGTTTTTTATTATTTTTTTTTTAATAAAAACCGAGTCTTACCATATATTGACCGAGACCTCGAACGAGCTTTTATGCGACTCTGCATACAGTTAACGCTCGTATGAAGCTTCTATTTAAGAAATTGACTTGAATTTTTTATACCAAATAGAGCTTTCAACTATACTTACGATACCATACAAAAAAATTAAAAATTAAAAAATAAAAGTATTTTTTTTTCAAAACACGTTTAGTGTGATGAGTCGATCGACCCACCATACATACGCTCATAAGATTTTCAATATAGTTAAGGTCAGTGTGAGCTTATTTATACATATTTGAATTTCAAAATTTTGTGACAGTATAGAATTCTTAAGCATCCTGTGTATGTTTGTTAGCAAAATCCATTTTGTCAATTTTTTGCAAAATGGCGACAAGTATTAAAATTTAATCACTTATTACTCAGTAGTGTTCAATTTTGTCAAAAAGGTCTCTATACATGAAATGTTGAGAAGCCTAAAGCTCATCTAAGTAAAATATAAAAAATATATATTTTGAGACTTTCGGAAGAATTAACGCTCTTAACTGCTTGGTTTCGAAGATTAAAATTTTAATTTTTAATATCGCATAGAACTAACGTGCAGCCCCTATACGTTATGTTTAAAAAAAATATATAAAATTTTTTTTCAAAATGGCGGCTATCGTAAAAATTCAAAGTGTCATAACTTTGCTAAATCAAATCCTACTAAAAAATGTCGTATGCAAAAAGTGTTTGGAATTTTATTTTGCATATAAAAGCAATTTTTAATTATTTTTTTTTTAATAAAAACCGAGTCTTACCATATATTGACCGAGACCTCGAACGAGCTTTTATGCGACTCTGCATACAGTTAACGCTCGTATGAAGCTTCTATTTAAGAAATTGACTTGAATTTTTTATACCAAATAGAGCTTTCAACTATACTTACGATACTATACAAAAAAATTAAAAATTAAAAAATAAAAGTATTTTTTTTTCAAAACACGTTTAGTGTGATGAGTCGATCGACCCACCATACATACGCTCATAAGATTTTCAATATATTTAAGGTCAGTGTGAGCTTATTTATACATATTTGAATTTCAAAATTTTGTGACAGTATAGAATTCTTAAGCATCCTGTGTATGTTTGTTAGCAAAATCCATTTTGTCAATTTTTTGCAAAATGGCGACAAGTATTAAAATTCAATCACTTATTACTCAGTAGTGTTCAATTTTGTCAAAAAGGTCTCTATACATGAAATGTTGAGAAGCCTAAAGCTCATCTAAGTAAAATATAAAAAATATATATTTTTGCTTGAAAACAAGCGATGTATCAGTTCGATCGTACCCCCATACTAGCCATTTTGAGACTTTCGGAAGAGTTAACGCTCTTAACTGCTTGGTTTCGAAGATTAAAATTTTAATTTTTAATATCGCATAGAACTAACGTGCAGCCCCTATACGTTATGTTTAAAAAAAATATATAAAATTTTTTTTCAAAATGGCGGCTATCGTAAAAATTCAAAGTGTCATAACTTTGCTAAATCAAATCCTACTGAAAAATGTCGTATGCAAAAAGTGTTTGGAATTTTATTTTGCATATAAAAGCAATTCTTAATTATTTTTTTTTTAATAAAAGCCGAGTCTTACCATATATTGACCGAGACCTCGAACGAGCTTTTATGCGACTCTGCATACAGTTAACGCTCGTATGAAGCTTCTATTTAAGAAATTGACTTGAATTTTTTATACCAAATAGAGCTTTCAACTATACTTACGATACTATACAAAAAAATTAAAAATTAAAAAATAAAAGTATTTTTTTTTCAAAACACGTTTAGTGTGATGAGTCGATCGACCCACCATACATACGCTCATAAGATTTTCAATATAGTTAAGGTCAGTGTGAGCTTATTTATACATATTTGAATTTCAAAATTTTGTGACAGTATAGAATTCTTAAGCATCCTGTGTATGTTTGTTAGCAAAATCCATTTTGTCAATTTTTTGCAAAATGGCGACAAGTATTAAAATTCAATCACTTATTACTCAGTAGTGTTCAATTTTGTCAAAAAGGTCTCTATACATGAAATGTTGAGAAGCCTAAAGCTCATCTAAGTAAAATATAAAAAATATATATTTTTGCTTGAAAACAAGCGATGTATCAGTTCGATCGTACCCCCATACTAGCCATTTTGAGACTTTCGGAAGAGTTAACGCTCTTAACTGCTTGGTTTCAAAGATTAAAATTTTAATTTTTAATATCGCATAGAACTAACGTGCAGCCCCTATACGTTATGTTTAAAAAAAATATATAAAATTTTTTTTCAAAATGGCGGCTATCGTAAAAATTCAAAGTGTCATAACTTTGCTAAATCAAATCCTACTAAAAAATGTCGTATGCAAAAAGTGTTTGGAATTTTATTTTGCATATAAAAGCAATTTTTAATTATTTTTTTTTTAATAAAAACCGAGTCTTACTATATATTGACCGAGACCTCGAACGAGCTTTTATGCGACTCTGCATACAGTTAACGCTCGTATGAAGCTTCTATTTAAGAAATTGACTTGAATTTTTTATACCAAATAGAGCTTTCAACTATACTTACGATACTATACAAAAAAATTAAAAATTAAAAAATAAAAGTATTTTTTTTTCAAAACACGTTTAGTGTGATGAGTCAATCGACCCACCATACATACGCTCATAAGATTTTCAATATAGTTAAGGTCAGTGTGAGCTTATTTATACATATTTGAATTTCAAAATTTTGTGACAGTATAGAATTCTTAAGCATCCTGTGTATGTTTGTTAGCAAAATCCATTTTGTCAATTTTTTGCAAAATGGCGACAAGTATTAAAATTCAATCACTTATTACTCAGTAGTGTTCAATTTTGTCAAAAAGGTCTCTATACATGAAATGTTGAGAAGCTTAAAGCTCATCTAAGTAAAATATAAAAAATATATATTTTTGCTTGAAAACAAGTGATGTATCAGTTCGATCGTACCCCCATACTAGCCATTTTGAGACTTTCGGAAGAGTTAACGCTCTTAACTGCTTGGTTTCGAAGATTAAAATTTTAATTTTTAATATCGCATAGAACTAACGTGCAGCCCCTATACGTTATGTTTAAAAAAAATATATAAAATTTTTTTTCAAAATGGCGGCTATCGTAAAAATTCAAAGTGTCATAACTTTGCTAAATCAAATCCTACTAAAAAATGTCGTATGCAAAAAGTGTTTGGAATTTTATTTTGCATATAAAAGCAATTTTTAATTATTTTTTTTTTAATAAAAACCGAGTCTTACCATTTATTGACCGAGACCTCGAACGAGCTTTTATGCGACTCTGCATACAGTTAACGCTCGTATGAAGCTTCTATTTAAGAAATTGACTTGAATTTTTTATACCAAATAGAGCTTTTAACTATACTTACGATACTATACAAAAAAATTAAAAATTAAAAAATAAAAGTATTTTTTTTTCAAAACACGTTTAGTGTGATGAGTCGATCGACCCACCATACATACGCTCATAAGATTTTCAATATAGTTAAGGTCAGTGTGAGCTTATTTATACATATTTGAATTTCAAAATTTTGTGACAGTATAGAATTCTTAAGCATCCTGTGTATGTTTGTTAGCAAAATCCATTTTGTCAATTTTTTGCAAAATGGCGACAAGTATTAAAATTCAATCACTTATTACTCAGTAGTGTTCAATTTTGTCAAAAAGGTCTCTATACATGAAATGTTGAGAAGCCTAAAGCTCATCTAAGTAAAATATAAAAAATATATATTTTTGCTTGAAAACAAGCGATGTATCAGTTCGATCGTACCCCCATACTAGCCATTTTGAGACTTTCGGAAGAGTTAACGCTCTTAACTGCTTTGTTTCGAAGATTAAAATTTTAATTTTTAATATCGCATAGAACTAACGTGCAGCCCCTATACGTTATGTTTAAAAAAAATATATAAAATTTTTTTTCAAAATGGCGGCTATCGTAAAAATTCAAAGTGTCATAACTTTGCTAAATCAAATCCTACTGAAAAATGTCGTATGCAAAAAGTGTTTGGAATTATATTTTGCATATAAAAGCAATTTTTAATTATTTTTTTTTTAATAAAAACCGAGTCTTACCATATATTGACCGAGACCTCGAACGAGCTTTTATGCGACTCTGCATACAGTTAACGCTCGTATGAAGCTTCTATTTAAGAAATTGACTTGAATTTTTTATACCAAATAGAGCTTTCAACTATACTTACGATACTATACAAAAAAATTAAAAATTAAAAAATAAAAGTATTTTTTTTTCAAAACACGTTTAGTGTGATGAGTCGATCGACCCACCATACATACGCTCATAAGATTTTCAATATAGTTAAGGTCAGTGTGAGCTTATTTATACATATTTGAATTTCAAAATTTTGTGACAGTATAGAATTCTTAAGCATCCTGTGTATGTTTGTTAGCAAAATCCATTTTGTCAATTTTTTGCAAAATGGCGACAAGTATTAAAATTCAATCACTTATTACTCAGTAGTGTTCAATTTTGTCAAAAAGGTCTCTATACATGAAATGTTGAGAAGCCTAAAGCTCATCTAAGTAAAATATAAAAAATATATATTTTTGCTTGAAAACAAGCGATGTATCAGTTCGATCGTACCCCCATACTAGCCATTTTGAGACTTTCGGAAGAGTTAACGCTCTTAACTGCTTGGTTTCGAAGATTAAAATGTTAATTTTTAATATCGCATAGAACTAACGTGCAGCCCCTATACGTTATGTTTAAAAAAAATATATAAAATTTTTTTTCAAAATGGCGGCTATCGTAAAAATTCAAAGTGTCATAACTTTGCTAAATCAAATCCTACTGAAAAATGTCGTATGCAAAAAGTGTTTGGAATTATATTTTGCATATAAAAGCAATTTTTAATTATTTTTTTTTTAATAAAAACCGAGTCTTACCATATATTGACCGAGACCTCGAACGAGCTTTTATGCGACTCTGCATACAGTTAACGCTCGTATGAAGCTTCTATTTAGGAAATTGACTTGAATTTTTTATACCAAATAGAGCTTTCAACTATACTTACGATACTATACAAAAAAATTAAAAATTAAAAAATAAAAGTATTTTTTTTTCAAAACACGTTTAGTGTGATGAGTCGATCGACCCACCATACATACGCTCATAAGATTTTCAATATAGTTAAGGTCAGTGTGAGCTTATTTATACATATTTGAATTTTAAAATTTTGTGACAGTATAGAATTCTTAAGCATCCTGTGTATGTTTGTTAGCAAAATCCATTTTGTCAATTTTTTGCAAAATGGCGACAAGTATTAAAATTCAATCACTTATTACTCAGTAGTGTTCAATTTTGTCAAAAAGGTCTCTATACATGAAATGTTGAGAAGCCTAAAGCTCATCTAAGTAAAATATAAAAAATATATATTTTTGCTTGAAAACAAGCGATGTATCAGTTCGATCGTACCCCCATACTAGCCATTTTGAGACTTTCGGAAGAGTTAACGCTCTTAACTGCTTGGTTTCGAAGATTAAAATTTTAATTTTTAATATCGCATAGAACTAACGTGCAGCCCCTATACGTTATGTTTAAAAAAAATATATAAAATTTTTTTTCAAAATGGCGGCTATCGTAAAAATTCAAAGTGTCATAACTTTGCTAAATCAAATCCTACTGAAAAATGTCGTATGCAAAAAGTGTTTGGAATTTTATTTTGCATATAAAAGCAATTTTTAATTATTTTTTTTTTAATAAAAACCGAGTCTTACCATATATTGACCGAGACCTCGAACGAGCTTTTATGCGACTCTGCATACAGTTAACGCTCGTATGAAGCTTCTATTTAAGAAATTGACTTGAATTTTTTATACCAAATAGAGCTTTCAACTATACTTACGATACTATACAAAAAAATTAAAAATTAAAAAATAAAAGTATTTTTTTTTCAAAACACGTTTAGTGTGATGAGTCGATCGACCCACCATACATACGCTCATAAGATTTTCAATATAGTTAAGGTCAGTGTGAGCTTATTTATACATATTTGAATTTCAAAATTTTGTGACAGTATAGAATTCTTAAGCATCCTGTGTATGTTTGTTAGCAAAATCCATTTTGTCAATTTTTTGCAAAATGGCGACAAGTATTAAAATTCAATCACTTATTACTCAGTAGTGTTCAATTTTGTCAAAAAGGTCTCTATACATGAAATGTTGAGAAGCTTAAAGCTCATCTAAGTAAAATATAAAAAATATATATTTTTGCTTGAAAACAAGCGATGTATCAGTTCGATCGTACCCCCATACTAGCCATTTTGAGACTTTCGGAAGAGTTAACGCTCTTAACTGCTTGGTTTCGAAGATTAAAATTTTAATTTTTAATATCGCATAGAACTAACGTGCAGCCCCTATACGTTATGTTTAAAAAAAATATATAAAATTTTTTTTCAAAATGGCGGCTATTGTAAAAATTCAAAGTGTCATAACTTTGCTAAATAAAATCCTACTGAAAAATGTCGTATGCAAAAAGTGTTTGGAATTTTATTTTGCATATAAAAGCAATTTTTAATTATTTTTTTTTTAATAAAAACCGAGTCTTACCATATATTGACCGAGACCTCGAACGAGCTTTTATGCGACTCTGCATACAGTTAACGCTCGTATGAAGCTTCTATTTAAGAAATTGACTTGAATTTTTTATACCAAATAGAGCTTTCAACTATACTTACGATACTATACAAAAAAATTAAAAATTAAAAAATAAAAGTATTTTTTTTTCAAAACACGTTTAGTGTGATGAGTCGATCGACCCACCATACATACGCTCATAAGATTTTCAATATAGTTAAGGTCAGTGTGAGCTTATTTATACATATTTGAATTTCAAAATTTTGTGACAGTATAGAATTCTTAAGCATCCTGTGTATGTTTGTTAGCAAAATCCATTTTGTCAATTTTTTGCAAAATGGCGACAAGTATTAAAATTCAATCACTTATTACTCAGTAGAGTTCAATTTTGTCAAAAAGGTCTCTATACATGAAATGTTGAGAAGCCTAAAGCTCATCTAAGTAAAATATAAAAAATATATATTTTTGCTTGAAAACAAACGATGTATCAGTTCGATCGTACCCCCATACTAGCCATTTTGAGACTTTCGGAAGAGTTAACGCTCTTAACTGCTTGGTTTCGAAGATTAAAATTTTAATTTTTAATATCGCATAGAACTAACGTGCAGCCCCTATACGTTATGTTTAAAAAAAATATATAAAATTTTTTTTCAAAATGGCGGCTATCGTAAAAATTCAAAGTGTCATTACTTTGCTAAATCAAATCCTACTAAAAAATGTCGTATGCAAAAAGTGTTTGGAATTATATTTTGCATATAAAAGCAATTTTTAATTATTTTTTTTTTAATAAAAACCGAGTCTTACCATATATTGACCGAGACCTCGAACGAGCTTTTATGCGACTCTGCATACAGTTAACGCTCGTATGAAGCTTCTATTTAAGAAATTGACTTGAATTTTTTATACCAAATAGAGCTTTCAACTATACTTACGATACTATACAAAAAAATTAAAAATTAAAAAATAAAAGTATTTTTTTTTCAAAACACGTTTAGTGTGATGAGTCGATCGACCCACCATACATACGCTCATAAGATTTTCAATATAGTTAAGGTCAGTGTGAGCTTATTTATACATATTTGAATTTCAAAATTTTGTGACAGTATAGAATTCTTAAGCATCCTGTGTATGTTTGTTAGCAAAATCCATTTTGTCAATTTTTTGCAAAATGGCGACAAGTATTAAAATTCAATCACTTATTACTCAGTAGTGTTCAATTTTGTCAAAAAGGTCTCTATACATGAAATGTTGAGAAGCCTGAAGCTCATCTAAGTAAAATATAAAAAATATATATTTTTGCTTGAAAACAAGCGATGTATCAGTTCGATCGTACCCCCATACTAGCCATTTTGAGACTTTCGGAAGAGTTAACGCTCTTAACTGCTTGGTTTCGAAGATTAAAATTTTAATTTTTAATATCGCATAGAACTAACGTGCAGCCCCTATACGTTATGTTTAAAAAAAATATATAAAATTTTTTTTCAAAATGGCGGCTATCGTAAAAATTCAAAGTGTCATAACTTTGCTAAATCAAATCCTACTGAAAAATGTCGTATGCAAAAAGTGTTTGGAATTATATTTTGCATATAAAAGCAATTTTTAATTATTTTTTTTTTAATAAAAACCGAGTCTTACCATATATTGACCGAGACCTCGAACGAGCTTTTATGCGACTCTGCATACAGTTAACGCTCGTATGAAGCTTCTATTTAAGAAATTGACTTGAATTTTTTATACCAAATAGAGCTTTCAACTATACTTACGATACTATACAAAAAAATTAAAAATTAAAAAATAAAAGTATTTTTTTTTCAAAACACGTTTAGTGTGATGAGTCGATCGACCCACCATACATACGCTCATAAGATTTTCAATATAGTTAAGGTCAGTGTGAGCTTATTTATACATATTTGAATTTCAAAATTTTGTGACAGTATAGAATTCTTAAGCATCCTGTGTATGTTTGTTAGCAAAATCCATTTTGTCAATTTTTTGCAAAATGGCGACAAGTATTAAAATTCAATCACTTATTACTCAGTAGTGTTTAATTTTGTCAAAAAGGTCTCTATACATGAAATGTTGAGAAGCCTAAAGCTCATCTAAGTAAAATATAAAAAATATATATTTTTGCTTGAAAACAAGCGATGTATCAGTTCGATCGTACCCCCATACTAGCCATTTTGAGACTTTCGGAAGAGTTAACGCTCTTAACTGCTTGGTTTCGAAGATTAAAATTTTAATTTTTAATATCGCATAGAACTAACGTGCAGCCCCTATACGTTATGTTTAAAAAAAATATATAAAATTTTTTTTCAAAATGGCGGCTATCGTAAAAATTCAAAGTGTCATAACTTTGCTAAATCAAATCCTACTGAAAAATGTCGTATGCAAAAAGTGTTTGGAATTTTATTTTGCATATAAAAGCAATTTTTAATTATTTTTTTTTTAATAAAAACCGAGTCTTACCATATATTGACCGAGACCTCGAACGAGCTTTTATGCGACTCTGCATACAGTTAACGCTCGTATGAAGCTTCTATTTAAGAAATTGACTTGAATTTTTTATACCAAATAGAGCTTTCAACTATACTTACGATACTATACAAAAAAATTAAAAATTAAAAAATAAAAGTATTTTTTTTTCAAAACACGTTTAGTGTGATGAGTCGATCGACCCACCATACATACGCTCATAAGATTTTCAATATAGTTAAGGTCAGTGTGAGCTTATTTATACATATTTGAATTTCAAAATTTTGTGACAGTATAGAATTCTTAAGCATCCTGTGTATGTTTGTTAGCAAAATCCATTTTGTCAATTTTTTGCAAAATGGCGACAAGTATTAAAATTCAATCACTTATTACTCAGTAGTGTTCAATTTTGTCAAAAAGGTCTCTATACATGAAATGTTGAGAAGCTTAAAGCTCATCTAAGTAAAATATAAAAAATATATATTTTTGCTTGAAAACAAGCGATGTATCAGTTCGATCGTACCCCCATACTAGCCATTTTGAGACTTTCGGAAGAGTTAACGCTCTTAACTGCTTGGTTTCGAAGATTAAAATTTTAATTTTTAATATCGCATAGAACTAACGTGCAGCCCCTATACGTTATGTTTAAAAAAAATATATAAAATTTTTTTTCAAAATGGCGGCTATTGTAAAAATTCAAAGTGTCATAACTTTGCTAAATAAAATCCTACTGAAAAATGTCGTATGCAAAAAGTGTTTGGAATTTTATTTTGCATATAAAAGCAATTTTTAATTATTTTTTTTTTAATAAAAACCGAGTCTTACCATATATTGACCGAGACCTCGAACGAGCTTTTATGCGACTCTGCATACAGTTAACGCTCGTATGAAGCTTCTATTTAAGAAATTGACTTGAATTTTTTATACCAAATAGAGCTTTCAACTATACTTACGATACTATACAAAAAAATTAAAAATTAAAAAATAAAAGTATTTTTTTTTCAAAACACGTTTAGTGTGATGAGTCGATCGACCCACCATACATACGCTCATAAGATTTTCAATATAGTTAAGGTCAGTGTGAGCTTATTTATACATATTTGAATTTCAAAATTTTGTGACAGTATAGAATTCTTAAGCATCCTGTGTATGTTTGTTAGCAAAATCCATTTTGTCAATTTTTTGCAAAATGGCGACAAGTATTAAAATTCAATCACTTATTACTCAGTAGTGTTCAATTTTGTCAAAAAGGTCTCTATACATGAAATGTTGAGAAGCCTAAAGCTCATCTAAGTAAAATATAAAAAATATATATTTTTGCTTGAAAACAAACGATGTATCAGTTCGATCGTACCCCCATACTAGCCATTTTGAGACTTTCGGAAGAGTTAACGCTCTTAACTGCTTGGTTTCGAAGATTAAAATTTTAATTTTTAATATCGCATAGAACTAACGTGCAGCCCCTATACGTTATGTTTAAAAAAAATATATAAAATTTTTTTTCAAAATGGCGGCTATCGTAAAAATTCAAAGTGTCATTACTTTGCTAAATCAAATCCTACTAAAAAATGTCGTATGCAAAAAGTGTTTGGAATTATATTTTGCATATAAAAGCAATTTTTAATTATTTTTTTTTTAATAAAAACCGAGTCTTACCATATATTGACCGAGACCTCGAACGAGCTTTTATGCGACTCTGCATACAGTTAACGCTCGTATGAAGCTTCTATTTAAGAAATTGACTTGAATTTTTTATACCAAATAGAGCTTTCAACTATACTTACGATACTATACAAAAAAATTAAAAATTAAAAAATAAAAGTATTTTTTTTTCAAAACACGTTTAGTGTGATGAGTCGATCGACCCACCATACATACGCTCATAAGATTTTCAATATAGTTAAGGTCAGTGTGAGCTTATTTATACATATTTGAATTTCAAAATTTTGTGACAGTATAGAATTCTTAAGCATCCTGTGTATGTTTGTTAGCAAAATCCATTTTGTCAATTTTTTGCAAAATGGCGACAAGTATTAAAATTCAATCACTTATTACTCAGTAGTGTTTAATTTTGTCAAAAAGGTCTCTATACATGAAATGTTGAGAAGCCTAAAGCTCATCTAAGTAAAATATAAAAAATATATATTTTTGCTTGAAAACAAGCGATGTATCAGTTCGATCGTACCCCCATACTAGCCATTTTGAGACTTTCGGAAGAGTTAACGCTCTTAACTGCTTGGTTTCGAAGATTAAAATTTTAATTTTTAATATCGCATAGAACTAACGTGCAGCCCCTATACGTTATGTTTAAAAAAAATATATAAAATTTTTTTTCAAAATGGCGGCTATCGTAAAAATTCAAAGTGTCATAACTTTGCTAAATCAAATCCTACTGAAAAATGTCGTATGCAAAAAGTGTTTGGAATTATATTTTGCATATAAAAGCAATTTTTAATTATTTTTTTTTTAATAAAAACCGAGTCTTACCATATATTGACCGAGACCTCGAACGAGCTTTTATGCGACTCTGCATACAGTTAACGCTCGTATGAAGCTTCTATTTAAGAAATTGACTTGAATTTTTTATACCAAATAGAGCTTTCAACTATACTTACGATACTATACAAAAAAATTAAAAATTAAAAAATAAAAGTATTTTTTTTTCAAAACACGTTTAGTGTGATGAGTCGATCGACCCACCATACATACGCTCATAAGATTTTCAATATAGTTAAGGTCAGTGTGAGCTTATTTATACATATTTGAATTTCAAAATTTTGTGACAGTATAGAATTCTTAAGCATCCTGTGTATGTTTGTTAGCAAAATCCATTTTGTCAATTTTTTGCAAAATGGCGACAAGTATTAAAATTCAATCACTTATTACTCAGTAGTGTTTAATTTTGTCAAAAAGGTCTCTATACATGAAATGTTGAGAAGCCTAAAGCTCATCTAAGTAAAATATAAAAAATATATATTTTTGCTTGAAAACAAGCGATGTATCAGTTCGATCGTACCCCCATACTAGCCATTTTGAGACTTTCGGAAGAGTTAACGCTCTTAACTGCTTGGTTTCGAAGATTAAAATTTTAATTTTTAATATCGCATAGAACTAACGTGCAGCCCCTATACGTTATGTTTAAAAAAAATATATAAAATTTTTTTTCAAAATGGCGGCTATCGTAAAAATTCAAAGTGTCATAACTTTGCTAAATCAAATCCTACTGAAAAATGTCGTAAGCAAAAAGTGTTTGGAATTTTATTTTGCATATAAAAGCAATTTTTAATTATTTTTTTTTTAATAAAAACCGAGTCTTACCATATATTGACCGAGACCTCGAACGAGCTTTTATGCGACTCTGCATACAGTTAACGCTCGTATGAAGCTTCTATTTAAGAAATTGACTTGAATTTTTTATACCAAATAGAGCTTTCAACTATACTTACGATACTATACAAAAAAATTAAAAATTAAAAAATAAAAGTATTTTTTTTTCAAAACACGTTTAGTGTGATGAGTCGATCGACCCACCATACATACGCTCATAAGATTTTCAATATAGTTAAGGTCAGTGTGAGCTTATTTATACATATTTGAATTTCAAAATTTTGTGACAGTATAGAATTCTTAAGCATCCTGTGTATGTTTGTTAGCAAAATCCATTTTGTCAATTTTTTGCAAAATGGCGACAAGTATTAAAATTCAATCACTTATTACTCAGTAGTGTTCAATTTTGTCAAAAAGGTCTCTATACATGAAATGTTGAGAAGCCTAAAGCTCATCTAAGTAAAATATAAAAAATATATATTTTTGCTTGAAAACAAGCGATGTATCAGTTCGATCGTACCCCCATACTAGCCATTTTGAGACTTTCGGAAGAGTTAACGCTCTTAACTGCTTGGTTTCGAAGATTAAAATTTTAATTTTTAATATCGCATAGAACTAACGTGCAGCCCCTATACGTTATGTTTAAAAAAAATATATAAAATTTTTTTTCAAAATGGCGGCTATCGTAAAAATTCAAAGTGTCATAACTTTGCTAAATCAAATCCTACTGAAAAATGTCGTATGCAAAAAGTGTTTGGAATTATATTTTGCATATAAAAGCAATTTTTAATTATTTTTTTTTTAATAAAAACCGAGTCTTACCATATATTGACCGAGACCTCGAACGAGCTTTTATGCGACTCTGCATACAGTTAACGCTCGTATGAAGCTTCTATTTAAGAAATTGACTTGAATTTTTTATACCAAATAGAGCTTTCAACTATACTTACGATACTATACAAAAAAATTAAAAATTAAAAAATAAAAGTATTTTTTTTTCAAAACACGTTTAGTGTGATGAGTCGATCGACCCACCATACATACGCTCATAAGATTTTCAATATAGTTAAGGTCAGTGTGAGCTTATTTATACATATTTGAATTTCAAAATTTTGTGACAGTATAGAATTCTTAAGCATCCTGTGTATGTTTGTTAGCAAAATCCATTTTGTCAATTTTTTGCAAAATGGCGACAAGTATTAAAATTCAATCACTTATTACTCAGTAGTGTTCAATTTTGTCAAAAAGGTCTCTATACATGAAATGTTGAGAAGCCTAAAGCTCATCTAAGTCAATTATAAAAAATATATATTTTTGCTTGAAAACAAGCGATGTATCAGTTCGATCGTACCCCCATACTAGCCATTTTGAGACTTTCGGAAGAGTTAACGCTCTTAACTGCTTGGTTTCGAAGATTAAAATGTTAATTTTTAATATCGCATAGAACTAACGTGCAGCCCCTATACGTTATGTTTAAAAAAAATATATAAAATTTTTTTTCAAAATGGCGGCTATCGTAAAAATTCAAAGTGTCATAACTTTGCTAAATCAAATCCTACTGAAAAATGTCGTATGCAAAAAGTGTTTGGAATTATATTTTGCATATAAAAGCAATTTTTAATTATTTTTTTTTTAATAAAAACCGAGTCTTACCATATATTGACCGAGACCTCGAACGAGCTTTTATGCGACTCTGCATACAGTTAACGCTCGTATGAAGCTTCTATTTAAGAAATTGACTTGAATTTTTTATACCAAATAGAGCTTTCAACTATACTTACGATACTATACAAAAAAATTAAAAATTAAAAAATAAAAGTATTTTTTTTTCAAAACACGTTTAGTGTGATGAGTCGATCGACCCACCATACATACGCTCATAAGATTTTCAATATAGTTAAGGTCAGTGTGAGCTTATTTATACATATTTGAATTTTAAAATTTTGTGACAGTATAGAATTCTTAAGCATCCTGTGTATGTTTGTTAGCAAAATCCATTTTGTCAATTTTTTGCAAAATGGCGACAAGTATTAAAATTCAATCACTTATTACTCAGTAGTGTTCAATTTTGTCAAAAAGGTCTCTATACATGAAATGTTGAGAAGCCTAAAGCTCATCTAAGTAAAATATAAAAAATATATATTTTTGCTTGAAAACAAGCGATGTATCAGTTCGATCGTACCCCCATACTAGCCATTTTGAGACTTTCGGAAGAGTTAACGCTCTTAACTGCTTGGTTTCGAAGATTAAAATTTTAATTTTTAATATCGCATAGAACTAACGTGCAGCCCCTATACGTTATGTTTAAAAAAAATATATAAAATTTTTTTTCAAAATGGCGGCTATCGTAAAAATTCAAAGTGTCATAACTTTGCTAAATCAAATCCTACTGAAAAATGTCGTATGCAAAAAGTGTTTGGAATTTTATTTTGCATATAAAAGCAATTTTTAATTATTTTTTTTTTAATAAAAACCGAGTCTTACCATATATTGACCGAGACCTCGAACGAGCTTTTATGCGACTCTGCATACAGTTAACGCTCGTATGAAGCTTCTATTTAAGAAATTGACTTGAATTTTTTATACCAAATAGAGCTTTCAACTATACTTACGATACTATACAAAAAAATTAAAAATTAAAAAATAAAAGTATTTTTTTTTCAAAACACGTTTAGTGTGATGAGTCGATCGACCCACCATACATACGCTCATAAGATTTTCAATATAGTTAAGGTCAGTGTGAGCTTATTTATACATATTTGAATTTCAAAATTTTGTGACAGTATAGAATTCTTAAGCATCCTGTGTATGTTTGTTAGCAAAATCCATTTTGTCAATTTTTTGCAAAATGGCGACAAGTATTAAAATTCAATCACTTATTACTCAGTAGTGTTCAATTTTGTCAAAAAGGTCTCTATACATGAAATGTTGAGAAGCCTAAAGCTCATCTAAGTAAAATATAAAAAATATATATTTTTGCTTGAAAACAAGCGATGTATCAGTTCGATCGTACCCCCATACTAGCCATTTTGAGACTTTCGGAAGAGTTAACGCTCTTAACTGCTTGGTTTCGAAGATTAAAATTTTAATTTTTAATATCGCATAGAACTAACGTGCAGCCCCTATACGTTATGTTTAAAAAAAATATATAAAATTTTTTTTCAAAATGGCGGCTATCGTAAAAATTCAAAGTGTCATAACTTTGCTAAATCAAATCCTACTGAAAAATGTCGTATGCAAAAAGTGTTTGGAATTATATTTTGCATATAAAAGCAATTTTTATTTATTTTTTTTTTAATAAAAACCGAGTCTTACCATATATTGACCGAGACCTCGAACGAGCTTTTATGCGACTCTGCATACAGTTAACGCTCGTATGAAGCTTCTATTTAAGAAATTGACTTTAATTTTTTATACCAAATAGAGCTTTCAACTATACTTACGATACTATACAAAAAAATTAAAAATTAAAAAATAAAAGTATTTTTTTTTCGAAACACGTTTAGTGTGATGAGTCGATCGACCCACCATACATACGCTCATAAGATTTTCAATATAGTTAAGGTCAGTGTGAGCTTATTTATACATATTTGAATTTCGAAATTTTGTGACAGTATAGAATTCTTAAGCATCCTGTGTATGTTTGTTAGCAAAATCCATTTTGTCAATTTTTTGCAAAATGGCGACAAGTATTAAAATTCAATCACTTATTACTCAGTAGTGTTCAATTTTGTCAAAAAGGTCTTTATACATAAAATGTTGAAAAGCTTAAGGCTCATCTAAGTAAAATATAAAAAATATATATTTTTGCTTGAAAACAAGCGATGTATCAGTTCGATCGTACCCCCATACTAGCCATTTTGAGACTTTCGGAAGAGTTAACGCTCTTAACTGCTTGGTTTCGAAGATTAAAATTTTAATTTTTAATATCGCATAGAACTAACGTGCAGCCCCTATACGTTATGTTTAAAAAAAATATATAAAATTTTTTTTCAAAATGGCGGCTATCGTAAAAATTCAAAGTGTCATAACTTTGCTAAATCAAATCCTACTGAAAAATGTCGTATGCAAAAAGTGTTTGGAATTTTATTTTGCATATAAAAGCAATTTTTAATTATTTTTTTTTTAATAAAAACCGAGTCTTACCATATATTGACCGAGACCTCGAACGAGCTTTTAAGCGACTCTGCATACAGTTAACGCTCGTATGAAGCTTCTATTTAAGAAATTGACTTGAATTTTTTATACCAAATAGAGCTTTCAACTATACTTACGATACTATACAAAAAAATTAAAAATTAAAAAATAAAAGTATTTTTTTTTCAAAACACGTTTAGTGTGATGAGTCGATCGACCCACCATACATACGCTCATAAGATTTTCAATATAGTTAAGGTCAGTGTGAGCTTATTTATACATATTTGAATTTCAAAATTTTGTGACAGTATAGAATTCTTAAGCATCCTGTGTATGTTTGTTAGCAAAATCCATTTTGTCAATTTTTTGCAAAATGGCGACAAGTATTAAAATTCAATCACTTATTACTCAGTAGTGTTCAATTTTGTCAAAAAGGTCTCTATACATGAAATGTTGAGAAGCTTAAAGCTCATCTAAGTAAAATATAAAAAATATATATTTTTGCTTGAAAACAAGCGATGTATCAGTTCGATCGTACCCCCATACTAGCCATTTTGAGACTTTCGGAAGAGTTAACGCTCTTAACTGCTTGGTTTCGAAGATTAAAATTTTAATTTTTAATATCGCATAGAACTAACGTGCAGCCCCTATACGTTATGTTTAAAAAAAATATATAAAATTTTTTTTCAAAATGGCGGCTATCGTAAAAATTCAAAATGTCATAACTTTGCTAAATCAAATCCTACTGAAAAATGTCGTATGCAAAAAGTGTTTGGAATTTTATTTTGCATATAAAAGCAATTTTTAATTATTTTTTTTTTAATAAAAACCGAGTCTTACCATATATTGACCGAGACCTCGAACGAGCTTTTATGCGACTCTGCATACAGTTAACGCTCGTATGAAGCTTCTATTTAAGAAATTGACTTGAATTTTTTATACCAAATAGAGCTTTCAACTATACTTACGATACTATACAAAAAAATTAAAAATTAAAAAATAAAAGTATTTTTTTTTCAAAACACGTTTAGTGTGATGAGTCGATCGACCCACCATACATACGCTCATAAGATTTTCAATATAGTTAAGGTCAGTGTGAGCTTATTTATACATATTTGAATTTCAAAATTTTGTGACAGTATAGAATTCTTAAGCATCCTGTGTATGTTTGTTAGCAAAATCCATTTTGTCAATTTTTTGCAAAATGGCGACAAGTATTAAAATTCAATCACTTATTACTCAGTAGTGTTCAATTTTGTCAAAAAGGTCTCTATACATGAAATGTTGAGAAGCCTAAAGCTCATCTAAGTAAAATATAAAAAATATATATTTTTGCTTGAAAACAAGCGATGTATCAGTTCGATCGTACCCCCATACTAGCCATTTTGAGACTTTCGGAAGAGTTAACGCTCTTAACTGCTTGGTTTCGAAGATTAAAATTTTAATTTTTAATATCGCATAGAACTAACGTGCAGCCCCTATACGTTATGTTTAAAAAAAATATATAAAATTTTTTTTCAAAATGGCGGCTATCGTAAAAATTCAAAGTGTCATAACTTTGCTAAATCAAATCCTACTGAAAAATGTCGTATGCAAAAAGTGTTTGGAATTTTATTTTGCATATAAAAGCAATTTTTAATTATTTTTTTTTTAATAAAAACCGAGTCTTACCATATATTGACCGAGACCTCGAACGAGCTTTTATGCGACTCTGCATACAGTTAACGCTCGTATGAAGCTTCTATTTAAGAAATTGACTTGAATTTTTTATACCAAATAGAGCTTTCAACTATACTTACGATACTATACAAAAAAATTAAAAATTAAAAAATAAAAGTATTTTTTTTTCAAAACACGTTTAGTGTGATGAGTCGATCGACCCACCATACATACGCTCATAAGATTTTCAATATAGTTAAGGTCAGTGTGAGCTTATTTATACATATTTGAATTTCAAAATTTTGTGACAGTATAGAATTCTTAAGCATCCTGTGTATGTTTGTTAGCAAAATCCATTTTGTCAATTTTTTGCAAAATGGCGACAAGTATTAAAATTCAATCACTTATTACTCAGTAGTGTTCAATTTTGTCAAAAAGGTCTCTATACATGAAATGTTGAGAAGCCTAAAGCTCATCTAAGTAAAATATAAAAAATATATATTTTTGCTTGAAAACAAGCGATGTATCAGTTCGATCGTACCCCCATACTAGCCATTTTGAGACTTTCGGAAGAGTTAACGCTCTTAACTGCTTGGTTTCGAAGATTAAAATTTTAATTTTTAATATCGCATAGAACTAACGTGCAGCCCCTATACGTTATGTTTAAAAAAAATATATAAAAATTTTTTTCAAAATGGCGGCTATCGTAAAAATTCAAAGTGTCATAACTTTGCTAAATCAAATCCTACTGAAAAATGTCGTATGCAAAAAGTGTTTGGAATTTTATTTTGCATATAAAAGCAATTTTTAATTATTTTTTTTTTAATAAAAACCGAGTCTTACCATATATTGACCGAGACCTCGAACGAGCTTTTATGCGACTCTGCATACAGTTAGCGCTCGTATGAAGCTTCTATTTAAGAAATTGACTTGAATTTTTTATACCAAATAGAGCTTTCAACTATACTTACGATACTATACAAAAAAATTAAAAATTAAAAAATAAAAGTATTTTTTTTTCAAAACACGTTTAGTGTGATGAGTCGATCGACCCACCATACATACGCTCATAAGATTTTCAATATAGTTAAGGTCAGTGTGAGCTTATTTATACATATTTGAATTTCAAAATTTTGTGACAGTATAGAATTCTTAAGCATCCTGTGTATGTTTGTTAGCAAAATCCATTTTGTCAATTTTTTGCAAAATGGCGACAAGTATTAAAATTCAATCACTTATTACTCAGTAGTGTTTAATTTTGTCAAAAAGGTCTCTATACATGAAATGTTGAGAAGCCTAAAGCTCATCTAAGTAAAATATAAAAAATATATATTTTTGCTTGAAAACAAGCGATGTATCAGTTCGATCGTACCCCCATACTAGCCATTTTGAGACTTTCGGAAGAGTTAACGCTCTTAACTGCTTGGTTTCGAAGATTAAAATTTTAATTTTTAATATCGCATAGAACTAACGTGCAGCCCCTATACGTTATGTTTAAAAAAAATATATAAAATTTTTTTTTAAAATGGCGGCTATCGTAAAAATTCAAAGTGTCATAACTTTGCTAAATCAAATCCTACTGAAAAATGTCGTATGCAAAAAGTGTTTGGAATTTTATTTTGCATATAAAAGCAATTTTTAATTATTTTTTTTTTAATAAAAACCGAGTCTTACCATATATTGACCGAGACCTCGAACGAGCTTTTATGCGACTCTGCATACAGTTAACGCTCGTATGAAGCTTCTATTTAAGAAATTGACTTGAATTTTTTATACCAAATAGAGCTTTCAACTATACTTACGATACTATACAAAAAAATTAAAAATTAAAAAATAAAAGTATTTTTTTTTCAAAACACGTTTAGTGTGATGAGTCGATCGACCCACCATACATACGCTCATACGATTTTCAATATAGTTAAGGTCAGTGTGAGCTTATTTATACATATTTGAATTTCAAAATTTTGTGACAGTATAGAATTCTTAAGCATCCTGTGTATGTTTGTTAGCAAAATCCATTTTGTCAATTTTTTGCAAAATGGCGACAAGTATTAAAATTCAATCACTTATTACTCAGTAGTGTTCAATTTTGTCAAAAAGGTCTCTATACATGAAATGTTGAGAAGCCTAAAGCTCATCTAAGTAAAATATAAAAAATATATATTTTTGCTTGAAAACAAGCGATGTATCAGTTCGATCGTACCCCCATACTAGCCATTTTGAGACTTTCGGAAGAGTTAACGCTCTTAACTGCTTGGTTTCGAAGATTAAAATTTTAATTTTTAATATCGCATAGAACTAACGTGCAGCCCCTATACGTTATGTTTAAAAAAAATATATAAAATTTTTTTTCAAAATGGCGGCTATCGTAAAAATTCAAAGTGTCATAACTTTGCTAAATCAAATCCTACTGAAAAATGTCGTATGCAAAAAGTGTTTGGAATTTTATTTTGCATATAAAAGCAATTTTTAATTATTTTTTTTTTAATAAAAACCGAGTCTTACCATATATTGACCGAGACCTCGAACGAGCTTTTATGCGACTCTGCATACAGTTAGCGCTCGTATGAAGCTTCTATTTAAGAAATTGACTTGAATTTTTTATACCAAATAGAGCTTTCAACTATACTTACGATACTATACAAAAAAATTAAAAATTAAAAAATAAAAGTATTTTTTTTTCAAAACACGTTTAGTGTGATGAGTCGATCGACCCACCATACATACGCTCATAAGATTTTCAATATAGTTAAGGTCAGTGTGAGCTTATTTATACATATTTGAATTTCAAAATTTTGTGACAGTATAGAATTCTTAAGCATCCTGTGTATGTTTGTTAGCAAAATCCATTTTGTCAATTTTTTGCAAAATGGCGACAAGTATTAAAATTCAATCACTTATTACTCAGTAGTGTTCAATTTTGTCAAAAAGGTCTCTATACATGAAATGTTGAGAAGCCTAAAGCTCATCTAAGTAAAATATAAAAAATATATATTTTTGCTTGAAAACAAGCGATGTATCAGTTCGATCGTACCCCCATACTAGCCATTTTGAGACTTTCGGAAGAGTTAACGCTCTTAACTGCTTGGTTTCGAAGATTAAAATTTTAATTTTTAATATCGCATAGAACTAACGTGCAGCCCCTATACGTTATGTTTAAAAAAAATATATAAAAATTTTTTTCAAAATGGCGGCTATCGTAAAAATTCAAAGTGTCATAACTTTGCTAAATCAAATCCTACTGAAATTGTCGTATGCAAAAAGTGTTTGGAATTTTATTTTGCATATAAAAGCAATTTTTAATTATTTTTTTTTTAATAAAAACCGAGTCTTACCATATATTGACCGAGACCTCGAACGAGCTTTTATGCGACTCTGCATACAGTTAACGCTCGTATGAAGCTTCTATTTAAGAAATTGACTTGAATTTTTTATACCAAATAGAGCTTTCAACTATACTTACGATACTATACAAAAAAATTAAAAATTAAAAAATAAAAGTATTTTTTTTTCAAAACACGTTTAGTGTGATGAGTCGATCGACCCACCATACATACGCTCATAAGATTTTCAATATAGTTAAGGTCAGTGTGAGCTTATTTATACATATTTGAATTTCAAAATTTTGTGACAGTATAGAATTCTTAAGCATCCTGTGTATGTTTGTTAGCAAAATCCATTTTGTCAATTTTTTGCAAAATGGCGACAAGTATTAAAATTCAATCACTTATTACTCAGTAGTGTTCAATTTTGTCAAAAAGGTCTCTATACATGAAATGTTGAGAAGCCTAAAGCTCATCTAAGTAAAATATAAAAAATATATATTTTTGCTTGAAAACAAGCGATGTATCAGTTCGATCGTATCCCCAAACTAGCCATTTTGAGACTTTCGGAAGAGTTAACGCTCTTAACTGCTTGGTTTCGAAGATTAAAATTTTATTTTTTAATATCGCATAGAACTAACGTGCAGCCCCTATACGTTATGTTTAAAAAAAATATATAAAATTTTTTTTCAAAATGGCGGCTATCGTAAAAATTCAAAGTGTCATAACTTTGCTAAATCAAATCCTACTGAAAAATGTCGTATGCAAAAAGTGTTTGGAATTTTATTTTGCATATAAAAGCAATTTTTAATTATTTTTTTTTTAATAAAAACCGAGTCTTACCATATATTGACCGAGACCTCGAACGAGCTTTTATGCGACTCTGCATACAGTTAACGCTCGTATGAAGCTTCTATTTAAGAAATTGACTTGAATTTTTTATACCAAATAGAGCTTTCAACTATACTTACGATACTATACAAAAAAATTAAAAATTAAAAAATAAAAGTATTTTTTTTTCAAAACACGTTTAGTGTGATGAGTCGATCGACCCACCATACATACGCTCATAAGATTTTCAATATAGTTAAGGTCAGTGTGAGCTTATTTATACATATTTGAATTTCAAAATTTTGTGACAGTATAGAATTCTTAAGCATCCTGTGTATGTTTGTTAGCAAAATCCATTTTGTCAATTTTTTGCAAAATGGCGACAAGTATTAAAATTCAATCACTTATTACTCAGTAGTGTTCAATTTTGTCAAAAAGGTCTCTATACATGAAATGTTGAGAAGCCTAAAGCTCATCTAAGTAAAATATAAAAAATATATATTTTTGCTTGAAAACAAGCGATGTATCAGTTCGATCGTACCCCCATACTAGCCATTTTGAGACTTTCGGAAGAGTTAACGCTCTTAACTGCTTGGTTTCGAAGATTAAAATTTTAATTTTTAATATCGCATAGAACTAACGTGCAGCCCCTATACGTTATGTTTAAAAAAAATATATAAATTTTTTTTTCAAAATGGCGGCTATCGTAAAAATTCAAAGTGTCATAACTTTGCTAAATGAAATCCTACTGAAAAATGTCGTATGCAAAAAGTGTTTGGAATTTTAATTTGCATATAAAAGCAATTTTTAATTATTTTTTTTTTAATAAAAACCCAGTCTTACCATATATTGACCGAGACCTCGAACGAGCTTTTATGCGACTCTGCATACAGTTAACGCTCGTATGAGGTTTCTATTTAAGAAATCGACTTGAATTTTTAAAACAAAACAGAGCTTTCGACTATACTTACGATACTATAAAAAAAAATTAAAAATTAAAAAATAAAAGTATTTTTTTTTCAAAACACGTTTAGTGTGATGAGTCGATCGACCCACCATACATACGCTCATAAGATTTTCAATATAGTTAAGGTCAGTGTGAGCTTATTTATACATATTTGAATTTCAATTTTTGTGACAGTATACAATTCTTAAGCATCCTGTGTATGTTTGTTAGCAAAATCCATTTTGTCAATTTTTTGCAAAATGGCGACAAGTATTAAAATTCAATCACTTATAACTCAGTAGTGTTGAATTTCGTCAAAAAAGTATCTATACATGAAATGTTCAGAAGCCTAAAGTTCATCAGAATAAAATATAAAAAATATATATTTTGGCTTGAAAACAAGCGATGTATCAGTTCGATCGTACCCCCATACTAGCCATTTTGAGACTTTCGGAAGAGTTAACGCTCTTAACTGCTTGGTTTCGAAGATTAAAATTTTAATTTTTAATATCGCATAGAACTAACGTGCAGCCCCTATACGTTATGTTTAAAAAAAAATTATAAATTTTTTTTTCAAAATGGCGGCTATCGTAAAAATTCAAAGTGTCATAACTTTGCTAAATGAAATCCTACTGAAAAATGTCGTATGCAAAAAGTGTTTGGAATTTTAATTTGCATATAAAAGCAATTTTTAATTATTTTTTTTTTAATAAAAACCGAGTCTTACCATATATTGACCGAGACCTCGAACGAGCTTTTATGCGACTCTGCATACAGTTAACGCTCGTATGAGGTTTCTATTTAAGAAATCGACTTGAATTTTTTAAACAAAACAGAGCTTTCGACTATACTTACGATACTATAAAAAAAAATTAAAAATTAAAAAATAAAAGTATTTTTTTTTCAAAACACGTTTAGTGTGATGAGTCGATCGACCCACCATACATACGCATATAAGATTTTCAATATAGTTAAGGTCAGTGTGAGCTTATTTATACATATTTGAATTTCAAAATTTTGTGACAGTATAGAATTCTTAAGCATCCTGTGTATGTTTGTTAGCAAAATCCATTTTGTCAATTTTTTGCAAAATGGCGACAAGTATTAAAATTCAATCACTTATTACTCAGTAGTGTTCAATTTTGTCAAAAAGGTCTCTATACATGAAATGTTGAGAAGCCTAAAGCTCATCTAAGTAAAATATAAAAAATATATATTTTTGCTTGAAAACAAGCGATGTATCAGTTCGATCGTACCCCCATACTAGCCATTTTGAGACTTTCGGAAGAGTTAACGCTCTTAACTGCTTGGTTTCGAAGATTAAAATTTTAATTTTTAATATCGCATAGAACTAACGTGCAGCCCCTATACGTTATGTTTAAAAAAAATATATAAAATTTTTTTTCAAAATGGCGGCTATCGTAAAAATTCAAAGTGTCATAACTTTGCTAAATCAAATCCTACTGAAAAATGTCGTATGCAAAAAGTGTTTGGAATTTTATTTTGCATATAAAAGCAATTTTTAATTATTTTTTTTTTAATAAAAACCGAGTCTTACCATATATTGACCGAGACCTCGAACGAGCTTTTATGCGACTCTGCATACAGTTAACGCTCGTATGAAGCT